>NC_090277.1:32707500-34090500 GCF_040414725.1 Anabrus simplex | reverse complement strand
GAATGTACCTCCCTATTACCCTTCCAAACAAATTACCTAACTTATATGTACCACTGCGGTTTTAATGAAGGCCATCTGAGCGCAGATCCCTATCTACTACCCACCCATTAGGATCTAGAAATTTCACTCCCAGTTTCCCACATACCCACTCCATAGTCTCATTTAAATCCCCAATCACCCTCCAGTCAGTATCCCTTCTACACAGTTTTCCACTAATAACAATCTCCGCTTTCTTAAACTTCACCCGTGCTGCATTTACCAAATCCCACACATCTCCAACTATGTTGGTACTTATATCAGCTTGCCTTACGTTGTTGGTAGTAACGTGAAACACTACCACCTTCTCCTTCCCCTCCTCCCTCTCTTCTACTTTCCTCAACATCTGCCTCAACCTAATTCCTGGATAACACTCTACCCTGGTACCCTTTCCTCCACACACTTTCCCCACGTGTCTAACGATGGAATCCCCCATGACCAGAGCCTCAACCCTACCCATCTCGTTTGATCCCCTCCCCTCCTGGTCAGCGCTATCTTTCCTGATAGCTGCAGAAGCTACTTCCTCCTCCCTTTTCTCCTTCCCATGACTCTGTTCCACCTGTCTTTTCCTATCCTTTACTCTACATTTTCCTTTCCTACCTTTTCCCTTCCTCCTACTTCCACACATCTCAGCAACAGTTCCCTGTCCCTCATCTTCCCTCTGTTGTTCTACCTGAAGTGACTCGTACCGATTTCGCACAGACACCTGTCCTGAATTCTGATTCTGAATAGAGCCCTTAGCCTGCAATCTCCTTCCCCTTAAAACATTAGACCACCTGTCTTCTACAACTCCTCCCTTTCCTTCCCCTCCCTCTTGTACACCTACTGTAACCTGTACATTGTTTGAGGGAGTCCTATCTTCCTTCCTGTCTTCTGTGAGAATCCTAATTATCTCCCTCAAACTTTCCAACTCCTCCCTCATACCCCTCAATGCCTCGCCACACCCACAGTAAGTACACTCGCGCTCCTTAGCCATTCCTTACGGGGAAAAAATGAAATTAAAAATAAAATAACTTATTTGCAAAAAATAAATGAACGGAGGGATATATTGTCTGGGATAGTACACAACAATTAGGTAATTAATATACGACTACACTACAATACTACTTAGTCGTGCTCTATTTTTTTATCCTACAACCCCTGACAGGATAAAAACTGCTGTTAATTACTGAATATCGAAAGTAATAGCCTATACAAGAACTACACAATTCCAAACTGCAATTAAGCCTATTCTAATTACAACAACAGTATTTTAGTAAGAGTTTCTAAGGATACCTCTACTACACCAGTACTACACAAATATTTTACAATAATAAAATAATCACACTAAATTCTAATAGGATATTACTCGTATACTACTGTACAGTACACTACAGTAATTTTAAACTACTTTCAGACGTATCCTAATTACAATACTGGTACCGTACCGTATGTCACTAAACTAAGCACAACAGAAATGAAATTTGCAAGAACTACTGTACTCAAAGATTACCAACGAAACTAAATTCTTAGACAAATTATTATTAATATTACGGTCTAACAGATACACACGAAAAATAACACACGTATATAGCAGGCAAGATACGGCACTATCTAAATGTACTGTATCTATACTACAATGTATCTACACTACACTACACTGCGTTTGGTTAAATGCTTAAGTATCGAAAGGATTGCCGTACACGAAGAAAAACACGAATATAACTGGCAAGATACTATCTAATATATTATACCTTATCTTCACTACAATTCTACAATTCTACTGAAATGTGGTTATGTGATTATTATAGCTGGTGGATTACTATTATTTTCCCTACTCCACGGGACGGAGAATAAAAGTGTCCTTAATTAGGCCTACTGAAAAATACGAGGTTGTCTACAGTAATTTTTCAAGTATTTCTATCAAAACTACTACTACTACTCCAGGGACTTGAATTGCAATTACTGGGATATATGAACTTTATTATTATTAGCTAACCGCTCATAAATACTGAAAGATCGAGGGAGCGAAATATAAATTACGGATACTTTAACTACCTACTCAGAAGTACAAATGAATGGAATACAAGGTCAGCTGATTTTTATTTATATTTACTTGACTACACTACACCCTTTGTTCACGACTGTAGCCAACAATGCAATATTTGAATATGAGGAGCGACAATAACCAATAACAATACAACGACTGTTAACTATTACCGTGTAATCTCTTTAACTTCTTTTTAAATGGAAGTTTACAGGCGTATCATGTTTTTTTAATGTAGTAAATTATTACCTTCGCGATAGTTTGAACAGATGTTGTGTTTGAGTCATCAGTCCATAGACTGGTTTGATGCAGCCCTCCATGCCATCCTATCCTGTGCTAACCTTTTTATTTCTACGTAACTATTGCATCCTACATCTGCTCTAATCTGTTTGTCATATTCATACCTTGGTCTACCCCTACCGTTCTTACCACCTACACTTCCTTCAAAAACCAACTGAACAAGTCCTGGGTGTCTTAAGATGTGTCCTATCATTCTATCTCTTCTTCTCGTCAAATTTAGCCAAATCGATCTCCTCTCACCAATTCGATTCAGTATCTCTTCATTCGTGATTCTATCTATCCATCTCACCTTCAGCATTCTTCTGTAACACCATATTTCAAAAGCTTCTATTCTCCTTCTTTCTGAGCTAGTTATCGTCCATGTTTCACTTCCATACAATGCCACGCTCCACACGAAAGTCTTCAAAAACATTTTTCGAATTCCGATATCAATGTTTGAAGTGAGCACATTTCTTTTCTTAAGAAAGCTCTTCCTTGCTTGTGCTAGTCTGCATTTTATGTCCTCCTTACTTCTGCCATCGTTAGTTACTTTACTACCCAAGTAACAATATTCATCTACTTCCTTTAAGACTTCGTTTCCTAATCTAATATTTCCTACATCACCTGCCTTCGTTCGACTGCACTCCATTACTTTTGTTTTGGACTTATTTATTTTCATCTTGTATTCCTTACCCAAGACTTCATCCATACCATTCAGCAACTTCTCGAGATCTTCTGCAGTCAGATAGAATAACAATATCATCGGCATATCTCAAGGTTTTTATTTCCTCTCCTTGGACTGTGATTCCCTTTCCAAATTTCTCTTTGATTTCCTTTACCGCCTGTTCTATGTAAACATTGAAAAGGAGAGGGAACAGACTGCAGCCTTGCCTCACTCCTTTCTGGATTGCTGCTTCTTTTTCAAAGCCCTCGATTCTTATCACTGCAGACTGATTTTTATAAAGGTTGTAGATAATTCTTCGTTCTCGGTATCTGATCCCTATCATCCTCAGAATCATAAATAGCTTGTTCCAATCAACATTAGCGAATGCCTTTTCTAGATCTACGAATGCCATGTACGTGGGCTTGTCCTTCTTGATTCGATCCTCTAAGATCAGACGTAAAGTCAGGATTGCTTCACGTGTTCCTACATTTCTCCTGAAGCCAAATTGATCTTCTCCCAACTCAGCTTCAACTTGTTTTTCCATTCTTCTGTAAATAATACGTGTTAAAATTTTGCAGGCATGAGATACTAAACTAATGGTGCGGTAGTTTTCACACCTGTCAGCACCGGCTTTCTTGGGAATAGGTATAACAACATTCTACCGAAAATCGGATGGGACTTCTCCTGTCTCATACATCCTGCACACTAAATGAAATAACCTTACCATGCTGGTTTCTCCTAAGGCAGTCAGTAGTTCAGAGGGAATATCATCAATTCCAGGTGCCTTGTTCCTATTTAGGTCACTCACAGCTCTGTCAAACTCTGGCCTCAAAATTGGGTCTCCCATTTCATCAGCATCAACAGCCTCTTCAAGTTCCAGAACCAAATTATCCACATCGTTACCTTGATACAACTGTTGGATATGCTCCTGCCATCTTTCTACTTTGTCTTTCCCTAGAAGTGGCTTTCCATCTGAGCTCTTAATATTCATACACCTAGATTTCCTTTCTCCAAAGGTTTCCTTGATTTTCCTGTATGCAGCATCTACCTTTCCCAAGACCATACAGTCTTCGACATACTTGCAATTCTCCTTCAGCCATTCTTCCTTAGCTACCTTGCACTTTCTATCCACTTGATTCTTTAATCGCCTGTATTCTTTTCTGCCCTCTTCATTTCTAGCATTCTTGTATTTTCGTGATCAATCAGGTCTAGTATCTCCTGAGTTATCCACTGATTCTTAGTTGATCTTTTCTTCCTTCCTAACATTTCTTCAGCCGCCCTACTGACTTCATTTTTCATGACTCTCCACTCTTCCTCTATTGTGTTTCCTTCAGCCTTTTCATTTAGTCCTTGTGCAACATGTTCCTTGAAACAATCTCTCACACTCTTTTCTTTCAACTTGTCTAGATCCCATATTTTTGCATTCTTTCCTTTATTCAATTCCTTCAGCTTCAGATGGCATTTCATGACCAACAAGTTGTGGTCAGAGTCCACGTCTGCTCCTGGGAAAGTTTTGCAATCCAACACCTGGTTTCTGAATCTCTGCCTAATCATAATGAAGTCTATTTGATACCTTCCAGTGTCTCCAGGTCTCGTCCACGTATACAGCCGTCGTTTGTGGTGTTTGAACCAAGTATTGGCAAGGACTAAATTATGATCAGTGCAGAATTAAACCAGCCGACTTCCTCTTTCGTTCCTTTGTCCCAATCCGAATTCTCCTACTCTACTACCTTCTCTTCCTTGGCCTACCACTGCATTCCAGTCTCCCATCACAATTAGATTCTCGTCACCTTTTACATATTGAATTAAATCGTCTATCTCCTCATATATTCTTTCGATTTCTTCATCATCCGCTGAACTAGTAGGCATATAGACCTGCACTATTGTGGTGGGCATTGGTTTGGTGTCTATCTTGACAACAATAATTCTTTCGCTATGCTGGTCGTAGTAGCTTATCCGCTGCCCTATTTTCTTATTCATTATTAAACCAACTCCTGCATTTCCCCTGTTTGATTTCGTGTTGATAATTCGGTAGTCGCCTGACCAAACATCCTGTTCTTCCTGCCAACGTACTTCACTTATACCAACTACATCTAACTTTAGCCTATCCATCTCCCTTTTCAGATTCTCTAACCTACCACAACGATTCAAACTTTTAACATTCCACGCTCCGACTCGCAGAATGTCAGTATCCTTCTTCCTGATGATCGCCCCCTCTCGTGTAGTCCCCACCCGGAGATCCGAATGGGGGACTAGTTTACCTCCGGAATATTTTACCCGGGAGGAAGCCATCATCAGTACATTATTCATACAGAGAGAGCTGCATGTCCTCGGGAGGTAGTTACGGCTGTAGTTTCCCGTTACTTTCAGCCGAGTAGCAGTATCAACACAGCTAAGCCATGTTGAGTATTAAAATACCGGAGAAGTTGCTGCAGAAATTACGGACTATTCGTTATGATAATCTGCCTTTGTAAGTATAACCAACGAACCTACAGATATTTACAAATATTTTTAAAGTTAATATTATTACCTAAAGTATTTCCTAAACCTAAATTCGAAACAAGGTACACCTAGCTAGCCTACTTTACCTAGAAAACGTAATTTACTGAAGACCTACTGAATTACTTGTTACAAAATTTTAATCAATTTCACTACTCCCAATTTCTACCAACAAGCACTAAACACCACTATATTATAAACAGCACTAAATGAATCAGATATACACAAAATTAAGCTATTTCAATAGGTTTTCACTACTTTATCACTACAATAATGCAAGAGCTCTCTCAACAGCCAACCGTTCTCAAGCGCATCCAACAATGCACAAGAATTAAATCTCAAGTGTGGCCGTGTGATAGAGGATAGAATAGCGAGTCACTAGCTTTTCCGAGAGAGTAGACTAGGAACTGAGGAATGGTGGACATTTTTAGGTATATAAGAAGAAGGACTGAGGTAAATGGAACTACACGGGACTGTGCAAATTAACTGGAAAATGATAACAAAATAAGCATTTATTGTTTCTTGCACTTCAACATGAGTTTACATCTTCCTTATACCATTCAAGTCACAATAAATGGCCACATTGTTGTCTGTGGAATCAGATTTAATTTGCCCGCTCGTAGTTTGAGCGTACCTGTCACATGCTTTCGTATTCATGCCATTGAAAGTTACGACTTACCCACTCTTCATTCCTTGAGAGACTGCTGGCTGTGGTACAAATGTTTCATTTGAAATAATTTTTAAAAAGTGGATCCGTGTACTGTAAAATCATCGCAATTTCGGGCGGTGGGCGGTCTATACATTTCCGTAAATATTTCTGAAACCCCACTGTATTAACAAAATGGATATGTCAGGATTATTGTCTTTGTTCGCCAAATTCCAATCCATTTGTCACCGGCTGCGTGTGTTTGGAAGAACCTGGCGTGGCACTTTCACTCTCACTTTCTACAATATTCTGCTCACATCAGTAACTTTCACTACCCTCGAGCACGGATTCATTTTCCAAAACAACATTATGACCATAATCGCAAATCTAAAACATGTAAAAAGCGCTTTCAACCTCTCATCGACATTACCGCGAAGCCAGTTCTACTGCAAAATTAATACTATTAGTTCATTTCTTATGAGTTTCGACTTGAGAATTGTGCGCTGCTTTTTGGTGGAGGCTAAGTGAGTTTATAAACAGCCGATCACTCCAATGGAGCGCATGAGACTCCACTTCCGGTCACCGGTGTTTTTACCATAAACATGTGCTATCAGCTGTGTGCTTTATTGTGCTCAGTTCTTGTCGCGTACTTTCTCAGTTCACTCGATCATTCTTGACAAAGAACCAACAATGACTGCTAGAGATAATGAGTTGATTGAGTGGTTGAAAGAGAACAATATTTCGGTTCACGATGGCATAAGAAAGGGGGGATCTCATGGATCTTGTGAAAGAAAACAAAGCTCTAATACCCAGTTTACGTGGTGGATGAAATAGTCAGAAGGCGTGGGCATGAAGTTGTTCGCCACTCTTTGTAGGATTTTTCCCTTGCTTAAGAGAAATTTAACCTATTATCAAAGCGAGCTCTTCTAGATGGTAAGTAGAAATTTCATTTCATTTTTTCGCGTTTTATCTGTTCGAGCATTGATCTATTTTTATGATATAGTCTTATCCTAAATACGTTAGGTGTTATTGTTCATCTTACGGGAGTTATGCATGTTGCTACGAATAATAATTGGTTCCGACTTATATTCCACTATATACATTTACGTTTGTGTTACGTGTCGTAATCATAACAGTTTGGCACCAATGTCCGACTTCCAGCCAACTGTCAAATAGAAACTCATAGAAATGGAACTATAAGTACAGATGAAAATAAACTGATATTCAACAATTCCAGTGTCACACAGAAATATAGACAGCATTGTTTACCAACAGTACACGCCTCTTGTTCCCTACAGTGTCCATTGTTAGAAATTACCTTGCAAAGGGAAACTAATATAAGAAGATAAGCGAGGCACTGCGTCATTGCGAGGTGTACTCGTCATTTGATTCATGCGCCAGAATAACGCGCGCGACCACATTAAACATATGACGTGAATAGGTTAATATCTAAAATGTCCTCTTTTTTGTTTTATAAGCTGCATTACATTCTACAAGGTTTGAGCGGATCATCGTGATACTACACTTCAAACCAGAGACGTTTCCTGTTGGAACATGTCCATCTGCTACAAGTCTGAAATGAATAACAGTCAACATTAGTGAACGTCCTCTTAAAAATAACCCACATGTTTTCTATGAGACGAGATCTCTAGCCATTCTAGTACTCTAATATTCTTGTCTTCTAGAATTTCTTTACTTTATTTTAACTGCGGAAAGGCATAAGTATAGAGTACGCACCACAAAGTCAGTAACACGAGGCACTACTATGTGGCGCACGAAAAGTGACTGTCCTTTGTTTAATACTTAATGTACCGGGCGGTACACCCCTACGCCGCAGTTTTAAATCTCGCGCCAATAAATCCTCCTCTACAGGAGAAACTGTGAACATTAAAAACTGGATTAACTCATAAGTTTCGCAGAAGATGTCACTACAGTAAAATTGGTGATTACAAAGTTGTCAATACTGTGTGGATTTCAATGTGTTTTGTTTTCTATTGATGAAGAAGTGTGGACATTCTCTTATAGATGTCTCTATTAAAAAACTATGATCATGCACCCTGGTGTGAAGTGAACGAAATTTCTTGAAGAAATTTTGTATTCATAAGTTTTTGTCCTTACTAAATTTCGTTCGTTCATTGATGGGTTGGCAATATTAATCCTTTCTTTCCACCAGTTTTGAACTTAATCAATCCTGAATTTCTTTAATTAATTTTTGACCAATCATGTCTTTCTTCTTCGATTTTGATGTGTAACTTTAAACAAGCCAATAAAATCTTGTGGGTGTGTCTTAATTATTCGTGAAAGGACTCGAACTTTCCCCGAGAGGATAAAAACTGCTGATTTTCTCGGCTCTTCGCCACTTCATCAACAACTAGCTTAGTGTATGGACATATAGCAGGGGGCGGGAAGCGCCTCTTTCATCAGGCAGCAGCTTTTCAAAAGGTAATGGCCAGTTAACATCTGTATTTCTTGCTAGCTCAGCAGTTTAACCCGCGGGGATTGTCCGAAATCTTTCATAGATGTAACCTATCTTTCAAAATGTAAATTCAGCAGGCTTATGTAAAATTTAAATCTGTAACTGTAATTCGGGGATAGAGAGTGCTTTACCCCCTCGAGCTCCCCTTCATTTTGCCTTGAGGTGGCTACGTTTTGGTAACTGATTTTTTTTTCTCTTATACGAGTCACCTCCATAGTGTTGGAATAGCCCCTGGTTCTTCGGCCTAGTGCCTTTTAGGTTTTAAAATATGTATGTAGGAGTGCAAGTATACGCCTCCATTCCTTTTGGTATTCCGGGCCATTTACTTAATCTGTTCTTTTCCTGCTAAGGCCCACTAGATTAGGTACAAGATACACCTGTGTCATTGCTGTAACTTGTGCCTTGATGGCAATTAATTGCAAAATCTGAAATTGCCTTAAATAGGCTTTGAAAATTGACAGCGCGTCTGCTCTTTTCTGGTATTGTAAGGCAACTTCTGGGAGGCTTGAGGTTAAAGTTGGGAGCAAGCGCTCCAAGTATTAGGGGTTTTCTGCCCTTTGGGAAATACGTGTTTGTGAGCTCAGAGCTCAGGAAATGTAAAGTGAAGGCTTGAAGCCAAAGTTTTGTTGTACTACCAATATTGTCTTTCCTAGACTTAAATTTGTTACTGGTACCTTGTTACTTGTTGTTATTGGTTAAAGTTGGAAATTCTATGTGAGAATTGTTAAATTTTGCTATTTTGAAAATATAACTTTTAATGAAATTTTAATTCATATATCGGCTTTGTAGTTAGACCCATTCCAGCCCGCACCTCCTTTCACCTCTGCATTCCACGGGTAACCCCGTAACACTTAAATTTTCACTAGTAGCGCTGAGGTAAAGCATAATACACACGGGGTATTTTACTGGAGTCAAGTACTTAAGCAAGTCAACTTTCCACGTATGATTAGGTCAGGAGAGTTCTAACTTTCCTTGCAAGTTAATTTGAGTTCCCGAGCCGTCAACTTTTGCGTCCACTTTCCCGTCACCTGACTGACTTGACTCCAGTACTTGCCCCGTCCGAAACCCAACTTGTAGGCAAATCAACTTGAAAACAGACCACGTGCATTTTTCTCGAGAATTTTGGTACATTTCTTGGTATGTAATAATGAATGCTTCTAATAATAAGTGAAATGCAAACCAAATATTGCAGTTCCTGAACATTACTTTATGAACAATACGAAACTGTATGGTTCATATTAGCTAAGAAATCCTCTCCCGTCAGTTCCTTCAACAAGTTGTTAGATGCACTGTGCGAAACCCTGCTGGTAATCCACTCTTTAACCTAAGTTTCCCTCTCCTTCTACTTCTTTTTACCAGGCGACTTGGCCGTGCCGTTAGGGGGACGCAGTTGTGAGCTTGCATCCGGGATATAGTGGGTTCGATTCCCACTGCCGGCAGCCCTGATGATGGTTTTCCGTGGTTTCCCATTTTCACACCAGGAAAATGCTAGGACTGTATCTTAATTAAGGCCACGGCCGCTTCCTTCCAACTCCTAGCCCTCTGCTATCCTATCGTCGCCAAAAAACCTATCTGTGTCAGTGCGACATACAAAAGTATATAAAGAAATTATTTTTAAGACAGTTTGTTAATTCGTGCAATAATAATGCGAAAATTAGCTGTACGCATGCACCTGGCACCTCAACTTCGATAAACTCAATGTAAATTCACAGACAAGTGTAATAGAATGCTTTTTTATGCGGTCTTCTAAAGACAGTATGCATGCGCCTTCCCCGTCCGATTTAAAGTCCTGGCTTAAAGTTCAGAGGTTTCAAGTGAACTATCCTCGTGTGAATTAGGCTTATGGCAGTCTCGAAGGACGTTCTGTTCTCATGACAGAGTTGGGTTGGGAATTATTGTTTTAAGAGGAAGTACAACTAGGCAATCATCCTCTATTAACACTTACCGGAGAAGAAAAAATGTCCGACACTTCGAAAAATAAAAGAACCACCCAATGAAAGACTGGGGCCACGAAGAGCATGAAAATGAAAGAATTCCTAGGATTCGCAAACTTAACACCGACGGGGTAGGAAAGGACGAGAGTTGACCAAGGCAGGTCGGATAGAATAAATGATAGTGAGGAGCCTACTACAAGTAAGTAGAACAAAAGAGCCCCATAGTTGCCAGCGCATGTTCCAAAGTTCAGAGCACCGGGGGCCCTTTTAGTCACCTCTTACGACAGGCAGTGGATTCTGTCGGTGTTATTCTACTGCCCTCGCCCACAGGGGTTTCTCATGACAGAGACTGGCGTGGGTATTCAAAAATACATTACAGCTACTAACCGACCTGTTCCTCTCTCCTTGTCGAGATTAAAGGAGGAACTGAGAAAGTGTAAGGTTATCGTCCGACGCCATGACACTTTCAAATTTCACGGGCATCTTTGGCACTTTTTCTTCTGCAGTGGTTGGTAACAAAATCTCCGACTCTTCATTGGTGGGAACGACGTCTTAATCTTCGATATCTTGATCAGTGCCCGTCATCCTTGACAGAAGAAATTCATCATTAATTTAGGTTATAAAAGTAAACATACTAAGGAAAACCTTGTCAAATGGGGTTGTTTGGATGTATCTCTACTCTGTGAATGCGGAGACCAAGCATCTGTGTCAGTGCTCGTGTTGCAGTGAGGAGGATTAGCTCAAGACACACGGAAATGCAGTCGCAGTTGCTTGTTTCTGGGCAAAGACTATTTAACACCATTTTTAAATGTGTGTATAAATTCCCTCTGTTTCATTGTTACTAAATTCAATCAATCACTACTGATCTGCATTTAGGGCAGTCGCCAAGGTGGCAGATTCCCTATCTGTTGTTTTCCTAGCCTTTTCTTAAATGATTGCAAAGAAATTGGAAACTTATTGAACATCTCCCTTGGTAAGTTATTCCTATTCCAAACTCCCCTTCCTATAAACGAATATCTGCCCCAATTTTTCCTCTTGAATTCCAACTTTATCTTCATATTGTGATCTTTGCTACTTTTGAAGACACCACTCAAACATTCGTCTACTGATGTAATTCCAGGCCATCCCTCCACTGACAGCTCGGAACATACCACTGAGTCTAGCAGTCGTCTCCTTTCTCCCATGTCTACCCAGCCCAACTTTTGTAACATCTTTTTAACGCTACTCATGTCGGAAAGCACCCTGAACAAGTCGAGCTGCATTTCTTTGGATTTTTCCAGTTCTTGAATCAAGTAGTCCTGATGAGTGTCCCATGCGCTGGAAACATACTCTGGTTAGGGTCCTACCAGAGACTTATATGCCCTCTCCTTTACATCCTTACTACAACCCCTAAATACCCTCATAGCCATGTGCAGAGATCTGTACCCTTCATTTACAATCATATTTATGTGATTACCCCAATGAAGACTTTTCCTTATATTACGACCTAGGTACTTTAATGATCCCCAAAGGGAACTCTCACCCCATCAACGCAGTAATTAAAACTGAGAGGACTCTTCCTATTTGTGAAACTCACAACCTGATTTTTATCTCCGTTTATCATCATACCATTGCCTACTGTCCATCTCGCAACATTATCGAGGTAATTTTGCAGTTGCTCACAATCTTGTAACTTATTTATTACTCTGTAGTGAATAACATCATCTGCAAAACCCTTATCTCTGATCCAACTTCTTTACACATATCATTGATATATATATATATATATATATATATATATATATATATATATATATATATATAAGAAAACATAAATTTCGAATAATACTGCCTTGAGGAATTCCCCTCTTAATTGTTACAGTTAGAGATAAAGCTTCACCTACTGTAATACTCTGCGTTCTGTTTTCTAGCAACTAAGCCACCTATTCGGTCACTATTTTTTTCAAGTCCACTTGCACTCATTTTGCCAGTAGTCTCCCATGATCTACCCTGTCAAATGCCTTAGATAGGTCAGTCGCGATACAGTCTATTTGACCTCCTGAATCCAGGATATCTGCTATATCTTGCTGGAATCCTACAAGTTGAGCTTCAGTCGAATAACCTCTCCTAAACCCAAACTGCCTTCTATCAAAGCAGAGATTAATTTCGCAAACATGTCTAATATGATCAGAAAGAATGTTTTCCCAATGCTTACATGCAATGCATGTCAAACTGACTGGCCTGTAATTTTCAGCTTTATGTCTATCCTCCTTTCCTTTATACACAGGGGCTACTACTGTATAGCTCCTTCATGCAAACAATAAACAAATAAGTACTTCAGATATGGTACTATATCCAAACCCACTGTCTTTAGTATATCCCCCGAAACCTTATCAATTCCAGCAGCTTTTCTACTTTTCAAATATTCTATCTTACTGTACATGTCATTTTTGTCATAGATAAATTTGAATACTTCTTTAGTATTAGTTACCTCCTCTATTTGGACATTATCCTTGTAACTAACAATCTTTACATACTGTTGACTCAATACTTCTTCCTTTTGAAGATTCTCGTATACGCACTCCCCTTGTTCATTAATGATTCCTGAAATGTCCTCTTTGGAACCTGTTCTGTCTTAAAGTACCTATACATACTTTTCCATTTTATACTAAAATCTGTATGACCGCCAGTTATGCTTGCCATCATGTTATCCTTAGCTTACTTCTTTGCTAGATTCAATTTTCTAGTAAGTTCCTTCAATTTCACCTTACTTCCACAGCCATTTCTAACTCTGTTTCCTTCCAAACTGCACCTCCTTCTTAGCCTCTTTAATTTTCTGTTATAACATATTGGATCTTTACCATTCCTTACCAGCTTGAAAGATACAAACCTATTTTCACATTCCTCAAGAATTGCTATAAACCCATCCCAGAGTCTGTTTACATTTTTATTTATCGTTTTCCACAGATCATAGTTACTTTATAAAAACTCCCTGATGCCTGTTCTATCAGCCATACGGTACTGCCTAATAGTCCTAATGTTAATATCTTCCTTTCTTTCACATTTATTTTTAACTATGACAAAAAATGCTTCGTGATCGCTAATACCATCTATTACTTCGGTCTCTCTATAGAGCTCATCTGGTTTTAGCAGCACCACATCCAGAATATTCTTCCCTCTAGTTGGTTCCATCACTTTCTGAATCAGATTCCCTTCCCATATTAACTTATTTGCCATTTGTGGGCCATGCTTCCTGTCGTTTGCATTACCTTCCCAATTGACATTTGGTGAATTGAGATCACCCGCTACAATCACGTTACTTTCCTTATCGTTTTCCATGTAGCTGATTAACTTTTCAAATAATTCTGAATCAGCGTCTGCGCTACCCTTTCCCGGTATGTACACTCCAAAGGCATCAAGTTGCCTATTATCTTTAGAGATGAGCCTTACACATAGAATTTCATGTTTGTCATCTTTAACTTTTCGTAGCTTACAAATTCTTCTTTCACCAGAATAAATACTCCCCCTCCTACCATTCCTGTCCTATCTCTACGATACACACTCCATTTCCGTGAGAATATCTCTGCATCCATTGTATCATTTCTCATCGATGTTTCAACTTCTATTACAATATCTATTAAATTAATTCTATTCCTTTTTTAATATATTCTACTGTTGAGCACTAACACTTTGTGTCCTCCCTACTTGATTTCCAGTTCCCTGTTACCTTATCACCGCTCCCTAGGCTACCCCGTTTCCCCCGTTTTAATGTAAACACAACAAAAAACGTTCTATTTTATGCTGCTGACTCGAGTAATTAAAATACTTCTAGGGGTGGGTAGGCTGGTCTCTGGCAAGCGTAATGAACACATCATACATACATACATTATCGTTATAGACTGTTATGCCTTTCAGCGTTCAGTCTGCAAGCCTCTGAGAATTTACTAAACGTCGCCACAATCCTCGATTTGCAACTAGTGTTGTGGCATCATTTAGTTCTATACTTCTTATCTTTAAATCGTTAGAAACCGAGTCTAACCATCGTCGTCTTGGTCTCCCTCTACTTCCCTTACCCTCCATAGCAGACCCCATTATTCTCCTAGGTAACCTATCCTCCTCCATTCGCCTCACATGACCCCACCACCGAAACCGGTTTATGTGTGCAGCTTCATCCATCGAGTTCATTCCTAAATTAGCCTTTATCTCCTCATTCCGAGTACCCTCCTGCCATTGTTCCCACCTGTTTGTACCAGCAATGAACACATCTCTCCTCCATAATAATTTCTAGATAGAAATAGCAACATTGTAACTAACACATTATGTTAGAATCAATGCCGCGTAGAATCTATATTTCTACCGCGTGGAAAGAAACGAAGTCTTGCTGAAAAATTCTGTCACCATCTCACAAAGAACTCTCTTTTCCAGTATTTCGATGTACTGGTCTCTTTTCATCATGATATCGACAGCATGCGTCGTGAGTGAAACAGGAATTGTTTTATGGTCTCTTTCAAATTTGCCCTTTCTTCACCCATGTTGCTTGCATTACAAGGTGTGTTTACCAATTTTGTTGTTTTTATGTTTGTGGGACAGTTGAGCAACAGCACGGCATTATGTGGTGAAGGACTGGCCTATCAGAAAAGGGTGTATTCCTAGTGAGCATAATATTAAATATCCTCCACTAGTGCGACGTGAAAAAATAATTCTTCCGCCTCTGCATTTTAAACTGGGGCTAATTAAATAATTTGTGAAAGATATATATAATGCTGGAGAAGCCTTTCAATTCAAACAGGGCATATTTGTCAGTCCATAAATCAGAAAACCTTTGAAGGACAGCATTTTTGAGACAAACTTAACCGTAAGGAATTACGAGCATAGAAACCGTTTGCGAAACTACAAAGAAATGGGCGGCCGTAAGTCACTGAAGATCCACTTCTTACATTCACATTTGAACTTCTTTCCCGAGAACTTGGGGCTGTATGTGAGCAGGGGGAGCGATATCACCAAGACATTGCTACAATGGAGCAACAGTATCAAGGAAGATGGGATCCTTCGATGATGGTCGACTATGCTGTTTCTGCAAAGGAAAGATTCTAGTTCACTTACTATAAGAGAAAAATAATGTATTTTTCCGCATGAAAAATAATGTATTTTTCTGTATTTTATTGCACGAACAGTAGTTTTTATAAGTCTTAATAGCTGGTCACTTAATAATACACCATTTCTATCATATATACGCTACTCTTGACAATTTTCATACAAACATGGGAACAAAATAATATTCAATAGATCAAAAATTCTGATTTATTCAATGTATCCAGCCAATTCTGCAACACAAAGACGTGACGTCTTACGAACTTCTTACTATCATTTTCGTGTTCCGCACATGAAGATTAGTGAAAAATCGGGCTTTTTTTAATTAATGTGATGGGAAAAAGTTCAAATTTGTCGAGTAGTTGATTTGGTGTCTGCTGTGTTGAGTAACACAAATAGGGATGTATCACGCAAAACTTGACCACTAGACAGAGTGATTGTTACAGGCGGTATGCGCTTTCCGCTTCTCGATTGTTTTACATGAGATTTATACGTATTATTTCTAAATTTATGAAAATTTTATCAGTACTGTTACTTTAAAAGCATAAAAAGTGAATTACCATATTCTGCTGATATCTTCAAAGAAATAGGAACCGAGCTCGATAGCTGCAGTCGCTTAAGTGCGGCCAGTGTCCAGTATTCGAGAGATAGTACGTTCGAACCCCACTGTCGGCAGCCCTGAAAATGGTTTTCCGTGGTTTCCCATTTTCACACCAGGCAAATGCTGAGGCTGTACCATAATTAAGACCACGGCCCCTTCCTTCCAATTCCTAGGCCTTCCCTATCCCATCGTCGCCATAAGACCTATCTGTGTCGGCGCGACTTAAAGCAACTAGCAAAAAAAAAAGAAATAGGAGATAATATATGTGCAATGACGATTGCGGATTTGAAAGCGGAATTGAAGGAAATTGGCGGCAATGTATGGGGAAGGAAACAAGTGTTGATTAAAAGATAAGGACTAAAACTAGCAACTTCTTACAGTCGTACTTTCTGGAACGTCGCACAGATCGCAGCACAGGTGAATCTGTCTCGAGATCTGTGACATCACTACTAATTAGCTTATTTACACGTTTCAGTCATGACAACATCTTCAACTGCAAATTACTTCGAGCAGACCTTTATATTACGAACCACAATTTTATTTCTTAGGTCCTACCGACAAAGCTCATGCAACCACATTTTACGGAAGGTCTACTGCTTAAATAATTGATGGTATAAATAGGACTGACCTTGATTTTGGTAAATAGGAATATTGCAATAGTCAGGCATCACAGCCTTCTCCGTTTCTTTCATGTGATTACGATATAATTAAATGTCAGCTTCATCAATAACTCGGCAACTTCCATTAAAAAGTTGGAGGAACAAATGACGACCGACAAGCGCGTACCATGTACTGCTCGTGAGACATCCGTCGGTGGCGTTTCAGTACATCCCTGTTGAGAAAGCAAAGCTCTTATTTGTTGTTTTGGAGAGCAATAAAAATGATATGTCTCTCATCCGTTTTCTTATGTGACAGGAACTCTTTCGTCTCAGGTTTAGCTAAACGGTTTTCAAAAATGTATTCAGTTCAAATACAAGCCTATTCACCCCCTGTGATGATTCGCCACAGAAACTCGTCGCCCTCCACAGAATACCGTTGTACAACTGCCAGTGACGATTGGAAACTTTGTCCTTTTCAAACATCAATGAGCAGACGTGGGAGCCACCCTATACACATTTTTCGAAATCCAAGGTGCTGCTGAACAATGGAGAACACACTGCCATACGAAATGTTCAGCATTCTGGCTGTTTCCTGCTGTGTTTTGCGCCGATTCTCTCTAATCATCCTATCCCCACGGTAAACATTTCCAACGGTACTGTATGTTGCGGACCTGCCTTCGCTATATCCGTCCGTGAGATCCGTGAGTCCAGCGTCAAACTGTTACACCACTTTACAATACCTAGGCTAGACATTGCACGCTCATCATATACAGCAGTGATTTCACGATGAATGTCCGTGCGACTCAGCCGTTTAAACTATAGAAATCTGATCAGCCGTTTAAACTATAGAAATCTGATCACTGCACGAACCTCCAACTTGGAATGAACATACAGCCGGCGCACCATATAGCCTAGCCCGCTCTGCACACACATGACGGGATATGACACCAACCTCCCTATCGGACGTCTCAGCACTTCCTGTAGCTTGCTTCGCAATGGCCACGGTCAAGACACACCGCGTGCGCGCTAGTGTAACTTAATTTTTCATTCGCCCTCGTATTTTTCTCCATTGCTTCTGACTTGGTGGATTTCCAAGCAGTTCATGCAATCAGCTAATATTATCGAAAGTACCTTAACCTTGATTTGTGGAGGGGCACTGTACCATTTGATCCTTTCCTCGTCTGCATGAGTTGGCGGCAACTGGGGTTCTGGTTTCTGCCTCGTTACAATGAATACTTACTGCTCTTCTCTTTTCTCAGAACTGCATTCGTCTTCTCAGGGTACACAAGGGAACCTAATCTACGGCATATGCTACTTGAAATAATACCAAGCAGACTGGTCTAAATAATTAATTTATTAACAAATCCAAAATATAACGTAACTGAATCGAATCAAAACATTAAAAACTTAAACAATCGCAGTTAATTAAAAGAACTGAACGAATTTAAATTACATTGAAGTTTACTTAGAAACAAAGTGTTACAACACTACAAATTTGTCTAATAAATCAACGTGCTAGTCGTTTCCTATAATCTCAAATTATTCACATTTAAATATTGAGCCAGTTTATTTCATTATTCTTGTAATGTAAATAAGTCATGCTTTAAAGTGTCAATACTCGAAAACTATATATCTAGTAGAATGTGGTAAAAGTTCGTGCAATAAATACGCAGACAGTCATAGAAACACGATGGAGGGAGACAAGTTCTCACTCTCTTGATAAACAAGCAGACGAGAAAACTGAATAACCGAACGCAAGTACAAAATGAAACATCATGCTTTTTACAGGATTTATGGATTTTGAAACATACCCACAATAACCTGCATCACACAAATAATTGTATTGGCTTCTTTCAACAATCGTAATGAATGTAAAGAAGTAAATCTCACTTTCTGAAGAACTATACAACGAAGTATTACTCACTGTAGAGGCGCGTGCTGGAATAGAGCCGAAATTACTATTTGCAAATCAAAAATGTCTGAACACTAGGATTATTAGCCTAGTTTAGAAACAGATATATTATATTCAGGCATCACGACCAAAGTAAAGGTCTTATGGACAGCGACAATATCAGGCCTGCTTTATCAAGCAGCCATTTACCAAAATATATAAATAAATGAAATTGCAAGAATTACTGCCGAAAAGAAAAACTTGGCAGCTACTACCAATAGATTCAAAAGAAGACATGAAAGTGTCAAACACAAGGAAAATCTCACGTTTGGAATTCCCTTCTAGACAAAAAATAATTATATGCAGTAGTTGTCTACGTAAGAACTGGTCACACCGTAACTGCAAAGTAACCGTACGAAATATGCAGTGGCAGTTCTGTATTCTAACAACCAGGAGGAAACAAGCGAGTGTTCATTTTATTCATTCCACGAAACCTCTCATGTTCTTTCCTTTGACATAAGAATACACTTCCAATAGCTTGCTTGTTAAACACGGCACTGAAACTTAACACCAACTCCTATATGAGAAACTTTATGAAGCCTACGTTCTGCCGGGTAATCAAATCGCCTCGCACAAGTTTGCAGGAGTAAACTTTATATTTCTGATTAGAGTCGCCAGCACTGAGGATTTGACACAGTGTTTACGGGCTTGATTTTTCAACACCGGGGTCCGGGGTCAACTACAATTTAACCTGGTAAAATATTTAATAATAATGTTGTTGACTTTAGGTAGCCCGCCTGGTGGCCATGACCGTTAAAGCGTTGAAGTCTAAATTTTCTGACACTTTGTTTAGATGATTCGAGTCCTATTAGTCGAAAAAAATTAACCATCAGAATGGTGACGCGCAGGGAGTGGGAGGTAGTGGTATAGAATTTCTAATCACAGGATTGCGTGACGGAAGCCTCGATTAAATTCCAAAACTCTCTGCAGAGCCTATATGGAGTGAGGGATATGACGCTGCTGATGGTGATTTATCTATCTGATGAAGGCGTTAAGCCATCAGCAGACCCCTGGGTGTTATTCGTCAGGAGTAGTCTACGTGCCAGCACGGGGTTTCACACTCTCCTTTCCTGCGATCATATATCATGCCATTAATTTTCATCTTATTAAATCCTCTCATGAAGTTGATTTCATCCAGAGCATCAACTCATAAAAACCCGAAACAATACATGCATCTCACCTATACCCGATCCCGTAGAGAAACGAGACAAGAGTTGGACCAACAAAGGAATGTTACTGACTTTGCGTCTCACTAACTAATTTTACCGCTCCAGAGATGGTAAAATGCCGAAAATTAATTACCGCAAGAATTATTTTAGTACCAGAAACTCTACTGACAGAAGGCTCACGTATCTGAGTACCTTGTACTAACACTAGACTGAGCCTGGATCGAACTTGTCATGTTGAGGTCAGGCAGAATGAACATCATCCATTTGTGCCATCTCAGCATTCATGACAGGAGAGTGAGTGATCTCTAGCATGTGTAAACACTTGCTTGTTAAATGTACACTAATTACGAAATTTTGACCACAATCATTACATTAATGTCAATACAATCCAAGCATGAGTGCTAGTTGTCTTTCAAGGTAACACTTAAGGGAGAACGTATGACCATACTCATCACATCAGTTGAGACGCTTGCCGGTATGTCTACGCAGGTGATTATTCAGCGTATATTTCACACGAAACCTTCTTCCACAATGAAAACAGGCGTGTGGGAACTGAGTGCTATGTGTGAGCAAGTGTCTACTGAGCGTGCTCCGAAGACGAAATTTTTTACCACATTCATTACATTCGTGCGGACGATCTCCTGTATGAATTGACAGATGGTTTCTAAGCGTGCCTTTTTTACTAAACCTCGTACCACACTGGTAACACTGAAATGGATGGTCACCGGTATGAGAAACTAGATGTCTATTTAGCGTGCCTTTTTCACGAAACCTTTTACCACATACGTTACAAAAGAATCGAAGCATTCCATTATGAGTGACCAGGTGTTTAGTTAGCGTGGCTTTATATCGAAAGCTTTTACCACACTCGTTACAATGAAAGAGTAGCACTCCAGTGTGAGTTACCTGGTGGTTGGTTAGAGCAGCATTTTCACAAAACCTTTCTCCACATAGGTTACAGCGGTACGGACTTTCTGCACTATGACTTAAAACGTGTCTCTTAAGGTGGCTCAACCGACGGAAACTTTTACTACATTCCTGACAAACGTGCGGTCGTTCATCAGTATGTGTAGACATGTGACTTTTAAGGATACTCCCAAGGTAGAATGATTTACCACAATCTGTACATTTGTGTGGACGTTGAACACTATGCGTTAACATATGCTTTCTAAGCATGGCCTTAACACAGAACGTTTTAGAACATTCAGTACATTCGTAGGGACGTTCGCCACTGTGGTAAAGCATGTGGTTCTTAAGCCTTGACTTTAGGCGAAACTTTCTGCCGCACTTCATACATTCGTGCGGACGTGCACCGCTATGAATAAGCAGGTGAGCGTGAAGCTCACCTTTATTACGAAACCTCTTACCACATTCCATACATATCTGACGACGCTCTCCAGTGTGCAAGGGCAGATGTCTACTTAACGTGTATTTATAACGAAACCTAATACCACACTCGTTACAAGAAAATGGACGCTCTCCGGTATGGGTGAGGTGGTGCCTAATGAGATGGCGCCCTGAACGAAACTTTTTACCACAAAATTTGCAGCAATATTGCTCTCCACTGTGAGTGAGGAGATGTGCTCGAAGAGAATCTTTGCGCGAAAACTTCTTACCACATTCATTACACCAGAATGCCATCTCTCTAACGCGACAGAATGGCTTTTTCCCAGACCGGGACAAGAGCAGTTTGTCACGTACATTATGAGGTTGCATATCGCGCATCAGATCACTTCCTTTTTCCAATATCCCGCAGCTATCACGTGTATCCGCAGGAACCCTAGAATAAAAAAACCCAAGAACTAATACCTTTTATGAGTAAGACAAGAAGATCGAATACAGAATCCAAAGGCAAACACAATCTAGATACCAAAATCAATTTCTTCAAATAACGAGGCAACTCTGTCACAGACAAGGAATCTAAACAGCCTAACACCACCACGTGTAGATAGACACATATTAACGATGTTATATTGAAAGCATACTTTCGGATATTGTAAAAATCTACGATATTTAGCCAACAGTAAAAATTGGTACCGAAGGCAAAGCCCAATGACGAAACTGATACTTCATACAGTTATGAGTTGACAGGGTGGTGGGTAAATAAATATAGACTGGTAGCTACTATCTTAGATTTATTATCTAGTTGCTAAACTTTACACAATGACACAGGTTTACCGAGTGAACACACCCAGAGAAGAGGACGCACATTTACTGTAACGCCACCAGAGGTAGACAAGAATGATGTTACGCACAAGTAATGCCATAGGGCAACGTTCGCAACAAGGGAGGGGAGCACAAACAATATATAACACACAGGATCACAGATGAATAACTTACCAAGACAGAAGTGGAAGCAAGGAAACTGCACTGAAAACCCACTCCATACAAAAAAGGTCTGTGATCATAAGTAAATTCTGAGCCATGCGTCAAGAAATAACACCAGTATTCTATAAATAACTTATAATTTAGACAAAAACATTACATTAAATGAAGATACTAAAACCAAAATGGCTAAATCAATGAAAATCTGAAAACCTAAGGAAACAGATGATCAACATTGAACATAATTTACAATAAATAACATTTGAAAATTTTATAACTGTTTTGTAAATGAAAGATAATTTTAAAGCAGCTCAACAGATCATTAAAAATTTGATAAATCTTTAAATTAAAAAATTAAAATGATGACATTAAAATAAACATAGTAGTTTTAAAATGATATTTTCTGTTATTAAACAAACTTAGGTAAGGTGCACCTCAACTTACTTAATTTTCCCCATCCAATTGTTTTTAAACAATACATTTAATCTACAAACATAAAATGTGGGACGAGTAATCAGGCTGATAAGCCATGAGAGGTTTATGGCAATCCCAGGTGGTGGAATCACATGCCCAAAATATGTACAGAGACATGGATCCATAGACCATTACTTGAAAATAAAACATACGTACATCGAGATGAAAAATATTAAACATGTAACCAGCCAAAAAATAGAGAAAAAGATAAAATATCAGACACAAAAATATAAAATAATATCTCAAATCAACACAACGGATTAGTAAATCAACACAATTAAATCAATATGCAATAAATTAGGATTCATGGCAAGACCCATAACCTAAGGCGTGAGCGCGCACGCGCACGCACACACACACACACAGAGTCAAAACTGATCTCATGCGAAGATAAAAACAATAACCTAAGCAATGACACAAGCAAGAACAAGGAAGCATGCCAAAGATAAGAACAACAATGACACTCTTTACGTAACTGTGCAAGGCAGAGATAAGATAACGCAATAATGTGAAGTTAGGATAAGGACAGTGAACGGCAGAAACCGTCCACCAAGTATTGCTCAAAACCCCACACAATAATATATATTTAGTGACCTTCTTCTTGAATATATTACATTTTAAAATTATAAGCTTGAAGTAAAACCTATTTAAAATATTTTTACGACACAGAATTTACTTCTATATGTATAGCATCAGTAATATTGTGTTTAATGCGAAGTTTTAAATAAATGAAAGATATCAGTATAAAAGGGGAACATTAAATTCACTGGACTAAAATTAATTATTAATAATAAAACTAGGATATTAACTGAGAAGCAAAAATAATAAATTGACAAAATTGGTGATTACGCAGCGCATAGATCAAACACGGATATTATTACGGAGACAAAACAAACGCAAATAAAATTAATAAACCAAAACGGAATGTCAGAATGAAAACCAGCAAGCACATGGGGCAGGATTACCACATCCATAAATCACCAGATAATTAAAATAGCAAAAACACACGCACCAACAGAAATAATACAAGGAAACACACTGAATGAGCAGAATAAAAATAAAATAAAAATAAATCAGAGAGGGGAAATAAAGTTTGGAAAAGTAAAGCATATTCAAGTTAATGGCGAAAACAATAGGCATATAATTTAAATGGCACCAACGTGGAGTAAAGCCGAAAATATGAGTAGAACACATACCAATATCTTACCATAATTCCAACAGCAATAATCAAAATGACACATAAATATAGTATAATACAACACCACCAAGAAAATAAAATAAGTTACTGAAAGTCATGAAGAGATATACAATAACATCTTACCCAAATACTAACCCATCCGCTGGCAGTTACCGTCACCAAACAAGAACAGTATTTACAAGATCTTACATTCCAAGTAGAAAAATAAACCAAAACTTAGTTGGATCCCTAAAGGGGATTCTCAGAAGAGATTTATCCAATTCCTGTCAGGTTATCGCTCATTTTAGGTGATGAAGGCAGAGACGTAGGTGCCGGGGTCCGTCTACAATCAGTTTTAATGGCAGACAGCCTCTTTCCCAAGTAGCCTGCACAAGCGGTAGTGTGGCGATAGTTATGCGCTCTGTTGATAGGAGTCCGTACTGTTCATGGATAGATGTCGTCAGAGTTCGCTTTGCCGTTTCATACAAAAGACATACAGGCAATACCGAGAACACACTTACATATGAAATGAGTATAAGAAAACGTTGTCAATATCCAATGCATATTACCGCTTAATATTAGCCATGCCATACAGACACGTAATTTAAAATGTACTGTTGCCCAAATATAGTCAGATCCCAAATAATATCTTTTTACAGTAATAAAGTCACATTACACAGCTACACTCCCTAGGGCTCTCTCCTTCTCTCCGTTTTCTCCACAACCTATTCAAATAGTGGCCACATATTTTACAGCTTACACACCTTAAAACACAGACTTACATGCTAATGCAACATGGTCCAATCAGATCAAATCAAAATAACTTCATCTGCGAATGAGATGTCTACATCGGTGGCAAATGATAACCAAAATTTCATTATTACTAGGCGTTAATTTTCAAATTAAAAAAGATTATTACTAAAAGGTAGTGGTATACAATTTACAGTAATAATTTTTCTATTAATCACACAGCTCAGTACTAAATGTATATATTTACAAAATCCTCCTCATAATACCAACTGCAGATACACATAATCAACTATTATACAGCATGTAAAATCACATGAAATAACACTATACAACAGCTATAAGATTTAAATTACACTACATTTTTCCCATTTTGGTAATTATCATAACGACCTGCTGTGTCTTAACCAGAGCCATTTTCTCCACCCTTTTTCAGAGTTCCAGATGAGCTTTCACAGCTACCGTACAGGTCCGAGGGCCCTAGAGGACGTCACTGTACTTCACTCCTACAGGCAGTCCCCTATTGTAGCTGTTCATTCTCCGTAGACAAAAGGATGGAAATAATTTATTCACAGGGTTCCTTATATGCAACAATATGCACAGGTTGGATGACTTCAAATATTTTATTTCACTTCTCTGATGTAGTTTATTCTTTTCTTGAATATCTGCACAGATTTTGGAAAACAATCAAAAAATTACTTACCCTTGTACATTGTTCCACACTTTCACTACCTTCCCATTCTATGAAAACTTACCTCAGTCACTTGTGCTGGAACCCCATGTCGTTTTATACTTGTGGTCAGCCATGTTGAAATATTTATTCTCCAACTGAAGACTCTCGGATATCCATACCCTCGGCTACTCTCTTGTATAGGGTCTATGTAATTCCTTAAGACTAGTTCTCTTTCTTCTCTTAGTTAAAGCTTCCCAGAAAGTTTATTTAACTTTTCTAATACATTCCTTCTCCTCCTGGAATCCTGTGTTACAAATCTTGCTGCTCTTCTCTGAATAACATCTACTTCTTTTATTAGGTATTCCTGGTGAGAATCCCAAACACTGTTTGCGTATTCCAATAATGGACGATACAAACTGATGTAACATCACCTGCAGTTCCATTCAATTCAACCTGAAGCAAGTTTAATAATTATATTATTAATAATAATGATAATAAGGAAGGTGCACCCAATGGGCATAGAGGTACATTGCAATATATTCTAGACAGTATTGTGTCAGTGATGCTGTTTTGCTGGTACATTTCATGACGTGATATTTTTCACACCTTTTCCACACAAAATGCAAATAAACTCATCCATTGCCTCGTGAAAAGTCTTCAGACTGCAGATTCAGTGGTTGAAGCAGTGTGTTGCCAAACGTGTCACTAAGTGCCTCAGCTGTTATTCTGCTCCCATTCCATCTTTGGTTTGCATAGCCGTGGTGGAGTAAAATTCTTCGTCTATGTTATTCCTTTTCATTTGCAACTCTTGTAGGAGCTCCATGTATGCAGCTGTAGCTGGCAAGAGCAATTGTAGCCTCAGGTCCTCTACTAGAAATGTTTCCCTCACCTGTACATAAGTGTAGCTCTTTTATGTTTTCAACCTCCCTTAGTTGCTTCTTCGGTAAGTTTTATCAAAGGAGTCTCCAAAGAACTTTTATTTGTGCTTATTGTCAATGTTTTTCTTTTCAGTTCTTTATTTATACAGCTGAAGAGGACCACTAAGTGGTCGAAACATGTCCTGTAAGTTTTAATTTTATTCAATTTTGCCTGAGGCATTAATAAAGTATCGATTAGGTGGTTATTTATACTTACTTCTTGATTAAACATCGATACGGTCATGAAATGGACAACTTGTAATCATCATCGATGTCAGCAGAGTGTTTGACTTAGTGAATAGGAGTGCAGATATGGAAAAACTGGATGGAGAACTTAGTAGGACAATCAAAGCTGACAAGCCTTATTACACCAGGCGAGTTGCCATGGGGTTAGAGGCACGCGGGTGTGTGTTTGCATCTGGGAGATAGTGGGTTTGGCAGCCCTGAAGATGATTTTCTGTGGTTTCCCATTTTCACACCAGGCAAATGCTGGGTCTGTACCTTAATTAAAGCCACGGCTGCTTCCAACTCCAAGGCCTTTCCTATCCTATCATCGCCATAAGACCTATCTCTGTCGGTGCGACGTAAAGCTACTAGCAAAAAAAGACTAATTACAAATATACTGGCTGAAAATCAAATACATACCCTCATATGGATTGTCAAGGCTGATGCGTTTACTTGTTTGGTGATGTCCAGGTACTTAAAGTGATTCCTTGGAGCCAGCACTTGTTCTTTGCATGTTATAGTTTCTCTACCCTGTAGCCTACTTCCTTTTCTAAAAACAATAATTTCTCTCTTTCTACCATTTATCACCAAGTCATGTTCTTCTGTCCACTCTGCAACAAGCTCCATTGCCTTCTGTTGAGTTCTATGTTTTCTGAGGTGAGAGCCATATCACCTGCATAGATGTAGATGCTTGTGTTCGGTGCGCCTTCCTTGGCTCTGCTGACTACTACGTTCATGTAGATGTTAAACAATACTGGACTGAAAGGATCGCCCTGTAGCACACCGACCGTTTGCCTCATCCAATTTGATTTTGATAGCCCATCCCACAAATGTATTTGATTTTCAGCCAGTATATTTGTAATTAGTCTTTTTTTGCTAGTAGCTTTACGTCGCACCGACAGAGATAGGTCTTATGGCGATGATAGGATAGGAAAGGCCTTGGAGTTGGAAGCAGCCGTGGCTTTAATTAAGGTACAGACCCAGCATTTGCCTGGTGTGAAAATGGGAAACCACAGAAAATCATCTTCAGGGCTGCCAAACCCACTATCTCCCAGATGCAAACACACACCCGCGTGCCTCTAACCCCATGGCAACTCGCCTGGTGTAATAAGGCTTGTCAGCTTTGATTGTCCTACTAAGTTCTCCATCCAGTTTTTCCATATCTGCACTCCTATTCACTAAGTCAAACACTCTGCTGACATCGATGATGATTACAAGTTGTCCATTTCATGACCGTATCGATGTTTAATCAAGAAGTAAGTATAAATAACCACCTAATCGATACTTTATTAATGCCTCAGGCAAAATTGAATAAAATTAAAACTTACAGGACATGTTTCGACCACTTAGTGGTCCTCTTCAGCTGTATAAATAAAGAACTGAAAAGAAAAACATTGACAATAAGCACAAATAAAAGTTCTTTGGAGACTCCTTTGATAAAAATGGAGGTCGTCAGAATAGGTCATCTTGCCTTTCGTTCTTGTTTGGAAAAGATGTTTATTCTGCGCTGTCTAGAGGGTCTGTCTTTGAGCGCGACCTGGTGAAGTAACGATGTGATACAGTTTGACAGTTCATGGAAAGCTCTGGAGAGAAGGGAAGTAGAGTTTCATCGTCATCTAAAATAACATGTGAGGGAGGAGGGAGATTGGGCTGTGCTTCTGCGATGTCGTGTTTGATTATATCTCTTGTTCGTCTAGTCTGTTTCATGTCTACCCATTCTAAGTATTTGCTAATATTTTCATATAAGATGTTTTTATGCTCGTTTTTTTCGTTGAGATTCTCTTCACCGTTTTCCAATTTATCAAGAACGATGTAGATGTTT
Organism: Anabrus simplex; assembly: GCF_040414725.1. NCBI lineage: Eukaryota > Metazoa > Arthropoda > Insecta > Orthoptera > Tettigoniidae > Anabrus > Anabrus simplex. The sequence continues at coordinate 34,062,190 of NC_090277.1, read as the reverse complement.
TCCAGGTTGTTCATAAGATTACCTTTATTAATCATACAGATAATTTGAAGGTCCTGTTTTATATTGGTGAATTTGTGGTTGGACTCTTTCATATGGGATCCCATGGCAGAGAATCTTTTGTATCTTTCAGCATTGACGTGTTCTTGATATCTAATTGAGAAGTTCCTTCCAGATTGTCCCACGTAAGTTTTTTTACATTGAGCACAAGTCAGCTTATAAATACCCGATTCCTGGAATTCGTCATCTTTAAGTTTATTAGCTTTATTATGACCAAAGAACCTATGTTTCGTGTTGTTGTTTGTAGAGAAGGCTACCTTGGTATTGTGTTTCATGAATAAGTTGGTGATTTAAAATATACAGGAAACCCACTTTTACCCCGACTACAATCAAAAGTGATTCTTTACATCCCATCTCGCAAAAGAAATCAGCTTATTATAGTTTCGTCAACAGAGCCTTTGAAATTCCGCTAACAGAAACAGACAGAAAAAAGGAACTTTCTTTCATTCGTCAACAGGCTCTACATAATGGTTTCAGTTTGAAATTCATCAATAAAATCATCACTAAATGCAAATACCAACAACAAATTAAACTTAAACAGCATTCAGAAAAAGAAAAAGGATATGTAAAATTCACCTTTAATAACCCGAAGATTTACGAAATCACCAACTTATTCAAGAAACACAATACCAAGGTAGCCTTCTCTACAAACAACAACACGAAACATAGGTTCTTTAGTCATAATAAAGCTAATAAACTTAAAGATGACGAATTCCAGGAATCGGGTATTTATAAGCGGACTTGTGCTCAATGTAAAAAAACTTACGTGGGACAATCTGGAAGGAACTTCTCAATTAGATATCAAGAACACGTCAATGCTGAAAGATACAAAAGATTCTCTGCCATGGGATCCCATATGAAAGAGTCCAACCACAAATTCACCAATATAAAACAGGACCTTCAAATTATCTGTATGATTAATAAAGGTAATCTTATGAACAACCTGGAAAACATCCACATCGTTCTTGATAAATTGGAAAACGGTGAAGAGAATCTCAACGAAAACAACGAGCATAAAAACATCTTATATGAGAATATTAGCAAACACTTAGAATGGGTAGACATGAAACAGACTAGACGAACAAGAGATATAATCAAACACGACATCGCAGAAGCACAGCCCAATCTCCCTCCTCCCTCACATGTTATTTTAGATGACGATGAAACTCTACTTCCCTTCTCTCCAGAGCTTTCCATGAACTGTCAAACTGTATCACATCGTTACTTCACCAGGTCGCGCTCAAAGACAGACCCTCTAGACAGCGCAGAATAAACATCTTTTCCAAACAAGAACGAAAGGCAAGATGACCTATTCTGACGACCTCCATTTTTATCAAAGGAGTCTCCAAAGAACTTTTATTTGTGCTTATTGTCAATGTTTTTCTTTTCAGTTCTTTATTTATACAGCTGAAGAGGACCACTAAGTGGTCGAAACATGTCCTGTAAGTTTTAATTTTATTCAATTTTGCCTGAGGCATTAATAAAGTATCGATTAGGTGGTTATTTATACTTACTTCTTTATCGATGATGATGGCGAACATCTTCTTATGGTCCTTAATCTTCTCTTGGGTCTCGGAGACTAGGTTTCCAACAGCCCTCAAGGTGGATTGACCATGTCTAAAGAAAAATTGTCCTTCTGGAAGAAGCGGATAAACTATGGTACTCAGCCTTAGAGTCTGTAGTCTTGTTAGCAAATTAACAGGCCCTGATTCTAGTGCTATTCCTCTATAGGAGCCGGGTTTGCTTGTGTCACCTTTCCCTTTGTACAGTAACTTGATGAACGATTTGCGCAAGTCAAGTGGAATATGGCCTCTTTGAACACACACATTAAAGAGTATTAAAGAGTTCTGTCCAGATAGGGCAATGATAGCTTTAAGTGTTCATTGCAGATCCCATTTAGACCAGGTGGTCTGCGCATATTACTTGCAGATATTACTTTCCTTACTTCCACTGGTCTAAAGCGTATGCCATTTTCCACTATGCGAGTATCATTTATATTGAGGGTCGGCCTTGTATCCTTGGCGGTTAGGGCTCGCTTTATGTGCTCCTTCTATGTTGCCATCGGGATGTCTGTCGGGAAGTGTGGCTTCTTTTTATAGCACTCGGTATGGGCCTTCTGCTTCCTTTATCATTTTCCAGTCCTCCCATCGTCTGTGCTTCTTTCCTCTTCTGCCTTAGCATGGTCTTGTACTTTCTTCTGGCTGCCTGGTATTTTAGCAGATAATCTTTGTCCATGGTTTGCCTTACTTGCTACAGATATAACAGTGTGAAAAAGTGAAGCAAATTTAGATCTCCCCCAATTATTACCATGTCATTAATATTGTTTTCATGAATATAATTTATATGTTTCTCAAATATTTCCATGTCCATTTCCATTCTTCTAGGCCTATATGTTCCAATAATTCCCACCTCTTTCATGTTATCAAAAACTAATTTCATCCTTAATATTTCATCCCTCTCATCAGTAATCCATTCATGTCAGCAATAAGTTTCCTTCACCAGAATAAACTTCCCCCTCCAATATCTTATATCCTCAGTTTCTGTGATAGACAGTATAAACTTCTGGAAATACCTCTCTATTACCACATCATCACTCAAGCATGACCTACGATTCCACTCCTGTCACATCAATCTCATCAGATTCCATCAATATATGGACATTTAATGGCTTTATACTACTCTTTGACAGTTTACGAAGAGGAATCTCAGAACCCCTCCCTCCCTAAAGATTGACTGTGGCAAATGGGTAACTTAAAATTCCTTACTTTCCAGCTTTGTTTCCTGAATTTCATTCCTCTGTTCTTCTGTACTCCTTTCAGTGCCTTCTATTAGTTTTTAAGAGTATGGAAGCGCAATTATATTTGTACCGGAGGTGCACCCGTTCCACGCATTTAAATTAAGGTCCTTGGAGAATGTCGTCTAAAATATAAACCTTGCAAACAACTAATACGAGAAGTTTGAATATTTCTCAACAGATGCCGCTACTATAAACTCATGTTGTGCACTCTGGTGTGAAGATGAACTATTAAAATTCAAGAGTAATTTTGTATGTTAAGGTTTTCTAAACTGAATTGTTTATACTTAGTTTTCAGTGTGATCAAGTTTATCTCTTCCTGCCTTAAGATGTTGGCCAAAGAAAAATATTGTACATTTATTTTTCTGCCAATCAAAAATTTCTGGTATTTATTTGATTATCCAATGAGAATTGGGGGTGTGTTGGGCCCTTGGCCCAGAGTTTTCTGGAATCTTACCATGTGCTATGAATTTGGCACATTTCCAACCAGGTGTATCCAAAATGGAGGCGGAGGCAACTCAAAAATCATTGGGAGGTCCACCAGCACAAGGTAATAGCAGATCCAGTTTAAAATGTGATAGTCTTTCAGAGCTGGCTCAAGGGGAAGGTTTCAAATCTTTATTAATGTAAATCCATTTTCCAAAATATAAATTTCATACACCAAATATTAATTTCAAAGGAGCCAAAAGAACTGAACCGAAATCAGGGAATAGAGAGTGAGGTACCCTCTCATATTTCCTCTCAACTTGATTTGTGGTGACTATGATTTTGTAACCTTTTCTGTTTTGTACTTTCTGTAACAAATATTTTTCTCCATCTAGTCACCTCCGTAGTACAGGCTTAGCCTCTGTAACATTGGGTCATTAGCCCAAATAGGATTTTATGCATTTACTGTAAATTTCTAAGAGTACATGAGTTCGCCTCCTTATCATTTTTGGCTTTTGGGCCAGTAATTTAACCTTATGATTTTACCAAAGGCCATGTACAATGGGTACATGTTACCCCTGTTTAACTCCATTTATTTCATGTTAATGGTATCAAACTGTTGAGCAGTTAAGACAGTGAATACTATTTAATTTTGTTGTCCCTTTGATAGGCCTGAAAAATGTGAATTTTTGAAAATAAATTCTAAGCGTAAATTGATAGAGCAAAGATGCTCTTACTACTGGTGTAAAAGAAATTTGGAGAACCGTCTCCTTCTATTGATTTAATGGAGCAGTAGTGCTCAGGTAAAAATTGTAATGGCAAGCTTCAAGCTAAGCTAGTAAAATTGTTGTCTAATTATTCTAGATTGTATTTCTAGCTCAAAAGCTAAAACTGTACCTGATTTTGTCATTTTATTGGCAAAGGAATATTTTAAAAGAAAAAAAGGAGAAAGGTTAAGAAAAGAAATAAGACTGCCAATTTTAAAATTTTAATTCCATCCTTTGATTTTTGTATATCCACCCATTCATGCCCACACATTTTTTCACCTCTGCTCTCCATAATATGTACGTAACAATATTCTGTGGTACTGCAAACTCTTTAATACTTGCACATAGTTCCCTCACCAAGAAACGTCTACCCCAGTTATAGAAATGCATACCACGCCTTAATATTACTAAAGTGCTTACAGATACTAATAAAAAATTTGTGAGTTTTGCTAATTACCTTTTTCACACAAGAGCATTCTGGAAGATCATTCCTATGGGGTGATTTCATAACTAAGAAATTTCTTGAATTTATGAGGGCCAGAGTTGTTTTCAGATCTCCAGTACTTTTCGTTAACACTCGCCATTATCACATGAAGTAGTAGCCCCAGGATATACATACCTTGAATTGCCCTGACCCTACATTCCCACTTAATTTTCACAGCAAGTTCTCTGCCGTGTCTGTCATTATAAATATCCACTGCAGGCCTTATTAGTTCCTTTTCTGTGAAATTATTTTCACTACTTCTATTGGGAACTACATCAGTATCACTAAACATACCTTTTTTTTTCGCTAGTTACTTTATGTTGCATTGACACAGAGAGTTCTTGTGGTGACGATGGGATAGGAAAGGGCTAGTAGTAGGAAGGAAGCGGCCATGGCCTTAATTAAAGTACGGCCCTAGCATTTGCCTGGTGTGAAAATAGTATACCACGGAAAACCATCCTCAGGGCTGCCGACAGTGGGGTTCAAATCCGTTATCTCCCGGATGCAAGCAATGCACCCCTAACCACACATCCAACTCACCCGGTTCCCTGCTATCTAACACGCTAGATATCTCTCCCGAAGGAGATCTCCTCCCTTATGTGGACCACTCAATAACACACTGCTTGAAGATACTAGGTCCCCCAGGACTCCAATCAATCAATCAATCAATCAATCAATCAATCAATCAATCAATCAATCTATACTGATATGCATTTAAGGCAGTCAGCCGCATGGCAGATTCCCTATATGTTGTTCCCTAGCCTTTTCTTAAATGATTGCAAAAATGGGCAGTCAACAAAAAAGTAATTTAAATAATAATTTGAACTAAAATTTTATAGGTCTGTAAAGTTTTGATATCAAACCATATAACTGGTGGATCAAATTAATCACAGTGTTGAAAATCCATAATTATCAATAAGCAACTGAATGTTGATTGAGTAACCCAACTTCAAAACACGAACATTATTGATGATAGTCAAAGATTCTGAACACCGTTGTATCACTACAAAATTGATGCTAGGAACTCCCAAAAGATAAAACATTTAGGACAACAAATAGTTCAGTAATTTTTAATTAGAAGACAGCATAGTCTAAAACAGCAGCAGTTTGAATTAACTGATAGGCCGTACCCCTGGTGAAATTATAATGTTAATTGCTTTATGTCCCACTAACTACTTTTACACTTTTCGGAGATGCCGAGGTACCAGAATTTAGCCCTGCAGGATTTCTTTTACGTGCCAGTAAATCTACCAATATGAGCCGGATGTATTTGAGCACATTCAAATATCACCGAAATCAGCCAGGATCGATCCTACCAAGTTGGTGTTAGAAGTCTATACGTCAACTGTCTGAGCCACCCAGCAAGCCCTAGAAAATAGATATCAAAGGGATTTACTTCAAGGCTTCGTGACACACAGGGAAATAGATGATTTTAACCAATTCAATTGCCTGAAAAAAGCTGTGTCGAAGTACTCCTGCACAACAGATAAATGCGAGGGTTGCACAATCATGATGCAACAAGATACTTCTTTGTATATGGAGAGGAAAGTCATTGAGAACCTCTGGCATCGATTCAGTCATGAACTGCAGGTACTGTTGGCCTGTCAAATGCAGTAGGAGTATCAATGCCCAATGATTCTGTCCCTGCTTTCTACCTACACATTCAATGAGAACCTATGCTGAACGTGACTAAACAACATGATCAGGATTTTTTTATCATTCCAGATATCAGTGTTAAGGAAATTACAATTCCATAATGTGTGAAACATGATTCATCAGCAGAAATAATTCTCGGGAGAAAATCCAGTTGTCTTTTCAAGAACCATTGACAAAACCAATTGATATCAGAGAAAAAAAATGAAATAACGTACGGCTTTTAGTGCCCAGAGTGTCCGAGGACATGTTCGGCTCGCCAGATGTAGGTCATTAATTTGACCCCCGTAGGCGACCTGCGTGTCTTAATGAGGATGAAATATGGATGAAGATGATACATACAACCAGTCCCCGTGCCAGCAAAATTAATCAATGATGGTTAAAATTCCTGAGCCTGTCGGGATTTGAACCCGGAACCCCTGTGACCAAAGGCCAGCATGCTAACCATTTAGCCTAGGAGCTGGACGATATCACAGAAAGAAGATATTTGTGAAGTGTCACTAATAAAAGGAAATGCAGTTCGAAGAAGAAAGCAGAGATGTACAGAGGTATGAAAGGAGACAGAATCACATGTCTTAATCACAGCAGGTTGATTCACTGTACTGGTTATGTTGCAAGAATGGCAGTGAGCAAGGTCATGGTCAACCAGATCCCCCCCCAGAAAACACTTTTTACAATATGGAGAACAGAACTCTGATGGTAATATTAATAACCTTTTAACTGACTCAGCTACCAAGTGGTGACATCTAGGCAGCCTGCTAATCACTAGATACTATGGGTAGAGTTCCTTTAATTTTGTGGGATTTTCTATCAGGCCATGATTGAACAAACAAGTTAGGACTGTGAGTGAAGTACAAGTGATAGAATTCAAGAATGATGTGGATGGTGCTGACCTTGAACTCTCAATATTGGGTTCTTGAGGTCTTCACTCGTCCACTTGTCCAAAGATAGAGCTACTGAACCCATAAATATCAAATTCCATATTGTCGAGGGTTAGGGTTTTAAAATCGAATTAAGCTAAACTGTACTTACTTGTCTTCTTCCTTGAGACAGGCAACTAGCTGACCAACTTTGGGTTCATCTATGCTTATTTCATCCTTAATATCAGTAGAAGGCTGTAAGAAACCAATAAGCAAAGCAAAGTAAGAAATGTTGAGTAAACAGATAAATAGAGTAATGTTTTAAACAGGAACATGATCTAGCTGAAAATATGTCTTGAATGTCAGATGGGTGATACAAAGCTAGAATAGGTCGATAATTTCAAGTATTTAGGTTGTGTGTTCTCCCAGGATGGTAATATAGTAAGTGAGATTGAATCAAGGTGTTGTAAAGCTAATGCAGTGAGCTCGCAGTTGCGATCAGCAGTATTCTGTAAGAAGGAAGTCAGCTCCCAGACGAAACTATCTTTACATCGGTCTGTTTTCAGACCAACTTTGCTTTACGGGAGCGAAAGCTGGGTGGACTCAGGATATCTTATTCATAAGTTAGATGTAACAGACATGAAAGTAGCAAGAATGATTGCTGGTAAAAACAGGTGGGAACAATGGCAGGAGGGTACTTGGAATAAGGCGATAAAGGCTAATTTAGGAATGAACTCGATGGATGAAGCTGTACGCATAAACCGGCTTCGGTGGTGCGGTCATGTGAGGCGAATGGAGGAGGATAGGTTACCTAGGAGAATAATGGACTCTGCTATGGAGGATAAGAGAAGTAGAGGGAGACCAAGATGACGATGGTTAGACTTGGTTTCTAAAGATTTAAAGATAAGAGGTATAGAACTAAATGAGGCCACAACGCTAGTTGCAAATCGAGGATTGTGGCGACGTTTAGTAAATTCTCAGAGGCTTGCAGACTGAACGCTGAAACGCATAACAGTCTATAATAATAATGCACGTATGTATGTATGTATGTATGAAAAATATTTTGCTCATCATAAAAATCCAATTATTAAATATTTAGAACTAAAAATTTATCACCGTTATCTTTCACATCCTGTACTGGAGAATACAGCACAACACAAATTACGTATCCCCAATATCTCCTGTTGTCTGTGAAGTGCCCAGCCTGAAGGCAGGGAGGATCCTCAACAGCTCTACCATCAGCTGCCATAGAGAGCTATGTGTCACTGCTGAGACAAACTAAGGAAATGAAGAGTGAGGTAATCTGCAATGTTTTCCTCTCCTAGGCAGAGAGTGCTGTTACATACCAGTCTCTTAAGTTCAATGAAATGTACGTAAAGACCAACCATATGAATGTTGATTCCACATCCTTTCCTACTGGATTTTACATACTGCTCATATCTCAGTCACTTTCATATCGTAAGAGTCAAGGATGAGACCGAGACACAAAGTACAAGTGATAGACTTGTTTTGGGCCAACCAGAAGACATCAGGCATTGAGCACACGGGATTTAACCAGAGATGGATTAGGGCAGGCCACCTCATATGAATTTTAGAAAAACATAGAGGAGCTGTATGCCTGACATCAACACTCCTTGTGAAGGCAGACATTTTTTGAGCTGGCATGAGAATCTACAATCTGCTGAGAGGGAGATTGTGTATGGTGACTGGACTTGTATGTTTTCAGAACTGAAAGGTTAGATTGTTGCATTCAAAAATGCAAGTACTATGTTCAGCATATAGCTGCACATATCAGTTTAACTAAACCAAGGGTACAGTTATTTAATGTAAGTCTTACTGTATCATAACGGAAGTCTGTTTTGTAATTTCTGTTTGTAATTAAATCAATTTAATGTAAACACAGAGAAAGTACTGGGAGTCACGGTAATTATTTATTTGATTACCTTTCTGATTTCCTTGAAAAAACAAGGAATTAACTCAACAATGTATTTTGAGGATGAAAAGAGACAAATGGAAACCCAAGTAGACCCTCCTTCTAACAACATGCAGATGTGAACTGGCAAAAGAAACACAGCCTAGTGTTAGTACACGATCTAAGGGAGTATCGCTACGATATTTTTGAAACACGAACAATGGAGTTGGATAAAGATTGAATGCGAACAAGAAAGAAAGTGTCATCAAGGTCTTCAACAGGCTTGCAGGGAATCTGCATTGCCTTACATGACGGTAGCATGGTGGTAAAAGCATTCAACGTGAAAAGTCAAAATATGGTATACATGCATCAGTCAGGTCGTATTAGTACCAGTGAAGAAGAAGCCATACAATTTGTGAGGTAGCCCAAGACTCCATATTAGGGAATACAACTGTGCTTCACAACTGAAGGAACACCTGGGCATGAGAAAAATTACATCACGATGGGTTCAGAGTGATTTGATGGAAATGCAGAAATGGTTACAATAAAACATGGCTAGTAACTATTTGGAGCACTGTAAGTGTTAAGGGGAGGTTTCCTTATGCCATATCATTATGCTGGATGAGAAATGAGGTAAACTGTATGAAGCACAACTGACATGCCTTTGAATGAATGGCATCACTATGGGTATCCATAAAGGTTGAAATTTCATCACAATCCCAGATATAATAAAGTTGTGGTTATCCTTGGGTACGACACTGGTGGTGTTACCCTAATGCAATATGTTCCTCCACAGCAGACTGTCAACGTGAAGTATCACTCTTCATTTTAGGAACACAACCTGCAAACTGTTTTGAGAAAGAAGCGGCGACAATTTCTGCAGGACCCACGGATCATTTTCATGACAAGACTCAGAATAAGAACAGTGCAAACTGTGGTTGCTTTGTATGGTCAATGTGACTGGGAATTGCTGTACCATCCACCATAATCCAAGGACTTAAGCCCTTGTGCATTTTACATGATTCCTAAGATGAAGGAAGCACTTTGGAGCCTCTGCTTCAGGACTGTTCCAGTGATTCATCAGCAGTAGACCACTATGAATACAAAAGGTGCTGCTATAGGTACCCTACGACCCCCACATCATTGGCAATGGGCAGTACACAAAGCTGGTGATTAGCATGATGGACAGTAAATCTTGGTATAACATGTATCCATTTTGTCTGAGTTGTAATTAAACAGATGCAATTCATACAGTTCCAAACCCGGTATACATTCAAGAACTTTCTTTTTATAAGTTGCTTTACAGTGCTCCGACAAAGATAGGTCTCATGGCGATAATGGGATAGAAAAGGGCTACGACTAGGAAGGAAGCAGACTTGACATTAAGTAATGTACAGCTCCAATATATGCCAGGTGTAAAAAAACCTTGAAAAAATCTTCCTCAGGGCAGTTGACAGGGGAGTAAAATCCCACTTGCTTTGTGGATGAATCAGAATAAAAATAGGAAGGTACTCAACACAAAGAACTGTCAACCTGATCTCATCAAGACAATTAAAATAGGGTGGCAGGAATACATGGGCCACATTATGAGGACTAACGAAAAGAACGGCCTGCTACAAGTAATATTTCACAGAAAAAGGTTTAGGCAAAAAAAGATCAGGAAGAAGATGAACATCTAGAATCGACATTTGTAAGAAATGGGTTGGAGCTTTTTGACTCATGATAAAAGGAAGATAACTATGCATGTAGCCTGAATGTGGTTAGGATAAGGTAGCAGTAGAAGTGATGAAACCAGATGCCATGCAGAGGACAATGGACAATAATATCTGCCATACATTACCTAGCATTAAATTTGATGATGATGTTTGTTGTTTAAGGGGGCCTAACAGCTAGGTCACCAGCCCCTAAAGGTACGAGATTGATGAATATTATAACTTGAAAATGTATCCATTGACTAGAATCTAAAACAGATAATGAGAAAAAATTATCATGAAAAAAAACAATCAGTGGATCATACTCACAATGCCTTAACTATGGGATGTTACCTATTAAAGGGGTCCAAATCCATATCACTGGGCCCTCATAATGGTACTAATCACTGGTAAAGCAAAACCATGGTGTTCCTCCCATACTGGTACTAATGACAGGTAAGGTATACTCATGGTTTTTCTTGTGTGATGGAACTAATCACAGGTAATGGAGACCCATGGTATGCAACACACAATCGCACCACTCATAGGCAACACAAACGCATGGTGTCTCACACATAAAGGTACAACTCACAAGCAACATAGACCTATGGTGTTCCTCACATAGTATTTTAAGCACGGGCACCAGCCAAACCTGTGGTGTTTCTCACATAGTGGTACTAAACCCTAGAAATATAGACCCTCGGTGCATCACACATTATGTTAATACACACATGCAGCAGAAATTTATGGTGTTCCTCACATAATGGTATTACTCTCAGGCAATGCAGACCCTTGGTTTTCCTCACATAGTGGTAGTAATCACAGGCAATGTAAACTCATGGTGTTTGTCACAAAGTTGTACTACTCACAGGTAACACCATAGAACCAACCAGTTAAATGTACACGATTACACTTATCACAAACAACACCCAGACATGTAGTGTTCCTTGAATAAATTTACGGTTCCTCGCAAAGTTGTACTAGTCACAATTAATGCTGACCCATGGTGTTCCGCACGTAATGGTGCTAATCACAAGTAGTCTCATGGTTCTAATTTCATCATGCCTTGGTCACCTGTTTTAGTCACCTCTTATGACAGGCAGGTAATGTAGGTGTTGTCTTTGTCCATGTTGCCCAACAACAGACAGTAGAAGACAGAGAAGAAAGAGAAGGGAAGGGATAGGATGCTAACAAAATGAAGTACCGGATGATGAAGGACAATAGCCATGAAGTTGTGAATATAATAGACTCCCTAGGCCTTGAATCATCTGATACTCTCTGGGTTGAAAAAGAACAAGATTTGACCAAGGGAGGTCAAACAGGATAGGTGAAAGTGAGGGGCCTGACACAAATGGAAGCAACGCAAGGACTCAGCTAATGGCCCCATGTTCACCAAGCCATGTTCCCAAGTTGAGAGCCCCTTGGACCTGTTTTAGTCACCTCTTGACAGTCAGGGGATACTGTTGGTGTATTCTTCATCTGCGTCCACCATCCCCAGGGGGTAGCATAAAATTTTGCTACATGAAGACATATAAACATAATTTCAAAAGGATGGCAATCTCAATATACATACCATATTTCCCCTTTAAAATGAAGAGTGGTTTACTGAAATCTATTCAGCAGATTGCTCACAATTTGATAATCAGATAAAGTCATCTAAATATTAGATTACTTCAAATGTGTTCACCTTTGTTTGTCCTGACTCTGCCAACTCTGATTGGGTTTCTTGCTTCAAATACATCTCATCTGATGCAAGTACATAGTTGTCCTGTAGAAGAGTTAAGATATTAGGCACATTCTTTATCACATCTAGAAATTTAATTACATGTCGTCCCCACTATGGCAAACTAGCGAAAGTGACAAACTAGGGAACATGTAGTTACAAAGTTTTGGTCTAGAATTTATGATTTATATACTGTCTACCCTCTGACGAAAGTCTCATATCTACAGCTCGTTCTTTATGGCTAACATATAAAACCGATCATTAAATATAAAAATTCATTTGACATGAGTAATCACAACTTCCTTCAGCTCTCCTAATTTTTTGACAATTTGCACACTCATTAGTTTGCCAGAGGTGCAACGAAAAGAGTGAGCTTAACAATTCATAATTTCCCAGGAAATGAGTCAGTTTCAGTTTCAAATCTTCATTATCATTTTTCAGAAAATTTCCGTGCTGAGGTGCCTTAACAACATGACAAAAAAAGATCTTCAGGAATTGAAAAGTGTCCTGTTTGAACACTCAGAGATATTTTTGAAGTGTGGAGGAATTATATTTTATAAGAGTTCCTAAAATAACACTGATCCATCTGGAAAATGTACAGATATATTGAAAAATATTCTGCTCACCATAAAAAAATCAATTCAGAAATATTCTGAACTTCAAAATTTATCACTGTCATTATTCACCTGTTGTACCAGCAAATACAGATCACCACTAAATATGTATCGTCCATATCTCCTGGTTTGCGTGAAGTGCTCAGCCTGAAGGTAGGGAGGATCGTAAACAACTCTACCATCAGTTGCCATAGAGAGCTAGGTGTCGCTGAAGAAGCAAGCTAAGGAAATTAAGAGTGAGTTAGTTTAGGACTGTTTTCCTCTCCTAGCCAGACAGTGCTGTTTCTGACCGGTTTCTCATGTTCACTGAAATGTACGCAAGGAACAACCACATGAACATCAATTTCATTCCCTTCCAACAGGATGTGGCTATATTAAGAATGGTGTTACTAGCAATGCTCTTATCTCAGTCACTTTCATATCGTTTGTTTCAAGGATGGGACTGTGACACAAAATATAAGTGACAAACTTGTTCTAGACCAATCCAGAAGACACTATTCAATGAGCAAGCAGTATATCATCAGAGAAAAATCAGTGCAGACCAACCTCATATGAAACATCATGAGCCATACAATTATTCCTGTCGGTTATCTGAACCACAAGAAGCTAGAATAACATAGAGGGGCTGTATGCCTAACATCAGTGCTCTTTGTGGAGGCAAGAGAACATATGATCAGCTGAGAGGGAGATTGTGCATGGTGACTGGACTTACATTTTAGATTGTCACATTCAAGAATGCCAGCCCTATGTTCAGCACATGGCTGCACTAATCAGTGTAACTAAACCAAGGATACATTTTGTCTTAAGTATGTATTACTGCATTAGAACTGAGATTTTTTTTTGTAATTTCTGTTTGTAATTAAACCCATTTTACCATTTACACAGTGAAAGTACTGGGAGTCATGGTAATTATTTACTTGATTATGTTTCTGATTTCCTTTAAACACCTAGAAATTAATTCAACAATGGCTTGTAAGGATGAAACGAGACAAACAGTATCCCACGCACACAGTCACTCACGCTCAGTACACTTATAAGCCTAGTGATTCAGGTCTCAGTTCTTTGGGTTGCTATTTCCAAGAGGTGAACCATGAGCTTGTCAGGCTTCAGGCCAATCAACTGTGCATTAATATCCCCAGTATACCTATCTTTGTACTTGGGCAATATCTATTGATGGCAGTCCAGGTTTAATAGGGAAGGGTTTTGAGAAGAAAATGGTTTGGCCTCTCTCAGAACCAATCCTCGGAACATTGATGAAATGGCTATTAAGACGGACTTGGTGCGGGACAATAAACAGTTTTGAGGTTATGTTGACTTAGGTTAGAGATATTTAGACACTGAAGAGTATGAAGTGGCTAAAAAAGTATTAGACTTTATGGTGTCAGCACTGAACAGGAGCTGGAAAATACCAGTGGGTGGAGGGTAAAAGAAGTGAGTAACATTTGGTGAAACAGTATTTGAGAAAACTGCAAGAGACAGGTAAAAAAATCATACAGTCAAACGTTGTGAAGGGGTTGGGACTAATAGCCTGAGGAATAAAGTTTGTTGGACTGAATTCCCAGTGTTGTTTTTCCCATCCAGCAGACTCTGAGCAAAAAGCGTTTGCTTTCCTTGATGCTGCTCACATTACAAAACATGCCAGGTATTGCTCTAGACCAAGAGAACATAACCGAGGAAAAATACAATACCTGGAAAAACTTGTAAATTTACAGGAAGTGTAATGCCTCCACAATGGTAATAGATTATGTAGCAGGAATTTAGAGTGGGTGAGATAGAAGACAAATGTTCCCTTACATACATAATCTTTCAGTAATTCTGTAGCTAATACCCTTGCAGAGATCTGGATGTTGAAGAGTTTGCCGATTGTGATAGTACCATTCAGTTTGTAATGTTCCTAAAACTTGCAAAGAGATATTCTAACAAGGCCCAAATCTGAACTTATTATCTTAAAAATATTAGGTTTGCTGATGGCTCAGCCCTCGGTATATCTGTGAAAAAATGTAACGAATGGTATAATTTTTGATTTATTAAGGTTGCAAGGTCTAGCAGAAACATTGTCTGGGGAGTGATTCTGTACTAGAATACCTGCTAACATGCAGGTTGTCAGGTTTACCTGGAATTCTTCTTCTCATATGTGAGGAACACAAAAGAAATAAAAAGCTGCTCAATTCAAAGTTACATAGGCAGAAGTTTCTCAATGGTCGGATCAACCTATCTTTTAATTGCAATATGTTCTTTGAAAGACACTGTTGTGTTGAACCCTGATCTTAGACAGAAAAATCCATGTAAACTATGAACACCATAGCTGAAAGATTACAGCCATGGCTTACCCCTGCAAGTACCTTCAACCAAGAACTCATTCAACATCAATTCTCAATGCACTGAATTTGATTTTTAAAATCTACCCTTAATCCCATAGTCCCCCAGTATGGCAAACATCTTTTCCTGCAGTCTTCTGGCATATGCCTTCTCTAGAACTACAACTGTCTATCACCATCGTAGCTTTTTTCAATTACCTGGCGCATAATGAAAATCTGATCCTGACAGCCCCTTGTGCTCTGAAACCACACTGGTTTTCATCCCGATTCCTCCTCTCACCCTCACTTCCAATATGACAGTGAACACCTTGCATTTTATACTGATCAATGAGATACCTCGGTAGTTGTTGCAAACCTTCCTGTTCCCTAGCCTATAGGTAGGTGCAGTGACAGCTTTTGTCCAATCTGAAGGTACCCTACTATTACTCCATGATAATCTTATTACTCCACGAAGCAATTTCCCCCTGCCTTTCCAATATGATCACCATTTTGGGTCTAGTTTCACCTATTCCTGCTGCTTTAAGATAACTTAGTTTATTTACTATGCTTTCCACTTATTTAAGTGAATTGTACATTCACCAACATCATTGTCCTCTTCCTCATAAGCTCAGTTGTTTGCGACATCAGCGGTAAGGTTTCCTTTTATGTTAACAAGATTTTCAAAATATTCCCTCCACCTCTCCTGTGATTCCCTGGGATGTATGAGTTCACCTAATTTGACCTAAACACTATTAATTTCCTTTCTTCCTCTGTTACTAAGATTCTTTATTTCTGTCCAGAAATAATTCCCTGCTGCTTCACCTAGCCTTTGAAGGTTATTACCAAAATCTTCCTATGACTTCTTCTTTGATTCAACAACTATTTATTTTGTTCTGTTTCTTTCATCTAGGCACAATTCCCTGTCTACATCAGTCATTGTTTGGAGCCAATTTTCATATGCCTTTCTTTTTTTGTTTACTAGCTGCTTTCACTTGATCATGCCACCAAGATGTTTCCTTTTTCCCATTTTTACACACAGTTGCTCCTGAGCATTCCATTGCTGTTTCTACTACAGCATCACTGTCTGCCTCCCTTTATCTTCCTACATGCTGTATCCGTGATGATGTTACGAATTTTCAGGGATAATAAAGGACAGCAAATGGATCAATTTGAGATAAAATCTCTAGTCTGGAAACATTCAAGTCAAAAGTTATTAATAATCCAAGTTTTTTAACATCTGTCATTTCTTAACATACGATCAGGTGTTGGAATTTCATCCCACTGCATTTCTTTACCATCCCAGAAGCCAAAGACATGGGGTTGTCACCTTTAAACCCTCTTAAAAGCCACTGACCTCAGTTGGGTTTGAACCCTTTTAGCTTGGGATTAGTAGACAAATGCTGTATCCACCATACCATGGCGGCTGGCAGTCAAAAGTTACAGCAAAAATAAGTCTCATACCTCTGACTGTACTGCACACTACATGTCCTAAGAGAACAATAGAGGAGATAATCCCAACAAGCTGAAGAGGATAGGATAATAACTCAACGACACCAATGCAAATTGGCGTACCGCATACTGACGTGATCAGTGTGCGATGTTGGTACTGTAGGCTTCAGTCTGTGCTGATCAGTTGAAGTGATCAATTGATGGGACCTATCCAAATGAAGTTGTACCCAGTTACAAAACTTGCAGATATCATTTGACTTGACTGTTTCCAGAGTATGGTTCCTTACCTCATACTGATCCATTTACTATCCTCCATAATCCCTGAAAGTTTGTAAAATTGTTCCAGATATACCCTGTATATCCTGAACCTGCCTACTGTCCACTGTATGGTACTTCTCACTAATCTTATCCATATACTCTTAATTTCCTGATACTGGAGATTTTCTACCCTTATTCATCTAAAGACAGCTTGCACTTACTCTATCCTGTGCCTAGAGATACTTAGTTCACTACAAATCAGATAGTGGTCTGTATAATCAAAAAATTCTCTGAATACCCACACTTTCCTAACAGATTTCTTGAATTCACAGTCGGTTATGATATATGGATCTGATGCACCTACCTTCCAATGTGTAGCAGAAAAATGCTTGAAGAAGGTATCTGTAACTGCTAATCTTATAATAGCACAGAAGTCCAGCAAATGTTTCCATTCCTATTAGCTTCCATACCTTCCCCCACACTTACAATCAACCTTGCATATACTTCAGGTCAATTTCCAACTCTCGCATTAAAATCACCCATTTGCACTATCCTATTCTTGCTATTGAGCCAGACTATGATGTCAATCAATGCTTCATAAAATTTGTCAACTTCATCCTCATCTGCCCCTTACATGATAAGTACACGAGAGACAATTCTTGTCCAATTCCACCAACTGTCAAATCTACCTACATCATTTGCTCATGTAGCTGCCTAATGGAAACTACGTTGTATGCAATAGTATTCCTGATGAACAGTCCTACCCCATAATCTGCCCTTCCCCTCTAAACACCCATCAAGTATATATTATAATCTCCTCTTCCTTCGCTATCACTCCTTACCCAAATATCATTAACTGCTAGGACATCCTGATGCATCCTCTTTGCTGACTCAGCCTAATTCTTCTTTCTTCCTTCCATAAGCCCCATTAATATTGATAGCTCCCCTTTGAAATCCTTTCCATTTGGAATCTTGTTTAAAGGAGACACTCAAAAGGGAGTGGGACTCCGTTACTCACATAGGTCTGAGGCTTGCTTAAAATGTTCTGAGTATGCTCAGTAGAAAATCTGTGAAGCATGTTACTTACATATAGTCGAAGTGAGTATCTCTCCTCTAATGGGTGAAGGACTACAGGTGGATTGCATAGTCCTAGATGCCTGAACTCAAGGAGGGCTATGACTCAGAATATGTCCAAGATGCCCACTCCCATTCTCTAGCAACTGGTATCCCAACCCCACAGAACCACTTACTAGGCAACTCTGCATGTTGTCCATGATTCACAAAGTAGGATGTAACTACAGTAACACAACTGTAATAAAAGTACAAATTACTAGAGTGTTGAACATAACATTAAAACCATGTATGAACCCATTTATAAAAAACATCCTAATCTTGCCAATAAAGTAAAGTATGGCTCTTATAGAGTTATGGAAACTACTTCCACAAATTTCATAATTGCAGATTTGTATGTCCTCAAATAGATATATCTAGTACTTGTGAGTAGCTAATGCAAAGCTGAACCTTGACAATAATGCAAAATCAGCTACTGTCACCAAAAAGATCATTAATCTTTGTTGGGATAAAGAGTTTTACAACAAAACGCACAGAAATGCAAATCCTCTGTACCAATGAACAGGTTGGAACACTTGTGTTAGACATCATGCAAAACCCTCCTAGAACAAAAGGGAACCCTGGCCACATGAAATGAAAACAGCTGGGCCAATTTCTAGGGAAAGAAGCTAAATGTGGACCTGAGGAATTTTTTTATTGAATTTATTTAATTATTTGAATCATTTTTCTTCGCATACTTAAGCACACGAAGCCTTCTCTTACACTAAACAAAGATTAACAAATATGTGAAACCAATACAAATTTACAGTAAGTTGATAATTATTAACAAAACTATCCTGCAAAATAATTAAAACTCTATTACAAATGTCATACTAATAAGATGATTATTAATTATGATGCTAGTGATAATTATACAAACAATTGTAATAATTTTAACACTAGTAACAGCCCCAACTGAACAGATAGTAAATATTTCTTATACTGGTTTTTGATCGAGGTGCCTGAAGTCTGGCTCCATACTCGTCCAGTAAGGAGTTCCATACCCATGCAGTACCCACCATGAAGGAGTAGGTGTACTGTTTAGTAGTGTGTGTGGGGTGGTTCCCATTGTGAGAGCGGGTCTCCAAGTGTTCGGTAAACCTGGATGCTTGGTATTAATGTGTAGACTTACTTCGAGTGGTGTGCAACAGACACACAGCATGAAGTTACCTTCCCTTTTCCAGGTCTACCATACACAATTTGTTAAGTTATGGGGAGATACGTTAACTCGCTTTCATACTGAAGATAAAATGAATGCAGGAATGTTGTGCTTAGCCTGCTAGCTAAAGGTCGTGATACAGAACATCACAGTCATGAAATAGGAACATTATTAGAGTGTTCATTCTTGTTGCTAGAGGTAGGAATTTTCTGGCTCTTTGCAATATCAGAGGGACCAATACACTCTCAAACCTTTATATTTTATTATGGGATATTTGTAAAAGATAGATGCTGTAGCAGTCGTCACTAGAGGAGGCCCTCGGCCATGCAGAGACAGAGACGATGACAGTGTCTCTCTTACTCCTCCTCTGAATGCCATGTTGCCAGCCCTCCATCCTTCATCACAGCCAACCTGTACTGCCTTTCTATTTGTATTCGGCATTCTGTCGAAAAAATTAAATTTTACATGATTTTTTTAAAATTTTAACAAATAAGAACAAACACAAAGCCTGATAATGCATGTTCAGTAAGCATGACGACTTATCTTGAAGTAAGACCGAGTGATGAGTTTCGGTGCCCATTTGGTGTCAGACATTTCTCAACCTACTTCCAGCAAATGCCAAATAGGTGTCTTGCTAAGGATAACTTTATTAATAACAAAAATAATTTTTGCACGTTAAGTATCTGCAACAAGCAACATTAAGAAATATGCATCTTCCTCCTCACAGGGACATTCTCTATCCAATAATCAAATAAATGAATAAGTAAATAAATGATGAGCAATAATATTTTTTATTATTATATAACAGCATTAGACGGTGGTGGCAAATCTGGGTAATGATTTGGTGCAAAAGAGGAGAACAGCAAGTGAGATTTTGTCAGCAGGGTCTCATGTTACGGGCCGATCCTTTTCTTATCTGCTGATATACAGCTATGAAAACGTAAACATTTTACATAACTTACGACTAGGTTTACGGGTTCAAATATTGGCCATGGTAAACATGGATGAAAACAATATTTTGTCGTATTTATACCAGAATGTCACAAAAAATCAAAATAGAAAAGGAAAAAACTAACAGGTTACTAAAAAATGATTACTACAATTTTAAACAATGAAAACAATAGTGCATATTATCTGGAGACATTCTGAAGTCCAGTGGCATGTGTATATTAATAATTCGATGTTTTAACATTTTGATATATAAAACAAGTACAAGTAGTGAATCATATGCTTGCTATCTGGTTTTTATGGCCCTTGAATCAGATCATCTGTCACTCGTAATAAGGTGAAGTTTTGATGACTCTTTATATCCCCAAAATAGGGAGGCAAATAAGCCCTTAAAAATTATAAGTAAGAAGATTCAACAAGTTAACAATCCTCTTGACAGTTCTCCTGTAAAATAGTATCAAAGAGTATTCCTTGATATTATGACAGCAATGAAAGGAGAGTAAAATCACTATTTCAGTCTTCGTGTAAACCTCCAGTCCATACACAGATGTGGAAATGATATTGACCTTAAAAGATATCCATGGATAAGAGGATTCTAAATGTGAAATTTTGCTCAAATATATCCTGTAGTTTCCCAGTTACAAGAACTGAATCAGGGCCAGAATGACAGGCAAGACACCAAAGCTAAAATACATATAGGTATCATTATTAGATCTGAAATGAATCTTAAGAAAATGTTGATAAAATAATCAACGTATATATATGCAGTTGTTACAATTTTATTTATATAGATTGGAGTCATTACTAATGTGCTCGGATTATAAGTCCATGGAGTAGAATGATGCAGATTTCCATGTAACTTCTCCCTGTTTTACAAGCTTCTTCTCAAAATAGTGAACCTGATAATAACTACAATCCTTTTACCATACTAAAGTCATGGCCTCCCTTACCACTCTAAACCTCTAGACTTGCTCCAAAACCAAACTGCTGAAATCCTGCAGGACTTTGTTTCTATTAAGATAGCAATAACAAGGTTGCTGTAGATTTCAAAGAACATTAAAGCAGCTGTTGCAGTATCTACAGCCAAACAATCAGGTCAGGTGATTCTAGTGTTGTAATATCATGGTGGAAAATGAGGAGGTCTGTAATTTTGCCATTCTCTGGTTTTTAAATGCAGCATACAGTAACCTTTTCATTTCAATGGAACACTCAACCATCACAATGACCACATATGAGCCACGTAAATTCCTTAATAAGAATATTACTTTCCTAGATCTCTCTATTTGTGCAATCTCAAAGGCAAAGGTGTATGAAGCCTTAAGAGTATTGCAACAGGCATGTCATACCTTGATGCATTGCAGTTATAGTTATTATAATTCCGGTAATTTCAATATTCCAGCAAGTTGGGACTTCATCTTGCCGATGAATAGAATGGATGAGTAACTCCCAGTATGCTGGATTGGACACAGTACTGAGAATCTGGAGGTGTTTGCATATCCTTCTAGGTTGCATAACTTTATTTTGTTGTCGGGACATATTTACGGCATTCTTTAAGTACCACTACTGGGTACATATAATTGTAAGGACACTAATTTCAAAAGTTGTCCCAAATGCTCCATCCAGAAGTGCTGTTAGTGTTACCAAGAAGCTGTGATGATGATGTTTGTTATTTAATAGGGCCTAACAGCTAGGTCATCAGCTCCTTTCAGTACAAGATGCAACAAAATGAAATAGTAATTGAAACTTCAAAATGTATCCACTGTCTAGAATCTAAAACAAATGGTTGAAAATGACCATTAATCCAACACAATGAGTGGACCCAATTCACAGTTGCTTATTTTCAGAGTTGATGCTTGTTGTCCAAAGGGGTCCAAACTCCAGGTCACCAGCCCCTAATAATAGTACTAATCACTGGTAAAGCAGAACCATTATGTTTCTGCATATAGTAGTACTAATCACATGTAACGAAAAATCATGGCGTTCCTTGCATGGCGGCAGTAATCACAGGTAATGCAGACCCGGGGTATGTCGCACATAATGGCACTAAACGCGGGCAACACAGACCCATGATGTTCCTCATGTAAGAGTACTACTTGTAAGAAACACAGGACCATGCTACCCCTCACATTATGGTACTACTCACATAGAAGTGCTAACCATGGACGCTGGCTAGATCAATGGTGTTCCTCATTTCGTGGTATTAATCATAGGCAACGTAGACCTACGGTGTACTACACATTATGGTACCACCCAAAAAGAAAATAAAGTAATGGTGTTCTTCATATAATGATACTACTCCCATGTTAATCCTCCCCCAATGACACTAACCACAGACCAAGCTGGAGACTGTAACGGTATGAGTTCCTCAACAGTAGTGATTATTGCTCTAAGAGGGAACACAACCAGTCACATGAAGTAGTTCTAGTTGCAAGTAAAGTCGACCCATAGTGTTCATCACGTATTGGTACAAATCACAGATTTTCTTACTGTTCTAAAAGCATCATCTGTTGGACGCCCCTTTTATTCACCCCTTAGAACAGGCAGACGATACGTGGATGCATTCATCATCTGCATCTCACACCCAAAAGGTGTTCATAACTTTGTTTTTCAGTGGCTTCCACAATTTTTTGGATATTTTGGTTTGTTTTTCATGAAAACATTGCCAAAAAATATGCAACAGAATGGTTCACAGTTAGGTTAATATAACTCCACCTGGAGATGGCTGTACATCTTTCACCTGCCAGTACAAACTTTCAAATTAGGAAGTAAAAACAATCATAAAAAAATTACTGGTATCAATAAAAGAAAGGTGAAAAATTAATTGAGTAGAAGCAGAGGGAATCCAACATGAGAAGTTGTTCAAAAAGAACTTTTAGAAAAATTGAAAAATCTCACAACTTCCCTGCATGAACACACAGGCCCATTGTATAATAAATTGGAAAAACCAATTATCAAAGTTGACTGTCAATGTGATAAAATCTATTCAATCAAGAGAAAACATGAGAAAATATAATTAGCAAACTCCCCATACACTTGCCAATACAACCGCAAGCAGTAGCGGTAAATCTGTTTGTGAGAAAGAAGATGATATAAAATAATCAATACTGCAATAATGGATTAGATCCTCTCGCTTTATGATTTTAGGTGAAAAGAACTTGACCAGGCACCATCAGCAATACTGTCGTGAACAGTAACATAAATGTCACTAGTGTATTCTTAAGAAATTAAGAACGTGAAATCCATCCTGAATCAGCACTTAGCTTCAAGTCATGATATCTCAAACACACTGGGAATCTTACTGGGACCCTGTAGGTAAGATGGAAGCACTGATTCTCTAAAGCATGGAGAAAAATCATAAATGCAAGGTTCCAATGTAAAAACTACCCACTATTTCCAATAACTATCAATGACATCCAGCATGCCATCACCACCCATCTGATGGCCATTGACAGCTACAACATACAGCATACCTACCAAACTACCATCTAGATGTGCTGTGCAATGAAACGTCTGGCAAAGAAACACTTAAAATATGGAGTTTTTATGCTTCTTGTTATGCACTGAAAATTATTCCAAATTAAATACATCAGAACTTATATGCCTGAAAATGTTCTGCACATCAATTAAATTCCAATTACTATAAAGTAATCATGGTTCATGGTGTGGGTTATTGTAGTCACGTCCTAGTTTGTGAACCATGGGCAATGGCTGAGTGGCCTAGAAAGTGGTCCTGAGAGTCAGGATACCAGTTGCTATAGAATGGTAGTGGGCATCTCGGACATATTCTGAGTCATGGCCCTCCTTGTTCTCAGGCGGCTAGGACTATGTGATCCACTGGTGGTACATAACTCGTTAGAGGAGAGATCCTCACTTGGACTATGTGTAAGTAGGGTAGCATCCTGCTTCATGAATTTACCGAGCTCATAACATTTTAAGCAAGCCTTGGATCTATGGGAGTAACGGAGTCCCACTCCCATTTGACAGGCGAGGGACTCCTTCGAAACAACTTGGCGAACGAAATGGAATTTGATGGGGAACTATCAATATTAATGGGACTTATGGAAGAAAGAAAGTAGAACCGGCTGTGTCAGCAAAGAGGGTAAGGGGAGATAACAAGGAGGAGATAGGAGATTATAAAGTGTACTTGATGGGTGTTAGAAAGGGAAGGGCACAGTATGGGGTAAGGCTGTTTATCAGGAGTACTAATGCACGCAACATAGTTTCTGTTAGGCATGTAATTGAGTGAATGATGTGGGTAGATTTGGCAGTTGGAGGAATTAGGACAAGAATTGTCTCAGTGTATTCACCATGTGAGGGTGCAGATGAGGATGAAGTTGACAAGTTTTATGAAGCATTGAGTGACATCGTGGTCAGGGTCAACAACAAGGATAGAATAGTGCTAATGGGCGATTTCAATGCGAGAGTTGGAAATATGATGATGATGATTGTTGATTAAAGGGGCCTAACATCGAGGTCATTGGCCCCTAATGGTACGCAATGAAATGACAACAAAAAGTTCAAAAATCCAATCACCAAAATAAAAAAGAGGTGACATGAAAAATGAATGGATGGACATGAACCCAAAAAAACAAAAAAACAGGAAACAAACAAAAAAGACCTGTGGATCCAACTCAAAAAAGTCATAAATAATAGTATTACTGACCAAGGGACCACTTATAAAGCACAGTCCTTAATCAAGTATGCTTGATGTCTAAAGAGGTCCAAAATTCAGGTCTAAGGCCCCTCACAATGGTCGCGAGTAAAGTTGAACCATGGTACTTGTCCTGTTGCGGTACTAATCAAAAGTAGCAGAGACTTACGGGATTCCACACATTATTGTACTACTTAGAGGTTATGAAATTTGACATATAATACAGACCTATGTTTTTCCCACAGGCAACGCAAACCTATGGTGTTCATCACATAAGAGTACTAACCACAGGGACCTTCCCCTACCCCGTGGTGTTCCTCATATAGTGGGTACTAATCATAGGCAAGGCAGAACCATGGTAGCTACCATCCCAATGGTCCTGCTCATATGGTAGTGCTAATCACAGATACTGCAAAAGCTGACTGCACGGTGCTCCTGTGTGCTACTAATCACAAACCTATTTGGTACCTGATATAGTGGTACTATGCGCCAGTATAAGCGACCCATGATGTTCTCCGCATGGTGGTAGTAATCACAAGTAGTTTCATGGTTCCAGGACAATCATCCCTGGGTCGCCCCTTTTAGTCGCCTCTTACGACTGGCAGGGGATACCGTGGGTGTATTCTTCGTCAGCGTCCCCCACCTACAGGTGGTAGTTGGAAAATTGAAATGAAGGATATGAAAGGGTGATTGGTAAATGTAAAGCTAATGGGAATGGGAAGCATTTGCTGGACTTCTGAGCTAGTACGTGTTTAGCAGTCACGAATACATTCTTTAAGCATAAGGCTATTCACTGCAAAACATGAGAAGATAGGGCTACCAGATCCATAACAGACTATCTGTAGTGAACTAAGTATCACTAGGCCTAGGATAGAGAAAGTGAAATCTGTCTGCAAAGGAATAAGGGTAGAAAATCTCCAGGACGAGGAAATTAGACACAAGTACATGGATATGATTAGTCAGAAGGTTCGAACAGTAGACAGTAAGCAGGTTCAGGATATAGAAAGAGAATGGGTGGCATACAGGGATGATGTAGTAGAAACAGCAAGGAAATGTTTAGGAACAACTGTGTGTAAAGATGGGAAAAGGCAAACATCTTGGTGGAATGATGAAGTGAGAGTAGCTTGTAAACGTAAAAACAAGGCTTATCAGAAATGGCTCAAAACAAGGGCCAAGGCAGACAGGGATTTGTACATAGACGAAAGAAACAGAGTGAAACAAGTAGTTGTTGAATCCAAAAAGAAATCATGGGAAGATTTTGGTAATAACCTGGAAAGGCTAGGACAAGCAGCAGGGAAACCTTTCTGGACAGTAATAAAGAATCTTAGGAAGGGAGGGAAAAAGGAAATGAACAGCGTTTTGAGTAATTCAGGTGAACTCATGATAGATCCCAGGGAATCTCTGGAGAAGTGGAGGGAATATTTTGGAAAACTTCTCAACATAAAAGGAAATATTCCTGGTGGTGTTGCGAACAGCCAAGCTCCTGGGGAGGGCGAAAATTATGTTGGTGAAATTACGCTTGAGGAAGTGGAAAGGATGGTAATTAACCTCCAAAGACATAAAGCAGCAGGAATAGATGCAATTAGAACTGAAATAGTGAAGTATAGTGGAAAGGCAGGGATGAAATGGCTTCATAGAGTAGGAAGATTAGCATGGAGTGTTGGTAAGGTACCTTCAGATTAGACAAAAGCAGTAATTGCACCTATCTATAAGCAAGGGAACAGGAAGGATTGCAACAACTATCGAGGTATCTCATTGATTAGTATAGCAGGCACATTATTCACTGGCACCTCGGAAGGGAGGGTGCGATTGTTAGTTGAGAGGGACCACAGAGGGGCTGTTTGAACAGATTTTCAGTATGCGCAAGGTAACTGAAAAATGCTACCAGAGGAATAGCCAGTTGCATTTATATTTTGTAGATCTAGAGAAAGCATATGACAGGGTACCGAGGAAAAAGGTGTTCGCCATAATGTGGGACTATGGAATTAAAGGTAGATTATTAAAATCAAACAAAAGCATTCATGTTGACAATTGGGCTTCAGTGAGAACTAATGGTAGAATGAGTTCTTGGTTCAGGGTACTTACAGGGGTTAGACAAGGCTGTAATCTTTCACCTTTGTTGTTCCTAGTTTACATGCATCATTTGCTGAAAGGTATAAAATGACAGGGAGGGATTCAGTTAGGTGGAAATTTAGCAAGCAGTCTGGCCTATGCTGACGACTTGGTCTTAATGGCAGATTGTGCTGAAAGCCTGCAGTCTACTATCTTGGAACCTGAAAATAGGTGCAATGAGTATGGTATCAAAATTTGTCTTTTGAAGACTAAACTGATGTCAGTAGGTAAGAAATTCAACAGAATTGAATGTCAGATTGGTGATACAAAGCTAGAACAGGTTGATAATTTCAAGTATCTATGTTGTGTGCTCTCCTAGGATGGTAGTATAGTGAGATCGAATCAAGGTGTAGTAAAGCTAATGCAGTAAGCTCGCAGCTGCAATCAACAGTATTCTGTAACAAGAAAGTCAGTTTCCAGACGAAACTATCTTTACATCAGTCTGTTTTCAGGCCAACTTTGCTTTACGGGAGCGGAAACTGGGTGAACCCAGGATATCTTACTCAAAAGTTAGAAGTAACAGACGTGAAAGTTGTGGAATGATTACTGGTACATACAGGTGGAACTATGGCAGGAGGGTACTTGGAATGAAGAGATATATGCTAATTTAGGAATGAACTTGATGGATGAAGCTGTACGCATAAACCAGCTTCAGTGTTGGGATCATGTAAGGCGAATAGAAGAGGACAGGTTACCTAGGAGAATAATGGACTCTGTTATGGAGGATTAGAGAAGTAGAGGGAGACAAAGATGATGATGGTTAGACTCGGTTTCTAACGATTTAAAGATAAGAGGTATAGAACTAAATGAGGCTACAGCACTAGTTGCAAATAGAGGATTGTGGCAACATTTAGTAAGTTCACAGAGGCTTGCAGACTAAATGCTGAAAGGCATAACAGTCTATACTGATAAAGTATGTATGTATAAAGTAATCAACAATGATACTTACAAGGGACGTACTTACTTCAAGCCAGAGAGGTTCCTCCTTGACTTCTTTTTTCTGGTCCATTTCACGCAGCAACCAACGTATGTCTTTACATGAAAATGAGCCAAAAATTACTTCCACTGTCTTTTACTGAAAAATAAGCACAGGAAATATATTATTATTAGGGCCATCATTTATAGACCAACCAAGTAACCAAGCGGGCCTGTAGTTCTCCATTACTTTCAACGTTTTTATCACAGCCACACAGCTAAGTCTCCCATGGAAATCAAAGCATAGAGACAAGGCTATTAATTCAAACATCACACCATATGTACTGGTTGGAAATGAACCGTCAGCATCTTTGTGAGAAGCCAGTGACAATGCCACTTCACTATAAGTGGCTCCCCCTAGGTCTGTAGACTAGTTTGTTACAGATCTCCATGCCACCATATCCTGTGCTACCCTCCAGGTTTGTAGAGTAGTTTAATAAAGATCTCCAAAACGCACTATCCTGTGCTTACCTACCCATTTCTACAGAACTATTACATCCATTAGCTATTCAGATCTGTATCATTTCCCTGCTAATACCGAATTCCTACCCTATATATTTACCTTTGAAATCAGCTGAACGAGTTCTGCGTTTCTCAATATGCATCTCATGAATCTTTATACCTAAGGTCTACTTTTGCCAAACCTTTCCTCTCTTATTAACTTTATTCACAATCTCCTTATTAGTGAGCTGAACTATCCATCTGAATTTTAACGTATTTGGATAAAATCACAATAGAGAGGTTTCTATTCTTTCACTTTGATACTGTGAATGCTCAACAGTAATGTGTTAAAAATTCGCCATATTATAAGTATCTGTTTATGAGTTGAGCACTGCTTTTCTACTATTGTTATAGTAAAACTCTTCAATATGGGGAGGATATGAAATCTAATAGGAATGGGGATTATCTGCTGGACTTCTGTGCCAGTTGACATTAGCAGTTACAAATACATTCTTCAAGCATAACACTATTCACTGGTTCATACCGGAGGGCAGGGGCACCGGATCCATAATAGAACATATAATATCCAACTTTGAATTAAAGAAATATGTTCGGAATGTGTGAGATTACCGGGAATTTTTTGATAATACAGACCACTATGTGATCCACTGTGAACTAAGTATAACTAGGCCCAGAATAGAGAAAGTGGAATCTCTCTGCAGAGGAATAAGGGTATAAAATCTCCACAGTGAGGAAAGTAGACACAAGTACAAGGATATGATTAGTGAAAAGTTCCAAACATTGGATGGTAAGCACATTAAGGATATAGAAAGAGGATGGGTGGCATACAGGGATGCTGTACTAGAAATAGGAACAGAGTGCCAAGGAAGAACTTAATGTAAAGATGGGAAAAAGCGAACATGGTGGTTGAATGATATTGTGAGAGCAGCATGTAAATCTAAAAAGAAGGCATATCAGAAATTGTTCTAAATAAGGACTAATGTAGACAGGGATTTTTACATAGATGAATGAAAGTGAGTGTTACAAACAGCCGCTGGGTCCAAGAAGACGTTGTGGGAAGATTTTGATATTAACCTGGAAAGGCTATGTCAAGCAGAAGGGAAACCTATCTGGAAGGTAATAAAGAACCTTAGAAATTGAGGGGAAAAAAGGAAATGAATGGTGTTTTGAGTAAATTAGATGAACTCATAGTAGATCCCAGTGAATCACTGTAGAGGTGGAAGGAATATTATTAAAATCCTACCAAGTTAAAAGGAAATCTTTCTGGTGACTTTGCAAACAACCACACTTCTATGGAGAGGACAATGGTGTTGGTGAAATTACACTTGAGGAAGTGGAAAAGTTTGGAAATTAAACTCTATCGTCATAAAGCTAATGGAATATATGGAATCAGACCTGAACTGGTGAAATATAGTGGGAAGCCAGGGATGAAGTGACTTCATAGAGTAATAAGATTAGCATGGAGTGTTACTAACGTACCTTCTGATTGGACAAAAGCAGTAACTGCACCTATCTATAAGTAAGGGAACAGGAAGGATTGCAACAACTATCAAGGTATTTCGCTAATCAGTATACCTGGCAAGGTCTTTACTGGCATTTTGGACAGAAGTGTGCGATCAGTGGTTGAGAGTAAGTTAGATGAAAACCAGTGTGGTTACAGACCACAGAGGGGCTATTAGGATCAGACTTTAAGTGCATGCTGGTTTGAAAAATGTTACAAGAAGAATTAACAGTAATGTTTATGTTCCATAGATCTTAAGAAGGCATATGACAGAGTACTGTTTTAAAACATGTTTGCTGTACTGGGGGCACTATGTGATTAAGGGCACATTATTAAAAGCAATCAATGGTATTTATGTTGACAGTTGGGCAGCAGTGAGAACTGATGGTAAAATAAATTCTTGGTTGAAGGTACTTAAAGGGATAAGACAATGCTGTAATCATAAGCCATAAACTTTATGTTGTTCTGTATCGAATTGCAATTACAAGAAATACAAGAAAAGAATGAACTATAATGGTCCACCTATTCAATACATCCTTACTGTATAAATATTTAATTATATCTGTCTTGGAGGTACTAGTTTCAGTCACATGTCCATCATCAGCCGAGAGACAATAATTAGATATGACATATAAAAACTACTAAAATAAGTGCATAGGTACAAGTTGACACTTTAAAGTGCATCATCAGACCGACGGTGATAATGCTGTTCAAACACTCCAATGGTATATGATCCAAATTCATACAGTGGTATTAAAATTGAAGAATAATTAAAATATTCTTACGTGAGTTCAAGGAATTGTCCAAATGTATTTTCCATATAACAACATGTTCCATTCATCATATCTTATGGCTTCCACATATGATGTTAAACGGCACTCAAATGGATCAACCAAATGTCTTGGAAATAAGATACATTACATTGTGAGATGCGTGTAAGTGTGATCCGCAATTCACCTGCCTAAATCACAAGAAAACCAACAAGTCGTAATCGTGAGTGAGTGTAATTTGATATTTTAGGATACAAACTCATCATGTGTGCAACTACGACCCTGAAAGAAGTGAAGGTAAGAATTACAGGCTTCGAAAAGCAAAGGGCACAATTCCAAGCTTGCCTGGAGGAAGCCATTTCTGCTCCCACCAACAGTGCTACCTACCCCAGCGATGTTCTGACTGTGCTTCAAGTGGACTTCCAAAACTCAAAGTTCTAGCTGTGCTGAACTCCCGGTTCTGAAAGACAATATAGCTGATATCGAGAAATGACTAGAAATTCAGGAGGCTCGGAGCGAAGAAGCGGAGCTGTACAGTAGGGGTAATTGTCTCCTTTTGCATGGAGTGAGCGAGACACCTAATTAGGATATTTATGGAATGATTGAAAACTTTCTATGATAAACTGACAGACGAACTGTCCATCGACTCCCATCAATCGCTGTCATCGACTGGAACGGCAACGTTGATCGACTGCTAACATAGTGACTGAGGGTAATCGGCCTATTATAATAAAATTCCTCTGCTACTACCAGTGGGATCAAGTTTGGCATGCTAAGTGACAGCTGAAAGGCTCCAAACTACTCAAAACTTAATCCCTCACTACGCTGAGAAAGGACATTTTGAACAAGGCACGAGACATTTCTGGACTGCGCAACACATACAGCCAAGATGGAAGGATAATTATTCACATATCCGGCAAGAAATTCCAAATGAACTCACTCGTGGAATTACAATAATTAATCAGGCAATATGGTGAAAACAACATGTAAACCATGTGCATTCTATGTAGTTTATTGATTTTTAATTAGATATACTTGTGAATGTCTGGGTTTGTGTGAATCAGCTGGTCACTGTATGTATGAGGAAATTAAGGTAAGCCACAAGTTTTACATTCCTTTAGCATGCCTGAGTTGAGAAGTGTTAATGAAAGTCCTCCTCCTTGCTCCCTCCCTCACCACTCAGCACTCTTCTGTAGGACAGAGCTCCCTTCACTTACCCTTCACAGCCCTGTCACTGGAACGTACATCTGGAAGGACACGGCTTGCCTCCGAGCGTATCCCAGCACTTTTTCCCTCCTATTCTATCCAAACCATTTTAGAGAAGGAACTGAAGTCATTTAATCACTCCCTGTTGTGTGCATATGTCAACAGACTAGCCACTGTTGCTCACCTTGATGAAATGAAGATGATACTTGAAGGCAGTCCAATTCATATTGCTACTGTAAGTGAGAGTTGGCTCCGTAGTTCGATCCCCTCGAGCATGGTTGACATAATACCAATATAAATGGTCCATTATTGGACATTATAAATTTTCCAGCTAACTCATTCTAGGTTGCCAGCGTTTCACCCTCGTGTGCTAGGGTGGGCTCATCAGTTGGTACCTAGCACACCTACCAATACGCTGGCTAGTGCATACCGTGGAGGCCACTGCGTAGGCTAACTAGAGCCACCGGCAGTGCCAGTGCACTAAGAGACTTTGTCTCATTATCAAAAATTGATGCCTGCTTGGCCATCAGATGATATAGATGTTGATTCCCATAGGGAATCTGAAATATTTGTCCTGAATGAGTAAATTTATAATACCAATATAAATGGTCCGTTATTGGACATTATAAATTTTCCAGCTAACTCATTCTAGGTTGCCAGCGTTTCGCCCTCGTGTGCTAGGGTGGGCTCATCAGTTGGTACCTAGCACACCTACCAATACGCTGGCTAGTGCATACCGTGGAGGCCACTGCGTAGGCTAACTAGAGCCACCGGCAGTGCCAGTGCACTCATTCACGACAAATATTTCAGATTCCCTATGGGAATCAACATCTATATCATCTGATTGCCAAGCAGGCATCAATTTTTGATAATGAGACAAAGTCTCGTAGTGCACTGGCACTGCCGGTGGCTCTAGTTAGCCTACGCAGTGGCCTCCACGGTATGCACTAGCCAGCGTATTGGTAGGTGTGCTAGGTACCAACTGATGAGCCCACCCTAGCACACGAGGGCGAAACGCTGGCAACCTAGAATGAGTTAGCTGGAAAATTTATAATGTCCAATAACGGACCATTTATATTGGTATTATAAATTTACTCATTCAGGACAAATATTTCAGATTCCCTATGGAAATCAACATCTATATCATGGTTGACATATCGGGCTATGATATTCACAGGCTTGATCGGACGAATAGACGAGGTGGTGGGGTTGCCCTATATTGTAAATCTATGCTCAAGAGGAGAGTTGTTCACACATCTACTCCTACTGTAAAAACTGCCCCTGATTATATGTTTGTAGAGGTGTTTTTCAATTCTGTAAAAATACTTGTAGGTTTGGTATACAGGCCTCCTGATGCACGAGACTTCCGTGACTTAGAAGACAGCTTACTGAGACTGCTATCATCATACGAGCAAATGATACTTTTTGGAGACTTTAACACAAAAATGTTAACCCAGAACAATGGCGCCTTACGACTACAAAACAATATTAAATCCTGTGACATGACTATATTGTCCCTTAAACCTGCCCATCAAGTCCAGACTTGCACCATTTCTGCAGATACATCCATAGACCTAGTAATAATAAATAACCCCCCAAAGAATCCTTCACTACGGTCAAGTATCTGTTCCTGACATATTTAAATATGAGCTCCTACACTTAGCATACTCTCTTCAGGTCCCTAGGTACTGATGAAATATGTAACATTTACAGACTTAAAAGCATGAATTTAATACAACTGAGACAAGATGCACAACTCTGCCCCAGCTATAACATAATGATAAAGAGCAACATTGACGAGAAAGTGGAAATATTTAATTCCCATTTAAGTTACATGAATTGTACAAAAAACACGCACCAAACCGTAATGTGAGAGTAACATGTCTGCCCTGTCCTTGGCTGACTACTGATGTTAAGACTATGATGAAAGAACGAGACGCACTACACCGGGAATATATGCAGACTCAACTAGCTGACGTACTTGAGCAGTACCATGTTCTTCGAAACCAAATTAAGCTTGTAATATGTAATAAGAAATTTAATTAGTGCCAGCATTTAAACAAAAACATTAACACTGGTTTCACATGGCAAGAACTTCAGTCACTGGGTACTGGCAAACCACTTGCGAAGCATATGGATCCCGAGGTGTCCCTTGATGAATTAAATACATATTTCTCCATGGAACGTCTCACTCCTGACACAACGACATTACAAAACACAACTGACAATATATTAAGGCAACAATCCCCAGGCCGTCCTGTATTTGAATTTGATACCATTTCAGACCATGGAGTTAGAAGGGAAGTTAAATCAATTAAATCTCACGCAACAGGAGCTGATGAAATTCCCATTTCATTGGTGACTTACATAATCGACATAATATTGCCCATTATTACGCATTTATTTAATACCTGCCTTACTTCAAGCAATATCCCAATTAAATGGAAAGATGCACTGATTGTGCCAGTCCCAAAAATTTCTCCTGCAAGCAATACATCTGACTGCCGACCTGTCTGCATTCTCACAGCACTTTCTAAGATTCAGGAGAAGATAATGCATTAAAAAATAGTTAAACACTTGGACAAACATTCTGTACTTGATCCCTTACAGTCTGGTTTCAAAAAGGACACAGTACTGCAACAACACTAATCAAAATCACGGATGATATTAGATAGGCTATGGATGAACGAAAACTGACTATACTTATCCTTTTAGACTTCAGCAGTGCATTTGACACTGTAAATATAGGCATATTGTTAGCTAAGTTACAAAAACTTCACATGGCTCATTCTGCTATTCAGCTCTTGGGCTCACTACCTCAAAAATAGAAGACAGCGTGTTGAGTTGAACATGATGACTACAGAATGGAGGACTATGCTATCTGGCATTCCTCAAGGGTCTATTCTTGGACCTGTTATTCTTAATCTATATTAATGACATTTCTCCCCATGTGAACGACTGCAATTGTCACCTTTATGCTGATGTTCTTCAGATATACTCACACTTCAAAGTCCCCGACATTGGCAAAGCAATACACCAAATGAACTCCACTTTAAATTCAATTAATTCATATGCAAAAGAGAACTGCCTATTAATTAACCCGAAGAAAACGCAAGCAATCATAACAGGACAATGTAGGCCTTTAAATTTGCTAAACATCACACAACAGCCTAATCTCATGCTCTGTGGTGAAGCCATACCTTTTCAGAAGTCTGTAAAAAACCTAGGCATTGTCCTGAATGACACATTAAACTGATTAAACTGGAACGACCATATAACAAGTGTCTACAGAAAGGTATATGCATCTCTTCACCCTCTAGAAATGAAACAATCCATTCTTCTACATAGCATGAAAATAAAACTTATTCAAATTCTCATTTTTCCAATGAATTATTACTGTCACATCCTATTAACCGATGCAACTGCAGAAAAAACTATGAAAATTCAAAGGGCAATGAACTCCTGCATATGATTTATATCTTCTTTCAATGTTAGGACACATATTTCCCCTATTATGAGAAGCTATCCTGGCTGAAAATTGATCAACTATGAAATCTACATACTGCGACACTAATTTTTCGACTTCTGAACGAATCTACACCTGAATACCTATTCTCACATTTTCACTTCCTCTCATCTATCTACAGACATAATACCAGATTGACTTCTACCCTTATAATACCAGTCAATCACTCATCTGTATACAGCCACTCATTCTTAGTGTCTGGGGCCAGGCTATGGAACACACTCCGTCGGTATACGTAATAGCACTTCAATAGTCTCATTTAAACGGCCTTGTTGAGATTTCCTCTTAAATATGTGATCAGCTTGTATGAATGTTAGTGTGTATGAGTGCAAGTATGGTTTAGAGGTATTGTTAGGTGATGTAGAGAGGCTAGATAGTATTAATCATTGAAAAGAACAATTATAATATGTTATAATATTACTCCATTAATTTAGGTAGTTTCCGAGACTGTTAATGTTACTTTTCCAAATTATGTGACTATGTTCTGTATGTTGGGATTACGCGTAAGAGAGGGCCATGAGCCCTAACTTCACCACATACAATGGCATAAAATAAATAATAAATGAATAATCCTTGTAAGGTTCCTCTGTTAGAAATGGAGCTTCGTGTGCTAAAAGTAAAACAGAAGTGGTACACGAATAATATATCTTGATGGCTGGAGCATAAATGTCACACACATGAAGCTTAAATCAGACCATCCCTATTTGCCGGATGTCTATGATAAAATTTGCAGTTCAAAACAGAATGAAAACAAAGATTACGAGGCTGATGTCTAGTTGAAAAGCGCCGCTGTAAAACTCGGACTGGCAAACCAGAGTAGAGTTGGACCGTGGGAAGTTGAGGAGAGGAGGGGGGTGGAACAGGGAATGGCAGGAGAGGGGAAAGAGGGTATCTCTGTCTTACTTTCTTTTGTCCATTTTCTAATTTTAGCTATCATTTCCCAGACATACTTCATAGTCTATGATCCAATCTGAACTGTTACCAAGCTACTCACTTTCATCTACCCTATCAGATCCCTACAGCCAACTCTTGTTCCGTTCGAGATATGGGGAGTATTTTCACACTCTGCTTGGCCCTTACTTTTCTTTTGCCCATGCCTTCATTCTGGTGGTGGTAGCAATTATTGATTGAAGAATGTGACTCGGCAACCATCCTCTCTTAACTCTACTCAGAAGAAAGAGAAAAGAAAGAAAGGAAGAAGGGACGAGGTCCAAACCTTACAAGAATGATGAGACGGGACAGCAAGAACATGAAAACCAAGAACTAGAAAAACTAATACTGTTAGGGTCTGAAAAGAACAAAAGTTAACCAAAGTAGTTCATCTAGCAAAGATGAAAATGAAAAAAAGGTACAAATAAGTAGAAGTAATCCCAGACTAGGCTAAGGATC
The DNA here is from genome assembly GCF_040414725.1 of Anabrus simplex. Classification (NCBI taxonomy): domain Eukaryota; kingdom Metazoa; phylum Arthropoda; class Insecta; order Orthoptera; family Tettigoniidae; genus Anabrus; species Anabrus simplex. Next base: position 34,025,396 of record NC_090277.1, on the reverse strand, counting down.
TCGTGGTAGCAACCCCAACATGAAAGCCCCTGGTTTCCCCTTTAAATACCTCATACGTCAGTCAGAAGATGATTAATGATGATAATTCAGCTACCGCTTGAAGACATTCTAATCTGGCACCATATACGCTGCCAATGCGCCAATTTCAAAACTCCGTTTTGCTCCACCAGTTTCCTGCTTACAAAATGCAACTAACCTTTCTCATGGTTTCAAGTCACGACCGTGCTGCGGTCTAGCAGTAGCGAGTCCGCCACTTAACTGGAGACTCAGGTTAGATTACCAGTTAGGTCAGGTATTCTTATCTGAATGTAAGGGCTGGTTCGAGGTCTACTAAGCCTACATGAGAACTACTGAAGAGCTATCTAAAGGTAAGATATCACCCCGGTCTAAACAATAATGACTGAGGAATTTGTTGCGCTTAACACGCATCTCCTCATGAACTGAAGGTTTCGGGCTGGGCAGCAGTCACATGATAGGCCAAGACTCAACAAGGCTACAGCACAATAGATTTTGTTTCAATCATCACATTTTGTTATAGAATGCAAGGATATATTTCAAAGCACAAATTTACCACTATATTCACATTATTTTCATATTTAATACCTTTTTATTTAGATTCATCATACTACCAACTCGGTATTTGAAAGTTTACAATATTTGTCGCACATGACCCAGTTCAGTATTTTCTCTGAAGCACATACTGGGAAGTTCAGACAATACATTTGTATTTTCATAATGAAATGAAATGAAAGCTCGGCAATTTCTCCTTTCTTGCCACTTAAGTGAAATAGAAGAGTTGTAAAAGATCAAGCAGGACCACAAGATGTTTACACAACTGTGGTGTCAGTTGACAGTGAGAGTTAATCACGAGGCGGAAGGACACACATCTTGTTAGCGGACAAAAAACTTTATTCATCTACATAGCATGATCTATCTCGCCAGTGACTTCAGTCTTAATCCTCCTCTGAGATATGTCTCACGAGATGCATCTCAACTGTACTCATATAACCCAACAGATCGATCTGCAAGTGTGGTGGTGAGTTATTTAGTGGATTACTGGTTCAGTTCTTGTGCATTTCTTGAGCAAATTGAAGGATAGACTTCCTTCATTCTGGCAAAACCAAGCACAATACTTAGTTTACCTACAACATACAGAAGACTTTACATGACTAAACAAAAAAAAATCATGCAAATTTGATATGTGTAGCACTCAAGATATAAAAATGGACAATTCACATAACGGATAACAACTACCTAATTCATATAACCACATGATGCGGTGCTACAGAAGAATGCTCCAGGAGAGAAAGGTGGATATGATCACAAATGGTGAGATAATGAATAAAACTGGTAAGAGGAAAACAATTTTGTGAACATTGATGAGAAGAAGAGATAGAATGGTATGACACATATTAGGACACCCAGGATTTGTTCAGTTAATATACAAGGGAAATGTATGTGGTAAGAACGGTAGGGGTAGACCAAAACACGAATATGAATAATAAATTAGAGTAGATTTAGAATGCAGTAGTTACATGGAAATGTTAGCAGAGGATTGGGTGTGATGTAAGGTTGCATCAAACCAGTCCACGGGCTGATGACACAAACAACAATGAATACCTTCAAGAAAACAATCCTTTAAACACACTTAATAAGTGTTATATTCCCACAATTTTTTTCTAATTAATATTCATGGTTCATGTTTGTGGGTTACTGTAGTCACGTCCTAGTTCGTGAACCATGGGCAATGGCTGAGTGGCCTAGTAAGTGGTCCCGAGAGTCGGGATACCAGTTGCTATGGAATGGGAGTGGGCATCTCGGACATATTCTGAGTCGTGGCCCTCCTTGTGCTCAGGCGGCTAGGACTATAAAATTCACCGGTGGTCCATAATCCGTTAGAGGAGAGATCCTCACTTGGACTATGTGCAAGTAGGGCAGCATCCTGCTTCATGAATTTACCGAGCTCAGAACACTTTAAGCAAGCCTCGGACCTATGGGAGTAATGGAGTCCCACTCCCATTTGACAGGCGGGGGACTCCTTGGAAACAACTTGGCGAACGAAATGGAATTCGATGGGGAGCTATCAATATTAATGAGGCTTATGGAAGAAAGAAGGTAGAACTGGCTGAGTCAGCAAAAAGGATGCATCTGGATGTGCTAGGAGTAAGTGATATTCGGGTAAGGGGAGATAATGAGGAAGAGGTGGGAGATTATAAAGTGTACTTGACAGGTGTTAGAAGGGGAAGGCGCGCGGCTGTGAGCTTGCATCCGGGAGATAGTAGGTTCGAATCCCACTATTGGCAGCCCTGAAGATGGTTTTCCGCGGTTTCCCATTTTCACACCAGGCAAATGCTGGGGCTATACCTTAATTAAGGCCACGGCCGCTTCCTTCTAACTCCTAGGCCTTTCCTATCCCATCGTCGCCATAAGACCTATCTGTGTCGGAGCGACGTAAAGCCCGTAGCAAAAAAAAAAAAAGAAGGAGAAGGGCAGAGTCTGGGGTAGGGCTCTTTATCAGGAATACCTTGCACGCAACATAGTTTCTGTTAGGCACATAAATGAGCGAATGATGTGGGTAGATTTGTCAGTGGGAGGAATTAGGACAAGAATTGTGTCCGTGTATTTACCATGTGAGGGTGCAGATGAGGATGAAGTTGACAAGTTTTATGAAGCATTGAGTGACATCGTGGTCAGGGTCAACAGCAAGGATAGAATAGTGCTAATGGGCTATTTCAATGCAAGAGTTGGGAATAGAACTGAAGGATATGAAAGGGTGATTGGTAAATGTGGGGAAGATATGGAAGCTAATGGGAATGGGAAGCGTTTGCTGGACTTCTGTGCTAGTATGGGTTTAGCTGTTACGAATACATTCTTCAAGCATTAGGCTATTCACTGCTACACATGGGAGGCTAGGGGTACCAGATCCACAATAGACTATACCTTAACAGACTTTGAATTCAGGAAATCTGTTAGGAATGTACGAGTTTTTTGTGGATTTTTCGACGATACAGACCACTATCTGATCTGTAGTGAACAAAGTATCTCTAGGCCTAGGGTAGAGAAAGTGAAATCTGTCTGCAAACGAATAAGGGTAGAAAATCTCCAGGACGAGGAAATTAGACAGAAGTACATGGATATGATTAGTGAGAAGTTTCGAACAGTAGAGAGTAAGCAGGTTCAGGATATAGAAAGTGAATGGGTGGCATACAGGGATGCTGTAGTAGAAACAGCAAGGGAATGCCTAGGGACAACTGTGTGTAAAGATGGGAAAAGGCAAACATCTTGGTGGAATGATGAAGTGAGAGCAGCTTGTAAACGTAAAAACAAAGCTTATCAGAAATGGCTCCAAACAAGGGCCGAGGCAGACAGGGATTGGTACGTAGATGAAAGAAACAGAGCGAAACAAATAGTTGTTGAATCCAAAAAGAAGTCATGGGAAGATTTTGGTAATAACCTGGAAAGGCTAGGTCAAGCAGCAGGGAAACCTTTCTGGACAGTAATAAAGAATCTTAGGAAGGGAGAGAAAAAGGAAAAGAACAGTGTTTTGAGTAATTCAGGTGAACTCATAATAGATCCCAGGGAATCACTGTAGAGGTGGAGGGAATATTTTGAACATCTTCTCAATGTAAAAGGAAATCATCCTGGTGGTGTTGCAAACAGCCAAGCTCATGGGGAGGAGGAAAATGATGTTGGTGAAATTATGCTTGAGGAAGTGGAAAGGATAGTAAATAAACTCCATTGTCATAAGGCAGCAGGAATAGATGAAATTAGACCTGAAATGGTGAAGTATAGTGGGAAGGCAGGGATGAAATGGCTTCATAGAGTAGTAAAATTAGCGTGGAGTGTTGGTAAGGTACCTTCAGATTGGACAAAAGCAGTAATTGCACCTATCTAAAAGTAAGGGAACAGGAAGGAATGCAACAACTATCGAGGTATCTCATTGATTAGTATACCAGGCAAAGTATTCACTGGCATCTTGGAAGGGAGGGTGCGATCAGTTGTTGAGAGGAAGTTGGATGAAAACCAGTGTGGTTTCAGACCACAGAGAGGCTGTCAGGATCAATTTTCAGTATGCGCCAGGTAATTGAAAAATGCTATGAGAGGAATACGCAGTTGTGTTGATGTTTCGTAGATCTAGAGAAAGCATATGACAGGGTACCGAGGGGAAAGATGTTCGTCATACTGGGCGACTATGAAATTCAAGGTAGATTATTAAAATCAATCAAAGGCATTTATGTTGACAATTGGGCTTCAGTGAGAATTGATGGTAGAATGAGTTCTTGATTCAGGGTACTTACAGGAGTTAGACAAGGCTGTAATCTTTCACCTTTGCTGTTCGTAGTTTACATGGATCATCTGCTGAAAGGTATAAAATGGCAGGGAGGGATTCAGTTAGGTGGAAATGTAGTAAGCAGTTTGGCCTATGCTGACGACGTGGTCTTAATGGCAGACTGTGCCAAAAGCCTGCAGTCTAATATCTTGAAACTTGAAAATAGGTGCAATGAGTATGGTATGAAAATTAGCCTCTCAAAGACTAAATTGATGTCAGTAGGTAAGAAATTCAACAGAATTGAATGTCAGATTGGTGATAGAAAGCTAGAACAGGTCGATAATTTCAAGTATTTGGGTTGTGTGTTCTCCCAGGATGGTAATATAGTAAGTGAGATTGAATCAAGGTGCAGTAAAGCTAATGCAGTGAGCTCGCAGTTGCGATCAGCAGTATTCTGTAAGAAGTAAGTCAGCTCCCAGATGAAACTATCTTTACATCGGTCTGTTTTCAGACCAACTTTGCTTTACGGGAGCGAAAGCTGGGTGGACTCGGGATATCTTATTCATAAGTTAGAAGTAACAGACATGAAAGTAGCAAGAATGATTGTTGGTACAAACAGGTGCAAACAATGGCAGGGGGGTACTCGGAATGAGGAGATAAAGGCTAATTTAGGAATGAACTCGATGGATGAAGCTGTACGCATAAACCGGCTTCGGTGGTGGGGTCATGTGAGGCGAATGGAGGAGGATAGGTTACCTAGGAGAATAATGGACTCTGTTATGGAGGGTAAGAGAAGTAGGGGGAGACCAAGACGACAATGGTTAGACTCGGTTTCTAACGATTTAAAGATAAGAGGTATAGAACTAAATGAGGCCACAACACTAGTTGCAAATCGAGGATTGTGGCGACGTTTAGTAAATTCTCAGAGGCTTGCAGACTGAACGCTGAAAGGGATAACAGTCTATAATGATAATGATAATGTATGTATGTATGTATGTATGTATGTATGTATGTATGTATGTATGTATGTATTCATTATATCTGAAAGAGACATTGTGTTTATTAGGTTGCGTCGAGAACATCCAGTTGCTGTACAAAGTCAACTACACGAACGTGAGAATGTAACGCACTACCTCACGTAATATGATGTCGGCATCAACAAGAAACTGGCATTCAGACAGTCAAAATAGAGTTAGGCCTAAATCAAAATTCCTGCGTATGATAGCAGAGAAGGTTTGATGTTCGCAGTGAAAGGTTGCAGAAAAAGGGGAAATAGAAACACCACAATTCCGTAATGAAACGAACCACAGATAGAAAAAAAAATGGTGGGAGTAAAACTGCATTATGTATGGCGATACGTACAAAAAACTCGATATTAACCAACAACGCTACCATTTCGAAACCGAACCGGATATAGGTATTTGCCTTATTTGGAAATTTAAAACTATTACGGTACGCTTGGGCCATACAATATACAGTATACCCTCGGTACTAATCGCTTTTAGTAGTAATAAAATCCAGTATGAAGTTGGGCAATGCTAAAGAAAACAGATAACGGTATTTGAGCACCAAAGTAAGCATCACTGGAGTATAAATCACAGCTCAAACATTGTGTAACGACAAGTAAACCAAAGGAAATAAATATTCTACACAATGAGAAACAGACTGCTGGTAATGCATGCACAATGTCAAATGCGCAGCCTTTTTTTTTTTTTTTTTTTTTTTTTTTTTTACACAAATGAAGCCTCTCAAACATCGCACTGCTGACAGTGTTCGAACATTCATTGCACTACAGTCTAATTAACAAAAGTGTATTTATGTTCAGCTTACAGATCGACAAGTGTGAATATACTACCAATGTATTCTACGTTATATGAAGTTCTAATTACCAGCTGTTTAGGTATAACTTTTTATATACACGGTCACGGTGTATGGCGAACACATTCACCAAGTCCTAGGTTCACGGAGAAAGTAGCCTACGTCATAACGTACTACACCATGGCCAGACTACACTAAAGGCCGTGACACTGAAACTTGGCAACACTGTATTGTTACTCCTTGGAGTCTTACTTGTAACATATGGGAAGTTAACCTTCAATGATGTTTTCTGAAATAAAACGTTGCTGGAAGAGCAGTTTTCATTGGATACATATAAAATAAGGTGAAAATTGAATTAAATACGTCAATGTAAATATGAGAATAAACAAACATATGGCTACAACTAGAAAAAACAATACAATTCTATGTCCATCAAAATACATTTCTAAATAATAATAATAATAATAATAATAATAATAATAATAATAATAATATCACAGCTCTCTGACCGCATTAAACCTCCATCATCACACCTAAATCAATCAATAAATGAATGAATCAATCAATCAATCAATCACTACTGATCTGCATTTAGAGCAGTCGCCAAGGTGGCAGATTCCCAATCAGTTGTTTTTCTAGCTTCTTCTTAAATGATTGCAAAGAAATTGGAAATGTATTGAACGTCACTCTTGGTAAGTTATAGCAATCCCTAACTCCCCTTCCTATAAACGAATATTTGGCCCTATATGTCTTCTTGTATTCCAGCTTTATCTTCATATTGTGTTCTTTCCTAATTTTAAAGACACCACACAAACTTATTTGTCTACTGATGCCATTCCACGCCATCTCTCCACTGACAGTTCGGAACATACCAATTAGTCGAGCAGCTCGTCTCCTATCTCCCAAGTCTTCCCAGCCCAAATTTTGCAACATTTTTGTAATGCAATTCTTTGGTCAGAAATCACCCGGAACAAATCGAGCTGCTTTTCTTCGGATTTTTTCCAGTTCTTGAATCAAGTAATCCTGATGAGGGTCCCATACACTAGAACCATACCGTACTCTATTTGGGGTCTTACCAGAGACTTACATGCTCTCTCCTTTACATCCTTACTGCACCCCCTAAACACCCTCATAACCATGTGCAGAGATCTGTACACTTTATTTACAATAATATTTATGTGATTACCCCAATGAAGATCTTTTCTTACATTAACATCTAGGTACTTACTGTTTGAAATTAATAGAAAAGGACTCGTACACACTCTAACGGCGTTATGTGATTTGAATATGCAATCTCACTGTACATAGTTTAGTATTTCAAGTATGAGCTCCTGCTCTCTAGCGGAGCTACTGGGAACTGCCATATCGCTTGTATTTATGCTTTTGTTTTGTACTGGGTTGTAGTAAGTAAGAATAAAGATGGCAGCCGTGACGAAGTAAAGTGATTCAGTGTTTTATTTATTAGTGATATTCCCAACATTTATGGTGCCGAAATAACCCATGTGTTCAAGTTGCGATACGTTTCATCACGAACTTTCCAGGTTTGGAGAACTTTCACACCAAGTAACCACGGATCTTCTGTAAAAGGAATGTTTCATCACGCCACTCGACCCAGGATCACGATGAGTAGAGCAGTTATTACTTCTGGAATATAATGAACTGAATCACTAACGTAGCATGCTATATGGGGATTATACGGCATTATTGCATTGGTGTAGATATTATTTCTGCATGCTTCAAGACTATCGATATTTCTAAAACGATTCCACGCCGGTCTGTGTGACTAGTGCTGCCACCTACTGGAAACAGGGCGGACTATTACCGGCCAACTACCTACTGTCACGGGAACGAAGCACTGCCTGCAGCACGTTCACCTGTACCCCCTCCTCAGCCGTTGTAGATCACTTTCACCGAGATCACCCGTTTGTCACACCTTCAGCGATGTCTATACGAGACCTGTCCCTTCTGAAAAGAAAGCGAACAAATTTAACGCGCTTTGTCAATATTTTAAAAGACAAAACAAATACTTCAGACTATGACGAAATAGAATATCTTCGTGATAGACTTCAGAACACTTTGCAATTATTAGTTTTCTCAGACGATGTTATACACGACCAATAACCCGACACAGATTATGAAACAGATGTATAGGCATGTGAAAACTATGTCGATAGTGTAACAAGAGCTATACAGCATGCCAACAAAATTCTTACACGGAAACCAGCAGAGACAAATGCGTCAGCATCCATTCCCAGTTCTAGCTATTATCTTCCACCCCCAGTTGTTCCACAAGTTAAACTCCCGACAATACACAATGAGCCATTCACAGGTGACATAGAGTCCTGTTCTCGTTTCTGAAAACAGTTCGTGACAGCAGTTGACAACAACACCACGATTCCAGAGATTAGCAAGCACGTGTTATTACGAGGGTATCTACGAGGGGAACCCAAGCAACTCGTCGATGGTATAGCACTTAATTCAGAAACGTACGCCCAGGTCAAGGCTTTACTCACTGAACGTTATGGCGACAAGGATAAAACAATTCAGGCTCATTTGAACTACCCGGAGAATTTACCAGCCACCTTATCAGAGAATCCTGAAGATCTCAACGTGACATACCTGGAGTGCCACCGTAGAGTTCGAGCCCTCAGAGCGCTCGGCGAAGACATCAATGTTTACGGACGCGTGATTGCCCCGAAGATTTTACGAGCTTTTCAGGCGGCAATCTGCACACGTTGGCTAATTCACGCAAAGCGCAACAAAATCTCCGAAGGTCATATTATGTCTCTGATAGAATTTCTTCGTGAGGAGGTAGAAGCGGCCCTTAGCACTCACAAGGGAACATCCACAATGGTGAAGTCGCCGATCGCGATGAAACTTAGAAAACACATTGAGGTACATGTAAAAACAATGCCAGCATCAACTTTAGGCGCCAACATTCATTAGCGCGTTAACTAAGGGGCCTAAATGTTGCGACATTTCAAGTTCCGTGCAATCAGCGATGAATACCTGCTGGCCAATGCTAAGCCAGCACACACACTTCCCGTCTGGAGACACACCCTCTGCACCGCCTTTTACTCCCCAAGTGATTCTCCCCGGCACGTTCCCCTCCCTTCTCCTCGCGCTTGCCGGCTGCTTGGCTGTGGAACGAGACCGGCGCTATATTTTGCTTCTTTACGTACTATAATTATTGAAATTCTTTAAATCACGTTCCGTTTCACACATAATGATAAGAAATAACCTAAACGTATTTACTCATATTTTATGCAAATTTTATATTTTCATTCCTGCTAATTCCGGTGAGTTGTCAATTCGTGGGTACAACCCCGAGTTAAGCACCATCGGGCGTGGACAAACGTGGTATAAGGTACCGCGTCCGACCTAGGCTTAAATTATTATTTACTTCTGAAACACCTTGAAGCTGTCGGTAGTGTCATTTAGAGTGGGCATACATATGAAATTTATTAAAATAAACCACCCACCTTGAAACAACGTTAAGTATCCTTTTATTTAAAGAAATTACGTGCCCGGGTAGAGGATCGCAATGAATGTAATGAGATGTTGTACCTCGGGATATCAAAATATGGTTACAGGTCCAGACCTTCTTTTCATGTCCACTCCCCTACCCCCATTTTGTGTACGCTTTCATAAATATTTCATAAAATGTAAACTGCCTATACAATGTGGAAATTCCAAGGGAGAGCTATGAGGAAGGCTGATAGCGTACGCAGTGTAGCACAGGTTCTGTTCGACAGCTAAGCAGACGGCAGCGCGGGGAGAGGTAAACGAGTGGTGCTGAACCAGGCGGGGCGGAGGGGAGGAGGAGCAGAGGTGTGGCACAAAGCAGTGTTCCGGCTAAGCATTGGTCAGGATGAATTCATCGCTGTTCGCGCGGAACTTGAAATGTCGCAACTTTTAGGCCCCTTAGTTAACGCGCTAATGAATGTTGGCACCTACAATTGATGCTGGCATTGTTTTTACATGTACCTCAATGTGTTTTGTAAGTTTCATCGCGATTGGCGACTTCACCATTGTGGATGTTCCCTTGTCAGAAACTCAGGGGAGAGACCAGCATCGCACTTCTATCATTTTACCCACCTACAGCAGCTGCTCTCCAAGTCAGTACTAGGCCACAAAATTTTCGGAGGGAGCAGAACAAGCCCGCAATAACACCATTCTGTGTCTTTTGCGAAAGGAGGGGTCACTGGGCACAGGCATGCACACAAGTAGTTCTACCCCAAGCTAGGTTGGAGAAGCTGAAAATCTCTAAAATATGCTTTCTCTGCCTCAATCGAGGTCACAGCGTCCAGAACTGCAACAAGAAGGGACGAGGGTCATGTTCTAAATGCAAACAACTTCACCACGAATCCATCTGAAACCAGAGCCAATCCCAGTCAACTTCTGTCGGAAAGATTGAAATTGGGCCACCCATTTTTCATTTCTGTAGACAGCCCGTGTTCAGATACAAGGACCAACAGGGGCACACAAAATCACACGATGCCTCCTAGACGCTGGAAGTCAATCAAGTTTTTTATTTCCACGTCATTATTGGACACTCTACAGCTGCCAGTAATCTGTTCTTGAGACCTGGCAGTCACAGCCTTCGAAACAACTAGCAATACTTTTCAGCCACGTCGACTCACCCAATTCAAACTGATCGGATTTTCGAAAAAAACCGCCGTCACTATCACAGCTTTCGTAAGTGCCAACACTTATTCATCTCAGCCAGCAGTCACTCTTAACCACAGCAATCTGACACTCGCTGATCCAGAAACCAACGACGCAGATGACTTTCCCATTGAAATCCTTACTGGTGCAGACAATTATTGGAAAATCGTGAAACTAGATCCACCACAGCTCCTTAGTCCTACTTCCAACAATCTTCGGTTGCGTCCTCACAGGCAACCGTTCTGGTACCACTGTCAATCATGTCATGACGAACCACGTCTCCGTCAACAATGACGAGATATCTGACAACTCCATGCGACGTTTTTGGGACCTGGAGACAATCGGCATTCGAGAGACGAAACACAGACAGCTAGACGACACAGATGCTGCTATTCTTCAAGAGTTCCACGACAATTACCGCATCCACGACGGACGAAGAGTCGTGTCCCTTCCTCGCAAACGGGATACAGTCTAGTCCGATAATTTGGCAACAACCGAGGCAAGGTTTCGAACACTACAGAGACGGCTACATCAAGACGAATCCTTCAAGAACATGTATCACAAGCAAATGTTGGACTACGTGCTTCGAGAGCAAGTGGAACTAGACTCCGATACCGCAATCCCTGGAAATATGTTTTATCTTCCACACCATGCCGTCAAGAAGGAGAAACGAGATGCCACTGAATGGATAATAGTGTACGACGCTTCCTCTCAAGAACCAGGATTCCCATCCCTCAACGATGCCCTCCACATGGGTCCAAATCTCCTACCCGAAAATTTTGCACCCTCTTAAGGTTTCGATTGCATCGAAAGGCCATCGCATGAGACGTACCCAGGCGTTCCTCCAGCTAGCCATCGACGAAAAAGATAGAGATCTCACCAGATCGAAACTACTACAGATGGAACCTACACGACAACAGAGGACGTTGTAACGTACCGATTCACCCGCCTACCCTTTAGCCTCGCCTGTAGCCCGTTCCTCCTCTCAGCCACTCTCCGTGAACTAGCTAGCCTACACTACAACACTTATCCCACGGCAGTGCCTCTCCTAGATGCTTGCACATTTATGGATAACTTCACTGCCAGCGTAAAAGACGACAATACGATCGATACTCCTTATTATGAAGTAACAGCCCTCCTGCGCCACAGTCGACTCACACTCTCCAAATGGGTCACGAATTCTTTGCCATTAATGAACATTTGGAAAGCAGAAACTCGAGAAGTCGTACTGCAGACACGAGTATTAGGTATCGACTGGAATGCGGAATCAGATGAACTCTTTACAACCCCAAGTGACGTCACTGCAAAACTATCCACACAGCCAGCAACTAAACGAAAGTTACTGAAAGCCACCGCACGCTGCTACGACCCACTTGGACTATTTTTACCCGTGTCAATCACTGCCAAAATCCTTTTCCAATATACTTGGTGCCAAGGACTGGCATGGGAAGAAACTTTACCACCTAATCTCGCCCATCGATGGAACGATTGGCTCTCGCACTTACAGTACCTCTCTCCAATCCGGATACCACGATGGATTGCCATTTCAAATTCCGGCACAGACTTATCACTGCACGTGTTTTGCGACGCTTCCGAAAGAACATACGGCGCCGCATTGTACGCCCGGTCACTTGTCGACGACGCTTACACTGTTCGTTTAGTCTGCAGCAAGGCCAGACTGTCCCCTGTGAAGAAAGTGACCCTTCCCAGGCTCGAATTGTTAGTAGCCTTGGTCGGATTCCGGCTTCTACATTATTTTTACGAAGCCACTGGAGTAACGTCCATCCCTGCCACGTTATGGAGCGATTCTACAGTCACACTGGGGTGGATAATAAGTAATCCCAACCGTTGGAAGACATTTGTCTGTAACCGGGTGACTGAAATTTTGACTCATACCACGTCCAGTCAGTGGAGACACTGTCCCGGAATCAACAACCCAGCTGACCACCTTTCAAGAGAACTTCAAGCACACCAACTAGAGTCTTCAGACTCATGGTGGTACGGACCTTCGTGGTTGAATGGACCTTCCTACTCATGGCCCAGAGATGTCATCCCCACTAATCTGAGTCTACCTGAGGAAAGGAAGACCACTCATGTTCTTGCAACCCCCACCCCAGAACCATTGTTTGCTGCCTCACGATTTAGTACATACTGGAAATATTTACGAGTTACTGCGTGGATTCTACGATTCGTGAAATGCTTGAAGAAGAAAATCAAGTATTGTCACAAATTCACAGCCTCAGAAATGGAAGAAGCAAGAACGTACTGGATAAAGCGAGTTCAACAGGAATGCTTTGCTTCTGAACTGAAAGCCCTGAAGAATAATCTTCCACTAGCACCAGCGTCGGAGATCTTTCCCTACAATCCATTTCTACAACATGGTATCCTCCGACTAGGCGGACGGGTACAACACGCAGACATCTCGAGCAACGAAAAACACCCAATACTTCTGGATGGCTCACACGCTTTCTATAAACTTCTGATAAAACAAACTCACATAAGACTTCACCATCTAGGTGTCCCAGCTATCCTAACTGAACTACGCACAGAATTCTGGATCTTGCGAGCACACCAATCAATCAAGAAGGTCTTACACACTTGCCTTCCGTGTAAAGTTGTTCAGAGGAGGAGACCGACGGAATTAGAAGCACCACTTGCCCTGGATCGTCTACGTCCTTCCAGACCATTCGAAGTAACGGGACTAGACTTCGCAGGACCACTGTACGTTACTTTCGGCAACCTCATGAAGAAAGCCTACATTGCATAATTCACCTGTGCAACAACGCGTGCCTTACATTTGGAACTGTGCGGTGACATATCAACAGAAAAATTCCTACAGGCCTTGCAGAGTTTTATAGGCCGACGTGGTATACCACACACGATCTACAGCGACAACGCTCAGACATTCCATTCAGCGAACGCAGAGTTAACAGACTTGTGGAGAGAACTGACAGTGGCACGGACACACCACTATATGCCCCAGCAAGGTATTACATGGAAGTTCATAGCTTTACGTGCCGCTTGGTGGGGAGGATGGTGGGAAAGACTAATCGGCCTCACCAAGCGATGTCTACGGAAGACACTTGGACGTTCCACTGTCGATGATGAAGGGCTACGGACTGTTTTGATCAGCATTAAAGCTGTATTAAACACAAGACCCTTAACGCAGCACGATGACAGTGGTGGTGTATTGCCTCCAGTACACTTCCTCGTTGGCGATCGACTCACCAGGATACCTACTGGACCATAACCACCTAGGCGAGACCTTCTTAGAACCTTCAGACTACTCCAGCGAATGACTGACGACTTCTGGAAGCGTTGGAGTAAAGAGTATTTGCTACTATTACGGAATTTTCACGAAGTTCGCCAGCCCCGAGAGCATGGCTCAAGAATCAGGGTCGGTGACGTAGTTTTACTACAAGAGGATACACGCCCAAGACGCATGTGGAATAAAGCACCGGTCGAAGAATTACGCGAAGGACGTGACGGGAGAACTAGAACGGTTATTCTTCGCACCTCGAACGGAAACCATGTGACACGACCTGTCCAGCTGGTCATCCCACTCGAGATAGACTAGGGTGGGGAGGATGTTGGAGATGCATAGAAAAGGACTCGTACACACTCTAACGGCGTTATGTGATTTGAATATGCAATCTCACTGTACTTAGTTTAGTACTTCAAATATGAGCTCCTGCTATCTAGCGGAGCTACTTGGAACAGCCATATCGCTTGTATTTATGCTTTTGTTTTGTACGGGGTTGTAGTAAGTAAGAATAAAGATGGCAGCCGTGACGAACACTTACAATGATTCCCAAAATCAACTTTCATCCCATCAATGCAGTAATTAAATCTGAGGGGACTTTTCCTATTTGTTAAACTCACAACCTGACTTTTAACCCAATTTATCATCACACCATTGCCTAGCGTCCATCTCAAAAAATTATGGAGGTCATTTTGCTGTTGCTCACAATCTTCTAACTTATGTATTACTCTGTACCGTACGGAATATCTGCAAGAAACCTTATCTCTGATTCCACTTCTTTACTAATATCACTCATATACATAAGAAAACATAAAGACCCAATAATACTGCCTTGAGGAATTCCCCTCTTAATTATTACAGCGTCAGATAAAGCATTGCCTACTCTAATTCTCTGAATTCTATTTTCTAGAAATATGGCCACCAATTCAGTCACACTTTTGTCTAGTCCAATTACAAACATTTTCCAGTAGTCCCCGTGGATCTACCCTATCAAATGCCTTAGATAGGTAAATCTTGATACTGACCATTTGACCTCCTGAAACCAGGATATCTTCTATATCTTGCTGGAATCCTACAAGTTGAGCTTCAGTGGAACAACCTTTCCTATACACAAACTGCCTTCTATTGAACCAGTTATTAATTTTGCTAACATGTCTAATATAATCAGAAAACATGCTTTCCTAAAGCTTACACGCAATGCATGTCAAACTGACTGGCCTGTAATTTTCAGCTTTATGTCTATCACCGTTTCTTTTGTACACAGGGGCTACTATAGCAACTCTCCATTCATTAGGTATAACTCCTTCATGCAAACAATAATCAAATAAGTACCGGTACAGTACTTCAGATATGGTACGATATCCCAACCCATTGTCTTTAGTATATTCCACAAAACTTTACCAATTCCAGCTGCTTTTCTAGTTTTCAACTTTTGTATCTTACTGTAAATGTCATTGTTATCATAGGTAAATTTGAATACTACTTCAGTGTTAGTCACCTTCTCTATCTGGACATTATCCTTGTAACCATCAATCTTCACATACTGCTGACTTAATACTTCTGGATTTCGAAGATCCTCATATACACACTTCCCTTGTTCATTCATGATTCCTGGAATGTCCCTCTTGGAATTTGTTTCTGCCTTAAAGTACCTATATATATAGGTTGCCATAAGGTTCAGGATGAAATTCAGGACACCAATATCGACAAGTTCCAAACATAGGTGATGACTCCACGGTAGCACTTGCCCCCATGCATAAGTGGTACGGGAACACAGTCGTGTTTCTGCTCCTACAACAAGTGTATTCCAATTGAACTGTCCCATCCATTACCAAGACACACACTTGTTATATGATGTTAATGTTCAAGATGAAATATAGTAATAACAAAAAAATTATACTTCAATGAAAATACTTACTTTACAGACCACTCCAAAATTAAATAATATTAAATGTTGTTTGCATATATTTTTAAGTAACAGATGGGTATTCCCTTTCAAAAGAATTTGAGCAAAATTTTAAGTAATTTGCTCTGATTTTTAAAATTCAGGACATTTAGGTGATTTTAAAAATTCAGCCACGACGTCGGGACACATGTTCAAATTCAGGACATTCCCGCTTTTCAGGACATATGGGAACCCTATATATATATACACTTCCATTTTGACAAAAATATTTATGACTGCCAATTGTGCTTGCTTTATGTTATCCTTAGCTGGCTTCTTTGCTAGATTCAACTTCCTATTCAGATAATTCAATTTCTCCTTACTTCCACAGCTATTTCTAACTCTATTTCCTTCCAACCTGCATCTCCTCCTTAGTCTCTTTATTTGTCTGTTATAATATAGTGGGTCTTTTCCTTTAAAAGTACAAACCTGTTTTAATATTCCTCAACAATTGCTTTAAACCCATCCCAGAGTACATTTTATTTACCGTTTTAATCATAGTTACTTTTTTTAAACTTACTCATACCGTACCTCTCTTATCAGCCATATGGTACTGCCTAATAGTCTTAGTTTTAATACCTTCCTTTCTATCATATTTATTTTTAACTACAACTAAAACAACATCGTGATCAATAATACTACCTCTTACTTCGGTTTCTCTATAGAGCAAATCTGGTTTCACCAGCACCACATCCAGAATATTCTTCCCTCTAGTTGGTTCCATCACTTTTTAAATCAGGTGCCCTTCCCATATTAGCTTATTAACCTTTAGTTGTTCATGCTTCTTGTCATTTGCATTACCTTTCCAATTGAAAATGAAAATCCACAGCCTGTTTCCGGTCATTTGACCGGGTCAGGAAGCCCCTTCTAGCGGCGAGGATACCTTCCCAATTACATTTGGTAAATTGAGATCACCCCCTACAACCGAGTTCCTTTCCATTTCGTTTCCCAGATAGCTAATTATCTTGTCAAATAATTCTGAATCAGCATCAGTGCTACCCTTTCCCCATCTGTAGCGCCTACATTCCAAAGACATCAAGTTGCCTATTATCTTTAGTGATGAGTCTTACATCTATAATTTCATGTTCGTCATCTTTATGTTTTCCCTTGTTTACAAATTCTACTTTCACCAGAATGAATACTCCCCCTCCTACCATTCCTATCCTATCTCTACGATACACACTCAAGTTCTGTGAGAATATTTCTGCATCATTTCTCAGCCATGATTAAACTCCTATTACAATATCTAGGAAGTACATATACTTAATTCTATTCGTTTCTTTGTAATTCTTCTACAGTTCAGCACTAATTTTTTATGGCATCCCTATTTGACTTCCAGATCCCTCTACCCATAATCGCTCCCTAGACCACCCCGTTTCCCTGAATGTACCTCCCTATAAAACTTCCAAACAAATTTCCTAACTTATATGTACCATTGCGGTTTAAGTGAACTACGTTGAACTACAAAAGGCCAACCAATGAGCACCTGCCACATAGTGAGAAAGTTTCTAGGAATGACTTTTCCACTGAGTAGCACCAAACAGCATGACGATTCATGCCGTACTTCCGGTGATACTGAAGGGCAGATTCCAAAACGGGGAGATAAAAAGTTGTTCAGGGATAATATCATCTATGCACATTTACCGTATTGTATATATATGCTAAAATTATTTCTGTTGTTAATATTTGTAGATATCTGTACTCCATTATGTTACCGGCACAAGTCGACCCTTCCTAAATAATAATAATAATAATAATAATAATAATAATAATAATAATAATAATAATAATAATAATAATAATAATAATAATAATAATAATAATAATAATAATAATAATAATTTATTTTCTCTGCTTTGGTCAACATAGGACTCATAAAATGACCGTCTCATGCTGCACAGTCGGTCACTTTGCTTGTATGTTTAATAACATATCCACCAAAGTGATGAATTACACTCATCTTTGAATTGCTTAAAGAAGCTATTGGTTCATCTTCCCATCTCGATAATGGCGGCTGATCAAAAGTCAGCTTGCTGCGAATTTTTTTCTGGGTTTTACCGGTACTAGTGATTTTGGACAATTGAGTGGGATTTTTGTGACCGAAAAGAAGGGTCATTTTCCATTCGACTGTTTATCGTAACCCGACTTGAAACCTGGAACATAAGTTGTAGGCATATCCACATGCGAAAGTATTTTTGAACATAAGGCGAAGTATACGTCCTACTCCTCAAATACTTAATAATTCCACTATTCAGTTCACGAAATGTTAATTCCAGATACTTCGCGCAGTTACGACTACCGAAAGAGATCGAAAAATATTTACTCATTTCGGCTTTAACTCGACAAAACGCACGCCTGCTTGCCTTTACAGCGACAGCAGTGCTGTAGGTGGCGGAGAACATTCACGTCGTGCCTGTTGAAACGTGATACTTAAGGAATCGTCAAAATAGGTCTCTCTACTCGTCCTGGTCTCAGTGTAGTCCAGTCATGAATCGTTACTTTCTAGTAATTGATTATACATCGCACGGAAATAGAAACGGGGGGGGGGAATAAGTGATGATGAGAAATTTAAGTACCGGTAATTTTGACTGTGAAGTAAGTGGCAAATGATTTGAAAGGCTCCATGTCAGTAAAAATAATAATGTAATGTGGGTATTGTATGGGAAACTGCGTATAATTGTGTGAGTCGCACTGTCCCTGAGATAAGGAAATTAACCATTTAAGTTTTAAAATGTCCAGTCCGGTCGAGACCATTCAGCCAACCGGACATTGAAAATTATGGGAAGTGAAGATAATTTTGAATGTTCCAGTCTATCACGTTTGGTCTCACATAGTTATGATTTCTATGCTAAGAATAATATATTTTCCGTGCGAACTTTGGATTTGTTACAGCCCCATGTCAGGAGCGTTCTGTAAACTCAGTAAGAAATTTCTCAGATAACAGTAATTCAGCCTGATTATTGACTCTACTATATCCGCTCTCTTTACACTTTACATCCACTGATTGCCAATCTTACTCTTGTAAACATGATTAAATGTATGTTTCGTGAGTTTGGCATATCCATCCTCTGTGTCGTGAGTTTGGCATATTCATCCTCGTCATGTGACCAAAGAACTTCACTCTCCTCTT
Source organism: Anabrus simplex (assembly GCF_040414725.1). Lineage (NCBI taxonomy): Eukaryota > Metazoa > Arthropoda > Insecta > Orthoptera > Tettigoniidae > Anabrus > Anabrus simplex. The sequence goes on along the minus strand of NC_090277.1, from coordinate 34,006,303 downwards.
CCTGATCCTATGAGACATTCTCCCAGTTCTTTTATTTTTCTAGAGCTACTTCATTCTACCTGTGTCTGAACCCTGCATTTTCAGTCTTTAATGGGCCCCAGATTTTTAAAGAATCTTTCTCACCTTTTTCTCAATCTCTTCTATTTCTGCTGTTTTCATGGATAACACATACTCTGCTTTAATTACCGTCTTCTAACGCCTGAATTTTGTTTGGATCAGGAGACTCTTCATAATACAAGTTTGCTTGGTCATTTGGTAAGCTTCCTCCAATTCCCTTGCTCTTGATTTATTTTCTTCTTAGTATAAACCATGGGTCGAACACCCGCAGTGCGCAGGGCATACACAGTTTTCGGCATGATATACTGAATAAAGCTTCCATGAACTTAACACTGAATAAAACATTTCAGATATCCTACGACGTTAGAGAATCATAGAACAGGCCTCAACCTCCACCAAAGCGGTGGTGTGAAGTAAATAAAGATTTTATTAGAAAATTCATTAAGTATCAAGTTAGAAATATGATAGATTAGCAGTGAGAAAGGAATCTGATGACTGCTATTCTGTGTATTTTCGTTTCCTCATAAGAGCATGCATGACAGTTCTCAAATTTGAGGAATGGGTGCCATTGTCGAAGGGATTCGGCAGCAGCATGTGCTTTTCCTCCCATTTCCTGTAGTAAGGCCTGACACGTACAGACAGTGGCTGGAGGTTGTGGGAAGGCAGCAGGTAATAAGATGCCGCACCTGACAGAAGTAAGTAAGCGATTATAATAATAATAATAATAATAATAATAATAATAATAATAATAATAATAATAATAATAATAATAATAATAATAATAATATAATTATATTATATATATATTATATATTATATATATATTATAATTATTATAATAATTATTATTATTATTATTAGCCCGCCTTGTGGCCATGATCGTTAAGGCGTCAAATATGTATGGTCTCACACGGTTCGAATCCCGTTGGTCGAAAGAAATTCACATTCAGAATATTGGCCAGAGTATAGGAGAGCTGGTGGTATACAATTCCTAATCACTAGATTGCGTGTCTAAAGCTTGGATTCAATTCCAAACCTCTCTGCAGTATTCCTGTAGTGTGTTGGGCGATATTTCACGAACTGTGTATTTTCAGTGATATCTAAGGGCCGCTTCACACTAGGAGACTGGAATCGGCGACCAGCCGCCCGTGCTTGTGAAACATTGTTTTAAATGGAGCTCTTCACACTGGGCGACTTTGTAGCCCAGCTACTCGTCCTCTTTGCGTTCCATTCAAAACACCCTTCAGTGTCATTGTGCATTTCAAGTTCCTTCCCGTTGCGTACTCCGTTTCAGAATATTACAAACTGTACTAAATAAATATGTTACATTCAGTATGAATAATTTAATCATATAAACTGAGCAGCGTCCAGCTGGAACTTAAACTCTGACGAATAGGCTATAGTAATGAAGTTGAGAAGAGAAATACATGGTATGAAATTATGCCACAGTTTTTCAGCGACTTTAAAGAAAGAACATTCCAGGAAAGGAACGAGCTTTGTAATTAAAATATTACAAATATAAGTGACAACACGTTTATTAAATATTCAATCTAATTGAGATTTTGCTGTCCGACTTGTTTGACTGTACCGGTATGCTTAGCACAGCGTCCTTCGGTCCAGAGGGTCCTGGGTTCGATTCTCGAACGAGCCGGGGATATCTTTACATTTTGCTTTAGGTAGCACCGACATATGCGTCTAATGGCGTCGAGGGTACAGGAAAGGGATACATGTGGGAAGGAAGCGACTGTGCCCTTCATTAAAGTATAGCCCTAGCACTTGTCTGGTGTGAAAATGGGAAACCACGGATAACCTTCTTCAGGACTACCTGTAGTGGAGTTCGAACTGACTATCTCCCGAATTTAAGATGATAGCTCCGTAGCACAAACCGCGCGGCCGTTTGCTCCGTCGGGGATTTTTTAATCTCGTATGGTTAATGCTACTGCCTCGGGGACTGGGTACTTTTGTTCGTCTATACACACCACACGCAATATTAAATACATCGCTACTTACAATTGGGACCGATGCCGACCTCAATTGATTGGGAAAAATTCAGGCAGAATAAAAAAATAATGGAGAAGACTTTGCCCATACAAGGACAAGCAGGAAATTTTTTATTAATTAAGTTGTGGAGAGAACAATACATAAGGCACCTTGTTGCGAGCGTTCTTGATTTTACTTTTAAAATGAAGGTTGAAGGGAATCAACCAACAATTTTCAAACTGAGACTGCACGAACAACTATAGTACCGTCTTCTCAGTAGTCTACAGAAAAAAGTGAAGCACCGGTAACTATAAAAAACTTGGTACCATTATCACATAAATTATGGGATAGTTTATAGAAAAGTCCTTCTTCCAAACGATCTTACATCATAGATTGTGAATGAAACCTACGAAGCTTTCGTTCTTTCTTTTCGACAATAATATGAGCAGCAAGAGACACTCTTCTGCCTGAGGACTCGTTAAAAAATTGGCACTAGGCAGGGGAAGGTGACTGAGTAGCGCGACCAGCTACCGCACGGCGACACGGAATTTATCTGAGCTACTCTGTAGCCGATTCCTGTCGCCTAGTGTGAAGCGGCCCTAAAAGTCACGAGCAACAGCTCTAAATTTCTACCCAGTCACTGTGATCAGCCGTGTGCTGACGTAACGGTATTCAATGGAAGGCAGAAGCATCACCATGGTTGCCAACAATATGGATTTTTGTAGATTTATTTTACAGAAACAAATTATTGTAAGTATAACTTTTGTGTCCATTGATTCCGAACATAAAAATAACTTAAACCTCGTCATCGCTAGTGTTATCAGTTTTAGGATATTTTCATGCTGAGCAGCAGTGAGTGCTACCAGGCAGGAATTGGAAAAGGTATCAAACACTTACGAGCACTAAAACATTATCAAATATTTTGATAAAAGGTTCAAGACACTCTCAAGATCAGAAGCAGCACGAGCGGTCCACTGATTGAGATCACGTCACGGTTAAATATCACTAAAATCAGGAAATCACGGTAGCGTATGACGCTGTTGATCGTCGCCACCAAATGAGGCGGGTAAGGAAAGCAGCGCTGTCGGCAGACCTGGGAACAGCGACAGCCACGAAGTTCGTCTATCTTTTGTCATCCATGCAACTGCAGCACACTACGTCGCCAGCAAGCGTGTAGTAATTATATTATGGATGAATGGTTTTCTGTTAATTTAAATTAACTTGGTATTTACGTCAAGTGTAGTGTCATATGGAGCTGAAACAAAGGCATTAAGAAAGAAATAAAGAAACAAAATATTTGGAAAGTCTTGAAAAATCGTTTTCGAGAAGGATGGAAAAAGTGAAGTGGAGAGATAACGTGTGAGAGTAACGTAAGAATAGCAAGAAGGAACGGACGGCGGACGAAAAGTTAAAGGACGAGGGAAATATCCTGGTTGGGACACATACTATGTAGAAATTGTCTTCAACAGAGGGTGACGGAGGGAAGATTAGATGGAGGAAAAGGAAGAGGAAGAAGAAAGTTTCAAATATTAACAGATGTCAAACAAGAGAGAAGCTATAAAAAATTAAGCATGATGCTCAGGACAGTGAATAATGGAGGCTGTCCAGTAGTTAACTGTCTGAAGAAAGATTCACAAAAGAAGAAGATGTTTAAGAAAGGAGACATGTGCACTGCTCAACTGCAATAAGATATCAAATGATTCATTCTTTAGGTTTCCTAAAGATCCTGAAAAGTAAATCTTGAACTACTGCTTACATCAGATGTAATAGAACAAGTGTGAAAGTGTAGGAAAGTAACATAAAACAAGTAGGTGTTTCGTTTGTCAAAGATCCAGAAATACAAATCAATGTGAAATCTTACTAATTATGAAATATAACAACTTTTTAACGCAATCATCACATTTAACACGTAGCAGTGTTTTAGTTTTCAACGTGTAGAATTGGGCCTGTCAATATCAGAAGCTTAAGACAGCAGGGAAGAAGAAATTAGTATGGAGTGGGATTCCATTTCAAATAAGCCCCCATGGATCTCTTCAAAACGAAAGTTATTGCTTAGAGATGATCAACCCATGTCAAAAGAGCAGAAATTGTCTTGATGGAAATCGAGAAGCATTGAGAGAACAGGGGCTGTTGATAGGAGTTTCCTGTATATTTAAGATGCTCACAAGCTTGGATGTGGTACACTGTTAATAGACAAATGGAAATACTGGATTTTTCCACATGAATACCTACTGTGAGAGTACTAAGCCATTACTGGTGAAATTATTTGTAAAAGATTATATTACATTGTCAATTTTTGCAATGAAAGTTTTCAGTGCCAGAGGAAAAAGACTCGAAGTACTTAAAATTCAGACATTTTGCTACTGAGAGTTTTAATATAATTCGAATGTCTTTAGTTCATTATTTTCATTGCATTATGATAAATTACCAATGTTTGCCAGTGGCTAAGACAGTGGAGTGATCAGTTTAGTTGTTCCTTTGAAAAATATACTATTTTGTTCTCCTTCGGTATTATTGACATCCTACTGTCCTTTTAACGTCATAATTTGTTTAATAGTGTGCTTTCATAGGTATGCTGTAGTGAAAGACTTACATTGGACTTGTGCGTTCTAAGACTGAAAAGATTTGAGGTTACATTTAAAGACGCACTGATATTAAACTCAATTCACCCTTGTATTCTGATTTCTTTAAAGAAAGTACTTATCATTTCGTAGTTTCTAGTTGATGATAAGGATCTAAAACCGTATCTTTGGGGGAAGAAAGACACGTGGGGAAAGTGTGTGGAGGAAATGGAACCAGGTAGAGTTTTATCCAGGAATAATATTAATTCAGATGTTGAGGAAAGTAGAAGAGAAGGAGGAAAGAAAGGAGAAGGTGGTAGTGTTTCACATTGGTACCAACAATGTGAGGCAAGCAGGTATCAGTATCATCATAGGAGGGGATGTGTGGTATCTGGTAAATGCAGCATGGGTGAAGTTAAAGGAAGCAGAGATTGCTACCAGTGGAATACTATGTAGGAGTGATACTGACTGGAATGGGATTGGGGATTTAAATGAGGCTATGGAGTGGGTATGTGGGTAATGGAGTGAGATTTCTAGATCCTAATTGTCGGTTAAGAGATAGGGATCTGCGTTCAGATGGACTTCACTTGAACCGCAGTGATACATATAAGTTAGGGAAATTGTTTAGAAGGGTTATAGTGACATATTCAGGGAAACAGGGAGGTCTAGGGAGCGATGATAAGGGCACAGGGATCTGGAAGTCAAGTAGGGATGACATAAAATGTTGGTGTTGAACTGTAGTGGTATCGTAAAGAAAGGAAAAGTATTAATTAATTTAATAGATATATATATTTACCAGATATTGTAATAGGAGTTGAATCATGGCTGAGAAATGATATAATGGACGCAGAAATTTTCTCACGGAACTGGAGTGTGTTTCGTAGAAATAAGGATAGGAATGGAAGAAAAGGGAGTATTCATTCTGGTGAAAGAAGAATGTGTAAGCTATGAAAAAGCTAAAGATGACGTACATTAAATTCTAGGTGTAAGGCTCATTTCAAAGATAATAGGCAACATGATGTCTTTGGAGTGTACAGACAGGGAAAGGGTAGTGCTGATGCTGATTCAGAATTATTTTATAGGATAATCAGCTATGTGGGAAACGATATAGAAATGAATGTGATTGTACCCGGAGATCTCAATTTACCCAATGTCAATTTTGAAGGTAATGCAAACGACGGGAAGCATGAACATCAAATAGCAAATAATATGAGAAGGGCAGCTGATTCAGAAAGTGATGGAAACAACTAGAGGGAAGAATATTCTGGACGTGGTGCTGGTAAAGCCAGATGAGCTTTACAGAGAAACCGAAGTAATATATGGTGTCAGTGATCAAGAAGCTGTTTTTCTCGTAGTTAAAAATAATTGTGATAGAAAGTTCTTAAAAATAGTGGTACCGTATGGCTGATAAAACAGGCATGAGGGAGATCTTAAAAAGGAAAAGTGATCGGTGAAAAACAGTAAATAATAATGTAAACTGACTCTGGAATGGGTTTAAAGCAAATGTTGAGGTATGTGAAAACAGGTTTTCACCTCTAAAAGGTGGTAAAGAATGGTAAGACCCACTATATTGTAACAGAGAAGTAAAGAGACTAAGAAGGAGGTGCAGAATGGAAATAAATAGGAGTTAGAAATGGCTGTGGAAGTAAGGAGAAATTGAATGACCTTACCAGGAAATTGAATCTAGCAAATAAGTCAGCTAAGGATAACATGATGGGAAGCATAATTGGTAGTCATATAAATTTTAATGAAAAATGGATGGGTATATATAGGTACTTTAAGGCAGAAACAGGTTAAAAGAAGGACATTCCAAGAATTATTAATGAACAAGGGGAGTGTGTAGGTGAGGATCTTCAAAAGGCAGAAGTGTTAAGTCAGCAGTATGTAAAGATTGTTGGTTACAAGCATAACGTCCAGATAGAGAAGGTGACTAATATTAAAGAATTATTAAAATTTACCTATGACAGGAACGACGTTTACTATAACATACAAAAGTTCAAAACTAGAAAAGCGGCTTGAATTAATAAGATTTCTGAGGATATACTAAAAACAATGGGTTAGAATTAATACCATATGTGAAGTACTTATTTCATTATTGTTTGCACGAAGCAGTTATACAAAATGAATGGAAGGTTGCTATAGAAGCCGCTGTGTATAAGGGAGAAGGTGATAGACATAAAGCTGAAAATTACAGGCCAACCAGTTTGACATGCACTGCATGCAAGCTTTGGGAAAGCATTATTTCTGATTATATTAGACATGTTTGTGAAATTTATAATTGGTTCGATAGGAGGCATTTTGGATTTAAGAAAGGGTATTCCACTGAAGTTCAACTTGTAGGACTCCAGCATGATATAGAAGACACAGCGGATACAGTAAAATGGCGCATAGTGTAGTTCACCGCTTAACACCAGCCGATTACTCACGTTAACTATCAATTAGTTATTGCAAGTTGAGTAAGTGTAACGTCACCGTCCTGAGTGAACATCATGACTCTGAAGGCAGTACAGTCGAAGGAATGAATGAGTTTCAGGACGACTGGAACAAGCAACCAACCACACGGAACAACTGGACGCTCTGCACTCGGATTTACGTGAATTTCAGACTTGAGCTTGAATCCATTAAGCAAGAACTCTTAGCACTTCACTTGAGAGCTAACAAGCAAGACGATATACTGGACGATCAACAGAAATACTCCAGGAGGAATTTATTGTCTTCTTCACGGTGTCAGTGAGTGCCCTAATGAGGATACTGCTGTAAAGGTTCTAAACACCGTGAAAGGGAAACTGAAAATAGAACTGACAATGGTCAGCATTAACAGGTGTCACAGACTTGGAGGTCGTAGGAGGACAGTGGGAGACGCAGTGTGGTGTGCTGAACGGGCTCTAAGGAGTACTCAACTGTAAATAACAGGGACTCAGATGCGGAAACTAAGCAATGTGTGGGCAGGCGAGTTTTGTCAAAACATGACTGTGTCATTTTAATGGACAGTGTCGGCAAAAAATATCTTGTAAATACACCTCCTGAACTAGATTCTGCTCTACAAAGGCTTGGTGCTGAGATGAACTGATTAGTCCACAATGGCTGTATTACACTGACTGACAGTGACAATGCAACACCAAGGAGGAGTGGTTCGAAAGGGATGAAAGTTGGGGAAAAAACAGAGTCGGCACGGAAGAATAATTGATGTTTATTTCAAACCGATATGCAGGTTACACAATGCGCACGGCATCGACTCAGTAGGATGTAGGACCACCGCGAGCGGCGATGCACGCAGAAACACGTCGAGGCACAGAGTCAATAAGAGTGCGGATGGTGTCCTGAGGGATGGTTCTCCATTCTCTGTCAACCATTTGCCACAGTTGGTCGTCCGTACGAGGCTGGGGCAGAGTTTGCAAACGGCGTCCAATGAGATCCCACACGTGTTCGATTGGTGAGAGATCCAGAGAGTACGCTGGCCACGGAAGCATCTGTACACCTCGTAGAGCCTGTTGGGAGATGCGAGCAGTGTGTGGGCGGGCATTATCCTGCTGAAACAGAGCATTGGGCAGCCCCTGAAGGTACGGGAGTGCCACTGGCCGCAGCACATACTGCACGTAGCGGTGGGCATTTAACGTGCCTTGAATACGCACTAGAGGTGACGTGGAATCATACGCAATAGCGCCCCAAACCATGATGCCGCGTTGTCTAGCGGTAGGGCGCTCCACAGTTACTGCCGGATTTGACCTTTCTCCACGCCGACGCCACACTCGTCTGCGGTGACTATCACTGACAGAACAGAAGCGTGACTCATCGGAGAACACGACGTTCCGCCATTCCCTCATCCAAGTCGCTCTAGCCCGGCACCATGCCAGGCGTGCACGTCTATGCTGTGGAGTCAATGGTAGTCTTCTGAGCGGACGCCGGGAGTGCAGGCCTCCTTCAACCAATCGACGGGAAATTGTTCTGGTCGATATTGGAACAGCCAGGGTGTCTTGCACATGCTCAAGAATGGCGGTTGACGTGGCGTGCGGGGCTGCCACCGCTTGGCGGCGGATGCGCCGATCCTCCCGTGCTGACGTCACTCGGGCTGCGCCTGGACCCCTCGCACGTGCCACATGTCCCTGCGCCAACCATCTTCGCCACAGGCGCTGCACCGTGGACACATCCCTATGGGTATCGGCTGCGATTTGACGAAGCGACCAACCTGCCCTTCTCAGCCCGATCAGCATACCCCTCGTAAAGTCGTCTGTCTGCTGGAAATGCCTCCGTTGACGGCAGCCTGGCATTCTTAGCTATACACGTGTCCTGTGGCACACGACAACACGTTCTACAATGACTGTTGGCTGAGAAATCACGGTACGAAGTGGGCCATTCGCCAACGCCGTATCCCATTTATCGTTCGCTACGTGCGCAGCACAGCGGCGCATTTCACATCATGAGCATACCTCAGTGACATCAGTCTACCCTGCAATTGGCATAAAGTTCTGACCACTCCTTCTTGGTGTTGCATTTGCTCTGTCAGTCAGTGTATATTATAGTAGTCCTAGGATAGGGTTTTATTATAGTGCGTGTGCCTTAATTCAGTTAATTTTTGTGTTGTTTGTGTGTGTGTTTGAATGCAAGTGTAAGTTGGAGATTCATCTATAGAGAAACGAAGGTAAGAAGCATAGGCCTACTTTCTCTCCTAGCTAATGCCTTTATTACAGAGTAGCGTCATGCCACCCCCTAATTGTGGCAATGAAATGAAATGTTGTATGGCTTTTAGTGCCGGGATATCCCAGGACGGGTTCGACTCGCCAGAGCAGGTCTTTCTATTTGACTCCCATAAGCGACCTGCGCGTCATGATGAGGATGAAATAATGATGAAGACAACAAATACACCCAGCCCCCGTGCCATTGGAATTAACCAATTAAGGTTAAAATCCCCGACCCGGCCGGGAATCGAAGCCGAGACCCTCTGAACCGAAGGCCAGTACGCTGACCGTTCAGCCAACGAGTCGGACATTGTAGCAATGACCTTCAGCTAGACAGTGGGCCTGTTCTTTCCCCTATCCCACCCTCCCGGGACTTGCTCCCTTCCCATCCATCGCCTTGTAACATGCTAGAAAATGGATATGTGACTATAGCCAATTTTTCGAACTGCATTCATACAAATTCACAGCCTTTGTGGCTAGGCCATATTGACGAGCTTAGAGCTCTACTTCAAGACAGCAACGTGCAAATTGCCGCACTGAGTGAAACTTGTTTAAGGAAGTCCATTCCTAGTAGCATGGTTGATATACCTAAACGGATATCGTCTATACGAGCATGGCAGAGTTGACAGGAGAGGAGGAGGAATAGCTTTATACTGTAGAGACGATATCAGCTGTAAATTAGCTTACACATCTGACCACTCCGTTAAGCCGAGACCCGAGTCATATTCGCGGAGGCAAATTATTCCCCGGTAAAGGTATTAATTGGTGTTGTCTAAGGCCCCCTAGAGTAGGGGACTGAGTTTGAAGACATTCTATATCGACTTTTACCAACTTAAGAACATGTATTAATATTCGGGGACTACATACTGACATATTACAGCAGACAATTGAAACGAAGCAAGTGCTAAACATATCCCAGATGTGTAATATGACATTATTGCCACTAAAACCTGTGCGAGACTTTATACTGGATACTTCAAATTCTCCTTGGGAGGACATAATTAAACTGGATGATATTGATATTAAGCTACAAAAGTTCAATTCCCTCTTACTTGGTCTCCTCGATAAGCATGCTCCGAAACTTAGAGTTTGGAGAAAACAAGGAACGACCGGAGAGGGTTTCCAAGCTTCTCGGGAAATTAGAATAGAGGGATCAGAAGTTACAATATTTTTATTAGAATTTGAAAAAATAACAATAAATAATTCGAATGATTTTGAACATTAGCCATAAATAAGTTTTAAGGTCAGAACAGTGTCCACATATCCATGAGCCGATAAAAGGTCACCGGATGTGCACAAGATAATGAATATAAATAAGACTACTGTCTTATGAAATCGGAGAAAAATTCAGAGTATCTGCAATAATTACATATATATTGAAGGCTAGTCCAAGCTAGACCGATATTTACTTAAATAGTCATGACTAGATATTAAAGCTATCAAGAATTGTAAAAAAGTGGCCCTCAAGACCAATAAATTAACAAAGATTCTAAATTTAAGCAAGATTTTACAGCACCGAATTATCCACAAGAGAGTTATGATTATATAATGGTTTCCAAATATGAGACCAGCAATTAAAGAGTCCCGCACTGCAGTGCTATTGGAATTCTTGAAAGGCAAACCAGCCACATAAAATAGTCGTCTTCGAGAAATAGACATGGCTGACCAAAAGTAGTACAAAATTCATGAGTTTGGATCACAGCTTCGGGAAAAATACAATGTCCAGGCTACAATAACTATAATTCCATAGAGAATTAAACGCGCCGGTTATGCCAGCTTCAGTAGTGCAGAAATAGCGCTCGTCTTGACATGCCGCAGATCGAATAAGCAAGCCAGGCCCGGAGATACGGCCTTTAGCAAGGTGAAGCGAGACACATGTCAACAAGCTTTTTTTTGTTTTGTTTTACGGGGGGCCCCCGTAGCCCGCTCCCCCGCCGTGACCATCGACTCAATCTACATGGCCTCCGACATGCTATTAATTTCTAAGTAGAAAAGAGATAGCTGGGTAGAGTGGGAAGTGATACAAGGAGTATCTGCCTGTTTCCATGTCAGACACGTTACCAGGCGAGATTGTGTTAGGTATATGGTGTTGAAGTATGGTATTGAAGGGTCAGGGAAAAACCACATAGGCAGAAAGAAGAAAGAGCCTACATGTAAAACCTGACTTCTTTTGATAGCACATGCAAGGATGTGGGCTGCAGATAGACCAGAGGTTGTGTTAGTTAGGATTATGTGTCATGCAAACATAACCATTTCCTTGCCATTTTCTGTTATTGAGGGGATCAGTCCTTCTTGTCACTGCCTGGTGCGGCTCGGGTCTGGTAGCGTCTGGGCTCTGGGCCACAGGTTCGTCCCATTGCCCAGCAGCCAGCAGTCCCTGGTGCCAAGTCTCCTTTTGGAGAGGGGGGAATAAAGCCAAGCCTTACGTAATGCAAGGGGCTATCTTCTTCCGCCTGTCGATGTCCCTCTATGCGGTGTTATTGGAACACACTTGTCTCTGCAACAATTTGTACATATATACATTTAATATTTAAAACTTTAAAGTGCGGGCCGCTCTCTTCCGCTCTCTTGTCCTGTAAAACAAGTACATCGTATAATTAAATGATATTATCAGGGGTGGTTATCTGTCCACTCCCTTGTCGCTGGCTGGGGGCGGGGGTGGATTGGGTCGTCCCTTATTAAGGCTGAGTTGCCTTCGTCTAGATGTATTTCTTATCTCAATCCTCCCTCGCTTGATTACCGGTGGTGGCTAGGTCTGTAACATAACATAGCAAAAACATAACATAGCATAGCAAATATTTTTAGTATAGCTTAATCTAGGATATAGGTGATCAGGTATGTACATATATACAGGTGCTGCAGTGTGGTGTGTGGGCGTAGTGTTAAGTGGAGCGGTGTAGTGGGTAGGTGTCAGCTTAGGGGCGAGGGCGGCTTTGGCCCCCCAACCCTGTGGCTGAACAGAATGTGTTTCGGCGTGGGGTATTTTGTGTATAGGTCGACGTCATAGCGTCCGATTCCACTAACAAGTGGGTTGACCTTACTACCCCATGACTTCTTGTACATTCGGAGTGTTTGCTTTCGAATGTGTTGCCTTATCGAGCTGACTTTCGCAATAGAGCGTAGTTGGCGTATTGGCGTGTCGTACGGGAGTCTAGCCGCTGCTCGAATGCATTTGTTTTGTATTAGCTCCAGCTTATCCAGATTTGTCTTAGCAGTGTAGCCCCAGGCGGGGGCTGCGTACGTTATTATTGGCCTAATTAGGGCCTTGTACATGTTGATTGCGTCAACAAGCTGCCGGCTTCGATCATATATCCAATAGATGGCTGATGACGTCACATTCTTGAAGCAAGGATCTCGATCAGCTGACTGGTGGGTAGAGCGAGAGTTTTGAACATTGTGTTATAGGCAAGAATAGTGATCAGCGTACTTAAAAGTGACTTTTAGCTACTGTTAATGAAGCGATGGTGCACTATTGCGTAGCGTATGGATGCAAGGAGACCTTCAAAAAAGGATCTGGCATTTCCTTTCAAGGGTAAGTAAATATTTACGTAAAGATGATGATGTAAGGGGTTTCATACAGTTGTTGTCAGGTGTCTGTAGAATACGTACAATTACATGTAATTTATTTTATTGGTTACAGTTCCAGTTTCCCGGTTACAGCAATTTTGAATACTGTGCTTTTATTGATTTCAGTTTTCCTGCTGATGAGACAAGAAAAAAGCAATGGGTAGTTGCATTAAGAAGAGAGAATTTCTTGCCTGGAAAGCATTCAAGATTATGCTCTAAGCATTTTTCACCGGAATGTTTTGATAATGAAGCATTTGGTGTGGGAGTTAAACTGAAGTCAAATGCAGGACCAACAATTTTCAAATTTCCACCCCACCTTTTACCAGCTGAGAAGAGGAGAAAACCTCCTGTGAAGAGGAAACTTCAAGTGGATCCTGTTGCATCAACAAGTTGTGTGTGAGCAGATTTTCTTATTTTTTTTATTATTTTCCATAGATTTATGCAGGAATGTGTCCTGTCATCCTTATGTAAAATATTTGTGTTTAAGACATTTAACATACTGTTCAACTGCAACATCTATTGCAGCATATCAGGTTACTATATTACACATAGGTAAGACATTTTTGTTGTTGACCCTTATAATTTTCATATTTTTTCAGTGTTCCTCAGGAAGAGGAGAATGAGTCTCTTCCTAAAACAAAGGTGTTCAGAAAATCTTATTTTGGTGATTACACTGAGGAAATGGTAAAGTCACCAAGGAAAGCCCAGACCTTCATGCAGGTTGCCAGGGAAATTATTCATAAATCCCATAAGAAGCTAAAATTGGAAAGGCAGAAGTATCGGCGAGCTATTCATCAGTTGCAGAATGGGAAAGCCTTAGTAAACCATCTGAAGGAGAAAATTATGATAACTGAAGATGCTGTTTGCACGCTTGAGGTAAGAAAACAACAGCATAAATAATTTTTTTCGGTTTCCCTATATCTGCTAGCCTTTGGTGGTGCTATTTGAGGATCCAACCAGTCTCTGGGTTGATGACCTAACAGACAGACATACATACATAAAATTTGGAGCCTTTAGAAGTCTGTAACTTGTTTTTATTGTATCACAATCTCTGTTAAACAAATATTTCAAAAATAATGTAATACCATAAATTAACTTGTGAAAAAGCATAATGCACCTTTCAACTTCCATTGTTCCAGAAATGTCTTTCTCCTGCTGCTGCCCAACTTCTGATGTAACAAAGGATGGTGATACAAGAGCAGAGTATCCTCCTGAACTTAAGGTTTGCCCCATCCAAGTACACTGCGGAGATGGTATCAGTCGGTGAATGGTAAGGCAGGATTCAGTTCAGAGGCCGCAACTGCTCTCATTTTGAAAGGGAAGGAGATGGCTATCAATGGAAAGCCCCTAGTGTGTGCACTGATGATGGATGAAATGTGCATCCGGAAGCACATTGAATTTGATGGAAAACAATTTCTTGTTTATGTGAATTGTGGTACTGAAATTGAGGATCAGGATTTACCAGAAGCCAAGGAGGCTTTAGTGTTTATGGTGGTCTCACTAAATGGACACTGGAAAATTCCAGTGGGTTGTTTTTTGATTAACGGTTTAAGTGGCTCGGAGAGAGCAAATCTAGTGATTGAGTGCCTTAAATTTTTAAATGACCTAAATGTAATTGTAGTGTCACATACTTTTGATGGTCCTGCTTCTAATTTATCCATGGCCCGTTGTCTGGGAGCTTCTTTTGATGAAAATAATATGGTGAACTGGTTTGAAAATTCCTGAAATGATTCTAAAGTGTTTATTCTTCTGGATGCTTGCCATGCTATAAAATTAGTGAGGAATACTTTAGGAGCTAAGAGAACTTTTGCCAGGGGTAATAATCTCATAGATTGGAGGTACATAGAAGAGTTAGAGAAACTTCAGAGTATCGAGGCCTTCACCTAGGAACAAAACTTACCAAGAGGCACATTCACTGGGAGAAGGAACCCATGAAAGTAAACCTCACCACACAAACATTCAGTGAAAGTGTTGCAAGTGCAATGACATATTGTGACAGAGACTTAAATCTTCCTCAGTTTCAAGGGTGTGAGGAGACTGTAAAATTTGTTAGGCTCATGAACAATATATTTGATATCTTGAACAGCCGTAATTTTTGTTCAAAGGGATGGCAGTAACCATTGAAAGCAGAGAATATCCACAGTACGAGGGCTTTATAATATAATTATTGCATTTGCTATATACACGTGTTAGAGTGTGTAGGCCTATATGAGGATTTCTATGCTTCCTGTGACTGTAATATTTGTATAGACTCAAGTTGCTTATGTAAGAGGATGCTGGTGTGGTATGCTGGTTTCACTGATTTATATTAGTGTTCTACTTTTAGGCATATTCCCTCTAATCATTCTGACTATGAGTCAGGTTGATTTTTACAGAAATTAATTCTTAAATTACGTTTATACAGGCATGTCTTGTTTCTGTACTTTGGGAACAACATTACTGAATGCTGCAGGATGTTTTCTTTTCTTCAGATGTGACCTCCTATTTTTAGGCCTACTTCAAATGTGGCATGTACATTAGTTTATGTTGGGCTTTAAACTAAGCTTAATTTATTAGGTGGCAGTGGAGTGAAATTTTACCTGTGTAGCATTTTATGTATCCCTTTATTATTATTATTATTATTATTATTATTATTATTATTATTATTATTATTATTATTATTATTATTATTATTATTATTATTATTATTATTTTGAAGCGGCAAACTATAACAGATCCCTGATTCATGGGCATAAATAGGTACTGCAACCAGTGCCAATTGATATGCAGTTGACCCTACTGTATTGTGAATTTTTATAACTTATGATAAGTGAATATTTCTTGTTATGGTGCCTGTTTATCCTTTACCCTGGAGAGTTCATTTTTGTTGCCATCTGTTGGTGGTGTATGGTTCACTGAAGTATGATACCTGTGTTCTTTCTTTCCATAAAGGTCCTGTAGGCTATGTGTCACTCTTTGCATCTTGTGTTGTTCGGCATTGGTTTGAAGTAGGCCTATTTCAGTCAAAAGTACACCAAGCACGGTAAATACAGTATTTTAAAGTTGTTTCTGGAAGTTATGAAGTGTTTATTGTAGATGTCAGTCGCATTAATATTTAAAATTAGGCTACACTTCCTTAAGGACAACTTTCAGGGGTTACCTTTCAGCTATTAATCCCAATATGATGCGGTAATTGGAAAAAAATTACTTGTCTCGTACATTATAATAAACAGTTAACATTAAACAATTAGTGTTACTCACGGGGATTAATATTTGAAAAAAATACGATCATAATGAGGGTGTATCCTATCGTAGGTCTCTTGGTTTTAAACATTTCCGTCATAATTACGCATTTATGACCACAGTTTTTATTGTAAATCACGCTTAACCACAACAGCTAAGCAGGGTACATCACATATTCCGATTTCGCTGCCTTTTCGAATGTCACTGTTTGACAATTTCCTTATATCCTCTCGGACTCTGCATCGAACTACCCCCCAGTCAGCTGATCGAGATGTTGGCTTCAAGCCGCAACATGGACGAGGTGGCGCTAAGCGCACTCTATAGTATTAATGCTCTAAGGCTGCCGGCTTCAGTGTGTGTGGCGAAGTTCATCCTGGACGGAAAGAGCCCATTCAGACTGCCGAGGAGCAGCGATTACGGTGAAATCTTGTTGAGAGTGAGGGCTGCATTCCTGTAGAACTGGATTGAGGTATCCCTAAAATAGCGCTGTAGAAATTTCCAGATAGGACGCAATATAGTGCTGTAAGACTAATGAAAATAATTAAAAACCAGTACATGGAAATCTTAAAAAAAAGTACGAAATAGTGAGGGAAGTGGAGCCCAGAAATAATATGTTAAACATTTCCAATTAATTAATATAACAAAGGCTAAAAACAAATAACAAACATGACCAATGAAAAGACAGAAAAGGGCGGAAGGATACACTTTCGGTACCAATCAGAAAGAAAGTTGCAGGTGAGGTAAACAGTCATGTCAAGGTGATGCAACCAATCAATAAGCAAGAAAGAATGACGTAAGGCAGCGAAGAGGGGAAAGAAAAATAGGCAAGCAGTATTCGTGCAACCTGTGACATGATTGAACGTCGAAGGAAACTTATAAATTAACGAAAAGTAACCAGACCGAAACAATTAAGGTAAGAACAGCATATAACATAAATTAGACAAATAAGAGAGGTACCAAAAATAATAAAAAACCAACAAATCGTACGTTCATGGACGCATGAACCAGAGTTAAAGTATCTAGACCTCCCTCCCCATGGCTAACTGATTACGTTAAACGCATGATGTCCCATCGAGATTCAATACATCGGCTATATAGACGAAGCAGCTCTCCTGATGTAATTGAACAGTATCGGTCTCAACGCAACAAAATTAAGGTAGTGATCCGAAGTAAAGAATTATTTCACTACCAACAGCTGGCCAATAATAATCTGAATGCACGAAGTACATGGAGGGAGTTCTCGTCCATGGGAATAGGGACACTTGCACCTAACCATTGTAATCCAAATATATCACATGATGACTTAAAAAACACTTCTCTGACGTTAAAATTAAGCACCAACCACATATTATAACTCATACAATTAATAAATTACTGACTTAACCGCCATCAAATTGCCCAATGCGCAAATTCCGTATTGTTCACGAAACTGATATGAAGCGTTAAATACTCTCGATCAAGTCCAATGCCACTGGAGTAGATGACCTCCCCATCATAATCATTTTTTAACAAGTTGCTTTACGTCGCACCGACAGAGATAGACCTTATGGTGACGATGGGATAGGAAAGGGCTAGGAGAGGGAAGGAAGCGACTGTGGCCTTAATTAAGGTACAGCCCCTGCATTTGCCTGGTGTGCAAATGGGAAATCACGGAAAACCATCTTCATGGCTGCCGAGAGTAGGATTCGAACCCACTATCTCCCGAATACTGGATACTGGCCGCACTTATGCCACTGTAGCTATCGAGCTCGGTTCCAATATCATTAAACGTATTCTAGATAATATTTGCCTAGTAATTACTCTCATATATAATTTCTGCCTCAGTTTGGGAACATATCCACGGATATGGAAAGATGCAGTCATAAATCCAGTACAAAAAATGTCTCCAGATGTTTCCCTGTAAGACTATCGACCGTTGTGTATACTTTTATCTCTCTCCAAACCCTTCGAACGGAGAGTCCATCGGCAACTAACTGAGTACCTCAACAATTATTCCTTGTTTCACCCATTATAGTCCGGCTTTAAAAAAAGGAACACAGCACGACCACTATTATACTGAAGGTTTCACATGGCATTAGATATGCAATGAGTGAACAGAAGGTCACATTACTTTTCTTCATTTTAGTTGTGCATTTAATACCGTAAACATAGACATATTGCTGCCAAATTAAAATCCCTTCATCTAAATCAGACGGTTTTACAACTCTTTAGCTCTTATCTCACAAACCGCAGAAAACGAGTCATAATAAATATCAAGACTTCTCAATGGGCAATGAAACACACATGAGTACCCCAAGGTTCTGTACCTAGACCATTGCTTTTTATTTCGTACATAAACGACATAGCATTTCGATTGAAGTATTGCAATTATTATATACATGAGGATGACCTCCAAATATATTATCACACAAAACTGGGAGATATTCGTACAGCAACTGGTAGAATTGAAGCTGACTTGAAACTCTATACAAACATATCCCTCCAAGACAAAAGCTATTATAGTTGGACAATAGACATCCCATCACTCACTCTATGTGGTACCAAAATTCCGTATGAAAGTTCTGTAAATAATCTAGGCATTGTTACAAATGAAAACTTAAATTGGAATGAACACCTCACACGTATCTTTAACAGAGTATGTGCCTCACTCCAACCTCTGAAATACCACCACAACGTTACACCGTTACATATGAAATTCAGGCTTTTGAAAACGTTAGGTCTCGCTGATGCTGTATTCATACATGCTACGAAAGAACAAATTAGAAAGATACAAATGACCGTGAATTCCTGCATCAGGTTTATATTTGCGTCGCTACGACATTCATGTCACACCTTATTATAAGCAACTTTCCCTGCTGAAATTTTAAGAACTCAGAAATCTTCATGCAGCCGTGTTGGTGTTCATACTCCCCAGTATTTGTCATCAAACTTTACATACCGTTCCTCTTTTCACCAGCACAATACACGCTCTGTTACTACAATTGCCCTTCCCTTTAGATCCGCTTAACCGAACATTTATCGCGACGGGAACTCGATTATGGAACTCTGTTCCAAATAACACCCGCAGCAGTAACTGACTAGAGACGTTCAGGTCTTTCTACAGAAAGTACCTTTTAGATGCATAAACCGACGGTGTAGATGAGTGATTGACGGTGTGTGTGTGTGTGTACATAATTTAGTGAAATTTCTTTAAATTAATTTAACTTATTTTAATTAAATTTAATTCAGTAATTTCACAAATGATATGTACTTATTGTTATAATTATTATGTTGCATTTATTTGAAATGTATATTGCAAATTAGTTTATTTTAACATATCTAATATCTCCACGATTTTTCTGTACGATGATGTGGTTAAGTGTAAGAGAGAACCATGAGTCTTAACTTCGCCACTACTAAAGACAAATAAATAAAAGAAAGAAAAATATCTTCAATTCAGGTGGCTATATGGATTGTATTGCCATTGATCTGTCTAAGGCATTTGATAGGGTGGATCATAGGAGAGTACTGCCAAAAATGAGTGCAATTGGACTAGACAGAATAATAACTGGATGGGTGGTTATATTTCTAGAAAAGAGGGAATTCCTCAAGGCAATATTATTGGACCTTTATGTTTGCTTATACATATAAATGATATGAGTAAAGAAGTAGAATCGAATAGAAGACCATTTGTGGATGATGTTTTCTCTACAGAGTAATAAATAAGTTACAAGATTGCGAGAAACTGCTAAATGAACTCAGTAATGTTGTGAGATGGGCAGTACGCAATGGTGTCATGATAAATGGGGTTAAAATTCAGGTTGTGAGTTTCACAACGGGAAACGTCCTCTCAGTTTTCATTACTGCGTTGATACGGTGAAAGATCGTTGTGGGATTCATTGTAAGTACCTAGATGATAATACAAGGAACGATCTTCATTGTGGTATTCATTTAAATGGGATTGTAAATAAAGGGTACAGATCTCAGCACATGGTTATGAGGGTGTTTAGGGGTTGTAATAAGGATGTAAAGGAGTGGGCATAGAAATACCTGGTAAGACCACAACTAAGTACGGTTTCCGTGTATGAGACCCTCACCAGGATTACCTGATTCAAGAACTGGAAAATCCAAAGAAACGCAGCTCGATTTGTTCTGGGTGATTTCCGACAAAAGAGTAGCGTAACAAAAATGTTGCAAAGTTTGGGTTGGGAAGACTTTGGAGAAAGGAGACGTTCTGCTCCACTAAGCGGTATGTTCCGCACTGTCAGTGGAGAGATAGCGTGGAATGACATTAGTAGATGAATACGTCTGAGTGGTGTTTTTAAAAGAAGGAATGTTCAGAATATAAAGTAGAAATTCAAGAAAATAAATTGGGGCAAATATTCATTTATAGTAAGAGGAGTTAGGGATTGGAATAACTTTTCAAGGGAGATGTTCAATAAATTTCCAATTTATTTTCAATCATTTAAGAAATGTCCAGGAAAGCAAATAGAAAATCTGCCACCTGGACGACTGCCCCAAATGCAGACCAGTAGTGATTGACTGAAAAAAATACTTCCGAAGAGAAGGACTTAGTTTTCTGTTATGAAATGCATGGAGACCTGTACCTAAGAAATATATGCATAACACCACCATGGCACGGTGAGACGCACTCAAGAAACTGCCAACAGAGGGCGGTGGATCACCATCTTTCCTCCCACACACCACAGGACAGCGCGACGATTCCTGAATACTGTTGGAGGGGGTGGGATTGGGCGTGGATAGTTTGGTCGTGACTTCCACGTTTCTTTGAAGAATTTCTTTGCTCAGTGTCGGAGGCAGACTTTCACATGCTCTGATGGAGGCCAATGTAATTTGGCGGAAAACTGGGATTAGATAAATAAACATATGTGGCTCTAATCGAGTTTGCGTACTTATGTAGGATTTGTTTATTTTGGTATTGAACATTCTGTAGTTTAATGGAATTGTCCAAAAATGTCTTGGAAAATTAATAATTTAAAAACATATGTAACTATATAAGCTGGTGCTTTTCTTAATAATTGTGTAATGTAGCAAGTAATTTCGTTACCTATCTTACGTACCGGTACTTCAAGATGGAATTCCCAAGCATTTTATCCTTTTGCCAGAAAGAAGAACGTCACTACTCAAAATTTGTAGGTATAACTCTTACAGTTGGACAGACCATTTGTTTACTGACTAAATGTACAATTCAGAAAATTCTCT
Source organism: Anabrus simplex (assembly GCF_040414725.1). NCBI lineage: Eukaryota > Metazoa > Arthropoda > Insecta > Orthoptera > Tettigoniidae > Anabrus > Anabrus simplex. The sequence continues at coordinate 33,985,038 of NC_090277.1, read as the reverse complement.
TAAGCTGTGCTGCATCTTGCAGTTTCATGAATAAGCATTTTTATTTATTTATATAGCCAGTCTGTACAGAGTTATCGTCCATTTACAACAGACCTATGAATGAACTGAATAAATGAATTAATTAATGAATTGAATAAATGCTTGGTTAGTGGTTACATGACTGATCATCCGGCAAACGGCAAATGTTATGTACCTGTTAAGCCTTGGTTGAATCAGCGTGTCTTGTCATCCAACTCCAGACTCACAAGCCACGACCTAGAACAATGCATCAACCCGTTCTTGAACCACATTTCACTGATTCTCGACAAGGCTGCATGTTCGCTGTCTTGACTCGTCTCAATGTCATGTGCAGATCTCTGCCGTTATCTAAGACCATTTGCTGATTCAACCAGCTTCCCTCCCATATGCTTGCTGAGCCTCAGTGCCCCAATGTCTCATTTCATCTTTCTTTATTTACCCGGAATCCAAAATATTAAACAATAACACAAAACAAAACATAATAGACCCCTATGTACACTACCATTAAACATAATTACACCATTGCACTAATACAACTGCAGTAGCCTACTCACACACGATAACTCCCCTCTGTGTCCATGTGTCTCTTGTGCATTAATCACATGTCCACTTTATTTTCTTTGTACATAATTCCTTCACTGCACTTAAATACAAACTTAAATTACCTATCCTAATCCACTCTTTACCACACATCCAATAATGTTCCGTTCATTACCAGGCTGCTTTAACAATTCCCGATGACTCTCACTCAATATTTTCTCTCTCACATTTTGCAAACTTGACATATTGCTAACAAATGCAGATCTTCCCTCACTTCACCACACAGTATACACAAGGTATTTTCCTTTTCCGGATCCATCCCTTGTTCTTGTATAAACCCAACATCAACCATAATAAACCTCCTCTCGCAGCTCTATTTATATTACTAATACTTGTCCTCGTTACTTTGCTTATCCTATTAAACATACTTAGGGACGCTCTCCTCCGACATTCCTCCATCTCACTTTGCATTTGGATATCCTTTACTCTCTTTATAATAATTCTCCAAAACCTTCTTCCCATTTTATTCCAATCCTCGTACCATATGTACGCTAGTCTTAGCCAGTTCCTCGTGGATTTTGACCTTCACCAACCAAATCTCCCCATATATACTTTTGAGCTGTCGCTGATAAGCAGCTCGCAGCAGTATGCCACCTTCTCTTCTCTTTAATATCATCTAGTAATCAAGTACTCTCTTCACAATTTCCACTTCCATATTGTACCAGGAACTGTTTTAGCCAGGTACATTATTTTAAAGTTCGGAATATTTGGAAGAGGGCGGCAATAATATATGTTCATTTGCCCGACAACTTATGTGAGCTCGATACGAAGTTCCTTGTGGCAAACAGGGCACGTCACGAGCGATGAACCTGCGGGTGACGTCAGTGCCCCATGTTGTATGCCTTTCTCTCGAATATACTGGGAAAAGTTTATGACCTTTTAACCGATGAAGATACAGAAATCAGACATACCTCATCGTGTAGCTAGTGTTCTAAGGCAAACATATGTCAATCTCAATAAATTCCATCAAGGCGTTCAAGAGATATAACCGAAAAAGAAACCACATTTCTCCTCGTGACGTGGCGAGTAACCTTGAACTTACAGAATATAAGCAGCCGACCAGACCGTAGCAAACCAGTTCAAATCTTTCACAGCTGGATCGCCTGTCATGCTGATAGCGACGAGTGAATTCGAACTCAGTGTTCATTCTGCTGGAACGTCGTAATATTTATATAAATTTCGGCAGCAAGTTGACACTTGGTTTATGTGAATACCAGTGAGTAATCCATAAATTGTTGGACTTACAATTCGTCAGGGACATTCGAACTTCGGAAATTAACGTGTTTACAACATCGAAGTCATAAGACTTGTAATATTTCGCCAATATTTGAACTTACCAAATTTCTCGATTTACGTCTGAATAACGTTAACACACGTGAAGTTAGCACGACTACTTTAAATTGTAATGGTCTTGAACTGTTTCAACCTAGAACATCCTGAGTGAAGGTTTGCAACACATTGGCGATTTTGAGTATTATCAAAGCCTTAAACACTTTAACTTGTGCATGAAGACTTTTCGCTAATCATCGTAACAGACTGTACCATTTGAAACAATCCGTGTAAAAACACTGTATAATGAACTATGAATATTCCGTAATACATTACGCATACTTCGTAATTCAGTGACATTGTGAATTATAAGATTCGTACACGAATACTTGAGGAACTATGATAGTGAGAAGGAACTTTACGATATATTACGAGAGAGAGCTATTTATTTATTTCTTTGCTATGAAAGTGAGTCATGATGAACTGTGCTTCGAATGAGAGTTACTTCTGACAATACGAACGGTGTGCTGTAAGTGTAAAGATGAACTATGCATTGAAGTGTGTTTTCTCATTTTCCAATTATCGCAACTGACAAGAAGGAACAGTGCTTCGACACATTTCTAATCTACTGAATGGTGATTATTTCTGAGACAGTTATAATCAGTTCTAACAGCACAAATCAAATGGTGCACGTTTCAACATAGGACACTATATCAGTGGCCTAGTCAGATGGACTTTCTCGTGTTAAAGCCACGGGTTTGTTAACGTGAGAAATCCCGACTCTAGACGACGGAGAACGACATAGACCGACGGAGAATGACGCAGATCGACGGAGACCAACGGAGATCGATGGAGATTTGATGCAGATCAACGTGAAACGTGGACTTGGTACTACGGGGATAGTTTCAGGGACGTGGTACTATGGAACAATGTGGTGCTTGCTGTTAGCTGAGTTCCAGATTGTTGTTTGCGGAGCAGTATTCATCAATTCGAGCTCAACAAGAAGACATATTTCAGGTAATATAAGTGTCCTTTCATTCAGAAACATAATTCTGACTTTCAACAGAATTCTTATAGACAGTGTCATTGATGACAAAGAACATTAACTCAATTCAAAAGCTCACTTACTTAATATTTTTATAACCTTGGAAAATTAGCGCTTTACAATAGTTAAACGTAAAGACAGACTTTTAGAAGACAGTGTGCTCTCGTAATATCACATGTTCTCACTTGTTGGAACTTTAGAATCTCAATTCAGTGCTTCATCTATAGTGAAAGCGTACCATAAACTCTTAATTTGCAATATTCACATAAAGTGTACAATAAGTTACGTAAAATAGGACAATACTAAGAACTTTCTACCAGAAGATCAGATTTAATTTTAAGTGTTTTGTATTTGAGTATAAATAGTTTGGTGTGTTCACCAAGGAGAAATCATAAAATTTACACTATTTAATTTACGTAGAAAATACACTCTGAAATCACAAGTGATAATGGAAAGGACATTAGGATTTCTTACTTACTTACAACATGCTTTATTATTTACATCAAGAAAGTCATGATGGACATAACTCATTGAAAAGAATAATAATTATCAGTTGGATTTTATACGATTAACATAATTTCTTTCGATGTTTTGTTGTTGGAATTGGGGTATTTTTTCCAATAAATGTCTCTGATCACTACAATTCAGCGATATGATAGGGTAACCTTTCATAGATTGAATAAATGGAGGAAAGTTATAACATCTATTATTTCGCCTTGCGATCCTCTCTGCATCTTCTCCTAAGGACTAGGCAGCCCTCAGAACAACGTCATGCTCTTTGAAATCAATTTTGCCTGGTAAAATACACTCCCCAAAAATTCCTGTCGCCCCATCGTTAGCTGTCCACTCGGGAAGCCACAAAAATGTTTTGCTAAATTTACTACTTATCTGATTTATCGTATCCTTTCCTCTCTCCGAACACCACAATTCAGCTCCGTAGAGTACTTTGCTTATTATCAACGTTTTGCCCACCATCCTTTGTATCTTACAATTTATTCCCGGGTATTTGTTCTCCGAAATCTTGACAACTGAAAGAGCCGCCAACCCCTCTGCGTCGCCCACTTAATATTATCCTCCCTTCCTCCTTTCCTGTTAATAATGACCCCAAATATTAAAACTTTTCTCCCTCTTAAATAGTCTCTTTCTGAACCACCCATTTCCTCCTTTTCTTCCTCGTTCTGTTCTTTCGGCCTACGAACACCTTCGTCTTCTTACAGTTGATTTTCAGGGACCACTTACTCGCATATTCTGAGACTGCATTTTGACACATTTGTAAACCCCAAACTGTTAGATTCATTCACGAAAAAGCATTAAATGGAGTGCAAAAGTCTCGTAATCTAGAACCATCAAGACTGGATATTCCGAGTTCAAATCAGTGTGCAGATTGGTCATTCAATTGTCTTCAAGATATTTATGACATTTGGAAAAGAAGAGACAAGCTACAGTTTAGATTCACTTTATCTAACAAAAATTAAAGACTTTAAATTATGTTATTATTATGTTAAATACTCATTTGCAGCTATTACAGCACAATACAACTCTTGGTACTTCTACAATCGATATGCAAGTTTGTGGTTTTGTGATTCTTTGTAATTTTGTTTTTTAACAATAAATTGTTAGTTGCTTCAAAACTGCGTGTTATACAATTATATCATTACGATTTAAATAACTTACCTCGCTGCTAAAAAAGTTATTTCGAATTTGTTAACTTATACGTGTGTCAGTAATTGTAAAACCGATATTTTGTCTTGCGGGGGGACACCTTTTGCCAAAGTTAACTGGAAATAATGTCTTGTTCTTTACTTCTGAGCAAAAGTTCATCTTTCTATGGTACAAGAAAAAGGAGTCACAAAGATTCATAACACTCGTAGACATAAGGGCGGAACATCACGTTCAAATGAGAGTTGAAATTGTAGCACTAGAGTGGAAAAATTTGAGGTGTGTTCAAAGCAGTGTAGTGGGCGTCCGGGATGGCACGACGTGCTATGTCGACATGTGAGCGTTGGTATACCAAGAAGGACATTTGCTCGATGTGTGGACCGTAATCAAAGTGATATAGTTCGAACATGGGTGGTCGCGATACTGGGAAACAGGGACTACAGCCTGCCCTCAAAGAAAATTGTATATCACATTTCGCAATTTTACACGAATTGCAAAATAGGTAGGTCGTTATATAAGGTTCAGTCTAATGAACACCGAACACCTGCTACAACGTGAGCATGGAATGGTTTTATTCAAAAGTAATTTTGAAAAACGTGAATACATGTATCTAAATAAGAGACGAGTCGATCAATTCCAGTTACGTACAAAGAGGCATGTGGCTCACGAATCCACAACAGCACCCACTCTTGCATTTCTTCGTTCGAATGAAGCCGAAGTACACGAATATCTTTCTTCACGTCACCATAAATGTGAAAATCACAAGGCGAAAGATCTGGGCTGTATGGAGGAAGTTGAATTGTTTCTCAATTTATCGCTGAAGCGTAGCCTTCGCCAGATTGGCGCGAGCATTATCATACAACAGGAGGATTCCGTCCGACAGCATTCCGGGGCGTTTTGACTTTATGGCGCGCCGCAAGCGGTGTTCCACGCTCAAGGAAGTCGACAAGCAGATGTGCCCTACAATCAAAGGAGAAGGTCATCATGACTTTACCGGAAGTTGTATGAACAGCTTTGGATTTTTTCGCGTTGCAGAATTGCGAAGTTTCCATTGTTGGCTTTGCAGTTTCCTCTCGGGCTCGAAATGCTGGCACCATGATTCGTCCCCTGTTACGATACGGGATAGAAACGGATACTCTTCCACGTGGTACAACTGCAGATAACTCAGACATGACGCAACTCTGTCAGTCTTTTGTCCCTCCGTCCGTTGATGGGAGTAGAGTACCTAGAAGAAAGCTGGACCAGAGTTTCGATAGAAGAATTCTGGACCAGCGGCAGCCACTGCGCATGCCCCGTGCGCTTCACTCCCTGAAGGGGCCTCTCACTTGGCAAGGCGTGTGTGGAATGTTAACTACACATACTGCAAGGTCTTAATGTGAGAGGTAATTAATTCTTGAAAGGTGTGGGGGGGGCAAGGTGCTGTGACTGGATTTTGCTGGAGTAGCTTTCACTGGCTAAGGGGGTCAACCACATGTAGAATGAGGACAACACACTCAGAGGTCTTTATGTAAGAGGTAATTAATTTTCTTGAAAGGTTACTCTTGTGGGCAAGGTACAGTAACTATGTGGCAACTGGATTTGCTTTAATAGGTCACTTGCTGGTGAAAGCTGAACAGGATGTTAGTTTATGTAAAAAAAAAATGATCCCTCACTCCTCTCTTACTAGAGGGGTGAGGGGGAAACACTAAGGAGTGCTACAGTGCAGCTGTTACTAGGCAAGATCCGCTTTCTAACTTGTTGAAGGTTATCTCTGTCACGAACAGGATGTTTATTGTAGGTTGTAATTTTGAGTGAAGGTGAACTAATGACAAGTCCAGCCTACTGGTGAGGAGTGAAGGTGGTGGCAGGGAGTATTTAAGGAGCAGAGCACAACATGAAAACTATCATCTAGTGGGAAGAGTTCTCTACTACTACTACTTTTCTTTCCTCTTCGGTAAGTGTAAGTTTATTTAGTTTGTTAATTTTAAAAAAGATATAGCAGTTTCAACAAAATGGATATGTTAATGAAATTAAACAAAATTGCCAAGGCACCACAATTTCATAATAGAAAGTTAAGTGAGTTGCAACTTAACCATCCATTTAAGGTTAAAGTGCTGAGAGCGGTAGAAACAAGATTTGGGAGGAAAATAATCGTTGATATAGAAGGGGAAGATGAGGAGACTGTGAGTGTTTTCCTGCCGGCGCAATTCTCAAAACTTACAGCAGAAGAAATAGAAGAAATAAATTCTTTAAAAAACAACTTGAAAATGATGTACAGAGGCATGGAGAGGGGCTACCATCAAGTGTGCTTCCTACAGTAGAATGTCATCAGTTACGACATCTATTTTAACTAAGTAAGTATGCAGAGAGTATTTTCGTTCTTAATGTAATTTTTTTTTTCGCCGTATTCGCATAATTGTTTTGTTAATTGAAAATAGTATGTGGTGTTTCTTTTCAGGTCCGAGGTGGTAATATGATGAAGTGGAAGAAAGTTGAGATTAAACCAGGAACTGAACATCAAGCATATCCAAGCATACAGAGTCGTCGTCTTCAAGTACATCGAGAGGAGGATGTGGTCGCTACTTCACAGCCTGTTGAAGATGAAGCGGGACAACTGAGCGCACAACAAGAACAAGAAGTGAGTGCTAATTGTATTGAACTATGGAACAGAGGGGGTTCTCTTTTTAATTATACAGTATATGTGACGAACCTGAGTAAAGCTTATGAAAGCCAGCAGGAAGTGACAGCTGCTGTAGTGCGATTTCTTTTGAGTGAACTTTCAAGTAATGAACATTTTCTACTATTTCTTGGCTATAATACATTCGAAGAAATTTATAAAATTGAATTTTCCTTTTCGTCACAAAATTCAAATAACATTTCCTATTACCGTAATACATTGCTAGGGAAGCTTCAGGAGGAGTTTCCTAGCGAAGCTGTACACTGTTCACGCGATGCAGAAGGTAGTGACCTAGCTCGATGGTTATACTGTGTAATGACGGATTGTACATTCTTGATAAGTCGTTGCTACAGCAACTGCTGGACTTGTCATGAGATTGCTGAAAAATTTAGCACCAAATCGTAATTTTTTTTTTTGTAGTCATGGAGTATCCTTCGAGCAGCAAACGTAGGAAACTAGACATTAATTTACAGACAGATGAAGATGCGGGTAGAATGCAAACTCATTTTGATAGAGCGTTTGAACGCATTCGCGCGTTTATGAGGGAGGTAAATGGATCAATACTAATTTCATATCGGTTCGAACCTAGCGACGAGCGAGAAGAAGCTCAGTTCAAGCTGATTGAAAATCTTAACGAGCTAGAGGAAATGCGTAATCAGATGTTAGAAATTTATTTTCACGCTCGCGCTGTTAATGGACTAACTTTTCAGATAGAAGATTTGTCTGCTTTCCAGTGTAAACAAATCGAGGAAGCTTTTCGGCGCAGAGTGTACACACTAGCGGTGGTAAATGTTAACAATGATTTCTTACTCCCCGAAGAGTTCCTAGATAAATCTTACGTGTGGTTTAATAAATACGTGAAGGAAGCACTCAAGACACAAGCATTAAAAGTAAATACCGTTCTCTGCACACAACATGTCCTTCACGATAAAATCGATAACAATTATTTTCATTCAAGGAACGCTGAAATTACTGAAGGTACTAATTTAAGAGAATGGTACAACGAACATGTAACGAGACCGATTCTGAAAAAAATTATCAGAGTTCGAGGCTCGTGATTCGGGATGGTCTCTGCTACGAATTCGCGAATTGCGGATAAACATTAATAAAAATGTAGGTTTTCACGTGGGCAAGTCGCCAACTAGTCTAACGTTGCCTACAGCAATTCGAAACAAGAAAGCAGTTATTAATCTGCGGAACACACGAGATGCTTGCTTTGCGTGGAGTGTAGTTGCTGGCTTAGTTCCAGCTAAACATCATGTAGATCGCATTTCTTCTTATCCACATTATAATGCAATTTTAAATTTAAAAGATATACCAATCCCGATGGAAATGAGATACATGAGAAAATTTGAAGATCAAAACGAAATCTCCGTGAATGTATTCGGAGCGCAGTATGACGAGAACAACTGGGTGTGCATAGGACGGAATGATGACAAAAAAGAGTTTACTCTTGTACCATTGTACATTTCACATAAAACGTGTGAAAAGATCGTAGATCTTCTAATGCTTCAGATTGGCGACAGTGAGAAGTATCACTTTTGTTTGATTAAGAATCTTCCACGTCTTGTGCGCTCATCTCTTACGAAGAACCATAATAGAATTTATATTTGCAGACGGTGTTTGTCTTACTTTTCTAATAAGGAAAAATTAGCTTTGCATACTAATAACTGTATACAATTTCCGGTGGGCAAAAGTATAATGCCTTCGGATAGCGAACGGCTAGTGTACTTTACCGAGTATAAGGTTAAAGAGCCAGTGCCTTTTATTGTGTATGCTGACACAGAATGCATACTGAAACCTGTGTCTACTTGTTTTCCAAGTGATGACACCTCACATTCAACTCCAATTCACGAACATGTGCCATACAGCGTAGCATATTATTTACACTGTAGTTTTGACAGAGATTTGTGCTCTTTCAAACTCTATCGAGGTAGTGATTGTGTAAAATGGTTCGTAGATGAGATGTATAACTTGGTGGACACGCTTGCGCCCTATTATTTTGATACGAAACCAATGTTAGCATTAACTGTTGAGCAAGAAAATGAATTTCTTTCGTCTACATTATGTCACATATGTGAGAAGGAAATTGCAGATAATGAAATTAAAGTTCGCGATCATTGTCATTTAACGGGTGTTTACAGGGGATCAGCACATCAATTGTGTAACTTACAGTATCGTAAAATTTCTATCTTGCCGGTAGCATTCCATAATTTGACAGCCTATGATGGTCATTTCATAATTAGAGAACTGCATAGGAAGGGAGGGGATGTTGTGACAAATCACAGAACGAACATTAAACTATTAGCAGTGAACATGGAACGATACAAAGGATTTTCAAACTTTATACGTTATAACCAAAGACAGTGTGTTGAACTAAGATTTATAGACACTTACAACTTTATTCCTTTTTCGCTGGACAAAATGTCGCTATTACTTAGTGACGAGTCAAAGCTTGTAACGAGACGGTATTTCACCGATGATTTACAGTTTAAACTCGCTTCTCGGAAAGGGATATTTCCATACGAATATGTTACTAGTATGGAGGTGTTAGACGACACTAGTTTACCGTCAAGGAGTTCATTCTTTAGCTCTTTAAAGGGTGAAACTGTTTCGGAAGAAAACTACGCGTTTGCTCAGCTTATTTGGAATAAGTTTAACTGTAAATCGTTGGGTGAATATTCTGATCTTTACTTGAAAATCGATACTTTACTCTTGGCCGATGTATTTGAAAACTTTAGATTGAGTGGAAAAGAGACATATGGTATTGATGCCGCTCATTTCTACACGGTACCGTCTATGGCATGGAGTGCTATGAAGAAAATAACAGCTGTCCAGCTAGAATTACTTCAGGATATCGACATGCTGCAGTTTTTCGAACGCTCCATACGCGGTGGTAATGTGCAATGCGTTACGCGGCATGCAGTAGCAAATAACAAGTACATGTTAACATACGATGAGTCCAAACCGGAATCATACATAATGTACTTTGACGTGAACAATTTGTATGGATTCGCTATGCAACAGTTTCTTCCAACGGGCGGCTTTCAATGGGTCGAAAACGTTGAGAATTTAGACATTATGAATGTAGGAGATGAAGCAGATGTTGGGTTTATGGTAGAAGTTGATTTAATCTACCCGCTAGAACTTCATGATAAACATGCCGATTATCCATTGTATCCTGAAAAATCTACGAAACTAATGAGCACTCTTTACAACAAGGAACGGTATGTTCTTCATTATAGGCTATTAAAACAGTGTGTAGAATTAGGTATGAAAGTAGCTCACATTTACAGAGCGATTCAGTTTAATCAGAGCGCATGGTTAAAATGCTACATTGATTTGAACACAGAGAAACGAAAGTTAGCAAAAAATGAGTTCGAGAAAAGTTTCTATAAATTAATGAATAACGCAATTTTTGGTCGTTCATTAATGAACGTAAGGAAGCTGCGCGACGTCAGATGGGTCACACAGTGGAAGGGACGTTATGGTGCTGGTACGTTGATCCCAAGAGCAAACTTCAAACGTCGTATTATAGTAGACGAACAGTGTATGGTTATCGAAATGAAGAAACTTCAAATTCATCACAATCAACCGGTTTACCTCGGTGCTACAATTTTAGATTTGTCAAAAATGAAAATGAACGATTTTCACTACAACGTTATTTTGAGAAACACAGAATCAAACTCACAACTACTCTACACTGACACCGACAGTTTAATATACAATTTTTCATTTGATATATATGAGTTTATGAAGGAAAATTCAGTTTTGTTTGATACAGGAAATTATGATGAAAATAATCCTTTCCAAATTGAAAGAAAAAAATTCAGGTGAAATAGGTTTGATGAAGGATGAAAACGGTGGAAGTATTGTTGAAGAATTTGTAGGTTTGAGACCAAAGATGTATGCTATTAAGTTGTGTGAAAAAGAGAAACCTACATGTAAAGCTAAGGGTGTCAAAAAAATGTTGTCGATCACCTTACAATTGATCAGTATAGACGTTGTCTGTATGAAGGTGAACAAGTGACCAAACTACAAGTGTGCATTACTTCCAATTCTCATTCTGTGTTCACGGTTCGTCAATACAAACTAGCACTCACAGCTAATGATGACAAAAGGTACATCACAGATAACAAAATTAATACATTACCATTTGGACATTACAGTCTTGCAGAGAAAAGAAGTATAACTAATGTATAGCTATCATGCAAAGTAGGTTTGCTTTTTTTGTGAACACCTCCTCTACTTTGTCATCAGTTTACCCCTCTGTATGTAAAATAATGTAATTTTCTCTGAAGGTGAATATTAAGTAATAAGAGGAGAAGCTCCTATGATTACTTTAATCATTTTTTATTTTAGAGAAACTTTTGTTTCATTCTGTAATTAATGAAAAAAATGTAAGCTTATAGAATTTCAAACTAGATAAACATTTCACTCGCTGTTTCTTTTATTCAATGTATTGTACTGTATTTATACTTTTAAAGTACATTGCATACTATTATATTTATTTAATTATGAAAAAAAAAGGAATCTTATAGAATTACACTTGCTGTTTAAGTACATTGTATACTATTGTACTAACTAGTATTGTACTGTAAGTTAATTTTCTATCATTTATATATTAAAGTGCATTGTAAACCTTTATTTAATCTTTTTTCTTTTTCGAAAAAAATAAAAACTCTACACTACATGATCAAAAAGTTTGATTTTCTTTCAAACTATCCTGCGCAGCCTCTCCTTTTATTCCTTGTACTCTTAACTAAAGTAGGAGTAGGAGAATGAAAAAAAAAGAGAACATATTTCTTTTTTACAATCAAGTTTATTGAATAGGAAACTACAGAGGTTTTTCAAAATATAAACTTCTGATTGAATTTGTAACTGCAACCACGAGGAGAGATCTGCAGAGACTGAATCTTCTACCGCCACCAGAGGAGAGTCCTGCAGAGGGGAAAAAAAGAAAGGAAAATTAGTTGATAGCAGCATAAAACAGAAAAAGCAAGCAAGAAAAAAAAAGGAAACTATTTTTTTTCTTTACCTTAATAATTGATGAAATAGTAACTAATATCAAGCTCAGACGTCGTTGTTGTTGTTGTTGTTGATCCCACTATGAGGAGACACCTGCAGAGGAGAAAAAATAAATAAATTAGTTAGAAGCAGAATAAAACCGAAAAAAAACAACCAAGGAAAAAAGGATGGTATTATATCTATATTTTTTTCCACCTTAATAATTGATGTATTAGTAGCTGATATCAAGCTCGGACGATGTCGTTGTTGTTAGCTCCTGAATCCTGACAAGCCTGGTGTAAGTTCGCCTTCAGATGATCTGGTAGATACTGCCAGAGCGCACTTAACTGATGTTGTTCGTAAATAGATAATATGTTTTCAGGGAAGAAAGCCCACTCAAATTTATTGAATCTGCTCACACCTTCTTTCTTAAATTTGTTTATCACTGAACACACTATTCTCATCACACCATCTGTCGATTTTAGCCAACTATGAACTGCGTGAACGTTGAACATAGCACAGCTGCCTGAATGTCTTGCAACATGTGGTAAATGGCGCGGACAGTCAACAGGGAAACACTCGTTACGCATTGTTCTTAAATCAGGTACACCTTCTACAGTGTTCAAGTCAATTATGCATGTACGAGGATACTCTTGCAGTGCTAATAGACGTAACTCATTAACACAGTTGCACACAACCAGATATTGGTATTGTTGTTCACTGAGAAGATTGAAAAACGACGTAAGCGTGAAATCTAAATTAGGTACACTCATACCTAATAGAGCAGTAGATAACACATTTGTAGACGAATCTATATTACAACAGGCTATCTCGTAACCTCCAGTAGGTAACCTCTGAATGTCAACTATCACTCCTCTGGGTTTTGCACTCATGGTGTGCTTGATATCGAAGAACTGAAGCAGAGAATCTTCACTCTCTCGTTTATATACACTATTAGCAAGGAAAAAAAAGGAAGAAAAACTCGCGCAAGATTATTGGAAGAAAAATACTTCATTCGTTAGTGGTTTATAATTTATTATGCGATCATGAATAATAATGCAATGCAGAGTAGTGTTGGCTGGAATAGGTTCGTTCGTTTCAATTTCAACGCGAACATCTACAGAAGAAGATTTTATCGATTCAACCTGTTCCATGCAATTAACAACAACAATAGGACAATGCGAGTGAAATTCACTTCGTGATATGTTCGGTTCGGAACGATTATCATCAAGCTGATAGTACGCATTACGAAACTTGATGAACATATCATACAATTCACTGTAGTCACCATTGTTAAAATTAGCTACAGCCTTTTCATAGGGATAAAAGTTTGAATTTAAGAATACGCCAACGGATCGAATATTACAGTGATCGAACAGAGAAGAAGAAACATTAATTTTCTTACGATCGGTTTGGAAAGCAAGCATAAAAACTCTCGGTTTTTCTATTTGTGACGTAGTCATAACAGTCCAATTAATTTTCGTTGAATTTGGAATAGTAGGTAACTCGTGATAACTCCACGATCGAAATGCTACAGGAATAGAAGGATTTTTTTGGATTAACTTTATGCGTTTAACTTCTTCCTCGTCGGACAGTATTAGAGTTGGTAGCTTTATATACATTTTTCGTACTTTGACCTTAGCTGTATCTTCCGCGTTGGCTGAAAACAGTGCACATTTGTCATCTCTAGAACGAATAAAGATAAATTCAAGTTTACAGTTTATGAATGGTTTCCTGTAGTCTTCAAATAATCCACAAAGAAGACTCAGTGGGATAATTGCGTGGAACAGCTTTGTAGTTGCGTGGGCAATATTAGCTTCGTTTGGTGGTGTAGAAATTGATAGAAAATAGCCTGCATTTTGCAGCGCTAACATTTCATTTTTAGAATAAGAGGCGAAAGTTTTTATAGCACTAGTTGTGCCTACACGTCGTGTTCTTTCAATCTCTTTCCCATTCAATTCAATACGCATTTCATCGAAGAGATTTGCTGCAAAGTTTTGATCGGGAACGGCTGTAGCTGATGGTGTATTATCTGCGCTTGATCTAACTATTTCACCTTCGATGTGAACATCAGCTTCAGAGGGTAAAAATGTATGTTCTTGGTTGTGTACAGGAACTCGAATTTCATCGTTGTTTTCATATTTCGTGCCAGCATATGGATGATAGCTCCTTACTTCCCGCCTAGCAACTCTGTTGTCAAATATAACTTTGTCCGTTACGTTGAACATATTTCTCCTTGATGTTAGCGTGATTGTACACAAAAAGAGACTAAAGTAGTTTTTGGTAGAGAATTAGAATTTATATGCTTTATCCTAGGGGTGTAGTCGGTAGCATTGTAAAGTGAATTCACACAAAAAGAGAGTGATGTTACCTTGATTACGCACACGAAAAGAGAGTAAAGTAGTTTCTGTAGGAGAAATAGAACTTATAGTAGTCGGTAGCCTAGCGATTGTAAAAAGTCTTTATTGTTTGTGGTTAATTTTTTCTTGTCGCGTACACGATGAGATTGTTTTTTTAGCTTTACTCTATATTTTACTACTCTAGCTGCTTCCTCTTTTAATCCTCGGTTTTTTGACTGGTTGTTGTAAATTACTACCATGATGTTGTTGTTCAACTGTTCCTTACTCGAATGATAGTACATAAGTGTACGCTTTATGTTATATATGATTACTGTATTTTTACTGGACGAATAATTAACTCTACTGTTACATCCTCATTTTGTAAGTCGATTGGGTTTTCGAACTGATCTTCGAGTACAACGGATATATGTTGAATAACACTAGTGTTTACCGGTAAGAAGCTTATAGTTGACGGTTGAACTACGATAGGATAGCCTGCTGGAACAAGCGGTTTAAAATTGTATAACGAATGTGTTTGTTTACCGTTGAGGTAGGAACCGGAACCTAACACGAGATTACAACATACACGAATCGAGTTCACGTTATTAATTTTAATAATCTCTCCTGAAATATGTAATTTATTAGCATCATATTTTCGGCGTGAAAATCCTAACAAATCAGCAATTGAATCGGAAACATCAAAGTCTACGTCTAGGTTGGAGGACATTTTACAGCGAAGATAGGTCTTTTCGTAAGTAATAGTAATAAGTTTACTATCTCCATCTAGAGGGTCATTCTCCTCTTCGAGTATAGGAAAGTTGTTAATTATTGCTTCTTGAACTAGAGCTCCTATTTCCGAAAAAGTGTAACTACCTTCCGGTAATGTGAGTACAGTTGTTTTGTCTCCCTTCATTTTAATACCAATCTGGTTATTTGTGCTATTAACGATTACGTTACCTATTTCATTCAGCTGTGATTCATGGTTAGCATATTTCTCATATACATTTAACAGATAACCTAAGCTAGTGCCAACACTGTTCGGTACATTGAAATCAATGTCAAACGGAGAATGCATAGTAGGTTTGTTGTTAGTAGTCGAGATAAAAAAACTAAGTTTTGGAGTGTACTCCCGCAGAAATAGTTTCACATTTTTAATAGTTAGCAAACTTTCTATTTTTGCAACAAGATCTTCGAATTCATAAATGCCTTCTGCTACACTCAAAAGAATTTTTTTACCATTCAAATATATAGCAAACTTATTATTTTTACTAGTGACATTTCGAATACTATTAGATGTAAATAGTGCGGCAAGACCTATTTCATAGAAAGAAGCTCTATTCAAATAAATCGGAGTTTCTAATACTACATCAATCTTCGAGCCTCTACCCTCGAGTGTAATCCGTCTTTCATACGGCATCGTGCACACTGAACACAAATACTAAGGTCTTGCTTTATTTATACAGTATAAAAATAGTAAACACAGATGACCACAAATTGATGAATTAAAAGTTTGATAAGAATGAAAATTATATCGAATGTAACAGTTTCTTAAATATTCTAATACCTCTTTAGGGGGACGTAAATTACCAAAACTATCGAAGTAGTAGACATACGCACCTCGTTTACTGAACGCAACCCAGTGCGAACCAGATTTACTTATCGGATCTAAATTCAAAATACAACTCTCATTATTACGAGAAATTTTCGGTAACGTATCTCGCATAAACACACCTCTGAAGTAGGGAATTTTTAAACGATATGCATAACGATACAGATCTATGTTAGTTAATGCTCTATTCGGCAGACCTTCCATTATCTTTTGTATGCTGGAGGATTTAAGTAAATGCCCTTTCCTTTGTTTCGAGTAGAAAGCCCTTTCCCACGCATCGCTTCTAGCATTCGATTGTGGCGCTTCATTTCTTTTAATTCTTCCTGTGCAGCTTTCGCCTTGTTTACAGCCGATGCTATGCCCGCAGCTCCACTTGCTAGACCGCCCAAGCCCGACAAGGCTGCAAATATCGGAAGGAGTGGAAGAAAACCACCTTTCTTTTTTTTACAGCATGTTGTCTTTTTTTTTGGTTTTACTCGTTCTCTTCGATGTTTTGATTTTCTTCTTCGTCTACCACCACCTACTTTAGTTTTCGCTTTCATAATACCCGTAACTGCTAGTGCAGCTGCTCTTTCTCCTAATGATGCGTCCTGAGAGTTTACACGAGACCAAGCCTTAGAGGCTAAGATTTCATCTGCTTCTTTCCTTCTGTTCTGGTCTTTGTATGTAGCGTAAGCGATATCGTGTTCTTTACATGCCTTATCTAATAGATTTATTCCTTGATCACCACGCTTAAGTCGTTTTTCTAACTTTGTCCCAGGTCCACAGAATTCATAACCTGGTATGTGCAATTCTACTGGTAAATTATCTATAGCTTTATTAAGAATTTTGCCTATTATTCCTCCTTTCCCTACTCGTTTACATGGAGCTGCTACAACGTTGCGTCTTCGACGCAGCATACTCAAATAAGAGCTCCTGCTATCAAGTGTGTTGTTATATACGAATTACATTTTTACACGATGTGCAACTGTTGAGTACTAAAAATGTATGTAAGTTTATTTTTTTCTTTTTTTTTCTGAAAGGTAGAAAGATATATATATATAAGAGAGATATTTTTCTGCTCTCCTCATTTTACAGCGACATGGCGTACATTCCTCGTCCGTTAAATTTAAAATCTGAGGTAGATCGGATAAGGACTTTCGCTAGATGGCGTGTACCGTGGATAGACCCCTTAAGTTTAGCTAAAGCTGGATTTTACTTCACGGGATACCTAGACGCAGTTAAATGTATTTTTTGCGGAATCGAATTATTTTCGTGGGATAATGATGATGATCCGTTAACAGAACATAGAAAATGGTCGCCTTCTTGTCGGTATATGAGAGGTTGTGAAGTTGGCAACATAGTATTAGATCACTATAACAGGACAGCTCTTCCAGCACTTCTTAATACTACGTGTAGTGTGATGCACGAACCATTTTGGAACTAGATAAGTAAAACAGAAGGTAAAAAAAATTTCGTGTTTATTTAGTAATCAACAATAACTTTGAGAAAAAAGAAATCCACTGTGCACTCGATCGTTGAAAATTATCATCATCAAAAGAAAGTGATGGTGAAGACAATAAAACAATCGATATCTTTACCTGTTGCAAATCTGAACGACACAAAACGTTCAGTAGGAAAGAAAAATAAACATAGTAAACTGTTGCCGGACACAATACGCTGTCTCATATGCGGACCATCGAATGCAGGGAAGACTAATGTAATGATTAATTTGTTATTGCAACCGAACGGGTTACGTTTTGAGAATGTGTATGTTTACTCAAAATCATTGTCGCAGAAGAAATATATTGAGCTAGAGAAGCTTTTAAAATCTATTAAAGAAATAAAATGCGAGTTTTACTCTGATCGTGAGCAAGTAATACCGCCAGAAAAAGCTCAAAGAAATTCCGTGTTTATTTTTGACGATGTAGCAAGCGACAAACAGCAGCACATGAAAGACTACTTTAGTAGAGGTCGACACCATATCGTGGATGTTTTTTACTTATGTCAGACCTATTCCTGCATTCCCAAACAACTTATTAGAGACAACGCTAATTTCATTATTCTGTTTAAACAAGATGCAAGAAATCTTCGGCATGTCTACGACGATCACGTGAACACCGATATGAGTTACAACCAGTTCACTGATTTATGTTATCGTTGTTGGTCACAGCCGAAATTCAGCTTTCTCGTTATCGATAAGGATAGCGAAATAAGCAAAGGTCGATATCGAAATGGATTCGATATATTTTATGTGATATAAATACGAGAGTGTATACATTAACGAACTCATTTTCGAATTGTTGAGTAGAGAAAGAACATCACGATGGCATCAAACAACAGAACCAGTAACGTATATGTAACGCGACCATCATCACGTCATGATATTGCTACTAAATCATATGTAGATGAAAAAATGATGGTTAATACAAATTACGTAACATCAACATCTGACGGAAACTTAAGTATTCATGGTAAACGTTTAAAGAACGTCGGCAATCCTATAAACATGGAGGATGCTTGTAATAAAAATTATGTGTTAAAAACCGTTAAGGACAGTATTAATAAAGAAGAAATACAACGTGACATTTTAGATCTTAAAAATGAAATACATGACATATGTGAACTAGAAGAGGATGCAGTTGATTTTAAGAACAAAAGGCTGAAAGGAATAGCTCCAGCGATGAATGGAAACGAAGCAGTTTCGCTTGACACAATGCGTACGCACACTAACCATGTGCAGAGAAATTTAGAGAAACGAGTTAACGACGTTTCTGCACGCATAGAATATGTTGATTCTCTTTTACGTGATATTGTGGATGATCACCTTCCTGTAACTGACAATATCCTCAACATGAACAACAAGAGAATATCGGGTGTGGCAGATCCTGAAGAGGAACAAGATGCAATTTCGCTTTTATTTTTAGAAAAGCATACAAAAGGTAGACTACTACAAGTGAATGACGATGGATCGATAGATATGCAAAATAAACGAGTAACAAACATCGGCAAACCTATTCATTCGACGGATGCGATTAATAAAGCATACCTGGAAAAACATTCAGCAGCGCGTGAAGAACTCGAAAAACTGAAGAATGAAATAAGCAATCAACAGAAACTAAACGTTGATGGGGGTGGTACTTTGAGTATGGAAAATAAGCGAATTACTAACGTACATAATCCGTTAAATGAGAAAGATGTTGCAAATAAAGTCTTTGTAGAACAGTATGCAGCTGCACGGAGAGAAGTTGACGAGTTAAAACTTGTCGTATCTAAACTTCAGAAAAATTCTCTACCAGTAGAATCTAACGGAGAATTAAATATGAAGAACAAACGAATTACAAATGTTGATTCACCTATCCACGAGCAAGATGTTGTTAACAAACAGTATTTAGAAACGTTTGCAACTGCAAAAGAAGAGTTTGAAGTGATGAAAAAGGAACTGCACAAAAAACCAAGAAAAGCTCTTTTTCAAATTAACAGTCTACCGTCAAATCAGTCACCAATATATATGCTACAAAACTGTCGTCTTATGTATAAGCTTCCCTACACGGGTACACTTACACCGTTAACAAGTACACGTGGTTCTCTGGTATATGCGATGATTAATCACGTGAACAATCCAATCGAATTAGAAGTAGGTACACCAATTGCTGTAAAGGAAGGTGATGAAATTCAATTCCGCCTAAAAGACCCAGAACAATGGAATACTAACGATCTTCCGCTCCATATACTCTTTGAATATACTATATATGAGTAAAACAATAGACGTTACGCTTCAGTTTAAAAAATGCAGGCGAACATAGTGGAAAAAAGTCGTGTAAAGGATAGACTAGCAAAATTAAGAAAAGATGTAAAAAAAAATATAACTCTCTTAAAGCAGATATGGCTTTAAACCAACTAAAGTTAGAAGAAACATTTAAACCAATAACTGCACCATTAAATAAACTACAGCAGCTTACAGTTAACTCGAATGGATTAGTTGCAAAGAAAAATCGAAAATTAAATAGTTATATAAGTGATGAGGCAGAAGAAGAATCGGAAGAAGAAGAAGAAACTCTGGACAGAAAGGTTACAACCCTCCTGCAAAATTATCTTAACCCACAATTGAGACACAAAGTTGATAGAATATTCGGGGTTCGAGTAGTTCATGGAGAACACTATTTAGGGAGAAAAAAAGTACTGTTTCGCGATAACAATCTTATAATTGACAATTTTAACTATCCTTTAACTGAAGGTCTCCTTGAATTAATATTTCAGAAAGATCCGGACGCACAGTTGTATGATGATAAGGATCTGTCAGCTTACAGTCATATATTAAATTACACTAACGTGCATAGGAAACAGTATGACGCAGGCAAGCCAATGAGAGGCACGAAATCGCTCAAATTTCAAAAAATTATCAAGCCATTAGTAGAAGATGCAAAAGTGAAAAAAGGAAGGAGCACACCAAAATTTGTAAGTGTACACAAATACAAACGTACAGGAAGAGGATCAAAAGTAGCCAAGTGGAAAAATGAACAAAGAAAGAAGATCGAATTAGTTCACTGGAATGATCCAAACAGTCTAGTGGAGAGATTGAAAAAGTTAATAGCATCTAGAAGTGCTGGTCATTCGTCACACGAAAACGAAATCTTGTCAATCGAAGAAGAACTTCGAAAGTCGAGGTACATCGAATAAATGAACACTGCGCGGTGGGACGAACTTCCGTTCGCAAATATATTTAAGGCGGTTAGATTCTCAAAGGATATTTCAGTAATCTATGAAATTGGATGTGAAGACAGAAGAAGCAACTGGCAACAACTGGCTATAGATCGACTGCGATTCAAGAAACGAATAGACGACACAGAACGAATTCTTTTACCTATACTTTATGAACAATATCAGAGAAGAAATAGCGAAAGAACTCCACGCTCCAGTGCGAAAGAATTTTGAAAGACGGAGCGTTATTAGCCGGGGGAGAGATGATTTACATCAAGCGGATCTTGTTGATATGTCTCTGTTTTCGAAAGTTAATAGTGGATATAAATACATGTTAACTGTTATTGATGTTTATTCAAAGTATGCCTGGGCAGTTCCACTTAAAACAAAAACAGGAAACGAAGTAGTGGAGAATATGGAACGCATCTATTCAAAATGTAAACGCTATCCAAAACATCTGCAAACTGACAGGGGAAAAGAATTTTATAATAAGATTTTTCAACAGTGGATTACAATAAGGAAAATTAAGCACTATTCGACAGGGAGCAGCTTGAAGGCAAGCGTAGTTGAACGCTTCAATCGAACACTGAAGCAGTGGATGTGGAGGAAATTCTCGGCGTGCGGATCATACCACTGGCTTCGCATGCTACCAAAACTATTAGATGAATATAATAATCGAAAACATCGTACGATTGGTATGAAACCTATAGACGTCACAAACAATCTACAACAACTTGCTACTGTGTACAAATTACGGGAAATGAAGAAAAAGAAGTCACCTTATCCACCAAAATTTAAAGTAGGTGACACAGTACGAATAAGTAAAATTAAGCGATATTTTACAAAGGGCTATACTCCTAATTGGAGTAATGAATTATTTACTGTAAGAAAAGTAAAAGAAACATCACCGAGAACTTACTTGCTTCACGACTATCAAAATAAACCAATATTTGGTGCGTTCTATGAACAAGAACTGCAGAAGACAAAACATCCTAAAATATACCTCATTGATAAAATTTTAAAAAGAAAGAACGACAAAGTTTTCGTATCGTGGCTAGGATTCGACGCCACGCATAATTCATGGATTCCGAAGGAATATGTATTCTAAAAAAAAATCAATAGTAAGTACGCTAGTATAATATATTTTTAATTTTTTACTCTAATGTCTGATAGATTTACCATCTTATAGTGTCCTCTCTCTATTGTTGCAGACTTCCCTTGCCCAAGAAACTGTGCTGTTTGTTTTGTTGATGACAACGTTGGACATTACCTCAAGCAAGAAGATATTTCCACCTCAACTCTGCATAATTAATTCGAAACATTTGTGTAACATGTATCTTAATAAAATATAATAAACAAAATTTAACTAAAGATAACCTCTTGTAATTTTTTTAATATTAAATTCCAACCTTTTTCCTACTCCTTTACGTATCTGTGTTAGTGCGACGTAAAAAAATTATATTTAATTAATTTATCTTCCTAAGAGCAGAAAAGAAAGCAAGATAAATAAAATATATTTTTGCACTCACCTATAACAGTTCAAATAAATTAAATTCTCCTCCTCCTCCAGGATCACTTCTTAATCTTCTCCTATATAGAAAGAAAAAGTTAATGTAAGATTAAAATCTTTCGCAATCCGACAATAGACGAAGTCTTGAAATTTAGAAAAAAGTTAAAACTCACCAAAAATATCGCCATCACTTCCGTGATCGTCCATTAGCTCTCTTAGTTCTGCTAACATCGCGTTGCACGAAAAGAAACTAAATTTGTGGATAAATAATATATTGAAGTTCGGGCTTTCGCGCCGTAACAAAATACGTGAATGCAGCCTAACGAGAAGCCGAAACTCTTCGTTAGTCATATGCCGAATTCTGTTAACGATCGCTCTTTCAAATGAGCCCTGTACTTCTACTATATTATTTATCTCACACATTTCCATTAATCTAACTATTTTCCGCAGCGCGAGAAGCTTTTCAAAGAGAGTTTCTTGGACGGACGGCATTTCGAAGGCAGTTTGAAACTGTAACGTACCTACAGCAAGCGATCGCAGTATATATACCTGTTCTAACGGTGATATGTAATTTGAAAAAAAAAAAACTAGTTTCAAAAAACCTGCCTGGATACAACATCTGCTAGTAAGCTGCGTAGCGATCCGCACTTGAGTTCACGCATCCTCTTTTTTTGTAGCCTTGATGAAACCGTGGTCAAAGCACGACCATGACCAGCAATGACCGCGAAAGAAGTAAGGCGTTAACCGGTTTATGCGAAAGCTGCTTGCAGAAAACATCCGGGATAGATATACACTACAAAGGAATGTTCTGCTTCAAACATATGTCTACAAAATAATTTTACACACAATAAAGTTGCGTCTGGTAATATAATGTGAGATTATCTTACACCTAGCATTAAAATTTTTATATAAAGCAAGTGAATTCGCTCACATCTAGATGAGTACAAGTTCGATCCTCCTCGTTGGCAATCATAAAATTATTCTCTCTAGTTCGCTATTTTAACACTAGGTAACTGCTAAGAGAAGTGTACTTTAAAGCTAACTGGAGTATACACCATGTCAGTGTGACGTAACGTAAACTGTAGCACACTATTTAAAAAAGTGTGTGAATAAATATTAAGGTATTCTCTTTGTTGGCAACAGTGTGTGCGTGTCATCAGTCATGGAGCGACAAGTAAAGAATGAGTTTGGTGAGAAGAGAAACCGTAACATCCAGTGTAAATGTGAACTTTGTACACCAAGTATTAAACCTGATCCTTTACGTACAATATATTTCTCATTAGTAAGTGAGGCTATTACATCATACTATACACATGGCAGTTTACTTCGAATGCCACAACATCTAATTCGCTATTTACCATCTTGGTTTCTCTCAACATATGCCGCTAAAGATTTAGATGAAGCATGGGAGAAACTACCCTACTATGTAAAAGCAAAACTGGAAATAGCAGTTTGCAGCCCGTGTGTCAGACATTATTGCTACAGAGGACAAGACGAGGTTGATGGTTTTGACGGAGCGATTCCAATGATTAAAGACTGTGAAGCATGTAAGAAAGAATTTAATCATGTATTTTGAACTAACAGGTAAATAAAACAGTGTGATGTTCCACTTATTATTCGAGTTGCTTGAATAATTCATCCTAACCTATATATGCAAACACATATTTTTTTTTTGTTTTTACACCATCCAAATGCTATAACCTTGAATCCTTTACCAGATTTTATTTTTCTATCCTCAAATCACCAACCTGTGTAGGTGTGACAAATTATAGCTTTCACTCACACACTGTCTCAATTCAGAGGTTGATTAAGAAATAATTCGTAATATTTTATTTAAAAAGAAACCATGCTTTACAGTTTTTCAACCAATATTTCAGCTACGTGGCAGCACGTTCTTTTGTTTTGTTAAAACACTGTCGTGTTTGATGTCTTTGTTCACTGAAGTTCTTTGCTGTTGTTCTTTGCGGTGAATTCACGCACCCCTAACCGATTCATTAGACGATTTATTATTTCATCTTCCGTGCTAAACATATATATTCGATATAATTTTTGATGAGATAGCACATCATGTGTTTGCCTAACTAATTTATTAGTTCAGAGATCATAATGCATTTTTTTTGTGTTAGCCATCTTGGACAAAGATAATAAGAAATCACAGACATGACACTCTCATGTATGAGCTGTTTGACCTCGATGAGTATACACAGTTGCCGACGTATCCAACAAAAATGGCGAGATGTTTTTGTTTTATTCCGTATGTAAAAATTCATACTATCGCGTTCGTAACAACGGAATGTCTTAATCAACCTCTGATTTCAGACTTTATCCGAGTTTTTTTTTAATTTGTTTTTTACCTAGTACAATGATATTTCATAGATGACATTTATTGATGTAAGGTTAGTAAACAATGCGTGTATCTATCGTCAAGAAATACAGCTAGATGTGCATCCTGTTGAAAAAATAATTAAAGGTAAGTAGTCATGAAAAATATTTTTATTATTTAATTAAACTAAGCACTTTTGTGTTGTCCTTCACTCATCACCAACCAGTTGGCTAGAGTTGTTACTCGCTAACCTTCAACAGACCAAAGCTGGAGGAGAGGAGCGATTCTTTTTTACAAAAAAAATCTCATATCCTGTTCACCTTTTGGGCAGCAAGTAACCTTGTCAAGCAAATCCAGTTGCTGCAATTATTTAACATGTAGCTGTCTCACCTTGAGCAGTGAGAGAAACTCCACCAAGTAACTTTTAGAAGCAAATCTACTCACAGAACCTTGCCTTTCAAGAAATATTTACCTCTTACATAAAGACCTCTGGGTAAGTGTAGTTAACATTTCCTACATCCACCCTAACAAGTAAAAAGAACTCTGCAAAAAAAATATATAAATTTAGTACCATATCTAACATGATGATTTTTGTCAAAATGTCTTTCCTGTCACCAACATAAACATTTCAAGAGGTAATCACATAGGCAAGTAGGGTAGAATTTTTTTTTTTTTTGATAATTGAGCTAAGCACTTTTATTACACTCAATAGAGGATCTTTTTTTTTAATCTCTACTAGAAGAGTGAGGTTAATAGTGAACTTGTTTTGCTCTTACAATACCTTTCAGTAAAAAGATACTCAATTACGCACCAAAACAAGTGATGTCACCTATCACGCCCACCCACCCTAAGCATAGCAGTAGTAAGCTACCGCAAGGAGCGACATTCCACACTTGTGTGTAGCCTTGACAGCGAGAGGCGCCCCCCGCACGTGCCTTGCCAAGTGAGAGGCCCCTTCAGGGAGTGAAGCGCACGGGGCATGCGCAGTGGCTGCCGCTGGTCCAGAATTCTTCTATCGAAACTCTGGTCCAGCTTTCTTCTAGGTACTCTACTGATGGGGAACCCATACACACCAGACATGCGTCGACGAATTTTGCGAACTCCAGCACCTTCAACCATCAGTAAACGAACCTCACTTATTTGCTGGCTTCCATTTCTACAGCTGACCGAACCACTAGACCAGTGCGCGCACCAACAAACACATAACCTAACAACTGCGTACACCTGTGAGTTGTCACCATGCAGTTCTTCTACCACAGCGATGGCAATATTGATACCTAACCAGAGTGCTGCCACATTTCGCGTGGTCGGTGTTCCGTTTTCATTTGACTTCTGCTATGTAATGGAGATCTGCGTTTAATTATTTCTCTAAATAAACTGACACATTCTCCTTCTTAGTTAAATCATGCATGTAAATTGTATCATAGAAGGATTACAGCGAGAAAACAGCAAATTCCCAGAAAGTTGTATATTACCAGATAGGTAGATCACATCATGAGTTCTATAGTACTTTTATGTTTAAAATTCGTGACAACTCGAAATATACGTTGTTTTATAAAATAATACATTACCGAGAAAGGAACGTGTGTAAAGTTTTAACTGAAACGGCCTCGAAATACCGGCATAATACTTCTTTTAAAAACAACTTTTGGGACTGAACACCCCGGCCTAAAAGGAAACAAACAATTCATTAATAAACGAGTTTGTTAAACAGTGTACGTATTAACAGACATATTGTACTGTGAATATAGTCCTTGAACAACATGCTGGGTGATATACAGCATTTTTTTCTTACCAGCGTTGGACGGTGCTTTTCTTCCAATACACGCTCTGATGTTCATGCATAAGTTCTTCCGCTATCTCCCCGTCTTTTGCGTACGTTGTCCTTCCAGTTCAGTTGATATATCTCTTATTCAGTGTTAACATGGATCAAGATGACACGCTCATATTACTAACTTCGGCCATGTTTATGTACAATATTCTTGCACGAAGGCAAATTTTTAAACTATAATTTCTCTCTCATTTGTTTGAATATAGACTAACATTCTAGTGCACGTGCAGGAAAACTTCAAAGGAAACGCTTGGGGATTTCCTTGGGGATTTCATGTACCGGACCATCGCCCACACACGCAGAGGATTTTCTTCAAGAAAAAGGTCTTGGGGATTTTCTCCAGGTCCAGCACCAGGTCTTCACACAAGTTCTGTGTTGACTAGTGGTGGTTATGGGTTCTTCTCATGATTTCGCCATTTGTTTGCGTAATAGCCTCAACGGATACTATTCTAGTGGCTGTCTGATGTGTGATTGCATGACATTGCTTTCGCAAGGAAAGGCGCGCAAGAGGTGTAAGGTCCAAGGAGTGTCTTTCAAAAAGAAGCTTGTGTTCCCTCAAAAATCTAATTACTGAACTAGAGGTCTTCGCGAAAGGTGTCCAGACGTACTTGTGGATGGACGACGATGCATATTTACACTTTTTACATTGGTCACCGCGTTTATCACTACATAAGGTATGGATATGAGACAAGCAATTCCAATCACAAAAGACTCAATCCAACATTGAGATTGTGGGCTTCATAACCCGCAGCGGAAGACTGGAAAAATCGAGCGTCAATGCAGAAGAAGAATGCTGATTTTTTCGGGATTATTGGGTCTCTAACCACCCACCGCTGCCTCAAGGAACCGCCACACCCGTTGAAGAATTAATCAGTGCTTGGAGTGTTCAAGCCGACACTTGAGGATAATCCACTCGTGTATGGTCACCTCTGGATGATATACAGCATTATTCCATGAAAATCTCAACTTCTCCAAATACTGATATACAACATTCTTCGAGGGCAGGATTCAACTGTTGATGATTTGCCCAGTACAGGTCGTCCAATGGCTATGGCTGGAGTCGATGACGGTTACCACCGAATTTCAGTTCAGTGGAACCCTGAAGACTATACTATAATTCGGAATAATGATCTTCACAGTGTTTCAACTGACTGTGAGAAGCAAGTTGCACGAGGCACAAGTACACTCTCGTGGGATGTGGAACACATAGGCTGAATGGTCCCTTCAGATTTAGCATAAAGTCCGCTTCAACGATGACAGTCGCGTAAGACTTGTTCCTGACGACCATCGGTAACGTGTCTGGAGGCATTATGGTCAGGCTTCACACCTCAGATACATTGACCAAGACGTGTAGCAAAGGTGGTGGTTCCCTGATATTTTGGAGTGGCATTACGAGGGACCACTGTTCGCCACTCCTTGTTGTACAGGGCAAAATCTTTGCTGTACAACGCAAGGACCCATAGTGACACCCCGCCACCAGTATTTTGGACGTGCTTGTGTCTTAATTGACGATAATGCGTGCAGCCATACTGATGTTCTCGTTAATGACATCGTTCGTGTTCGCGATGTCGCACAACTAACATGAACTTGGGATAAATTACAGACGTCACAACCCAACAACCACTCTACGAGATCTAAGCTGAATCAACATGTAGGAGTAAGATAGTTTGGACCTACATAACGTTGATGAGCTACTGGTGTCTGCTGCATTCTGTAACTCAAGTAGGAATATACCAGGCAAATCTTGACCATCAGATAGCGTGACTGTAACTGGCGGTATGCGCTTTCCGCTCGTCGATTGTTTTACATGGCATTAATACGGAATATTTCCACATTTATGATAATCGAATCGAAACTGTTACTTTAAATGCATGAAAAATGGAATTAACATATTCTCCTGGTGTTTACAAAGAAATTGGAAGTAATATAGGTGCTATGACGATCGCGGATTTGAAAGCGGAATTGAAGGAAAGGACTGAAAAAACATTCTGAAAGAAGCAAGAGTTGATTGAAAAATAATAACTAAATGTAGCAACTATTTCTTTTAGCGTTCTTATTAAGATTGAATTCTATTCGTGAAAGTAGCCTTTTGAAAATCTACTTGATAAAGTGACTACAACAACTACGACTGACCTTGTATCAAATCCTAGGAGAGATATAAACATTTAAACATGAGTTGAAAGTTATAGGTCACTCTGTGATTCACGGTACATGCCCCACACGCGGTGCTATCGCTTCTTCCATATTTCTTTGCTCTCGCAGTCATTTCCAAACTAACGGTGCTAACCCATGAAAATACCGAAGGTACAGCGTTCTCCTTAAGTCTTCGTTTTTCACATAAAATTATTCTAAAGGTCATATTGACGACTCAGAATATCAATAATTTATTACGAAATTATTTCTTAACTTGAAATAAATGGCATATTTACCCGTTTCAGTAATGGGAACATCATCTACTGCAAAATCCTCCGAGCAGACCTTGATATTACGAGCCACACTTTTATTCTTAGGTCCTGCCGACTAAGCTCACGCAACCACTTTTTACGGAACGGCTACTGCTTAGGAAATTGATGGTATAAATAGGATTGATCTTGATTTCGGCAAATTGAATACTGCAACAGTCAGGCATCAGAGCCTTCTTCTTTTCTCTGCTTTCATTAAGATACAATACTGTTACGGGGATACCCGCGGAGCAGAAAGAGATTTTTTTTTCTACGGGCTTTACGTCGCACCGACACAGATAGGTCTTATGGCGACGATGGGATAGGAAAGGCCTAGGAGTTGGAAGGAAGCAGCCGTGGCCTTAATTAAGGTACAGCCCCAGCATTTGCCTGGTGTGAAAATGGGAAACCACGGAAAACCATCTTCAGGGCTGCCGATAGTGGGATTCGAACCTACTATCTCCCGGATGCAAGCTCACAGCCGCGCGCCTCTACGCGCACGGCCAACTCGCCCGGTCAGAAAGAGATTAAAGAAGGTCCTGGGGTGAATGGGTCTAACTACAATGTCAAGAATTGAATTAAAATTTAAACTGAATTTTATATTTTCAGAACTTCAAACTTAACAAATTTTCCTAACGATGAAACGTCAGGTACAATGACAAATTTTAAACAGGACAAGAAAATCCAAATTTCGTGACTTTTCCAAAATCTGGGCTTCAAGCCCCTCGCTTTACAATGTTACATAAGGAAGGGGTATTATTCAATGAAGGGCAGAAAACCCCTAATTCACGGAGCACTTGCTCCCTAAATACAATATCAAGCCTCCCAGAGGCACTTTTTACAACACTTGAAAAAGAGCTAACGTGCTCTCAGTTTCTCATCAAGGCAACACCAAAAAATCTTACACTTTTTAGCCTTCCATGGCCCAACTTACAAATTCAAACAGGGGTATCTCGTACCCAACCTATAGGGCCTTAGCGGAGAGAACAGGTTAAGTAAATGGCCCGAAACACAAACTGAACGGAGGCGTACAGTGCTCCAAGTTAGTGAAAACTTAAAAACCTAAGGGGCACTAGGCCGGTGAAACAGGTGCTATTCCCAAACTACTGAGGTGACTCGTATAGAAAGTAATTTACCACATTAAATAATGATAAACTGTTATAAACGTAGTCACCTCAAACTAAGATGAAGGGGAGCTCGAGAGGGTAATACTCTCCATCCCCGATTTACAGCTAAAGAGTTTACGATGATTTTACATTAGCCGAAAGAAGATTTACATTTTAGTAAAGTTGATTACATAGTTAAAGATTTTGACCTTTCCCACGGGTTAAACAGCGAAGGTAGCAAGAAAGAAAAGTGTTATGTGGCCATTACATTGTAGATGTACTGCTGACCGATGAAAGAGGCCGCCCGCCTCCTGCTTTGACACACACACTCAATAAGATGACGATCAAGTGGCCAAGAGACGTGCAAAGCCGCAGTTTATAAACCCTCAGTTAAGGTTCGAAATCTTTCAGGAATAAACCAGCAACACCCTCTCAATTTTATTGGTCAATTTAAAAGTTACATTCAAAATCGAAGAAGACTGTGATATGTTGAAAATTGATTGCAGAAATATGGGATTGGCTAGATTCAAAACTGGCGGAAATAAAATGGAAATATTGCCAACCCAAAAATAAATGAACATCATTCAGTTACAAAAACCTAGAGATACAAAACTTCTTATACCTCGCATCAGGGTTGATGAACATAGTTTTAGTGGTGTCCTCTGTGGAAGAAAGTCCAAACTTCTTGATGAATGTCAAATAAAACAAGTAGAAATTCACTCAGGTTAGGAAAGAGTACAATAACAAAATTACCCAATATTTTAGTGGTGGCCTCTTCTGATTAAAGTTCCAAGTTGGTGTAGTTTCATTTTCACTGTTTTATCAATAGAGGAGTTCATTTAGGCGCTAGACTTGAATGCGCGGCGTTGAGGTTTATCTCCCGGTACACTTTATAAATTAACTCGCCAACTTCCATTATAAACTTGAACAAATGACTATCGACAAGCGCATACCATCTACTGCTCGCGAGACATATGTGGGTAGTGTTCGGTACATCTGTACTAAGGTATTAAAGCTCTCATTTGTTGTTTTGAAGGACAATAAAAATATTTGGTATATCTATATGTCTCTCATTTCGTTTTTTGAAGTGACAGAAACTCTTTGGTCTCTCTTTGGCAAAACGGTTTTCTAAAATGTGTTCAGTCGAAATACAAGCCTATTAAGATGTTTCAGCATTTAACCTATTTAAAATATAACCATCGACAGAAACATCAGCTTCGTTATCGATCCAACTGTGAAGTTTGAAGGAGGAAACACACAAGCCAAGGGAGTTTATACTTCACGAACCGTGCTTTAAAAATCTGGATGAGAAAAACACTGAGTGGCTAAAAATAGTGGGAAGACACTGAATGTGATTTTAATAACGAGACACTCCTCTGCGAGCAGTAAAAACGACAGCAATACGGCGAGACATTTACTCTATAAGGGGTTGCAATCGTTCTGGAGGGATTTGCACCCACGCATCTTGCATTGTTACCCACAATTATTGGTTTCCTTAGTTGGTTGGGGTTCATGCATCGTACACCAGCATCTATAGCATCCCATAAATGCTCGATTGGGTAAAGATGGGGGACCTGGAGGGCCAATCCTTGGTGGTAACTTCACTGGAGTACTTCTCCAACCACCTGCGTGCCACCAGGAAGCGGTGAAAAGGTGCAATGTCCTGTTGAAACATGGCATCTCCTTCAGGGTATCTATGGCCAGAAATGGATGCAGATGATCTGAAAGAATGTCCATATAACGTACACCTGTCAACGTTCCCTGCAGCCGGAAAATGGGACCTAGTCAAAACTGAGCCACCTCACGCCCGATCACAAACTTCTTGACACGCAGGATCCATAGTTTCATGGGGAATACGCCACAATCTCACGCGACCATCAGCTCGATACCGTACAATTGGAACCATGATCCATTGGACCATACCACACGCCACCACTGTTCTATGGCCTATTGCCGATGTTCGCGGGCCCGTGCATATCGTTGAGCCCTGTGTTGTGGTGTCAGCAAAGGGACACGAGTTGGTCATCAGCTAGTGAAGCCTACGCGGTACAGTTGCCTCCTTACAGTCCTGGTAGAAATGGGTTCCTGACTCCAGCCGTAAACTGGGTAGTGATCTGACTTACAATAGCCCGTCAAGCGCCCAGTATGGATCTGCACAGGCGACGTGATGTTCGTTAAACACGTTTTGTCTTGCCATGCATTGGCTTATGCGGGTGTTAACATTCTCTCTGTGATATAGAAGCTCTTTCCTCGACACTGTTGATCTCGGAAACCAAAATTCACGTGTAATCCCCGCAGTGCTTTGACCCATGAGTCCTGCGACAAAGATCATCCCACGTTCAGAGTTGGTTAACTCGCGTCTCGTGTCTGTGACAGACTGTTCAGATACGCCGTAGCTAGCCGCAACGTTCAGGTGTCATACATGGCACATTTCTAATGGGACATCCTCTTTCGATATTTTCGAGGAAATATATGTAAATATTCTGCGTGAAATTCTTTCTGACTATTTGAATGAGTTATGTTGCAACTATCAGAAAATGCCACTGATATTCTCAGGAAGTCATTGTAATTTTCAAAACACCATTTGTTAATAATAATATTAATAATGTTATTTGCTTTACATACCACTAAGTATTGTTACGGGTTTTCGAGATGCAGGTGTGCCGCAATTTTGTCCTACAGGAATATTTTCAAATGCCAGTAAATCTGTCGACACGAGGCTGACGTAATTGAGCATCTTCAAATACCTCAACCGTCTGAGCCACTCAACCCTTCAAATGACCATTTGTATACTATGCCAATATTTTAGTTAGTTTGCATGTTTCTTGGCGGTTTAATGCTAATATTCCATTGAGGTGCCCAACGCGGTTGATCACGGTGGTAACCTTCACTTTCAGAGTTCGTTTATCGAGATATCCGATGGACTTGTATAGCATGTACGAGATGTTTAATTTCTTTACAATAGTGCCATTTATTCTCTGTTCAATTTCTATTTGCTTATAAGTGTTAAATTTTGGTAATTACCCTAAAACGGTTTTTCCGAAATTTTATTCTTTACCTGTCTTACTACTGCATATTTTTAAAGTATGGTATAAGGTGCACAATTGCAGACCTCCCCGGAATAATGATCTAACCAACACATTTTTAAAATGGTGTGTTAGTGGAAATAGAGTGTAGGATCACGCCTTTGTGCCGTGTGTCGTCTTATGTCTTACATTTGAACTTCAAGCTGGATTACAGCCAGCAGAACTTTGACCTCTATGGTGTAAGGATTGAACATCGGTTAGTGATTGTATTGGTTCGTCACAGGTGCAAAATATTTAAATGAAAGTCACCTATATTTACATGCTTACGACAAACCCTAAATACGATCATAACCGTGTGAAGAGATCTGCAAAGTTTCATAACCGCCCCAACTTCCCCAACGAAGATCATTCCTTATATTAACGCCTAAGTACTAACCTTTTTCCACATGAGGTACTGTCACACCATCAACACAGTCATTAAAACTGAGAGGACCTTTACTATTGGTGAAATTACAAGTTGACTTTTCATCCCATTGCCTGATGTTCACCTCACAACATTGTTTAATTCCTCCTGCACTCGCTCACAATCCTGCAACTCATTTACTACTCTATAAAGTAAAACATCATCCGCAAATATCCTTAGCTGTGATTCCAGATATTTACTCATATCATATATAAGAAAATATAAAAGGTCCCATTAATCATCAAAGAGTCAGATAAAGCTTCACCTACTCTAATTCTCTGAGTTTTATTTTCTAGAAATTTAGTCATCCATTCAACCACACCTTTGTCTAGACAAATAGTCCTCAATTTCGTCAGTAACTTCCCATGATCTACCCTATCAAAAGCCTTGCATAGCTCAAATACGACAGCCTCACGTCGGTAGATTTACCGACACGTGAAAGAAGTCCTGAGGGCATAAATTCCGGCATCTCGGCGTCTCCCAAAACCATAAAAGTTGTTTATGTGATGTAAAGTCAATAACATTACTATTAGTTGTATTTAAAAATGTTGAATCAATAATGGTGTCCGGCTCCCTGACTAAACGATCAGCTTTGATGTCTTCGGTCCAAAGGGACCCGGGTTCGATTCTCGGCTGAGTCGTGGATTTTAGTCACGTTTGACTATTTCTTCTAGATCGGGGGTGTTTGTGTTGGTCCGAATATCCCTCTCTTCATATTCAGACAACACACTACACTACCAACCATCCCAGAAACACGTTCCTCCACGAACGGTTGGCGTCAGGAAGGGCATCCGGCCGCAAAAGAGAACCAAATTCACATGTATAACACAGTTCACACCCTCAACCCCACAGTATGTAAAAATGAGCTAGAAGAAAAAAGAAGATTCCCTAAGTGTGTTAAATGGGTGTTTAGATCCAAAAAACAAAAATACTCATTCCTCCGATCCCACATCTTAAGCACTTCTCCTATCTATCATACATTTACGCAATACGAGACCTGTCCTTTGCAAGAAATGAAAGGACAAATAGGAAGGCACACGTCTTCAAGGTCACTAGCAAATATACGGAATATGAACAAGTGTTACATTCACACTCGATTGGCGATTAGAGCAGATTCGCTTCAGCTATTTTTATTCACCTGTCTGGTGAACTTTGAGCTAAACCAGAAAAGTAAAATACATATCGTTTAGGATTCATATGTAACGCTCTTCTACGCAGTCCATTGTCTATCGATCTGTTGTGAACTGCTTTCCTTACACATTCACTGTGCTAAATCTCAAGACCGTTCAAAGTGATGTGAGACACCCTTTCAATTCTACTGCTACTTGTGCTGCATTTTGCTCGTAATAAGTATAATACTTGTTATTTTAAACTGATGTCTTGGTACGCACGTCAGTATTTGATTTTCTGCCTTGTATCTAAAGAACCGTCAATGTTTCGAACCTTTATCCTTCTAATATTAAATTACTAGAGGAACGCAAGAAATTCTAACAAATGTTGTATTAGTATATTTTAATAGATATGATTTCATCTATAAAAATTTAAACCGAGCTCGATAGCTGCAGTCGCTTAAGTGCGGGCAGTATCCAGTATTCGGGAGATAGTAGGTTCGAACCCCACTGTCGGCAGCCCTGAAAATGGTTTTCCATGGTTTCCCATTTTCACACCAGGCATATGCTGGGGCTGTACCTTAATTAACGCCACGGCCGCTTCCTTCCCACTCCTAGGCCTTTCCCGTCCCATCGTCGCCATTAGAAATATCTGTGTCGGTGCGACGTAAAGCAACTACCAAAAAACAAAAATTAAAAATCCACATTCATCCGTAATATAGATTATTTCACTGATGGATTTATTTTCAAAGGGTAAAATTAAGTAAACTATTATCTCGTGTACTTTTTGAAAGTACCATATATATTACAATTATTATTGTTTCATGTGGCGAGTATAATTTCAAGGTACATACGTACATCAATAAGTATTAATCACGTAGAATTCCACCACCTCCTGGCTTTCACGCCGCATTTCATTTCACTACCTTGTCTTGAATTTTACGAGGGCGAATCAAAAAGGAAGATACACTTCCAAGTTATGGCCATTTATGAAACCACCTATACATACGCAACACGGCTATGACAGCAAACAATGTAAGTTCACTTTCACCTTTTCATAGTTTCGAAATCATCGCCCACAGAGATCCTTTTCCAGCTTACCAAAAACATGACAATCGCATGGCGCTAAGTGTGGACTGTATGGAGGACGTTGCCATAGCTCCCACTTGGAACGTTTGGCGGCCGTGTGTGGTGTTGCATTATCGTGCAACTAAATCACACTGACGCTCAATTACCCCGCCGCATTTCGTTAATTGCCTTAGGCAACCGGTTTAACGCTTGACAATACGAAGCCGAGTTGATTGCCGTGCCTTGGCACTGCACCCATTCCATCGATGGTCTTTCTGATTGGGTCGTTTCATCCACTGTGATGATTCGCCGCAGAAACTCACTGCCCTCCACAGAATACCGCCGAAAAATTCAAGTGATGATTTGAAACGTTGTCCCTTGTGAACATCGGTGAGCAGACGTGGGACCCATCTTTGAAACAGTTCACGAAATCCAAGGTGCCGGTGAACAATGGATAACACACTTGCGTACGATATGTTCAGCATGCTGGCTATTTCCTCCCGTGTTATGCGCTGATTCTTTCTAATAATCCTAACCACACATTAAACATTTCCAACGGTACTGTACGTTGCGGGCCTGGCTTCGCGATATTCGTCCGCGAGATCCGTGCGTCCGGCGTCAAATTGCTTACACCACTTAACAAAACCTCGCTGGGAAATGGCACGCTCACTATATACAGCAGTGATTTCACAATGAATGTCCATGCATCTGAGCTGTTTAGCTGATAGAAACCTGATTGTTGCACGTATCTCTAATTTGGAACGCAGTTAACGTGCCAATTAACCTAGCCCGCTCTGCAGACCCGACACGACACGACAGGATACCACACCAATCTTCCTCTGGGACATACCAGAAGTTACTTTAGATTGCTCCGCGTTCGAGCTAGTGTTACTTTTGGTTCGCCCTCGTATTATCTCCATTGATTCTCACTTGGTGCATTGCCAAGCAGTTCCAGCATTCAACTAATATTACCGAATGTACCTTAACCTTGATTTATGGAAAGGTTCTGTACCTTGATCCTTTACTTGTCTGCATGAGCTGGCAGCAACTGGAGTTCCGGTTTTCGCCTTGCTGCGATGAAAACTTATTGCTCACCACTTATCTCACGATTTCATTCGTCTCCTCAGGTTACATAAGGGAACCTAATCTACGGGCTATGCTACCTGAAATAATACCAATCCGACTGGTTTAAATAAATAATTTATTTACAAAGACGAAACATAATGTAAATTAATAAAGTCAAAACATCAAAAACTGAAATAATCGAAATTAATTCAAGGAAAAGAAAGAATTTAAATAACAGTGAAAATTACTTAGACACAAAACGTTACAACACTACAACTTAGTGCAATAAAGAAATCTAAGTATTAAAATTATATGACATGAAGTGCTTCCTGACCGGCCAGTCGTCTGTTATAAACTCGAATTATTCACATTTAAACCTTGAGCCATTTTACTTAACATTGGAATACAAATAAAGGTCATTTCACAAAGTGTACAATAATATAAAAATATACATCTATTAGAACATGTTACCACAAGTTCGTTCATTGAATATCAGACAAGCATAGACACACGATCGAGGAAGACAAGTTCTTCTAGTCTTGATAAACAACAAGACGAGAAAACCGAATAACCATTACACAATGAAATCTCTTGCTCTTTACAGAATTTAAGGAGTTTGAATCACACCCACTATGATCTAAATCATGCAACTTATTGCACCTGCTTCTCTAGACAATCGTACTGTCAGTAAAGTAGTAAATCTCTCTTAATCAAGAACTATAAAAAGAATTATTACTCACTGTAGACATGCATGCTGGAACAGGACCGAAACTACTATTTGCAAATCATACATGTCTGAACACTAGGGTTATCAGCCTAGTTTAAAAACAGATATATTCTATTCAGACATCATGACTAGAGTAAAGCTCTTGTGGGCAATGATAAAATCAGGCCTCCTTTTTCAAGCAGCCATTCATCCAAATAAATAACTGAAATTTCAACAATTACTGTCAAAAAGGAAATCTTTAACAGCTACTACCATCTGATTCAAAGCAAGACTTGAAATCCTCACACACAAGGAAAAGCTGACATTTGGAATTGCCTTCTAGACAGCAAATAATTACACACAATAGTTATATGTCTACGTAAGACCTGCGCACACCGTAACTACAAAGTGATCGTATAAAACATGCAGTGGCAGCTCTGTATTCTAACAACCAGGTGGAAACAAGCGAGTGTTCATTTTATTCATTCCCGCGAAACCTCTCATGTTCTTTCCTTCAACATTAGACTACACTTCCAGTAGCTGTCAGCATGATCATTAAAAACGGCACTTAAACTTAATGCTAACCCTATATTAGAAACATTATGAAGCCTATGTTCCCCCAGACAATCAAATCTCCTCGCACAAGTTTGCAGGAGTAAACTCTATATTTCTGATTAGAGTCAACAACTGTGAGGATTTGATCCAGAGTTTGGAGGTTTGGTTTTACAACTCCGGTCAACTACAATTTATCAGGGTAAAATATTTAATAATAATGTTACTGAATATTTAATAAAAATGCTATTGAATTTAGGCAGCCCGCCTACGTGCCATGACCATTAAGGCATTGAAGTCTAAATAGCCTGGTACCTTAGATATCAGATTTAATTCATATTGGTGAAAAAATTCACCATCAGAATATTGATGCGCAGGTTGGGGGAGGTTGAGGTATAGAATTTCTAATCACGTATTTGCGGCATAAAGCCTGGATTAAATTTCAAAGCTCTCTGCAGAGCTTATATGGAGCGCGGCATTATGACGCTGTAGATGGTGATTCATCCGTCGGATGAAGATGTTAAGCCACTACCAGAATCCCTGGTATTATTCAGCAGGAGCAGGCTACATGCCAGCACTTGGTTTCACCTTATATCCTCCTACTATTATTTATCACGTCATTCATTTCATCTCGTTAATTCCTCTGACGAAGCTGATGTCAGGAAAGGCATCCAGTCATAAAAACACGCCAAGACATATTCATCTCAGCTTCACCAGACCCCGTAGAGGCCGGCTCAAGGGTTGCACAAACAAACCAGTTACTGACTTTATGACCCACTAACTAATTTTATGGTTTTCGGAGACGCCCATCGGCCAGAATTTTGTCCCTCAGGAGTTCCCTTACATTCCGGTGCCTACCGACATAAGGCTGACTTGAGAAATTCTCACCATTTTGGTAACAACAGTGTGTGAGAACCTGCTACCAAATTCGGAATGACAGTGTGAGGAAGGTATACCAAATCCGTTAGGAGAATGTGCCCGTTCTACAGTACGAGTCAGCTTATGTTCTTTTAATACATGCTTGAACACATTTATCTCCACACGGATATCAACACCTCAGCTGTAGCATGGAACGACAGACCAGATTTATCTATGATAGGCATTTTCACTAAAGCTTGTACCTCATGCGTTCGAACCGTGAGTGTTTTCAGTATAAGTGAGCAGGTGTGTTCGAAGATTAGATTTCTGATAAGTTACTATCACATTATTTTACAAGTGTGGGCGCTATCAAGTAAGGGTGAACATGTGATTTCGAAGATTACAGTTAAAGGATAGCACACTTCAACATTCACAAGAGGCAAGTGAGTGCCCACCAGTATGTGTAAACAGTTTCCCTCGAATTACGGAGCATTTTACCACAATCATTGCATTAATGTCAACACACTCCAAGTATGAGTGATTAGTTGTCTTTCCTGATTACACCCACGGTGAAACGTATTACCATATTCATCATATTAGTTCAGACACTTTCCAGTTTTGTATACAGATGTTTAATAAGCAAGCCCGTCTGACGAAACCTTTTACCACATTGGATACAACCGTGCGGAGGCTCTGCATCATAGGTGAGCACGGGGGCTACTAAGCGTGTTCGTTTGACGAAATCATTTACTACATTACTTGCAGCCGTGGAAAATAGAACTTAGAACGAAATAGTCAGCATCTGAATTTTATGCCCGACTTTTACACGGAACTTATATCACATTCATGAGGACGCTCTACAGCAAGATCGACGAGGTGTTTAGTTAGTACGGTTCATTCAAATAACCTTTTAAAAAATTGGATTCAAGTGGTCGAGTCAACCTGCAGTGTGAATGAGAAGGTGTTTATTAAGCGTGCCCCTTCTACGGAACCCCTTACCACATGCATCACAAGCGTGCGGTCGCTCTCCTGTATGGCTTAGAAGGTGTCTTTTCACGTGTCCCCTTGTACGAAACCTTTTACCACATTGGTTACAACAGTGAGGACGGTTATTAGTATGAATGAAAACGTGATTATTTAGGGCGCACTTTTCACGAAATGTTTTACCACATTGGGCACACAAGTATGGACGCTCTCCAGTATGGATGAGGATGTGCCTCTTTAAGTGGCCCTTTTCACAAAACCTTTTACCACAACGGCTACAGGAATGAGGACGGTCAACAGTATGAGTAACAAGGTGATTATCTAGTGCGTACTTTGTACGAAACGTTTTACCACATACGTTGCATAACTGAGGGCGCTCATCAGTATGGGTACGGAGGTGTGTTCGAAGATTACCTTTCTGCGAAAACTTCCTACCACATTCATTGCAACAGAGTTCCAACTGCCTAATAGGAAGGATTGGCCTTTCCTTAGACCGGGACAAGAGCGGTATGTCACATATATTATGAGGTGGCAAATCACACAACAGTTCACTTCCTTTTTTCAATATCCTGCAGCTACTATTTCCTGTATCGACTGGAACACTGGAATAAAGAAAACTAAAAACTAATACGTTTTATGAGTTATAGAACAAGAACGAGTACAGAATCCAACAGCAAACTTAATATAGATACCTAAATTATTCCCTTCAGATTACAAGGCTACTCTGTCACAGAGAATCTAAACATGAGGTTGTCTTGAAGGCATACATTCAGGTATTGTATAAAGCTATATTAACCCACACCAAGAAACAGCACCAAAATCATAGAGTAACGAGTTGCCATGGTGGTAGGTATGTAAATATTTGACTAGTATCTTCTATTACATAAAATTAGCTTCATGGTCCGTGTCGCACTTAAACACTTATTTTCCACTTTGTCGATACAGTAAATTGGTTAAAACGGGTACTTGTTTCGTATATTATTAACATCTTCAGCCATATAACACTGTTTAGATGAAAAATTCATGTAATGACAAAGAATCAGTGCTTTAGAGGAAGTGTCCTTAAATTAACATAAAAAGATTGTAATATTAAAAACAAAATACTAGTTGTGAATTAGTAGCTTCTATCTAATATTTTATCTAGTTGCTTATTCTACACATTAACACATGCTTACCTAGAAGACACACCCATGGAACAAGACAGACATTTATACAGCTACACTCGCTAGGGCCTCTCTCCTTATCTCTGTTCACTGTACAATGTATTCAAACAGTGGACGCACACTTTGCAGCTAACACGCATCAAAACACAGACTTACATGCTCATGCAAGGTGGTCTGATCAGATCAAATCAAAATTACTTTACTTGTAAATGAGGTGTGTACCTTGGTGGCAAAGGATATACAAAAACACATTATATCAAGCATTGATTTTACATTATAAAAAAAGTAAATTTCCCAAAATTAGTAGTATACAATTTACAGTAATAATTTTTCTATTAAACAACACAGCTCATCCTTAATAAATTTAAATTTTTACAAAATTCTACTCATAATACCTACTCCATTTAAACCCATAATCAACTCATATACAGTATGTAGAATCACATCTAGTAATACTATACAACAGCTAAACGATTTAAATTATAGCACATTTTTTCCTATTCTGGTACCTGCTGTGTCTTAACCGGAGCATTTTTTCCATCCCGTTTCAGAGTTCCTCAAGGGCACTTACAGCTACCATACTGGTCCCAGGGCCCTCAAAGACATCACTGTACTTCACTCCTATAGGCAGTCCCCTATTGCAGCTGTTCAACACCATAGGCAAAGGGATGGAATTAACTTACTCACAAATTTTTTTTATATAAAATAACATGCCCTCAAATATTTCATTTCATTTCTCTGCTGCAGTTTATACTTTTCTTGAATATCTGCCCAGATTTTGGAAAACAATCAAACACATACACTGGTAAACTGTTCCACAACTTAACGCCTTTCCAAATCAATGAAATTTTACCTCAATCACTTGTGCTGAAATCCCATGTACTTTTATACTTGCGGTCAGCCATGCAATCATAATTATTTCCCAAATGAAGACCCCTTTGCCTTCCCTCCTGTATAAGCTCTATCTAGATATATAGCAAAATTTGCACACTCAGACTTTGCAGCGTGACTCCTCACATGCCAGAAATTAAAAAATCTCTCTCACAAAAGTTCGCCCTGTGAGTATATATGGCAGGAAAGGATGTTGAATAGTGGCAGTCTGGCAACACTGCAACCAAATGTATGGTAACTACCTCTGTCAGCACATATTAGTCGTGCTGTACAGTTGTTGCAGTGGATAGAGATTTGGGTTAGCATGCAGCAGGTCGAGAGTTCGATCCTGGGTTGAGGCACACTTTTTTATTTCACAATTTCCATCTGACATTACATACTGTAATACAGTAAGACAATGTTTCTTAGGTCACATGTATCCTACATTTACAACATTTTGTAATGCTGGACACAACAAGTACGTGGTTAGACAAATAAGAAATAGACAGTTGAAACAAATGACCTGTCATAGGACAGAATAACTACACAAACAAAATCATTTTCAAGATGCTAAAGAAGATAGCAGACTACAATAACACAACATCTAATTGTCATTTACATACTGCATGTAATATGAGCATTCAGAAGTAGCTCATTAGCAGTAATACTGTCCATATTAATGACCACATGACCTTCACAACAGAATACTCTGTCCTCAGAACAACAGATGCAGAAAGCGACCTCCCTGTACATCCAAACATTGCGCAACCTGCTAGATCATACAGCTCTGGACCCTTTGCAGCGCAGCTGCGTCCACAGTATAAAGAGCAGCATGAACATGCGCTACTAATTCTTCCACATTTGTCAGCGGAGTAGAGTACACGTGCTCATTTAGGTGTTTCCAGAGGAGTGCTCCTTTATGTGCCCCCCACAGGAGGAAATCCAGTGGATTGAGGTCAGGTGAAACCGGTGGCCATACAACTGGACATCCACATCTGAGTCATTTCCCTGGAAATGTTCTGTCCAAATACCGTCGCACATTAATTCCAGAGTGTTTAGGTGCACCATCATGTTGGAACCATATCTTCTGCCAAACATGTAGTGGAACATCTTCCAGTGCATCAGGCAGATAGTCTGAGAGGAATGCATAATACCTTCAAATAGTCAACCGGTGAGGCAACAGGTAGGGGCCCAAACACCTGTCACCCAATATTCTGGCACAGAACTTGACATCCACGGTCGCGGGTGACGTGTGGGGCGATCTCACAACATTGTTCATATTTGAAGACATTCTCACAAGTCAATGCTGCTTCATCCGACCATAGTACGATGTTCACAAAGTCATCGTTGGTTTTCTGTTGTTGGAACCACTCACAGAATT
Source organism: Anabrus simplex (assembly GCF_040414725.1). Lineage (NCBI taxonomy): Eukaryota > Metazoa > Arthropoda > Insecta > Orthoptera > Tettigoniidae > Anabrus > Anabrus simplex. The sequence continues at coordinate 33,941,700 of NC_090277.1, read as the reverse complement.
GCATCCACCGATAGCGATCTCCAGGATGCAGGTGTTGCGTGAAAGAATAATGACAGGGGTGCAGCCCATGCTCGTGCAGCACGTTAACAATTGTGCATTGTGAGACATGCAGCTGCCTTGCTATGCTATGTGTACTTCGCTATGTTTTTGGTGTATGACCTCCAGGATAGCTTCCTCAGTAGCTGGAGTATGGCGACTCCGTGGACAACCTCTGTCACGCAATGGTGGAAGAAGAGAACGTGATTCCCGAAGGCGCAGCTCCAGATGAGAAGACAAATTTGTATCCGGATGGCATCGACAAGGATATCTAGCAGTATATTAAAGAGTGGGAACACCAGTCCAGTTAGCAGATGCACCAAGGACCAGAAAGCATATCCAGATATTCATCGTTTGTGTATGCCTTACGTGCACCACACTGGTTTAGAAGTTTACAAGAAGGACATTCGGTAGGTTTACACATGTACATTGCAGTCTGTCACGAGCGCATTACTCCGCTCGCCACTACTCCCTGTCTGGTGGACAGCACATACAATACGTAATAAACATGCTGTCAGTCTTGCACGCTGTTCCGCCTAATGTGCATTAACCCTCTAACAGATATTGTTCTGCATGATTCATCCCAACACCGCTACTTGTGAAATGGTTGGTTTCGAAATACACTGGTTCCCTAACAGAAATAGACATGTTTCCACAATCCCTAATGCATTGAGATACGTACTATACAGCATGCGGTTACCAGATGCAATGTTGAAAGGTATAATTACAGGGACTATGGTTATAACACATAGAAATTTTAACCAAGTTTGGACATTATTTGCAAAGCACTTTGTTAGGTATATTGGTAACATAAAGCCCTAATGAAATGTAATGGACGTGAATGAGGCAAGAATAGTTAGTACTAATCTACGGGACCTTTGGAAGAGGGTACAAAGAAAACAGGTTTCGCATCTAGTAGATAAAGTGGTGCGAGTAAATTCACGTCCATGACGTGGAAAGGGTGTCTTTCACAGCTGATCAATGAAAATGATTGTTCGTCCATTTCTAGCATCATAGTATGTATATGCAAATGGTTTCTAGAGGACCTGCTGCAATCACTGTTGACAATTAAGATGCCAGATATCAAACCACCTGGACTACATTTACAAAATAAAAGACATATGCCTCAACCCAGGATCGACCCCACAACCTTCTGCATGCTAACCCAAAACTCTATCCACTGCACTAGAGGTGTGACAAGCGGTTATTTTTGTGTAACTGCTACATCTGTCACTGCTACAATAAAGTAATTGTGAAAAGTATCAGTGAAAAATAACGTCCACCGTTACTCACCTTTTACCGGTCACACATTGGTGTTCTGTGCGGTCTCAGCCTGGTCACGGCTTCAAGCTTGTCCCCGTTTAACGTCCAACGTTACTCACCTTTTACTGGTCACAGCCTGGTCACGGCTTCAAGCTTGTCCCCTTACAGCTGTGTTGCAAATTGCCATTCATTCATTCACACATGCATGCACGCATCACTACACACACTGTTGAACAGCAAAACACGCATTCCAATTTGCTATAAAGTTATCAAGAGGCAGACAGGGGATGAAATGAGAAGACAACATAGCATCTTTTTCTAAAATCTAGAGGAGTGAGTTTGACAATGCCCCAGTTAAGGATGGAAGACAAGAAAACATGATGATCTGTCTGCCAAACCTTGCACAAACCGGTACAAGAGGATCGTTTAAGTAAAATGAAGAACCAATAATGTGTTATTTTGTTATAATGGATTGTGTGAAATGAATTAATAAAAACTTAAGTGGGTGAAGAGACGTTATCACGTTCGTTTCATTCATGACAATCTGAAATGTTTATTGCACTTGTTATGAATATTCAAACAATTGTGCTCATTGTGTTCCACGGTGTAGGGGGCAACGCGCCCGCCTGTCACCTGGCGGTCCCGGGCTCGATTCCCGGCGGGGTCAGGTTTATTCAATTATAATGATGTCAAAGTGAAATAGTATTACAAAATGCATTTTATCTACGTTCATTCTATAATATCAGTTCAGTATGGAAAGTTAGCATAATAATTTATTTATGGTAGAAGAAAAATTATACGGGTGAAACTTATAATATTATAATGTAGGTAGCCTTGCACAAACAGTTGAATGTGTGATAACAGTTTATTCTTTAGTTACCACTACCAGATGGCAGCAAGAACTTAAAGCAATCTCCTACGAAACCGCTCTCACTTGGAAGACATGCGTACTATCTGGAGGTCACATTCTGTGTCTGTAACGTTGGGTAAGGTGCTACTAGTGTGCATAAGCTGCTACTAGTGACTGGTCCCCACTTCCCACTAGTATGTTTTTCTGTTGTCGTTACTCGATAACCTGTTATTTCTCGTCCTCGTTACATTTGTAACAGTGACAGACATATAACTGGGACAAAGTAACTGCTACGTTATTTTTCAGCCATCTCTACACTGCACCAACTGTACAGCACAACTAATGTGTGCTAACAGAGGTAGTTAGAGATCGGGCCAGCTAGGAAGACAGCCGGTGAGGGGAAGTGTGCGAGTGAGAAACCAGAGCCGTGGGAGCAAGAACGCTGACTTCCCTACTCGCTCAGTGTTATGGCGACGTACAGTTGACCCAAAATATTTGTTATAACTAACATGTAATACTTGGCAGATTTTCAGTTAGTGGAATTCCCGAAATGAGTTTATTTAAAAGTGTTACAAATGATAGATAGATTTAAGGAGTTAGAAGGTAATTTAACCTCTTATTATAGTAGCTGTCAAAATCGTTTTTGTGCATCAATTTGTGTAATCATTATTTTAAATTATAATTTGATGTAACATTAACTTTACGATGCTGTAGATATACAGTACAGAATATGGTTTGCTATAACATCAGGCTTCGTAACCTGAGGCACGTCATGTAAAATAAGTCAATAATAATAATAATAATAATAATAATAATAATAATAATAATAATAATAATAATAATAATAAAATACATCAAGAAAAATTCTCAGATACCAATAAAAAAAGGAGGATATATTTTTATGGTCTTCTTCTCCTCAGAATGAACTGCAGTAGATTAACCGAACACATCTTTGACTTCTTCCGTAACTGCAAAACAAAACTGTACTGGTTTAAAAAAACTGAAAAAGACCTGGTAGAATTTAAAATTACAGAAAACTCACTATTCGCTCAAACAGCTAAAGTTATAACTAAAGAAGAAAGTATAAGGTTCCAAAACAAATCTACCTTAAAAGCCAAATCTATTATCTGGGAAAGAATGAAGAAATACTGGCCACTAAGAAAAGAACGAGACACAGAGAGAGGTATGATTCAAAATATGCTGGGCTGAGTGGCTCAGACGGTTAAAGCGCTGGTCTTCTGACCCCAACTTGGCAGGTTCGATCTTGGCTCAGTCCGGTGGTATCTGAAGGTGCTCAAATACGTCAGCCTCGTGTTGGTAGATTTACTGGCACGTAAAAGAACTCATACGGGACTAAATTCCGGCACCTCGGCATCTCCAAAAACCGTAAAAGAGTAGTTAGTAGGACGTAAAACAAATAACATTATTATTATTATTATGATTCAACATACCCCAGAGAGGGTGAATAATAATAATAATAATAATAATAATAATAATAATAATAATAATAATAATAATAATAATTTTCGTAACAGGTGAGAAAGCAGAGTTAGACTATTAGACTATATGATCGTTTCTCCCTAGCTCCTTAACACCAAGATTTTGTTGCTCTCCTTTAAAATAAGAAATGTGACTTAACGGTATGATATATATAACGATATAATGATTCTAAAGTTCAGAAACAAAATATAATTCATAAAAAGGAACACCATGAAGGGTCTACATATGCTGAGTGAAAGGCAACAACTTATGTATACAAAGATAACTTAAATGACACTTGAAATAATAAATAATAAAATAATGACACTATATTTGCTAAATGAGCACATACTGATTTATAATGTCCTCTACAGCTCTTCAATTCCAATGAGTCCTCCGTCATCACTTCTGTCGTCCTCATTGAATGATGTGTCATCGGCTTGCTGCTGGATCACAAAGGACACTAATGTCTTCAAGAGGTTCCTCATCTCTCATGAAGCCTTTCTTCACCTTCCTTGTGTGTTCACATTTATGCCTTCAGTCTTCGGCAGATATCAACATGAATTTCTGTCTAGCAAGTTTTTCTACGTCATCAATAGTGAAGGTGACGTTGTAAGAAGCTACCCAGTTCTTCACTTCTGCCCACATTATTTCAATACTGTTTAATTCAGTCAGAGGACCGAGTGTTCATACTGTTCCACGAGTTCATCTAGGACATACGTTTTGTGTGCCGGCTTGTGCAATTTGATAAGGTCATAAAGCTTGTATTTGTACATTGTTTCATGGTGTAGAATGTTCCTATTCACTAGCCAGGAGAACATTGTTACTTTCCATGAGCTGGAACTTGGAGCACGATCTATTTCCTTGTTGTGATATGACGTGGTGTCAATCATTAGAACAGTGCGAGGTGGAAGATTAGGAATAAGCATATCTTTCCCCACTTAAAAAGTTATCAGTATTCATGTTATCGTGGTAGTCGCCACTCTTGCTGATGCACTTCCAGATTAGCAGACCTATTTCCACAACAGCATGTACAAGTATGTCTTTTTCCTTTTGACATGGGCATTGATATACCGGATATTGAATTAAGAGACCAGCCTTTGATGGATACATGAGACGTATCCATATAGGTTTCACCCGTGTACACTATAGGCAATTTTTCAAATAAACAAATCATTAGTATTTTATGTCATTTTTTTCCATTAGGATGCCCTTGTTAGTGTTAGTCTTTTCCCAATGATACCTTAATGATGGAAGGATTCGCTTGACACTAGTACTGGATCCTTTGAACTTTAAGGGCCAATTGCAGAAACGGTATTTAGACAATGTCTATTGTTAAAAAATGCCTAAGTATGGCTGGCGCATTGCAGAGACGTTATTTATCACTTAGACACTTTCTAAAACTGATGTTCAACCGGTTATGTTTAAACACTGCCGAGAGCACTGTTTAACCTCAAATGAGAGGAGTGAATCACAATCGGAGGTTATGTACCATGAAACATGTAATTTGTATTATCATGTTGAGACGATTCCGAGAAGAAAGTTTAGTCCGACTGCTGCTAAAATGCAGCAATTCGTTTGACATGTACAGGGAGATAGATCTTAAAATAAGGTTTTGTTTTTCGAGAGACTTGTTTCTTGAGACTTGCATAGTAACAGTCCGGTAACTGTCAACTTGAATACAATTCCTGGCAATCAATATATTTGATTATATACCTGGGCTAATTTCCATGGAATTATAGGTCACTTCGACTACATACATATCAGAATTATGTGTCCCAATCATTAGAGGGCTGTTACATACATCAACCAGGAGGGATTCACTCACATTTACTGCCATGTAAACACACAGAATAGTGAAAACTAAAAAGTAGGTTGTATGGGTTTTATATCTGTATATATATCTGTATATATATATATATATATATATATATATATATATATATATATATAATCATATAAGTTTTTGGCAACTATCAGATATGAAAAGGCAAGTGGTGGTGATTGTTTAAAGAGGACTGGGGAAGAAGAGCTGTAGCCATACCAACAGCCCAAGTATTTGCCTGGTGTAAAAATAGGGAAACTACGGAAAACAATCTTCATGGCTGCTGATGATGCGTTTCGAAACCACGATCTCCAGAATGCAAGTTACATCTATATGGCCCATACAACACACTCGGTTACACATTACTATTACTTCAGCTTCCGATCGAAGCTACTGTGTTTATGAGTAGATTACACTCACTGTAACAATGCTATAATGAAAGCTACACTTCCACGTACGGTGGCGTGTCGCTTTAGAGTCGATAATATTATGAGATTTAATTTCCACCAAAATCGATACTCTTATCTGTGGGCAAGTCATGCTCAGCCATATTTGAGTAATGTGTAGGAAGACAAACAGCTCACTGGCGTTCGGCGTGCGCAGCAACGAATTTCATTGGTTGGGACAAGCAAAGAGTTGCATGAAGGATACTTGTCTCCATTTTCAAACCAAAATTGAAACTTCAAGTGTTGTCTAGTTAAACATCGACTGAACATTGTCTATGCAATGGAAGATCATGCTCAATTTAGATGTTGTTTAGGTAGACAATGTCTAAGGCTTAAAAGTAGTCATCGTTTCTGCAATCGGCCCTAAGTCTTTAACTAACTTTGCATGATTTTTTGAAACTGTAGGTAAACAATTTTCAACTAAATAAAAATTGTTAACAATACGACATACGGCACCTTCTTAACGTCGTCCAGTCCAGTAACATTCTTTGTGCACCTTCTTATTTTGTTTGGTGTTTCAGACTGACTATCCATAGGTTTTCCTTATTCTATTACTTTTTGTTTTTAGCTCTTAATCCATGCCACAGAACTTTCTGACACTCAAACAGCTACTGCTACTCTTTCCTACGCTTTCTTATAATCTATCACAAACTTTTCTTCCATTGCCTCTCTTTCCATAGTTTTTAACATTCGAGATTGCTGCACGAGTCTGAGTCCTTAGCACCTTACGATGCAGGATATATTTAGTGCCTTTGAAACTGTCACAGATAGGCCTAACGTACACCACCACTAATCATTGTTACTATACAATGAGAAATTACAAAGCAGCGCACGGCAGCTGAATGCAAACTTATGCAATGAACTGTCCTTGTAGCATGAGCTCTGTTAGGGGATGAGCTACACTGGATCATCCAAAGTGCGCATGCGCGAACAGACGTCTTCCTAACTGGTCTGATCTCTACCCTACATGTGGTTACAGTGTTGCCAGATTGCCACTCTTCAACGTCCTTTCTCTGCCAGATATACTTGCAGGATGAAAGTTTGCGACAGATATTTTTTTATTGCTGGCATGTGAGTAGTCGCGCTGCGATGCCCAAGTGCGTGAATTTCGCTTCATCCTGTATAATTATTTAAGATTAGTTCTCTCTCTTCTCTTACTTAAGTCTTCTCACAAAGTTTTCTAATTTTTCTGAACATTACCTTTTCTCCTGAAATCCCCTGTCACAAGTCTTGCTGCGTTTCCCTGCACACCATACATTTATTTTATTAGGTATTCCTGGTGAGAATCCCAAACACTGTTTGCAGATTCCAATAATGGACGAACCATATATATGTTACTTTTCCTGCAGCTCCATTCCACACAACTTAAGCTAATTAGATCTCCCACCACTATTACCATATCATTATTATTGTTTTATGAGTATAATCTATTAGTTTCTCAAATATTCCCATGTCTCTTGCCTCTCTTCCAGGCCTACATGTACCAATAATTCCCACCTGCTTCATATTATCTCAAACTAATTTTATCCTTAATATTTCATCCCTTTCATCAGTAAACCATTCATGTCAGCAATACATTTTTATCACCAGAATAAACAACCTCCCTCCAATATCTCATATACTCAGTGTGTGTGAGACAGTATAACCTTCTGGAAATACTTCCTTACTACCACCCCTTCACTCAACCACGATTTACGATTCCACTCCTATCAAATCAATCTCATCAGACCCCATCGATACACGGAATATTAATGGCTTATTTACTACTGTTTAACAGTTTACCAAGAGTAATCTCAAAACCCTTCGTTCCTAAAGATTGATGGTGGCAATTGGGTAACTTAAATTCCTTACTTTCCTGGTATGTTTACTGAATTTCTGGGCTCTCTTCTTCTGTACTCCTTTCAATGCCTCCAATTAGTTTTTAAGAGTACCCTACATAAGTGCAATTATATTCTATGGTACAGTAAACACTTTAATATTTGCACACAGTTCCCTCACAAGGACATTTCTACCCCTGTAAGAGATATGCATACCATGCCTTATTACTGTTAAAGTGCTTACAGATACTAATAAAAATTAGTAAGTTTTCCTATTTTCCTTATTCACTTAAGACCATTCTGGAACACCATCCCTATGGGGAAATTTCACAACTAAGAAATTTGTTGAATTTAAGAGGGACAGAGTTGATTTGAGATGTTTAATACCTTTCATAAAACTTGCCATTATCACAGAAGGAGTAGCCCCAGGATATACAATACCTTGAATTGCACTGACACTACATTAGCACTCAATTTTCACAGGAAGTCTCTGCCGTCACTGTCATTATAAACATCCACTGAAAGCCTAACTAGTTCTTTTTCTATTAAATAATTTTCAATACATCTATTGGGAACTACATCACTTTCACTAAAAAAATCATTTCTACACGCTCCATATGTCTCCCGAAGCAGACCTCGTCACATACATGGAACACTCAATAACACATTGCTTCAAGATACTAGGACCCCAAGACTCCCGACCGACCGACCGATCGATCAATCAATCAATCACAACCCAGTCACCCACATAGCAGATTACCATTCTGTTGTATTCCTAGCTTTTTCTTAAATTATTGCAAAAGTGGGCAGTCAGCAAAGAAGTAATGTAATCAATAATTTTAACTTAAATTTGTTAGGATGAAAAAGTTTTGATATCAAACCATATCACTGGTGAATCAATTTAATCACAGTGTTGAAAACTCCAGAATTATCAATAAACAACTGAATGTTGATTGAGTGACCCAACTTCAAAACACAAACACTGTCGATGATAGAGTTGCTGAACACCAGAAATCACTAAAGTATTGATGGTAGGAACATCTCATCCCAAAAGATAAAACATTTAGGACAACACATAATTCAGTGAGTTTTAATTAGAAGACAACATAGTTGAGAAAAGCACCAGTTTGAATTAATGGATAAGTCGTACCACTGGTATCATTATAGTGTTATTTGCTTTACATCCCACTATTTTTTACAGTTTTTGAAGATACCAAGGTACCAGAATTTATTGCTGCAGGACTTCCATTATGTGTCAGTAAATCTACCATTTTAGCACATTCAAATATCACCAAACTCACCCAGAATTGAGCCTGCCAAGTTGGGGTCAGAAGGCTAGCACCTCAACTGTCTGAGCCACTCAACAGGCCCCAAGAAATAAAAATCAAAGGGATTTACTTCAAGGCTTCATGCCACCCACTGATATAGATAATTTCAACCAATTCCATCAAACAAAAAAAGTTGTGTCTAAGTACTCCTGCATGACAGAGAAAAGCAAGAGTCGCACAATTATTATTATGTATGTGCAGAGGAATGTCACTGAGAACCTCTGGCATTGTTTCAATGAGGAACTGAAAGTACTGTTTGCCTATCAAATGCAGTAAGAGTACAAAGGGCCAATGATTCTGTCCCTGCTTTCCACCTATACATTCAATGAGAACTATGCTGAATGTGACTGAACAACATAAGGATTTTCATCATTGCAGATAACAGTGTTAAGAAAATTACAAATTCCATGCGTGAAACATGATTCACCATCAGGAATAATTCTTGGGAGAAAATAAGGTTCAAAAGAAGAATGCAGAAATGCACAGAGATATGAAAGGAGACAGAATCACATGTCTAAATCACAGCAGGTTGATTCACTGGACTGGTCATGTTGCAAGAATGGCCAAAAGCCAGGTCATGGTCAACCAGATCCCCTCCCCCCACCCCTGGAAAACAATTATTTCAATATGGTGAACAGAATTGTGATGGTAAAATTAATAATGTGTTACTGACTCAGCTACCAAGTAGTGACATCTAGGCAGCCGGCCAATCACTAGATACTATGGGTAAAATTACTTTAAATTTGTGGGAATTTCTATCATGCCATGATCGAACAAACAAGTTAGGCTCGTGAGTGAAGTACAGGTGACAGAATTCAATAATGACATGGATGGACCTGTGCTGGATTCGAACCCTTGATATTGGGTTCTCGAGGTCTTCAGTCGACCACTTGTCCATAGATGGAGCCACTGACCACATAAATAGCAAATTCCACATTGTCGAGGTTTAGGGGTCTAACATCTAATTAAACTGAACTGTACTTACATGTCTTCTTCTTTGAGACAGGCAACCAGCTGACCAACTGTATGTTCATCTACACATATTTCATCCTTAACATGTGTAGGAGGCTGTAAGGAACAAATATGCAAAACAAGGTAAAAAATGTAGAGTAAACAGATGACTAGAGTAAAACTTAAAAAATATACATGACCTAGCTGACAATATAAATTTTAAAGTTGCACAATGAAAACATCTAGATATTCTCCCGATGTAAAAATGAAATGAACATGTATCATGTCATAATTATATGAAGAACAGGAGCAAGAAAAGGAACTCATGATAGGTTAAAGAGGACAGCTCTGGAACAGGGAGTAATAGAATAAGAAACTAAAAGGACAAGCATAATCCCCACATATTTTCACCCTTCCCTCAACATCCTGTCATTCTGTACATCCTAATTAGTCTTCTTAAATGACTTGTAACTTATTTGTGCCTGCGTTCCCACAGATGACTGATTGTCAAAGAGGCCTATCATGTCCAACTTTGCTTAACAAATTGACAGTTGCTGGACTAAATACTGTAGAGCTCTATATATTTCATTACCTAGAGAAAAGAGAATCTATACTTTCAAGATGTGGGTACAACAGTAAATGTTATAAATCTTGCAGTTCTTTTATAAGTTGTTTATGTCGCACTGACAGAGATAGGTTTTGGGGAGATGATGGGATAGAAAAGGTACAGCCCCAGAATATTACTGGTGTAAAAATGGAAAACTGCAGCAAACCATCTTCCAGGCTGCCAGCAGTGGGGTTCAAACCAACTGATCTTGCGGTTGCAGCATAACAAAGAAAGTACTCCACACAAAGAAATGTCGACCTGAGCTCATCAAGACAATTAAAATGAGGAGGCTGGAAGCTATGGGTCACATTATGTGGACTACTGAAAAGAACAGTCTGCTACAAGTAATATTTCAAGAAAAAATTATATGCAAAAGAGGACCTAACACATGGTGTACATCTTGGATTGACATTTTAAAGAAACGGGTTGGAGCAGTTCGACAAATGACAAAATAAAGATAGCCATGCTTGTAGCCTAAATTCAGATTGGATAAGGAAGCAGTAGTAGTGATTAAATCAACTGCCATGCAGTGGAGAGGCATTGAAAAAGCCTATCTGCTACATATTACCTAGCACTAAATTTTGAACTACATTAAGTAAATTCCATTTGTTTTACATCGCACCAAAACAGATAGGTCCAATGGTGACAATGGGATAGGAAAGGCCTATAAATGAGAAGGAAACTGCCATGGCCTTAATTAAGGTACAGTCTGGTGTGAAAATGGGAAACCACGGAAAACCATCTTCATGGCTGCCAACAGTGGGGTTCAAACCCACTATCTCCCGGATTGAAGAAAATGAAAGGAGATCATCAAAACATTATATTAATTAAAATTTGTTCACCTGTGTTTGTCCTGGCTCTGCCAACTCTGATTTGGTTTCTTCTTTCAAATGCTTCTCAACTGTTGTAAGTTTATAACTGTCCTATGGAAAAGGTAATACATTAGACACATTCTTCAGACACATCTGGCAATTTATTTTCATATGAGTGGACTTAACATATCATTATTTCCTAGTAAATGAGCCAGGTACAAATGTTCATTATTGTTGCACAAAAAATTTCCTTATCGAGGATTGTTAAAATCATAACAAAGAGACCTTTATGAGTGGAAAGTGTCCTGCTTGAATGCTCAGAGATACATTTAATGTGAGGAGCAATTATACAACATAAAACCTAAAATAACACTGAATGTTCAGGAAAATGAAAAAAGAATTCCTAATCATAAACAGTCCAATTCTTAAATATTCAGAAATTAAAATTTATCACTATTATCTTTCACATCCTGTACTGGAAAATACAGCTCAACATGAAATACATATCCTCTATATCTCCTGTTGTCTGTGAAGTGCTCAGGCTGAAGGCAGGGAGGATCTCAACAGCTCTACCATAAGCTGCCACAAAGAGCTAGGTGTCACTGAGGAGGCAAACTAAGGAAATGAAGAGTGAGGTAGTTTTGCATTGTTTCCCTCTCCTAGCCAGACTGTGCTGTTACATACCAGTCTCTAATGTTCAATGAAATGTACATACAGACCAACCATATGAATGTCAATTCCACACGCTTTCCTAGTGGATCTGAGTTTATTAGGAATGGTGATCCTAGCACTGCTCATATCTCAGGAACATTCATATCGACAGACTCAAGGATGCGACTGAGAAACAAAATACAAGTGACAAACTTGTTCTGGGCCAATCCACAAGGTATCAGAGGCATTGAGCACAGAGTATCTCACCACAGATGGATTATGGCAGGCCGCCTCATATGAAATTTGGAAACGAAGTATCAAGGACATAAGCCCTAAACAACCTGAACCATACAAACAATTAATCCTATAGGTTATCTGAACCACACAGAGCTACAATAACATAGTGGGGCTGTATGCCTGACTTCAGCACTCCTTATGAAGGTATGAGAATATAATTATGATCAGCTGACAGGGAGATTGTGCGTAGTGACTCGACTTCATATGTTTTAAGAAGTGAGAAGTTTGATTGTCACCTTCAAGAATGCCAGTGCTATGTGCAGCATAAGGCTGCACTAATCAGTGTAACTAGACCAAGGATATATTTGGTTTTAATAAATATTACTGAATTATAACTGAGACTGTTTTTGTAATTCATGTTTCTAAATAAACCCATTTTAAGATTTATTTTAGGTCAGGTCAGGTATATCCTGCTACTGTATGCAACAGTACACAGAACTACCTGCATCTGTCTTACCAAGGTTTGTGCAGCCATTACCGCAACTGACAAACTAAGGGAGGACCATTGACTATGGGCAGAGGAGTTCAATTTTAAGGGCCTTGTTGAAGCCATTGTGTAAGAAATGACACATATATTCAACTGGAAGCTGCTGCCTTACAGATGTACAGGGGACTGCTAAAAGCTAAGGGAGATAACACTGACCAAAAATCTCCTCTAATGTTAGCCCTAGCAAGTCAATTGGAGAGTAACTGCAATTGATTTCCACACTTAAACGAGCCTCAGATGTAAGCAAAGAACTCAAAGTAGACAACAGCACCCACAGACTCATGCTAGGTATGATGGCTTATAGCCTGTTGATAGGCAACAACTTCGGAGAAGGCAAAACACCCAAATAGGAACAATCAATGTACCAAGTTTGACTGGAAAATGCAAAGAGTTAGTGGACATCATGGAGAGATGGAAATGATCAATCCTAGGACTGAGTGATAGAAAAAGGAAAGGAAAATGCAAGAAAGATTTCAGAAAAAACTATACTTTCTACTGGAATGGTAACAAAAGAGAGATGAGAAATGCAGTAGGATTGATATTGTCAAAAGTGTTAGATGGTATTACAGAGATCCAGTACATCAATGAGAGGCAACAGTTCATCTCAGGAAAGAGAAGCTGGTACTGGTACAAATGTAAATCCCTCAGACGGGTTGCAGTCAAAATGAAAAGATAATTTTCTGAAAGATTTAGATGAGACCGTCATCGGGACCTCGATGCACAGCTCAGGACAAATAAGAATGGCTACAAAAAGGTTATGGGACCACATGGCTATGAGAGAAGGAATTCAAAAGAGGAATATTTTCTAGATTTCTGCATAAGAAACTGTTTGGTAGTAAAAAAACCAGTTGGTTCAAGAAAAGAGTCAGTCACAAAATTACCCATTTCAGCAGGGATGGAAAGAGCAAGGCGGTCATTGACTATGTCATTACAGATTAAGAAAGAAGTACACGTGTGACTGATGTCAAAATGACTGCATGTGAGAACCTCAATAGTGACCACCGGTTATTAGTAACAGATCTGAAAGACATTAATGTACCAAAGATATCAACCATGAAATTACCTATGTTTAAGGTGTGTGAACTACAACGGATTGGAAAGAGGACCGACTATCAGGACCGCATAAGAGGACAATGGTCTACAGAAGAAGTGGAGAGTGGTGAGGTAGAGTGAATAAGATTTAAATACCTTGATAAAAGAAGCATTAGAATTTTGTGGGATCAATCATTACAAAACTCTCTTAACATACGGTACAGCAATATAACCTGAGACCAGTGAGAAAAGTAGCAAAAAGAAACTGTTGGTGCCGAGGAAGATAATATAGAATGATGAATACTGCAATAGTGGATTTGATCCCCTCGTCTCATGATTTTAGGCAAAAAGGACCTGAGCAGTCACCATCAGTAATTTTTTCATAAACAGTAACCTAAATGTCACTATCAGTATTTTTACCAAATGAAGAACACGAAACCCCTGGCATTGAATGGATCCTGAATCAGCACTTAGTTTCAAGTAATGATTTCTCCACTGGGCAAGTTGGCCATCCGGTTAGGGCTCCATCCACAGCTGTGAGCTTGCATCCGGGAGATAGTGGGTTCAAACCACACAGTCGGCAGCCCTTAAGATGGTTTTCCATGGTTTCCCATTTTCACAACAGGCAAATGCTGCGGCGGTACTGTAATCAAGGCCAAGGCCACTTCCTTCCCAGTCCTAGGCCTATCCTATCGTCACCATAAGACCTATCTTAAGAACTATCTGTTTCGGTGCGACATAAAGCAAATTGTAAAAAAAAATCTCAAACTTGCTGGGAATCTTACTGGAGCCCTGTAGGTAAGTTTAAGGTACTCATTCTCTAAAGCATAGGGCCTGCTCAGTTAATTTACACTGAAAATAATTACTGTCAAGTAATTGCGCTCTAATCTTTAAACTATCCATGGGGAAATATCAGTAATACAAGGTTCTAATGTCAACAACTACACACTATTTGCAATAACAATGAATGAAATCCAGCATGCCATCACCACTCATCTTATGAAAATTTACATCTACAACATACAGCAGACCTACCAGACTACAACCCACCGGGCGAGTTGGCCGTGCGCGTAGAGGCGCGCGGCTGTGAGCTTGCATCCGGGAGATAGTAGGTTCGAATCCCACTATCGGCAGCCCTGAAAATGGTTTTCCGTGGTTTCCCATTTTCACACCAGACAAATGCTGGGGCTGTACCTTAATTAAGGCCACGGCCGCTTCCTTCCAACTCCTAGGCCTTCCCTATCCCTTCGTCGCCTTAAGACCTATCTGTGTCGGTGCGACGTAAAGCCCCTAGCAAAAAAAAAAAAAAAAGACTACAACCCAGATGTGTTGTGCAATGAAACATCCGACAAAGTACCTTTTAAAAGCTGGAGAGTTTATGCCTCTTGTTATATACCGAACATTATTCCAGATGAAATACTTCATTCATAACTTATAGATCTCCAAAAATTGTCAATATCAATAAAATTCCAATGAACTAGAAAGAGATTGGGAAAGATACTTACGAAGGATGTACTTACTGTGCCTTCAAGCCAGACAGGTTCCTCCTTCATCTCTATTTTCTGGTCCATTTCACATAGCAACAGAAGTAATTATATGAAAATGAGCCAAAATTACTTTGACTTAATTTTACTGCAAAAACAAGAACAGTACAGGAAATATGTGTACATATACCTATTTACTATTATTAAGATGAATAGGGTCATAATTTATAGACCAATCAAGTAAGCAAGCAGGCCTGTAGTTCTCCATTATAATCACAGTCACTCAGCTTCAACTCTTCTAGGGATATCAAATCCCAGGGACAAGATTTTCATTTCAAACTTCACACACTTACTTGCAGGGACTGAACCATGGGCCCCTTGGTGAGAAGACAGTGGCAATGCCACTTCACTATCAGTGGCTCCCTATGTCTGTAGACTGTTTTGATACAGGTCTCCATGTAACCATATCCTGTGCTATCCTCCAGGTCTCTAGAGTAGATCGATACAGATCTGCACAATGCACTATTCTGTGCTTACCTAACCATTTCTACAGAACTATTACATCCTTCATCTATTCAGATCTCTACAATATCCCTATTGGTACTAAATTTCTACCCTATATACTTACCTTTGAAATCAGCTAAACATGTATACCGTGAAATTCTCCTAATGTCTACTTTTGCTAAAGCTTTCTTCCCTTACCAAGCTTATTTGCAATCTCCTCATTTGTGACCTGAACTATACATCTGACTTTCAACACATTTGAGTAACAGCACAATTCAGATGTTTGTGTTCTTTCCTTTTGTGTCAGCTGTTATCCATTTTCACACTGATACTGTGATAACGCTATTCGCTTTATGTCCCACTAACTATTTTTACTGTTCTTGGAGATGCCAAGGTGCCAGAATTTATCTAACAGTAGTTCTTTTATGTGCCAGTAGATCTACTGACATAAGGCTGAGGTATTGGGGCACCATCAAATACCAACGGACTGAGCCAGAATCGACCCTGCTAAGTTGGGTTCACAAGGCCAGCGCCTCAACCATCTGAGCCTTTCAGCCCAGCTACTTGATATTGTGAATGCTCTGCAATAATATTTCAAAAACTTCTTCATAATATGAGTACCTGTACATTAGTTGAACACTGGTTTTCTGCTATTACGACAGTGAAACTCCTCAATGTGGGGAGTATATGGATGCTAAGAGGAATGGGAAGCATTTGGGTGACTTCACCCTGGTTGGGATTAGCAGTTACGAAAAAAAAGTTCAAGCATAATGCTATTCACTGTTGCACATGGGCAGGCAGGAGCACCAGATCCTTAACTATATAATTACAAATATTGAATTCAGGAAATCTGTTCAGAATAATCGAAGTCATGGATTTTTATCAGAATATAAGGGCTGGTTTGAGTGCGCTCCATGTTTAAGAGATCATGACATTTGTGGCATAATATAAACTTTAAAATAAGCAATAATAATTTACACCACCTTTCCAATACTTATCTTTCCTCATTTTAGGATATAAACATTACAACTTGTGTTGTTATTTGGGATATGTTTCGCTTAACTGTTGTAAGCATCATCAGCCAGAATAAATCTTAGCCTAAGGTTAGGTCAGGGTCCTGAACCTAGTGGCCTTACATTATATGATACCCTAAGATTCTCAATTACATAATAAAAAAATCAATAGTCTTAAAAGTAGTGTGAACACTTATAACATGTTTTACATGGCTAAGAGAAAGAAACACACGATTGTGTTAACAGAGGTTGAAACATCGAAGTACAACATACAGCTGGTAGTGGAGTAATAAAAACCATATTAGGTACCAAATTGCTTCAGTCAATCAATAAGATTGTTTATACATACAATGATTATTTCATATGTTCAATGGAAAGAAGAAGGTAATTAGAAACAGATTGGTTAAATCTCATTCTTTGCACAGACACAACAGACGGGTATGAGAAATCACTTATTGTAGTTGACAATGGAGTATTAACACTTCACCAGAGATATATTACTTGTAATTTGTGGCATACTCGACCCATAATGGCATTCTACCTGAAGCACATTTCAGGAAATTGAGAACGTATTTACCTATAATCTTGATCAAGTGAACCGGAGCCTCCACAACTTCTCCTTCATTGCCACTGTTCTGAATTAGGAGAGTTGTAAATGGCCAAGCAGGATCACAAGATATTTACACAACTGTGGAGACAGTTAAGAGTGTGGGAGATATTATAAAGTCGCAAGAGACACATCTTGTTAGTGGACAAACTTTATTCATCTACATAGCGAGATCTATCTCAAAAGTGATATCAATCCTTCTTTGAGATGGCCTATGTCTCATGAGATGAATCTCATTTTTGCTTATATCACCCACTGGATCGAACTGGAACTGTGGTGGTGGATTATCTAGTGGCTTACTGGTTCAGTTAGTGTGCATTTGCTGACAAAAATGATGAAAATACTTCCATGGCTATAGCAAAACAGAGCACTATACTTAGTTTATCTACCACACACAGAGGACTGTACATGACTAAAGGAAAAAAATGAAATATGCAAATTTGATATGTGTATACACAAGAATAAAAAATGGACAGTTCACTCAAGGGATATTAACTATTTAAGTTATATAACCACATGATGTGGTGTTGCAGAAGAATGCTGAATGAGAGATGTGGTAGATAATATCACAAATGATGAGGTAATGAATAAAATTGGTGAGAGGAAATGGTTAAATTTGATAAGAAAAAGAGGTACAAAGGTAGAATAAATCTTAGGACACCCACGATTTGTTCAGTTACTTTTCAAGGAAAGAGTAGGTGGTAAGAATGGTAGGGGTACACCAAATCTTAAGTATGAAAAATTAATTTGTGTATACATAGTAATAGAAATGAAAAAGTAACACTGGACACAGTGACGTGGTGAGCTGCATCAAACTAGTATATGGACTGATGATGTAAACAACAACAACAATGAATACCTCCAAGAAAACAATCTTTTAAACACAATTAATATGTGTTACATCCCCAGAGATATTTTTAAAATAATATTTAATACATCTGAAAGAGACATTCGGGTTAATGGGTTGCACTGAGATGTAGTTGGAGATGATCCTACATCAAAATGGTATACAAGGGCAAAAGGGCACAAGGGAGATCCAGACTCGTACAGAGGTATCGCACTCGAGTGCACTCTTTTTAAGGTAATGACCAAAATTCTCACTGATAGGCTAACAACACTTTTGGATCAATATATACCAGAGCAACAGTTTGGTTTCAGAAGAGGTAGATCTACCCTGCAAGCAGTGGAGTGTTTAAAACAAAGATATCGAGGTAAGAGTACCAGGTGGGAAGCTCCATCAAATCTTTGTTGACTTCTCTAAAGGTTTTGATATGCTCAATAGAAACATACTCCTGAAAAAGTTGGAACAATTAATTGGTAAGAGTCACTACTTGACGGTCATAATCAAGGACATTCTCACCAACAATACAGTATTTATACAGGATAACATATCAATATCAGATGCAATAGAACAGACCAATGGAGTACTACAAGGAGATCTTCCTAAGTCCTCTTCAGTTCTCAATAATCACTTCGGATGTGACACGATGCATCAAAGATGGTGTAAAGTTGTATGTATATGCAGATGATATGGTTCTCACTGCAGAACAGCTGGAGGCCTTGAAATAGTCTTTTGAACTTCTGGCAGCATGGGCACATGAAATTGATCTCGGCATAAATGACCAAAAGACTGTCTACATGATTTTCAGCAAAGGGGGAAGGCCAGCAGTGACTGACAGAGTCAATTACAATGGTAAAGAACTAACAAGGGTTAGCCACTTCAAATATCTGGGAGTCATATTCCAAACCAGAGGTGATGTTTTCACAAAACACATAGAGAATAGGATATCTTGGCATTTAAAGCAGTGAACGAAATCAAAGGTTTACGTAAGATTCAGTCAAAGCAGCGGTACAGCTCTCCAATATTAAAGTTGTGCCTATAATCACCTATGGTCTACAACTCGTCTGGGAATACCTAAACATGAATAGTCTACGACGAATAGAGAAAGTCAAAGCCGCATACTTAATGAGAGCTCTGGGGCTTTCGAAGTATACACTATCTCAACTTGTGTATGTTCTGACGAGGGAATCTTTCCTGATCGAAGAGCTACGCTTCAAGATGTCACTACCATCCACGACAAATTACGATCGACTACTTACGGAACTGAAGCAGAAAAGAGAAGACATTTGGTTAGATTTCTATGCAACGGATCCTATGACAACGCGGGGATGGATGGAAGCGAACTACGAATTAAGACATATTGTAATTAGATTGGCTGTTCATGGTTTTCACTTTAAGCTTTGCAAAACCAAAACATTTCATGAACCTGATTTCGGATGCATGTGTAAATTGTGCGATCGTGAATGTGATAGATACCACGTCTTAACATGTCCTAATAGAGGGAAATCGTTGATTAAGTTCTGTTCAGAAGAATGAGACCTATGTGGCTTGGAAATGTTAAAATGAATGTACTTACTTACATGGCCATTTGGCTGTAATAAAACTATTATTACTGAGAACATCCAGCTTAGGCTAGATAAATTGCAGTAAAAACAAAGTCGACATTTAGAAACTGGCATTCAGACGGCCAAAATAAGAGTATTGCCGAGATAGTTTGGCACTATAACGATTATGTTCGCAGTGAAAGGTCACACAACAAAAGCACGACACTTCCTTAATCAGACGAAACATACATAAGCAATATAATGAAGGGTGTAAAACTACACGAAGTATGACGATACGTACCTAAAACTCAAAATTCAACAACAAACCTACAACTTCGAAACCGAACCCGACATAGGTAATTATAATTTTTTTTTTTTTTTTTTTTTTGAAAATTTATAACTAATACGGTATGCTGTGGCCATACAATTTATACCCTCGTTACTGATCGCTTAACATAAAACGAGTCCACTGAACATTCTTTGTTCTAAACATACGTGTAATAGATTGATTAGCACTTACCGGTACTCTATTGACGTCTGTTTTAATTTTTAGAGTAATAAGTCTATGATCAGAGAGACTAGGAGCTTCACTCACTTCCCATTCCACAATGTGTTTTAAAAGTGCAGGTGAACAGACGAACATTTATAAAACTATTACTATAATTTCGAATGGAAGTTGAATTTTTATTTTTATTATTATTATTATTATTATTATTATTATTATTATTATTATTATTATTATTATTATTATTATTATTATTGGAGGAGCAAGAAATAGAAAAGCTGATTTCCAAGATCATCAAAAAAATGTGATTGGGAGTGCCGACTTCTTTACCACATTCACAGATATTCGTATCCATCACCTTTATTCTTAATAAATGTTCATGGGTACAGGCGTGATTGAGTCCTAATCTTCTTCATACGTCGTCTTATGTAGGAACCTGTAGAAAATCATGGATGTTTGGGGATAGTCTGCAAAATATCAAATACATGTTTGCCATTAATACTGAGACTCACGTTTCCAGTTTTCAGTGCAGAGCTTCCATAACTGTTCCACCACTTCTCCCCATAAATCTAAAGAAGGTACGGCACTGCTGAATGATACGCTAATCTAAATCCATGAGCAGCTTGATTGGCAAGTTTATCAACTTGTACATCGCCAGTATTTTCAATATGACCTGGAACCTACAAAAATATCATTTTGACATTAATAATTTCTAAATCGTAACTTATTTTTCGAATGTTTTGAATGTACCTACCAATTGGCAGGGTTTTTAATGTGAAGCAAGGAGGAAAAGTTACTAAGCGAATTCGTACAAATAATGGCTCCTTTTATTGAATGTTTTATCGTAAATAATAATGCTTGCCTTTTAGCAAAAATCTCCGCAGTACCGTACATATTATTGCTTAGGGTGGTAAGAAAATCGCTTTAGTATTTGTAAATATGTTGAACAAAAAGCTGCCCCTACACCTAGAGATTCTCTATGTTTTGATCCATCTGTATGGAATGAGACAAAAGTAGAGTAATGATTCTTCTTATAGTAGTAGGGTTCTTTCTTTCAGAACGGCTAGTTTCATTAAATATTGATGTTACGATTTCTGGCTCGCAAATGCTCGCTTGATAGGAGGACTGATATTTCAAACTAAAGGTAGTTTGCATAATATTATTTCTGAGGCCACCATACTGTTTATAAGCTCAAAAGAGTGCCACGAATTTCTCCTTTCATGTTCTCTCTTGTTTTATAATATTCATGTAACAAATGTAATTTCGGAATAATGGGGTGTTGAGTGATATTTTTGTAGTATATACTTAGTAGCAATAATTTTCCTTCTGTATTTTAGAGCCGGTCCTGACGTTTCACCTACGACTGCATTATAGGGGAGAAGATGGCATACCGTAGCCCCAATCATTAATTTCATCATTTTTATCTCTAAAGAATCTAATTTCTTTTTAGTAGACTCCGCAGCGGTGACTAGGCAACTATATCCGGAATCAAAGACAGGCCTAATTATATTTGTATACAACAGTAAATACAATAAGACGATCAGCACCCCAGTTTCTTTTGGATAGGTACGGTAATGATTTAAATGTACTACATTTTAGAATAACTTTTAAACAAAGATGATCTATTTTGCTGTCTCCATAATAATTTAGTATCTAATAAGATTCCTACGTATTTAGTTGAAACCTTAATTGGGATCTCATTCCTGCCGGATCGCAACGAAATCTCTAATAATTACGCTTGTTAGTGAAAATAACTGCAACTGATTTTTTGCATTCATTTTCCAAACAAGGATTCAAAAGACAAACATGTGCTCTCCCTAAAACCTGTGATTGACGAGATTGATCCACTTATTTATGTGGAAAATATATTTCTATATCATCTGCGAGCTGAATTTTCCTGAAAGATTTGGTGATCAAGTATTCTACCTGGGCAGTATATATAAATATAAAATACGGATTTAAATATCTCCCTCTGGCAAACCACGAGATACGATTCTTTGTTCTGATACGGTATGTTATTACTATGCCTTAAGGAAACCTTACGCTTGGTAAAAAGGTTTCTAAGAGAGTAATATACTGTAATGGGGACTTCCATGTTAATAATGTGTTAAACAATATGTTTCAATCTACATTGTCATATGCCCCATCTATGTCTTGAAAGGCTGCTGTTATTCTTTCTGACCGCGCTTTCCCAAGCAGAATATCAGTAATGAGAATGTTCATAGCATTGAACACACTTCTCCCTTTAACAAATGCAAATTGATATTTGGGAAAAAGATTATGATATTCGAGACACCATAGGAGTCGTTGTAATAAAATTCGTTGAAATAGTTTCCTTATACAAGAGCTTAAACTAATGCTTCAAAGGTTGAGAGGACCCTGATAGTTTTTACCCTTTTCAGGGATGGGGATAACTATAAATTCATTCCATAAAGGCGGAAAGGATTGATATTAAAGGATGTCACAAAATTTCTCAATTATGGAATATTAGGCTTTCTGAGGTAGGGCTAGTAACATATTGTAGCAAATGTTGTCTGCGCGTAGTGCCTTAATAATGGCTACTCGCGGGTTGTATTCCCCTCGAGTAGCTTTTCGTGCAGCCCTTACAACTTCTTTCCATCTAACAGTTTTAGGATTCTTTTTCATAACGTTTGAATACCGTTGTTTCACCATTCTGTACACGACTTTACTCGGCAAGAGCGATTTATGAAATTACAATTTCTTATTATTTCGTTTGATATATATATTACTATCAGCAACTTTATTATTAAGTTACAATAAAGATTATAAAGCAGCAAGACACACTGCCTGTTAGTGACATAGTGCCACATCTTTTACCTAGTTCTGGTAAAACTACGCAAGGCCATCATGGAATGTTGTTTCCTTTTACTAATCGATGTATTATAACTGGCCAATCTGGATGTGGGAAGACAAATCTTTTACTCACACTCATCACCTCTTTAAATGGCATACACTTTTCGCAAAGTCACCTATCAAACACTATATAATATTCTACACATTGTAATGCAAGATCTAGTTAAGTGTGGTTTGAAATATTTTCAATTTAATGCACCTGAGCATGTACCATTACCGGATGATGCGCATCCCAGTCCTCTTACGATTTATAATGATATCGCTACAGAGCAGCAAAACGTAGTTCGTGCATACTTTAGTAGGGGACAACATAAATATGTAAATTGCATCTATTTATGTCAAACCTATTCTCATGTGCCTAAACAGTTGATACGCAGCAACACAAATATGATTGTGCTTTCTCGGCAAGATGAGCGCAACATGCGACACGTGTATGATGATCATGTTAACACACTGATATGACATTCAATAACTTTAAACGTATGTGTGCTACGTGCTGGTCACCACATCGTTAGGCCTTTTTAGTTATTGATAAATAAAGTGATGTTCATTATGGAAGGTATCGCATGGGCTTTGATCATTATGTATGCATCAACACAGAGTTACAGACTCAACTTGATAAAAAAATCGCCATCATGACAACATCCAGTAAAGAGATTACACAACATATAAACCGTGGTCGAAGCAATATTCGACGAAAATTTGAAGACCTTAAACCTATTCAAGCAGACACTGATTTACTTTTGAAAACGCAACTAGGTACACCACTGAAAGAATTTTTCAATTGCCCAAGTCTACTACAAGATCTGTTTCTACGCAAACATCTGATGATAAAGAGAAGCAAGAACAAGAAAAGCCTGAAGAACATGAAGGGAAGAAGGATGATTAAGAGAAGAAGCAGGATAGGAATGAAGAAGAGGATGAGGAAGAACTTAACGATATTTCACCATCTGAGCGAGTTATGTTTTAACTACAGATTTTATTGCTCAAACACCTACTATATCAACACAAGGACCCACCTTCTTTGTCTGAGGTTAAGGTCAAACCAGTGTATCGTAATCAGTTTAAGACTTTTATTCAAAATACATTTGGATCTCTCTTAGCTCCTTGTACAGAAAAAATCTTTACAGGACAAACTGACACACCTACGGTATTCGCTATGAAGTCGACTGTTTCTGAATAGGTAATGCACATGTTAGTATTAATGCCAAAATTCTCGTCGTAAAAGGTGTTACCTATAAGACAACTAAAGGTTTCTCAGAACTTCTTTTCTTACGAAAATCTGACAAGGTTATAATTCGCAAGATGATCTTAAAAACATAAGGAGATACTTTTTGCTACTGTCGCAACACGACGTAATTACAAGAGGACAAAAGCTGTAAATGCAAATAAGATTCGCAAGTATCGAGAATTTATTTCTAAGCAGTTTCCGTCACATCCACCGACTGCACATAGTCTTAATGTTACCCACAAGCCTTTGTAGCCGTATGTAGACGTAAGATACTGGAATGACACGAACTTACTCGTAGAACGATTACAACTTCTAAGATGCTGGTCACACAGGTCACGAATCATAAATTCTAGAAATAGGGGTAGAATTATGTCATGCGGGTAATATTCAGTAATGGCTCGTCAAGACAAGACCTCTCCCGTAATTAAAAGCACCGCACATGAGTTACATAAACCAGCTCGTCGGACCTACAACCACAGATGCGTTATTACACGCGGAAAAGATGATCTCTGGCAAGCAGGCTTTAGTAGAAATGAGTCCATATGCCTGCAGCAATATGGGATATAAGTATCTACTACACTGTCATCGATGCGTACATTAAGTTTGATTTTGCATAACCTGTGCGTTCTAAGACAGCAGCTCAAGTCATAGACGCATTTCAACATGCTGTTGAACAACCAAAACGCTGCCCAAGGCTTCTTCAAACCGATCAAGGTAAAGAGTTTTACAACAAAGATTTTTCTTCTTACCTGAAGTTGCTTGACATTTATCACAACTCTACCTACAGCAATCTCAAGGCAAGAGTTGTAGAACGCTTTAATCGTACACTCAAAACAATTATGTGACGAGAATTTACAGCTCAAGATTCTTATCGTTGGACTGAACTGCTACCTAGAATCAGTCTACCTTCAACGATACACCTTATTGCACTATCAGCACAAAGCAACGTCTTGTTACTAAGAAAACACCACGCTTAGATGCTATTCATCTTGTAAAAAAAACCGGCTGACCCCCGCCGCCATCGTTTAAAAAGAGGTGTTTTCGTTCGCATCAGCCAACACAAATCTATCTTTGCAAAAGGATACACACCTAACAGGAGCACAGAAGTTTTCCAAAGCAGGAGTGTTAAGCTTATTAATCCAGTTACGTTTTTACTTCGCGATCTTTCATGACAGCATAATGAAGGAGGATTCTACAATGAAGGAATGCAGAAAACAAAATATGCTACTCACTATTTAATCGAACGTGTTCTTCGTAGCTGTGAAAATAAATTGTATGCCAAATTGCTTGGTTTAAATAAAAAATTCAATTCATGGAATAATAAAAAGGATGTAATATAAAACATTTTAATCCAGAACCCCTACCTCTCCTTTCTTCTTCTGCATAAGACAAGTTTAAACTTGCAAGTCAACATTATTACTACTAGTGAATTTAGGACATGGTGAAAGGTAGGTGTAATATCAAAATAATCAAACAACACCCGCATTATATTTCACATATCTTATTTTCTTATCATAAAAACTTTTTCTGTCTTCAAGTAAATCTTTTCTGTCCTTTGTACATATATTATTTCTACTGTCTTCGCTGTTTAATGTCCCCACCTAGTAACAGTTATCCTATCATTGCAACAGCAACGACAAGTGCTGCTATCTTCTCAGCAACTGTAGAATTAGGTGACGTCACACGCTGTATATCTTTATGAAGCAGATTTTCATCTGCTACACGTCTTAGTTCAGGTTTAGTTTGACGGTAAGCAATGCCATGCTCTTTGCAGGCAGCATCTAACATGTTAATAACAGGGTTACCACGTGCCAAGCGGACGTCAAGTCGAGTACCAGGGCAACAGTACTGGTAAATAGGAAGATAAAGCTCAAAAGGAAGAAGAACTATCACCTTATTAATGAGTCCAGGCCCAGCATGTTTCCTCACCTTTCTCCCAGCACGTTTCTTCAACTTTTTCGGCGACAGCTTTCTTACTCTTATCGCAGCCATGATAAGTGTTTATAAGCGAAGATAACTCGTTAGTTTTAGGTCCGTGATACAGTTTAATGAGTTGATATGTACGGCACTGTCTCACTGAATGTCTCTTAGCAAAACTCACATGTTCACGAAGCTCTGACAAAACAGGATCTTGAGTCCACTCACGATGCACCTTATCCCAGATATTTACTGCATTCGCAGCTACATTGAACAAAAATGCCCTTTGGTAATGCATTCAAGTCTTCTTCAGTATAAGTGTTTAGTTACATTTTGGAAGCATAAAACTTTACGATTGCCTTTCCAATTGCGTTACACTTAGTACCAGATAGAAAAGACATGATGTCTTTACGAATGTTTCTTTGACACTGTTGTCATTTTAACACTGCAATTTACATATGTTGTTCACCTCCCGGCATGCATTGCGACACAACCAGTCAAAGAGCATGCACACATGACGTGAAGACTGTTTAATTTTTCCTCCACTATGCTCGTTGAGAGGAGTTTTAAAAGATGGATATCCTAATTCATGCCAAATGATAATTTCGCATGTTGATGGTAGATACTCATGCAACCATTCCTATTTTAGAACCCTTAAAAAATCAGCCTTTGTAAAATGGGCATTCGTGCTCATAGCTAGAAAGCGATAAGCTATTCCTTTTTGTAACCACTGCAGACCTAAATTTTTCTATCCAATGTGTCTGCTTTTTGTCATCTTTCTGCAAACAGTAACGGAAAGATAGGCTGAACATTAAAATGACGTGATTTGTCGCCCACAACACAGTTCGAACCAACACAGCCACATCTTCGAACACAAATTTGTTGTCGTTCACTTTAAATACTTATACATCAACTATTAATGCTCTCGTCATGATGGAATAAAGCACTCTACTCTCTATCACAGTATCATAGAGACCAAATAAAATATTCTCAATCATAACACCAATAATGACTTGAGTATACTAGAGAATGACGTTGTTAACGAACAAGTCTAAACATGCATAACCATGTCCACGTGATCGCTGCACGTTGAAAAATTGTGACCTTAGTATGGCACATGCTCAGTCAAAAAACCCGATCTCGACAGGTACAACCTTTTCCCGTTTTTCTACGGTGTCGTTTATGAGGTGAGGTGAACCTGCAAAGTTTGAGACGGAAGGCCAGTATCTCAACCATCTGAGGCGTTCAGCCTGGCAGGGTAAGGTAGATGGTGGTATATAATTTCTAACTACTAGATTGTGTGCCCAAAAAAGCCTTGATTAAATTCCAATACTCTCCACAGTGCTCATATGGAGTGAGGGCATATAAATCTCTTGATGAATATTTGGCCATCGAATGGATACGTAATTCCCTTGAGCAGACCTCTCGACGGTATTCGACAGGAGAAGGCTACGTGCCACTACCGAATTTTACTCCCTCCCTTCCTACTATCATATATCATGTCATTCATTCCATCTTATTATTTTCCCTGATGAGGTTACGCCAGGAAGGTCATCCGGGTATAAAATCCATCTTAACAGATTCATCACCCCACAAACCCAACACCGTAGAGAAACGGGACAAGGAATGGACACACGTTAGGTTATAAAGTCATACACGCAATGGCAGCTGTCCGCATTTCAAATCACCCACGCTGCGACGTCACAGCTCTGTTAGGAGAAGGCCTGCGTGTTCGGTAGTGTAAAGAGAGGCTTGCATTTTGAAATCGCTCGGTAAATCACAAAGTCACCGTGAGAGCGCACTGATATGTCTATAGCGGGATCTGATAGTCATTTGTCACGCTGTGACGTCACAGCTCCGTCAATATACGAAGTAGGAGACAGACAAAGGGCCTGCGCGTGCGTGAGTGATCCGTTTTACAGTAACTTGCAAACTCGCCGTCAGAGTGTACCTCAAGCTGATGTACATGCGCACAAGCTATCCCTCCATTCATGTCTTTAGCGGGATCTAGTGAAATAGTCATTTGCTTACAGTATCTCACGAAGTAGACGCGAGAGTCCGCTGATGTCTGTAGCGGGATCTGATAGACATTTGTCACGCTGTGACATCACAGCTCGATCAGGAGAAGACCTGCGCGTTGGGTTATGTAAAGATAAGCATGCATTTTAAATCGCCCGCGCGTATTACGTCATAGCTCCATCACTCCTCAAGGGGAGACGGGCAAAGTGCCTGTGTGTGTGACGTTAGATTACCGTTCGTGCCCAAGATTAGGTTAACATACCTGTTAACCACACTTACATGTGACTTCACCAATTCGGCTCCTCCAAGGGGAGTTCGTAAATAGCCTGTCTGAGGTGAGGTTGGCGTTCCTCACAGCGAGGTTAGGTTAACACGTCATCATGGCGTCGAAACCTCAACTACCAGTCACCTAACCGACTGGACTCCTCCAAGGGGTGCCAATAAATAGCCTGTGCGAGGTTAGGTTAGCGTCCATGCGCAAGGTTAGGTTAACACGTCATCATGATGTCAACCTCATCTGCAGGTCACCTAACCGATTTGTTGCTCTCCATGGGCGCCCGATCTATTCGGCTCCTCCAAATGTCCCCGTGACCTTTCCGACTTGGCTGCTCTAAGGGGGGCCCGTCCGATTCGGCTCCTACAAAGTGGCCTACGAGTTTAGCATTGCCCTCGTACGTCAGGGTATGACGTCATAACTTCACCTAGAGGTCGAAAACACTCCACGTTGGCCAGTGTGTTTAGCATGGCCCCCGTACGTATGGGTATGACGTCATAACCCTACCTAGGGAGTCTGTGGGGTTAGGCTTGCTCTCGTACGCAAGGTTATGACGTTATTCCGCGTTCATTGGTCTAGAACTTACATAGCCTTACTACTCAACTCGGGGTCAGTGACCTCGTTTTCGTATCTATATAGCCTTACTGCTCAACTATGGGTCATTGATCACGTGGGGGAAAATGCTGACTCAGCACCCATTGTCTTAGAACCCACATGGCTCATACTACTCTTGTGTGGCGGCGCAAGTTTGTTGAGATTGGGCAGTGAAAGTAGATAACGGCAAATTATTCCTTTTATCATCACTTGACCTTATGCCTAATCATTCCAGGTTAAATGAGACTTGGGTGTTCCGTGACGAGTGTAGTGAACTCCGTAAACAAGAACTGGAAGTATATGTCTCGATAAACTATACCTGCATTTCATTCTTATGGACCCTGATCATACAATCTTCGAATTCATAGCGGTGTCACAGTAATCTTCTTCATCATAGTGAGGAGTTACGATATATAACTACGTTCACAGGTACATTTTCAGAGAAAAACTCCTGTGTTATCTGCGATTAACTTTACGTAAGTGAAAGGTCAATGTTGTAACTGAAGAGATTTTATCTCCTTTGACCACATTGAACAACACCTCAGGAATTTGACATATATGGTGCCGTGTTATTTTCTTCACTACTTTCCCATTATGTTAATTGGAAGATCAGAAGTTTCCAGTCGCGTTATAACTTGTTGCAAATTTCCATAATCGATCTTTGTTCATAGAAATTTTCTGAACTCAGGAGTTGTCCCATTGTTAAGGCAACTGTGTCTTCAGAGATTAATGAATAAATAGCTTACATGATTTCACTCTAATGTTCTGCGTAAAAAAGTCAGCTTTAACTACAGTGCCCCATCTAGTATGTACAAACTGAGCTGGATGAGGAATAGGCTGCACAATTTTCGTACATTCAATTTTTGTGTTTAATCTTTAATGTCATCTATAATTTTGGACATCACATTTCGACAACGAACAGGTAAATGTATCCATGTATTATTTATATGTCTGGAATAGATTCAGGGTTTGTACAAACGTAATGGCAGCTGAATCTTCAGCATCATTATATCAGACACCCAGGAGACAGAGGCAGACATTTAATAACCCAAGATTGTTTAATTTGTTCCGGAAGTTACTCTTACCAATTGTGAGAGGAAAATGTGAGATGCCTGAGCGATGGAAATACCAACTAACTGATTAATATCTGGCATGGGGAGATGATTTATAAAAAATAAAAATGGAAATTAGTTAAGATACAATCACAGTGGCTGAGAACAAAGAATTACTACCCAGAAATGCATTTTTGAGATTTTTCAATCAATGTATGGCAAACGTCGACCACTAGAGCCTCCGACATTGGTATACCACAAAATATAACATATAAAGTTAGGAAACGTTTCAAATGGTTTTCACTGTTCTGACAAACGTCACTTTTCTTAGTCCGAAAACTTGCATTATGAGTTGTAAATGTTTTCCAGATTATAGTAACCATTTAAGAAGCGTGTACACGACAATTTTCATAAAAAATTATGTAACACCGTATTTTTGTGTGGTAATAATATAAAATGCTAATGCTCTAAACTCTTCTCCTGAAAAAATGGATTTTTAATTGTAAACATTTCGTTATGCAGCCATGCCTGGTCATAGTGTGCATTAATTCAGCTTTCTGGCAGAAGCTGCAATATTACAGCAAACCACTAACAGAATGTTGGTTGCCCTCGGAAAGAAATGTCTGTTAGCTGAGGATATATCCTGCGTCATCAGAGGGGGCTGCGGCCTCAAAACATGGCACAAAGCTTCCTTCGTCCTGTGTCCAGCGGAATTGCCAGAAGTTAGTTTCACTTCTTGAGGAGTCAGAACTTCAAACGAAAGTCTTTGTGAGTACATTTTACTGTTGATTCAGAGCAGTTAGAAACTAGAATCTTGTAATCAATATGGAGAAACGTAAGATGTAGAAGCAGTGCATATGTAACTATATTAAACAATAATTGCAACGGTTAATGTGCGCGCTGAAGAAGACCGGCATACAAAATTTGTGCTAAGGCATATCTGCTTATGATTGGACAACCTAACACGATTAGGTGTGAACTAATATATGCTTATGAGTGGAAAGACTAATTCCAATCAGAACTAAGCAATTATTGGCGGTGAGTGGATGGACTAATGCCAGTCAGGAATGTAAACAAACCAAACGCTTACAGATATCTCTCAAAGCAGGAACCGAAAAGTTCAGGTGTTGGGCAGGGTGATTGTGAATCATTCTTTCGAGCAGCCTGCGACTTCAGAGAAGTGTTATGGGAACAATTACGAACATGCCTTCTTTGATATGGCAGTGACATATTTTAAACCCCATGAAGAATAAAGCCTCACTAGTATGGTAGTTGACATCAAAAAGCCACCCATGACTTCTGAAGGCAACATTATCACCATGGAACACTAATCGCCAATGGCAGCCTCTACGAATATGATGTTCATCACAAGATAGAGACCAGATAGGTACTGATCATTATTATTATTTTATTTAGTAGAGTATTAACCGCACATGGCCATGAACACAAATCTGTAAATATCAATCATTAATGCTCCACTGTGGTGATTTCATCTTTTCTAATAATCTTGGATATGATTGGGTTAATGCATGTCTACTTATGGTTAATGGATTGCCTATGGGAGCATTAAGTAGTTAATACAGTATAAATATTAGTAATCACAAGTGTTCAGATGTCTTCCCTTAATGATCAGCCATTGCATGTTATAAATTAGCTGACAAGAAATGACTTGTTGAGAAAATAATATAACATAGACAAGATTAATCCTCTATATGTTGCTATAGACCATTCACTGCCTGATCATTAACATACCTGACTTCAAGTAGGAAATCTATCAAGGAGGGTACCACTTACCAAAACAAATATTCCATGATGATCAGGCAGACAGAGATATTAGCTTTAAAGTATAATCTCAGTGGAAGAAGGAAACTCACGAACACAATACTATTTTAGAACTGAAGCATTAAACCTGAATTTACGTTCTTACTTGAAATGATGCTGCCCAGAATAACTGACATATTACAAAGTGCATACCACTTCAAGAAGTAAGCATACTATTAAATTGTATATCCCTCAAAAATAAAATATGTAGGAAGGAAATAAATAATTCAATAGCCATTGCATTATATATACTGAATTATTTCTTTGTAAACAAGTACAAACTGGACGATAAATTGGAGCTCCTTAAAGAGAATTAGAATTTATGTGCTGATGTTCAGTGGAGCCATCAATTACAAAGAGCAAATGATGTAAATTTTATGTGGCAGGAGATTACATTTAACATGTCCATCCACAGCAACGGGCAATATCCACAAATTGCGCATGACTATACGTAAGTAAATAATAACAATAATAATAATAATATCCTTGTACATAATTCCTACCGTTCATTCACGTCAAGTTGTCATCACATTTAGTTGATTTCCTGCATATGAAAATCAAGCCTCTAATATTTAAAATTCTCATTTACTGCAACATAGTTCCTTTACCCCTCTGTTGTCCTTTCCAGGAATAAAAATTGAAACAGGAATTCCCTTTTTGTGCCTTTGTGCAGTCCTTCATGATATACGCCAAAATTAGAAATAATAGGTGACTACATACTTAATAGATTTCAGTCAAATTCAGAATTTGTAGACCGTAGAATTCAGCACACTTACGGAGCAAATACACGTGGATAGCAATAATTCTTAAGGTGCGATCGAACTCGTCAGCTAGACCTCTAGTTTTCTGAGCGGCAATAACATTCTTCTATAGGAATACAAGAGAGCCAATGTCACTTCCACTGTTGTATAAACAAAATTACACTTTTTAAGATATTTCCAGAAATTGAACATCTGAACATCCTTTATCCACAGTAAACCGATAAGAGGGGATTAAGAGGAAGTTGTTGGGAAAGCACTTTCGGGCACAGGAAAACTCTACGGCACTTCTCCAGAGAGAATAATAACAATCATATTAGTTTTCCATATCTCACTAAGCAATTTTACGGATTTCGGAGACTCCCGGGTACCAGAATTTAGTCCCGCAAGATTTATTTGACTGAGCCAGGAACGAACCTGACAAGCTGGGGACCAACAGCCTGCACCTCAACTGTCTGAGCCACACAGCCCGGCTGCTGTTTGAGGTAGGATCTGTTAGAAAACATGGCGATGTACAGGGTGAACTTTAATAAAACCGACAAACTGCATTGACTTATTCCTGACTGGAAAGGAAGGAAAAATGCCCATGAACATGTGTCCGGAAACGCATCGTTGCGACGGTAGAAGGCACGTACGAATTAAATTTTCTCTGACTACTTGCGGTGTGTTTCTTCTGTTGTAGATTGTGTGAATGAAACAGCGTACTGTCCGAAGCAGAATGGTCCGGTATTCATGTCGGAAACAAGCCGAGATTGTATTTGTGTATGGCCAAGCCTATGGAAACGGTTGAGAGGCAGCACGGCTATACCAAAACAAGTCCACTGACAGACACCAACCACATCACACAACGTTTCAAGCCATTTTTTGCGTTTGTGTGATCATGGGTCCTTTCAGACAGACGAACGTGCAGGGAGGCGGCGGACTGTGCGTACACCAGATCTGGAGGAAAAGGTTCTACAGGATATTGAGACGAAACCTAGTACAAGCTCCGGGCAAGTGGCCCGCCAATATGGTGTAAGCCAGACCACAACCTGCATGACAACCGCTATTATCCCTATCACATGCAATGACTGCAAGGATTACTAGCAGCGGATTTCCATCTACGCAAAGAATTTTGTCGATGGTTTTTGCACCAGGCCATCACAGTTTTGGGATTTCTGTCATCAGTCCTCTATAGCGACGAAGCAACTTTTACCAGAAATGGCATCGTCAATCTGCATAATCGTCATCGGTGGGCTACAGAAAATCCCCAGTGAATGGCTGAAGCGTCTCACCAGCATCAGTTCAGTATTAATGTTTGTGCAGGGATTCTTGGCGACCACATACTTGGACCTGTTGGTATTCAACAACGCCTCAACGGAGGAACGTACCTGGACTTCCTGCAGAATACTCTGCCTGGATTACGTGAGAATGTGCCTTTGGCAATAACACAGGTTATGTGATTTCTGCATGTTGGAGCACCACCCCACTTCCGTATTAGAGTTCGCCAACACCTCAACAACATTTCTCCACGCGCTGGATAGGATGCGGCGGCCCAGTTGCATGACATCCTCGATCAGCGGACATAAAACCTTTGGGGACATCTGAAAAGCGTTGTGTATGCTGCACCAGTTCCTGATGTGCAGACCCTTCAACAGCGTGCTCACGTCACCTGTGACGCTATTCGGCGAGAGACCGGAACGTACGAATGAGTGAAGCAATTCATGATACGACGTCTGAACGTGTGCACTGCAGCCCATTGAGGCCACTCTGAACATCTGCTGTGACGTGGATGCGATTCAGCTATCTACTGTGTTCCGGGACTATTTGTTGTCGTTGCACGCACACCGTCCATTTCCTGACACATGGTCTTAGGGCATTTTTTCGTACATTTTCAATCAGGAATCAGTACCTGCAGTTTGTCGGTTTTATTAAAGTTCACCCGGTACACATTAAATGTGTGGCCTTTCACGTGTGTTAATGGATTGGTAACACCGACGATAGTACCAGAAAATATATGATTTTATACATAACTATGAATTAGTCAAACCACAGAGAGAGTTCACATTCGATAAACAAGACGGCGTCAGTGTATTTATTTCTGGTGGGTCACCATACAACTTTCATCACATTAATTGGACAGCCTCAGGCAAGAGTAAGGAAATTATACGAAAGCGCCTCCCTTTCACGAAACCTTATACGAAATTAGTCACACCAGCGCGGACCCTTCCGAAAATGAGTTAGCACGTGTCTAGCAAGATTAGGTTTCGAAATAAACTTTTTTCGACATTCGTTACAAAAATACGGGCGAAGACCAGTATGTCGGAGCAAGTGTCTGGTTAAATAACTCTTCAAAACAAATCTATCACCACACTCATTACAAAAGTACGGACGCACGAGGGAATGGGTAGATAGATGCCTATTAAGAGTTGTCTTATCACGGTAACATTTAGCACACTCAGGACAGGAATGCGATAGCTGAGCAGTATGTGAAAGCATGTGCCTTGTAAGTTGTGATATCACAACAAAGCTTTTACGACATTCACTACACTTATACTCACGTTCTGTAGTGTGAGTGCCGAGGTGTAGTCGAACAGCATATTTGCTGTGAAATTTACTACCACATTCATCACAGGAAAAACGGCTTTCATCAGTATGGCTCAATAAGTGTTTAGTAAGTGTAGCCTTCGCACTGTATCTTTTTCCACATACGGTGCACGAGTGCAATCGTTGTTCAGTATGTGCGAGCTCGTGTCTCTTAAGATTGCCCTTTAAGCCAAAACTTTTACGGCACACATTACATTTGAATGGGCGCTCTGCAGTGTGAGTAACATGGTGTGTCTGCAGGAGGCATTTCCGTGAAAACGACCTACCACATGTATTACATGAATGTGGGCGCATTCCAGTATGGGTGAGGAGGTGTTGTCGAAGACCAGATCTGTAGGAATTTTTTTTACCACATTCATTACAACAGAGTGTTGGTTGTATAGGAGACGGGATGCGCCTTTCCTCAGAGTAAGACAACAGGCGTATGTTACGTACATTGTAAGGTGACAAACTGCACATCTGTTCATTCCCTTCTCTCAATATTTCGCAGCTACTATCACATGTATCCACTGCACCTCTGGTCAATAATACAACGTTCTCAACACTAGAATACAGAAAAAAACAAAATTCACTACCCATTCCGCATAAGATGACAAAATCAATATAGAATTCAGAAACAAACTCAACATAGCTACTGAAATGTTCCCTACATAGTGCAGTGTACCATTTCCAAGAACAGATTATCTAAAAGGTCTTACACCACAGTGGGTAGTTTGGGAGACATAAAACTGAGCTTGTCTTGCAAGAACAGTCCTGAATACTGTACAAAGAAATATTTTTTCTCCCAGTGAGTAATAAGAGACACGGAGTACAAAACCTAATGGAAAAAATGACACTGCATTCTGTAACGTCTTAGCAGGGTATCAGGCAAATCAATATGCAATTGGTAGCTTCTATCTAACATTTATTTTCCAGTTGCATATTATACACATTAACATACAGGCCTACAGAGGAAACACTCTCATAGAACAGGATATACATTTCACAGATACACTAGTGAGCTCAATCTCTATTCACCCTACACTGTATTCAAATAAGAGGCCAAATGCTTCAGAGCTTGCGCATGTCAGAACACAGTCTGACATACACAAGCAACATGATCCTCCTTCTTCAAGGTCTTCGCTGTCAGTCCATGCTGTTGCATGTTAATCCCAGAGTCACAGACGTTCACACAGTTCAGAGCAATGACTTCAACTGCACTTTCCCGTCATTGTTATTGACAATCACTCACTGAATGAGCTCAAAACAGAACTGACTCGCGGTCCCATGCTCCTTTAAGGAGACCAAAGATTCTAGAATGGTGCGGTACAAGAATACGTGTAAAAAACACTCAAAGCAGATCCAGGTTCGCTGCTCCCATAATTTCCAAGCTGATCTCGCACTACCGCTACGAGGGCGAAGACGAGGGTTCTGGCCGTGTACTAGACTGTTTCATGAATGGTGCGGTTGAAGAGGGAGCGGGTGGGCAATAGCAGATGATGTCACAAGCCCACTCAAATTCACCCAATTGGCATGGCGTTAGCTATAACGAATACAATACATTTCCAATCTGGATCAATCAAAAACGCTCCTTAATAACATTCAGAATAGCAAATCTAAAACTGTCCACAATAGTGAACAGCAGTGCAGATATCACTATAGCAGGGAGTGTGCGATCTCCCGTCATCTACAGTGGTGTATTCAGTCCGAAAATTTGTGATTTGTTTAAGTTTAAATATTATGTTGCTAATATTTGGGAACTCACACTTTCTCTGCATGTTGACTTAAGGCTTCTTTACAGACCAGGTGTCTTTTGAGACAGAAGATTATAAAGTATTTAACAAAAACCAGGAGTCCAAGAACAAACTTGGCCCAAGTGTTTTAGAACAGCAGTCATCCTAGCAAATATGTTTCAGTGCTATCCAGATACGAAAAGGAAGGGTGCTCTCCACTTATTAAAAAAACCATATATTCTGGTAGAAGCTCGAAAACGATAACTAATCGTTTGACTGCAAAGACCCTGCAGAAAGGCACCTCACAGAAAACCCGTCAGAGAACCACATACCATCTAAATCACCAAATATGCAGGAAGTCACTACTGCTGTCAAAATTTACAAGGCACCCTGAAAAGACTGCATCATTGTAGAAGCTCTGAAAGCTAGTGGAGTTGAAAAAATCGAGATCATAACTGTATCCTTGTCGAATGCTGGATGATTGGCATATTACCTGATGGCTGGAAAACATCTCTTAATAACTCATTATTCACGAAAAGCGACCGAATTGCTTGTAACAACTACTGAGTTATACCAGTGCTTCCAGCATGCAATAAAGTACTCTCCATGATGCTACCAGACAATGTATAGAGCCAATTCGACCAGATGATTGATGAGTATCAGAGAGGATCCTCCTCAGGTGGTGGTTGTGCTAAATAACACAGGACGGTGTGGCTGGCGCAGCTTGAAGTATATAGAAGCACAGTTTACAGAAACGAATAGAAATGTGGATTGCCGTAAACAGCATAAAGGTAA
This sequence comes from Anabrus simplex, assembly GCF_040414725.1. Taxonomy (NCBI): domain Eukaryota; kingdom Metazoa; phylum Arthropoda; class Insecta; order Orthoptera; family Tettigoniidae; genus Anabrus; species Anabrus simplex. The sequence goes on along the minus strand of NC_090277.1, from coordinate 33,903,688 downwards.
AGCGAACTGTTTCATTGTTGGATGAAAAAAGGAATGGCCAGAACTATGGACTCAAGCAATACACAGTTAGATGTATGTACATTATCAATATTGTCGCAACCGTTGAACCTACATTAACGGAAGCACATCAAAACTCATATTTCCATAGGTGCAAATATTGTGTTAATTAGGACCAGACCGCCCTTCACCGCAACTATGTATTAATCAAAACCTTTGGGCAATTGACACAATCTGACTATGGCACAGCAAAGGAAACCAGTTTCTCTTCACAGTGACCAAATGAGTAACATTATCACAGCCAGGATGGAGCTCCTGGATTACACTAGGCTTCCAAACCAGTGGAGGAAGGTTATATCATTTTAGAAGTACCAAGTCTCCTACAGCTGGATTCCATTTCCATGTAGATGATCACTTATGCCTCTGCTGGTGTGACTGCATATATTTCTTTGACCACCTTTGCCAGAAAATGTTTAGAGTTTTTAATGCGCTTGAAGAGGGAACTGCACTATTAGCCATCATGTGCATGAAGTCCTTACCCATACTCACAACCTGCACCAGACTTTTTATCTTCATTTCACTGACATTAAATTCCTCAAGGATACGAGGGCCCAATGAGATGAGTATTCTTAGTAGACTGGACAGCGGTTGTAAATCTCAGAACATAACTATAAACTTGCTTGAGTTTGAGATAGGAAGAAACTTTCTCCAACTCGTGTGAGTGTACATTACCTAGCAGCAATCTCGTAGAGGATTTACATTCTGCATTCAATTAAGATGTTATCTGTTGGTAAAAATATCAGGATACAATGGGGAAATTCTTGCAACAAGGTACGACCATGCCACAATACATCGAGAAGAAACATTTTTGAGGGTAAAGCACCTCAGGACAAGTAGTCAGCTGGATTATCAAGGGTAGGCACATCTCTCCAGTCAGGGACAGAAGCATGAGAATGAATTTCGCCAACTTGATTGGCAACAAAGATTTTCCAACAATGGGCGGGTTTCTGTAACCAATAACAGGACAATTGTGCCTTCAGTCCAGTAGTATGTGGAGATGGAAACGGGCAATTTCAGAGATTCAGTGACGTCACTCATAAGGGAAGAAAGCAATAGAGCAGCAAAAAGCTCTAATATGATTCAATAGAATAACTCTCGACTTGGAAGGCAACATCTTATCATTATCAGATACTGCCCTAACATACGCACAAACAACATGCGAGTTTTTTAAGCTTCACAAAAGCCATGGATTTCAAAAACCTTATCCTCAGAAGAGGGCATTACATTACCCTGCATTCTGTGTTCGTTAAGCAGGGGGAGCTCAGATAGACAGCATTCTAAATCTAAATAATTTCAGATAGGGGCTCTAACGGATCAACCCTAATAATAATGTTCAGTTGCAAGTAACCCGCCACGAACCTGCTACGCAGGCGTAGCAGGGGGAGAGGTGATACTCCCACTTGGTACGTCCCAGGTGGCGGATAGGGGGGTCCTAACCGGCTTGCCGGCGGACTTGAGGGAAATAAAATACCTCTCGCGGACCAAACACACACCCCCTGTGGGTGGAGGAGGCAGACGAAGAAATCACTCACGGTATTCCCTGCCTGTCGTAAGAGGCGACCAAGGGATGATCCAATTAGAACCATGAAACTACTTGTAATTAGTACCATCACGCAGGGAACACCATGGGTTGCATTTACTTGTGCGTAGTGCCACTCTCTTAGGTACGCAATAGGTTTGTGATTAGTAGCGACAGTTTGTGAATCAGGATGGGGGTCCTACAGTACCTGTGATTCGTACGCCTATACGAGCGACACCATGGGATGAACGACACCATGGTTCTGCCTTACCTATGCTCCGTTCCCACTATGTGAGGAATTCCACGGGATAGTACGGGTCCCTGTGGTTAGTCCATTATGTGAGGAACGCCATGGGTTTGCGTTGCCTGCAAACAGCGCCGCAATATGCGGAACATCATAGGTATGTGTTACAAATGCGCATTACACTACCTGTGAACAGTACCATAATGTGTAGAATACCGCGAGTCTCCGCTACTTTTGATTAGTACCGCAACATTACACATAGCATGGTTCTACTTTCCGAGCGATAAATACCATTATGAGGGGCTGACGACTTGGATTTTGGACCCGTTTCGACTATAGGCATAATCGATTCAGCATCGTGCTATAGAAGCAGTCCCTTGGTCGGTAATACGATTGTTTTGTGCCAGCTTCTGCGCATGTGAGGCACTGTGGGTCGGATCCACTGATCGTTTTTAATTCATATCTGTTCATCCATTCATTCTTCGTCCTCATGCTTTGAATTCTGATCGGTGGAGGATTTTGGAATTTTTAAGTTGTCATTTCATTTCGTCTCATTTCGTACCGTTGGGGGTCGATGACCTCGATGTTAGGCCCCTTTAAATAACAAACATCAATCATCAATCAAGTAACCCACAGTTACTCAATTGGTGAGTGTGGTGCTCAACTCAAAATTATATTGCTTTTTGTCAGAATATTAAAAACACCTCTACTTTTGAAACTCCATATACCTTTCAAACGGATTGTTAGGGAGGAGAAGTGTCAGTTATTTCCATTATCATTGAAAGCGAAGAGCCTTAATCCATTATAAGATGTGACATTGCATGTTTGGTGGGCTGTGCGCTCAACAGCGCGTGAATGTGCTACTCAATTCCCTGCATTGTAATAAGTCAAGGTTTGTCTTCTGCATGTGTTTAATGTGAAATTCTTGTATTGTGACTGTTTTTAGTGAATTTACACAAGTTATAATAGGATCGACTGATCATATAATTTCGTGGTTCGGTGAAACATTGGAGAAAGTGGACTTGATCGGTGAAAATGATGGTAATGAAACAGATATGGTTTACGAAAGTTATCCTAACTCTGAAACCGTGTCTGCATGTTCTGAGGAAGAAAAGGCTCTTTTGTTGATTGAAGGCTGTATTCTATTCGTTTTAGGAGGGGATGGAATTACTAAGTGGGATCTCCATGTTCCCACTATAAATGTTCGAACCAGGAAACAGTATTTCAGGAACGATGGCGAAAGGAACAGAAGTGATGACTGACTGTGTAAAATGTTTGCTTCCTGTTAAACTGGATTATATGTTTGCATTATTTAGCTCATACTGAATATAATCTTCCTATTTCCAATGTTTAAATTTAAGGACCAGTATTCATGTTCCTAAATAAGGGGACAATTCTATAGTCCCATTTCCTGATACGGGGTTGGGTATGAGATGAAGTTAATGTACATGGCATGTGTTATGGCCGGATGGCCTTCCTCTTTCCAATCTCAGTTGAAGAGCTAATGAAAACGAAATGAACGATGGTGAATGAAACTGGGTAAGGAGGTGGAAGGAATCAGCTGTGGCCTATGAATAGTAACTGACCCGGGCGCTTGCCGGGAAGTGTAAACTGGAAACCATAGAAAACCATTCTCAGAACAGCTAACGGTGGGGTTCGAACCCAAGCGTCTCCCGAATGGAAAGCTTGCCTCCACAGCCATAGCACGTTACCAGCCACTCCACTCTCTCATGTTCCTAAATAAATTACTATCTCAAATTGAAATACTAAAAATACCTCTACCTTTATATGGGCACAGTATATCCTTTAAACATGAAGGTGAACGCTGTGTGCAGTGCTGAGCTAAAGAGAAATTCGCCGAGTTCTCTTCTATCAACTCCAAAATAACCCAGTTTTCAAAATCCTATCCATACTGAATTTCACTGCTTTGCAATACAACATGTCATTCATTCCAGGTATGCTTCTCAGCTTGCTGAAGAAGTGCTCTACTAGGTCACCGTGACCTTGTGTATGTTGGGTAGTCAGCCCGAAGGCTGGTTTGATCCTCTGCAGCTCCGCCAACAGCCGCCATAAATAGTCCAGGCATCAGTGAAGAGGTGTACTAGGGAAATCCTGTTGACAGGGGGTACTTAATGTGCAAGACGCATGTACGAGTAATGGCGCACATAAAGACCTAGCCAGTATTGCTGGCACATTCTTCTTTTTGGTATCTGCTTTACGTCGCACCACACAGAGAGGTCTTATGGCGACGATGGGATAGGAAAGGCCTAGGAATGGGAAGGAAGCGGTCGTGGCCTTAACTAAGGTACAGTCCCAGCATTTGCTTGGTGTGGAAATGGGAAACCGTGGAAAAGCATTTTCAGGGCTGCCGACAGTGGGATTCAAACCCACTATCTCCTGGATGGAAGCTCACAGCTGCATGCCCCTAACCCCATGGCCAACTTGCCCAGTCCGGTACATCCTAACACAATACCAATATAAATGGTCTGTTATTGGACATTATCAATTTTCCAACTAACTCATTCCTGGTTGCTAGCGTTTCGCCCCCATGTGCTAAGTTGGGTTTATCAGTTGGTACTTAGCACACCCACCAAGATGCATGGCTAGTGCATACCATGGAGGCTACTGTGTAGGCTACTTGCAGCCACCGGCAGTGCCAATGCACTAGGAGAGAATTTGTCTCATTAACAAAAAAATTGATGCTTGCATGGCCATAGATGCTGATTCCCATAACATCCATAACATCCTAACAATCCAAGACGGTCAAATATGGAGCAATGATTGTGCGAATGCTTCTGATCATGACTTTCCCAAGTGCTTTCTTCATGTTTATTGGAAGCTGGATCTCTTCATATTTAGGATGCCAAACAATACCTAATGCCTTAATAGCTTCATCCTCAGTGAGTTACAAGGTGACAAGATTTTTCTATCTTCTACAGTGACACTGGCAATGACTTCCGGGCAATTTGACATCCACTTTGATATTAAATTGTTCACTATCAAGAATGGAAGAAATTTCTGATTAAACCTCTTTTCTTCTTCAACTGAGCTAGTACCTGTCAACAGGTCTCCAACATAAAAACAAGAGCAAATGATCTCTGATGTAATGTGGGGAGATTTTCTGTTTTCATCAGCGAGTTGAACTAGACATCTTGTAGTAAGAAAGAGAGCAGAACTAGTACCATACGCAACTGTAGTAAGATGGTAGTTCTTGATCTCTTCATCAGAGGTTTCACGCCAGACAATTTTCTGGAGATTTCTGTGGTCAGGATGAACTAACACACCTCCAATAACCTTACAAATATCAGCAGAAAGAGAAACAAGATAAGTTCTGAACCTGAAAACAATAGAGAGCAAGTCAGGCTGAATAGTAGGGCCAATCATTAACAGAGTTCAATGCTATACTATTTGAAGATTTAAAACTTCCATCAAACACAACTCTCAGCTTTAGCACAGGGAAGTGATCAATTCAGTTCCTTTCTTAACTAGAAAGCGTGTGGCATGTACAAATTTAAAAAAAAATGAATGTGATATGGGCAAAGGACACTTTTTTATTGGAGATCATTACTGCTCTTCAATATCAGAAAGACAACAATATTGACTTGCAAGGATAGGCTGTGCATTTCTAAAAATGATTAAAAAATGGTTTGAAATCCATGATGTAAGTAGCGCTCATTTGTAGCACATAAAGACAGAGAAGATGCATTTTTTTCAACATTAGTGACAGGAGACTGGAATCATTAGAAGTTTTCTGTTGTAACGTGTACGTGTAGGAGTAATGTGTTATGGAATGGCATTCTTAAGCAAAGAAACATCTGAAGCTATTCTTCTGAAAACTACTTCTAGTGTCTTGAAAATTAAGTACCTCCTGTCATCAGCATTCTATTACATTCTTACAAGGTCAAGGTGACCTAGCAGAGCATTTCTTAACCAAGTTGAGAAGCATATCTGGAATCAATGACGTGTAGGATTGCAGAACAGTGATATTCAGTACAAATAGGATTGTGAAAACTGGGTTATTTTGAAGTTGATACTCCTTATGGAAAAATGTAGCAGCTCAGCAGGTCAAATGGTCAGTACCAGACAACATCAGGTTCAAACTAAACAAGCTTCATCCATCTCCCTGTAAGTAGAGTAATTGCTCTTTCTCATAAAATTGTATTCCATTTTAATAGTTGAGGGTAACCTTTATGTTAATGTTTCAGCTTTGTGAATTTCCAGGTCTTTGATTTTTAACAATGGAAATGAAAACATTGACATATATATAAAGTTTTGTTTTGCTACAAGTACGGAAGGAAATTGACTAGGGAAAGGATCATTGCTGTTGTTGTTGGATTCCGGCAATTTTAAAGAACTCCTGCAAAAAAAAATTCCAACACCCAGCGTCTGTTAACAACTAGCACATACGAAGGAGATAATACAAATAACAATATTAATATATCCAATCTGACTGCTGTCATAGCTCTCGTACAGAAGTCCTATGTAAAAATCTGCTTACAAAAAGAAAAATTCATTATAGCCATCTCAATAAACAGCGACCTGTTCATTCTTACTTTCTTTAAGATCAAGCAGAAAGATGTAGTGATTCTGCCGGATAAGAATCCAAATGTACTGTATAAAAAATTCCCAATACATTCATAAGATGAGACAGATAGTGAAAAAGTGATTTTAACCAGGTAGTGTCTTTGACAAGACTGTTGCACTAATAAATCAGCCAGATTGCACAACACCAAGATATAAATGTTTCATGGCTTAGATTTATATTTTATTTTGCAAAAAGTTTCATTCAAGTGACTAATGCCCTTTAAAGACCTAAGCATTCAAATACTTCACAAAAATTAGGAACTTATTTTTTATGAGTAAATATTCCTACAATTTGCTAAGTAGAAGTAAATTAGTAGGAATCAGAAATGAAAAGATGCACGATTCCCTCACTAATTCAACACAAAAATTGGGTCCTTGATTTACAAAAGTTGTTCAGAGGAAGCCTGCTTCCTTGTACATGTTCACATGTTGTGATGTGGTTTCTTATTGAGGGTACAACACCAAATACACACCTTTTGTGGCCTTCAAAGAAAAGCAGTTCATTCTTGTATGTATGTATGTATGTATTTATTGAACTGAACATAACAGGCTTTTGCCAAGTTACAATGTTCCAATATGCAATTCAAAATAAACACTTACAGACTATTTATAGCTAAGCACTAACTACTTACTACTTAACTACCTCTAAATCTACTATGTACCATCTTGCACATGGGCAGATCGCCAGCTCCACATGCAACACACCACCTCTACTTATGATTAAACTAACTACTTTACTACATTAAATATATACTAACTCTATCCTAAATCTGTCTGGCTGCGAGATCACCCCTGGTGAGGAACTCCTACCATCCTTCCCTGGGATGTCACGAACAGACATATCTCATGAGGCTCGGAAACCGATACCTCATAGACCCCTTAAGCTGTCAATGTTATTTCCTCACCACTCGTTCGTGTAACAGCCCATATGTGTGCGGATTGCCTATCTCTACATGTAGGCTGACATGCCTGTATTCCACTGCCGAGACGGAATCCATAACTTGGCTCATCTTTTGCTGTCTCACTGACAACTTACTTCCTCTAACCTCACACTATTCACTACCTTACTCTACTCTACACATGCAGATGTACCGAATCAACACTTTAGCTTGAGATAGGTCAGGCCTAACTCCCCCTCTTCTAACTCTACTGTACGTCAGCAGCCAAAACAAACTAACTAACAAAAGCAAAGTAAAATAAAATAGGCAGACAAACAACAAACAGCCTCATTAGAAGGAATATAGTACGGCTTACATATCAATGAACTGAATCTATTAATTAGAAATATACAATACCTAAGGAACAAAGGAACAAAACTGAACAAATATAAAAAACGAAACATAATACTAAACTTATAATTATTGTCGCCCTTACTTATTAGTGAGTTAAACTCGATAATGTTCCATATCTGTGAATCAAAGTTGTTTTATGTACATACATGGTTACAAAACTTCATTATTATTAACCCATACAGAGATGATACTTCAGAGATAATTACTTTCTGTATGTTTTCTTCTACTGACTATAATCAATTTTAAACTTCTTATTTAGTGTACGGGTAACTGATCGACTTGGAGTCTCCCTCTTCCAACCTCGGTCGTCCGAGGTAGGAGAGCCGAGACTTGGTTCATCCTGGAATACTAGCATGCATTCCTGTATGTGTAGTTTAAGTTTCCGATAATATCCTTTTAACCATGTGTACTTGTGCTCATTTCGCTGTTTCATTTTTTTTCAGCAGCATGTGCCCCTTCCCTCATTCACCACTTTCATTTTTTTCTCCCACAAGCTTTTTACAATCGTCAATAATTTTGATAGTTTCCCTGGCCTCCTCCATTCCCTGTTTATTAATTTCACAAGAGTATAGTACTCAGATTCTCTTTCCAGTTTATTTATCTCTTCCGCTTCCAAGTATTTAACCCGTAATGCTCTTGTACTTTCACACTGTCTCAAGAAATGTGCATTTCCTAACTCCTTTTCACACAATAAACATGTATTTGCAACTTCTGTAAATGTCTTATTTTTATAAACTCCTATCAACCACCTTATCATTCCCCTATATTCTCTTTTGGTTAATTTATCAATGTATTATTTTCATACCTTGATATACATTCATGAATTCCTCCAAAGTTCTATTATTACCTTCAGCTCTTAGCCTTTGTATTTCTATATCTGCTACCCTTTGTGCCACTCTCCCGCAGACTTTTCTTTCTTCTAAATCGTTGTCCCAATAGTTCCCCATCCCAATTCCGTCTAGTATTTTCTTTAATTTGCCCACCCAATACCCATCCTGATACTTCATTTGGTGTCGGTAAGCTATATCTAGAATTTCTCCTCCTCCTCCCCTTTTTAACCTAAACCAATATTTTATTAGTCTCTTAATTATATCCACTTTTATATTAATGTCATTACACATTAATCTTGCTCCACTATTCGCTGTACATATTGGTGAGCCTGTAATTATTTTAATAAATCTACTAGTGACTGAATCGAGAATTACTATTTCCTTTTCTGTGCTGAACCGTATAGCATTTTGATTTAATCACAGTGTTGAATACATTTCTTTGTACCCTAAAATCAACATTAGGCATCCTGTTATCTAATATTCTTATACTAGCTAGGGCTGCTGTACAAATCAGTTTTGTCCTCTTGACGTGTTCAGACCAATTTCCATTTCCTGATATGATAATTCCTAAATATTTTAACTTGTTAACTACTTCCAGATTTACTCCTTCAAGATACCATTTTTCCTTTTTTGCTAATTTGTTCCCATTTTTGCACACCATTACTCTAGTTTTCTGTGCGTTAATTTTCATATTCCATTCTTTACAGTACTTCTCGATACCATCAATACTTCTTTGTATTGCAACTGGCGTTAGTGTGAACAAGAGTATGTCGTCTGCAAAGACAAGACCAGGAATATCCAGATTTTCTAAACATGGCAGTGCTAATCTTTCCTCAACTTCAAATTCTAGTAAATCATTAATGAACAATACAAATAAAATCGGTGACAATTTATACCCCTGTTTCAAATCCATTTTATCTCTCCTACTACTACTCCTTCTTTGACTCTCACAGTACACTTTACTTCAGCATATATCTTTTCTATAGCCCTTATCATTTTACATGACACTCCTACTTGTCTCAATCTAGTAACAACTGCCCCCCTGTTCACAGTATCAAATGCTTTTTCTAAATCTATTGATGTAATATAGAGCTTTCCACCTTTTTTCTTTACATATTTGTCAATAAGAGTTCTCACAATAAAAACATTACCTGGTGTTGTTCTCCCTCTTCTGAAACCACTTTGAAATTTTGACAAGATTGAATGTCTCTCTGCCCAGTTCCTTAGTCTATTTGCTAGTATACCCATATTCACTTCCCCTAATGTATCTAATAAGGTAATTCCCCTATAGTTTCCTGGATTTAATCTATCCCCTTTATTTTTATATATAGAGCATATTATCCCCTCTTTCCAAGCTTTTGGAAATATCCCTTTCTCGAAGATTTTATTGAATATCTTTGTCAAAATTTCCAACATGCCGCTTCGTTCTCCCACCTCTTTCCAAAATTCATATGTGATACCCGAAATTGCTCCTGATTTTCCTTTTTTGGCTCGTTGTAACAGATTCCGTATTTCGTGAGTCGAAATAGCCTCATCTAATTCAGGCAGAGAGACACTCAAATCCCCCGAAACAGTAATCCCCTCATGATGAGCTCTCCATTTGTCTTCTTTATTCAATCATTTCTCGAAATACTGGACCCATGTACTATGACTTATATTGGTCCCCCCAGAACCAGACTTCTTCTTGGTTATTTGATTTATTTTATCCCATACTTTCCTACTGTCATTGTCCTTGCACTTTTTATTTATGTCTGCAGCCATCTTTTGTTGCCATTCCAACTTCGTCTTTCTTAACAATTCTCTGTATTCTTTCCCTTTTTCACAAAATTTGTTTCTAGCTACTTGACCACCATCCACCCTGTATCTCCTAAGTGCCTTCATAACTAGTGTCTTTTTCTTTACACATTCTGTATTATACCATCCACCTTTTATCTGCATTTTACTTAGATTATGACTCACACCTTTTCCTGCCATTCCTATTGAATTTTCTATCCTGGTTAGGGCTTCATCCACTCTATTCTCTTCTATCAATTTTACAATACCTATTTTCCAAATCACAAAATTTTTTCCATTGAAGTACTCTTTGAATTCATTTCCTAATTCTTCTCTCCAACGATACCTAGGGATTATCCTCTCCTGTATGCTATCGTAAACGATCTCTTGCACTCTTATATCTTGAATCATTAATTTTATAGATACTGGCATATGATTTGCCTCTGCCCAATCCTTAATGCTTATCTCTTTGATAATTTGCAAACTATCCCTAAAGCATACAACTAGGTCAATTATACTGCCCCCATTTTCTACTATATAGGTTAGTTTTCCACTCTCATCTCCAATCCACCACCCATTCATTATATAAAGCTCCTCTACCATGCATAATTCTAGTAGTTTTTCTCCATTTCTGTTACATTCTTTATCCTGGCTATTTCTATTAACTACTAATACCCCGTCCTCAAGTTGACTGTAAACTGGTTTCTTGTCCCCTATCCTCACATTAAGATCGCCCATAATAATAATAATGCTTGCCTGATCATACGTACTTCTCATTCGTCTAATTTCTGTCGCTAAATTCTCAAAAAAAATCATTCTGCGCAAATGGGGAGCTCAAAGGTGGATTATATATAAAAGCTATACATATTTCATTCCTCCAATTGACCCTATCTAATATTCTTATCCAGATTAATTCCTTAAACTCAGATTCTAAGAGCTTTATTCTATCTTTTTTTAGTTGTTTTTGATAACCACTGATATTCCGCTTGATATCCTTCCTCTATTGGATTTCCTTGATCCATATTGACTCCATACGATACACCCTTCTATCTTTAAGTCTTTCTTGTAATCAGCCCAAGTTTCTACAAGCCCAAGGATGTCCGTTTCTTCCAGTAGCTCTTTAAAGTCATTGTTACCTATTTTGCTCCATACTCCTTCAATGTTAACACGTGATACCTTTAACTCTAGTTATTTTATACTTCTATGTTCTAAACTCCCTGACTTACTTCTGGTTATTCTAGACCTTTCCACTTCCATTATACTCCCCTCCGGAGAGCAAATAACGTCCTTCTCAGATAGTTCTTCTGTGATTTTTAATCTACTACCTGAACCCATCCCCTTCTTCTGAAAAAAGTCTTTTAGACTCACTGACCTATGCCTGGAAGTATCCTCAGCTCCTCCACGTGGCGCTGCTGTTGACATCCGGCTCGCCTCGTCATTCCTCCCACTGTTATTTAACTCCACTGGAAGATCTGAAGTAGACTGTTGAATCACCTGCCCAGGGTTATCAACCCCAGCACCGCACGTATACTCTGGAATCCCTTGTGTCATCACTCCTTCACCATGCACTTCCGCTGATGACCCAAACTGCTTACTTTGTTTCTTAAACATATCGCCCAGATCACTGAATGTCCACGTTCTCGCCCAGGTATCTCCCATCACATGGAAGCGGTTTCCTCTTACAAATACCGGTAGATTCGATTTTCTTACATGTCGTAAATGGAATTGTAGAACTCTTTGCTCTTGGAGGCTTTTTCTGTCCATCTCCCTTTTTATCCAAATTCTGCTACCCTTCAAGTTCCTCGCACTATTCAAAATTCTGCATGCCATTCACAAGGAAACAAACTTAATTCTAACAGGTCTTCTTCCCCTATTCTTTCCCATCCTATACATATCATCTATCTCCCTTTCGGTACAATCAATGCCTAATTTCTCTCTCATTAGCTTAAAGACTGAGTTCATCAATTCCATCTTAGATTCTCCTTCCATTTCATCCAGTCCGTAAATAATAATATTTCTTCTCTTCTCCTCCTCCGTTCTTCTGCTATCTCGCCATTGAAGTACCTGTACTTGTTGTTCTAGCGCCTGTATCCTCTGATTTATTATAGCTCTTTCTTCCTTGTCTTCTCTTATCTTCACCTTTATTTCTGTCAGATCTTTGGTTATGCTGTCCATGTCGTTGATTTGTTGGAACTGTGCTTCGAGCATTTCTTTGGTCTGGTCAGCCTGAGAAGCATCGCAGACAACTTCCTTGATTTTCTCCATGTTCTCCCATGTCAATGGGCCTGGGTTCATCTTGACGCCTCCGATGACTAATAATAGAGTAGCCACTATAGCTGCCACCATCAATAGTTCTATCAGTCCTCTTTCTTTATTAAATCCTAATTTACACTCCGTCTTGATCCACTTGACCCGGTTGTGCCATCGCCCTATTACACTCCTATACTGTTACAAGATATTAGAATCATTCCGTATTGACGGTTTTCACTTTACAATGGCGAAAAATGAAAGTATCCTCCTATTCAATACATCATATATTCCGTCATTACACGGAGTAAACAAGTTCAGACATGTTTCGGCTCGTTTGAGCCATCTTCAGTGAAAAAATTAGGGGAGGTTGGAATAATTTACATAATATGAGTTGAAAAAATGCTAAAAAACATAATGAAAGCGTAAATGAAAAAAACAAACAAAAGAGAGCCTAGACGGAAACAAAATTAGCACAAATATACAATATTTACAACAATATGCAGAGCAAAAAACAACTTATTGCGACAAAATTCAGTGAAACAGGTGTTAATTTGAAATAATAATTGATACTAAAAACTGCGTTAACCTAAGAAACAAGGGAATGAGAAAACAAATGATGCAGATGGAAATGAATAATAGTAGCACATGGTGAGGTTGTGGACCTCATAGTTTACAAATTATTGGTTTATAAAAATGACAAAACAGTTTGAAATCGCTGTCAAAATCATCCTAGTGGAAACCCATCACATCAAATTGGTCAGGAGGAGAGCGGGAGCAAACATTTTGAGAGAAACCAAGCCTGAATTAACCTGCAGGCGAAAAGCCTGTGATAAGGAGAAAAAAACACCATTAAATTTAAGGCTTTAGAAATAGCAGCATTCTCAATATCTTCTCAATCTAGCGGTCCCTTTCTTCATTATTGTTTCATAATGTTGGCTGGTGTTTTGCCTTATTATAGAGGGGTCGGAAGAGCCGCATATAAAAATATGAGAAGCTGTGTTAGGTAGAAGACAGATGCATAGTAAATTGTAGTAATCTAGTGTCTGCAAACACAGCCAAACTAACAATAGACTCGATCACGCGAACGAGACCGTTACTTTGAGAAAGCCAGGCCACTAGAGAGGACAACCACCTACTGCACACCATTAGAACTTCATTGACGGTTTCCACTAGATTACTACAATTTACTATGCATCTGTCTTCTACCTAACACAGCTTCTCATATTTTTATATGCGGCCCTTCCGACCCCTCTATAATAAGGCAAAACACCAGCCAACATTATGAAACAATAATGAAGAAAGGGACCGCTAGATTGAGAAGATATTGAGAATGCTGCTATTTCTAAAGCCTTAAATTTCATGGTGTTTTTTTCTCCTTATCACAGGCTTTTCTCCTGCAGGTTAATTCAGGCTTGGTTTCTCTCAAAATGTTTGCTCCCGCTCTCCTCCTGACCAATTTGATGTGATGGGTTTCCACTAGGATGATTTTGACAGCGATTTCAAACTGTTTTGTCATTTTTATAAACCAATAATTTGTAAACTATGAGGTCCACAACCTCACCATGTGCTACTATTATTCATTTCCATCTGCATCATTTGTTTTCTCATTCCCTTGTTTCTTAGGTTAACGCAGTTTTTAGTATCAATTATTATTTCAAATTAACACCTGTTTCACTGAATTTTGTCGCAATAAGTTGTTTTTTGCTCTGCATATTGTTGTAAATATTGTATATTTGTGCTAATTTTGTTTCCGTCTAGGCTCTCTTTTGTTTGTTTTTTCATTTACGCTTTCATTATGTTTTTTAGCATTTTTTCAACTCATATTATGTAAATTATTCCAACCCCCCTAATTTTTTCACTGAAGATGGCTCAAACGAGCCGAAACATGTCTGAACTTGTTTACTCCGTCTAATGACGGAATATATGATGTATTGAATAGGAGGATACTTTCATTTTTCTCCTATACTGTTGCACTGTTATGCCCATACTGCTTTTCCTGCACTTCCGCACCGCCTTCGACGCACGTCTGCTCACTAGCTCAGCTCAGCAAAGACTGTCATTCTTGTACACCAATATATTCATACGGCTCATGAAATAATAACAAATATTTCTGTGGTCCACAGAGATAAGGAATTAAGGGGGGTGAATGGATGGATAAATTATCATACCTGCCAACTTTACAAAACCAAAAATCAGGAGATTTTGATATGAAAATCAGGAGAAATCAGGAGATACAATTGGTCAAAACTGCTTATTCTACATGTATTGCGCCACAGAGTACTATGATATATTTATAACACTTATTGTCTCAAAACCCGACTGTTGGTATACCAGGCTACAAGGCTGAAAATGATGCATATCTATTCCCTCACAGGAAGTATGTGAGAGAGATGATTGGTCTCTGATAACCATACCGAAAATAGTATGAACTCATGCTCCACATGTGTGAATCAGTCATGCACTTAGATGCCATTAGTTAGCAAATGCATAGAATAATATATTGCATCAAGTGTCCGCGTGATTTATTTCGATCAAATAACTAGCTGATGTACCCATGCTATGCTACAGAATTCTGAGACTGTTCTTATAGTTTTCCCAACTGAAGTCAACATAGGTCATTTACAATGACGCCAGTATGAATGTCGCGATTAAAAGCAATGCTGTCAAATGAAATATTCGATAAAAAGAAAACAGCACATTTCCTCACTTTTAGCGAGAAGTACTATGGTGTTGATCTAACAGTTCAAAGTTTCAGAGTTAGAATGACCAGGCTGCAGACAGCCGCGAAGACTCCTGTGTAATTATTCCGCTTAAGTGGGCACACTGCTCATTCCAATCACTGCCCCGGAGTAGGGATTGAATAGCTGGAATACTATGATGATCCAGTGAGTTATGTACTAGTAGTATCAGAAAATTTATGAACTACAGGAATGGCATGCTAAAGAAGAGAGATCTAACTCCCCACTCTCCAGCCACTTCCCGCCAATATTCAGGCAGGCTGTTATACTTGATACGCAGCAGTAATCCCATTTATCGGAGATAAATGGCAGCAGAATACTCAAAGTACATCACAACAAACAATGGTCAATGTAATGTTATTGTAGATCAATTTTATGAGCTTTCTATATTGGAGGCCTTCACATTTAGTTTTCTTCCAAATCTGTGATATTAGAGCATCTAATGTCAAGTGAGTCCTTTCTTTCGTGACAACCACTTGTGTTATTTAAGCGATCGTTCCTTCATGACGTTTTTCTCATTATTATAATCATCTTCATAATTTAATCACCATCACCACCAATATTATTATAGTCGGTACAGTAAAACTGAATAAGACATAAATAATAGGAAATTGCATTCTCTATAACTTTTGTTATGTAGTACTTTTCAATATGACCAGTAAGATAGATAATTAAAAATACATTTTTGGCACCATCTCCTAAACTACCACATCGAACAGAGTGAATAAATCAGTGAAGACTGTAGTTCTTTATTCCCCGACTTTACATAAAATTCTGTTCACCCATTTTCATGTACCTCGGCACTGATATGGACTAGCAAAAAAAAAAATTAAAAATCCTAATTCATGAATACAGTCAATTTTATGAGCTCATAAGGCCTCATTCAATACGGTAAAAATGTATAAGACATAAATGATATGAAATGTAATAATATATAACTTTAGTTATGTAGTATTTATCGATAGGGCCAATAATAACATAAATATTTGAGAATTACATTTTATGCCTTCCCCTAAGCTACCATTTCACTCGGCGTGAATAAAATTATTTATGACCTAGATTGGAGCGACTTATTCCCCGACGTTATATACCGACTTTCATTAAATTCCCTTCAGCCGCTATGCCGTGATGTCCATGCGTACGTACAGACAGACATTACGGAAAATTAAAACGTGCATTTCCCCTTGTTACTATGGTCGCGACCGGCACAGAAATAATCATTATTTTTAAATTCTGAGCAATGTACAGACAAAACTCTTATTTTATTTATATTGAGATAAATTAAAATTAGTCAAAATTGTTTCCAAATGGCTCGTAAAATCACTAGAAAAGTCACTAGTCGTTATCATTGAATTTCTGTCACTAAATTACTAAGAAAGACTCAATATCTAGCGTCTGGTCTCTAGAATCGACCAAAGATAATGGAACTGACTAGACCAATGTGAACGAACACCAACATAGAACGCGAGAACGAGAGATTGATCGATATACGCGTTGCGATTTACAGGTTTCAATAAACATCGCACATTTCTCGCATTAATAAACGTCGATGTTTCGTTTAAAAGCAGCCAATGAGCGATGGACTTCCGGCCACTGGCGTAAAAAAAGCTGAAATGGCGGGATTTGAAAACAAATATTTGAAGTTCACCAAAAATAAGCTAAAATTGGGAGAAATGATAGAATAATCGGGAGGCGGGAAAAACTGTCGAAAATCGGGAGTCTCCTGCCTAAATCGGGAAAGTTGGCAGGTATGAATTATAAATAAAAATTTTAAATTTAGAAACACTATCTACTGAAAACTTTTCCTTTTTCCTTATAATTTAGTTTTTAAACAGCAACAACAAGAACAACAACAAAAAGTTTCATCAAGGGAAAACCAGACAAACTCAGAAAACTTACAATATTGCAGCTCAAAAGAAACCGTGAAAGTCTCCTGATCCGCAGATCTCTTAAATTTCCATTTAGTAATATGATATCCTGTACATGCCAGAGGGAAAAACACTTCAGAGAAAGGAGTCGTAGCTTCTAGAACAAATTTGCACAACACGGCTCTCAAACTCTCGAGTCCAGTTTACAACTGATTTTGCAACTGCCTTATTATTGGGCAAGAAGGCTATGTTACAAATACTTGTCTGATACTACACACACTGCAATAAAAGTTACTATTTTAATACCTTAGTTACCCTCTAAAAAAGGATCAGAAGATCCCAAAGGAATCAGAGGCATAAGGCCAACACAATGAAAAAGTGAGGAAAAATTAATGATGTAATGGTTAACAAGGAAGGCCGAAAATGAAATGATAATGGAGACTGAAACACCAAGCACTCAAAAGATTAATCAGAACCAGAAACACCTAAGTGGGCATAAGGGCCAGTGACACAGACGCTAAGCCACACTACAAGGTGACTAACCGGGCAAGTTTGCCGTGCAGTTAGGGGCGCGCAGCTGTGAGCTTGCATCCGAGAGATAGTGGATTTGAATCCCACTGTCGGCAGCCCTGAAGATGGTTTTCCGTGGTTTCCCATTTTCACACCTGGCAAATGCTGAGGCTGTACCCTAATTAAGGCCACAGCCGATTCCTTCCAACTCCTAGCCCTTTCCTATCTGATCGTCGCCAAAAGACCAACCTGTGTTGGTGCAATGTAAAGCCACTAGCAAGAAAACAAGGTCATTAATGGAAGAAAATTTAAAGGTGGAAAAAAGATTATAAAATTCTAGAAAACTAAGAAAACTTAGTCACCCAGAAGGAAAACAGAAGCAGGAGAATGAGGATAAACACCTGTGTGTCCTTATATTTTACTGGGTTCCCATTAGGGATGCAATATTATAAGTCCTAGAAAAGCCTACATTTACGAGGATAAGTAAAATATAAATGAACCTTTCATTGTAACTATTTTATTTATCAAAATTATGTACAATTTACACAGTTCTTGCTTTTCGACATAAGTCCCCATACTCTCTATACACTTATGTCAACGGACAGGCAATTTCTTCAACCCATTTTCAAGGAAGGTAGACGGGCATGTCTGTAACTAATTGTGCACGAACTGTTTCACATCCTAGAGATGAAGCTTCCATGGTGTGAAGAATTATTTAGTTTAATTTCCGGGTTGAACCATGTTGTAGTTGTCCGTACATCACGTACAGTTAGCCGACATTTCGAATACATTGCAGTATTCTTTGTCAAGGCGACTGAAATACCCCTACTCGATCCGAGGTAATCAGTCTCCCAGGCAGCAATTTACACTACTAGAGTGGCCCTGACCCTGGCTTTTCATATCCTAGCCTTTCTGGCTGACATAAGCCCTGGCTGTCTCATGAGCATTCTGGAAGTTACGTGTCACAGCCAGGTAGTGGGGGCTTGCCCGCGCTGTTATGTAATGGGGTTTCGGCCTGCATGCTTATGTTTTGGTCTGTATGTCTTAAACTATGAATGATAGGCATCCAAGAATTACTGATTTTATATCCTTCTTCTAAATTTATATTTTTCGGATGTTTCTTGATTTCAATAGCCTCGCGGATTTTCCTTTCCAGATTCCAAGGGATAGCTGCTAGGATCTTGGTCTTGTCAAATGATATTCCGTGCCTTGTTACGTAGGAATACTTGGCTACCACTGAAATATCTGTGTTTTGATTCTTGGTGTGACGCATATGTTCTTTTAGGCGGGTGGAGATCAGACGCTTTGTTTCACCAACATAACGAGCTCCGCACCCACATTCAATGTGATATACTCCAGGAACCTGTAATTCTATTGTGTCTTTTACTGATGGTAGATAACGGGCTAGCTTCCGGTGAGGTTTATAGATGGTTTTTATGTCGTATTTGTCCAGTATCTTGCCGATCTTGTCTGTAGTATTTTTGATGTATGGCAGTATCGCTGTTTTCGGGCGGGTCAGTTCTTCTTTCCTGTTGTTTTCTCCGACGGCGGCCTTTTCTTCATTCTCCTCTGATTTTCTAAAGACTCGTCGGATGTTTTTGAGCTAGTAGACATTTTTTCCTGAGGGTTCTCGTGAGGTGTTCTTTCTCTTCCTCGAGGTGCTCTGCTTCTGATATCGCTATGGCCCTGTTCACCAGTGAAGTTAGGACAGCCTGCTTTTGTGATGGGTGATGATGAGACGAGGCATGTAGGTACCTATCTGTGTGTGTGTTTCCTGTATACTGCGTGACTCAGAGTCCCATTGGTTTTACTAGGACATCCAGGAACGGTAGTTTTCCGTCTACATCGATTTCTATGGTGAACTGAATATATACGTTAATAGAGTTGAGATGGTCGAGAAATACCTGTAGGTTATTGCTCCCGTGGGGTCAGATTACGAATGTGTCATCCACAAAATGGAGAAAACATTTTGGTTTCAGGGTAGATGTGGCTAAGGCTTTCTGTTCGAAGTGTTCCATATACATGTTTGTTATTATTGGAGAGAGTGGCGACCCCATCGCAGTCCCTTCTGTCTGTTCGTAGAACTCACCGTTGAAATAGAAATAAGTGGCATAAAGGCACTCTTTAGCTAGTGTTGACGGGTCTTCTGGAAATTTCTGATCTAATAGGGGAAATACTTCTGTTAGTGGCACCTTGGTGACAAGTGACGCGACATCAAAACTTGCTAATAAGTCCGTACTTTCAATTGATTGGTCCTTAAGGAGCTGGATGAAATGTCGGGAGTCCTTCATGTAGGTTTCAGTTTCCTGTATGTGGCTGAAGTAGTCCGGCTAGGTAACGGGCGATATCGTGCATTGGAGATTCTATATCGCTCACGATAGGTCGCAGAGGTATGCCTTCTTTATGGATTTTAGGAAGGCCATACAATTAGGAGGTATTAGGTCCGAGGATACCTTAGCCACATCTACCCTGAAACCAAAATGTTTTCTCCATTTTGTGGATGACACATTTGTAATCTGGCCTCAGAGCAGCAATAACCTACAGCTATTTCTTGACCATCTCAACTCTATTCACATAAATATTCAGATCACCATGGAAATCGAAGTAGACGGAAAACTACCATTCCTGGATGATCTAGCAAAATGCAACTCCAATGGGACTCTGAGTCACACAGTATATAGGAAACCCACACACACAGACAGGTACCTACACGCCTCGTCTCATCATCACCCATCATAAAAGCAGGCTGTCCTAACATCACTGGTGAAGAGGGCCATAGTGATATCAGATGCAGAGCACCTCGAGGAGAAGAAGAACACCTCACAAGAACACTCAGGAAAAATGGCAAATCGCTCAATAACATCCGATGAGTCTTAAAAAAATCAGAAGAGAATGAACAAAGACCACTGTAGGAGAAAACAACGGGAAAGAAGAACTGGCCCGCCCCAAAACAGAGATACTGCCATACATTAAAAATACTACAGACAGGATCGGCAAGATACTGGACAAATATGACATAAAAACCATCTATAAACCTCACCGGAAGCTAACCCGTTATCTACCACCAGCAAAAGACACAACAGAATTACAGGTTCCTGGAGTATATCACAGTGAATGTAGGTGCGGAGCTCGTTATGTTGGCGAAACAAAGCGTCTGATCTCCACCCGCCTAAAATAACATATCCATCACACCAAGAACCAAAACACAGATATTTCAGTGATAGCCAAGCATTCCTAAGAAACAAGGCACGGAATATCACTTGACAAAACCAAGATCCTAGCAGCTATCCCTTGGAATCTGGAAAGGAAAATCCGCGAGGCTATTGAAATCAAGAAACATCCGAAAAATATAAATTTAGAAGAAGGATATAAAATCAGTAATTCTTGGATGCCTATCATTCATAGTTTAAGACATACAGACCACAACATAAACACTCAGGCCGAAACCCCATTACATAACAGTCCGGGCAAGCCCCCACTACCTGGCTGTGACACATACCATCCAGAATGCTCACGAGACAGCCAGGGCTTATGTCAGCCAGAAAGGCTAGGATATGAAAGGCCAAGGGCAGGGCCACTCTAGTAGTGTAAATTGCTGCCTGGGAGACTGATTAACTCGGATCAAGTAGGGGTATTTCTGTCGCCTTGACAAAGAATACTGCAATGTATGTGACACGTCGGCAAACTGCATGTGATGTACAGACAACTACAGCACGGTTCAACCTGGAAATTAAACTAAATGCTTCACATCCTCATTGGTTGTGAAGCACTCTCCACCAGGAGCAATCTTCAGTGTCATAAACATGTGGAAGTCAGACGGTGCAGTCCAGGAACTATCACCGAGTGTTTATGTTTAAAAGTTGGGTTACTTAATCAACATTCAATTGTGCATTTGTGAGCATATTTGCTGGGTTATTCTTGCAGTGTGGGGTCTGGTGTTGTCATGAAGAAGCAGTAAAGATTTGATTGGGATGCTACGCCTTTTCCACCTGTAGCAAATGCTAATCTGTTGAAGAAGCTTGCAGTAGAAGGCCACAGTAATCGCCCGAATTTCTTTGAGGGAATCAACTCAGTACTCCTCCGTAGTTCCAGAACACCGTGGCCAAGATATTGCCTGAAGGCAACAGCATTTTAGCTTTGACTGGTGGCCTTTCACTACGCCTCTGCCACTCCATACTGGCTTTCTTGGATGAGCGAGAGTAACTGTTGACCCAGGTCGCAATACAAGTTACAATTCACCTAAGAAAGGTGTGACCAACCTCCTAGTGCTTTGTCAGAAACTCGTGAGAATTTGCTCTTCATTCATCAGCCTCGGACCCAACAAGCTGACACCTTTCGGAACCCAGGTTCTTCTAGATAATTGTCAGAACACTCTATGGCTGATATAAAGCACACTTCTTCACATATCAACTTCAAAAAGCTCTCGGACAGCCACAATGTTCTGTGATGTTGTGCTGGTGTGGGTGGGGACAAGGGCTTGGCATGTTTACAACACTCTCACGTTCATCCTTAAACTCATTATATCAGTCCTTCAACAAGGCCCATCAGATGATTCTGTCCCCAAACTGTGCGTGTGACCAGTGAGGAATTTCAGAGGGTTTAATATTTTCATGGACAACAAATTTGATGATAATGATGCGTTGCACAATGTGTGGGTGTACACCTCTCTCACTCATTGTGAGAGGGAATGAATGAAGCATAGACGAGACTTCCTGAGGTATGATACCACTCCCCGAGACCTCTCGTTCTGTGCTCTAATAGTCTTGACCACATGCGCACATTTGCTAATCGCCTACGGCTTTCTTAAAAAAGTAGTGTGCCGCGATGAACTAAAGATCATTAGGATGAACAGTTAAGGGCTAAAGTCTCTCACTTTTTAACATCAATGTGCTTCAAGATACAAGGTCCCCCAAAAGCCCAGTTTTATATGAGGTGGCAAGAAAAAATTTTCAGATCAATAATGTAAACTCAAAATTGATAGGTTAAGAAGGTTCAGATGTCAAACTATATCACTGGTGGATCAATTTACCATAGTGTTGACAACTTCAGAATGATAAACAAACAATTGAATGTTGATTAAGTAACCCAACTTAAAAACATAAACACTCGGTGATAGTTTCTGAACACCATGGAACAATAGAAAATTGATGCTAGGAACATCCAAACCAATAAGACAACACTACTAAGAAATCACATTGTTCAGTGATTTTTAATTAGATGACAGCATAGAAAAGCAGCTGTTTGAACTAACGGAGAGGCCTTACTCCTGGTAGCAGAGCGAGGTCAACATCAGTCCACCAGTTTAATTAAATACTTCTTCACCTCTCAGTACTTTCAACCTCATAGAATACAGTTCTACAATACTTCTGATATATCCATATCCATGACACACAGATTGTTTAATTTAGACAAAATCCTCTCATTAATGGTTCCACAAGAGGCATATTGCAAAAATAATGAACATTACATGAGCCTTTTTAATCACAAACCCCGATATTTTACTTCGAGGAAAGGCGAAGAAAACTATTATTATCAGATATGCAAAAAAATGTTTGAATGAAAACAAAAAAGGCAAGACAAGAATCGAACACGGACCAGTGGTTTGGTAGTCTGATGCACACCTCGCTCTGCTGTAGTGTGAAAACACAAAAATGTTAATAACTCTGATATTACTAACTTTGCATCCAATATTATATCAATCAAACATGTTTTTAGACAATCTACTGTTGTATAGCATTGAAAAATACAATTTTCCATCATTAATTTTGACCTTCATTTTTCCAAACAACGGAGTGTCTAGCAAAAAGCCGAAACACTTGTCACTTTATTTTCAATATAGAACACCCCTACAAAATTTTATCAAAATCGGTGATGCAATTGTCAGACCCTTTCCATGTTAGTAATTAATGAGTCAAGGAACTGCTTGTAGAATGCTGTAAGGAAAGCTGCTAATAATGGATAAATTGGAATAGCCCGGAGGTGAGAGCGATTGTGCTACCAGTCAATTTCAAAGTTAAAATCACCAGTTATGTAGACCGGTTTGGATCAATGTTGAATGTTTTGAGACAGTAGTGTTTCCTCACTAATGTCACTGGGAAAGTTCAGAGCTCGGTACACAGATCGAAAAATAAACTTGCTCCCAGTGTACGTGAATTCCATTAAAACAACAACTACCTCTGTTTCCAGCTGCTCCAGGCGCACAGGGTTGAATGCAGGTTTTATGGCAATAAGGGTTCCTTCCCCCAAGGTTTCCTAAATACTGTGTATAACTGAGATATCACTTCTGTGTTATAGATCAACAAATATAGCGACGATTCACTAAGGCACACAGCAGACGGGTCCAAACAGGCACGAGTGGTCAGGATTGCTGCTTCTGCTTCATACATTTCAGGCTGCAGCATTAGATGGAAACATAGCAGCTGTCCTGTTACCTGCAATCCAAGTTTCTGAGTTGCTCAGATCACTATTTACATGGTTTGATGTCATGTTAAGAAATTATTCTGAGAGTTGAGAAAAACTTAATTTCCTATATGACCATGTTTGTACACACAGTAGAGATGTATTCATCTTTGTGCATGTTCTGTGAACTGACAAGTGACAAGATGTACACACCACTGAGGATGCCGAGGCCGTCCTGTTGCTATGAATCAATCCCCACTTTTGTTTTGCTTTCACGTGACCTTTAGAATTATGCACATTATATATGCGGTTGAATGAGACTCCCAAGTTTGGTACTGGGTTCAATTCCACATCTCCACTAAGAGTAACAGAATACATCACAATGTGAAGTAATGATGCATGTGGTTTGGCAACCATGCTCCACCCTAAACGCCCTTTACCCATTTCTGCGGTAGACCGTAGACCTTCACTTCATCACCATGTCCAAAAATTAATTTCACATTTACATACTACTAAAAAGCGTTCTTTAATTTCTAAATGTGTACACAATTCCCGGTTTGTCAAGGAGCACTTTGGTGCTATTTTTACAAATGTTACTACACATTTTACCATTAAAAACAACATACAAACTCTGAGGTCTCATATCACTATGGAACTGCTTGCCGCTATCTTGAACTACTTCCTGGTTATTTTCTCGCAATGAGTTGCAAACATAAATATTTGGGAATAACATTCTTGCAAAACAAAACTTTAGGTTCCTTCAATTTCAGTCAATACAATCAGACAAGAGGCATATCTGCCAACATTTTGATCCCAAAATATACATTCCTGCTGCCACAACACTGAGGATGCCGAGGTCTAGCTGTTGCTCTGAATCAATCTGCACTTCTGTCTTGCTTTTATTCCCTTAATTTAAGCCTTATAGGAAGCATTTCTCAAATTGGTTGCTTACATGTTACTCATGACCATACTTCAGACTTACTGGTTTGGTGGTCCATGGAATATTATGACAAGTGAGTGAGTGGTAATTTGAATTACGATCATATATTGCCTGAGATCAACAAACTGTGCAGAAATAAACTCCTACTTTCAGGACCAGATGTGAATAAAGATTGTGAATGTCCAGGAGGAGCCAAAGTTAAATGACAGAGCAATAAAGACTAGACATTAAGACAATTAAATGTCTCCAAACTGCATGGAGCAGCGTTTATAATGCGATAAATGAGGTGAAGAAGAATAAACGAAATAAAGATGAAGGAATATAACACATCAGCCTCTGTGGATCAGTGCTTTAGTTTCAGCCACTGGATCCCAAGATCACTGTTCAGACACAACAGAGATCTATATAAATAAAATTGTTTCTGTTTGTCTGTTTGTCTGTCTGTTTGTCTGTTCCACCATCACGTCGAAACGGCTGGATAGATCTCAACCAAACTTCATATTTAGAGTATACTGACCCCGGGGAAGGTTTCGATATGCATATCATTTTAAAATCTTTGAAAAGACGGGGGTTTTATAGGAAAAACGGTTTTCCTCCATTTTCTCTTATACTATTATAGGCAAAATATCGAATTTGTCGTATAAGGACGAGACAAAGCTCAATTTAATCCTCTTGACGCAAAGAACAAAACTCGGTAAGCCCTACGGGCCCGAAAACCATGTTTTAAGGCCCTAAAACCAACCGTTACGGAGATATTGGCACCACACTACCCCTGCTCTAGGAATCGGATAAAGAAATGAACTGCCGTAACCATGGCAACGTCAGCTCCAGGATTCTAGAGCAGTGAGATTATGCATGTACGTTTGGGCATAGCTGTCAACCAAAATAGGTACAAATAAGACTTAATATCTGGGAAAAAAATATACTGTTGTGTAAGGCACTCATAGGACTCCTTTGGGCGGGGATAAATAAAATTGTTTCCGTTTGTCTGTCTGTTTGTCTGTTCCACCATCACGTCGAAACGGCTGGATAGATCTCAACCAAACTTCATATTTAGGGTATACTCATCCCGGAGAAGGTTTTGATATGCATATCATTTTAAAATCCTTGAATAGACAGGGGGTTTATAGGAAAACCAGAATGGTTTTTCCACCATCACGTCGAAACGGCTGGATAGATCTCAACCAAACTTCATATTTAGAGGATACTCATCGCGGGGAACTTTTCCATATGCATATCATTTTAAAATATTTGAATATATGGGGGGTTTATAGGAAAATCAGAATGGTTTTTCCACCATCACGTCGAAACGGCTGGATGGATCTCAACCAAACATTGTATTTAGAGTATACTAATCCCGGGGAAGGTTTAGATATGCATATCATTTTAAAATCCTTGAATAGACGGGGGGTTTATAGGAAAACCAGAGTGGTTTTCCCACCATCACGTCGAAACGGCTGGATAGATCTCAGCCAAACTTCATATTTAGAGTATACTCATCCCAGGAAAGGTTCCGATATGCATATAATTTTAAAATCTTTGAATAGACGGGGTGTTTATAGGAAAACCACAGTGGTTTTCCTCTATTTTCTCTTATACTATTGATTTTCTGTAAACTTCGTTTACCGTACGTGAAACGTCTCTTCATTATAAACAACTTTCGTTATGTTCATAATTTACCTTACTCTTCACATGACGGAGAAATTTACAATTTTCTGCTGGTATCATGCTCTGCATTTAGTGACCGACAGACCGACAACGAACCTACAGGTTACCATGGCAACGTCTCTGACTGCATGCCAGTAGGGAAGTAACGTATTGCCATTTTCCTCATCATGCTTTTAAATTCGTGGTTGTTCCTTGGGTAGATGGCAAGAGAGGCATCAATCGGCTCATCTGCGGGATATTGGCGGAATATCGTTGGAGGTTATAACCGCCCTCGAATAGATTAAGTAATAACACCATTAGTCATCTTCATATTTGTTTACCTAAGAATCACTGAACCTAAATTTCTCCTCTGTTAGCGCTTTATTATATCCATAACTCACGGCATTTATTTATTTGTCGTTATCCGGCTGTCCTCAGTTATAATCCATTTTCTATTAGTTTCAACATTCTTAACTGTATTATTTTCTTCCTTAATTACGCCGTATGTACGTGAATGCTAGAAACTACTGGATGCATTTCCACCAAGATTCGTATTTAGAATACACCTGTCCTTGATAGGTTTCAGGGCAAATATTGTTTCTAAATCCCTGAACTAACTGGGGGTTTATACGAAACCGAAACAGTGATTTTGCACTTCCAAAAAATATACACAACAAAAGTTTATGGAAGTCTACCTACCTTGGTAGAAATTAATGTCTAAACCTTTTTTTCTCATGTGCATCATTTCGATACGAGGATCAATAAGGGAGATATCATTAAAGGACCGTTTTTCTGTACAAGTCCCATCGGACTTAACTCACGAGCGGGTGCGTGTAAAGCGTATTCCTTACAACTTGAAAACTACTGAAGACATTCGAAACAAAATTTATATATAGCATCCACCTGTCCAAAGGTAGGTTTTAAACGTAAATAACATTTCATGTTCCGGAATGGACTGGCGGTTTATAAGGAACCGAAATGGTGATTTTACTCTTCCACAATATATACAGAACAAGACCAACCTGACTGGAAATCGACCAAACCTGATGGAATTCCACCTCTAAACCTTTTTTTTCATGTGCATTTTTTCGTCAGGAGGATTAATAAGGGAGATATCATGAATGGTCACTTTTGCAGGTTAAGTCCAGCGGACATAGCCCAAAAGGTGTTTTACATGGAGCAGATTCCTTATCTATATAAATCAAATCGTAACGACTGTGTACCTCTACACTGACTATTTTGGCGAAATTTTCGTACAGCTTTCCGTTTAAGGGGTAATAATAACAATCTCCATAATTTTTGATTTCCTGAAAGTCCTAATTTTTACCCGCCTCGCCCAAAATCCACATTGTGGCATAATCTGCCAGAAGAATAAGAAGATAATTGAAATTTGACAAAATTATACGTTTTAGCCTGTAACGAATGAAAAATCCTATATCATTAAATTTTTCATTTTTTATCCCCGAAGAATATCGAAATATGCAGGCAATTTTAATGATGGTGCAGACCTTCGGAAATTCCTATCACGTAACGGATTGCACAATCTCCGTTCAATTTGGAATCATCTACAACCTTGGTCTTATGACTTTATGCCGTATCTGTATCCCTTTTACGTTTGATTTTTCTCTATTAATCGATGTTAAGTCAATTTGGAATTTTCACATGCATTATTCATACTTTCAATTACTTATATGAAATACAGAATCATCAAACTCTTCACGAAAATTGGCCCACTCAGTAGCCATATGTGAGCCAAATGCTACGTATGTAGCTGTCACATTATTATCCGAAAAGTAATGTAATGTGAGATGATCTTACAAAACCTTTACCCTGTTCCACGTTTCTAAATCTGACCCAAGAATAGATGACATATCATTGGACCAGCCATTTAGGCTACTAAATCCGGCGTGTCTTATGGTATAATCCTTTGTCGATATGACGTACGTTTAGTAGCAGTTAATCTGTAAATGAAGGTCTTCAATATTGTAAACACGCATATACTTTCGTATGTCGATCTATATATATTCACTGATGTCGATTTAGCGATCGAGAAAGGGTCGGTCTGCTATTGTAATCAGTACTCCCCACACCGACTTTGACTGGCAGTAGGAAAGGGTTCCTTCTCCAACTCCTGTGTAACTGTCATTAGTAAGGAAGGCCTACAATTGTAATGAATAGTTCCCTTCTCGATTTGACTTGCAGAAGGTAAGTGAGCATGCAGTTTTGTTTAAAACTCCCCTACCCGATTGTGTTTGGCAGTAGGCAAGGGTGCCCGCCATTATAAAGAAATGTACTCATCTAAAATGTGACTGGCATTAGGCATAGTGGCCTGTTATTTTGATGGAAACTCACCAACTTGGTGTGACTGGCAGTACGCTGGCTGGCAGTAGGAAAAGGGGCCTGTCATTATAATGATAACTGCACAACTCAATTTCGAGTGATAGTAGGGTAATTGCCTGCCATTATAATAAAAACTGTAATCTGTCTGGAGGTAGGAAAGGGGGGCTGCCATTTTAACGAAAACTCCCCAAATCGATTCTGTCCGCATAGTAGGCAATGGGGCCTGCAATTATAATGTAAACTTCCCAACCTGATTGTGAATGCCAGTAGGCAAGTGAGCCTGCCGTTATATCACAAATCCGTAACAAACACTTTACATTGGAAACGTACGGGGACCTCCCCATGCTCTTTCTCGGATAACGCTAAGAGACATGCAATTTTAAAACTATCTTATTTACTGCATGTACACTATTTACTTCGATATTCGAATACAATGTAGAATACCGTAGCGAAGCACGGGTACATTCGCTAGTACACAATAAAAAAGGATAAGATCCATATTTTCAATACCTTTTCAAGATAAAGTTGGAATTCAAGAGGACAAACTGGGGCAAATATTTGTTTATAGGAAGGGGAGTTTGGGATTGGAATAACTTACCAAGGGAAATGTTCAATAATTTTCCAATTTCTTTGCGATCATTTAAGAAAAGGCTAGAAAAACAACAGATAGGGATTCTGCCACCTGGGCGACTGCCCTAAATGCAGATCAGTAGTGATTGATTGATTGATACTATATATTACGTGAAAATTTCTACATTTCTGTTAAAACATCACGTTTATAAACTTTAGGTACCGGTTTCGACAAAACTGTATGTCATCATCAGCCTAGGACAAATTATACAAAGACAATAAAATACATTGATCATGACTCTTATATTATTCATGATTAATGACATACAGTTTTGTCAAAACCAGTACCAAAAGTTTTTTAACATGATGTTTTTTTACAAATGTAGAAATTTTCACATAATATATAGTATTGAAAAGGTGGATCTTATTATTTTCTTTGTTTATTGTGAATCTTGATTCAATACGGAACCCGAAGAATGAAATTCTTAACGTTAAGCAACAGAGATTGTCAGATTTTCAAAAGTCAGAATAAATTCTGAATCTGGACAGTAATTCAAGTAAACCAGAACTTGGTCAACTGACTGCAAATAATAGGACCTTGAAATATTGGAAATAATCCAGGAAGGTGTCTGATGTTATTCTTCAATCTGAAACAACTTTTAAAAATATGTAACAACACCAACATAAAAATCTACCATGTCATTATACAAGCCTCTGTATTCTATGGCTTTGGACCTTGAAAAGCCATGGAAAGCATCAGGAAAAATATTGATATAACAGGAAGAAGACATTTGCAACGTATCAGTAATGATAGAAAATGTGGTTCGATAGAAGAATGCAGAGATGTACAGAGATACGAAAGAAGACAGAATCAAGTGTCTAATTCAAGGCAGATTGATTCACAGGACTGTTCATGTTGCAAGGATGACCAACAGCAAGGTCATGGTGAAACAAACACCCCAGGAATACCTATTACAATATGGAGAAAAGAACCTTGATGGTAATATTAATAATCTTTGTACTGACTCAGCTACCGAGTGGTGCCATCTAGGTGGCCTGCTCATCACTAGATTCTATGTGCTGAGTTATATTAATTATATGGGATTTTCTAACAAGCCATGATCAAACCAACAAATTCAGACTGTGAGTGAAGTACAGGTGACAAATATCATGAATGATCTGAATGGACCTGTGCTGACTTTGAACCCACGATACTGGGATCTAAGGTCTTCACTCGAACATTTGTGTACAGAGGGAGCTACTAAACACAGAGATAAAGTCCATATTGTCGAGGGTTAGGGGTATGAAATCTAATTAAGCTAAACTGTACTTACTTGTCTTCTTCCTTGAGACAGGCAACAAGCTGACCAACAGCAGGTTCATCAATGCATATTTCATCCTTAATATTGGCACAAGGCTGTAAGGAACAAATACACAAAGCAAAGTCAAAAATGTAGAGTAAAAGTTTATTTATAACCATGACATAGCTGACAAATTAAATTTCAGTTGCAAAATAAAAGTATCAATGCATTCTCCCAATGTAAAAAAGGAAGTGAACCAAGAAGTGTCATGTCATAATTATATGAAGAACACGAGCAAGGAAAGGAACTCATAACAGGATAAGGATTAAAGCACTGGAAGAGGGAGCAATAGAGGAAGAGAGACTTGAAGGAGAAGGATAATTTCCACGTGTCTTGTCGTCTCTTCCTACAACATCCCGTCATTGTATTCATCCTATTATGTGTTCTTACGTAACTTGTTACTTGTTTGTTCCTTGTGTTCCCACAGATGACTATGACTGTCAGACAGACATATATTGGATCTCGAACTGAAGAAGGTTTGCCTACCATTTGCAATGCAATATTTAGACTAATATTATCTCTTGGGTTTTAGAAAGAGAGTCAAGTATTTCACTGAGACAGCAATGGTCAATTGATACCATCAATCTAAACCGTACTAATGAAAACTGAAGGAGCATAACTAATGCCGTATATTATGAAGCTAACAATAAGCAAAATGGAAGAAAATCCCAATGTCTTGTGTAGAAAATGCTGCAAAAAGATATCAAGGATAAAAACTGTTAAGGCTCAATTCATGTTAGATGAGTCTCTTCAGGGTACATTGCATCTATGGGTATGCCACGTAAAAGATGAAGCATTACATTGACTTTTATTTTAAATTTTATACAGATAAGGCAACCCCATTTTTTCACAACTACAAAGTTTCAGACAAAGTCTACAGTAATTTCATGAGAAAACATGCTTCAAACGGGCGTTTCTACATATATATCAATAAAATTGATCGGAAAGAAGGTTAGGAGGAGCAAAAGACAGAGTGAGTGATGTTTTCATTGGGCTGTACATATGGAGACTAAGTAGGCCACAGCTGGATGAAAACAGAAATGATGGTCAATTAGCTCTTGAAAATGAAGGCAAACAGAAGTATGGAAATAAGAATGTTGGAACTTTTTTTTTTTTTTTTTGCTAGTTGCTTTACGTCGCACCGACACAGATAGGTCTTACGGCGACGATGGGACAGGAAAGGGCTAGGAGTGGAAGGAAGCGGCCGTGGCCTTAATTAAGGTACAGCCCCAGCATTTGCCTGGTGTGAAAATGGGAAACCACGGAAAACCATTTTCAGGGCTGCCGATAGTGGGGTTCGAACCTACTATCTCCCGAATACTGGATACTGGCCGTGTTGGAACTTTAATAATGGCAATACTGCTGTAGGCATGCCATGCAATGAAACCTAATAATGTTGCTGATAACACATATTAGTTACATACCTACCTTGTTTTTATAGTGGCTTTATATTGCACCGACACAGATAGGTCTTATGGCGACGATGGGATAGGAAAGGCCTAGGAGTTGGAAGAAAGCAGACGGACTTAATTAACATACAGCCCCAGCATTTGCCTCGTGTGAAGATGGGAAACTACAGAAAACCATCTTCAGGGCTGCCAACAGTAAGATTGGAACACACTATATCCCGGATGAAAGCTCCCGCGAGCCCTTAAACGATACCTAACTTGCCTCAGAGTACACGGACTCTCCCTTCCCACATCATGCACATGGGAACTGGCAAAAGGAACACAATCTCATGTTAGCTGGCGGTCTATGGTAAGTTGTCATGATGTTTTTTAAACAGGAAAATTAAGATGGATAAAGTTGGAAAGTGCCAGAGGTCATACAGCATGACAGTGTTGTGAAGGTCTTCAAGAGGCATGCAGGGAATCTGCATTGCCTTAGAGGACAGTGGGTACAGGACCTTCTTTAGTACTCTCAACACTTTTTATCCTACTTATCGCCCAAATACTTTTAATAACATTAGAATCAGCCGTAGCAATTAAGCCTTCAACGAAGGACGCCAAAATGTAGCGGACATCCATCAGCCAGGTCTTCTTAGCATCAGTGAAGAAGAAGTGCATGCTCTTGCCACATTATGGACACTGATTGACACCATACGATTTGTTAGCTAACCTGAGACACCGGATTAGCGAACACAACTGGGCTTCACATTTAAAGGAATACCTGGGAATGAGAAATATCGCATCACAGCAGGATCCGCATAACCATTTGAGGCGCTCGGGGCTAGGTAATGGTAAGCCACACATTGAGCAATATTTAGATTTGTACGCATTTCGTATCTGCTAGAGGATGGCAAGCCACTGACAGAGTGCTATTTGAAGAAACCAAGAGATGGCAACACACGCACTCTTGTTATGTATTGCACCAAGACACAGCGCGTCATTTTTGTGCTTTAGTGTGGTAAGCCGCAGCAAGATGGCGTCTTGCAGAGGAAACAGTGTGTGGTGTTGTTTCGATGAAAAATGCATTTTGGAACCGAGACGGAAGCCAATTGTCTTGAGAGTGAATCCTCGTGCGATGACAGTGTTGTAGATGTGGATTATCAGCCAAATCCATGTGATATCTCATCATCATCAGAGGTAAGCATCAACAACATGTTATTATGTGGCATGCCATATTATAGCACATGGCAATGTGGCTTATCATGACAATGCAGTACATGTAGTACTGTAAGATAACGCTAATATTTAATGGAAGTATGATCTGTGGGTCCACTCCTAAGATATTTATAAGGAACCAAGTAACCATAAATGACTGTTGGACTAAGATGGGCATCACTAAGTTTCTGCGATAGGAGTTATTGTGGCTTGCCATTATACAGCTGTTGAATTGCTGTATTGTTCAGTGCAGTTTCATAGGTTCATGCTATTCTTTTTATTCTTTTTTCTACCGCAAGGATGAAGACTTAGCTCCCCTTCTTAGAGAGGAGCCCATCTCACTTGCTAAGAATGGAAGGCATCGATGGTGGCAGTAAACACCGGAGTTGAGTAAAAGGGCTAAACGTAAACCCCGGTGTAATCGGGTATGCACTTAAACATAGCTATTAACAAGAATTAAAAATATTGGAAAAATAATTACTTTAATTAAATAATAATAATAATAATAATAATAATAATAATAATAATAATAATAATAATAATAATAATAAATATTATTATTTAGGAGAGCCGGCACAGAATATCGAATATCTGTGAAATTAATGAATTAATGTCAAGAAGCATGCCTGTCCTACACAGACATCGTGGATTGCGACCTTAACACCAAAAAATCGTAGGCCCATTCCTATACGGCATAAGAAACTGTCTGACGTCATGGACCAGCTTCCCTACATACCTGCGGTGCATCATGGATATTAATTATCTCTGACTCAGTACGAAACCACAGAGCAGGTTGAGGATCCTGAATTAATTGATGGCAGTTTCTTGGATGACGGTGAGAGTGAAGTGATTGGTGATCAGTAAAGTCATGTTGGCACTGAAACTTTGGTGATAGACAATGACAAGCCACAAAATTATGTGTATTATTGTTTTTTATACTATGTACATTAGTTAAAAAGGTTCGATTTCATGTTATAATAATACATCAAGGTATATAGTACCTTATCATTCAATAAACATATCTCTTATGTCCATCACCTGATTTATGGAATTTTTTGAACCTTCATATGGCTCTCCTGTAAAATTTCCTCAATGTGGCTTACCATTATCTAGCCCCGAGCGCCTCATTTGAAGTTTTATACATGTAAAGGAGAGGCTTTCTTACACCATATCATTATGGTGGATGAGTATGGGCTAAATAGTATGAGCCACAAGGGAAACCAATTGAATGAATGGCATCATTACAGGTAACCGTGAAGATTGAAAGCTCATCAGAACACCGCCATGTGAAAGTTATGGTTACGACTGTGCTTGTGTTATCCTAATGCATTATATTCCTCCACAGCAGACAGTCAATGCTCTGTATTACAGTTCATTTTTGGAACAAAACCTGTCACCTGCTTTAAGAAAAAAGTGGTGATACTTTCTGTAGAACCCACCCATCATTTAGTACAACAACGCTCAGCCGTTACAGAAAACATTGTGGCAGATTTGCTCGGTCAATGGGGTTGGGAATTGCTGTACCATCCACCATAACCTGCAGAATTAAGTCCTTATGACTTTGATTTGGTTTCTAAGATGAAAGAAAGGGCCGATGACCTAGATGTTAGGTTCCTTTAAACAACAAACAAGATGAAGGAACCATTTTGGGGCCTTCGATTCACAACCGTTCCAGAGATTTATCAGGCAGTACACGACTCCATTCAAACTTTGAACACAACATGTGTTGCTACAAGCATCCAATGAATACCACATCCATGGCAACAGGTAGTACACAATGCAGAAGACAACTTAGGACAGTAAATCTTGGTATAACATGTACCACTTTTGTATGAGTTGTAATAAAATAGCTGCAATTATTAAAATTTCCAACCCGGGTATACATCTGAGAACTATCTTTTTACAAGTTGCTTTATGATATACCAACAGAGATAGGTCTCATGGTGACGCTGAAATAGGAAAGGGCTAGGAGTGGGAAGGAAGCAGCCTTGGATTTAATTAGGATAAAGCACCAGCATTTGCCTCATGTAAAAATGGGAAATCATGCAAAAACATCTTCAGGGCTGCTGACAGAGGAGTTCAAACCCACTGATCTTGCGGTGTGAGCATAATAAAAATGGGGAAGTACTCCCCAGAAAGAAAAGTCATCCTGAGCTCATCAAGACAATGAAAATCAGGAGGGTGGAATATATGGGTCACATTATGAGGACTCCTGAATAGATCAGACTGCTAGAAGTAATATTTCAAGGGGAAAAATTTGGCAAAACATGACCTGGCAGAAGATGGACATCTTGGATCAACGTTTTTAAGAAATTGGTTTAAGCTCTTTGACACAAACAAAAGGAAGATAGCCATGCTTGTCGCCTAAATCCAATTAGGATAAGGTAGCAGTAGCAGTGATGAAAGAAGCTGCCATACAGTGGCGGCCTTTGAATAATATTAACTGCATACTTGCCAACTTTACAAAACCAAAAATCAGGAGATTTTGTTATAAAAATCAGGAAAAATCAGGAGATACAATTGGTCAAAACTGCTTATTCTACATGTTTTGTGCAATACAGGAGTACTATGGTATATAATACTGTTTCGAAACCTGACAGGTGCTATACGAGGCTACAAGGCAAAAAATACACATCTCTATTCCCTCACAGGAAGTATGAGTGAGATGATCGGTCTCTGCTAAGCCTTCCAAAAATATGAACTCATGTTCCACCCCAGTGAATCAATCATGCACTTATATACCATTACTTAGCAAATGCATAGATTAATTCATTGCATCACGTGCCCACGCGATTATGCTAAGACGCAATGCTATTCATATCAAGTACAATTCGTGAGAATTGTCTCCAAGTGGCTCCCAAAATCTCAAAAAAGTCACTAATCACTGTCTTTGAAATTCTGTCACTAAATAACAAAAAATTACTCCAAATCAAGCGGCTAGTGTACAATCAACTAGACTGACGTGAATGAACACAAACATAGCACGCAAGAACTAGATTTACAATCGATATATGCGTCGCGATATACAGGTTTCAATAAACATTGCATAATCGCGCACAATTCTCGTATTAATAAACATCAATATTTCATTTGAAAGCGTCCAATGAGAGAAGGACTTCCGGCTACTAGCGTACAATGCTGAAATGGCGGGATTTGAAAACAAATGTTTAAAGTTCACCAAAAAATAAGCAAAATTTGGGAGAAATAATAGAATAATCGGGAGGCAGGAAAAACTGTCGAAAATCGGGAGTCTCCCACCTAAATCAGGAAAGTTGGCAGGTATGTAACTGCTATACATTACCTCGCATTAAACATTGAAATACCTGAAGAAAATCTCAAAATTAATTGAAAAGACTGGCAATCTTACTATAAATACCCTCTTTCCGAGGACCTTCAAAATGTCTGCTTTAAAATAGAGTCACCTCACTGAAATTTTTCAGCAGTTTTCTCACAATTTCCATTATCAGAAAAAAAAATCATCAAAATAATAGATTACTTAACCTGTGTTTGTCCTGGCTCTGCAAACTCTGATGAGGTTCCTTTTTCCAACTGCATCTTGTCTGATGTAAGTTCATAATTGTCCTGTGGAAAAGTTAATATATTAGGCACATTCATGAGACACATCTGGCAATAGAGTTACATATGAGTAGGCTTAACAATTCATAATTTCCTAGTAAATGAGTCAGTTTCAAAACTTCCTTATTGTTTTGTGTGCTTTTTTTTTTTATAGGAAATTTTCATGTCAAGGATCCCTAAAGACATGACAACTAGAAGTCCTTCAGCAATTAAAAACTGTCCTGTTTGACTGCTCAAGGATATTTTTGAAGTGTGGAGCAATTATATAAAACCTCTGAAAATAACACTGAATGATCAGGAAAATATACAAACATTCTGAAAAATATTCTGCTCATCATAAACAAACCAATTCTGAAATACTGAGAACATAAAATTTACCACTGTCATTTTTTGCATCCAGTACCAGGATTTTTTTTTTTTTTGCTAGGGGCTTTACGTCTCACCGACACACATAGGTCTTATGGCGACGATGGGATAGGAAAGGCCTAGGAGTTGGAAGGAAGCGGCCGTGGCCTTAATTAAGGTACAGCCCCAGCATTTACCTGGTGTGAAAATGGGAAACCACGGAAAACCATCTTCAGGGCTGCCGATAGTGGGATTCGAACCTACTATCTCCCGGATGCAAGCTCACAGCCGCGCGCCTCTACGCGCACAGCCAACTCGCCCGTACCAGCAATTACAGCTCGGCACAAAATATGTATCGTCCATATCACCTCTTCTCTGTGAAGTGCTCAGCCTGAAAACAGCGGGGATTCTCAACAGCTCTACCGTCAGCTGCCCCAAAGACCTGGAAGTCACTGAGGAGGTGAACTAAGGAAATGAAGAGTGAGGTAGTTTTCCATTGCTTTCCTCTCCTAACCAGGCAGTGCTGTTACATACCAGTCTTTCATGTTGACTGAAATATACACACAGCGGTCTGAAGTAGTGTTGTCACAAAGTTTTTGAAACAGGAACAATGGAGTTGGATAAAGAATGAATGTGCCAGAGCTCGTACAGCACGACAGTGTCATCAAGTCTTCAACAGGCTTGCGGGAACCTGCATTGCTTTACACGACAGTTGCACAGTGTAAAAGACTTCATCGTTTAATGCCAAAATGTGGCAGGCATCAGCCAGGTCATAGCAGTGTCAGTGAAGAAGACGGCATACGGTTTGTGAGCTAGCCCGAGACTCCAGATTAGACTCCTGAAGGCAGGGAGCTGGTTAATAATGTAATCACATGCTGTGCAGAAGTATCCCCTGGCAGGTGAAAAGAATGTTGATTTATCTCTATCATTATGTTTCTTCACCAAGTTCACTGTCTCAACGCCAATGAATAGCTCCTCATTGTCTCTCTGATTCTGAATAGAATGGTATGGAACTTTTGATCACTTTTGGTTTAACAAATCTGGAAAGCAGCAGATTTATCTGTCAGATGTGATGCTTCGCATTTGAAAGAACACCTGGGTAGGATAAAAACTGCACCACGATGGGTTCAACATAATTTGACAGAAATTCAGAAAGGGTTACGATAAAATGCTACTCTTTCCTACTTAGAGTGCTATAAGTGTGAAGGAGGGGCTTCCTTAGGCCATATGATTACGCTGGACAAGACATGGGGTAAATGTATGTGCCACAACTGACATGCAAGTCGCATGAATGGCGTCATTACGGGTAACTACAAAGATCAAAATTTCGTCAGAACACCAGCCATGTGAAATTACAATGAATAAACTTTTAATGTCCACCTATTCAATTATTGTATTTCAATACGGACAAAAAATGAAATTTCTTAGGTTTTTGCTATTTGTTTTACATCGCACCGACGATGGGACAGAAAAGGTCTAGGAGTGGGAAGGAGGCAGCCGTGACCTTAATTAAGGTACAGCCCTAGCATTTGCCTGGTGTGAAAATGAGAAACCACGGAAAACCATCTTCAGAGCTGTCGACAGTGGAGTTCGAACCCACTATCTCCCGAATACTGGACACTGGCCGCACTTAAGCGACTGCAGCTATCGAGCTTGGTAATTTCTTATGTTAACTAGCCATGTGAAAGTTTGCTTACTCTGGGTACAAATGTGGTGGTGTTATCCTAATGCATTTTGATCCTCTACAGCAGACCATTAATGTACAGTATTACTGTTCATCTTCGGTTGGGTTCACAACCTGCGACCTAGTTTGAGAAAGAAGAGGCAGGGCCCATGCATCATTTTGCAAGACAAGGCTCAGCCCCATACAGCATAAACTGTGGCAGATTTGTTCAGTTTATGGGGCTGGGAATTGCTGTACCATCCACCATAATCAACGGACTTAAGCCCTTGTGACTCTGACTTGATTCCTAACTAGGAGGAATACCCAACTGTTGTCGCTGACTTTTGAATGAGACCTGTTTATTTATGTTTTATAATACCAGAGGCGACATTTGGTGCTGTTTGATGTGCTATAGACTGCTGGAGGTGGAAAGAGGCAGGACGGGAGTACGGGGTGCAAAGAAAGGAGCAGATGTGGAATCGGTCTGGTAGTTACGTATTAGAGGTGAATGTGACCTGTTGTATGCACAGGCTGTTGCGAAATGAAATCAACTGTCGTCATTTAGTTGCTATGGATATCTTTGGTACTTCAGAGGTAAACACAATTAGGTAGATCGCATAGTTTTTGAACAGATTAGAAACACCTACTTAATGAAGACATTCTTGTTGAAAATTACAGAACTCTTATGGTAGATGATGAAGTCACCGATGAAGATGACAATGAAAATGATGTTGGGGATGGTCCAGCGATACAGCTAGAAAATGAGATGACTTCAGAAAGCGGTCCGGCATTACATGGCAATGACAAGAGCAGCGGTTCCTGGTATTATCCATTGCCACCACTGATGCTTACAAAATTTGGATGCAGCAAGAACAAGGAAGTGATCCTCCACAATGGTCCATGCTGGAGTAGTCTTAGACATGCCCCTACAGTAAAATTCCTTAGAATAATGGCAAAAAAAGACAAATAAAAACGAGACACTTCTGCAAAACTTTGAAAAGACACTGAAACTATATGGCAGAAATAGGAAAGCACTACAAGAAAGAATAAGTGACAAGGTATGTGATCAGTTCACTGCAATGTGAAAACGACATGCAATTAAACATGACCAAATGCTACAAATCTGAGTGATGTGATTTAAGGCACAAACTGATCCAAATAACACCTTAACATTCAAAGCTTCCAAGTCATGGCTGCAGCGGTTCAAGAGAAAAAACAAGATAGTTTCTTGCAAGATCATGCAAAATGTTGGCAGCAGATTTGTTAGTGATGCCGCTGACATAGAGGAGAAAGCTGATGAGTTTTTTTTTACGGAAATAAGGCGTTTCATTAAGGAGTATCATTTTACACCAGAGCAGATAATTAATCTGGATCAGTCAAGATTTTGTAAAGAGTTATGTTCT
Organism: Anabrus simplex; assembly: GCF_040414725.1. Lineage (NCBI taxonomy): Eukaryota > Metazoa > Arthropoda > Insecta > Orthoptera > Tettigoniidae > Anabrus > Anabrus simplex. The sequence goes on along the minus strand of NC_090277.1, from coordinate 33,863,176 downwards.
GGGTGAACTCTTGCCATTAATGGAGCAAAGATAATTTATAGTACCGTGGGTTCAGTTACAGCAACCACCCATTCATACGTGGTAATGCCCTTTATTGTAATGGATGGCCCCCTTCTTCCACACATGTATGTTCCTGTCATGGAACCCAGTGGAAAATCTCCAGCAAGCATGGCACTTGAATTACCCAATGTGAAAGCATATGTTAGGAAATCATGAAACGTGACAAGATAGGATTTGAATGTGCTCCTGGAACAGGTGTTATGGACAGATTTTCATGGCAGAGATGAAATTCTTTGTTTGGTTGATTCTTAGACAGCAAATAAAGATGATGCTCTGTTCCAAAAGATGTTGAATTTTGCATGAAGCTGATCCCTGAAAAATATATTGGATTGGTACAAGCAGCATAGTTTTTCTTTTTCTGTGCATTCAAAAGTATGGTAAGGTTGATAACGATATGATACTGTTTTATCGTCCACAGTTAAAGTGTGGCAAAGATACCAATTTCTTCGCATTCAATCATTTGTGCATGTCAAATTTTCGGCAAATAGATTCAAACAATTGATCCTTTTTTTTTTTTTTTGAAATGTGGTTACACCAACGAACATCGAGTACCTTTTCAGACATTTTCCGAATACTGATTCAAGACTTGTTTGAAAGAAGAATATTTCAAAGATGACTTCATTCAGCTTGCCTTCATCATTTCATGTGCTCATTGTGAAAGATGTTTATGTGTACACCACGGATTACTTATCGACCTGCATGTCTACTACATTTGAACTGCCCTGGGTATGTAATGAATACCAGAGAACTTTCAAAAAGAGAAATCCAGAAGTCTTGAGACATAGTGAAAAAGGATGGCAAGGGGGAGATTACAAACAACACTAATACAAGTCAAATACATGTTATGATCCCCCTTGCAATTAAGTACTTACACAAAGTTACATCTGGATAAGTGCTCTTCTCTTTTCATGCAACACTGGGAAAGGTTCACACAGCACACAAACAGTTTTTTTTTTTTTTTTTTGGCACATTAAATTGAAGGTCACAATATGAACGTCACTGTCAAAATTAAACTAAACATGGACACTTATTTAAAATATTCTGTCAAGTTCACAGTATGCAGGCTATTATCCACCACAGGTTGGAGAGCACAAATGGAGACGAGTTGCTTCCTTCGCTTTCTTCAGAATCTGGAGGAAAAGTACTCGAGTAACATGGACCAGTACTTCTGGTTTCAAAACAGAAACAAATCCGGAATTTCCTTTGACACTGAGGACCTAAACTGATTTTGGTTCCTTTTCACCAAGCTGAACACACGTTCACACTCAGTACTGCTCTGCGGTAGAGTCAGAACAGAAAGCATTATCCTGGATATCTTATCATACTTAGGAACACCAACAGCTCCATGAATGTTCAAGAAGCGAGCACATTTGGTGTCATCAGTCAGATTCTCACTCACTACTGTAGCACAGTTATCAATCTGAAGAGTTACAAATTGGTTCTGAAGCACATTCTTTGCATCCTCAACCGACTCACTGTCCTTCCTCAGCAGCAATGAAGGAAATCTTTCTATAAAGAATTGTACAGAAGAAGACTGGGCATCTTCACTAATTTTTGAAACATCTGCAATCTTTGCATGTTTCAGTACTTCATCATTGAGAGGGAACCTGTTAATAATGTAATCACATGCTGTACAGAAGTAACCCCTGGCAGATGAAAAGAATGTTGATTTATCTCCACCGAGCTCGATAGCTGCAGTCGCTTAAGTGCAGCCAGTATCCAGTATTCGGGAGATAGTAGGTTCGAACCCCACTGTCAGCAGCCCTGAAGATGGTTTTCCGTGGTTTCCCATTTTCACACCAAGCAAATGCTAGGGCTGTACCTTAATTAAGGTCACGGCCGCTTCCTTCCCACTCCTAGACCTTTCCTGTCCCATTGTCGCCATAAGACCTAGACCTTTCCTGTCCCATTGTCGCCATAAGACCTATGTGTGTCGGTGAGACGTAAAGCAACTAGAAAAAAAAAAAAAAAGATTTATCTCTATCATTAAGTTTCTTCACCAAGTTCATTGTCTCAACATCAATGATTAGCTCATCATTGTCTCTCTGATTCTCAATAGAATGGTATGGAACTTTTAATAAAAGGGAACTTTTGATCACTTTTGTTTTAACAAATCTGGAAAGCAGCTGCTTCAACAGGTTCGTCATTAGTTCCAGTAGTTTACGAATGTGAGGGGAAGTACTCTGAAATGTAGAATTGAGATTCTTAAATGAAGAAATGACAGCATACAGGAAGGCACAGAATGCCTTATTTAAGCCTGATGACAGAACCATAAAAAAATTTCTTCACGATTTTGAATAATGTTCTTATTCTTTAGCACAGCAGTGCCAGATTTTGAGACATATGCAAATATTCTTGAAGCGACCAATTCTGATGAATCAGTAACTTTCCAATTTTCATGGTCTTTGGAACAACCAGGCTTGGCTTCAGGGATCATAAATAATGTTAAGCTAGTAATTGATGCACGCTGAGCATTAACAAGCACCTCATCTTTAAAGAAACCAGTCTCTGCTGACACCTTCCTAACGAACGCAAACATGTTTCAGTATCTTCTTCGTTTCCTTTCTGTGAAGCTCTTGGAATTTCTTAAGGCGTTCCTTCATCTAACAACTCTTTTCTGAATAACAGAAGATGCAGACTACCAGTTCAACTTTAACAGGCAACCTACAGTACTTGCACCTTTCTCAGCAGCCAAGTTAGTCAAATGGCATGAGCAACCCAGTACGAAGACAGATGACTGTGCTTCCCTTACAACAGCAGCAACTCCATTCTTCTTTCCAATCATGACTGGAGCATTGACGGAACAGAACACTACACTATTTTGAATTGGTATTTTGTAACTCTCTAACTGTGAAATTACCAAATTACCAATATTATGTCCCACTGATTCACCAACCAAGGCTGGGACAAACAACACTGAGCTAACTATCTTTTCCTGCTTTGCCACAAAACAGGTGATGACAATAGGGTAAAGCTTAGCATTACTATTATTGCTCGGATCTGTAGCTAAAGAATATGGTTCATGTTGCATATGACCAATGATTTCACCTCTTGAATCAGTAGCAACTTCTTTCAAGATGTGTGTGGTGTTCGTATGACCACAGGCATATTTTTTTTGCAATTTCTGAACCTGGAAACATTTTCCTCAACAGAGTACAAGCATGATTGGCAGCAGCTAACGTGATATTATGTTCAATTAAAAATGAAGTGAACAATCATTCCACTCTTACTATATCAAAGTTGGCTCCGGAAGAGGTAAAAAACGAATTAGTTTTCTGACTGCCATCCTTAAATTTTGTGTTGGTGACATGTATAACAGATTTAATGTGATTTACTAATTCTGTTCTTCCTCCATGAGGAACACTTATATCACATGAGCACATGGAACAGAATGCGAATGTTTCACATTTCTGTGATCGTATAAAACAAGAAAATTCTGCAGAATATGCCTCCGTAAAAGATTGATAATATTGTTTCTTAGTTGAACTCATTACGAACGCCACTAAAAATACTTAAATTCATCACACAATCCCATGAGTTTCAGAACTACCATAAATATTACGTACTCCCACACACAAACAAAACTTTTAGCTGCTACGAAGCACGATGCAGTAACTAAATTTATATACAAATTCACAGCCTGCTACTTTTCACTGATTTCTTTTCTTCAAAATCACAGCCTGCTATTTGTTTGTGAACATCTCAGTGAATGAAGCAGCAGTTGAAGTCGAAAGGCGACAAAAGCATGGTGATAATCGATAATGTGATTATCAATACATTTACCAGTCAGATTTCAAACACTGCATTTTGTATTACCAGCTACTAATAGTTAAAATTCTTGTTTTATTTTCCACCTAATTCAATACATAAAAATGTTTATTGTCTCTAGAAGGACATTTTATTACAATACAACACTAACAGGGACATGTTTCGCTTGTTATATCAAGCATCTTCAGCCTCATTTGAACAAATATCTCAAGGTTAAGTCTTTACCTTAAACCTTCATATAAATAATTTGTTTGTTAAAACTATTTTACACCAATAAAATGTTACCACTAGTTAACACAGAATTAAAAAGAGTTAACAAATTAAAATATACAGCTGTAATTCAATAAGTTCAATATGGTTAAACACCATGAAAATAGTTTTATTACCAGCTACTATCGAAAGTGAAACAAATGTGATTTGACCGCAGAAAGCGAAAACAAGCGTGGATAATCAAAAATGTATAATAACGTAGTTCATACATACAACCATAAATCACACTCAAAATCTGTACATTTTACGGAAAAACCGGAGTACATGGCAGGTATGGTAATGTATTTTATTTCCAGGTTTTAAACGTTACTGAATGCATCTGCTCACTCATCTACAATATTCAGTCATGTATGGACTAAAGTAATCTGCATGAGGATTCTTGTCTTTAAGTGTACTCATAGTCTATATTTGGCAGCTCATACCTCCTATGTTTCTTGCAAATAGCAGCTGTAATTTGCATGGTTTGCATATTTCGATACTGTCTATTCAAACCACTAAATAGATTCGAAAGATGTGCGACAACAGTTGGACACCCTTCCTTGTAATGTGAAGGAACCACTTCAGGGCCTTTGCTTCAGAACTGTTCCAGAGATTTGTCAGCAGTAGAGTGCTATCAACACAACATGGGATGTTATAGGTACCCTAAAACCTTCACATGATCCACATGATTGGCAATAAGGTAGCCTGAAGGACAGTAAATCTTGGTATAACATGTATCTCTTTTGCATAAGTAGTAATTAACCTTAGCCAAGCGTTAAACATCTTTATCCAGAACCTGTCTACTACTGCACGAGCGATACACATGTTTATCCGGAATTTTGGATTACGTGCTTTTGCGACCGCGTGTTTCCTATTAGGGTTGAAATATTAGCCGATAGAAGACATTCTTCAAGCATAAGGCTATTCACCGCTACACATGGGAGGCCAGGGGTACCAGATCCATAATAGACTATATCTTAACCAACTTTGAATTCAGGAAATCTGTTAGGAATGTAGGAGTTTTCTGCGGATTTTTCGATCATACAGACCACTATCTGATCTGTAGTGAACTAAGTATCTCTAGGCCTAGGGTATAGAAAGTGAAATTTGTCTGCAAACGAATAAGGGTAGAAAATTTCAGGACGAGGAAATTAGACAGAAGTACATGGATATGATTAGTGAGAAGTTTTAAACAGTAGACAGTAAGCAGGTTCAAGATATAGAACGTGAATGGGTGGCATACAGGGATGCTGTAGTAGAAACAGCAAGGGAATGCCTAGGAACAACTGTGTGTAAACATGGGAAAAGGCGAACATCTTGGTGGAATGATGAAGTGAGAGCAGCTTGTAAACATAAAAAGAAGGCTTATCAGAAATGGCTCCAAACAAGGGCCGAGGCAGACAGGGATTTGTACGTAGATGAAAGAAACAGAGCGAAACAAATAGTTGTTGAATCCAAAAAGAAGTCATGGGAAGATTTTGGTAATAACCTGGAAAGGCTAGGTCAAGCAGCAGGGAAACCTTTCTGGACAGTAATAAAGAATCTTAGGAAGGGAGGGAAAAACGAAATGAACAGTGTTTTGAGTAATTCAGGTGAATTCATAATAGATCCCAGGGAATCACTGGAGAGGTGGAGGGTATATTTTGAACATCTTCTCAATGTAAAAGGAAATCATCCTGGTGGTGTTGCAAAGAGCCAAGCTCATGGGGAGGAGGAAAACAATGTTGGTGAAATTATGCTTGAGGAAGTGGAAAGGATGGAAAATACAATCCATTGTCATAAGGCAGCAGGGATAGATGAAATTAGACCTGAAATGGTGAAGTATAGTGGGAAGGCAGGGATGAAATGGTTTCATAGAGTAGTAAATTTAGCATGGAGTGTTGGTAAGGTACCTTCAGATTGGACAAAAGCAGTAATAACACCTATCTATAAGCAAGGGAACAGTAAGGATTGCAACAACTATCGAGGCATCTCATTGATTAGTATACCAGGCAAAGTATTCACTGGCATCTTGGAAGGGAGGTTGCAATTAGTCATTGAGAGGAAGTTGGATGAAAACCAGTGTGGTTTCAGACCACAGGAGGCTGTCAGGATCAGATTTTCAGTATGCACCAGGTAGTTGAAAAATGCTACGAGAGGAATAGGCAGTTGTGTTTATGTTTCGTAGATCTAGAGAAAGCATATGACAGGGTACCGAGGGAAAAGATGTTCGCCATACTGGGGGGCTATGGAATTAAAGGTAGACTATTAAAATCAATCAAAGGCATTTATTTTGACAATTGGGCTTCAGTGAGAATTGACGGTAGAATGAGTTCTTGGTTCAGGTTACTTACAGGGGTTAGACAAGGCTGTAATCTTTCACCTTTGCTGTTCGTAGCTTACATGGATCATCTGCTGAAAGGTATAAAATGGCAGGGAGGGATTCAGTTAGGTGGAAATGTAGTAAGCAGTCTGGCCTATGCTGACATGGTCTTAATAGCAGATTGTGCCGAAAGCCTGCAGTGTAATATCTTGGAACTTGAAAATAGGTGCAATGAGTATGGTATGAAAATTAGCCTCTCGAAGACTAAATTGATGTCAGTAGGTAAGAAATTCAACAGAATTGAATGACAGATTGGTGATACAATGCTAGAACAGGTCAATAATTTCAAGTATTTAGGTTGTGTGTTCTCCCAGGATGGTAATATAGTAAGTGAGATTGAATCAAGGTGTTGCAAAGCTAATCCAGTGAGCTCGCAGTTGCGATCAACAGTATTCTGTAAGAAGGAAGTCAGCTCCCAAACGAAACTATCTTTACATCGGTCTGTTTTCAGACCAACTTTGCTGTATGGGAGCAAAAAAGCTGGGTGGACTCAGGATATCTTATTCCTAAGTTAGAAGTAACAGACATGAAAGTAGCAAGAATGATTGCCGGTACAAACAGGTGGGAACAATGACAGGAGGATACTCGGAATGAGGAGATAATGGCTAATTTAGGAATGAACTCGATGGATGAAGCTGTATGCATAAACCGGCTTTGGTGGTGGGGTCATGTGAGACGAACGGAGGAGGATAGGTTACCTAGGAGAATGATGGACTCTGCTATGGAGGGTAAGAGAAGTAGAGGTAGACCAAGACGACAATGGTTAGACGCAGTTCAAAGATAAGAGGTATAGAACTGAGGCTACAACACTAGTTGCAAATCGAGGATTGTGGCGACGCTTTGTAAATTCACAGAGACTTGCAGACTCAATGCTGAAAGGCATAACAGTCTATAATGATAATATATGTATGTATTATGACCTTTCAATGGCATGTAATCGTATGTCAAGGAGTCATTGAAAGTCATAAGTTAAATAGATTCATGTGAAAAGCATGGAAGTATGTAAATCGTTGATGTACGGCTAATTTATGTGTTCATGATATACGAAAGCCATTACAACTTGCAAATCTATGGTTGATCTTGTGGTTGGAAATCGGAAGAGCAAGCTCAGAACCCTGTGGTATATGGTAGTTCGAATAAAGAACAGTTCAGTAACAGGCAGTTATGGATAAAGAATAATTACATCAACAGCTGAGAAGATGAAGGGTCAGACATTTTATTTAGTCCGGAAGACGTCAAAGGAGGCCATGGAATAACTTGGAATCATATACGGTTGATCATCTAGAAGGCATATGGTGTGATGTATTACATGTTCAGAAAAATTGTTACCTTTACTACAGGGGTAACACTAAACAAGGCACAGACACAGTTAAAAGGGAGGGTAAGAGCACAATACACAATATAAGTAAACACTACACACTCTGAAAAACAGTAGCTAGCATACGCAGATCTCCAACAAAACAAGTACGTAACTATCAGTAGGGCCAACTAGTGAATGACAATAAGGGAAGATGGAAGGGCTGGGAACCTACCAAAGGCATGGACATGGCTTAGATAGCGGATTCCGAAATGAATCACCGTGATCCTTAGTTTTAAAAATATTATTTACAAGATAATTCTACATATACATTCCAAGTTATGAGCTATAAGTTCAGTGATATACATAGGTTGTTCGTAGCAGTGTAAATTCAAATTACAAATCAGCTGTACATCTAGTTACCAGTGCAGTAGTACAATGTAATTCACGGGTTATCCAAAATCTAGCGTACCGTACCTAAAGTGATACAAAACTATAAGAGGGAAACCCCAAGGGAAATACTATTAAACTACAATATACATATTTTAGTGAAACAAAACGGGAATGCCTCGGAAACGAACAGGTAAGTCCAGCAGAAAAACTAAGGCGTCATAAGTAACTAATTTGGTGAATCTAGGCGAGGTTAGGGTAGACTCCTGTATGAAAACCAAATCGGAACATTACGGAATTTTTAATAGGAACGTAATTCAAGAGTGCTTACCCGGGGAGTGTGCCATCCCGAAAACCGGAGGGACGTCATCCAGATAGGCTGCTCGCAGACAGATAACCGAGACCAACAGAATTCAGGATACAGAATACCTTCGAACACTACCTCGCTCACTCAAGCCATTACAACTTGCAAATCTATGGTTGATCTTGTGGTTGGAAATCGGAAGAGCAAGCTCAGAACCCTGTGGTATATGGTAGTTCGAATAAAGAACAGTTCAGTAACAGGCAGTTATGGATAAAGAATAATTACATCAACAGCTGAGAAGATGAAGGGTCAGACATTTTATTTAGTCCGGAAGACGTCAAAGGAGGCCATGGAATAACTTGGAATCATATACGGTTGATCATCTAGAAGGCATATGGTGTGATGTATTACATGTTCAGAAGAATAAACAATTGTATGATGTGTTCCTTTGTGAATTTCGGTAGATAAGGAGGAGCGATTGTGTAATGAAGTTGTAATATGGTAGCTCTGTGGATTGTGAATGTATGTTTAGTCATCAGCCCAAAGGCTGGTTGGATCCTCAACAGTTCCGCCATGAGCTGTCATAGATGGCCTAGGCATCATTGAAGAGGCGTACTAGGGAAATGAGGAGTGAGGTAGTTTCCCGTTGCCGTACATCAACGATTTACATACTTCCATGCCGTTCACATGAATCTATTTAACTTATGACTTTCAATGACTCCTTGACATACGATTACATGCCATTGATCGTGAAAAGCGAATCATTTATTACTGAAAAATAATGAAGATAGAATTTTGTTTTTCTGACAATACTCGCATGAAGAAACCAGTTAGGAAGCAAATTGTGTGCAGAGCTCTGGTACATGCATAAGAGCTGAGAGAATTTGCTAAATTGAAGGGCTAAATAGCATTAAATAAGCTTAATAATCATCAAATAGCACTGACTTATGCAGGCGAGTGTTAACCCATGAAAGTGGAATTATAAAATCTGTGTGAACTCTTTTTAATGATTCTATTTCAAGTTTCAGGTTTGGAGCCAATGATACTATCCATGGTTATGAATCAAGAAATAAATGAGGAGGAAATGTGTGCTTTAATTGGCAGGATCCCTGATGTAACCGAACTCTACTGGAATGTACAGGATGACATGAACAGATGACTGGACCACCACTACTTTCATGATGGAATGAGACTGGATCTCCTAATGATGAGTAGACATACATTTGTCCTTCCTTGCTTATCTGTAGTTGCTTATGGTAGATGTAGATGTTAATATCACACAGGTGATTTTAAAGGAAATAACTTGAATAACCTAACGTGTTAATGGTGTTAATTTAATGATGTGTTGTCCGACCGCGCATATGTTAGAATTATGCTCGCCGTCTGTAAATATTGGGGTTAGACGCAATCTTTTCCTGCGTTGCTCCTGTACTAGTGAATAATTGTGAAGGTGAATGTAATATATTTAGTGCGTTACAGGTAAGTTCTTCAGATGTCCATGTGTGTGATATAATTAATGTGGTGATCCTTAAAGTAAGGAATTCCGCGGATTGTTCTGATATGCTCATTCAGTAGGAACTATGTAATGTTCATGCGTATAATATTGAGGCTCTTCGATTGCCTTTGCTTGTTTATTTAGGAAATGATTTTCTTTCCTTATGCGGTGCATATTGTGATGGTATAAGGTGAATGTTGGATCATCTGAAGTTATAATTTGGTGTGACATAATCAGTGAATGAGATTTATTGAATTGTTCATTACGTTGGTAAGTTGATTCTTCGAGATGGTCAATATAATAGGATAGTGTTATGAACGGTATGTTCGCCGCGCATTCGAGTGCTAGATAACGAGCAATGTATTTAATGTTGGGATTGAAAGCATTTCGAAGAGATTTCTGTTGAGCATATGAACTGTCATGGTTTAAGTCCCGTTATAACATGAGTAACGGAATAGTCGAGCGGACATGTAAGTAGGATCTTCGACAATTTATACTGGAATGGTAGACCGAATTTTGAGGTTGATGTCACCTGTTAGTGTGCGTTGATGTTTGTAGCATTGCTTGAGGCAGCAATTTTGTGCAGTAGCATTATTTTCAGCATGATGGAGAGATGCAGACGCAGCTCAGATCTTCTGGCATTGGACCATTTAATATGTCAGTAGTTAGTGCTTAATTTTCAGATGCGGCTATGCGGAGCATCCAGATGGATGATGGCACGTGGTCATTTAATTATGGGACGATAACATTATAATTATTTATTTGAAATGATTCCATGTTTGCTTAAAGACCGCTAGGCAATTCAAGTTATTGTTAGCTAGCTAGGTATTTATAAGATGAAACAAATAGAAACAGGTAGAGCAGGGAAAACAAGGTACGAATAATAAGTGAAATACAATGAATGAACAAACAAGTTCAAAGGAGATGAAGGATTCGATTTACTGATTTTCTAATGTGTTTAATAACTACTTAAATGAAGTATCAAAGAAAGTAATGAGCGGTGATAATGTTTGAATTTAATCATGGATAACTTTCAAGAAAGACTTAATTTTAATAGAGCATGACAAGGTGTTCATAGGAATGTTTTCTTTTTTTTGTAATATGTTTGCTTATTCAGTTTATTAATTATATCCAATTAGTATTGTTTATTAAAGTTGATGTCCATCCAAATTTTTATTGCAGTTATAATTTCTTGCCTAGTTTATATAAGAACCTAATATATTGGAATTAGATGTAGGATCATCATTTGATTAATTATTGAGAGGATGTGACCACTTTCTCGTCGAAGGGCCATGCCCTTGAGTGGAGTTTCATGCAAACCACTGAATTCTAGTCGAGGCATATTAAAGAAGTTTATTATTTTGAACCACGCGCGTCCATGAACGGTCACAGTATGTATGTAGATACCAGGAGCATATAGACAGGGCCCTTATTTAGGGTAAACACGGGGATTTGGAATTTTAAAAACAAGGTGTTTGTTCCAAAGCGAAGTTCCTTGCTGGTGTACATCTTATAAGTTTGTTGACATTGTGAAAGACCGAGCAAGTTGGCCATGCGGTTAGGAACGCGCAGCTGTGAGCTCCCATCTGGGAGATAGTGGGTTCGAACCCCACTGTCGGCAGCCCTGAAAATGGTTTTCCGTGGTTTCCCATTTTCACACCAGGCAAATGCCCGGGCTGTACCTTAATTAAGGCCATGACCGCTTCCTTCCCATTCCCAGGCCTTTCCTGCCCCATCATCACCACAAGACCTATCTGTGTCGGTGTGACGTAAAGCAACTAGCAAAGAAAAAAACATTGTGAAAGTTCGTGTTTTGCCTTTTCTAAACCTAATATCATGGAAATATATTCAAAACGAGAGTGAAACACGGTCACAATTATTAAATAGTGATGATGAATACCATAAAATGAGTGATAATGAGTGTGTTGTGACATTGTTGAAAGTGAGTGCAAAAATAACCTAAGTGACAGAGCAGACACAGACAATGAGGGAGTAGTTCTTACCAGTGGGATTAATCAACATGATTTGATAGAAAGTGAGGGTGATAGTGATGAGCAGCCCACACAGTGGTATGAGATCACTAATCAGGATCCCAGGCAACAATCAATTTAAGTTTATAACGTAAATAAAAGTTTCAATTTGCCTTTCTCATTTTGACATTGCAACTGAGCTGATAGAAAATTTTTCCTTGTTTCTTTGAAGATCAAGTACTGAATGTTATTGTCAGTGAAAGCACTTGGTATGGGACTTGTAAAATACAGAAGAATATCCTCTTCAGAAAAGGTCAAGGCTAAGTACGTCGTTGGAATGCACCCTCCAGGGCTGATATTGCTGCATTGTTAGGTGTTACTGTATGATAAACATGGGTCTGCAGCCATAACCTGACATAACAGATTACTTTTCTAGGCAGTGTGTGGATAGAATGCCTTTTTATCCATATTTTCGCAAGAGATGAGTTATCTCTTCTGTTTTGGAACTTATATTTTGCACATTCTATTGATAATGTAATGTTAACCAAAGTTCAACAAATCAGCCCTGCAAGTTGTTTTTCTGTCCTTGTCCCAATGTTGCAGTTGATGAGAGCACAATATCATTCAAAGGTAAAGTCTCCTTCAAAGTATATAATCCAAATAAACATCCAAAATTTGGAATAAAAGTATTTGTACTTTCAGAGAGTAGCAATGGGTACATATACAATTTCAAACACTATTTTGGGATGATAAAAAATGTAAATATAAACCTTCTGACGACAAAAATACAACACAAGCTGTGAAATATTTGTTCCCTGACCTTGTCAAGAATTCATATGACCCCCGAACAGGATATCACATTTCCACTGACAGATAAAACAGCTACCCACAAACCCACAATTAGCAGAAGAGTTATCAAGCATGCAAATAGCAACCACAGGAATTATAATGCCTTCAAGAATGAGCATGACAGAAGAATTGAAGAAGGTACGTACATACATACATACTTACATACATACAAACATAATCATTAAAGACTGTTATGCCTTTCAGCGTAGAGTCTGCAAGACTCTGTGTATTTACTAACTGTCGCCATAATCCTCTATTTCAAACTAGTGCTGTGGCCTCATTTGTTCTATATCTCTCATCTTTAAATCTTCAGAAACTGAGTCTAACCATCGTCGTCTTGGTCTCCCCCTACTTCTCTTACCCTCCATAACAGAGTCCATTATTCTCCTAGGTAACCTATCCTCCTCCATTCGCCTCACATGACCCCACCACCGAAGCCAGTTTATACGTACAGCTTCATCCATCGAGTTCATTCCTAACTTAGCCTTTATCTCCTCATTCTGAGTACCCTCCTGTCATTGTTCCCACCTGTTTGTACCAGCACTCATTCTCGCTAATTTCATGTCTGTTACTTCTAACTTATGAATAAGATATCCCAAGTCCAGTAAGGTAAAGTTGGTCTGAAAACAGATTGATGTAAAGATAGTTTCGTCTGGGAGCTGACTTCCTTCTTAGAGAATACTGTTGATCGTAACTGCGAGCTCACTGCATTAGCTTTACGACACCTGCATTCAATCTTACTCACTATATTACCATCCTGGGAGAACACACAACCTAAATACTTGAAATTATCAACCTGTTCTAGCTTTGTATCACCAATCTCACATTCAATTCTGTTGAATTTCTTACCTACTGACATCAATTTTGTCAGGCATAGATATCAAGGATAATTTAATAAAAAACCACCTATTTAATACTTTCCACGTTTAATGTGGTTATTATCTACATGATTTTATGTAGACTTATTTGGTCAGGTACATGTTTCACCCATTATTTTGGGCATCTTCAGCCTGTAAACAACCTTTAGGTCAAGGTTTGGGACCTTTTTAACCAATATAAACATACCAATATATACACTATATACAACATATACATTATATACAATATATACAAACATAAGTCAATACAGTAAAGTTTTTTGGTCCTAATCTATCTAATATGGAAAATGTCCAAAACTAAAATGGATCTTCTTTTCGGTGAAGAGGATTGCATATCGGGGTTTATGTGACCCCTATATCATATTAAGTTCTTGACGTATCGTGTCTGGTGACAGGATGTGTCGTCAACAATAAGTGGAGATTTGAACTGATTGTAGGTTGGTCAAGATTGAAAATATAAATTTAAATTAATTGTGTTTTAACTTGGCAGTTCTATTCTGGTTAACTTAAAATGTTCACAACTAAAAATAAAATGAAACGGATCTTCTTTTTTTTGAGAAGGGGTGATATTAAAACTGGAGCTTGTTTGACCCACGATTTTCATTTTCATGTTCTTGACGTAACTAATATTTAAATGTGTTGTCGTGCACAAGTGGAGATTCAAAAGCCGATTGTTGTAGGTAGACTGGTCAAAAACGTTGTGAATGAGACTGTTAGCGTCTTGACTTTGGGTCTCATGTAACGTCAAGGAATTGACAAGAGTACAATATTTAGCTGTTTCATAGTTTTAGGCTGCTGCTTAATTGGGAAGAAACATCCTAGACACTTGATACAGTCTTGTGTGAAAATTGTTCACCGAAAAGAAGATCCATTTTAGTTTTGGACATTTTCCATATTAGATAGATTAGGACCAAAAAACTTTACTGTATTGACTTATGTTTGTATATATTGTATATAATGTATATGTTGTATATAGTGTATATATTGGTATGTTTATATTGGTTAAAAAGGTCCCAAACCTTGACCTAAAGGTTGTTTACAGGCTGAAGATGCCCAAAATAATGGGTGAAACATGTACCTGACCAAATAAGTCTACATAAAATCATGTAGATAATAACCACATTAAACGTGGAAAGTATTGAATAGGTGGTTTTTTATTAAATTATCCTTGATATCTATGCCTAACGTCTTCTTCAATACGGAACAATAATGAGAGTTGTTACTTGTAATCAATTTTGTCTTCGAAAGGCTAATTCTCATACCATACTCATTGCAATCTATTTTCAAGTTCCAAGATTTTCGACTGCAGGCTTTCAGCACAATCTGCCATTAAGACCAAGTCTTCAGCATAGGCCAGAGTGCTTACCACATTTCCACCTAACTGAATCCCTTCCTGCCATTTTACACATTTCAGCAGATGATCCATGTGAACTACGAACAGAGAAGGTGAAAGATTACAGCCTTGTCTAACCCCTGTAAGTAACCAGAACCAAGAACTCATTCTACCGTCAATTCTCACTGAAGCCCAATTGTCCATATAAATGCCTTTGATTGATTTTAATAGTCTACCTTCAATTCCATAATCCCCCAGTATGGTGAACATCTTTTCACTTGGTACCCTATCATATGCTTTCTCTAGATCTACAAAACATAAACACAACTGCCTATTCTGCTCGTAACATTTTTTAATTACCTGGCGCATACCGAAAATCTGATCCTGACAGCCTCTCTGTGGTCTGAAACCACACTGGTTTTTATCCAACTTCCTCTCGACCACTGATCACACCCTCCCTTCCAAGATGCCAGTGAATATTTTGCCTGGTATACTAATCAATGAGATACCTCGATAGTTGTTACAATCCTTCCTGTTCCCTTGCTTATAGATAGGTGTTATTACTGCTTTTGTCCAATCTGAAAGTATCTTACCAACACTCCATGCTAATCTTACAACTGTATGAAGCCATTTCATCCCTGCTTTCCGACTATACTTCACCATTTCAGGTCGAATTTCATCTGTTCCTGCTGCTTTATGACAATGGAGTTTATTTACCATCCTTTCCACTTCCTCAAGCAAAATTTCACCAACATCATTTCCCCCCTCCCCATGACTTGGCTGTTCGTAACACCACCAGAAAGATTTCCTTTTACGTTGAGAAGATGTTCAAAATATTCCCTTCACCTCTCCAGTGATTCCCTGGGTTCTATTATGAGTTCACCTGAATTACTCAAAACACTGTTCATTTCGTTTTTCCCTCCCTTCCTAAGATTCTTTATTACTGTCCAGAAAGGTTTCCCTGCTGCTTGACCTAGCCTTTCCAGGTTATTATCAAAATCTTCCCAAGACTTCTTTTTGGATTCAACAACTATTTGTTTCACTCTGTTTCCTTCATCTACATACAAATTCCTGTCTGCCTCGGCCCTTGTTTGGAGCCATTTCTGATAAGCTTTCTTTTTACGTTTACAAGCTGCTCTCACTTCATCATTCCACCAAGATGTTTGTCTTTTCCCATCTTTACACACAGTTGTTCCTAGGCATTCCCTTTCTATTTCTACTACAGCATCCCTGTGTGCCACCCATTCTCTTTCTATATCCTGAACCTGCTTACTGTCTACTGTTCGAAACTTCCACTAATCATAACCATGTACTTCTGTCTAATTTCCTTGTCCTGGAGATTTTCTACCTTAATTCATTTGCACACAGTTTTCACTTTCTTTACCCTAGGCCTAGAAATACTCAGTTCACTACAGATAGTCTCTTATGGATCTGGTACCCCTAGCCTCCCATGTGTAGCACTGAATAGCCTTATGGTTGAAGAATGTATTTGTAACTGCTCAACCCATACTAGCACAGAAGTCCAGCAAACGCTTCCCATTCCCATTAGCTTCCATATCTTCCCCACATTTACCAATCACCCTTTCGTATCCTTCAGTTCTATTTCCTACACTTGCGTTGAAATCACCCATTAGCATTATTCTATCCTTGCTGTTGACCCTGACCACAATGTCACTCAATGCTTCATAAAACTTGACAACTTCATCCTCATCTGCACCCTCACATGGTGAATACACTGAGACAATTCTCGTCCTAATTCCTCCAACTGACAAATCTGGCCACATCATTCGCTCATTTACGTGCCTAACAGAAAGTATGTTGCGTGCAATGGTACTCCTGATAAACAGCCCTACCCCATACTCTGCCCTTCCCTTTCTAACACCCGTCAAGTACCCTTTATAATCTCCTATCTCTTCCTCGTTACTTCATCTTACCTGGATATCACTTACTCCTAGTACATCCAGATGCATCCTGTTTGCTGACTCCAGTTCTACTTTCTTTCCTCTATAAGCCCTATTAATATTGATACCTCCCCATCGAATTACATTTCGTTCGCCAAGTTGTTTCCTAGGAGTACCTCGCTTGTCAAATGGGAGTGGGACTCCATTACTCCCATTGGTGCGACGCTTGCTTAAAATGTTCTGAGCTCGGTAAATTCATGAAGCAGGATGCTACCCTACTTGCACATAGTCCAAGTGTGAGGATCTCTCCTCTAATGGGTTATGGAGCACCGGTGGATTGTATAGTCCTAGCCGTCTCAGCACAAGGAGGGTCATGACTCAGAATATGTCCAAGATGCCCACTCCTATTCCATAGCAACTGGTATACCGACTCTCAGGACCACTTACTAGGCCACTCAGCCGTTGCCCATGGTTCACGAACTAGGACATGACTACAGTAACCTACACCAGCTACACCAGTAGTCATAGTGAATTATGAAGTAGGGTAGAAATTGAATTACAGCTCAGCTGTTTAGTGATCTTAATCTAGACTTCTTTGTGTTGTGCCTTGTGCCATTTTTGCACTTAAACCACAGTTAAGGATTACTTTTTTCAAGACTATATGGATACCTGCAAGCTGACCTCATGAAATCAGGTATGAATGACCTAATGAACATTAGAGTACTTACATATTTGCATTTTTATATATGTTAAGAATAAACAATATTCTTACAAAACATTATTGTGCTAACAAGCAAGAATGTATCAGCTTTGCAAGGGTTAAATAGTTGCCATTCATAAAGGTCCAACTCTGGCATACATCCAAGAACATTCTTTTTTTTAAATTTGGTTTACAATGTATCGACACAGAGAGGTCTTATGGTAATGATGGGATAGGGGAGGGCTAGGAGTGGGAAGGAAGCAGCCTTGGCCTTAATTATGGTACAGCTCCAGCATTTGCCAGGTGTAAAAATGGAAAACCATGAAAAATGTTCCTCAGGGCAGCTGACAGTCGGGAAAGAACCCACTGATCGGTTGGAGCATAATAAAAAAACGGAAGTACTCCACACAAAAAACTGTTGATCTGAGCTCATCAAGACAATTAAAATGAGGAGGCCGGAATATATGGGTCAAATTATGAGGAATCCTAAAACAGAACCGTCTGCTACAAGTA
The DNA here is from genome assembly GCF_040414725.1 of Anabrus simplex. Taxonomy (NCBI): domain Eukaryota; kingdom Metazoa; phylum Arthropoda; class Insecta; order Orthoptera; family Tettigoniidae; genus Anabrus; species Anabrus simplex. Next base: position 33,845,107 of record NC_090277.1, on the reverse strand, counting down.
ATATTTTAAGGAAAAAGGTGAAGGCAAAAGGGGACCTGGCAGAAGATGAGTGTCTTTGATCGACATCTTGAAGAAATTGGTTGGAGCTCTTCGACACATGACAGGAGGAAGATACCCATGTTCGGTGCCTAAATCTGGTTAGGAAAATGTAACAATAGCAGTGATGAAACCAGCTGCCAGATGAAACGGAGTGGACAGGCTGGTATACATTTCCCAGCATTAACCCGCGGTTATTCACATGGTGAGCGCGGCACTCACCTCCGTAGTATGTTGCCTTTTGTTGGAATTTTACAAGACCTATACGTCTGAATCTCCACATACCTTCCAAATAGATTGTTAGGAAGGAGATGTGTCAATCATTTCCATTATCTTTGAAAACCAAGACCTTCAATCCATAATTAGACACGACAGTGCACGTTTGGTGAGCAGTACACTCATTAGCCAGTAAGAGTGCTACTCATATTGCACGCATTCTTACATTCTTGTATAAGTCAAGCTTTGTCTTATGCTTGTGTTTAATGTGATATGTTCATATTGTGACTGTATTTAGTGAATTTATACACGTTATAGTGGCGTCCATTAATTAGATACCTTCGTGTTTGTGTGAAACGATAGAGGACGTAGACTTGAACAAGGAAACTGATGGCAATCAAACGAATTAGGTTTACAAAAGTGAAAGTAACTCTGAAATAGAGTGTCTACAAGTTCTGAGAAAGAAGAGGCACATTTGTTGATTGAAGGCTCTTTTCCATTCATTTTAGGAAAGGATGGAATTACAATCAGTGGCCTCTATGATCCCACAACAAATGTTCGAACCCGCAAACAAAATTTGCAAAGTGTTCTGGCAAAGATGCTGAAAGCTACAGAAGTGATGAATGACTGTGTAAAAGTTATGTTTCCTATGACGCAGGATTGTACGTTTGCATTATTCACTCATAGTTCGTACTAAGCATATTCCTTTCTCAAATTTGTTTAAACTGAAGTATCCGTGTTACTAAATAAATAAGTATTCGTTTAAATTTAAGCATTCATGTTCCTAAATAAATTGTTTGTCTACCTTTTAGTCCCGTTTCTTGATATAGGTCGCGAATGAGGCGAGATGGATTTATATTGCTTGTTTTATGGTTGGATGCCCTTCCTGATACCAACCTCTGTTGAGGAGGTAATGAAGATGAATGAAATTGGGTGAACAGGTGGAAGAATTAGGCTATGACCTATAAACAGAAACTGTCCTTGCATTTCCCTGGAAGCGTAAACAGGAAACCAGAGAAGACCATTCTCAGAACAGCCAACAGAGGGGTTTGAACTCAAGTGTCTCCCGAATGTAGAGCTTGGCTCAATAACACTCCACTCAGCCATATTTTTAAGTAAACAAGTATCTGAAATTGAAGTATGAAAAATACCTCAATCTTTATACTACGGGCATATTATGGCCTTTAAACATATAGGTGAGCGCTGCGCTAACTAGACAGTAATGGTGCACGTAAAGACTTAGCGAGTAATGCTGGGTTAAATTAGATGATGATTATGTTCGTCGTTTAAAGGACTAACATCAATATCATCGGCTCCTAATGTTAGGAATGAATGAAATGGAAATTAAAAGTTCAAAATGTATCCACTGATTAGAATCTAAAATGAATGATGATGAAAAAATGATCGTGAAACAAGAACAATCAGTGGATCCAATTCACAATGGGATTATACTTATTTACAGGGGTCAAAATCCATATCACTGGCCCCTCATAATGGTACTAATCATTGGTAAAGCAGAGCCATGGTGTTCCTCCAATAATGGTGCTAATCACAGATAAAGTAGACTCATGGTGTTTCTTGCATGGTGGTATTAATCACACATAACGGAGACCCATGGTATGTCATACACAATGGCACCACTCATAGGCAACAAAAACCCATGGTGTTTCGCACATAAGGGTGCTACTCACAAGCAACGCAGACACATGATCCTTACATAGTGGGATTAATCACTGGTCCCAACAAACCTGTGGTGTTCCTCACATAGTAGTACTGATCACTGGCAACGTAGACCCATGGTGTATCACACATTATGATAAAACCCACAGCTACACAAACCCATGGTGTTCCTACCATAATGGTATTAGCATATTTTCTTGCATAATTAACACACTTTTTTGGCAAAAAATACAGGAAAAAACTTCAGATGTGTAAATTATTCCAGGAATTAAGATATTTAAAAAAAAATATTTACAAATCATTTACATTTAAAAGATACATCAAATATAATATGCACACAACTGGTTCAACTCATTAGCAGTTTATCGTCATTTGGCATAAATTCCGGCATTAGATTCTTTCTGAGTAGTCGAATAGTGTACATCAGGTAAGTCGGACACGTGGGTTTTATGTATCAACACTGGAAAATATTCTTCGCGTTGCGAGCTGACAATACGACCTGAAGTGAAATAAATGTGTACTAATAAAAGTACGATTCATGTAAGAACATAATAATGACATGCCAGCACGAAAAGAAAACTGTCCAACCTGAGAAGGGCTGGGAATCGAAGGAGGGACCCCTGCTATACTTCCGCAAACTGTTTGTATCCAATCTTGTACGAGTGACGTGTCCAACCACCCTTGTTCTTGGATACGAATGTGGATCACTTGTGGAAATTTTATTTTAGGCATTGGTTTTCGTTATTGAACAAAATAAGTTGAAATCTTTCTGCCATCACCTGTTATAGCAAGCATTGCCAAAGATAGCATTGCAGTACATCATTCTTTTTCGTTTCTGGTGGTGCGTATGATAACACTCGATGTCCCTTTCTTATTGATTGTTCAACTTTGTGGCATACAGAAAATGATTGGCAACTGACCTGAGGTTCCTATTTGTGAGAGCAAATATTAATCCACTTTACGCTTCTCAATCACAAAGTGATGAAAATCAATTACTTTTTGGTTGAAATCATTCCGCATTTTGTAGCATGGTTTTTCTCACATACTGGTACTAATCAAGGGCGGCAGCCAAACCTGTGGTGTTTCTCACATAGTGGTGCTAATCACAGACAATTTAGACACATAGAGTTTGACATAAAGTGGTACTACTCATAGGTAAACCACGGAAGCAACTGGCTGAATTTACACAATGACATTTAACACAAACAACACTCAGACCCATTCGTTTAATATGTGGATCAATAAGTTGCGCGCATGCGCATTACTGACTTCTGCTCTGCACGCTGCGAGCGCTTCTACTTCCGCCTTCTTGGGGAGAGGAGTTGTGTTGAAGCCAGGTAGATTGTACCTAGTTGCAAAGGACGCGATTGAGTGTTTGTGAGATGGAGTCTGACACTCCAGGCTAGTAGCCATGTAAATTAAGGTTTTGGCCTTAATTCCTATTTTACTATTTACTCTTAATTTGTGATACTTGTGACCTCTGAACAGACGAGAGTGTGTGCTTCATTTCAAAAATGACATAAGAACGTAAGCTATTGGATACTCAAGGATGTAAGTAGTGATATATTTTTGTTTTCAAACTGTGCTATTGCCAGAATATTTGGAGAAGAAGAATTTAAGTAACACGCTATCATTGACATTAATATTGTTGGAAATTTTGGCAACACTCTCAGAATTGTATCAAGCGAATGTCGCAACTGTAATTTGAAATTACGCCTATCTTTTCACGGACCTGTCAGCGACGGTTTATTCATTAAATTAAACTGGGATCACTTCTGCATCCGACATTTTAATAACATAATTTGAATCCTCAAGATTTTTAAAATGTAATAGGATTTTTATAAAATTCAACATTCCAATTGTAATTGAAACTGATAATGGGGTAATTCTGGAACTCAATACATGCGCCTATGAGAAGTAAATTATTCCATTCGTTTTATTTAATTGAGATTATCATCGTGTTAACCTTCCTGTTTCTTAATATTGTTGGGATTGTTATTATTATTATTATTATTATTAATTTTGGTTTGTGGATTTCTTTCTATTTTTCCTGGATCATGTTTTGTGGTCTCTATTGCACTGCTATTAAATGTATTGAATGATGCTGTGTGCTAGTTTAATTTTTGTGATGTAATAATTCTTTTACTTCTTTCAGGGATATGCACATTACCGTACCTCCAGGGCCTCCTAAAATTTAAATTTAATAACAGGCATTGTTTTCCTCTTTTAATATTTTGTTAAATGAAATGATAAATTCAATCAACTATACATTATTATTTTAATATCGCGGTTGTAGCGAATTGAAACTTGTTTCTCCCATTCCTTAAATATACTTCTGTTTACGCTCCTCAGTCTAATTCATGCCTGTGTGCTCTTTTCTTTATTTCTCTTTATTTTTTCCATCACCTTTTTATCTTGTCCCATGGACACTTTCATTTTGGGAGGCCTTGCCTACTATGAGAGGATTTTGTTAGCTTGGCTTGGGTGGTTGTATGCGCCAGTTCGTGCTGTTCCGTAAATTGTGGAACTCATATTATTTTCCCCTTGTGAAATTCTACTTAACCGAGCTCAATAGCTGCAGTTGCTTATTTGCGGCCGGTATCCAGTAATCGGGAGATAGTGGGTTCGAACCCCACTGTCGGCCGCCCTGAAGATGGTTTTCCGTGGTGTCCCATTTTCACACCAGGCAAACGCTGGGGCTGTACCTTAATTAAGGCCACAGCTGCTTCTTTCCCATTCCTAGGCCTTTCCCATCCCATCGTCGCTATAAGACATATCTGTGTCGGTGCGACGTAAAGCAAATAGCGAAAAAAAAATCTACTTAGTTGGGAAAATTTGATTCATTTCTTTATAGTCATTTAAGTTTTATTTATTTATCTGTGTAATATATTTTCTTCCCGTTGGTATCACATTTTGTTTTTGGGCATGCGTTCATGTTCTTGTAATTGCCTAATTATTATCGTGTGAATGTATTATAACAAATATAAATTTTAATTTGATTTGTAGTTAGCTACAAGTCTGTAATTTACCAAGCAGGAATTAATTTAAGTTAGATGATCATCCATTTAATGGAATTTACCAATGAATTTTCCTTATTTTCCAACATATTGCAAGGAATTTTAAATCTTATTTATGTATCATTCATGAATTTTTCTCTTTTCTAATTTTGTTAAGTAAAGTATGATTTATTAATTTTTAATATCGTCTCTTATTTGATAGTTAGCGATGTTGACCTGGCAACCCCTCAAGTAATTATTAAGATCCTGTCCTTGTTATTCCTCATTATTCTGGGCCCTCCACGCTTTATTTTTGTATGCTACTGACTCCAAGGTAAGCAATTTGTGCTTGTTGTCAATTTTATCATTTCTCTGTGTTCTTTGTTGCATGTGTACCTTGGGCGTTGCAGTACTAATCACAAGTAGTGATTTCATCACACCTCGGTCACCCCTTTTAGTTACCTCTTGTGACTGGGAGGTAATGTGGTTGTAGTCTTCATCAGTGACCACAAACCAAAGAGGGTAGATGACAGAGAAAAAAGAGAAAAGAAGGGATCCGACAGTAACAAAGATGAAGTACCCAAAAAAGAAAAAAAAGGGCCACCAAGGGCGTGAACATAAAATACTAACTAGACATCAAATCATCTAATACCATCAGGGTTGGACAGAATAGGTGCCTGACCAAACTAATTGGAAACAATGCGAAGACTCTGCTAAGGGCTACGTAGATGCCAACCCTCGCTCTCAGGTTGAGAGCTCCTGGGACATATTTTAGTCACCTCTCATGACAGGCAGGGGATATCCTGGGTGTATTCTCCATCTGTGTCCCCCACCCACAGGGGCTATCATAAAAATTTTAACTACATGAAGATATATAAAACTTGTTTCAAAAGATTGGCAATCTCAATATTAATACCACATTACTGCTTTAAAATGAGGAGTTGTTTATTGAAATCTATTCAACAGATTTCTTACAACTTCCATAATCAGGAAGAAAGATCATCAAAATATTGGATTACTTCAAATGTGTTCACCTGTGTTTGTCCTGGCTCTGGCAACTCTGATTTGGTTTCTTCTTTCAAATGCATCTCGTCTGATGTAAGTTTATAATTGTCCTGTGGAAGAGTTAATATATTAGGCACATTCTCCAGACACATCTGGAAATTTACATATGACAGGGCTTAACAATTAATAATTTTCCAGTAAATGAGTCTGTTTCAGTTTCAAATATTCATTATCAATTTTGAGAAAATTTCCATTTTGTGCATTCTTAAAAACTTGACAACTAAGAGACCTTCAGGAGTTAAGAAGTGTCCTGTTTGAATGCTCAGGGAGATTTTTGAAGTGTGGAGGAATTATATATTACAAAACCTTTGAAAATAACACTGAACAATTGGCAAAATATACAGACTACTGAAAAATATTCTGCTCAACATAAACAAACCAATTCTAAAATATTCAGAACTTGAAATTTATCACTGTTATCTTTCACGTGCTGTACCAGCAAATACAGCACAGGCCTTATCTCCTGTTGTCTATAAAGTGCTCAGCTAAAAAGCCGGGAGGATCCTCAACAGCTCTACCATTAGCTGCCATTGAGAGCTAAGTGTCACTGAGGATGTAAACTAAGGAAATGAAGAGTGAGGTATGAGGTAGTTTTCCATTGCTTTCCTCTCCTAGCCAAACAATGCTGTTACATAAAAGTCTCTCATGTTCACTAAAATCTATACATAGACCAACCATATGAATATCAATTCCACACCCTTTCCTACTGGATCCGACTCTATTAGAAACAGTGTTGCTAACACTGCTCATATCTCAGTGACTCTCATATTGTCAGTGTCAAGGAGGAGAAAGACACAAAATACAAGTGAGTACAAGTGAGAAACTTGTTCTGGGGCAATCCGAACGATATCAGGCATTGACCACACCGTACCTCACCATATATGACAATTAGAAAGGAAGTCACCAAGGATATAAGCCCTAAACGATATGAACCATATATGTTATCTGCACCACAATGAGCTAGAATAACATGGAGGGGCTTTATGACTGACATCAGCGCTCGTTGTGTAGGTGGCCATGCTTTGAGTTGGAGTATAAACACACGGGAGATTGTGCACGGTGACTGGACTTCATATGTTTTAAGAAGTCAACAGCTAGATTGTCAGATTCAAGAATGAGAGCCCTATATTCAGCATATGACTGCACTAATCAGTATAACTGTACCAAGGATACATTTTGTTTTTAAGGAAGTATTACAGAATTATACCTGAGATTTGTTTTTGTCATTTCTGTTTGTAATTAAAACCAATACAATGTTTGCACTGAGAAAGTACTGGGAGTCACAGTAATTATTTATTTGATTTCATTTCTGATTTCCTTTAAACAGCAAGAATTAACTCAACAATGCATTTTTAAGATGAAGAGAGAAAATGGAATCCCTCATGGACTATCCCTTCTAACGCACATGTGAAATTGTGAAAGAAGACAGCATCATGTTAGCTCACGATCTAAGGTAGTAAACAATGGAGTGAGATAAAGATTGAATGTGCCAGAGGTCGTATGGCACATCGGTGTCATCACGGTCTTCGAAAGGCTTGAGGGGAATCTGCATTGCCTTATACGACAGTGGAATGGTGGTAAAAGCCTTCGAAGTGTAATGCCAAAACATGGCAGATATGCATCAACCAGGCCACATTAGTGTCAGTGAAGAAGCCATACAATTTGAGCCGGTCTGAGACTCTGAATTAGGGTATACGACTGAGTTTCAAATTTGATGGCACAGCTGGACATGAGAAAAGTTGTATCAAGAGAGGTTCGGTGTGATCTGACAGAAAAGCAGAAATGGTTACGATGAAACTCTGCTCATAAATACTTGGAGCACTGTAAGTGTGAAGGAGAGGCTTCCTTATGCCATATCATTACACCAAATTAGACAATCAAATTGTATGACCCACAACTGGCATTATTATGGCTAACCACAAAGATCGAAATTTCGTCAGAACCCCAGCCATATGAAAGTTATGGTTATTCTCAGGTACAACTGTGCTCGTGTTTTATCCTAACACATTATGTTCCTCCACAGCAGATCATCAATGTACAGTATTACTGTTCAGTTCTAGAACAAAACCTTGAACCTGCTTTAAGAAAGAAGCCAGGACCCATGCATCATTTTGCATGACAAGGCTCATAGTATGAACAGCACAAACTGTGGTTGATTTGTTCAGTCAATGGGGCTGGGAATTGCTGTACCATCCACCGTAAACCATGGACTTAAGCCCTTGCAACTCTAAAATGATTCCTAAGATGAAGGAACCATTTCGGGGCCTTTGCTTCAGAACTGATCCACAGATTCTTAAGCAGTAGACTGCTATGAACACAAAAGGTGCTGCTGTAGGTACCCTGTGACCTCCACATCACTGGTAATGGGTAGTACACAATGTTGGTGATTAGCTAGAAGGACAGTAAACCTTGGTATAACATGTACTTTTTTTTTGTATGAGTTGTAATTAAATAGTTGCCATTCAAAAAGGTCCAACCATGGTATACGTCCAAGAACTTTCTTTTTACAATTTGCTTTAGAGCCCACTTCCACAGACAGGTCTTATGGCGATGATGAGATGGGAAAGGGCTAGGAGTGGGAAGGAAGCAGCCTTGGCCTTAATAAAAGTACAGCTCCAGCATTTGCAAAAATGGAAAACCATGAAGAACATTACGCACGGCAGCCGACTGTGGGGTAAAAACACACTGATCATGTGTTTGGAGGATAATAAAAATAGGGAAGTACTCCACATAAAGAACTGTCAACCTGAGATCATCAAGACAATTAACAGCATGTGGCTGGAATATGTGGGTCACATTATGAGGAGTAACAAAAAGAACAGTCTGCTGAAGGTAATATTTTGAGGAAGAAGGTTTAAGCAAAAGAGGATCTAGCAGAACATGAAAATCTTGGATCTACATTTTGAAGAAATGGGTTGGAGTTCTTCGATGCATGACAAAAGGAAGATAGCCATGCTTGTAGAATAAGATAGCAGCAGCAGAGATGAAACTAGCTGCCATGCAGTAGAGGGGTTTTGAAAAATAATAGCTGCTATACATTACCTAGCATTAAATTTGATGATGATGTTCGTTGCTTAAGGGGACCTAAAAGCTAGATCATTGGGCCCTACTGGTACAAGGTGAATGAAATGAAAACTAAGGCTTCGCAATGTATTCACTGAATAGAATCTAAAACAAATGATGAAAAAATGATCGTGAAACAAAAACAAACAGTGGATCCAATTGACAATGCCTTAATTACTGGAATGATACTTATCTAAAGGGGTCCAAATCCATATCACTGGCCCCTCAAAATGGTGCTGATCACTGGTAAAATAGAACCATGGTGTTCCCCCTACAGTGATGCTAATCACAGGTAAGGTAGGTTCATGATGTTTCTTGCACGATGGCACTAATCAAAGGTTATGGAGACCCATGGTATGTCACACACAATGGCAACATTCACAGGCAACACAATTCATGGTGTTTCGCACACAAGGGTACTAATGAAAAGCAACACAGACCCATGGTGTTCCTCAAATAGTGGGAAAAATCACGAGCACCAACCGAACCTGCAGTGTTTCTCACACAGTGGTACTACTCATAGGCAATGCAGACGCATGGTGTTTATCATAAAGTGGTACTACTCATAGGTAACACCGTGGAACCAACGGGCTGAATGTACTTGACGAGATTTATCACAAACAACACCCAGACCTGTATTGTTCCTAGCATAAACTTACTGTTAATATATAAAATAGACCCATGGTTTTCCTCACAAAGATGTACTACTGCCATATATCCTGACCCGTGGTGTTCTACACGTAAGGGTACTAATCATAAGTAATCCCATGGTTCTAATCCCATCATCCGTTGGTTACCCCTTGTAGTTAGTCACCTCTTACGACAGGCAGGTAATGTGGTCATAATAAAAGTATGTGTCCCCATGCACAGAGGTCAGAAGAAAGAAAAAATAAAGAGAAATAGACAGAACCAACACTAAGAAAAACAAAGTACCACACAAAGAAAGACAAGAGCCACATTGCGTGAACATAAATGACTCCTTAGGCCTCAAATCCTATAATAACACTGGGGTTGGAAAGGAACAAGAGTTGAGAAAGAGAGGTCGGACATGATAGGTGAAAATGAAGAGCCTGACAAGGGTAAGTGGAAGCAATGGGAGGACTCAATTAAGGCCCCATGGTCACCAACCCATCCTCCCGAGCTGAGAACAGCTGGGAATCCTTATAGTTGCCTCTTACAACAGGCAGGGGATACCACGGGTTTATTTTACATCTGCATCCACCCCCATGAGGTGGTAGCATATAATTTTGGACTACATAGAGATATGTAAATATTTTTTCAAAATATTGGCATCTCTCTATAAATACCATATTTCCAATTTAAAATGAGGTGTCATTTATTGAAATCTCTTCAGCAGAATTCTCACAATTTCCATTATTAGAAAAAAAGTCATCATAATATTAGACTACTTCAAATGTGTTCAGCTGTCTGTCCTGGCTCTGGCAACCCTGATTTGGCGTCTTCTTTCAAATGCATCTCGTATGATGCAAGTTTACCATTGTCCGGTGGTAGATTTAATATATTAGCCACATTCTCCAGACATACGTGGAAATTTAGTTACATATGAGTGGGCTTAACAATTCATAATTTCCAGGTAAATGAGACAGTTTCAGATTCAAATCTTCATTATTGTTTTTTCAGAAAATGTTAATTTTGAGGTCCTTAAAACATGACAACTAAGAGACTTTCAGAGTTAAATAGTGTCCTGTTTGAACATTCAGGGATATTTTTTAAGTATGGTGCAATTATATAATACCTTAAAAATAACACTTAACAATCAGGAAAATGTACAGACATACCGAAAAATATTCTGCTCAACATAAACAAACCAATTCCAAAACTTTCAGAAATTAAAATTTATCATGGTCATCCTTCACATCCTGTACCGACAAATACAGCTCAGCAAGATTATATGTATCTTCCATACCTCCTGCTGTCTGCGACATGCTCAGCCTGAAGGCAGGGAGGATCCTCAACAGCTCAACCATTGGCTTGGCTCTCATGGAGAGCTAGGTGTCACTAAGGAGGCAAACTAAATATTGCTTTCCTCTCCTAGCCAGAGAGTGCTGTCACATACATGTCTCTTATGTACATGGACCAACCAAATGAATGTCAATTTCACCCTCTTTCCTAAGGGATCTAGCTCTTTAGGAATGGTATTACTAGCACTGATCATATCTCAGTCACATTCATATTGTCAGAGTCAAGGATGAGAATGAGACATAATATACAAGTGACAACCTTATTCCAGGCCAATCCAGAAGACATCAGGCATTGAGCACATTGTATCTCACCACAGATGGATTAGGGCAGGCCACCTCATATGAAAATTGGATAGGAAGTCATCATGGACATAAGCCCTAAACCACATGAACCATACAAACAATTCCTATAGGTTATCTGTACCACAACGAGCTAGAAAAGCAGAGAGCAGTATGCCTGACATCAGTGCTCCTTCTGGAAGCTGCCAAGTTTTCAGTTCTTATGCCTGCCCTATGTTCAGCATAAGGCTGCATTAATAAGTGTGACTAGACCAAGGATACATTTGGTTTTAACTAAGTATTACTGAATTATAAGAGATTGATTTTGTAATCCCTGTTTCTAATTAAACCCATTTTATGGTTTATACAGGGGAAGTACTGGGAATTATGGTAATTATTTATTTGAACATGTTACTGATTTCCTTTAAAGACCGACGAGTTAAATCAACAATGGGTTTTGTGAGGATGAAAAGAGGCGGTATCCCATGCAGTATAGTCACTTATGCTCTGCATACTTCGAAGGTGAGTGCATGTATCAAGTGTACAGGAGCTATTTCTGCTAAAATTTTGTTCCAACCGTATTCAGCTTTCTCTAAAACTTCCCCCAAAAAAAACCAAAATCGAGTGCCCATTGCCAAGAAGAATAACAAGGAAAACCCACCGGAGGCAACTGATGAGTAACATCCTGCTGAACAATTAAAGTATATAAGATGGAGGCTATTACATAATTTCAAAAATCACTTGGGCCAGCCCCGTGGTGTAGGGGTAGCATGCCTGCCTCTTACCCGGAGGCCCCGGGTTAGATTCCCGGCCAGGTCAGGGATTTTTACCTGGACCTGAGGGCTGGTTCAAGGTCCACTCAGCCTACGTGATTAGAATTGAGGAGCTATCTGACGGTGAGATAGTGGCCCCGGTCTAGAAAGCCAATAATAACAGCCGAGAGGATTCATCGTGCTGACTATACAACAACTCGTAATTTGCACGCCTTCGGGCTGAGCAGCAGTCGCTTGCTGGGCCACGGCCCTGCAAGGGCTGTAGTGCCATGGGGTTTGGTTTGGTTTCCTAATCACTTGCTACAAATATTTAGTGTGCAATAAAAAGTTGTAGAGATCTGGATGACATTCTTTTAAAATAATATTATTTTTATCTTTTATATTACCAAACCAATGACCCAAACTACAGCTTTCATCCCAGCCCTAAGATATTAAAGCAAAAATTGGTGCAGGCTAGAGTGAAAATAAAACAACTCTAGTCATATTACAGCAAACAAGAGGAAGAAGAGGAAAGTCTTAAATTAGCAAGGAAGTTGAAGATCATCACAAGAAACTTAATGATTCGGGTCTCAACATTTTGTATAGCTACTTCCAAGAGGTTATCCAAAACCTTGTCAGGCTTGACACCAACACACTGTGCAGCAATATCTCCAGTATCCCCACTGTTACCTCAGAAATATTTTTACACTAACACATCATCAAAATTTTTGTCACTGGTCAACATCTATTGATTGCAGTTCAGGTCTTACAGACAAAAGTTTTGAAAATAAAAGTTAAGGCTATTTCAGAACCAATCCTTGGAACTTTGATGTTTGATGAAATGGCTATTAAAAAAGGAGTTGCTGTGGGACAATAAACAGTTCTAAGGCTATGTTGAGTTGACACAGGGATATTTAGACAAGGAGAAGTATGAAGTGGTCAAGGAGGCTTCAGACTTTATGGTTATTGAAGTAAAATTTGGTGAAACAGGTGCATGAGACAAGTATTAAGATCATATAATCAACAGTTGTGAAGAGATTTGCACTAACAGCCTTAAGAATGAAGTTTGCTGGACTGAACTCCCAGTGTTGTTTTTCCCATCCAACAGACTCTGAGCAAAAGGTGTTTGCTTTCCTTGATGCTGTTCACATTATAAACCTTGCAAGGTATTTGCTAGCAGAAAAGCAGGTTCTCATAGGTGGTAGTGTTCCAGAATAAGAAAATATAAGTGAGGTGAAATACCTGGAGAAACTTGTAAATTTACAGGAAGCACAGTGGTAATAGATAAAGAAGAAAGAAGTTAGGGTGGATGAGAGAGAAGTTGTACCATTTAGACTGTAATGTTCTCAAATCATGCATTTGATTTAATAAATTCATGCCATCCTACAGGTAAGCAAACCAAGGCTGCAAGCAGATATTCCAATCTGGAAAAAATGTTCTGATATTGAAAAATGCATAACTTATCTCAATAATACTAGTTTAACTGATAGCTCACCCCTCTACAACTCTAAGAAACAACTATGAGTGGTATCCTATGTAATTTCTTAAGTGTGCAAAGTCTTGAAGAAACATATGTCTGGGCAGATGATTCAGTACTAAAATACCTCCTCACATGCAGGTTAAGCCAGGATCACCTGGAATTATTCTAATGTATGAGGAACAGAGGGGGAAATAAAATCCTGCTCAAATCAAAACTGAATACAGGAAGTGTCTTGCTGGTCATATCGACATATCTTGTAATTCTAATATGATTTTTGAAAGAAAATATTTTGTTCAACGCTCACCTTGTACAGACATTTGTACAAGAAATTGAGTTTACCAAATTTGATTGAGTTTATATCATCAATTATGGAGCCCATTCTTTGTATAATGACTATCTTAATAATATTGCAGGCAGTGTGGCAAAATGTATTGCTAAGTCAATTAAATGTGTGCAATATTTGCATCTTTTATAGTGCATGATCACTGATACAACATGTGGATTAGTAAAGTGTAATGAGTTCATATGAAATATATCCTTTCCTTAACGTCCTGTCTGAGATGCACAGTATGGAAGACTTTACACATTTTTTGTTCTTTGTCTCAGTGCTTAGATATTCCCATTTTCCTGTAGGCGTCAGCTTAAAAGATTTGCAACAGGCAAAAGCCCACTATTATTATTATTATTATTATTATTATTATTATTATTATTATTATTATTATTATTAACTGCCAAATTAAGATGAGAAAAACAATTCTTGAAAAGTTTGATTGAAGCATGTCCTAATAGCAAGACACTTTTTAATGGGGCCGACTGATCGAAAATCACCATCATGGAGATGACCTAAAGTGAAACAACACACAAATGAGATAGTATTTTTTGTATAATGTAATAAAAGTAGTGACCCTATTATTGAATGTAAGAAAATACGTAGTATTTCGTACTGTACCAGGCAAGTTGGTCATGCGGTTAGGGGCACGCAGTTGTGAGCTTGCATCCAGGAGATAGTGGGTTCGAATCCCACTGTTGGCAGCCCTGAAGATGGTTTTCTGTGGTTTCCATTTTCACACCTTAATTAAGGCCACGGCCGCTTCCTTCCAGCTCATAGGCCTTTCCTACCCCATCGTCTCTATGAGACCTATCTGTGTTGGTGCAATGTAAAGCCAATAGCAAAAAAAAAAAAAAAAAAAAAAAAGAATATAGTAATTTTCAGATGAATGTAGGCCATGCTGCCAACAAGGGCAAACACAGGCACTGCAACTATTATCTATGAGCACATTAAGACATGTCCTGTTAAAGGAAGCCAACGGCCGTAGCCGTGTTGAAACACCAGATCCCGTGGGATCTCCGAAGTTAAGCAACATTGGGCGTGGTCAAGATTTTGGATGGTTTACCATGTGCTGTTGGTGGGGGGTAAGGGAATGGAGGAGCAGGAAGGAACTGGCCACCCTACCGTACGTAAATTCCGGTTCAGGCACACCTATACGAAGGTTTGGACCTGCCACTGGGCAGAATACACCCTTACTTACTGTTAAATGAACACAAACATAAAAACATATATCTTCTGAAGCGTTATTTTACAAAGTACGCTTGTTAGGCAATCTACCTTGGACAATCTACTGTCTATGCAACCTTTATTTAAATTGTGTCCTTGTCCCGCACTCATATTTTGGGTGAATTATCGCTTTCTGCCATGGACCTCGTGTTCCGGCCTAGTGACTGTACAGAACTATTATTTTACCACGATCATATGAGGCTGGAACTCTACTATATTTGAAGTATTACTTTAATAAAAACTTTGTATTTCGTGGACTCTGATTATATCTGCCTTAGCACCTTGGACGCTGGACCTACTAAGTATTATTGCACTGTAGGCAGCTGCATGGACTTCTACGCCATCTATGAGATCACGTTGGGTACTAAAGTGTGTATTGTGACATTTGCCAACCAGGGCGCATATCAGTTCTAGTCTGTGTCGCTTCAAGCGGGGAACTTGGAAGCATTGCATTCTGCACAGGAAGTCGTTGGAAAGGATGGCTGCCGCGACCGTTACAAAAACTATGAGTTCCCAAACTGGTATTGGGTGATAACCAGGAAAAAATCACCACATCTAGTGATGGGAGTTTAATTATCTTTTTGTTTTTGTATAATACGTGTGTTAATTCTGTATAAATTAGGTAGTTTTATTTAATTCTGGTGAAGTGATAGTGTTAAGGTCAAATTACGAGGTGAGTTATCTTAGCATAAGGCCTACTTGTAAAAAGCTTTAATGTATTATTTCTAATGAAATTACCTTACGGTGTATGTATTATATTCAGTTTGGTATGGTATGTTGATGTAGTGGACATCTAAGTATGGCGATGCCGTGTTCTGCTATAAGTGTGCGTGTGACAGGTAACGAATGGCCATTATTGTGCTGAGATAATATTTGAAATTTTTCCATGTCTGTTTGTTTATTTTGGTCATTCTCTTCGCCCCGGGCTTATTTTTCTGGTGTATTTGCTGTTATTATGTATGCTATGCCCTTATGCGTGTGCCGTTTTTCCTTGTAATTTGGTATATTTGTCACTTCTTTCGTGATGTATTGTGTGCTCATATTCATGTTTCGCTTTCTCTCCTTGGGCGATTCGTGCTTCTTGTTGCATGTTTTTGCTATCGTGTGCCCGTAATTGACCTAACACTGCACTTACACTTGTCTCTATAATTTTCTTTAAAATTCTATTAATATTATTATTATTATCATTATTATTAGTAATATTTTTATAAGATGGTTAATAATTTCATTTCTTAGGGAATATTTTATTTGACTTTGGTCAGGTTATTTCCTTTCCCCTTTGGGGGCTTTTAAAATGATAATACTATACTGTTGGTGTTATATCGCATTAATGTTATCTCACTTTCAACAATACAAGTAACGTCTGTAAGTCGAGGGTTGGACAGCCCTGGAGTGAAGGATATGGTGCCTTATCTTATCTTTGGTTTGGGAAATGTTGTCTTTATCTTTTTGTGCTTGACAGTTACGTAATTTTATTATTGGCGAGAGAGTGTGTATTGCCTCTGCCGCGATGACTGTATCGTGTGTTCTGCCCCGTGAATACTACTGTGAATCTATTTTCTTCTGATACCATTGGTTTGCTTTTGTGTTTTGGGTTATGTGAAGTGATCTGCTCGTGCTATTTTAGAGATGTTTCTGTGGCTTAATTATTAGGCTGGTTATCCATGGTGTTGAGGTTTTAAATTATTTTGATCTTGGGCAAATATTTTTTTTAATCGCGGTGCAAGTCTGTTGTTGCAACATTATGTCAGTAATTGTGCACTGATTTTATTGGTCATGTACGGTGGTGTGTCCTACATGTCTGGATTTGTGGTGGCCCATTTACTTCGACTGGGTGCTGTCGCAGTCCTCGATTTACAAAACTATTTCTTCCTTTTCTAGCTTAAAGGTTAATGTTTCATTTAATTTTAATAGTCTCCTAAAATGTGCTTACCATGGTAATTATATAGTTCTACTGATACATCAGTGTATTTTTTGGGGAAAAGAATGGTACCTTTATTTAATAATGAATTGTTTTTTCCTATTTTCACTAATTCATTTATTTACTAAATTTTCTTTTTATTCTTTGATGTTGCCCTAATTGCTTGTTTATCTATTCGTTTCAAGTTATTTAAATTTTATTTAAAGGCTTTGAATTGTAGTGTATTGAAAGATTTATTTATTATATTTTACTTTAAATTTTAGAAAATGATGGTGTTATTTTCTTGGTGTGGCTGCTACGCAATTTCCAGGATCCCCACCTCTATCCTTTATTTGGGTAGGGTCAGCACTCTTCCTTTGCTTCCTCTATTCCATATCCTTGAAGTGTTTATCTTATTTATTTTGTATTTTTGCTCTTTTGATATTTATCTTGTTTGTGCACGCCCCTATGACAAACGTCATTTACATGTTACAAACTTCATATTTGGTCCGTATTGAAAATGTACATCAATTAAGATTATTAAATTTTTTTTATTAGTCAACCTATTCAATACAAATGATATTTGCAAAGTTAGGACCTACATCCTATTAAACTAAGGTCTAAAGGGACATGTTTCGCCCTTTAAAAGGGCATCATCAGCCTTTTTACACTCATGCTAAAGGTAAAAATCAGGATCCTGATTGTCGATATAAGGAAAAGTATATAAAATGAGAATAAAAATTAGAATGAATATTATACAATATGTGCAAGCGTGAGTTCCCAAATGACAATTAAAAATCATTTAAAATGTTTGCGAAGAATTAAAAGTTGGTACGGTAATTACATCGGCAATCTTAAAATGATCTTACAAAACTGTACAAACTAGGCCTTGACCAAATAAATAACAAGAAAGTCTATGGCTAAAGTTGCCGTATCAAGGTTTGTGAAATTCGGCTGGAAGCAACCTGGTTCTAAATAGAGAGCAAATTAGAATCCAATAGCCACTCAAGACAACATAGAACCTCTCTCATTGAAAAGTCGTAATGAAACTGTAGTATGGCACATGTAGATTATAAAGTTGTGTCCAATCAATCCATTATTCTGATATTTAACGAAGTGGGATCGCAATCTCAGTATTTTTGTTGAAGGAGTTGTGAGAAGTTAACTAATAAGTGCCGCTGTACAAATTTTGTCAACTCGTATACCGATGGTTAAATAGGAACATTTTTATGTGTTGGTCATAGTTTTGAGTGTGGATTGACTATTGAAGAATATAGTGCAGAATGTTCTCGGTTTTTGAGGTATGAAATTGTTGCTTGTATGGTCTCGGAACGAGTGAGGTTTGAATGGCGTGTGAAACGTCATTTATTTTGCTAAATTGTATGGGGCGTTGCAGTTGGTAGCAGAGCGTGGTTTTTTGTGTTGAAACTACGCTGAATGGCTCATTTTAAAATTGCCTGGCAGGCAACCAAAATGGCACCAACTAATAGGAAACTTAAGGCTAGTCTTAAATTTTGTAAAACTGATATGTTCCTAAATAATTTGTGTTTTTCTCGTTTTCATGTGTTACCGAGTCCTTACTGGTTTGCTGCTGTCTTGCCCTTGTGGTGCTTATGTTCGAGGCCTCATTCTGTTCATTTTACCCTGTTCCGGTAGATGCTGCATGTTGGGTCATGGAATCTGGTTCCTTTCCTTGTGCTGTTCTTATTCTGCACCTGTAATGACTTTGTGAGTTGTTGACCATTACTAATACTGGTAAATGAATTGCATTATTTTTTTTGAGATTGGTTCAAAAATTAAATTTTACAAAGTATTCTCCCATATTTTACTGATACAAAATTGTGTTTGTTGACATTAATTATTTTTCTTTTAGTATGCTTTTTTTCTAGTGAAGGTATTGCTAAGATGGTGGCCCATCAACTCCCTGTGAAGATCCAAGGGCTTGTATTAAATTGATTGGTAACTATTGCTTAGCGTGTAAGATTTTACCTTTGTTTCAGGTTTGCTCGTGGTCCAGATCATGCGTTGAAATTTTTTTTTATAATTAAATTTCTTTTCCAGTGACTGTCTTCCCGCCTGACTGTTCGGAGTGGGTATGTGGAAAATTTATTTACAATTTTGACCCATGGAGACCTTGCTTTTCAGCTAATTTCTGTTGGTGGTCCAGCTCCGCCCTGGTTACTACATGTCATGTATGGTGATAGTGAGGTTTGTTGACGTAGTGAGATGTCAGTTAGTAATAATGTTGTTGGTATTATTGATACTTACTTGGGACTTGTGCTATGAGAAATTGTTCCTATTTGGCTTGTGGGAGTCTTGTGCATGTTCCCTGGGTGATATTGTGTTGTTATTATGGCCTTGTGTGGTATTCCTGTGTGAATATATGAGGTAATGGCGATATAGTGATGTGTATTTCACGTGGATTTTGTGTTATGATGGTAACCATGGGCTGTGTTCTTATTCTTATGTACCTTGCTGTGTTTTCATTGGTTGGATGGTGATAGGCTATGGCTGTATGGTCCATCGAAGGTTATATTGACCTTTTAATTTAATTTGATGTGTCCATGTCAGGTAGTCCTGTGAATTCTGTCAAATGCTGATCCATTTCTTCTGGTATTGTTTACTATGTGGTGTTCTGTTAGGATATTACTTACCTTTGTGCGGTATCTGATTCTTGGTACATGTGGTCAAGTTGTAATTAGGTGGGTTCTAAATTTATTGGTCATGTTTTTCTTTTTAACGCTGGTAGTTGTTGGACTAGTTAAGGGTAGTCTCTGCTTGTTAGCTTCTTCCCCCTTGCATACATTTTCCCTGATATCTGTTCCTGTATAGTATTTTCGGTAACTCGCCTTGGATGCCTTGTGCCACGCATGTGGTGTATCTGCTGGTTCTGGTTGATGAGTGTCAGTTTTAGCCTTGTGCTTGAGTGTAAATTTTCATTCTTCCTGATATTTCATTTCCTGGGACTGGTTGGTTGCTGTATGTTTTGGTGCTTACTCATTCCTATCCGTAAATGTAATATCCATACCCTGGTAATGGTGCTACTTGGTGGTTGTGTGGATTCATTGCTGGAGTCTCTGTGTGGATCATGGCTGGCTCATTGCCGAAACGATCTTTTTTTTTTTTTTTTTTGTGTGTTTTCATCCTGGGATTTTAGTTGTGGGTCTCGCAGTTGTCGTGTGGTTATTGGTGCTCATTCATTTTCCTGATAATTGTGGTATCTGCTCTTAAATTCATATTTGCTTCTAATTATTTCCGCTCTGATCATTCTGCTAAGCCTTATGGGAGTGCATTTTATCATCATAGTCAGTCTAGTGGGTGCTGTTAATTTAGTTGAGTATGGTGATGTCAAAATTGATGTAAGGTCTTCCCTAGTGTAACCTTGTGCCAAACTGTTACCGTATGTCCATGTCTTGGCTGGTATTACTTCTTGAGACCTCGTGTAGGCAAGGTGTTTGCTAGTCAGTATGGGATGTCTTGCAGGTGATTCAGTTCACACTATTATTAGCCAAAGATTTTTCTTGAGGCCTGTCTGGGCATTTGTGGTCATTTCGTGGATGTACACTGGCTTTGACCATATTTTGTGGGGTATTGTATGATATGAGAACTTATGTTTCTTCAAAATGATATCTCTGGGTCTGATGTGAAGAGGCTGTACTGAGAAGTGTTTCCCTTGCACCCTAGGGCTGTTTATATGTAGTCTCACTCGAGCCAGATTATTCCTAATCTGTTGCTTATTTTTCACTGTGCTCTGTACATTATCTGGTTTACCTTTTTCTTGTAATTTGGTTGCATCTACCTCAAACCAGCATGTTCTCGCAATCTTGTATTGTTGCTTGCTTGTCATCTGACTGTTCTGGGGTCTGTTCCTGTGAGTATGGGACCATGTGGAATGGCTCTTGTTCGGTCGCTGATATTCTTGGTCTGTCATTGGTGGTATGGGACCCAACTGACTGGCTGAAGGTTCTTCTCCATCAACTCGTGAGCTTTGTCATCGTGTCACCTATCATTTCTGCATCGTTTATGTATTATTATATCCCGTGAATTCCGACTGGCTGGAAGGGTGTCTGTATCAATTGGCATAATCTCACAGGGTGGACTGTTTTTACGCCACCATATTTTTAGTCCTGGGTCATCCAGAGGTTCTCTGAACACTTGATGGTCTTGGTAGAACACTCGCGCTCGTTGTATTCGAAGATGGTTTATATGGAGATGTAATTTTCTTGAATTTTGGCCCTTATTTATGTTGCTTTGAGTTGGTTCTGCCTGATGCTATAATACCATTCTCTTTTCTTGTTGTGTGTTCCCTACCATCCTTTCTGTAATTGTTGGCTGTCATGTGGTGGTTGGTCTGGGTTACTGGTGCATGGCGATCTCTTGCAGACACACTTATGAGCTCCCTTCCATCTATTGTTATGCATGCAAAGTCTCCAGTGATTGCCATTGCCTTCTTTTTCTGGGTCGACTGCCGTGTGGTCTCTGCGTTATGGTTGTGGATGGTTTGGGGTACTGTGTTTTCCGTTTCTGGGTGGTGTCCTTTCTGCTTTTCATGTTCTTCTGAGTTATCTGGTTATTTAGTAGCTGGTGTTATGTAAATGAGTTGATCATTATGGGTGAATTCTGTCCATCTCGCTGTGTGATAATCCATCTTTTTCTCCCTCCCTGTATCCTTCGTCGTTTATTATTTCTGTTGTGTATCGTACCTCCCTTCTGATCTGTTTATCTCTTCGTTAAATTAAGTAAGGTGTGGAAGAATGCTAAGTAGTTGTTTGCAAAAATGAATGTGGAATACTATTTAATAATGGTCTTTGACCTTGTAGTTGGGGGTTTGATTGCCTTGGTTTGGCTTGTTACATATATTGATCCTGTTGTGGGCAAAATTTACATTTCTTACCCCGGTATTTCATGACCCAGCATCTGTATTCCAAATTATTGCTCTTGTTTCTGTTGATTTATTTCCCTTTTTGTAAATTAAATTATTGGGAACATTCAGTTTAGTTAGGTTAGGCCCTCTTTCCTTGTGTATATGGGTTGCTTTATTCTAAGATCGTAAGATTATCCAGATTTAATTTCTTTTAAAATAAATGATAGTAATTTACTTCCACTAATGTAATATTCAGTAGCGATAACTGTAAATGGTTAGCAAATGTCAATGCCAAAAGTGGCAAATGAACTGTATTCAAGCCAAGGGTGTTACCCGTGTGCTCACACTTAAAGATAATATTGAAGATAATGCTCTTGTCATTGTAAGTGTTTGTGCTTACTACTGTCCCATGAACTTTCAAAAACACTATTTCAAGTGGGTTATTGAAACCCGGTTCGGAATTAATGAAATCCCAAATGAGTGTGTGAAGAATGAAGAGGTGACTAATTGTTTTTGAACTGTACTTGTTCCGTCGCTGCTGTTTTTGTTCCTGTAGCAGCTATTCGTGCACACCTTGGAGCTACCGTTTCAAGAAGCTAAGCCGGACTAGTGCATCTAAAAACCTGTGTCATTGGAGCTCAACATTTGGTGCTGAAATCTTGCTAGTCATGAGTCTGTTTACCTCCTGGTGTGTTGTACGCTGTGCTGACTGGCCATTGGTACTCCATCTTCCTGCACATTGAACAGTCCATGTGTGCCCTGTGTTGTTTCTTCAATGTCACTCCTTATCAAGTAAGACTGTTCCTGAGGGTTTTTATCTTGGCATGAAATGAGATGTACTCGTCGTAATTCTATAGGGGTTATGTCTAACTGATTTATAAACTAAACTGATGAACTAATCTGGTCAACTTATGTCAAATGTTGGACACTCTGGTAATCTGTAACTGAGTGGCACCTTCTTGAGTGCATATGACTGAAAGCTACCTGCCTCATCTCGGCCCCCTGTGGTCCTCTTTCAGGCGGTGACTGAAGCGTTCTTTTACTAAGTACGCTTGTTATGCGATCTACCTTGGACAATCTACTGTCTATGCAACCTTTATTTAAATTGTGTCCTTGACTCGCACTCATATTTTGGGTGAATTATCGCTTTCTGCCATGGACCTCGTGTTCCCGGCCTAGTGACTGTACAGAACTATTATTTTACCACGATCATATGAGGCTGGAAATCTACTATATTTGAAGTATTACTTTAATAAAAACTTTGTATTTCGTGAACTCTGATTATATCTGCCTTAGCACCTTGGACGCTGGACCTACTAAGTATTATTGCACTGTAGGCAGCTGCATGGACTTCTACGCCATCTATGAGATCACATTGGGTACTAAAGTGTGTATTGTGACATTTGCCAATCAGGGCGCATATCAGTTCTAGTCTGTGTTGCTTCAAGCGGGAAACTTGGAAGCATTGCATTCTGCGCAGGAAGTCGTTGGAAAGGATGGCTGCCGCGACCGTTACAAAAACTATGAGTTCCCGAACTGGTATTGGGTGATAACCAGGAAAAAATCACCACATCTAGTGATGGGAGTTTAATTATCTTTTTGTTTTTGTATAATACGTGTGTTCATTCTGTATAAATTAGGTAGTTTTATTTAATTCTGGTGAAGTGATAGTGTTAAGGTCAAATT
The DNA here is from genome assembly GCF_040414725.1 of Anabrus simplex. Taxonomy (NCBI): domain Eukaryota; kingdom Metazoa; phylum Arthropoda; class Insecta; order Orthoptera; family Tettigoniidae; genus Anabrus; species Anabrus simplex. The sequence goes on along the minus strand of NC_090277.1, from coordinate 33,821,553 downwards.
ACGAGGTGAGTTATCTTAGCATAAGGCCTACTTGTAAAAAGCTTTAATGTATTATTTCTAATGAAATTACCTTACGGTGTATGTATTATATTCAGTTTGGTGTGGTATGTTGATGTAGTGGACATCTAAGTTTGGCGATGCCGTGTTCTGCTATAAGTGTGCGTGTGACAGGTAACGAATGGCCATTATTGTGCTGAGATAATATTTGAAATTTTTCCATGTCTGTTTGTTTATTTTGGTCATTCTCTTCGCCCCGGGCTTATTTTTCTGGTGTATTTGCTGTTATTATGTATGCTATGCCCTTATGCGTGTGCCGTTTTTCCTTGTAATTTGGTATATTTGTCACTTCTTTCGTGATGTATTGTGTGCTCATATTCATGTTTCGGTTTCTCTCCTTGGGCGATTCGTGCTTCTTGTTGCATGTTTTTGCTATCGTGTGCCCGTAATTGACCTAACACTGCACTTACACTTGTCTCTATAATTTTCTTTAAAATTCTATTAATATTATTATTATTATCATTATTATTAGTAATATTTTTATAAGATGGTTAATACTTTCATTTCTTAGGGAATATTTTATTTGACTTTGGTCAGGCTATTTCCTTTCCCCTTCGGGGGCTTTTAAAATGATAATACTATACTGTTGGTGTTATATCGCATTAATGTTATCTCACTTTCAACAATACAAGTAACGTCTGTAAGTCGAGGGTTGGACAGCCCTGGAGTGAAGGATATGGTGCCTTATCTTATCTTTGGTTTGGGAAATGTTGTCTTTATCTTTTTGTGCTTGACAGTTACGTAATTTTATTATTGGCAAGAGAATGTGTATTGCCTCTGCCGCGATGACTGTATCGTGTGTTCTGCCCCGTGAATACTACTGTGAATCTATTTTCTTCTGATACCATTGGTTTGCTTTTGTGTTTTGGGTTATGTGAAGTGATCTGCTCGTGCTATTTTAGAGATGTTTCTGTGGCTTAATTATTGGGCTGGTTATCCATGGTGTTAAGATTTTAAATTATTTTGATCTTGGGCAAATATTTTTTTTAAATCGGGGTGCGAGTCTGTTGTTGCGACATTATGTCAGTAATTGTGGACTGATTTTATTGATCATGTACGGTGGCGTGTCCTACATGTATGGATTTGTGGTGGCCCATTTACTTCAACTGGTTGCTGGCGCAGTCCTCGATTTACAAAACTATTTCTTCCTTTTCTAGCTTAAAGGTTAATGTTTCATTTAATTTTAATAGTCTCCTAAAATGTGCTTACCATGGTAATTATATAGTTCTACTGATGCATCAGTGTATTTTTTGGGGAAAAGAATGGTACCTTTATTTAATAATGAATTGTTTTTTCCTATTTTCTCTAATTCATTTATTTACTAAATTTTCTTTTTATTCTTTGATGTTGCCCTAATTGCTTGTTTATCTATTCATTTCAAGTTATTTAAATTTTATTTAAAGGCTTTGAATTGTAGTGTATTGAAAGATTTATTTATTATATTTTACTTTAAATTTTAGAAAATGATGGTGTTATTTTCTTGGTGTGGCTGCTACGCAATTTCCAGGATCCCCACCTCTATCCTTTATTTGGGTAGGGTCAGCACTCTTCCTTTGCTTCCTCTATTCCATATCCTTGAAGTGTTTATCTTATTTATTTTGTATTTTTGCTCTTTTGATATTTATCTTGTTTGTGCACGCCCCTATGACAAACTTCATTTATTTCACTAAACTGTATGGGGCGTTGCACTTTGTTGTAGCCTCTTATTCCTTTTGGTGTTCAGTCTGCAACCATTTGTGAATTGACTAATACCTGCCGCAACTATTTCCAACTAGTTCTGTGGCCTCGTCTAGTTTTATATTCCTTATCTTTAAATCATCAGGAACCGAGTCTAACCATCATCGCCTTTGTCTCCCTATACTTCTCCTACCCTCCATAACAGATTCCATTATTCTACTAGGTAACCTATCCCCAATTGCCTCACATGACCCCATCACCGAAGCCAGTTTATTCGTACAGCCTCATCCATCAAGTTCAATCCTAACTTAGCCTTTACTTTATCATTCTGAGTACCCTACCACCACCGTACCTACCTGTTTGTAGCAGCAATCAATCTTGCTACTTTCATGTCTACAAAACAATAAGTTAAACTGTACATGATCCACCTTTTCAATCTTGGATCTTGTACAATTTAACTTATTGCTTTGTAATCTCTATTCAATATGGACCAAACATGAAATTGTTGACTTTAAACTTTCATGTCTGTTACTTCTAACTTCTGAGTAAGATATTTGGAGACCACCGAGCTTTTACTCCCATAAAACAAAGATGGTAGGAAAACAGACCAATGTAAGGATAGTTTCATCCAGGAGCTGACTTCCTTCTTAGAGAATAATGTTGATCACAACAGTGAGCACATGGCATTAGCTTTACTGCACCTTGATTCAAGTTCACTTAGAACACTTCCATCCTGGAAAAACACACATCCTAAATATTTGATTATTTGAAATATTTTAAATTATTTACTTGTTCCAAATTTTCATCCCCAATCTGACATGAAATTCTGTTGCAATTCTTACCTACCGACATCAATTTAGTCTTGGAAAGTCTAATTTTCATACCAAACTAATCACACCTATTTTCAAGTTCCAAAATATTAGACGCTGGCTTTCGGCACAATCTGATATTAAGACAAAGTTGTCAGCATAGGCTAGACTACTTAATACATTTTCACCTGACTGAATCCCTCCCTGCCACTTCAAACCTTTCAGCGGATGAGCCATGTTAACTGTGAACAACAAAGGTGAAAGTAACCTGAACCAGAAACTCATTTGACCATCAATTCTTACTGCAACCAATTGTCAATATAAATGCCTTTGACTGATCTTAATAATCTACCATTAATCCCATAATCAACCTGCATAAACATAAACATATCAGTAAGGAGAAGAAGAAACATATAGTGACCCAGTACAGGGAACATCTTTTTCCTTGATATTATGTTGTATGTCTTCACTAGATCTATGAAACAAATATAAGTGTGTATTCCTCTCATACCAATTTTTAAATTACATGTAGCTTACTGGAAATCTGATCCTGACAGCCCCTTTTGTGGTTTGAAACCACACGGGTTTTCATCCAACTTCCTCTCAACCACTGATCTCACCCTCCCTTCAAAAATGCCAGGGATTACTGTGCCTGGTATACTGATCAATGAGATACTCAATCATTGCAATTCTTTCTGTTCCCTTGCTTATTATAGATAGCTGCAATTACATCTTTTGTCCAATCTGAAGATACCTTACTAACACTCCTTGATAATGTTATTATTCTATGGAGCCATTTCATCCATGCCTTCAAACTACACTTCATCATTTCAGATCTAATTTCATCTATTCCTGCTGTTTTATGACAATGGACTTTACTTACCACCCTTTCGACTTCCTTAAACATAATTTCACCAACATAATTGTCCTCCTCCCCATGAGCTCAGATGTTCATGACATCAGCAGGAAGACTCCTCTTATGTTAATAAGATTTTAAAAATATTCCTTCCACCTGTCCAGCGATTCCCTGGGATCTATTATGAGAGCACATTATTCATTTCCTGTTCTTCCTCCTTTTCTAAGATTATTATTGTCCATAAAGATTTTGCTGCTGATTTCACTTAGCCATTCCAGATTATTACCAAAATCTTCCCACAAATTCTTGGATTCAATAACTATGTGATTCGTTCTGTTTCTTTCATCTATGAAAATTCCCTTTCCCTATCAATCATTCTTTGGAGCCATTTCTTACACCTTGTTTTACGTTTACAAACTGTCTCAATTTATCATTCCACCAAGATGTTTTTTTTTTTCCATCTTCACACACAGTTCTTCCTAAGCATTCTCTTGCTGTTTCTACTACAGCATCCCTGTATGCATCCCATTCTCCTTCTATATCCTGAACCTGCTTACTGTCCACTAAATGGAACTTTTTACTAATCACACCACGTATTTCCCTCCAATTTCTTCAAACTGGAGACTTTCTAGCCTTATCCATCTCCAGATTTCACTTTCTTTATCTGAAGTGTAGAGATACATAGTTCACTACGGATCAGATAGTGGTCTGTACCATCAAAAAATCCCAGGAATACTCACAAACCCCTGACAGATATTGTGACTTCAAAGTTGGTTATGATTTACTTTATTATGGACTGGTGCACCTACCTTGCCATGTGTAACTGTAAATAGCCTCAAGACGCTTCCCATTTCTAATACATCCCTATCTTCCCAATCAGCCTTTCATGTCCTTTGATTTCCAACTCTCACACTGAAATTGCCCATTAGTAATATCCTATCATTGCTGTTGACCATCAATGCCATAATATCTATCCATTCAGGAGAAAAGATGGGCAAAAATCAATAATTAGGAAACTCCCTATACACAGACCAATATAATAAGCAGACGGTGAGAAAAGCAGCAGGACATCTGTTGGTGCCAATGAAGATAAGACAGAATGATCAATGCTGCAACAGTGCATCTGATCATCTTTTAGGCAAAAAGGACCTGATGAGTCACCATGAGTAACACTGTCATGAACTATAACCTAAATATCACTATTAGTAGTTTTACCATATGAAGAAAACGAAGTCCATGGCATTGAATGGATTCTGAATCAGCACTTAGTTTCAGGTAATGATATCTCAAACTCACTGTGAATCTTACCGGTGTAGGTAAGATGAGGGCACTCATTCTCTAAAGCATAGGGTCTGCTCAGTTAATTCACACTGGAAATAATTTGTGTTAAATAACCAAACTTTAACCCGCGATCACTTGTGCATCAGCAAGACACGCGACCACTGGCATTGTTAGGTGGAACCTAACATCTGTATTTCTGTTATAACATCATTAATTTTAATGTTTTCATTCCATATTGATACAAAGGTTATGCCGAAAGTTTTTAGCAGCGTGTAAACCGTAATTCTGAGGACAATGGGATTAATTTCATTTGAGAGAGCGATGTTTTTCAACCTTGGAACATGCACGCACAACTCCTCCTAGCGGTAGTTTCTCCACAGCGAGGAAAGAAAGCACTGGCAGTGCTGAGTCAGACACGGTGCAAGATGGATCTGTCGCACCGTGATTTTCGAGAAATGACTTTTTATGATTATAAAAAGAAATTAATTGCCGAAGAATGCCATTCTTCTTTGCTGAGTGCTTTTGGTGAGGCTGCCCCTTCTAGAGCCACAGTTAGAAATTGGTTTTGCAAGTTTTCAAGGGGTCGGCAGTCAATTGAAGATGAACCTCATCCCAGCCGCCCAGAAACAGCTGTGACTCAAGAAAACATTGATGCTGTGAGGGAAATGATCAAAGCAGATCCACATCTTACATTTTGTGACATTGAAGGGACCTTAAATATTGGGTCAAGAGCAGTGCAGGCCTTCGTTTATGATTATTTAGGCCTTACCAAGAGATGTGCTCATTGGGTGCCACATTCCCTGACAGAAAGCCAAAGGGAGGAGAGAATGGACTGGTGTCATTTCATGCTAGAAAAATTCAATGGAGGGCAGTCCGAAGACACCTACAATATCGTCAGAGGTGATGAAAAGTGGGTCTACCATTATGACCGTGAAACGAGGAGAAAGTCTTCTGTGTGGTGCTTTTCAGGGGAGGAACCACCCACACAAGTTCGATGAAGTCAGAGCTCAGGAAAGAAGATAGTGCCAACATTTTTTTTTTTTACGAAAATGGGACGTCTCACCTCTGTGACCTTGGACACACGTTGTACAGTCAATGCTGAATGGTATGTGAATGACTGTCTTCCCAAAGTCCTCGCCACTTGGAAGTCACAGCACCCAAAGTCCAAGAGTGAGCACCTTCTACTGCATCACAACAATGCATCTGTACACAGGGCTGCCAGAACAATGGACTTTTTGGAAACAGAAAAAGTGTGAGTGTTACCTCATCCCCCCTATTCACCTGACCTTGCCCCATGTGACTTCTTTCTGTTCTCTAAGACCAAGGAAAAAATACGTGGGCAGAGGTTTTCGTCAGATGAAGAGGCTATTGCAGCATACGAGAGTGCACTAAGTGACATACCAAAAGAAGCTTGGACTGAAAAGTTTTCTAAGTGGTTTCAGAGAATGGAAAAATGTATACGTGCTAATGGAGAGTATTTTGAAAAGTTGTAATTGTTGTTTTGCAAAGAAATTTTTTTCTCACACTCTGCTAAAAACTTTTGGCATAGCCCTCATAATTTTAACATGTTTTAAAATTTTTATTGAATACGATGTACAGTTAAATTTAAACGTTACATTTATTTCAAGTTAAATAGCACCAAGTGATAAAAGTAGCCCATAAGCATATTAGCTTACTTACTAAATCACAAATACAATTTAGAATATTAACGAAGTCTACAGTATAAGGGTTTATGGTCTAGAAGTTAGGTTATTTTACCCTATGGTATTAATGTTCTTTTCAGCATCTTCACACAAGCAACACATAATTATTCCCAGGAAACTCATGTGATCAACATAATTTTCATTTATCACAAATCATATTTGTTCACAAATGAAAATAACAGAAAATGAAATAACATGAAAATAAAAGCAGACTAAGTTTTTATCAACATTTTGTTGTTTCTTGTTTATTCATCTGAATCTGGTTGTACAGCGCATGTCTAGCATATGTGAGTGGTTGAATCAGTATGTTCACTGCAGATATGCCTATTGCAGCCACTGCAAGTATGCAGGGTGAATTGGTTTTTCCTTAGCGGACAGAAAGCGCACCTTGTTTTCTCTCCATGGTTTTGTTCTGAAGAATGACTCATAAGTCCTGTTAGTTACCGTATTTTCTGGCGCAGTATTGTAGGCAGTATTTTAATGGAAGATCAACGAATCATGTGAGGCTTTACCAGTTCCTTCGCTAGATCAGTCAAGAACTTTTCCTCTCAGCATAATTAAATTTGTGTTTGCTCTGTACATGATCTGGGCATTTACAACATTTATCAACCCACAAAAAATAATAAGTGGCCATCGATTACTAACTCTGGTGATACTGTACTTGCTTTTCATCCTATCAACAAAATCGACTCAGCCTTCATTCATGTTCTAGAAAGTTATTACTATTGACTCATTGTCGTCTCCTGATTCCTCAATTTTGTCATCTGCATGCATTGGTGAGACAAGTAACACATTCTTCTTCAACTTCTTCCTTGGCACGTATGATACTAAAGTACACTTTTTAAGATCTTTTCCAAATGCAAGCATGCTGCTGCAGTGAAGTCGCTCTTTTACAGTTAGTAGCTCTGGTGGGATTTGTGGTTTGTTTTTATGTATTGTGCCCACCACTGTCAAGTCTGTGATTTATGTACAAGACGTTTCAAAGTGGAACACTAGTATAGTAGGTGTGCATTGTTATGTTACATCCACTGTTGTCAATGCTTGTTATCAAACTTTCCACAATACTACTTATATTGACCATCCGGTTGTTTCCCAGCATATTTCCTCATGTTATTAGTGAAATATGTCTTTGGTGTCAACAAGTGCATATACTGAATTTGTATTCCATACTAGGCAGGTTTATTAGCAATAATCTGTCAGAATTTGCATATACCTACAAAAGGTTCAAGTATCTCTTCAATCTTTGCATATTCACTAATGTTATAGCTCACTCTGTATATGCTTACAAAAGTTTCAAATATGCAACAAATAGGAGCAATGTTATCAAAATTTTCTCTTTCGTTTCTTGCAGCTTTGTCATCAAACTGGACTGCTTGCACTAAGGTATGGAATATTTTTTTAGACATTGTTGAAACAAATATATCTGGAGCTGTTCCATCCGTATTCCACAATTCATCTGTGTTAACATGTTGAACTTCCTAAACACCTACTAAATATAGAAGCGCTAAGAAAGTGTTCATTCCTTGAAAGTCAGTAACCGGACAGTCTCATTCACGAATATATTGTGAATGCATTACACATAACTGCCGGTTTGTAAAAATAACAACGTCCATAATCAAATTATCAGAGAAGAAAATCTTCCAAAGTTCTAATAGATTTTTAGGATCCGAAAATTCTTGAGCTAGACTTGGTAATTTCTTCAGCAGGTTTTGTCACACTGTTTTGCTTGGGGGACGTTGGTGAATGTTCCATTGGGTTTCATCTTTCCCATCATAAAAGGCATTATTTATTCTCCGCCGTTCACCTCCAACCTGAATATTCTCAGTAGATATTCCACTTTCAGTTTCATCTGACTGTTCTGAAGCCGTGTCGTGGTCACTGTGTTCACTAACATCAACTGTGTCAGACAATGGAGATAATTCTTTCATACTGTACATTCTTCTTCTAATAACCAGCTAATAATTCGCTGGCTTTGCCTAACGCCCATATTGCCGGTGATAACAATAAAAATCAATCAAACTGTAAAAAAATCACACACATGTGACCACTCAGGCTGTTAGGTCTCCACTAATACTACTCACTGGTTACACACACATGACCACTTGCACCGTGAAATAGCAATTAACACAATGCGTGATGCGCTATTTCCCCCGCTCTTACATCCCCCCCAAAATATCACAGCTACTTCACAAATACATCATGGCACGCTCAAAGGTCCGAATGAGGCATTTTTAAATGGAACTCGATTCAAAGCTATGGACAAACGAATTGTAGCAAAATTTATAAAAATGTTAGATTGAAACTAATAGTGCGAGTGATCGCGGGTTAAATTATCCATGGCAAGAAATCAAATAAAAGGTTCTAATGTCAACAGCTATCCACTATTTCCAACAACAATGAATGACATCCAGCATGCCATCACCACTCATCGCCACTGACAGCTACAACATACAGCATTCCTACCAGACTACCACCTAGATGTGTCATGCAATGAAAAACCTGACAAAATACATTTTAAAAGTCAGAGAGTTCATGCTACTTCTTATGCACCAAACATTATTCCAGACGAAATGCTTCATTACTTATAAATCTGAAATTGTTTTGATTATCTATTAAATTCCAAGCACTTTAAAGTAGTCAGGAATGTCACTTACGAATGATGTACTTGCTGTGCCTTCAAGCCAGACAGGTTCCTCCTTGATCTCTATTTTCAGGTCCATTTCACACAGCAACAGAAGTATTTATATGAAAATGAGCCAAAAATTAGTTTCACTGATGTTTACTGAAAAAAGGTACAGAAAATATATTATTATTATTATTAATATTGTTAATATTATTGTTAGGGTCATAGTTTATAGACTATCCAAGTAAGCAGGCAGGCCTGTATTTCTCAATTATTGTCAATGTCTATATCATTGCTATACAGCTCTAGTTTTCCAGGGAAATCAAATAACAGGGACAAGGCTTTTATTTCAAACATCCCACATGCACTGGCTGGAACTGAACCATGGGCACCTTGGTATGAAGCCAGTGACCAAGCCACTAAACTCTCAGTGGGCCCCCTAGGTCTGTAGCGTGGTTTAATAAGATCTCCAGGTCACCATATGCTGTGCTACCCTGCAAGTCTGTACACTAGTTTCATACAGGCCCTCATGATGCACTATCCTGAGCTTACCTACCCATTTCTACAGAACTATTACATCATCCATACCAGGAATACCTGAATACCAGGTTGCTATGGCTGTTACTCTCACTCAGCTAGTGAAAAGTAGGTATGAGTTTCAAGTGTTACCCGAGGACAGTGTCCTAAGTCAGTTGGTTAGATTATTTCAACACCAGGAGGCTCTTGGTGTCACTGTTTATGGCTATCATGCCCAACTTGGAAAAGGAAGCTAGACAGATAAGTCATAAAATACGTACACCACAGAAACAAAGGGACAGAGTCGCTGGACTTATGTACACACTAGTAGATAGTGCGCACATATGTACCATTCGATGCAAATGAACCATGGTACAATAACAGTTGCAGAATGGGTGTTACTGAACAACTGGTTGCAGAAGGAGGTCAGTTCTTTGAGGAAATGCATGGACATGGTCTAAATTTACATGGAAATTACGTGTAAATATAGGGAGAATGTTATGTGCAGAAATAATGTGAATTTGCAAGAGGCTGGTATGACTGTGAAATGCAGAGTGGAGATGCTGTGCATCAACATACTATACTGCACACTTGAAAAAGTGCACAACAACAGACACATGGTATTGAGTTAAGTTGGAAGTGCATGAAAAATTGGCTCAAAGAGAAAGTCAAGATTTTTTAACAGAAAAACTACTCATGCTATGATAAATCCTTTAATAAACTCTGTAAATAATTTTGGAAGTAGCATAGTACTGAAAAAAATAGAGCCGTTCATCCTGACCCATCCTTATCCTTGTGGTACAATAAATCGGGGAAGGTCATTTTTCTACATTATACTTTCTAACAAAAGAATTTACTTTGTGCTAGTGGCATTCTGTACACGAATAAAAAGGCTTCATCTTGAGATACATCTTGTTAGGGGATTCTCTAGGAGATACATCTCCACATATATGTGAATACTTTGAAGCTCCATCTCACTGAATGAAGATAAATCTCAGAACCAGAGACTATCCAGTAGATGACTCACAGTGATGGAGATCAGGCTCAAAGCCTCATGGTGGATATTTTGATGGTTTTACAACAAAGAAAAATGTGTAAGGTACGAAGAGATTGTCTTGAACATAATTACAAAGATGTCTACAGGTTTTAAAAGTTGACTAAAAGGGGCCCCTAGCATCTTGGGAGCGACAGTTAGTGACCATGAGGCCCTATCTGAGTCTGGTACTGTTTTGACTTACAGGTGTCAGGCTCCACACTTGCATCTAACCTATCATATCTCCTTCAGTCAACTCTTGTTCCAATTGAGACCTCCAGAGTATTTTCATGCCCTTCTTGGCCCTTGCTTTTCTTTTGCTGATGCCTTTATTCTGATGGTGGTAGCAATTATTGTTTGAAGAGGAAATACAACTCAACAACCATCCCCTCTCAACTTAATTCAGAAGGAAGAGCAAAAGAAAGAAAGAAAGAAAGAAAGAAAGAAAGATGGAAAGAAAGAAGGAAAGAGGTCCAACCCTTAGAATAATAAAAGGAAAGGTCATTAAGAAGCTGAAAACGAAGGACTAAGAAAGCTAATACTGTTTGGGTCAGAGAAAACAAGAGTTAAACAAAGGAGGTCAGCTAGCAAGGATGAACATGGAAAGCATGTCACAAGTAGTAGTAATCCCAGATTCAGTTAAGGAGCTTGTAGGGCAACCCCATTATGAGGAGCCCTGGGTTCTAAATACAGATTATGTCAGGCAGGAAATAATTAACGATGACCATAATACAGTTAACATCTCAAGATATTTTAATATGATGCCATGAAGGCTATCTGTGTGTCATCCTTAAAATTCTGTTTTACTCCACCAGTATCCTGCTTACAGAATGCCAACACATTTTTCAAGGTTTTATGTCATGGTAGCACTGTAGCTAAGGGTAGCGAATCTGGCACTTATCTGGAGACTCAGGTTCGATTACTGCTTAGGTTAGGGACTTTTATCTGAAATAAGGGCACACTCAGCCTACACGAGAACAACTGAAGAGCTATCTAAAGTGAGATATTGCACCGGACTTATGAATAATGATGGAGGAATACGACATGCAGAACACACATCTCCTCGGTCACTACTGTTCTGAATTAGAAGAGTTGTAAAAGACCAAGCAGGATCACAAGGGGTGTTTTTCTATAAGTTGCTTTATGTTGCACCAACATATATAGGTCATATGGCGACAATGGGCCAGGAAAGCGCTAGGAGAGGGAAGGAAGCAGCCCTGGCCTTAATTAAGGTATGAAAATGGGAAACCACAGAAAACCATCTTCAGGTCTGCCGACAGTGAAAATCGACCCCACTGTCTCCCATATACTGGTTGGTGGGTGCACATAAGCAGCTGCAGCTATCGAGATCGGTCGAGATGTTGAAACAACTGTGGTGTCAACTGACAGTGTGGGAGTTCCATATCAATCATTTTGCAAGTTGCTCTACGTCGCACCGATACAGAGAGGCAACGATGGGACAGAAAAGAGCTAGGAGTGGGAAGGAAGCCGCCATGGCCTTAATTAAGGTACAGCCCCAGAATTTCCTGGCATGAAAATGGGAAACCACGGAAAACCATCTTTAACACTGCCAACAGTGGGGTTCGAACCCGCTATCTCCCGAATACTGGATACTGGCCACAATCAAGCAACTCCAGCTATCAAACTCGGTATATTTCAATCCGAAGGAGGCACTTCTTGTTTGCGGACAGCAAACTTTACTCATCTGCATAGCGAGATCTGTCTCACAAATCATTTCAGTATCCATCCTCCTTTAAAATATGTCTCACGAGATCCATCTCATTTTCACTCACATCACCTAACGGATGCAAATGGGACTGTGGTGTGAGTTATCTTGTGGATTACAGGTTCAGTTAGTGTGCATCTGTTGAGCAAAATGACGAAAAGACTGCCTTGACTACTTGGTGAAATTTAATGAGAAGGGTTAGAATGGTACGCAATTCTTAGGACACCCAAGACTTGCTCAGTTAGTTTTCAAGGGTAATGTAGGTGGTAAGAACGGCAGGGGTAGACGAAGTCATGAATATGAAAATTAGATTAGAGTAGATGTAGAATGTAGTAGCTACATAGAAATGAAAAATATAGCAGAGAATAGGGTTGCATAGAACACTGCATCAAACCAGTCCATGGTCTGATGGCACAAAAAACAACTATTAATATTTTCAAGAAAAGCAATCCTTGAACACAATAAGTGTTACATCATCACAGATGTTTTTCTATTATTTAATTCTGATATAATCATTCAGGTTATTAGGTTGTGTCGAGCACGTCTAGTTTAGGCTACCGGTAAATAAATTACCGTACAAACAATGTCAACGACACAACCGTGAGAATTTACGCACTACCTCATGTCATACGTTACTGTGTCGACATCTACAAACTGGCATTCACGCTGCCAAAACCGAGTTAAATAATTCCTGAACATGATAGCCGAGAGTGTTTGGCACGTTAAAAGTTATGTTCGCAGTGAAAGTTTGAAAAAATAAAAGCACCGCAATTCCTTAAAGAAACGAACCATACATAATTAACATAATGATGCGAGTAAAACTGTAGAATGTGTGGCGATACGTGCAAAAAAAAAAAAAAAAAAAAAAAAAAAAAAAAAAAAAAAAAACATTAAACAACATACCTACCACTTCGAAACCGAAACGTATATAGTTGCCTTATTTGGAAATTTATAACTATTACGGTACGCTTTGGCCACATTAATATAACCTCGGTACTAATCGCTTATAGTAATACCCAGTATGAAGTTGGGTTATGCTAAAGAAAACAGACTTCTTCTTCTTCTTCTTCTTCTTCTTCTTGGTTAATTTTTAGACATCGTCGTAAGACGCTACGTCCAGTCACTGGTTTGCGGGATAATTAATGTCTGGGAGAGGTACCAACATTAGAAGAAATTAGTACACTACGAGATAGTAGGGTTAGCTATGTAATGAAGCTAATTACAGCTGGCAATAATGAAACTGAGGAAAATACCAATAATATGGAGGCTAAACTATCAAGGCATAACACAAAAACACTGGGACACAGGGTTCTAATGCTTCACGTTTGTGTGGTCTACCACGACGTCTTACTACAAACAAACTAGACCGGACCACAAATAGGGGTTGGGATGAGAAATTTCGTACCTATAGGGAAGGAAAAGGTTACAATGGGATGTTACAGGTAACTAAAAAAGTAAGTATTAAGTCTACAACGCGAAAAATCGGTTGAAACACTAAACACGAAACATTTAACGGCAGTTGGTAACCCGCATGAAGAAGCTTAGCTATGAATTCGCGACGTTGATGTTCATATGTCTGACACTGAAAAAAGATATGATTGACAGTACCTACTGCCCGACCGCATGGACATAAGTTACTTTCGATAAGATTAAGGCGATAGAGATGAGCAGGCGTACACACATGATTTAAGCGGAGCCGTATGATTGTAATAATAGAACGCCGAGTGTAGTTACCAAAGGCGAACAACGGTTTATTAGGAATATCAGGCATAAGCGTGAATAAGTGCTTACCTTTCAACTGGGAAGTTCAGCGCCATTCTGCACACCACTGATCGTGGATGAAGTGACGACAGTGTTCCCATAAGTCTGTGTGTAAAACTGCGATATAGTAGTCCAATCCAGTACCCTGGGCGGCCTCTTTAGCTAGGATATCCGCTGTGACGTTACCGTGTATTCCAGAATGGCCCGGAATCCATGCGAATAATACTTGAACATTACGGAGGGACAAGTCATAACTTAATTTGCGTAAATTTTGAATGTACCAATTATTGGTATGTTCGGGATTGTCTAAAGCCATCAAGGTGCTTAAGAAGTCAGTACAAATGAGAGCTTTTAATATTCCAGAATATTTTATGATGTTTCTTATTTAATATGCTCCGACAATTCCATTGCAGTATCCGCATGTTTTACGTGGCAGTAGGGGACAGTCCCACGGATAGAAGAAACTCATCATATACTGATGTTAACTTATGCTTCCATGGGTCGTTTGGGCCCATTTCTGCGAGTATATCTGCAAAGTTGTTAAGGGTGTTTCGACATTGTTCATTAGAATTAACGTTTGATTTACAATGTAAAGTCATGACAGAGGGAGATGCCGATATTGGCGCGTGGGGAGCCGAAGGTTGCCCTTGAGGACTTGGCTTCCGTGATGTAGATGCATGCTCGTTAGAAGTAGCAGGTATCAAACGCACGACTGGAGTGCCAGAATGTTCTGGAACCGTCTTCGGATTACTTATCAAATTGAGATATGATGCCCTGTCATAACCTGGTTTAACGGGTGGGCGGGAAGGGTTACTAACCACCATAGTAAATTTACGCTTTCGAGGGAGAGTTTCGTCCGAGTGAGATGGTCTATTGGGTAAGGGAGGAAAATGTTGGGGCATCAGAAGGGGGTTAGATAGGGACTGTAATGGGGCAAAATAGTTTTTCACTTCGAAATATGATTTGTTTTCAACACTCATAATGCGTTTAATTTCTTTTTGTTGTTTGTAGATTTCACAATGTTCTGCTCCCGCAGGATGATTTCCGCCACAGTTAGCGCATTTAACGACTTGGTGAGTGCAATCTTCAGTAGAATGAGTAAGGGAACACTTTCCACATCTCGGCTCCCTGGAACGACAATTAGTAGCGGTATGTCCATACCGCTGACATCGTTTGCATAATAAAGGAGAGAATATAAAGGCCTGAACCTCTAAAATGACTTTAAAAATGGACACACTTTTCGGAAGTTGTTGACTTTCGAATACAACCTTCACAGTACCTGTAGGGATATATTCAGTTTTTCCTTCTTTGGATGAACGTCTATTTAGACGTTGTACTTTCACTACAGGATAGGGTGAGTCTAAATAGGTGAGAATGTCGGATTCGGAAATAGTAGTGTCTACTCCCCGTATTACCCCTACTCGCTGAATATTCGAAGACGGAATAAAAGCTGTCAATTTCTTTTCTGTAAGAATGGGATGAGAAAGAAAGGCGTTTGCAGCCTTACTAGACATGAAAGTAACTTGAATTCTATTTCTTCCCTTCCTATGGATGGCCTTGACGTCACCAATTTGCCTCTCGTAGAAAATCCGACCCAGAGTCATAGGGTGAATATGTCCTATTTTATTTTGAGATTCAATCGATTCGACAAAAACTATGTAAGGGCCAAGATGAGTGTTAGAATAGGTAGGTACAGGAACGTGAGAACGCTGATCCATGTCACGTATTGTATCTTGAGAACTGTCTCGTTGGGTATCAGTATTACTAGCGTCCATGTGTAAATCCTCACGCACGGCATCTTTACCAATATCAGGAGGTCGACCTAAAGGGCCACCGCCACTATCTACAGACATAGTAGTCCAAAAGTCGTTACACTATACTAGCTCCGAAACAAACACAAAAGAAAAATTACTAGGATACAAACGCAAACATAAAACACTCTACTTATCTACAGACAGGAAAAAGCCGCTGCACCAGTGACCGGAGCGAGACGTGTACACTGCACAACAGCCGAACACCGAAAAGAGACTTTTTGAACTTCACACTACAGTCTACTTGTTCCAAAAGAAAACAGACATTTGAGTAGGCTACCAGAAGTACCGCACCTTTCAGTGATACATGTACACGCTAGTGCTGCATCGGTCAACCTCGTTTGTCTTCGAGATTCGTATTGGCAACCTTTGAAACACAAACTTTGAATCGCTGTGCGACATCTGGCGTACACTTTACGTACTAGTACTGTTATTGTTTACACAACAAAGCCAAACTATAGAATTCATGCTAGGAACACGATTCGCATCGAGAAATGTTATATAATGTTAAATAATGTATGTGTGACACTGTTGTTGGCGTAAGATAATAAATGTTTAGAAAATTAATATCGATCGATCATATTATCGATTCAATGCAGATTTTATTTCCATTCACTTGGCAGTATAACCGGAGCTGGGAAAGCTCCCTCCTTACTCCTCAACGCCGTATAAAGTAATATCACTAAAAGGTGCGTCAACTACAAAGCATCACTGGAGTATAAATCACAGCACAAACAATGTGGAACTACCAGTTTAACTATCGGAGATAAATATTCTACACAATCAGAAACACTGAAAGTAATGCATGCACTATTTCACTTGAGATATTAAGAACTGCAGAGTTAATTGTGGGTGGGAAAGAGTTGAATTCTTAATACCAATGAAGCCTCTTAAACATCGCACTACTAAGAGAGTTCGAACATTTATTGCACTATAATGATCGAACGTGTATTTATTTTCAGCTTAACTACCGTATCTTCAAATGTTAAGAAATACTACCAATGTCTTCTAGGTTACCTAAAGTTCTAATTAACAACTGTTTAAGTATACGGTCACCCTATATGACGGACGCCTTCGCCAAGACCAATGTTTACCGCAAGGTACGTAGAATACAATGTAGGGATCACGAGAGAGGTGCGCAGTAGCGAAGCAGAGCTGTGACGTCACGCAGGACCCTCACGCTGAAGGTGCCCTGAATGAGGTAGATGTAGTTCGAATAAGAATCGCTGTGCACGCAGAAGCTAGGTGCTAATAATACACGGTAGTAACATATCGGGGGTGTATAAAAAACCGTGTGTGTTTATTTTATGTGATATATCGTAAAAATCAGTAATAGTGTACACTTTTCAGTATGGTTTGTCATGCGAGTGCAGCCTGCACAAAAGATAGCAGGCACGCGAAAGAACGAAACATACACGTTCATGTATTCCCTAAAGCCACTGACCTAATTAAATGGTGACAGAAGTAATCAAGACATTATCGAAAGCTATCTTTCTCAGCTTCCAGGGTTCGGAAGAGTTTATGACCATCCTCTTCTGACAGCTGTGACGTACAAGGTGAAATCATTGGTTCTCAGCCTCAATGCTTCCGAGGCGATAAGAAATTCCAAATGTTCTCCGGAAGATTATGAAACGTTACGTCCAAACATGCTACATGCTAGTGATGAACTCGATCAAAACTCTGATATCGTGTGCCAGTCTAAGGCCAGCGTTGAGCCCACAACATCCTATTCTTTACCGGAGGATGAGCAAGGGTTCGTTAAAGCCCTTGAAGAGCTAGTAAAACAACTCGAGGACAGTCGCAAAACCAATGATCCTGATGAGCTTCTTGAAGACTTCACTGGCTATATAGCTTTGGGGTAAAGAAGAAAAACCTCGATATACAAAGCAATTACGGAGATAATATAGGTCAACCTGCAAGGGGTGGAAATTTGATTTCTAAAAACAGAGAAATGGTACACCACGGTAGTGCAGATGGAAGAAAAAGAGCTCAATTTTTACCACGGGAAAGAACTGAAAGAGGGTACTAACATCATCACAAACCTCACGGATATCCTCAAGAAATTCCACAAAATTAATTAGCTTGCAAGTTGCTTCGTGAGAAGCTATTCTTTTATTAGAATGGACGCTTTAAATCAAAGTAAGACATTCAAGAGACCGGGTTTCAGTTAATACAATACCGATAAAGAAAGAAGAAAATCAAAGAAATTCCACTGGTGCTATAGATAAGTGTGTTTGATATTCTTTTTTTTAAAAAAATGTCAGCATTATTCTTTGTGTATAATTTTATGAAAAGCAATTTATTATGTTGTATATGAAAACAGTGCTAAGAATGTTAATATGCAGGCTCATTAATTTATATAGTCTATCTAATGTTAACGTGGAATTTGTCAATTCCTAGCAGTTGGAGGAGAACATTTACTTTACTGTTTGTGTTGTGGACAGTTTCCTAACATTTGCTATTTGTGTTGTTGACACAGTATATAGTTTCCCAATATTGCTTGTAACAATGGATATATTTATGCAGACATCAACCATTAATGTTCGAGTCTGTAACAATTAGAGCCCCTGTTATTGTTATCATAGGTGTTGAGAACATGAGCATATGGAATGGCCATTCCACTGCGATCACAGTCTTAACATTGTTACAACCTTTTATACAGATCGAAATACTTCAGAAACGCTGCTTGATTCACACTGTATTTGATCTATTATTACTCTACTGTAATTGTGAAGTGCCTTTTTTGAGGTGATGTTAAAATATCAATGTTCTCTTATCTCTAGCTTGTGGCTAAAACAGCTCACAGCTGTGTATTAGACTACCTCATACAGAAGACGAGGCGCTGAGGGTTCACGATGACGTCATCGACGGCCAGGCATGGTGGGGAGACCTGCGCGTAATCCCTACCTCTTACTCTAACTACCTTGGTTTACAGTACGGTATGCCTACACGTTTATGACAGGAGCCCGAAAAAACCGACCCCTGTTGCATTCCTCACTTCGGCCGCTGATGAAGCAGACGTGTTCTGTCATTCACGCCGTTTCACTGAAAGTAGGTATATTGTATATATCCCACTTAGTGGGAAAATTACGGACATATGATAAGAAGAAGAAGAAGAAAAAGGGGATAAAACGAACATCAGTAATTATAGAGGAATTAGCTTGATACCAGTTACTTACAAAAAATTTTCCAAAGCCCTGCTCACTAGACTTGAGAAACAAACAGACCATCTAAAAGGTGAATACCAGGCAGGTTTCCGAAAAGGAATATCATGTACAGAACAAATCCTTAATCTCAAAACCAGACAAACAGTCATTACCTTTGTAGATTTCAGAAAAGCATATGACTCTATAGACCGTCAAACATTTTTCAAGTCGATAAAAAAAAGAAAATTAATCAAACAAACATTAACTGGCACTACTTCAAAAGTTAGATTCCTAGGCGAAATATCTTAGCCTCTTTCTGTTAACACCGGGGTCCGTCAAGGGGATGGTTTATCGCCGTTACTGTTTAATTTGGTACCGTACTGTACTTGAGAAAGTAATCAGGACCTGGGAAAAGGAAACAAAAGGAATAACCCTTGGAAGACTACGTAAAGACAAAATTCACGTGCAATTTCTGGCCTTTGCTGATGACATAGCAATCCTTTCCAATAATAGTCATGAAGCAATACATTTCGTTGTAAATCTACATGAAATTGCCATCAAAACGGGACTTCAAATTTCGTAGGAGAAAACTCAGTACATGGAGGGAGCCTCACGTTACTTAGATGGACAACCTATGATAACTAAATTCGGCAAAATTGAGCTGCCTAATATCAAACATGGACAAAAGCCATTTTGTTAATTTTTCAGTAGAGCCACATTTTTGTTTCTCTATGTTAAACCCCCGTTACATGTGTGAAAATTTTTGTGTGCTATATTTCCAGCCCTGTGAACAAGAAAATCATTGTCGACACTTAGGAATTTCAGTCTAAGTCAATGTAAAACACGTCCAAATATGACGATGTCCATTTCTGAAACCGAGATTGCCTTTTGTCCATTTTTGATACAAACATCCCTGTAATTGTCCACTTCTGAAACTAACTATCCCAATATTTGGAAGAAAGTTGCAGGATGACACAGAAGTAAAATTCCATTTAAAAAAAATATAATTAAAATATGAAAGAAATAAGGCTATTCTTATACCTTGTTAACATTTTTAACATTCATTTCAGTTCCTGTTTCACTGTATTTCTGGGCAAATAATCTCTGGTTCATCACAAGGTTCTTCAAAACAATCACATTCATAAATAATCATTAAAAGCTTGTTCATTTTCACTACAAATGTTCCTATTGATGACTTCGACATACCACTTAAGAGAGGCATTAATTTCCAATCTTTTCCGAAGTGCTTTCCTAGTAATTTGTCAACATCTTGAAGTTTCTATGGGATTATATTCATGCCAATATCAGTAGGTAAAGGATTCATTAATATTAGACTTACCTGTCATGTTTTCGTGATCATACGCTCAATACCTGTTTCCAAATAGTAGCCTACCTCACCTTTAACTACAACATTGCCTATTTTCGTGCACCTGTGTACAAATCTTTTACACTGTGAAATCTTGAAATGAAGTTGACTAACAGATTTTAGATAAATATGTGCTTGTTCTTTCCAATTCAGTGGTTCCAAGGTTTGTCCAATCACTTTCACTGTGTCGTACATTTTTAACACCTCAAGATATTCATCTGAACTTACTATGGTCGTCATCGTCTTAAGGTCTTTCTCAATGAGTCCAAAAATCCTATCTGGAGGCAAATATGAGTGTCCAGTAACTGGAAATATCAGTTTTAATTTGCCAACAGAGGACGGTGCATACGTTATAAGCCACTTTTCACACATCGCCAAATATGACGATGTCCATTTCTGAAACCGAGATTGCCTTTTGTCCATTTTTGATACAAACAGCGTGTGTCATTCCTTGATATCTCCTCCCAACATGGGGGGAAAGGTATGTGCTGTGTTTGGCTGCAGCAACTATGAAGTAGAGAAGAATGCGCGGTGTTCCTTTCGCTTCCACCGTGACAAGAAATATAAGTAATATTGTTTTTGTATATATATATTCCAGTGACAAAGAGATTTTGATAGTACATCATCATGTTCTGACCTGCTCGACCCATATTTTAATTGGCTTAAAATATAATACGCATATTTTATTGTATAGTACAGCATTTAACCTTCAGTACCGATGTGTTGTTGTAGGTGTGATCTGTGGGTTTTGAAATGTCACAGAAGTGATTTGGATAAGGTGTACAGGAAAGAAGGGACGTCACGCTTATATAAGAATTATAAGATCTGTTCATGTACTTTCCAGGCCAGCGACTTTAGAAATTCTCGACTCTACAGCCAAGGGTATGTTACATTTTTACTGTAATTGTACGTAAACATTCCCCAAAGCATCACTATCGACAACATTTTCATACTTTTCTTTCTTTTATCCCTCTTTTCAGATTAAAGCCGAAATTTATAGATTTTCTTTCTGTTAGTAGGCTTCATGTTAAGAGGAAAATTGTCCAGCTTTTAAATGTTAATTCATTGCATCATGTGTGTAAGGAATGTGCCGATATTTTTATTAGCATGTGAGGTGCCTAATATCAAACATGGACATGCGCCACCTATATCAAAATTGAGTTAAGGATTGATCCTTATAGCCTTTTTAATGCTCTCTCTGAATTAATGGTCCGTGTCTTTCATAAACGAATATCTGTACGTAATTTTTAACATTGAAATATGCAGCTTGTTTCATAATCGGACACCTCTAAACATAGTTTATATAAAAGACGGACATGACCGTTTCAGCCAATCATATTGCCACATGTGACATGAAACTGTCATGGCGACCAGAGATATTTTATCGACATTTTAAGGGAAAAGAGAGGAGGACAGTTTTTTAATGTCCTACGATTGCCAAAAGAACCTCGTTTTCGCCAAAATTAAGTGATCTTTCGGCTTATTATTCCAGACTACTCCGTCTGTTGTAATAGGCACCTCTCAAAGCAAACTGCGCCCCGATAATGTGTCTGTTTTTTATGTGGCTGGAGAATGAGCGAAAGAAATCATCAAACGAAATAGCATCAGCGGTTGTCAATGAGTTACGATCTAATGATGTACGAGGCTTCACTTCAGTCAGGTTGATTGCTGATGGCTGCGCCGGCCAAAATAAAAACATTAATATGTTGGCGATGTGTGCGAAGTGGCTTATAACGTATGCACCATCCTCTGTTGACAAATTAAAACTTGTATTTCCAGTTACTGGACACTCATATTTGCCTCCAGATAGGATTTTTGGACTCATTGAGAAAGACCTTAAGAAGATGACGACCATAGTAAGTTCAGATGAATATCTTGAGGTGTTAAAAATGTACGACACAGTGAAAGTGATTGGACAAACCTTGGAACCACTGAATTGGAAAGCACAAGCACATATTTATCTAAAATCTGTTAGTCAACTTGATTTCAAGATTTCACAGTGTAAAAGATTTGTTCACAGGAGCACGAAAATAGGCAATGTTGTAGTTAAAGGTGAGGTAGGCTACTATTTGGAAACAGGTATTGAGCGTATGATCACGAAAACATGACAGGTAAGTCTAATATTAATGAATCCTTTACCTACTGATATTGGCATGAATGTAAACCCACAGAAACTTAAAGATGTTGACAAATAACTAGGAAAGCACTTCGGAAAAGATTGGTAATTAATGCCTCTTTTAAGTGGTATGTCAAAGTCATCAATAAGAACATTTGTAGTGAAAATGAATAAGCTTTTAATGATTATTTATGAATGTGAGTAGATAAGAAAGAAGAATTCTGGACCAGCTTTGCGAGAGAAGAATTCTGGACCAGCGGCAGCCACTGCGCATGCCCGTGCGCTTCACTCCCTGAAGGGGCCTCTCACTTGCTAAAGGCACGTGCGTGGGGGCGCCTCTCGCTGTCAAGGCTACACACAAGTGTGGAATGTCGCTCCTTGCGGTAGCTTACTACTGCTATGCCTAGGGTGGGTGGGCGTGATAGGTAACATCACTTGTTTTGGTGCATAATTGAGTATCTTTTTACTGAAAGGTATTGTAAGAGCAAAACAAGTTCACTATTAACCTTACTCTTCTAGTAGAGATTTAAAAAAAAGATCCTCTATTGAGTGTAATTAACTGCTTTGTTCAATTAGCAAAAAAAAATTCTACCCTACTTGCCAATGTGATTACCTCTTGAATTGTTTATGTTGGTGACAGGAAAGACATTTTGACAAAAATCATCATGTTAGATATGGTACTAATTTTTTTTTGCAGAGTTCTTTTTACTTGTTAGGGTGCATGTAGGAAATGTTAACTACACTTACCCAGAGGTCTTTATGTAAGAGGTAAATATTTCTTGAAAGGCAAGGTTCTGTGAGTAGATTTGCTTCTAAAAGTTACTTCCTCTCACTGTTCAAGGTGAGACAGCTACATGTTAAATAATTGCAGCAACTGGATTTGCTTCACAAGGTTACTTGGTGGCGAAAGGTGAACAGGATATGAGAATTTTTTTTGTAAAAAGAATCGCTCCTCTCCTCCTGCTTACTCGAAGGTTAGGTACTAACGACTCTAACCAACTGGTGATGAGTGAAGGACAACACAAAAGTGCTCAGTTTAATTAAATAATAAAAATATTTTCCTTGACTACTTACCTTTAATTACTTTTTCGACAGGATGCACATCTAGCTGTATTTCTTGACGATAGATACACGCATTGTTTACTAACCTTACATCAATAAATGTCATCTATGAAATATCATTGTACTAGGTAAAAAACAAATAAAAAAAAACTCAGATAAAGTCTGAAATCAGAGGTTGATTAAGACATTCCGTTGTTACGAACGCGATAGTATGAATTTTTACATACGGAATAAAACAAAAACATCTCGCCATTTTTGTTGGATACGTCGGCAACTGTGTATACTCATCGAGGTCAAACAGCTCATACATGAGAGTGTCATGTCTGTGATTTCTTATTATCTTTGTCCAAGATGGCTAACACAAAAAAAAATGCATTATGATCTCTGAACTAATAAATTAGTTAGGCAAACACATGATGTGCTATCTCATCAAAAATTATATCGAATATATATGTTTAGCACGGAAGATGAAATAATAAATCGTCTAATGAATCAGTTAGGGGCGCGTGAATTCACCGCAAAGAACAACAGCAAAGAACTTCAGTGAACAAAGACATCAAACACGACAGTGTTTTAACAAAACAAAAGAACGTGCTGCCACGTAGCTGAAATATTGGTTGAAAAACTGTAAAGCATGGTTTCTTTTTAAATAAAATATTATGAATTATTTCTTAATCAACCTCTGAATTGAGACAGTGTGTGAGTGAAAGCTATAATTTGTCACACCTACACAGGTTGGTGATTTGAGGATAGAAAAAATAAAATCTGGTAAAGGATTCAAGGTTATAGCATTTGGATGGTGTAAAAACAAAAAAAAATATGCGTATGCATATATAGGTTAGGATGAATTATTCAAGCAATTCGAATAATAAGTGGAACATCACAGTGTTTTATTTACCTGTTAGTTCAAAATACATGATTAAATTCTTTCTTACATGCTTCACAGTCTTTAATCATTGGATTCGCTCCGTCAAAACCATCAACCTCGTCCTGCCCTCTGTAGCAATAATGTCTGACACATGGGCTGCAGACTGCTATTTCCAGTTTTGCTTTTACATAGTAGGGTAGTTTCTCCCATGCTTCATCTAAATCTTTAGCGGCATATGTTGAGAGAAACCCAGATGGTAAATAGCGAATTAGATGTTGTGGCATTCGAAGTAAACTGCCATGTGTATAGTATGATGTAATAGCCTCACTTACTAGTGAGAAATATATTGTACGTAAAGGATCAGGTTTAATACTTGGTGTACAAAGTTCACATTTACACTGGATGTTACGGTTTCTCTTCTCACCAAACTCATTCTTTACTTGTCGCTCCATGACTGATGACACGCACACACTGTTGCCAACAAAGACAATACCTTAATATTTATTCACACACTTTTTTAAATAGTGTGCTACAGTTTACGTTACGTCACACTGACATGGCGTATACTCTAGTTAGCTTTAAGGTACACTTCCCTTAGCAGTTGCCTAGTGTGAAAATAGCGAACTAGAGAGAATAATTTTATGATTGCCAACGAGGAGGATCGAACTTGTACTCATCTAGATGTGAGCGAATTCGCTTGCTTTATATAAAAATTTTAATGCTAGGTGTAAGATAATCTCACATTATATTACCAGACGCGACTTTATTGTGTGTAAAATTCTTATTTTGTAGACATATGTTTGAAGCAGAACATTCCTTTGTAGTGTATATCTATCCCGGATGTTTCCTGCAAGCAGCTTTCGCATAAACCGGTTAACGCCTTACTTCTTTCGCGGTCATTACTGGTCATGGCCGTGCTTTGACCACGGTTTCGTCAAGGCTACAAAAAAGGACGCGTGTACTTAAGTGCAGGTCGCTACGCAGCTTACTAGCAGATGTTGTATCCAGGCAGGTTTTTTGAAACTAGTTTTGTTTTTTCAAATTACATATCGCCGTTAGAACGGGTATATATACTGCGAATCGCTTGCTGTAGCTACGTTAAAGTTTCGAAATGACTGCAGTACAACGTAGCCTTTTCGAAAAACTAGTAGCGCTGAGGGATGTAATTAGACTACAAGAAGAATGTGAATTAAATAATATTGTAGAAGTGGAGGGTGCGTTTGAACGCGCTATTGCGAATAGAATGAGGGAGTTCACTAACGAAGAGTTTCAGCTCTTTATTAGTGTGTACTCCGACATTATATCACGGCGCAATAGCCCTTATTTCCACTTATTTTTAATTCATAAATTTAATTACTTTCTCTGCTGCGCGTTATTAGCAGAGCTACGAGCGATGATAGAAGAAAGTAACGAAGATATTATTGGTGAGTTTCAACTTTTTTTTAATTTTAAGAAATTCGTTTACTGTAGGATTGCGAAAGATTTTAATTTTACATTATCTTTTTCTTTAATATAGTAGATGAACAACAAGTAGAAGAGCCTGTAAGACAAGAAGAATTAAATTTCTTTGAACCGATATAGGTGAGTGTAAAAATATATTTTTCTTGCTTTCTTTTTTTTCTGCTCTTAGGAAGATAAACTAATTAAAGAGATTTATTTTACGTCACACTAACACAGATACGTAAAGGAGTAGGAAAAAGGTGGGAGTTTAATTTTTTATTAAAAAATTATAAGAGGTTATCTTTAGTTAAATTTTGTTTATTATAATTTATTAAGATACATGTTACACAAATGTGTTACACAAATGTTTCGAATTAATTATGCAGAGTTGAGGTGAAAATATCTTCTTGCTTGAGGTAATGTCCAACGTTGGCATCAACAAAACAAACAGCACAGTTTCTTGAGCAAGGGAAGTCTGCAACAATAGAGAGAGGACACTATAAGAATGTAAATCTGTCAGACATTAGAGTAAAAAATTAAAAATATATTATACTAACGTACTTACTATTGATTTTTTTAGAATACATATTCCTTCGGAATCCATGAATTATGCGTGGCGTCGAATCCTAGCCACGATACGAAAACTTTGTCGTTCTTTCTTTTTAAAATTTTATCAATGAGGTATATTTTAGGATGTTTTGTCTTCTGCAGTTCTTGTTCATAGAACGCACCAAATATTGGTTTATTTTGATAGTCGTGAAGCAAGTAAGTTCTCGGTGATGTTTCTTTTACTTTTCTTACAGTAAATAATTCATTACTCCAATTAGGAGTATAGCCCTTTGTAAAATATCGCTTAATTTTACTTATTCGTACTGTGTCACCTACTTTAAATTTTGGTGGATAAGGTGACTTCTTTTTCTTCATTTCCCGTAATTTGTACACAGTAGCAAGTTGTTGTAGATTATTTGTGACGTCTATAGGTTTCATACGTACGATGTTTTCGATTATTATATTCATCTAATAGTTTTGGTAGCATGCGAAGCCAGTGGTATGATCCGCACGCCGAGAATTTCCTCCACATCCACTGCTTCAGTGTTCGATTGAAGCGTTCAACTACGTTTGCCTTCAAGCTGCTCCCTGTCAAATAGTGCTTAATTTTTCTTATTGTAATCCACTGTTGAAAAATCTTATTATAAAATTCTTTTCCCCTGTCAGTTTGCAGATGTTTTGGATAGCGTTTACATTTTGAATAGATGCGTTCCATGTTCTCCACTACTTCGTTTCCTGTTTTTGTTTTAAGTGGAACTGCCCAGGCATACTTTGAATAAACATCAATAACAGTTAACATGTATTTATATCCACTATTAACTTTCGTAAACAGAGACATATCAACAAGATCCGCTTGATGTAAATCATCTCTTCCGAGGCTAATAACGCTCCGTCTTTCAAAATTCTTTCGCACTGGAGCGTGGAGTTCTTTCGCTATTTCATCTCTGATATTGTTCATAAAGTATAGGTAAAAGAATTCGTTCTGTGTCGTCTATTCGTTTCTTGAATCGCAGTCGATCTGTAGCTAGTTGTTGCCAGTTGCTTCTTCTGTCTTCACATCCAATTTCATAGACTACTGAAATATCCTTTGAGAATCTAACCGCTTTAAATATATTTGCGAACGGAAGTTCGTCCCACCGCGCAGTGTTCATTTATTCGATGTACCTCGACTTCCGAAGTTCGAAGATTTCGTTTTCGTGTGACGAATGACCAGCACTTCTAGATGCTATTAACTTTTTCAGTCTCTCCACTAGACTGTTTGGATCATTCCAATGAACTAATTCGATCTTCTTTCTTTGTTCATTTTTCCACTTGGCTACTTTTGATCCTCTTCCTGTACGTTTGTATTTGTGTACACTTACAAATTTTGGTGTGCTCCTTCCTTTTTTCACTTTTGCATCTTCTACTAATGGCTTGATAATTTTTTGAAATTTGAGCGATTTCGTGCCTCTCATTGGCTTGCCTGCGTCATACTGTTTCCTGTGCACGTTAGTGTAATTTAATATATGACTGTAAGCTGACAGATCCTTATCATCATACAACTGTGCGTCCGGATCTTTCTGAAATATTAATTCAAGGAGACCTTCAGTTAAAGGATAGTTAAAATTGTCAATTATAAGATTGTTATCGCGAAACAGTACTTTTTACTCCCTAAATAGTGTTCTCCATGAACTACTCGAACCCCGAATATTCTATCAACTTTGTGTCTCAATTGTGGGTTAAGATAATTTTGCAGGAGAGTTGTAACCTTTCTGTCCAGAGTTTCCTCTTCTTCTTCTGATTCTTCTTCTTCCTCATCACTTATATAACTATTTAATTTTCGATTTTTCTTTGCATTTAATCCATTCGAGTTAACTGTAAGCTGCTGTAGTTTATTTAATGGTGCAGTTATTGGTTTAAATGTTTCTTCTAACTTTAGTTGGTTTAAAGCCATATCTGCTTTAAGAGAGTTATTTTTTTACATCTTTTCTTAATTTTGCTAGTTTATCCTTTACACGACTTTTTTCCACTATGTTCGCCTGCATTTTTTAAACTGAAGTGTAACGTCTATTGTTTTACTCATATATAGTATATTCAAAGTGTATATGGAGCGGAAGATCGTTAGTATTCCATTGTTCTGGATCTTTTAGGCGGAATTGAATTTCATCACCTTCCTTTACAGCAATTGGCGTACCTACTTCTAATTCGATTGGATTGTTCACGTGATTAATCATCGCATATACCAGAGAACGACGTGTATTTGTTAACGGTGTAAGTGTACCCGTGTAGGGAAGCTTATACATAAGGCGACAGTTTTGTAGCATATATATTGGTGACTGATTTGACGGTAGACTGTTAATTTGAAAAAGAGCTTTTCTTGGTTTTTTGTGCAGTTCCTTTTTCATCACTTCAAACTCTTCTTTTGCAGTAGCAAACGTTTCTAAATACTGTTTGTTAACAACATCTTGCTCGTGGATAGGTGAATCAACATTTGTAATTCGTTTGTTCTTCATATTTAATTCTCCGTTAGATTCTACTGGTAGAGAATTTTTCTGAAGTTTAGATACGACAAGTTTTAACTCGTCAACTTCTCTCCGCGCAGCTGCATACTGTTCTACAAAGATTTTATTTGCAACATCTTTCTCATTTAACGGATTATGTACGTTAGTAATTCGCTTATTTTCCATACTCAAAGTACCACCCACATCAACGTTTAGTTTCTGTTGATTGCTTATTTAATTCTTCAGTTTCTCGAGTTCTTCACGCGCTGCTGAATGTTTTTCCAGGTATGCTTTATTAATCGCATCCGTCGAATGAATAGGTTTGCCGATGTTTGTTACTCGTTTATTTTGCATATCTATCGATCCATCGTCATTCAGTTGTAGTAGTCTACCTTTTGTATCCTTTTCTAAAAATAAAAGCGAAATTGCATCGTGTTCCTCTTCAGGATCTGCCACACCTGATATTCTCTTGTTGTTCATGTTGAGGTTATTGTCAGTTACAGGAAGGTGACCATCCACAATATCACGTAAAAGAGAATCAACATATTCTATGCGTGCAGAAACGTCGTTAACTCGTTTCTCTAAATTTCTCTGCACATGGTTAGTGTGCGTACGCATTGTGTCAAGCGAAACTGCTTCGTTTCCATTCATCGCTGGAGCTATTCCTTTTGTTCTTAAAATCAACTGCATCCTCTTCTAGTTCACATATGTCATGTATTTCATTTTTAAGGTCTAAAATGTCACGTTGTATTTCTTCTTTGTTAATACTGTCCTTAACGGTTTTAACACATAATTTTTATTACAAGCATCCTCCATGTTTATAGGATTGCCGACGTTCTTTAAACGTTTACCATGAATACTTAAGTTTCCGTCAGATGTTGATGTTACGTAATTTGTATTAACCATCATTTTTTCATCTACATATGATTTAGTAGCAATATCATGACGTGATGATGGTCGCGTTACATACACGTTACTGGTTCTGTTGTTTGATGCCATCGTGATGTTCTTTCTCTACTCAACAATTCGAAAATGAGTTCGTTAATGTATACACTGTCGTATTTATATCACATAAAATATATCGAATCCATTTCGATATCGACCTATGCTTATTTCGCTATCCTTATCGATAACGAGAAAGCTGAATTTCGACTGCGACCAACAACGATAACATAAATCAGTGAACTGGTTGTAACTCATATCGGTGTTCACGTGATCGTCGTAGACATGCCGAAGATTTCTTGCATCTTGTTTAAACAGAATAATGAAATTAGCGTTGTCTCTAATAAGTTGTTTGGGAATGCAGGAATAGGTCTGACATAAGTAAAAAAATCCACGATATGGTGTCGACCTCTACTAAAGTAGTCTTTCATGTGCTGCTGTTTGTCGGTTGCTACATCGTCAAAAATAAAAACGGAATTTCTTTGATCTTTTTCTGGCGGTATTACTTGCTCACGATCAGAGTAAAACTCGCATTTTATTTCTTTAATAGATTTTAAAAGCTTCTCTAGCTAATATATTTCTTCTGCGACAATGATTTTGAGTAAACATACACATTCTCAAAACGTAACCCGTTCGGTTGCAATAACAAATTAATCATTACATTAGTCTTCCCTGCATTCGATGGTCCGCATATGAGACCGCGTATTGTGTCCGGCAACAGTTTACTATGTTTATTTTTCTTTCCTACTGAACGTTTTGTGTCGTTCAGATTTGCAACAGGTAAAGATATCGATTGTTTTATTGTCTTCACCATCACTTTCTTTTGATGATAATAATTTTCAACGATCGAGTGCACAGTGGATTTCTTTTTTCTCAAAATTATTGTTGATTACTAAATAAACACGAACTTTTTTACCTTCTGTTTTACTTATCTAGTTCCAAAATGGTTCGTGCATCACACTACACGTATTATTAAGAAGTGCTGGAAGAGCTGTCCTGTTATAGTGATCTAATACTATGTTCCCAACTTCACAACCCCTCATATACCGACAAGAAGGTGACCATTTTCTATGTTCTGTTAACGGATCATCATCTTTATCCCACGAAAATAATTCGATTCCGCAGAAAATACATTTAACTGCGTCTAGGTATCCCGTGAAGTAAAATCCAGCTTTAGCTAAACTTACGGGGTCTATCCACGGTACACGCCATCTAGCGAAAGTCCTTATACGATCTACCTCAGATTTTAAATTTAACGGACGAGGAATGTACGCCATGTCGCTGTAAAATGAGGAGAGCAGAAAAATATCTCTCTTATTTATATATATCTTTCTACCTTTCAGAAAAAAAAACTTACATACATTTTTAGTAGTCAACAGTTGCACATCGTGTAAAAATGTAATTCGTATATAATAACACACTTGATAGCAGGAGCTCTTATTTGAGTATGCTGCGTCGAAGACGCAACGTTGTAGCAGCTGCAAGTAAACGAGTAGGGAAAGGAGGAATAATAGGCAAAGTTCTTAATAAAGCTATAGATAATTTACCAGTAGAATTGCACATACCAGGTTATGAATTCTATGGACCAGGGACAAAGTTAGAAAAACGACTTAAGCGTGGTGATCAAGGAATAAATCTATTAGATAAGGCATGTAAAGAACACGATGTCGCTTACACTACATACAAAGACCAGAACAGAAGGAAAGAAGCAGATGAAATCTTAGCCTCTAAGGCTTGTTCTCGTGTAAACTCTCAGGACGCATCATTAGGAGAAAGAGCAGCTGCACTAGCAGTTACGGGTATTATGAAAGCGAAAACTAAAGTAGGTGGTGGTAGACGAAGAAGAAAATCAAAACATCGAAGAGAACGAGTAAAACCAAAAAAGACAACATGCTGTAAAAAAAAAGAAAGGTGGTTTTCTTCCACTCCTTCCGATATTTGCAGCCTTGTCGGGCTTGGGCGGTCTAGCAAGTGGAGCTGCGGGCATAGCATCGGCTGTAAACAAGGCGAAAGCCGCACAGGAAGAATTAAAAGAAATGATGCGCCACAATCGAATGCTAGAAGCGATGCGTGGGAAAGGGCTTTCTACTCGAAACAAAGGAAAGGGCATTTACTTAAATCCTCCAGCATACAAAAGATAATGGAAGGTCTGCCGAATAGAGCATTAACTAACATAGATCTATATCGTTACGCATATCGTTTAAAAATTCCCTACTTCAGAGGTGTGTTTATGCGAGATACGTTACCGAAAATTTCTCGTAAAAATGAGAGTTGTATTTTGAATTTAGATCCGATAAGTAAATCTGGTTCGCACTGGGTTGTGTTCAGTAAACGAGGTGCGTATGTCTACTACTTCGATAGTTTTGGTAATTTACGTCCCCCTAAAGAGGTATTAGAATATTTAAGAAACTGTTACATTCGATATAATTTTCATTCTTATCAAACTTTTAATTCATCAATTTGTGGTCATCTGTGTTTACTATTTATATACTGTATAAATAAAGCAAGACCTTAGTATTTGTGTTCAGTGTGCACGATGCCGTATGAAAGACGGATTACACTCGAGGGTAGAGGCTCGAAGATTGATGTAGTATTAGAAACTCCGATTTATTTGAATAGAGCTTCTTTCTATGAAATAGGTCTTGCCGCACTATTTACATCTAATAGTATTCGAAATGTCACTAGTAAAAATAATAAGTTTGCTATATATTTGAATGGTAAAAAAATTCTTTTGAGTGTAGCAGAAGGCATTTATGAATTCGAAGATCTTGTTGCCAAAATAGAAAGTTTGCTAACTATTAAAAATGTGAAACTATTTCTGCGGGTGTACACTCCAAAACTTAGTTTTTTTATCTCGACTATTAACAACAAACCTACTATGCATTCTCCGTTTGACATTGATTTCAATGTACCGAACAGTGTTGGCACTAGCTTAGGTTATCTGTTAAATGTATATGAGAAATATGCTAACCATGAATCACAGCTGAATGAAATAGGTAACGTAATCGTTAATAGCACAAATAACCAGATTGGTATTAAAATGAAGGGAGACAAAACAACTGTACTCACATTACCGGAAGGTAGTTACACTTTTTCGGAAATAGGAGCTCTAGTTCAAGAAGCAATAATTAACAACTTTCCTATTCTCGAAGAGGAGAATGACTCTCTAGATGGAGATAGTAAACTTATTACTATTACTTACGAAAAGACCTATCTTCGCTGTAAAATGTCCTCCAACCTAGACGTAGACTTTGATGTTTCCGATTCAATTGCCGATTTGTTAGGATTTTCACGTCGAAAATATGATGCTAATAAAATACATATTTCAGGAGAGATTATTAAAATTAATAACGTGAACTCGATTCGTGTATGTTGTAATCTCGTGTTAGGTTCCGGTTCCTACCTCAACGGTAAGCAAACACATTCGTTATACAATTTTAAACCGCTTGTTCCAGCAGGCTATCCTATCGTAGTTCAACCGTCAACTATAAGCTTATTACCGGTAAACACTAGTGTTATTCAACATATATCCGTCGTACTCGAAGATCAGTTCGAAAACCCAATCGACTTACAAAATGAGGATGTAACAGTAGAGTTAATTATTCGTCCAGTAAAAATACAGTAATCATATATAACATAAAGCGTACACTTATGTACTATCATTCGAGTAAGGAACAGTTGAACAACAACATCATGGTAGTAATTTACAACAACCAGTCAAAAAACCGTGGATTAAAAGAGGAAGCAGCTAGAGTAGTAAAATATAGAGTAAAGCTAAAAAAACAATCTCATCGTGTACGCGACAAGAAAAAATTAACCACAAACAATAAAGACTTTTTACAATCGCTAGGCTACCGACTACTATAAGTTCTATTTCTCCTACAGAAACTACTTTACTCTCTTTTCGTGTGCGTAATCAAGGTAACATTACTCTCTTTTCGTGTGAAATCACTTTACAATGCTACCGACTGACCCCCAGGATAAAGCATATAAATTCTAATTCTCTACCAAAAACTACTTTAGTCTCTTTTTGTGTACAATCACGCTAACATCAAGGAGAAATATGTTCAACGTAACGGACAAAGTTATATTTGACAACAGAGTTGCTAGGCGGGAAGTAAGGAGCTATCATCCATATGCTGGCACGAAATATGAAAACAACGATGAAATTCGAGTTCCTGTACACAACCAAGAACATATCTTTTTACCCTCTGAAGCTGATGTTCACATCGAAGGTGAAATAGTTAGATCAAGCGCAGATAATACACCTTCAGATACAGCCGTTCCCGATCAAAACTTCGCAGCAAATCTCTTCGATGAAATGCGTATTGAATTGAATGGGAAAGAGATTGAAAGAACACGACGTGTAGGCACGACTAGTGCTATAAAACTTTCGCCTCTTATTCAAAAAATGAAATGTTAGCGCTGCAAAATGCTGGCTATTTTCCATCAATTTCTACACCACCAAACGAAGCTAATATTGCCCACGCAACTACAAAGCTGTTCCATGCAATTATCCCACTGAGTCTTCTTTGCGGATTATTTGAAGACTACAGGAAACCATTCATAAACTGTAAACTTGAATTTATCTTTGTTCGTTCTAGAGATGACAAATGTGCACTGTTTTCAGCCAACGCGGAAGATACAGCTAAGGTCAAAGTACGAAAAATGTATATAAAGCTACCAACTCTAATACTGTCCGACGAGGAAGAAGTTAAACGCATAAAGTTAATCCAAAAAAATCCTTCTATTCCTGTAGCATTTCGATCGTGGAGTTATCACGAGTTACCTACTATTCCAAATTCAACGAAAATTAATTGGACTGTTATGACTACGTCACAAATAGAAAAACCGAGAGTTTTTATGCTTGCTTTCCAAACCGATCGTAAGAAAATTAATGTTTCTTCTTCTCTGTTCGATCACTGTAATATTCGATCCGTTGGCGTATTCTTAAATTCAAACTTTTATCCCTATGAAAAGGCTGTAGCTAATTTTAACAATGGCGACTACAGTGAATTGTATGATATGTTCATCAAGTTTCGTAATGCGTACGATCAGCTTGATGATAATCGTTCCGAACCGAACATATCACGATGTGAATTTCACTCGCATTGTCCTATTGTTGTTGTTAATTGCATGGAACAGGTTGAATCGATAAAATCTTCCTCTGTAGATGTTCGCGTTGAAATTGAAACAAACGAACCTATTCCAGCCAACACTACTCTGCATTGCATTATTATTCATGATCGCATAATAAATTATAAACCACTAACGAATGAAGTATTTTTCTTCCAATAATCTTGCGCGAGTTTTTCTTCCTTTTTTTTCTTTCTAATAGTGTATATAAACGAGAGAGTGAAGATTCTCTGCTTCAGTTCTTCGATATCAAGCACACCATGAGTGCAAAACCCAGAGGAGTGATAGTTGACATTCAGAGGTTACCTACTGGAGGTTACGAGATAGCCTGTTGTAATATAGATTCGTCTACAAATGTGTTATCTACTGCTCTCTTAGGTATGAGTGTACCTAATTTCGATTTCACGCTTACGTCGTTTTTCAATCTTCTCAGTGAACAACAATACCAATATCTGGTTGTGTGCAACTGTGTTAATGAGTTACGTCTATTAGCACTGCAAGAGTATCCTCGTACATGCATAATTGACTTGAACACTATAGAAGGTGTACCTGATTTAAGAACAATGCGTAACGAGTGTTTCCCTGTTGACTGTCCGCGCCATTTACCACATGTTGCAAGACATTCAAGCAGCTGTGCTATGTTCAACGTTCACGCAGTTCATAGTTGGCTAAAATCGTCAGATGGTGTGATGAGAATAGTGTGTTCAGTGATAAACAAATTTAAGAAAGAAGGTGTGAACAGATTCAATAAATTTGAGTGGGCTTTCTTCCCTGAAAACATATTATCTATTTACGAACAACATCAGTTAAGTGCGCTCTGGCAGTATCTACCAGATCATCTGAAGGCGAACTTACACCAGGCTTGTCAGAATTCAGGAGCTAACAACAACGACATCGTCCGAGCTTGATATCAGCTACTAATACATCAATTATTAAGGTGAAAAAAATAGATATAATACCATCCTTTTTTCCTTGCTTGTTTTTTCGGTTTTATTCTGCTTCTAACTAATTTATTTATTCTTTCTCCTCTGCAGGTGTCTCCTCATAGTGCCATCATCAACAACAACAACAACAACAACAACAACAACAACAACGTCTGAGATTGATATTAGTTACTATTTCATCAATTATTAAGGTAAAGAAAAAAAATTAGTTTCCTTTTTTTTTCTTGCTTGCTTTTTCTGTTTTATGCTGCTATCAACTAATTTTTCTTTCTTTTTTTCCCCTCTGTAGGACTCTCCTCTGGTGGCGGTCGAAGATTCAGTCTCTGCAGATCTCTCCTCGTGGTTGCAGTTACAAATTCAATCAAAAGTTTATATTTTGAAAATCCTTTATAGTTTCGTATTCAATAAACTTGATTGTAAAAGGAAATTTGTTCTCACTTTTTTTCATTCTCCTACTCCTACTTTAGTTAAGAGTACAAGGAATAAAAGGAGAGGCTGCGCAGGATAGTTTGAAAGAAAATCAACTTTTTGATCATCTAGTGTAGAGTTTTTATTTTTTTTCGAAAAAGAAAAAAGATTAAATAAAGGTTTACAATGCACTTTAATATATAAATGATAGAAAATTAACTTACAGTACAATACTAGTTAGTACATTAGTATACAATGTACTTAAACAGCGAGTGAAATTCTATAAGATTCCTTTTTTCATAATTAAATAAATATAATAGTATGCAATGTACTTTAAAAGTACAAATACAGTACAATACATTGAATGAAAAGAAAACAGCGAGTGAAATATTTATCTAGTTTGAAATTCTATAAGATTACATTTTTTTCTTTAATTAATTACAGAATGAAACAAAAGTTTCTCTAAAATAAAAATAATCACAGGAGCTTCTCCTCTTGTTACTTAATATTCACCTTCAGAGAAAATTACATTATTTTACATACAGAGGGGTAAACTGATGACAAAGTGGAGGAGGTGTTCACAAAAAAGCAAACCTACTTTGCAAGATAGCTATACATTAGTTATACTTCTTTTCTCTGCAAGACTGTAATGTCCAAATGGTAATGTATTAATTTTGTTATCTGTGATGTACCTTTTGTCATCATTAGCTGTGAGTGCTAGTTTGTATTGACGAACCGTGAACACAGAATGAGAATTGGAAGTAATGCACACTTGTAGTTTGGTCACTTGTTCACCTTCATACAGACAACGTCTATACTGATCAATTGTAAGGTGATCGACAACATTTTTTTTGACACCCTTAGCTTTACATGTAGGTTTCTCTTTTTCACACAACTTAATAGCATACATCTTTGGTCGCAAACCTACAAATTCTTCAACAATACTTCCACCGTTTTCATCCTTCATCAAACCTATTTCACCTGAATTTTTTCTTTCAATTTGGAAAGGATTATTTTCATCATAATTTCCTGTATCGAACAAAACTGAATTTTCCTTCATAAACTCATATATATCAAATGAAAAATTGTATATCAAACTGTCGGTGTCAGTGTAGAGTAGTTGTGAGTTTGATTCTGTGTTTCTCAAAATAACGTTGTAGTGAAAATCGTTCATTTTCATTTTTGACAAATCTAAAATTGTAGCACCGAGGTAAACCGGTTGATTGTGATGAATTTGAAGTTTCTTCATTTCGATAACCATACACTGTTCGTCTACTATAATACGACGTTTGAAGTTTGCTCTTGAGATCAACGTACCTGCACCAGAACGACCCTTCCACTGTGTGACCCATCTGACGTCGCGCAGCTTCCTTACGTTCATTAATGAACGACCAAAAATTGCGTTATTCATTAATTTATAGAAACTTTTCTCGAACTCATTTTTTGCTAACTTTCGTTTCTCTGTGTTCAAATCAATGTAGCATTTTAACCATGCGCTCTGATTAAACTGAATCGTTCTGTAAATGTGAGCTACTTTCATACCTAATTCTACACACTGTTTTAATAGCCTATAATGAAGAACATACCGTTCCTTGTTGTAAAGAGTGCTCATTAGTTTCGTAGATTTTTCATGACACAATGGATAATCGGCATGTTTATCATGAAGTTCTGGCGGGTAGATTAAATCAACTTCTACCATAAATCCAACATCTGC
The DNA here is from genome assembly GCF_040414725.1 of Anabrus simplex. Lineage (NCBI taxonomy): Eukaryota > Metazoa > Arthropoda > Insecta > Orthoptera > Tettigoniidae > Anabrus > Anabrus simplex. The sequence goes on along the minus strand of NC_090277.1, from coordinate 33,783,529 downwards.
TTCATCTCCTACATTCATAATGTCTAAATTCTCAACGTTTTCGACCCATTGAAAGCCGCCCGTTGGAAGAAACTGTTGCATAGCGAATCCATACAAATTGTTCACGTCAAAGTACATTATGTATGATTCCGGTTTGGACTCATCGTATGTTAACATGTACTTGTTATTTGCTACTGCATGCCGCGTAACGCATTGCACATTACCACCGCGTATGGAGCGTTCGAAAAACTGCAGCATGTCGATATCCTGAAGTAATTCTAGCTGGACAGCTGTTATTTTCTTCATAGCACTCCATGCCATAGACGGTACCGTGTAGAAATGAGCGGCATCAATACCATATGTCTCTTTTCCACTCAATCTAAAGTTTTCAAATACATCGGCCAAGAGTAAAGTATCGATTTTCAAGTAAAGATCAGAATATTCACCCAACGATTTACAGTTAAACTTATTCCAAATAAGCTGAGCAAACGCGTAGTTTTCTTCCGAAACAGTTTCACCCTTTAAAGAGCTAAAGAATGAACTCCTTGACGGTAAACTAGTGTCGTCTAACACCTCCATACTAGTAACATATTCGTATGGAAATATCCCTTTCCGAGAAGCGAGTTTAAACTGTAAATCATCGGTGAAATACCGTCTGGTTACAAGCTTTGACTCGTCACTAAGTAATAGGGACATTTTGTCCAGCGAAAAAGGAATAAAGTTGTAAGTGTCTATAAATCTTAGTTCAACACACTGTCTTTGGTTATAACGTATAAAGTTTGAAAATCCTTTGTATCGTTCCATGTTCACTGCTAATAGTTTAATGTTCGTTCTGAGATTTGTCACAACATCCCCTCCCTTCCTATGCAGTTCTCTAATTATGAAATGACCATCATAGGCTGTCAAATTATGGAATGCTACAGGCAAGATAGAAATTTTACGATACTGTAAGTTACACAATTGATGTGCTGATCCCCTGTAAACACCTGTTAAGTGACAATGATCGCGAACTTTAATTTCATTATCTGCAATTTCCTTCTCACATATGTGACATAATGTAGACGAAAGAAATTCATTTTCTTGCTCAACAGTTAATGCTAACATTGGTTTCGTATCAAAATAATAGGGCGCAAGCGTGTCCACCAAGTTATACATCTCATCTACGAACCATTTTACACAATCACTACCTCGATAGAGTTTGAAAGAGCACAAATCTCTGTCAAAACTACAGTGTAAATAATATGCTACGCTGTATGGCACATGTTCGTGAATTGGAGTTGAATGTGAGGTGTCATCACTTGGAAAACAAGTAGACACAGGTTTCAGTATGCATTCTGTGTCAGCATACACAATAAAATGCACTGGCTCTTTAACCTTATACTCGGTAAAGTACACTAGCCGTTCGCTATCCGAAGGCATTATACTTTTGCCCACCGGAAATTTTATACAGTTATTAGTATGCAAAGCTAATTTTTCCTTATTAGAAAAGTAAGACAAACACCGTCTGCAAATATAAATTCTATTATGGTTCTTCGTAAGAGATGAGCGCACAAGACGTGGAAGATTCTTAATCAAACAAAAGTGATACTTCTCACTGTCGCCAATCTGAAGCATTAGAAGATCTACGATCTTTTCACACGTTTTATCTGAAATGTACAAAGGTACAAGAGTAAACACTTTTTTGTCATCATTCCGTCCTATGCACACCCAGTTGTTCTCGTCATACTGCGCTCCGAATACATTCACGGAGATTTCGTTTTGATCTTCAAATTTTCTCATGTATCTCATTTCCATCGGGATTGGTATGTCTTTTAAATTTAAAATTGCATTATAATGTGGATAAGAAGAAATGCGATCTACGTGATGTTTAGCTGGAACTAAGCCAGCAACTACACTCCACGCAAAGCAAGCTTCTCGTGTGTTCCGCAGATTAATAACTGCTTTCTTGTTTCGAATTGCTGTAGGCAACGTTGGACTAGTTGGCGACTTGCCCACGTGAAAACCTACATTTTTATTAATGTTTATCCGCAATTCGCGAATTCGTAGCAGAGACCATCCCGAATCACGAGCCTCGAACTCTGATAATTTTTTCAGAATCGGTCTCGTTACATGTTCGTTGTACCATTCTCTTAAATTAGTACCTTCAGTAATTTCAGCGTTCCTTGAATGAAAATAATTGTTATCGATTTTATCGTGAAGGACATGTTGTGTGCAGAGAACGGTATTTACTTTTAATGCTTGTGTCTTGAGTGCTTCCTTCACGTATTTATTAAACCACACGTAAGATTTATCTAGGAACTCTTCGGGGAGTAAGAAATCATTGTTAACATTTACCACCGCTAGTGTGTACACTCTGCGCCGAAAAGCTTCCTCGATTTGTTTACACTGGAAAGCAGACAAATCTTCTATCTGAAAAGTTAGTCCATTAACAGCGCGAGCGTGAAAATAAATTTCTAACATCTGATTACGCATTTCCTCTAGCTCGTTAAGATTTTCAATCAGCTTGAACTGAGCTTCTTCTCGCTCGTCGCTAGGTTCGAACCGATATGAAATTAGTATTGATCCATTTACCTCCCTCATAAACGCGCGAATGCGTTCAAACGCTCTATCAAAATGAGTTTGCATTCTCCCCGCATCTTCATCTGTCTGTAAATTAATGTCTAGTTTTCTACGTTTGCTCGAAGGATACTCCATGACTACAAAAAAAATTACGATTTGGTGCTAAATTTTTCAGCAATCTCAAGACAAGTCCAGCAGTTGCTGTAGCAACGACTTATCAAGAATGTACAATCCGTCATTACACAGTATAACCATCGAGCTAGGTCACTACCTTCTGCATCGCGTGAACAGTGTACAGCTTCGCTAGGAAAGTCGTCCTGAAGCTTCCCTAACAATGTATTACGGTAATAGGAAATGTTATTGCAATCTTGTGAAGAAAAGGAAAATTCAATTTTATAAATTTCTTCGAATGTATTATACCCAAGAAATAGTAAAAAATGTTCATTACTTGAAAGTTCACTCAAAAGAAATCGCACTACAGCAGCTGTCACTTCCTGCTGGCTTTCGTAAGCTTTACTCTGGTTCGTCACATATACTGTATAATTAAAAAGAGGACCCCCTCTGTTCCATAGTTCAATACAATTAGCACTCACTTCTTGTTCTTGTTGTGCGCTCAGTTGTCCCGCTTCATCTTCAACAGGCTGTGAAGTAGCGACCACATCCTCCTCTCGATGTACTTGCAGACGACGACTCTGTATGCTTGGATATGCTTGATGTTCAGTTCCTGGTTTAATCTCAACTTTCTTCCACTTCATCATATTACCACCTCGAACCTGAAAAGAAACACCACATACTATTTTCAATTAACAAAACAATTATGCGAATACGGCGAAAAAAAAGTTACATTAAGAACGAAAATACTCTCTGCATACTTACTTAGTTAAAATAGATGTCGTAACTGATGACATTCTACTGTAGGAAGCACACTTGATGGTAGCCCCTCTCCATGCCTCTGTACATCATTTTCAAGTTGTTTTTTAAAGAATTTATTTCTTCTATTTCTTCTGCTGTAAGTTTTGAGAATTGCGCCGGCAGGAAAACACTCACAGTCTCCTCATCTTCCCCTTCTATATCAACGATTATTTTCCTCCCAAATCTTGTTTCTACCGCTCTCAGCGCTTTAACCTTAAATGGATGGTTAAGTTGCAACTCACTTAACTTTCTATTATGAAATTGTGGTGCCTTGGCAATTTTGTTTAATTTCATTAACATATCCATTCTGTTGAAGCTGCTATATCTTTTTAAAATTAACAAACTAAATAAACTTACACTTACTGAAGAGGAAAGAAAAGTAGTAGTAGTAGTAGAGAACTCTTCCAACTAGATGATAGTTTTCATGTTGTGCTCTGCTCCTTAAATACTCCCTGCCACCACCTTCACTCCTCACCAGTAGGCTGGACTTGTCACTAGTTCACCTTCACTCAAAATTACAACCTACAATAAACATCCTGTTCGTGACAGAGATAACCTTCAACAAGTTAGAAAGCAGATCTTGCCTAGTAACAGCTGCACTGTAGCACTCCTTAGTGTTTCCCCCTCACCCACAGTAAGAGAGGAGTGAGGGATCATTTTTTTTAACATAAACCAACATCCTGTTCAGCTTTCACCAGCAAGTGACCTATTAAAGCAAATCCAGTTGCCACATAGTTACTGTACCTTAGCCACAAGAGTAACCTTTCAAGAAAATTAATTACCTCTTACATAAAGACCTCTGAGTGTGTTGTCCTCATTCTACATGTGGTTGACCCCCTTAGCCAGTGAAAGCTACTCCAGCAAATCCAGTCACAGCACCTTGCCCCACACCTTTCAAGAATTAATTACCTCTCACATAAAGACCTTGCAGTATGTGTAGTTAACATTCCACACACACACCTTAGCAAGTGAGAGGCCCCTTCAGGGAGTGAAGCGCACGGGCATGCGCAGTGGCTGCCGCTGGTCCAGAATTCTTCTCTCGCAAAGCTGGTCCAGAATTCTTCTTCCTTATCTACTAATGTGATTTTTTTGAAGACCCTTGTGATGAACCAGGAGTTATTTGCCCAGAAATACAGTAAAGCAAGAACTGAAATGAATGTTAAAAATGTTAACAAGGTATAAGAATAGCCTTATTTCTTTCATATTTTAATTATATTTCTTTTGAAATGGAAGTTTACTTCTGTGTCATCCTGCAACTTTATTCCAAATATTGGGACAGTTAGTTTCAAAAGTGGACAATTACAGGGATGTTTGTATCAAAAATGGACAAAATGCAATCTCGGTTTCAGAAATGGACATCGTCATATTTGGACGTGTTTTACATTGACTTAGACTGAAATTCGTAAGTGTCGACCATCATTTTCTTGTTCACAGGGTTGGAAATATAGCACACAAAAATTTTCACACATGTAACGGTGGTTTAACATAGAGAAACAAAAATGTGGCTCTACTGAAAAATTAACAAAATGGCTTTTGTCCATGTTCGATACTAGGCACCTCATGTGCCTTAATGAGATAATACAATGTTTTTTAAATGAGAAAGAAAACAAATCTAACCGTAAAAGTTCAGGCAGGAATTCCAAACCAAGAAAGTAATGCATAAATGAAAGATCAAGCCATTTCACATCAGTCCATTTCACGTCTTGTTTATATGTCTAATTTCAGTCCTTAAATAATAACCTTTTAAATAATTCTTCATTAATTTATCCAGAATTGCTTTAGCAACTTCGAAGTTAATATCTCAATAAAAATTTCTTTCTAGACGTAATTTATTTATCCATTTTTGTATAAGCATTTCCATTGATATTTGAATTTAGCGCGACTTTTCAGGTCAAGTCACTAGGAGCGCCACCGTCGAATTGTCTCCCATTTTAACAAGGCTAAATACGTAAGTGTCGCGTATTGTCTCTACTGTATTTGGTGCTAGCGTGATGTCTGGCCATTTGAATGGACTTCAGAGAAAGATGAAAGAGAAAGTTCCTTTTGCAGTATTTATACATTGTTTGGAGCACCGATTAAATTTGGTCTTACAACAGAATTTTAAAACAATACGAAAGTGTCGTATATTAATTTCTGGAATACCGGTACCATGCTTTTTCCATCACACGGCGAAGAGAACTTTCGCCATTTCTGCTGTACCGGTATAGGGGCCACGCATTCCAACCGTGACTCCTGTACGCTGGAACTCGAACTCAAAATTATTGAGTGTGATTGTAGATGTCTGGGAAAAGTTGAAAGAAGTTTTTGAAAATATAGTTACCAGTGAACAGTCCGGTGACATATGTATTCTACTTGCCAGATACTTTCTTCATGACATGAACAGTTTTGAATTCACATTTCTGGAAGTGGGTTTCATGACATTTTTTGTTTAACTGATATTCCTCATGATATTTTGCAAAAGAAGTCATTGGATGTGAACTATTATACCGGTATATCAAAAATAAGAACAACATGAATCTTCTAAGAAACAAGAGGACCTATGAGCATTTTCTAATTATATTTGAAAAGGCCAGCAAAATGACGGATATGCGCCAAACCCGAGAGTATAACACCCTTACTCAGGACGGATGTGTTCATATGTATCGAGTTTTATACTTTGAAACTTTGGATAACATGTTGATGGAAATTGATGAAGAATTTCGGATTGTGAAAAATTAAATTTGTTTGCTTAGCCGATAATACAAAATTTGAAGAATACAATACGTGCTTTCCTTCTGGCGCTCTTGAAAATGTGCAAAATTTCTTTGGATCTACGTTTCCCAAGATGCATCACTTTAGAAACGAATTCTCTATTTTGTATGCCGATGAAAAGTACAGACATGTTTCTACAGAAAAGATGTTCCAAATGCTTCACGAAGGTAAAATCAATTTTGCGGACGTTTATTCTGTCCATCTCATCTACTACTGCGTCAGTGGAAAGAAGCTTTTCTTGCCTAAAACGTACAAAAACATACCTACCTTAGAAATACAACTTCAGGAGAGAGACTTTCTTATTTGGGGAATATTGCTATTCAGAAAGAATTACTTCTGCATTTAATGAACAAACAACCATTCTATGAAGACATTACCGAAAAGTTTGCAGCTTTAAAGGACCGCCGAATCGACTTGATGTAAAAAAATAGGTGAGTTCAATTATTAAGAAAAACAATGTAAATATATATTTGCTTTGGTGTCATAAATTTTTCGCTTACTAGCGTCAGTAAAGAGCTGTGCGTCGTAAATGAAAATACGACAAAATATCCAGCTCTTCCCGAGGGTGTCGCGCTTCCATAATTGTTAGTCTCCTGGTCAGATATTGTCTCTACTTTGCATTGTAGAGTAAAGGCAGCCACATGGTTGCCGCGCTGTGACGTTACACAGCGCTCCGGTCTGTATACATTTTTGATCACGTGCTGGACCCTCGCCAGTCACAGGTACAAGTACAAAACAATCAAAAACAACACGTAGTTCCTAAATCTGTCGCTCGAAACTGAACGGGTTACAGCACTTCACCATACCTTACGGGAACGAGCTGCCGCTGGGTGGCTGATCGAAGATCGGCTTCCTACGATTTTTTCCCTGAGCTGTATCGTTACTAGTGATATTGGGGAACTGAGTGGGATTAATGGGACTGAAAAGAAGGGTTATTTTTCATTCGACTGTTTATCGTGCCCCGATTTCAAACCCGGAAGATAACAAGTTGTAGCCATATACACATGCGAAAGTATTTTTTGAACTGAGGTGATGTATACGTCCTATTTGTCAAATACTTAACATTTTCACTAACCAGTTCTCGAAATGTAAATACCAGATATTTCACGCAGTTACGATTACCGAAATAGATCAGAAAATATTTACTCATTTCCGTCTTAAGTCGAGAAAACGCGCGCCTGGTTGCCTTTAGATCGGCAGCAGCGCCGCAAGTGTCGCAGAACATTCACGCCGTGCCTGTTAACACGTTTATGATGATGATACTTGTTTGAAGGAGCCAAATATCTACGACATCGGCCCCTATTGGTACGAAATGAGACGAAATGTAATGACAATTTAAAAGTCCAAAATTCATCCATTGATCGGAATTCATCACGTGATGAAGAATGAATGGATGAATATGAATTTATTTAAAAATCTGTGGATCCAGCTCACAATATTGAACATTAATAATAATTCTAAAATCAATCCAATGACCAGAATTCAAAAGGACGACGATGAACAATCAGTTGATCCGACCCGCAATGCCCCACCTTCCCAGAAACTATCCTAGAACAATAGCATATGGTACTGACCAAGGGGCTGCTTCCAAAAAGACAATCGTGAATCGATGATGCTTGTGGTCGCTAGTAAAGTAGAACCATGGTATTTCTCATGTAGCGGTACTAATTGAAAGGATCGTAGCCTTGTGATGTTCCGTACATCATGGTACTACTCTCAAGTAATGTACGTCGCACAGGTAACGCAGACGTATGGTGTTTCTCACATAAAGGGGCCTATCACAGACAACGCGAACCCTGGTGATCCTAACATGGGTGTGGTAATCATAAGGATCTGTACTATCCCGTGGTGTTCCTTGCGTAATGGTACTGATTACAGGCAACGTAAGCCCGTGGTCTTCTACTTATAGTGGTAGACCTACTGATCACAGGTACTGTAAATCCGTAATGAACCACTCACTGCTGCTATTAATCGCAAACCTATTGTGTAGGTGAGAGTGCTGTACTTAGGGACACTTTTCAAGGAATATGTTTTTAAAAATTACATTTCCATCAAATTAAATATTTCTCACTTACTACTTTATTAATAATGATGTTTCATATACAAAGTGTGAACATAACTATTCTCTAGTTTGTATGGTGCAAAATTTTATAGTCATTTGTGACATGTTGCACTCTGTCCCTTAGAATATACCTGTACTGTACCTAGGGAGACTACACGCTTTACCGGGGGACACTTCAGTGAATCTTAATGACACATGTTATAACTTGAAAATTCAACTGAAAACCGTAAAACATTCTTCCTGCGTCTAGTTCCTCCGATTGGTGTTGGTGCTGGCAGTTTACATATCATATCCTGTAAAGGGATAGAGAAGATTTCTGCTTCCTCATTCATGACAATATGCTCAATTTTCTCCATTTCCTTTAAACATTTAACTTAAAACTTTTCTGACTTCTCATGTTTTTCAATCACTTCGAAACAAAATGTTGCGAACTTTTTCCACACTTGCACTGAAACAAAATATAGTCTCCTTTTGCAATGGAAACATCCTCAATTTCTCTTTGCATTTCATATTAACGAATTTCATCTCCTAAATTTACGTCGTCAGTATCACTGTCAGGAACCAAAAAGTCACCTTATTACTATTAGATTTCAATATCTTGGACTTTTGGCATTCAGTTTCTTCTTTAACAGGTGTATCAGTTAAAACAACAGACTTCCATTTTTCGTACGCCTATATTAGGCCTACTTTGTTTTCTAGGTGCTGCTCTTGGGAATGGTGGAATCTTTTCGGGTGTCCCGCTGGCTTCAGAGTTTGAAGGTGATGGGATTTGCTGTTAACTGTTTATTTCTGTTCCTGAAGTGTCATTAGCAGGTGAAGTTGCTGTCTCCCCATTAATAACAGGTATTGGATGGTCAGTTACAAAAGAAGGGAGAAAATCTACATCGTCAAAAAATGCCTCATTGACTGGAAGAATTCCCGTTACTTCGAAATCTTTTATTATATTTTTGGGTGTGAATGCAGATTCAAAAGCTTTCCCAGCTATTTCACAAACATCGTATATGGTCACAGGTCTTCCTGCATTACCAGGAATGCTCATCCAGTGGTTAATTACCGTGTAGTAATAGGCCTTGAAGGGTCCAAAAACTGTCCTGTCGAGAGGCTGCAGCTTATGATTGGTATGTGAAGGTAATGTTAGAAGCGCGAGTCCATTTGCTTTAGCTTTATCAATTACATCCAATGAAATGTGGGTGTTGTGATTATCCGTTATCAAAAGGTGAGGTTCGGTTGGGGTAGACTTTGCATTTTTAATGAAGTGTTCAATAAACTGAAGGAAAAATAGGTCCATTTGATCTCCCGTTAGGATTAGTTGACCCTGTCCAACCAGGTGGGGCCCCTTTTAACATATGCTGTTTAAAATGAACTCTTGGAAACACGAACAGAGGTGGGATTATATTTCCTACTCCATTCACTGCAGCCATGATTTTCACATTTGTCCCTCACTCACCAGAGGTCATATTTCCAGTCTGTTTTGTACATTTTGTTGCAAATATTTTCGTTGCCGATACACTCGGAGTCAGCTGATTCCACTAATTTTCTTTGCCTGCCACTGGAGAACATCTTTCTGATTGATCTTTGCACAGTCATAGGCAAGCTTCCTTGCTTGATAGGTTGTCAATCCATAGTGCAGATAAGCAGCTTCCTTCAAATAATTAACTAAATCATTTTCCTCAGTTGATGAAAATACTCTTTTAACACCAAATTTAGGTTCGTAGGAAAATATGGCATTTGCTGGAATAGTCAATCCTTGCTTTACACACTGAGCGTGCTATGACAGATTTCGAAACGTTGTATTTGTCTGCAGCTTCCCGAAGAGACAACTGCCATTTAATCGCTTCATTCACCACTGCTTCAATTGTTGCTGGTGCTGGCACTGATCTCTTGATTCCAGTGTTGCTGCGTGGCATTCTTTGATCTGGGAAGAGTAGTAGATCATATTAAAAATGGAGAAAAAAGCAGCTTATTTTACAAAAGTATCTAAGGGGCGTTCACTTAAAAAACATTCACTCACGTAACGTACGTGTTATTATTAAACATACTTATGCGTAGGCCAACAGTAGGTGACTCATATGTGATTATAATGTTGCTCAGGTCTTATGTTTTGAATAAGCTTTTCGAAACATAAGGCTAATAATTTCAAGGAGATAGAGGGGCATCCCCAGGTACAGCAGTGCGAACTGTCCCCAGGTATACTGTATTTTATGCCACTAGAAAGAAAATTATTTTAGGTTATGTAGAATCATGCATAATTTTAACACTCTGAGAAATTATGAAATACATTTTATAGAGAAGATACATACCTCCAAGTATCTCCTTTAAGTAACATCCAAAGAGAAACACTTACATTTAGGAGAGTTAAATAATTACAAAAGTAGATACGAAACACAACTCATTCACTGATCTGCCAAGTAACTACCATTTGCAATACAAATACAATTGGAGGGAAAGTTACAGTACTGCCAACAGAATATTGAAGACAAAGAACTTATAACTTCTCTAATGTTCCCAGAATAAAAGATGTCCCTTGGAACATACGTTTTTTTGGTACGACACCCTCCCCTACCTAACATAGTGGTACTCCTCGCAAGTAAAGGTGGTCCATGGTGTTCCCCACCTGATTGTACTAACCACTAGTAGTATCATGTTTCTAATTCAATCATCACTTCGTCTGCGTCCCACACCCATTGGTCCGTAATCCAGAAAGAGTCGTCACACTAGCCACTTCAATTCGCCCTGGCCCTAGCCTAGTCTGGCCATGATTCCTTACTTTCTAGTAATTTATATACGCACAGAAGCAGAAACGGAGCAAAGTAAATGATGATGAGAATTTTAAGAACAGTTATTTTCTCTTTAAAATAACTGAAAAATTATTTGACAGGCTGCAAGTCGTTAAATGAAATAACAATTATAATAATGTAATGTGTAAGTCGCACGGTCCTTAGACAAGGAAATTAATGCCAGATCCGGCCGGGAATCGATACTGGGGTCCAATAAAACAAAGACGAGTACACTAACCATTCAGCCAACCGGACATTGCAAATAATGGGAGCTAAAGATAAAATCGAACATTACAGTTTATCACATAGTGCTCATATCCACGCTAAAAGTAATACATTTCCGTGCGAACTTTCGTATTGTTGCAACCCCAAGTCAGCAGCGTTTTGTAAAGTAATTGTAATTGAGTAAAACACATTTCTCAGATAACTGTAATTCAGCCCGATTACTGCCTCTATTATATCCGCTCTCTTTAGACTTTTACATCCAGTGATTGCCATTCATACTTTAGTAAATATGATTAAAAATTTTGTTTTGTGAGTTCGGCATTATCCACTCTCATTACGAGACCAAATAACTTAACTCGCCTCTTTCTGGTTGTATCAGATATCCTTGCAGTTTATTTGTTTTTCTAGATGTGCGCCATTTTTCCTGCATCTGAACTCCCCATTTTCAGTCTTTAATGTGCCCCAGATTCTCCTTAGAACCTCTCTTACCTTTTTCTCCAGCTCTTCTATTTCTCCCATTTTCATGGACAACACACTCTGTGGTATAGACACATGCTGCTTTAATTACCGTCTTGTATAGCTTGATTGTAGCTTCCATGGAGAGACTCTTCTTATTACCGGTACAGGTTTGCTTGGTCATTCGGTTAGCTTGTTCCAATTTCCTTGCTCTTGATTTATTTGCTTCCTAGTTGAGCCACTTTGCATTGACTAATATCGTGTCGACATGTCAGTTCGGTTTATTCCGAACAAGGTATTACTGTAATGACGTCTTGCCACTTCACTTGATATGAGTTTGATAGTACCATGTGTGTGCGACAAATGGCAGACATCTCGGTGTTCGTCGCCGAAGGTCAAACTTCCGGCCACATGGGTATCTTTTATCTCCTTGACTGTTCTGGTTGTTATTTTGGAGACTGTAAAATAGGGCTGCCCTGCATATTGGAGCAGCGTTGTTGACTTATAAGAACTTTCTTAAACATTTTAAGTGCATCTGTAACTACCTTTCATTTTCCTGTTTGAGTCCTTGTTAGCTCCATGTATTTGTAAGTTATCGTTCATTTAATATTGTTTTCTTCTTTTATTTTCGATATGCAATGTTTACTCCTTTTTATGAATGGACTGTGTGCGTGTGAGTTTTGGTACTTGGATGGTATGCCTTTTGATTATGAGATGGTCCAACGTATACTGTATCAGATTGTCATTTCCGATCGTGTCATCGCGAGAATTCTCTTGCCTTGTTCGAATCACAGTCGTGGTGGGAATTCTTTGGTGCGTTGTATTGCATGGTCTTGTTATCGTATTCTTCGTGCATGCACCATGCGCACGTTCCTGTGCCCATCTGCGTAACTCTTGGGTGACATTGGTGTCACGATATTTACGAAATTATGTTACTGTTGGATCTGTGTACCCTGTCTAATATTTGCATATCGGTACCGAAATGTACGGTGGTGAGGACGAGTACGTAGGTGTATTGGAGGACATGTGTCATATTGATTGCCCGTTTCGATTATTCATTTCCATTTTATCTGTGTTTTGATGCCAGTTTGAAGCTTGTACTTTCGTGCCCGTGATGGCTCCTTACTATATTATTCATTTTTATTGCCAATATGTTTCATTTTTCGGTCTTGTAAGAGGAGGGAAACAAATCCTAGATTATACATTATACACAAACATTTTTTACAATAGGGACAGGGGTGTTCCATTGACTGTTTAGGTTGGGAGATTATCTTTAGGTAAGAGTATTAGATGCACCACTGGACCAATTTCTTCTACCCAAGTACTTCTCACAAAAATCGACTTAATATGCATCCAATTTCCTGCTATGAATATCTAACTATTTTACAATAGGCATTCCTAGTTTAAAAATACCAGTATCGTTTACATTTGTTAAAAAACATACAAGAACTTTACAATTTGAAATACCAAATTACTACACTATACAATAAAAATCAAAGGAATTAGCGCATAACTACCATCTCTCAATAACAAACAAACATTTTATTATGAACAAATAAGCAACACCTACGAGAACAAAAAAAAAAAATGCATATGAAACTGGAATTACGATCTTACGGTACGGTACACCGCCTCCTTCCAGAGTATAAATGGCCAGTGACCCAATGGTATTCTAGAGAAACTTGCCAATAGGGACGTATCACGCAAAACGTGTCCACTAGGCAGCGTAATGGTAAAACACAGTATGCACTTTCCGCTTCTCGATTATTTACATAAGACTTTTATATAGTATTTCTAAATTTATGGTACCGGTAATCGAAAGGAAACCGTTACTTTCAATGCTTGAAAATAAATTTTACATATTCTGCTGATATTTTAAAAGAGATGGGATATAATATTAGTGCGACAACGATTGCGGAATTGAGAGTAGAAATGAACGGAAAGGGCAGAAAATTAATCGGTAAGAAGCAAGTTGACTGAAAGGGAAGGACTAAAGGAGCAACTTTTTCTTTTAGTGTTTTTATTAGGACTGAATTACTTAAGTGCAAAACGTGTGTAATATATATTAGTTTAGAGCTGTACATAAAGCATGATAGTGGTACGACTGCATTACCTGAGGCTACATCCAGTACTAATGAACTGAATATCCCTTCAGTGCACGATTTTTAAGACCTTGTTTCAGGTCATAGGACAGATATCAATATTTTAAATTTGGAATTCATGAATTATTTTGTGCTCAAGAAGCCTGTAATTGATTGTGCTCCAGTGTCAAATTATAGGTCACTCTGTTATTGAGGATACACCATCGCACACGGTGTTATGGCTGTTTCCATACTTCTAAATCTTCTTGCTCTCGGGATTACTTTCAAGGTACCGGAATGAAGTGAATGAAGCCCCTATCTAGCGGTGAGGATGGGCATTGTGAGGGCTGCCGAAGACTGTCATACTTCTCTGGGGCAATGAATAATGGCTGACAAATGAAATGAAATTGGAGTGTGTTACTGGAATGAACGATGAAAGGGTAAACGGGAGTAACCGGAGAAAACACTGTCTCTCCTCCGCTTTGTCCAGCACAAAATCACTTGCAGTGACCGGGATTTGATCCACGTAGCCCAGCGGTGAGAGGTCGGCGCGTTGTCGCATAAACCATGGAGGCTTATTGAACAATGTTATTGTCTTTATGTTCCACTTACTACTTTTACGGTTTTCAGAAACGCAGAAGTGTCGGTCACTCGTGTCAGTAATAGCAAAATCTTCAACTGCAAAATGCTTCGAGCAGACATTGATATTATGAGTCACGCTTTTATATCTTGGGTCCTGTCTACGAAGCGCATGCAACCACTTTTTATGGAAGGGTCCTCCTTGGCATATTGATGGCATGAACACGATTGACCTTGATTTTGGTCTGGCTTCATGGCTAAATGGTTAGTGTGTTGGCCTTTGGTTACAGGGGTCCGCGGTTCGATTCCCGGCAGGGGCGGTAATTTTAACCATAACTGGTTAATTTCCCTGGCACGGGGGCTGGGTGTTGTGACGTCTTCATCATCATTTCATCCACATAATGACGCGCAGGTCGCCTACAGGTGTTAAATTAAAAGACCTGTATATGGCGAGCCAAACTTGTCCTCGGACACTCCCGGCACTAAAAGCCATACGACATTTCATTTTTGTACTTCGATTTCGGAACCTAGGAATAGTGCAATAGTCAGGAAAAACAGTTGTCTTGATTGCTTTTCTGCCATAGCGATATATTAAAAGTTTAACTTTATCGATTAACTAGGCACTTCCATTAAAAACATACCCTCTGTCTGTATGCTCGAATGAAACACAGAAAACAAATGACGATCGACAAGCGCATACTGATACCGTGTACCAAAAAAAAGTCCATAAGTATCAAGAAGAAGAAGAAGATACCGTGTACCACTTGTTAGACATTTATCGGTTGTGTTTTTTTAGTATATCACTGGTCTTCACAAACGATTATCATCGCTGGCATAAGGATCTCAGCAAGGCTTCTAGTCGGCCGTGATCACTGGAACCGGTAATTCACCATCCTTTTTGATGCCATTTTCAGTCTCTATCCCATTATATCCGCTTTGGTGACGACACCATTACCACAAGGGTATTGCTGGCACTGCTTACCGAAAACTCAACTTGTCTCTGGTTAGTTACTGCAAATAGGAGGTAAGAAAATATGATATCGACTTCGCCAGTAAAATAATGTGTGGATGATAATGTGGTTGGAGTTGCTGGTTTCCTCGTTTATCAAACTTTTCTCCGATAGTTTTATTTTAACATCACTGTGCAAGTTGGCTGGAATTCAGTGAATTATATTGGGTTTTTTATAGACGAGGATTTAATAATCCTCACTGGAGTCCCGATCCCCTATCTCCGGTTTCGTGTTGAAGTGTTTGATATGTTATTACGCCATGATACTAGACATTCGGGTTTTATTGGGCTTCTCTGACGTATTATACCGTATGCAGTTTTATTATGTTCATTGTGTTATTTTCAATTGATACACTTCATAAAGAACGTTTTAGGTTTTGTGGGTTATGTAGACGAAAGGTAGGCTACGGAATCAATGAAATGTCACTGTAACATGTGTCCCAAATGGAATACAATAATTCATTTTACTCAAATAAAGTGTAAAATCTGCAGTAAATTAAGAATAGTACGAAATATTTTACTTGCAGGGAATAATACTTGCTTTACTACCTCACAACTGTTTTTTCTGCTCCGTTGCAGCGCTTCCGTATGTTTTATGTATGTCTAACATTTTCGTGTGGGATGTCTTTGCTCACTGAAGCTGTTTGAATTAATTAGATGTAGTTTTCTTCATGTTGCTCATTCGTTTTGACCACTAACTCATTCATTAAAAGATATATTTATTCCTTTCAACAAACAAGTAATATATTTATTGGTCCAGGGATCATGCTATTTTGCTGTTTAGACTGCCTGCGCTAGTCATACGGACAAAGATAATGACAGACCTAACACTCCCATTTGGCGGTGCAAGCCCTCAAGAAAGAAACAAAAGACGGCATGAGCAGTGGAATACAACCATGACTGACTCCAATCCTCAGACCGTAAATGTCAAAAACACGTGGCATCCGAAGTAGTCTAATTGCTGGTATTGGTTAACATGAAAATTTCACGTATAGTCCGCGCACCTTTTAGCGACATTTCTTTTGTACGGGGGGGTGGAGTAAGGAGGGACCTCTCACGGTTCCGGTAATACTGCCAACTGAATGAAAATGAAATCTGAATTGAATCGATAATATGATCGATCGACATTAATTTTCTAAACCTTTATTATCTTAAGCCAATAAGTGTGTCATTCACACTTTATATAACGTTTCTCGATGTGAATCCTGTTCCCAGCATAAATTCTATAGTTTGGCTTTGCTGTGTAAACAATAACAGTACTAGCACGTAAAGTGTACACCAGATGTCACACAGCGATGCATAAGCGATTCATAGTTTGTGTTTCAAAGGTTGCCAATACAAATCTAGAAGATGCCCGAGGTCGACCTATTCAGCACTAGGGTGTCCATGTATCGCATTTTTGTTCCATTTGGGACAAATATTACAGTGACATTCTGTGGATATCTTTGGTTTACATAACCGGCTTTGTGAACAAATCATATGTTCGAAATTTCATTGTAATTTTTACCCTGAATGGAGGATAATTGCCTTTACGGAAATCAATAGTAAAATTAGCAGTAAATTGTTAAATACCATTATTACTAGAGAAATATAGATACATATCTACAGCGACTATTTTGCTGTAGGCACAGCTCTCTCTCTTCATCGTGCCAACTCATATTGCCGTCCAGGACTAATAACGACAAATGTAAGTCTGTGAATTCTCAATATCTCTGTCCATCATGACTAGCGTGGGCAGTTCAAATGGGAAAATGAAGGTGATAAATATATCATGACACAAAAATGATTTTATTAATTCATTGTATTATTATATTTATAAAAATAATTTATAATGGCAGATGATTTATTATATTGATTATATTACATATTTAGCTTGAAACATTTGCATTCAGTAGCTTTCATTCCGAAGATAATAGATAACAGTAATATTGAAAACACATCTACGATAATTATATACTTTTGTTCATTAATGATTTATGGGCACAAGTCAACAACTCGCCCCACCATGTAACATAAAGCAAACAAAGAAATCAACAGACTTAAGTTACCAAAGACTTCATGCACAAAAGTAGACTCTATTGCACGAACAAAAGATATACTGGAGGGCTGTGACGTATTAGCATTCATAGTTGTAATGTAGCAAAGTGTGTATATATTTCTGTAGTAATAATGGTATTTATTAATTTATGTAAAAGCTATTATTATCTTCCATTTAAAACAAAAATGATAATGAAATTTCATGGATACGATTAATTCACATACTCAGTGTTTTATTTCATTTGCACGGCATCCTGAATTTCTAACAAAATCCCTGTGGATTAAGTTAGTTTCTTTTGATTGCTCTTGTTAGTTGGGAACATATTAGTATATTGCAGATCAATGTTGGGTCATTTATATATGCCATTCATGAAATTAAAAATGTTGCTGCCATTATTTGTACACTTAAAAAATAAGTATGTACCGGTAAGTCATATTATATCTTTAGCATGAAACATTTGCATGCAGTAGCTTTCATTCTGAAGATAATGGATAACAGTAACATTGAAAACAAATCTACTGAACAAGAACAATGGTCACTGTCTTACAAGCTATGTAACAATCACTTTCAAAATATATTATTACTTGCCGGCCCCATGGTAGCCCCTTTCGGTATTTCCAGGTAGGGGCTGGTGACTCAGACAACCTGGAATCTCTCAGCTGACCTACAGAGTAGGACCAGCTTTTCTGTGTATTGTTCTCGGTGGCCTGCTCACCTGCGAGTTCCTTGGAGATTCAATGGGAGTGTTCTGCCTGTAGTGACTTTGTGAAATTTCTGGATCAAATCATGAGAGCTATAAAAAGGGAGCCTAGTCGCGGACAGTCGGTCAGAGTTGGACTCCATTGGGGGAGTCAGATTGACACTGCACGAGTTGGGGTTTGGTGGCTGGGCTGAGGGTGACAGATGTGTTGGTTGTCGCTAGTGTCCCACCAAGGACTGAACCAGGAACATATCTGCCAACTTTGCAGATTTATCAATCAATCAATCAATCAATACTGATCTGCATTTAGGGCAGTTGCCCAGGTGGCAGATTCCCTATCTATTTTTCCCTAGCCTTTTCTTAAATGATTTCAAAGAAATTGGAAATTTATTGAACATCTCCCTTGGTAAGTTGTTCCTATCCCTAACTCCCCTTCCTATAAATGAATATTTGCTCCAATTTGTCCTCTTGAATTCCAACTTTATCTTCATATTGTGATCTTTCCTACTTTTAAAGATGCCACTCAAACTTATTCATCTGCTCTTTGGTACTGAGGTGCTGCACTTCTGGCCATCTAGATACCTACATTGCCATCATGTAACTATTGTTCGTGCCTTTGCTGGCGAGATGTAGTGTTTACAGTGCACTATGTCTTCTGGTATGGGCTATATCAAATTTGTTACTTTCATTGACCTGTCACAGTCTCATCCTTGGCTTTGACAATATGAAAGTGACTGAGGTATGAGTGATGCTAGTAATACCATTCCTTATGCAGCCAGTCCCTGTTATGAATGGTGTGAAAATATCGCTCATAGGGTCAGTTGGTGCATACATTTCAGTGGGCTTGGCAGACTGATATGTAAGGGCAACTGCTGGCTCGGTGAGGAAAGCAACGGGAAACTACCTCACTCCTCGTTTCCCTAGTACGCCTCTTCAGTGACGCCTAGGCTATTTATGACAGCTGTTGGCGAAGCTGCAGAGGATCAAACCAGCCTTCGGGCTGATTACCCAACATACACAACTATTGTTCACTCTACTCCGAGAGGCTGTTTGATCTGTTGTCCTTGTGATGGTCATTGTTGATGCTGTAATAATGATGGAGGCTTGAGTAATGTTCGGTAAATATAATGTGAACTACTTCGCGGAAAGAAACGACCAAAATAAGATGTTTCAGTATGTTGTGAAAATATCAATTAAGCAGTGAGCACGTCGTAAGGTATTGTTTATCCATATATTTATGGTATGTTGTGCTCGAACGATTACGATGCTAGCTTCTACTAACCTGAAGGACAAAAGCACGTATGAAATAATGTTTCATTTTCTTTGGTGGCTTTCTTTTCTTTCATTTACATTTTTATCTTAATAAACCCTCATTTAATTTTATTCGATTTTTATTGCTGGTAGTTAGTTTTGTTTCCTTGTCATGAATTATTATTGATCAACGCCTTCAGTTCGAGGCTGTTATCTGCCTCTCCTGATCGGAGTCCACGCTCTCGAATCTCCCGTCGTGTTATATGGGTTCGGTGCATATGGTAGCAGAGCGTGGTTCGATCAGGACGTCTCCTCTGTAATAGACTCGGGCGAGATGGAACTGGAGATGCCGATTTATGCTTATTTTATTATGTGATGCCTCAATTTCTCTTAATTTATCTTGTGAAGCCACTATTATTCTGACCTTAATTTTGAGTCATATTTTCTGTTTATCTGCATTGTTGTGCCAATCGGGGTGTATGCGTTGTGTTTATTTGAGTTGAATAACATTGTGTTGATAATGGAGAGTCAGAAAACGATTGAGACGAGTAAACATACCGATGTTTTGACTACGGAAATGCCCGACGCTGTGAGAGATAAAGGGGAGGATACTGATGGGCTTAATGCTTCACTTGCGTCCGATAATGATAGTGCTAGGTGCCCTGACCGTGGCAATGTTATGGAGTGTCGTAATCGTGCTCTTGATCTGAACCGTGAGGAGCCCGTTTCTCCTATTTCCAGACCTGCTTGTTATCCGAACGCTAATGCAAATATCAATCCTGTGTTTGATGTAGTCCGTAAATGGAAATTAAATTTTTTCGGGGGAAGGCAATAGTTCTAGCGTGATTGAATTCTTAGAGCGGGTGGAAGATATCGCGGAGTGCAGCTCGCTACCCCTCGATCTATTCGTACCTGTCATCCCCGGAATGTTAGAAGGGCCGGCGTTGAGATGGTTTAGATTGATGAAAGTCAATATTCGGTCGTGGGATGATTTCGCCGTCCGCATTAAGCAGCGATTTGGTTTATCAGATATGGATTATTGTTTAAAACAGGAAATTTTTAGAAGGACCCAGGGAATGGGAGAAGGTATCGACGATTACGCCACAGGCATTCTAAACCTATTCAATCGTTTAAGCGTTAAGGCACCGGAATATGAGATCTTTGACCAATTTTATCGAAATCTGGCCCCTGACTATAAATTATATATAAAGAGGTCCCAAATAGACTGTGTCGAAGATATTATAAGTTTAGGGCGTGAGTTCGAATCGACAGTCAGTCAGAACAAGCTGTATCGTCCACCTCCTACTCCTTCCGATTGTTCTTTCCCCGATGTTGCCTGTCGTGTACCCGTCAAATCGGTTTCTTTTGGTGCCGCCCCCTCTTCATCTCGGCCTTGTGGCAGTCCCGATCGAAAGTCCGACCTTGCATCCCCACCTCGGCGCTATGTCAACGCCATTCAACCCTCTAACCCGACTACCGTAAGCAACGCCACTGCTAGAAAATGCTGGAATTGTGGTAAACTGGGACATATTTCGAAGTACTGCCGGTCTAAGAGTCCTCTCAAATGTTTTAATTGTGGTCTTACTGGTGTTACTCGGCGCGTGTGTCCGCGGTGCAATCCTGAGCAGGGAAACTAAAGGCGCGCTGGCGTGATGGCGCGCCGTTGGCGCCTGATATTGGTGTGAATAAAAGAATCTGGGGTCTCCCCTCGTCTACACCCTGGGCCAAGATTTTGATAGGATCGCGAATAGTTTATGCCTTCTTTGATACTGGGTCGAGTCTTTCGTTCATCAGCCAATCCCTTGTATCTTCCCTCAATTTGACGTATCTGCCAGCCTGTGAGAACCTGGGAAAGTTCATGTCCGCTGATGGGCGTCAGGTGTGTGCCGTGGGTCGTGTCGAGTGTCATATCAAAGTTCATGGTTTGTCTTGGGACTGGACGTTCAATATTGTTCCCGACTTCTCTGTCCCGGTCATTTTAGGATCCGATTTCATGTTGGCAACTGGTTTGTCCATTGATTTCATCAGTCGTACCTTTGCCTTTCGATTCAAATCTGATGTGAGTTACCCCTTTGAAACCCCCTTTCAGCGTGGCACTGCATGCGCCATCGTGGAATCTCTACTGCCCAACGCCTAATGTGAATTGACGGAAAATCAAACCTTGATGTTGAACAGTCTGTTAGAAGAATTTTCCGATGTGCTGACTGCCGATCTGGGTTGTGCCAAGATTTTTTCCTATTCAATCGAACTCAAAAACGACGCCCCTGTTAGGTCCCCTCCGTTTAGCTGTTCACCCCCTAAATTGTGCGCTATGTGCGAAATGGTAAACGAGTTGTTAGAAAGGAAGGTCATCAGTCCCTCAAAATCGCCCTATAGTAGCCCCGCTTTCCTTGTCCCCAAAAAGGACGGTCGATTTAGGTTCGTGGTCGACTATCGAAAAGTCAATAAGAACATCGTCTTTGACAGTTTCCCGTTGCCTACCATTGAAAGCGCATTTCAACATTTTCATGGCGCAAGGTTCTTCACTGTTTTTTATTTCAATTCGGCGTACTATCAAATCCCCTTAAATCCTAAAAGTCGTCCTTGCTCCGCCTTCGCCACTCCTTTTGGGCTTTTCGAATTCAATAAAGTGCCGATGGGTATCTCAATTGATGGCCAAGCGCTTAGTCGGGTGATGGACTCGATCTTCGGAGAACTAAAATTTTCTTATGTATTCAATTTTCTGGATGATCTTCTCATATATTCCTCGAGTTTCGACGAACACCTAGCTCACCTGCGTGAGGTACTCACTCGTTTGCGCAAGCACGGTTTTACCATCAATCCCAGAAAGGTGTCTCTTTGCTCTAAGCGCCTGAATTTCCTTGGCCATGTCATCTCCGAGTCCGGCATTGCTGTGAACCCTGACAGAGTCAAATGTATCAGAGAATTTCCTCGCCCAAAGAATGTACGTGGCGTTAGAAGATTCTTGGGTATGGTTGGCTTCTACAATCGTTTCATTAAGGATTTCTCCCAAATTTCGGCCCTCTTAAACCTTCTCATAAAGAAAAATAGTCGCTTCATGTGGGACGAACCCCATACCAACGCCTTCAATCAGTTGAAAGATGCCCTCTGTCGAGCCCCTGTTCTTCACAGTCCAAATTTCTCCCTGATTTCGTTCTACAGTGCGACTCTAGTGAACTTGCAGTTTCCGCCGTATTAAATCAATCCGATGAGGATGGGAAGCTGGTCCCCATTGCATTCTTCAGCAAGTTGTTGCACGGAGCTGAATTGCGGTACTCTATCTATGAAAAAGAATGCCTAGCCGTAGTCTTGGGATTGAAAAATTGCGGTCTTAATTGGAACACCGCCATTTCTTTGTCCATACGGACAACCAAGCGCTACCATGGATGAGCGCTAATGTCAAAAGACTCGGTAGAACGGCTAGATGGATACTCCGTTTGTCAGCTTATAAATTCACCGTTGTTCACGTTTGAGGAAAAGAAAATGTAGTTGCCGACTGTCTGTCGCGCATGTTTGACGGGGTGCCGGAGAGTGAGGTCGAACCCGAAGACGATTGTTATCCATCCGAGTTTGTTGAAAGCGTCAACATTTTGCAAAGTTATCCCTGGGCTTTCACAGACATCTCCGAGCATCAAAAAATGATATTGAATGTCCGGAGCTGATGAAGGGTGTCGCCGATGGGTCTCTTCGAGACAAATCATTTGGTGTCAATCGAGGGCTGTTAGTCCACCGCAGCCGTAAAAATGGCAAAGACAAGGTTTTCGTTCCTCTGGTATTACGATCCATGATGTTACACTACTACCATGACTCTTACCTAGGTGCTCATCTGGGTCAATTCAAAACCCTGAATCGTATCTCTCGGGATTTCTTTTGGCCCAACCTCAAAAAGAATGTACTGGAGTATGTGAAAAGTTGCGACATATGTCAAAGGTGCAAACATGCGCAATCCTGTCATACTGGTCTTCATTCCGCTGACATTGCATCCTACCCCGGAGAAAAGTTGTTTGTAGATTTTTTGGTCCTCTTATGAAGTCCAAAAATGGCAACAACGGAATTCTGTCGGTAGTTGACGCCTTCTCTAAATTCGTCTGGTTGTGTCCGGTTAGAAAAATTAACTCGAGCAGCGCCATTCGCCTTCTATCTCACCATATTTTCGGAGTTTATGGCCCCCCAAAAATGTTAGTAACTGACAATGCGTCTACCTTCATTGGCAATAAATTTCGCCATCTGTGTTTCGGATGGGGAGTGAAGCAGGTTTTTCTGAGCCCCCACTATCCCAAACCCTCACACGTCGAAAGATTTCATCGCAATCTCAAGGCCTGTCTGAGTGTTTACCATAGCGCTGATCAGCGGACCTGGGATGAAAATCTTGATTTTTTTGTTCTAGCTTTCAACAGTGCAGTCCATGAGTCCCATCGCTGCAGCCCGGCAGAATTATTCATTGGTAGAAATCTGGCTGACACATTGGAGTTGAAATGTAATATTGAATACCTGAGCAAACCGTCAAGGAACAAGAGATTGAACAGAAATGGAAAGATGCAGTCGCCCACTTGATCCGTGCACGAGACCGGGTGGCTAAACGGCTCAACCGGGGCAGAAGAGAGGTCGCCCTGCAAATTGGAGACTTGGTGGTGGTGAAAACGTTTCCTGTCAGTTCTGCAGCTAACCAGGTCACCGCCAAACTGTGTCATAAATGGTCAGGCCCCAAAAGGATAGTCAGATTCTTGGGACCTGTCACCGTTGAACTACACGACCTGAGAAGTAACAAATTCTGTAAGGCTCACGTGTCTTTGTTGAAAGTTTGCCATCCACGGATCCAATAATACTTCATTAATTTGTCATATTATGCTTAATACTTGTACATGTTCTTTTGCTTGTAGCAACATTGGCAGTCTTCAAAAAATTCTCCTTTTTTCAGGGATAATATTGATAAAAAAGAGAGACCGGAATGAAAAAAATAATCGGATGTCGTGAATTGGAGATGAGACGAAATGAATGCGGATTCCGTGGAAAGGGGAGGACTCCCAATTTCATCTTCGCTCAGCTATACTGACCATCGCTGGTAGAGACATTAAATACATTGCGTAAAAAGAAGGGATAAGAAAAAAAAGGGAAGAGAGACTGATTAATTCAGCCTGTTATTGTTAATCAAGAAAGTACTGAACCTCAAAATGAGATGAACTGGATTTCATGATACCTTGTTGTGTACATAGCTTGTAACTATATCTGTCTTGTGCGTTTCCTTTAGTTGTAGTTAGGATGTAAGATTCTTTAGGTTAAGATGTGTGCACACTCTAGTTATAAGGTATGAGTCTCATTTTAAAATGTGTCTCTTGGCTGATCACCAAAGGAAGACACATTTTAAAACGGGGCTGTGGGATGATGAAACATGCTCGTTTAGCATGTTCATAACATGTTGGTTTATCTTTGATTGCTAAGAGCTTGCATTAGCTCTCGTTTGACTTCACTAAAATGACTATTAACTATTTCCCAAACTGTACCGCAGAGGGCAGCGCCCCTGCTTTTTAAACGGATGGTCCTTCCTTCCGCGAGTCTTTGACTTTTATCTCCTTGACTTGATGTCTTTGTTATTGTTATGACCTGAAGAACAGAAAGAAAGATGGAGTCGCCTCTAATCGCAGTAGCATTTTTGAATTACCGATGGGTTTTTATAAGGTTTAAACTCTGCCTGTATTCATATTCAGATTTTTTATTGATCAGCTTTCACTACAGGTAATGTGAGCTGTGTTTTCACTTTTATTTTATGTTTATCTTGTGGCTGTTTCAAGTGCCTTGTAATCGCGACTGACTGATATACGTCTTCGTCCCGCGATATGAATGGGTGTGTGTTTGAGGGCATCATTGTGGTGGTGGTGATGAGGTAACTGGGTCTCTACGAGAATTGTCATTATGTGCACGACATTATACTTCTTTAGTGCCACCAAATGTTAGTATGCTCTGGGTGTCGACATGGAGATACGTCGTACCCTGTGTGTGTGTTGGTGGGCTTGTATGTGGGCCATGGGTCCATATCGTCCAGCTTATAAAATATTTGCTGTGTGCACGTTTCTACGTCATGTGTGGGAACTTACTTATGGCCAGGTGAGTCATACTACATGTGTTTGCGATCTGTTTTGAAAAGAGGTTATTGACCCTATTGTTGCCCGATGTCGACAATGCCTGAATGTTTGTGTGTATGTGTGAGAGCGAGCGAGGGGCTAAAGGGATGTCATATCGGTCAGTTAATTTATGTTCCTTTTCATTTATTCCTCGTACACTTGGTTTTCACTTCGAGTGCGGTATTTATTATTTTGTCTTGGTCAGTTTTGTGACCGTTTTGCTTGTTCTTATGGCCGCCATTTTTGTTTCATTTTAATTCAGGTGATGCGCACACCCACTTTATTTTCTTTGCCTTTTGTGTGCTCTTTGGTACTGAGATGCTGCACTTCTGACCATCTCGATACCTACATTGCCATCATGTAACTATTGTTCACTCTACTCCGAGAGGCTGTTTGATCTGTTGTCCTTGTGATGGTCATTGTTGATGCTGTAATAATGATAGAGGCTTGAGTAATGTTTGGTAAATATAATGTGAACTACTTCACGGAAAGAAACGACCAAAATAAGATGTTTCAATATGTTGTGAAAATATCAATTAAGCAGTGAGAACGTCGTAAGGTATTGTTTATCCATATATTTATGGTATGTTGTGCTCGAACGATTACGATGCTAGCTTCTACTAACCTGAAGGACAAAAGCACGTATGAAATAATGTTTCATTTTCTTTGGTGGCTTTCTTTTCTTTCATTTACATTTTTATCTTAATAAACCCTCATTTAATTTTATTCGATTTTTATTGCTGGTAGTTAGTTTTGTTTCCTTGTCATGAATTATTATTGATCAACGCCTTCAGTTCGAGGCTGTTATCTGCCTCTCCTGATCGGAGTCCACGCTCTCGAATCTCCCGACGTGTTATATGGGTTCGGTGCAATATATGCCATGAAAGTTTTTAATTCGACACTAAGCAATCCTACCAATATATGATGGCTCATTGATCATGATGAACTGTGTTTTACAAAAATTGGGCAATAAAATGGTCTTTTACCCATTTATATTGTATATCAGTACTCTAGAACAAATTGGCTGATAGTGTATTCTTGCTAAGATCTCTCATGACAGAATGTCTAAAAGGTTTTATATATCACTCCAAGGTCAGTAGTCTATTTTTAACAGCTGTTTAGATATAATTCAAAAAAGAGATTTTATATGAAACTTGGTGCTACTGTTAATTTTTATGCACAGTTACAAGCATTTAACAACGCCAGGAGATAGAAATGTACAGAACTGAATATAGAACATTTTATGTCTTTTCTAGAAGTTTATAAGGAGGTATTGAGGTGGTATTTGTTTATCAGTTATCAAAATGTTTTATGATATAACACTATTTTAAATTACAGGTATTTTAGAAGGTTTATGTTTGTACATACATGTATTATAAATATTCTAATGTAACTTTTTGTTGCTAGGGGTTTTACGTCGCACTGACACAGATAGGTCTTATGGCGACGATGGGATAGGAAAGGCCTAGGAGTTGGAAGGAAGCGGCCATGGCCTTAATTAAGGTACAGCCTCAGCATTTGCCTGGTGTGAAAATGGGTCTAATGTAACTAGGTGAATGTCCGTGTTACTTCATCCTAGGCTGATGATGGCATATATTCCCCATGGGAATCAACATCTACATCATTTGATGGCCAGGCAGGCATCTATTTTTGAAAATGAGTTAGCTCTCATAGTGCATTGGCACTGCTGGTGGCTTCAAATAGCCTATGCAGTGGCCTCCATGGTATGCACTAGCCTTGCGTCTTGGGTGGTGTGCTAAGTCCCAACTGACGAGCCTAACTTAGCACACGAGGGCGAAACGCAGGCAACCAAGAATGAGTTAGCTGGAAAATTTATAATGTCCAATAATGACCATTATATTGGTATTATAAATTTACTCATTCAGGACAAATATTTTAGGTTCCCTATGGGAATCAACATCTACATCACTTATAGTAGAACATAACCTGCCTGTAAATTGTGCCGATCATGCGGGACCTTTGTTTCGCAAAATATTTGCTGATTCGGAAATCGCTAAACGATATGGGTGTGCTAGATCGAAAACAGCGGCTATCATTACAGAAATGTGCATGAAAGAAAGGGCAAAAATTGTATCACATTTGCAGGTGAATGCATTTTCTATTGCTACTGATGGTAGCAATA
The DNA here is from genome assembly GCF_040414725.1 of Anabrus simplex. Classification (NCBI taxonomy): domain Eukaryota; kingdom Metazoa; phylum Arthropoda; class Insecta; order Orthoptera; family Tettigoniidae; genus Anabrus; species Anabrus simplex. Next base: position 33,755,888 of record NC_090277.1, on the reverse strand, counting down.
AAAGCGACTTGAAAATATATCCCATTGTTGTAACATTTTTTAGGCCTGAACTCAATGAAATTCAGAGTTGTCTACTCTCTGTGCCTAATTTAGAAAGGGATGCTGCTGGAGCTAACATTGCCAATCTTTTGTTTTCAACCTTTCGGGAATTCCGCATTCCATTAATAACTGCCTAGCTGTTGGTGCTGATAATGCTCCAGTAATGGTAGGATTAAAGAATGGTGTGGCAGTATGTTTGAAGTGGGAAAATAGTAACATAATAATCGTAGGCTGCTCTAGTCACATAATTAATCTTACTGCCAAAAAAGGGTGTGGCGTGCGAGCCCGTAAATGTAGATGAAAGTATAATTGATACATCTGGAAAGGAGTGCAATGAGGAAAGAAAAGTTCAGAGATTTTCAGACTTTACACAACACAGAGATCAGGAAAATACTGAAGCATGAGCCTACTCGATGGTTAACACTAAGAAGGTGTTTAGATAGGACTTTGCTGCAGTGGAACTCTTTGGTTACATTATTCAGAAGCGAAATTGTGAGTAAGGATTCTCAGATGGGAACTTTGAAGACTTACAAAATTTCTAACCTCAGTTTAAGTGCCATGAACGTGCTACGCCTGCGTAGCAGGGGGAGAGGTGATACTCCCACGTGGCGCGTCCCAGGTGGCGGGTAGGGGGGTCCTAACCGGCTTGCCAGCAGACTTGAGGGAAAGAAAATACCTCTCGCGGACCAAACACACTACCCCCTGGGGGTGGGGGACGCACATGTAGAATACACCCGCTGTATCCCTTGCCTGTTGTAAGAGGCGACTACAAGGGGCGACCAGGGGATGATTGAATTAGAACCATGAAACTACTCTTGATTCATACCATCATGTGGGAAACACCATGGGTTGCATGTACTAGCGAGTAGTATCACTAAATTGGTACGAAATAGGTTTGTTATTAGTTGCAGTAAAAAGCCTGGCCTGGTGGATTCTAGTACCCTTGCATTGTACCCATGTGAGCAACACCGTGGGTCTGGGCGTAGCCTGTGAGTTGTACCGCTATATGAGCGGCACCATGGGTCAGCGTTGCCTGTGATTGGTACCCACTATGTGAGGAACACCACAGGAATACCGGCGCCCGTGACTAGTACACCTAGGTGAGGAACCTTACCGGTTTGCGTTGGCTATGAGTGGCGACATTGTGTGAGAAACACCATAGGTCTGCGTTCACTGTACGAATTGCAATACTTGTGAGTAGTACCATCTTGTGTGGACCACCGTGAGTCTTCGCTACTTTTGATCAGTACCCCAAAATGACAAATACCATGGTTCTACTTTACTCGCGACATGTACCATTCTGTGGGGCCTTAGACGTAAATTTAGCACCCCTTCAGACATCAAGCATCATTGTGCTTTATGAATGGTCCCTTGGTCAGTAATACTCTAATTAACTACCTTCTTTTTGAGTCTGATCCACTATTTTTGTTTGTTTGTTTTTGTTTTTTCGTAGGGTTCATGTCCATCCATTCATTCTTCATGACATTTTTTATTTTATTTTTGTCAGTGGATGAATTTGAATTTTTTGTTATTCCATTTCGTACCATTAGGGGCCGATGACCTTGATGTTAGGCCCCTTTAAACAACAAGCATCATCATCATCAACAGTTTAAGTGCAGATGTGTCTTGTTTGTCTGAAAAGGTGAAGGATTGTCATAATATTTCACCTCACTCCTCAGTTAAAATGAAAACCCAGTCATCAGTTTCACTTAAAAAAATGAAACTACTGATGAGACTAAGAGCCATTCATTGTCACGTGAAGAACGACTTTTCATGTTCCTTTCATCAAATCTACATAAATCTTTTTGCCTTTTTCTCTCAAGTTTTATGAATATAGTTGAGAATCCAAACGTAGCTCTTCAGTCAAGTATGCCGCACATCCACATATTGGGGTTAGTTTTGGAGGAACTATTGAAGAATGTGATGGCAAAGTTTGCGAAACCATGCATTATTAAAAGCTCCTCCTCTCTAATTGATGTAGATTATCATACTCCAGCAAATCGAAAGGATGATTGTGATCTAATGATAGGGAATTCTGCATTTGTTTTAGTGAACACCTTGAAGTGTGAGGAAAAGTGCATATTCTTTAAGTCTGTTAGAAAGTGTTTCTCTTCATCATGTGACTACATGCTACACACATTTCCATTCAAAGATGTTTTAATTAATGCAGAAGTTGCAAATATTTCTGCTAAAAGTAAGGCATCATTTTCTAGCCTTAGATTTTTTATTAACAACTGTCCGAATATTTTGACTAGTGAAACGGAACATTTGGATAAAGAAACTGATATTCTGCACTCCCAGTTCTGTAACTTTCAGCTCGAAGAAATAGACCTGGCAAAAGGAAGAATTGATGTTCAATGGGCATTGGTAGGTCAGATGAAATCAGCTGATGGTGTACTTAAATATGACAGACTCTCTAAGGTGTTGCTTGTTATTTTATCAATCCCACATAGCAATGCAGAATGTGAACGGATTTTTAGCAGAGTCACAAAGACAAAAACACAGTTGAGATCTTTGCTGTCTGAACAAACTTTGGAGAAACTCTTAACCTTGAAATTAGTTCAGCAAGGCAAGTGCTTCGAGCAAAAATTTAGTTCCGAGTTTCCGAATAGGGCTAACTCAGCTACCGGTGTGTTGAACAACAGTTAGTCGTAATGTGATCACCATGTTGAAGGATGAGAAGTCACATGTTCCTACAGTTCAGGTATGTCCAGTATTTAGTATTCACATATAAATGATGAAATACATATATGTAGGCCAAAGGGAATTGTTAATGTATTTATTTATAATGAATTTTTACATGCTCTGCCATCAGTGATATGTCGTAATATGTTGTGATTCGCTGCCAAATTTCTCCTGATTTTTCACTTTTGAAAGTTGGCATGTCTGCTATTCCTATCCCTGTCCTATTCCATTGTCGCAATAAGACCTCTCTCTGTTACTGCTTACTTGTGCCAGGCTCCTGACTTTCATCTGTCATATCTGACCTCCCTTGGTCAACTCTTCTTCTTTTCCAATGCCGATGGTATTAGAATATTCGAGGTCTGGTTGAGTTTTAATTTTCATGCCCATCCTGGCCTTTGTCTTTTCTAGGCCGATACCTTCATTTTTTAAAGTGTTGGATCCCTTCCTTCTTTTCTCTTCGATTAGTGTTATATAGAAGATGGTTGCTTAATTATACTTTCTTATAAAACAATGATCATCACCACCATCTGTGTCACTACAATGTAAAACAAGTGCAATAATAATAATAATAATAATAATAATAATAATAATAATAATAATAATAATAATAATAATAATAATTCAACTGTTATGTTTCTGATAGATGGTGGCATTTCGTCATGAAAAGAGGTTCTTTAATTTATTGACATGAGTTTCTTCAAAACCAAATAACTGCATCTGGATTGGATCCCATAACAATCAGCAAAGAGAGTGAAAGAGAGACAAAACTCATAGGACATTTATGCAATTGCTCCCCTTTGCTTTGCTTACATTAAGGAGTATGGACACAAAAATTACCTAAAATTAGTTATTTACATGTTTATACCAGTTCCTGTCTGAAGCATCTTCAAGATAGACGCAAGTAGGGTGGCACTGCTATTTAAAAATTAATTATTGGGTGCCACAGCTGCCTCTGTGGATCAGCGGTAGAGTGTCGGCCTCCGGATCCCAAGATAGCGGGTTCAAACCCGGCAGAGGTAGTTGGATTTTTGAAGGGCGGAAAAAAGTCCATTCGACACTCCATGTCGTACGATGTCGGCATGTAAAAGATCTCTGGTGACACATTTGGTGTTTACCCGACCAAATTCATTAAATCTCAGCCATAGACGCCCAAGAGAGTTTCGGTTTACTCGGTCTGCCATCTAGTGGAGGCCTAGAGTAAAACGGAACGTCGAAATTGACGAGCAGACAGCCAGATGGCGTCAAATTGAAATGTCTGCACACGGTAGCTGAGGCCATACGTTTATTATTATTATTATTATTATTATTATTGGGTGCCACCTTTCCTCATGATTTTTTCTTTCTTTAATTTGATGTGGAAGACTTGTAAGATTATTTTTTCCCATGCATAGAACATTTTTCGAGCTTGCTACCTATTGCGGAAAAATATGCCCTCTTCATAACTTCTGTGATGATATAAATACACGGTAACAACTCAATACAATTCTGGTTACTAAAATGCTGATTAATAGAAGTGATTATGCTGTCCTGTTAACAGAGTTCATCCGAGTATTGCCGAGCTGCTGTTCAGACTTCTGCAATGATAAAAATACGTTTTAATCACTCATTACTGGTTACAGGAGATAATTGCTGCTGTTAGTTCAGTAACTGGATATCTCCTGTAATCATTACATGCTGTAACCGGTTCAAGTGTGCACTAGTTAAAAATACCTGTTACATATTTACCAGCCACCACTAGTTAGCGGGATGATGTAAAGCAAGTAACATTATTAAATTAAGGAAGAGGTGCAGGTTAGAAGGAAATGGAGGTAGGAATAGTTGTGGAAGTAACAAGAGGTTGAAGGAACTTATTAGAAAAATGAATTTTGCCAAAAAGTCATGTATGAATAATATATATTTGGAATTGCACACAAATGTGCAAGTACAAATTAGGAAATTCATTCATTACTACTAATCAACTATCAATCTGACTCTTAGGTTACAAAAAGTTATGATACTTGTCACAGTATTTTCCACATAATACACACACACACACTCAAGATTTGGCTCATGAAATTTCTTATTAGTACACAATTTATGATGAAAGCCATTAATTGCGATTCTTGTCAAAACAGATCTTAATGGCTGGTTTTAGTTTTTTCCATTTCCAGTCAATCATCATGCCAGTAGCGTAGAAGTCTTGAGGTATTTCTGCATGCTTTTTCCTAAATTCTCTGGATCACTTCAGTTGCTAGATTACTAGCAGGTAGTGGTAGATTCAGCCATAGATCTTCTAAATAGCTTTGTTCTCTTGCCAGTTCATAAACTAGAGAAGATGCTGATTTTGAGACTCCCAACACTCTTTTCAGGTACACTGCTTTTACTTTTCCCAGTGTAGTTGAATCTGTTTTCCTAAATCAGTTCCTTGCTGTTTGTTAGTATTCGGGAGATTTTTGCATGGAATAGCATTAAGACTGTTTGTAAAGACAATCTAGAAATGTTCTTAATAGCGTATATCCCTCTGATAGCAGCTGTAGCTCTCTCCTTTATGTGGAGCCAGAATGACTTACATGAAGTCTGTAGGGTAATGCCAAGAATTTACAGTCTCAATCTCTTTGTTTCCTAGGGTCACTTTGTCTTCTGCTGAGGCAATAATATAATGGTAAATATAATTGGCAGTCATGCAGATTTTAGTGAAAAATGGAATGGCATTTGTAGGTACTTTGGCAGAGAAAAAAATGTTCCAGGAAAGACATTCCAGGGATCATTAATCAATGATGGGAGAAATTACAGAAGGCAGAGGTAATTCAGTCAGTAGTATGTAAAGATAGTTGGATGTGAGGATTTTCAGGTAGAGGAAGTTAAAAGTACGAGTGAAGTACTGAAATTTATCTGTGAATGTAAAGATATTTACAAAATACAAAGTTTTCAGAGGATATACTAAAGGTAATGTTTTGGGATATAGTGCTGTATTTGAAATAGTTATTTAGTTACAGTTTGCATGAAGGAGCTATACCAAAAGAATGGAGAGTAGCTAGGAGCTGTCAAAGTGTATGAGGGAAAGGGTGACAAACATACAGCAGATAATTACAGGCCAGTCAGCTGGACAGGGGCTGAATGTAAAATCTGGGAATGCATTCGTTTTTAATTACATTAGATGCATTTGCAAGATTACTAACTTTTTGATAGAAGGCTGTTAGGGTTTTTAATGAACCTGAATATTTTCTTATGTTTATAAATTATAGTAGTAAAGAACTGGAATACATCAGCCTTGTGTCAGTAGATTCACTGGCACATAAAAGAACTGCAGGACTAAATTCTGACACCTCAGCATCTCCAAAAACCGAAAAAGTAGTTAGTGGGATGTAGAGCAAATAAACACTTTTATTGAAAAACTAGAATTGCTGATCTTTTTATTTAGTTTTAGCTATACTACAGTATAGTGTAGTAAATAAGTTACAGGATTGTGAGTAACTGCAAAGAGACCTCGACATTGTTGAGATACACAGTATGTAAACGGGATGAAAAGTCAGGTAAGTTTCACCAAGAGAAGTAGTCTTCTGAGTTCTAATTACTGTGATGATGGGTGTGAATATACTTCACAAGCATTGCTGTAATTACTTAACTTATGTATTAATACAAGGGAAGATCATCATAGGGGAAATCACATAAGTGTGGTTGCAAAAACTGTTATGTATTGGTATGAGATTATTTAGGGTTTGTAGTAAGAATGTAAAGGAGAGGGGATATAAGTCATTGATAAGATCCCAGTTAGACTATGGTTGCAGTATGTGGGACCCACACCTGAATTACTTGGAATAAGAACTGGAAATCTAGCCAAAGGAAAAAGCAATTTTCTGAGTGTTTTCTGATAAATGAGTAGTGTTATGAAAATGTTGAGAGGTTTGGGTTGGGAGGACTTGGGAGTAAGGAAACCAGCTGCTCAACTAAGTTGTTTGTTACAAGCTGTTAGTAGCGAGATGTTGCGTAGTGACATTAGTAGACAAATGAGTTTGAATGGAATTTTATTGGTAGGGTAGATCATAAAGATAAAGTTAGTATTAAAGAGGACACATTTCTGCAAATATTCAGCTATAAGAAGAAGAATTAGGGACAGTATGTATCAAGGGAAATGTTCAATAAATTTCTGAGTCTTTGAAATCTTGTAAGTAAAGAGGTTGTAAAGAATTGATAGGGAATCATCCACTTGGGTGACAGCCCTGACTGCAGATGATTGATTGATTGATTGATTGATTGATTGATTGATTGATTGATTGATTGATTGATTGATTGATTGATTGACATCTCCAAGCACTCATTATTGGATACCCTGAATTGACTAACCGTTATTTGCAAAGACCCTTCTTAAATGCAAGAAACAAGAGATTTTAAAATTCACATCTTATTTTATTACAAATTTGTTAATACTAAGTTTGTGTCTGATTTCAGCACAGTCTGGTTTAATCAATCTGATATTAATTACTGTTATTGCCCGAGTGAATGATATTCTGCAATATTACATTTTTAACAGATTTGCTTATGATGTAACTTAATATTTTACACACCAATGTATTGATTACCATTAGAATGCAATAATGAAATGCTTAATCTGAGTTTTTGGTGTACATTTGCAATTACACAAATCGTCTTGTATGACATTATTAAAACACTGATAATTTGTCAATTAGTACTAATTAACTATGGGGTATAACTGCAGATATGTAGAAGGATGCAAGGTATGCATTACAGCTGTATTATTTTGAAAGAAGCTTTTTTGAATGACAAATTAAACAAAATGTCCTCATAGTCTATTGCACAGTTTTTCCCAATGCTGAATGTAGAATGATACGTATTGAATCAGGGTAAAATATTTAAAATTTCATTGTTGATTTTTTATATATAAAACACAAGAATGGAATGAAACATTGATCAACTTCATGTAACATTAACAACAATAAAAAAAATTATTTCATGTTTCAGTGTGAAGTCAGTCGATGTGTTAAAAGTCCAGTACGGTTTAAATTCATCATATACTGTATAAAATGGCCTTTGAAGTGGATATTAAAGTGGAACCAGTCTGGCTTGAAGAAACAGTAAGTATATCATTTGTAAGTGTCATGACTTATATTCAGTAACTCCAGGTTTGCTTCTTCTCATAAAGTTATTTTGGCATATACTGTAATACAGATTTAGTTTTTGAACATAGCGGGTTATTCTAAAAGCTTCATGGTATTTGAAAAGTCCATATTTTAGAGAGTTTTTCATGAAGAATAATGTGGGATGTGGAAGGAACATAAACTTTCCTAGTTTTAACCCTACACATGTGGAAGCATTTTATGTCTGTATCGTAAGTTTTGAATTTCATTATGGTCCATATTGATAATTGATCACTATTAAAGGGTAGAGAAGGGTCCACCTATTCAATCCGTAATGGTATTGAAAAGGTGGACCCTTCTCTGCCCTAAGATAGTTATGTCTGTATGCAGACTGAAAATATGCAAATTAAAACTCATTGGGAATTATCGAACACTTGCTGTAAACATGCATATGTACATCATATTAATTACTTACTTTGAATATTGGATGTACTTCATCATAGAGATCTGTAGGACATTATTGAATTCTTTTGCAAAAGTATGTTAGTGCATTCCACAAGTAAATTTTACGCGAATCAAAGCCCTTGTATCAGATAGCATTTGAGATGATTGGTCTTTGATTCTACATCTTCTAGTTCAAGGTGTTGCCTGTTGTTTCCATTTATTTCCCTGGAGCACTCTTTCCTAGTGAATTATGTCCAAATTGTGGTATAAAAAAATAGTTAATAGTGTTCTGTAGGCTCGGTCGCCATGTCAAAGTATGAATGTAAAATTGGTCATTAATGTTATACAGGGTGAAGCAAAATTCGTGCACTTGGGCGTTGCAGCACGACTCCTCACATGCCAGCAATTAAAAATTGTCTCGTACAAAAGTTCGTCCTACGAGTATATCCGGGAGAAAAGGGTTGTTGGAGAGTGGCAATCTGGCAACACTGTAACCACATGTAGGGTAACTACCTCTGTTAGCACATACAAGTCGTGCTGGTGCAGTGGATAGAGTTCTGGGTTAGCATGTAGGAGGTCGAGGGGGTCGATCCAGGTTTGAGGCATTTGTTTTTATTTTGTAAATGCAGTCCAGGTGGTATGGTATCTGGCATCTTAATCGTCAACAGCGATTGCAGCGGGTTCCTCTAGAAACCATTTGCACTTACATACTACGATCGCAGAAATGCACGAACATTCGTTTTCATTGGTCAGCTTTGAAAGACGCCCTTTCAACGTCGTGGGCTTGGATTTATACGCACCACTTCATGTACTAGATGCATTACAACGTGTTCAGCGTTACTAAATTTTGTAAACAGGATATACGTGACCTAAGAAACGGTGTCTTACTGTATTACATTATGTAATCTCCGATGGAAATTAGCAAATAAACAAGTGCGCCTCAACCCAGGATTGAACCCTCGACCTCCTGCACTCTAACCCAAAACTCTATCCACTACACCAACTACACAGCATGACTAGTGTGTGTTGACAGAGGTAGTTACCCTACATGTAGTTACAGTGTTGCCAGGTTGCCACTCTTCAATGTTCTTTTTCTGCTGGATATACTCGCAGGACGGAATTTCGTGAGAGACATTTTTTTGTTGTTGGCATGTGAGGAGTCACGCTGCGACGCCCGAGTGCGCGAATTTCGCTTCACCCTGTATATGAGAATAGCACTTGAATGTCCTGTATCCAAGTTACTCACATCATTGCTTTCATCAGCTGTTTTGTCCTCTGGAGCACTTGAGTTGCTCTTGCACTGAGAAGACTCATTACTTAAATTTCCATCTTCAGACTCTTCAGGTGAAAAATCTCTTTCATCTACATCCGTAGAGTCCAAAATTGAAGCAGTCTACTGTTCACTGACTCTCTTCTTACCAACTATGTCACAAAATGGCTATATACATCACAAAAATCTGGTCTCAAGGCTCACGAAGCATACACGACTGAATACGATAGCCTCTAACAGCTTGTAAACTCTTGAATGAAATAATACAGCTGATGAAAGCAATGATTTGAGTAACTTGGATACAGGACATTCAAGGGTAGGGAAAACAATATGACTGCAACAGGCATATCAAGACGAGTTATCCTACCTGTTTATAAAGAATGCTGTGGAGCAACATGGGTTTAATATATTATTACATTCCACTCGCGGGCGACATGTTGTGGGATTTGTATATATTTGTTGGATATACAGCCTGAAGACTGGTTGGACCTTCAACAGCTCCAACAGTTGCTGTCATAAATGGCCTAGGTGTCACTGGAGAGGTGTACTAGGGAAATGAGGAGTTGGTGTCCCATTACTTTCCTCACTGATCCAGAAGTTGCTATTACATATATCTCTTTCAGCCAGACCTACGTGTCATTTACTGCCATCTGATGAATTTTTTATTGCTACGTGCGCCAGTGATGCTGGAACTTAATCTATGTATTAAAACAGTTTACTAAAAACAGCTTTGGCAAGTTCATCCATTCTACTGGGCCAATTTGCTTCCTTTCTAGTTTATTCTCTCTGGAATTTCCTCCCAGTGAGTCATGACATGTTGATAGGTCTCCAAGTTCAGCCAACTTTGAGTGATCATAAAATCAAATCATTAAATGATCATTCCAATAATTGCAGGCAAAGGTTTACCTTAAATCGCAATACATTCTGAACTTGGCAGGTTGCTTAGTGACTAACACCTTCATTAATATTCCAATATATGTGATTTTCATCCTTAGTAACATGATGGTATGCAGCCTTGTTTGATTACTACCTGTGAAGCCAGAGAGTATACACTTCCTCTAATGATAGAAGAATATTATTCTCTGCTAAATGCTCTTTGATTTTCTGACCTTCCCCAGCTTCTGAATCTATATATATAAAATAAGAGTTTTGTCTGTACATTGCTCAGAATGTGAAAATAATGGTATTTCTGTATCGGTCATGTCCATAGTAACGAGAAAATGCACTTTTCGCTTTTCCGTAATTTCTGTCTGTCTGTCTGTCTGTATGTATGTACACGCATCACGAGAAAACGGTTGAAGAGAATTTAATGAAAATCGGTATGTGAAGTCGGGGGATGAGCCTCTACAATCTAGGCTATAAATCATTTTACTCACGCTGAGCGAAATGGTAGTTTAGGGGAAGGCCTAAAATTGAATTCTCAACTGTTTATGTTGTTAGTGATCGTATTTTAAAGAAAATGGGTATTCAAATTTGGGGAATAAGTTGCTACGATCTAGGCTATCAATAATTGTATTCACACTGAGAAAATGGTAGTTTAGGGGAAGGCCTAAAATTTGATTCTCAAATATTGTTATTAGTAGTCCGATCTCGATGAAAATCGGTATGTAAAGTCAGGAAATAAGTTGCTGTAGTCTAGGCTGTAAATTATTTTATTCACGCTGAGTGGAATGTTAGTTTAGTGGAAGACCTAAAATGTAATTCTCAAATATTTCTGATTAGAGGTGTAATCGATGAATGCTACATAACTAAGGTTATATAGTATTGGATTTCCTGTTATTCATGTCTTATACATTTTTACCATACTGGCTATGATCACAAAGATATTCATGAATTTGGATTTTTGTTACTAAGTCTATATCAGCACCGAGTAACGAGAAAATAGGTAAACAGTATGTAATGAAAATTTGGAGAATAAGAAACTACAGTTTATGGTATAAAATATCTAACAAATCACAGAGTTAAAAGAAAACTAAATGTAAAGGCCTACAATATAGAAAGCTCATAACATTGATCAACAATACCATTACATTGACCATTGTTTGTCGTGATGTGCTTTGTGTCTTCTGTTGCCCCTCATCTCCGGTAGATAGGATTACTGCTGCGTACAGAGTATTTTTTATTTGATTCACATCGCACCGACATAGATAGGTTTTATGTCGACAATGGGATAGGAAAGGGCTAGGAGTGCCTTAGGCCTTAATTAACGTACAGGCCCAGCATTTGACTGGTGTGAAAGCGGGAAACCACAGAATACCATCTTCAGCACTGCCAGCAAAGGGGTTCGAATCCACTATCTCTCGGATGCAAGCTCACAGCTGCGCACCGCTAACCACACAGTCAACTCGCCCAGTCATACAGAGTGTAATAGCCTGCCTGAATATTGATGGGAAGTAGCTGGGGAGTTACATAACTTTCTTCTTTAGCATGCCATTCCCCTGGTTTATAAATTTTCTGATACTACTGGTACGTCACACACTGGATCATCATAGCATTCAGGCTATTCAATCACTACTCTGAGGCACTGATTGGAATGAACAGAGGGCATATTTAACGGAATAATGGCAGATGAGTGTTCATGGCAATCTGCAGCCTGGTCATCCCAGCTGTGGAACTTTGGACTATTAGATTGGCACCGCAATCTAACCGCAGCACTGTTCGTTAAAAGTGATAAAACGTGCGGCTTTGCATTTGATCGAGTATTCTATATGATAGCATTGCTTTTAATCGCTACATTCATACTTACATTTTTGTAATGACCTTTGTTGATTTCAGTTAGGAAAACCACAAAGTCAATCTTTCTGAGAATCCCGTTGTGAAGCATGGGTACATCAGCTAGTATACTCTAAAGATAGTATACACTTCCTCTAATGATAAAAGAATACTATTCTCTGCTGAATACTCTTTGATTTTCTGACTTTCCCCAGCTTCTGAACATACTCAAAAGATAGCAGAACTTTCCTAGTAACTTACAGGGTACTGAGAGAAAACAGTCTACATACATACAGACAGGAAGGTATCAAGCCTTCCGTATGACATGTTCTTGAAAATGTAGATGTCTACTTACTCGAACCAGTATTCAATCATGGTCAATTGTATGTTACTCCATCTCAGGCAAGATCATTCAAAAATATTAAGATACGGATACAGATGAATGGGTGAAACACAGATAATATTGTATGGGAAGAAGTGTTGTAAACTACATTGCTGATGAAACTATTGAAAAGGGCAGGGAAAACAATATGACTGCAACAGGCATATCAAGACGAGTTATCCTACCTGTTTAATAAGAATGCTGTGGAGCAACATGGGTTTAATATATTATTACATTCCACTCGCGGGTGACATGTTGTTGGATTTGTATATATATATATATATATATATATATATGTTGGATATACAGCCTGAAGACTGGTTGGACCTTCAACAGCTCCAACAGTTGCTGTCATAGATGGCCTAGGTGTCACTGGAGAGGTGAACTAGGGAAATGAGGAGTTGGTGTCCCATTACTTTCCTCACTGATCCAGAAGTTGCTATTACATATATCTGCCAAGTCCACTGAATTGCATGCACCAATCGACCTTACGCGCAATATTTTCATACCATTCATTACAGGGACTTGATGCATAAGGAACGGTATTACTAGAATCACTCATACCTCTGTCACTTTCCTATTGTCAAAGTCAAGGATAAGACTGGGACAGGTCCATGAAAGTAACAAATGTATTCTATCCCATACAAGACGACATCTTCTTCTTCTTTTCTAGCCTATTTCAGTTTCAATCCACTGCTGGATATAGGCCTCTTCCATATGCTTCCATCGTCTTCGGTCTTGAGCCACTTGGAACATTGGTACATATACATTCACACTAGAACTGGCAATTTTAAATTTTATGGTGGCAGCCATATTTGGCAGGTTTCACTTACCTAAATAAAGTACAAAATATCCGCAATGTATAAAATAAACCTACAAAGTTTTTTTATATATCTACATAGAGCTAACACACTGACGATTGGCATGCTGACATGAAATTGAAAAAATATTTTGAGTAGATAAATGTACATTCCGTTCAAGGAGAGGAATTTCCTAATTCAAAATAACAATAAAAATTTGATCATATGTACACAGTACTGAAACATATCACAAACAAATAGAAATGCATGAATTGTTAACAGTGTACCTGTAATGCAGTAGCAAAAGATTCATCATTCTGAGGGTTATATTCTTCAAAATATTAGGGAAAATATATTGAGATGCCTTGCTCAGGAGGAGACCTCAAGCCACTTTGTTGCGATAGTTTGTTATATTGCAGGCCCGTCATCACTTTCATTTTCTGATATTTGTTGGGAAGAAATAGCTGATAAAAATCCCCAATCCAACTCAGAATCTGTTATTCACTTTCTATATCTTCAATGTCAGATTCGTCACCTTTGTCTTCCAAGTTCTTCCAATTTTCCGAAATGAAGATGACACATGTAGACTCATGGTACTAAAAATTTATATAATCAATCAAATTATATATATACACAGAAGTAAATAACTCACACTGAATGGAAAACTACAAACTGAACTGAAATAGAACAGCAAAGCAGAGCCCAACAGTTTGTTTACAAACACTACAGCAATGGTGCTCAAGCAGGTGGTCGAAATACTGCATTAATTTATTTCCGTGGATTTGCACCCAAAGAGGTTGTAACTATGATTGAAACCAAACTCACGGCTTCTGTGGACATTGAAAACAACAAAAAGTAGACTGTCAGAACATCTGTTGAAGAGTTGAGAAAATTATCTGAGGAGATACGAACATGTCGAATATTCAGCAGTACCACTACAGCAGGAATCAAAGTGTTGAATATTCGACAGTTGCCACTTCTAGTATTAAGACATTTTCAATGCAAGAAAAAAAAACTGGTTAGTTCTTTGGGCATTCATTATCAGTGGAGTTGCTGATGATTAAGGGAAAAATGTGCCAGGGCAACATTTCTTAGAAAAGACTTAGTTTTATTGTTCTTAAATATGGTGAGCAGAAAGAAGTCTCTTATGACCAAGAAGACAGTGAGTCCAGATGCTTCATGAACCTGAAAATTCATACTATTCCCCATTGTGTTGTGAAGCAGTAACAATACTTAGATGACTGCTATTTTGATAGAGATGTGATTAAAATATGTTCAATGAAGAAATGAGAAGGAAAGTAAAAAAGTCATTTTCTTAGATAATGATACTTGCCACCCAAAAGTAGTGTTCTGAAATGTGAAACAGGCCTGGTTCCCATTTAACTCATTGGGCCCGAGCCACGGAACCGTTCCATGCTTCGTCTCGGTGGACCAAACGCTGGACCACGGAACTGTTCCGTTGTCTCATTTTACTACGTAATTCTACTTTTCCTCAAGAGATGGCAGAGTGAGTTGCATTTGTGATTTGCGTAGGGACTCTTTCTTTGCAATGTTATATGCTCTTTGGTAATATATATCAATAGTGTGCTTGGTAATATTAGTTTGAAGTGGGCTATCTCTACCTTTGAGATTCGCTTGTAAACAAGATGGCTGCCAGTATAGAACTGATATTTACAGATATATAACCCCTTTTAGGAAGTAATGATGATTAGGAATGTAATTTTTTCACTGAAATTAGTAGTAATATTAGTACTAGTGTGAGCAATGCTCCTGAATAACAAATAGATGTGGAAATCAAAGAGAAAGTGCAAAGAGAAAACTGGGTTACAGCTCAGCAGGCGGACTGAGTAGGCCTACAGTCCCGTGATGCTAATAAAATAAAGTGTATTCCTTGTTCCGCAGTTTGTGGTATGGAAGCCTTTTGTGTTCATGTATATTTAAATCTTTAATGGTCTTGTAACTAAGAAATTTCTGATGATATGAAGCGACACTATATTTCCTCCAAAATAATCCCAGCGCCAATGCAGTTTCAATCCAACAAATATGCAGGGCTCAATGGGTTAATGCAACAAGTGTTTTACAATCAACTGATATAGGTGTTACCCCCTGCGGGTGTGGGACGCACATGTAGAATACACCCGCAGTATCCCTTGCCTGTCGTAACAGGCAACTAAAAGGGGCCCAAGGGGCTCTCAACTTTGGAGTGTGGATTGCAACCATGGGGCCCTTAGCTGAGTCTTGGCATTGCTTCCACTTACTTGTGCCAGGCTCCTCACTTTCATCTATCCTATCCAATCTCCCTAAGCCAACTCGTGTTTTTTCCGACCCTGACAGTATTAGCGAATTCAAGGCCTAGGGAGTCTTGCATTTTACACGCCCTTTGTGGCCCTAGCCTTTCTTCATCTGTTACTTCATTTTCTCTCTCTCTCTACCCCCTGTGGGTGGAGGACGCAGATGAAAAATACACTCACGGTATCCCCTGCTTGTCGTGAGAGCCAACTAAAGGGGGCAACCAAGGGATGATTGTCTTAGAACCATGAAACTACTTTTGATTAGTTCCATCATGCGGGGAACACCTTGGGTCACATTTACTTGTGATTAGTACCACTATATTAGGTACGAAATAGGTTTGTGATTAGTATAAGCAGTGAGTTGGTTTGCCTGTAGGTTTCCAGTACCCGTGTGTCATACCCATGTGAGCAACACCGTGGGTCTGCGTTGCCCGTGATTAGTACCCACTGTGTGAGAAACACCATAGGTCTGCGTTACCTGTACAATGTACAACACTTGTTAGTAGTACCATCATGTGTGGACCATCATTAGTCTTCGCTACTTTTGATTAGTACCCCAACATGACAAATACCATGGTTCTACTTTACTAGCGATAAGTACCATTTTGAGGGGCTTTCAACCTGGATTTTAGACCCGTTTAGACATCAAGCATTCTCGAATCAGGATTGTGCTTTATAAGTGGTCCCTTTGTCAGTAATACTCTTATTTATGGTCTTTTCATGAGTTGGATCCACTGTGTGGGTTTGTTTTTTTGGTTCATGTCCATCCATTCATTCTTCATGGTGTTTTCTATTTTGGTCAGTGGATGATTTTGAACTTTTTGTTGACATCGCTGAAAGGCATAACAGTCTATAATGATAATGTATGTTTGTATGTATGTATGTATGTATGTTCATTTCGTACCATTAGGGGCTGATGACCTCGATGTATACTGCAGATAGTGCTTCATGCACATTTTTGTCAGTTCCAGATGCAGCCAACTGGATTGGATTGGCTGTAAAGCAAAATAAAGGCAAAGATGTAACACTATTTCTTGAGGGAGACATATAAATTGTAGGTCTACCTCTATGATCAGTCATTGTTGCACAGTAACAATAGATGATCGCAAATTAAAAATCTATGACAGATTTGCAAAATGTAGAAATTCCACTCATTTCAAAGGACTTTTACGAGGTTATAATTATGTTAATAGGTACATTGCAACTCCCATGTTTTATACATGAACTGGCAACTGTGTTACCTGACAGCCAGTAGGAATTTTATCAAGTGGCCATTTTCTTCCTCTTGCCAAATGTGGTCACTTTTACTTACGAATATTGGACTTAAGTATTTGTCCTCTAAGATTTCATCTCTTTGACAAATAATCGTTTATAGCTTGAGTCTTTTAGTGTGTCAACACATAAAATATAATATTTAAAACACTATAGTAGACTGAGAAAGAATGGCTTCATTTTAATAAAGTACTAATATTTGATTTTATGAATGTCAGCAATGTATTTTCAGTAACATGATAGTATGTAGCGTCATTTTGCTGGTTGTTGTAACTTCTTAATTAGATACTGGTTGATCAGTATATAAAATAGGATTAGTTTGGTTTTAGATCAGGCAGAGACAAGGTTGGAATTGATTTAGACTCCTTCTGTGACATTTATTGAATTAGAAAAACCTTTGTTGCGGTAAATTTGAAAGTAGTATTTGAAAGTCTGTAAGTCGTTACCGGAAGGACAGATGACTGACCAGGGAGATTTATAAGAACCAGTGTCCCCAAACAACTAGGAATGAAAGGAACACCAACAATAATAAGAATGTGTGAGATTAACGTGCATTCTTTCACCAAACTTGCTCAATATATATTTTTGAAGAAGGATTGATAGCTTGTAAAGGAAGACCGAAGGATCCAGCAGCTATTTATGGGGCAGAATGTCGTTCAATGACAAAATAGCATGACCAGACTCTTCATACAATGGAAATACTTCGATGGACGCTTCGACTGACTCAATGTGACAACATAAGAAATGCAGATGTTCGACAAAGGTTTGGCATTGCTCTAATTGTGGAGAAAGTGAGGGAAGTGCATCTCTGTTGGCACAGCCACATTATGAGAAGGCAGGATGGCACAGTTGCTAATATAACTCTCCAAGTTGATCCAGGAGGAACACAACCACGTGGAAGGCCTTTTAAGCTGTGGACTGACAATATCAGGTCAATATGCACGACATTGGTTTAAAATCTCAAGATGTCATCAATAGGACAAAACGGAGGAGATGTAGCAAAACAACGGACCCCATATTTTGGGATAAACATTAGGAAAAAGATGACTAAAGGATAAAAAGTAAATGGAAAACAGGTGCATTAATTAAATTTTCTGATGATATTGTACAGGTCGCATACATCACTAGGATGTTGGAAGTGCTGGCAGCAACATTCGGACAGTACAAACTAAAGATGAGAGCTCAGAAAACAAGAATACCCTGAGAACCCCTAAAACAAATTACATTTAAATAATTCTGTTACTAATGAAGTATTTTGACTGAAGGCAGTGGATGTACTTCTCAAACCTATAAAGACATTTTAACTAGCAGGCACATGAGCATGGATACAGGGGAGGCTTTTACAATGTCCTACTTTCTGATTATATTATTGCAGAAGTGTGAAGCCTAGAGAGCTTAAGAAAAAGAGGAAGCAGAGCTATGAATATGGAGGATCACCAGAACAAACTGGGGTGATGATAAACCAAGCCTTGATGTTTTCTAAGAGGTCAATGAATACCAGACACTCATAACCCGATGAGTGCTATGCCCGCCTATAAACAGGCTGACGCGGCCAGTCCACCACTGCTACACCCGTCTATAGATGATGTGTGAGAACGTTAATTTTTTCGGTTCACTTTCAGGTGCCAATTTGATCTCTGGCATGTTCTGTTATCTGTTGGGTATTATGTATCATGACTTATAGCTTCAGAAAGTAACTTTCAGAGCTTTTTGTAGATCTCTATGGAATGCAACTGTGAAGTAAACAAACATGGAGGAGCATGTTGCTCTCACCGCGATGTTATTTCGGATCAAAGAATCTCAGTTATTAACTACAGCAGAAAGTGATGATAAAGATGATGATTTTAATGAATTGTTAAATGATTTTGAAAGTGAAAACGATTCACAGGGTGCTGAAAATATTGCGAGAAAGAAACAGAGCCTCCTTCTAAACGAAAGAAGAAAGACATGGTGAGTTCAAAAGCTATTTCATCATTATTCTCGTGGTGGAACGGATGATTTATCTCCACCAGACTTTCAAGTGGCAGTAACATACTCTGGGAGCCAAGTAGTGTTTGATGACAACCCCAAAATCATAGATGTTTTTAAAAAACTTTTGTCCCAGTGGAGTTGGTGCAGCTGGTTGTTGCTGAAACAAATTGGTATCACAAACAACTGGTGGAAAGCATTGAGCTGTCACCACATTCCAGGTTTAGAAAGTGGAGTGATGTAACAGCAGATCAAATGTATACTTTCCTTCCAGTATGTATGCTGATGGGAAGAAACAATAGGAACAATATATTTCAAAACTGGTCATCTGATATGTTACTCTACTTGCCAGTTTATTCAGAATTGATGTGTAGGGACACATTTCTAATGATTCTCTCAATGTTACAATGATGTTCAGCCTCCTGGGGGTTGACTCTTCAAAAATTAGAGAGCTAGTGAACTCTGTAAAAAAATTATTCAGAAAATCTTTGAAGTCATTCACAAACCTGTGTATTGATGAATCTCTGGTGTTGTTCAAAGGGAGATTGCCCTTCAAACAGTATATTCCATCCAAGCGTCACAGGTTTGGTGTCAGAACTTTACTTTATGCGATGTGGAAACCGGGTATATTTTAGATTTTGTGTACACGGGTGCTGATACAGATATCTGCTCTAATTAACTACTAGGAGTGTCAGGAAGTGTTGTTACCACATTATTTGAACCTTACCTTGACAAGGAACACAATCTGTTCATAGACAATTGTTATACTAGCGCACTGTTAGTTGACCATCTTCTGAGGAGAAAGACTTATGTGTGCGGTACTGTTCGGAAGAACCGAAAGGGGATGCTTGTGTTTGTAAGGGCATTACAGAAAGAAGACATAGAATCACATCACACTGACAATATGATGGCATTGCGATGGAAGTATAAGAGGGAAATTTACATGCTTTCATCCTTCCACCACAATGAATTGGTAGCAACTGAGAAAATTGGTCACAAAATAGGCAAAACAGTGAAGAAACCAGCTATAGTTCAGTTATTATGAGTTTCGACTTGACGTTTGAGCGCTGCCTTTTGGCGGAGGGTAAGTGAATTAATCAACAGCCAATCATAGGCAGCCGATCGCTCCGATAGAGTGCGTTAGACTCCAATTCCGGTTAGCAGTGTTGTCGTTCTGTTGTTTACTGTAACCACATGCTAACAGCTGTGTGTTCGTGTTGTATTGTGCTCAGTTCTTTTCGCTGTCTTTGTGTGTCCTTGTGCTAGGTTGTTGTTCGTTTATATTTCGTGTGTAGAGTTTATAAATGTACTGTTTAGTATTTTTAATAGTATAGCGCGTTATATTGTAGTGAATAGTGTGTAACAGGTGATCTATGTTATATAGTAGCTTAGTTTAATATTTCGTTCGGTAGTTATATAGTAAGTTAATTTTAGGCCCATGTGTGAATTTGATATTCTGTCATGTCGACGCCTACGTCTAAGGATGAAGCTCCCAGTGACTCAGAAATGAGTGGTATATTCGCTTTGTAGGATTATTTCCTTCGTTACGGGAAAATGAATCTAACAGCAACGCGAGATCTTCTACATGGTGAGTAGAAATTTAATTTAATTTTCTCACGTTGTATCTGTTCGAACATTGACATATTTTTTTCTTGTAGCCTTATCCTAAATGTGTTGTGTATTATTGATCTTATGTGAATCATGTATGTAGCTACAAAGTATAACTGATTATGGACTTAAATTCCAGTATTTACATTTCTGTTCGTCTTGTGTATCATAAATCAGCTGTTTGTATTCGTAGCAAATTGGCACCACCGGCTGACTTCCGGCTAACTGTCAAGTCGAAACTCATAAAAACGGAACTATACAGTTGTAGAGTATAATAAGGGTATGGGTGGGGTTGATATGACAGACATCATGCTCTCATACATTGAATATATAAGGAAAACCAGCTGGTACCGGGCGAGTTGGCCATGCGGTTAGGGGCACGCGGCTGTGAGCTTGCATCTGGGAGATAGTGGGTTCGAATCCCACTATCAGCAGCCCTGAAGATGGTTTTCCATGCTTTCCTATTTTCACACCAGGCAAATGCTGGGGCTGTACCTTAATTAAGGCCACGGCTGCTTCCTTCCAACTCCTAGGCTTTTCCTATCCCATCGTCACCATAAGACCTGTCCGTGTCGGTGCGACATAAAGCCACTAGCAAGAAAAAAACAGCTGGTGGTACAAAAAATGTTTTTCCTTATCATTGATCTGTCTTCTGAATGCATTCACTCTGTACCAACTTCAAACTGGTAGCCATATGTCCTTGGCGAAGTTCCAATTGGAAGTTATCCGAGAGTTGACTGAAAACTACCACACATCTAGTAAACCACATAAAGGAGGTCAACAGTCCCTAGAGGAAAATCCATTGCACCTTACAGAGTGACATTTCCCTAACGAGGTTCCCCCTACCCTCTCTGGTAAACGAGGTAAGAAGATCTGCCATGTATGTGCTCACTCCATACAGCAGCCCGTGAAGTGGAAAGAAAGCCACTATTGGTGCCGATTGTGCGATAAAGGGCTATGCATTGTGCCATATTTTGAAGTATTTCACATAAAGAAAACCTTCTAAAGGTATCAAACGTCAAACAGGCTGTTCATACTGTGAAACATGTACCTGAGAAAGTGTAGTTTACATTGAATCTGTTAAAATATCAATGTATGTACTTGTAATGAGTTACGTATATTAGATGCCCACAGATTTTGGGAAACAATTTTATTTTGGGCTCTTTATTTTGTATAAGGATGGTTGGTGCACGCATGGGCACAAAAAGTGCAATTTTGTTTTCTCTCAGAATAATATTGAACATAAGTGTAGGATTTTCCATTTGCATTTAAATTTATAAAGAACCAATATCCACAAACATTTTTAGCTTATCATCCCACTGCTATGTTAAAAATAGAGGCTTCTAATTTTTTTCTTTTTTTACATACGAATGAAAAATTTAAGTATTGAGGTACCAACCAGTCAACTGGTAAGTTAACTCAGCACTTAAAAGGTTAAAGACATGTAGAGTAGGATATTAAAGTTGTAGCTACATGCTGAGACTTGATTTCATTACAAATATTCCTTTGAACGAAACGTGATGGTAAAGGAATGCAGGGGAAGAACATGATGAAGTACAAGTACTACAAGGAAGTGATAGTGGAGAGAGAAAAATGTGCTTATTTTTGGTACATTATCTTGATAATAAACAGTGCTTGCCTTGAGTCACATTAGAGCATTTTGTAATGAAATATAGCTGAAATCCTCCATGAATCTTTCTCTTTTTTTCTAGGATTCATGTGTGCATAACACTGTTGATGACGACTGTGGATTTAATATTGGGACTCAGAATTCGTTTATTCCAAAGGTAGAGAATAATGCATTAGACCCGAGAACTGAAGATGGGACAATGGTAAGCTCAGTTGTAAGAAAGAAAATTCTTCTATGTTCTCCCTTATTTCTGAAATAAAATTTGTGTTTTTGTGTGAATTTTTTTCTAACATTCCCCTACTTTCAACTACTTTCAACCGGAATGAACATATGTACGTTTCTTCAGATTCAGTGGTAGAAAGTTGAATTTCAACACAAAGAAGGAGTTCTGCTAGATAAACAAAATTTGGAGAGAGTGTTTGCATATCTTAGAGATGACTCCAATTGAAATTTGCATGGTAGGGTATGAAGAGTGGTGCTGGTAGTGCTGCTATGACTTTGCGAAGCAATTTTACTTTAAATATGTGCTGTACGCTTTGTGAGTGTTAGTCATCATCTGATGTCAACGAGATGAAGGCGGTACTGAGTTTGAATGAGACTGCCGTGTAATAGGACTACGAGAAGTTGGATATTCTTTCCATGATAATGCAGAAAGACTTGGTAGGATATGTCCTCAGTCATCACTGTTGGAAACATGGCTATGGAAGGCGCTACCTCAGGAAGACCAGGTTCCGGACTCATGCGTTCCAGTAGGGAGAGGGAAGACTGCCGTTTTCACAGCTTGGCTTTGGTAGCTCGTACTGCATCTGCAACAGCCATTAGAGCATCTGTTGGCATAAGAGTGCATAACGAACTGTGACAAATCGAATCCTTGTGCACAAGTTCCGAGCCAGATGTCCTGTAATGCTCATGCCACTACCTCTGAATCACTGCCATTTGCGACAAGTGGTGTTAGGCTAGAACTCATTGGGTGGGAGAGTGGAGATTTGTTGTGTTCTCAGATGAGAGGTTTTTCTTGCTTGGTGCCAGTGAAGGCCATAGTTGGTATGGGGTAGGCTAGGTGGACACTTGGAACGATGGTGCCTGAGGCGTGAATACTGTGGACTTACACCAAAAGTTATGGTCTGTGGAGTGTTTTCCTTTGACATCATTATTGCTTCCTTACATCTTTCTCTAAATGGTATTAATCTTAAAATAGTTTCTCACATCTATGTTCTTATAATCTTATTTAAGTGCGTATAGTGTTAATGTGCTGATGATTGTTCCAGGAGAAGAAACATGTCCACTGTTATTTCATAAATAATCTTTTCAGATTATAGTGTTGCGTATTGATTAAGTAGTTTAAACTATATAGTTTTCTCAAGTTATTTATTGTTTGTCTATTTCGAGATTAGTGTAATAATGAACACAGACAGTATATCGTTGTTGAACCTAAAACGAGCTATGCGATTATATTTTAGCTTAGAACTCTGACGAGAAATGTTCAGTATTGCATGAACTGTATCAACAGATTCTCATTCTGTGTGATACATGTGATGCGGTTCAGTATTTCTCTTGACAGCTTTGTCACATACGCGTATTTCAAGGTGTAATGACTAGTTTAAATGAATTACAGATGGTTGATCTTTATCTCGCCTTGCACGATTACTCCCAGTGTTTGTAAGTATTGATTCTAATGTGTGCGCTACTGTTAAAATCATGTAATTAAGAAAGTCAAGTTCAGTAATTAAGAAAATAAAAGTGAACTATTTAAAAAACAAAACGTCTGGGGGATTGAAAGGGAACAAAGTGTAAACCAAAAATTTCATAAAAATAGATACCTGAGTAATGGGCAAACACTGCTCTGTTTCAGCACCGAAACCTGACCGCTCTACTTCCGCCTACACCGACAAAGAGGAAACTTTGTAAATACAGTAGTTTCTTTTAAAAAAGCACGTGCTCATTACAATTACGCACAACTCAGGAATATTTCACTGACACTTAATACGTATAACAGAGAATTACGTATAAACTGATTACGTATAAATAAGGTTTAATTAACACACTTTTACATTATAACTGACCGGGACCTAAAGGAAATTATGTACAGATACGAATTACATGGAACAGAGTTATGTATAAAGCAGATTCAACTGTATACATATATTTAAAAGAGTGGAGGGGTGTAAATTCCTGGGTGTATTAATCGATGAACAAAACTAAAGGCAACAGGAACACCAAGCTAGAATTAAGAATCCAAATACGGCATTTTACTCTATGAGTCCTGTATTAGACTCCACATTTTTAGCAAGGAATGCATAATTGATTGTCTACAATACAATCGTGCGACCAGTATTCCTGTATGGTTCTGAGACTTGGAGTATAACCAAGAAAGAGCAGCAGCAGTTGCAAGTCTTTGAGAATAGAGTTTATAGAAAAATATTTGGCCCATAGTTTGATCCTATCTCTCAAAGCTGTCAGAAAAGATCTAATTATGAGATTTACACCCTCTCTCAACAACACATTATAATGGGTGTGTGATAGAATCCATCAGACTATGCTGGGCTGGACACGTACTGAGGATGCAGGAAAACAGAGCACCAGTATATTTATAAAAGGGATCCCTTAGATGGAAAACACCTTCAGGAGGACCCTGAAGCACCTGGAAGAAGGAGATCAACAATGTATGCTGGACCCTCCAAATTGATAACTGGGAAGAGCAAGCTCAAGTTTGAAGTGGATGATATAGATGTTGAATCCCATAGGGAAACCAAAATATTTGACCTGAGTGAGTAAATTTATAATACCAATATAAAAGGTCTGTTATTGGACATTATAAATTTTCCAGCTAACTCATTCCTGGTTGCCAGCGTTTTGCCCCAGTGTGCTAATTTGGGCTCATCAATTGGTAAGTAGCACACCCACAAATACGCATGGCTAGTGCACACCGTGGAGGCCACTGCGTAGCCTACTTGCAGCCGCCAGCAGTGCCAAAGCACTATGAGAGACGTTGTCTCATTATCAAAAATTGATGGCTGCCTGGCCATCAGATCATACAGATGTTGATTCCCATAGGGAAACCAAAATGTTTGTCCCAAATTACTAAATTTATCATACAAATATAAATGGTCCATTATTGGACATCATAAATTTTCCAACTAACACATTCCTGGTTGCCAGCGTTTCACCCCAGTGTGCTAAGTTGTGCTCATCAGTTGGTAAATAGCACACACACCAAAATGCATGACTAGTGCATACCATGTAGGCCACTATGTAGGCTACTTGCAGCCCACCGGCAGTGCCAAGGCACTATGAGAGACTTTGTCTCATTATCAAAAATTGATGCCTGCTTGGCCATCAGATGATATAGATGTTCATTTCCATAGGGATACCAAAATATTTTTCCTGAATGAGTGAATTTATAATACCAATATAAATGATCCGTTATTGGATATTATAACTTGTCCAGCTAACTTGTTCCTGGTTCCCAGCATTTCACTCCAGTATGCTAAGTTGGGCTCACCACTTGGTAAGTAGCACACCCACCAAGATGCATGGCCAGTAAATGAAGAATCGATCCATTGTATCACATTTCCTGATATTGCACAAGTCACAGACATGAGTAGGATGTTAGAAATACTGGTAGCAACACTTAGTAAGTACAAACTAAAGAGTCATAAAGCATTTTGTAATGTAATACTGCTGAAATACTCCAGGAACTTTTATCTTCTTTTCTAGGATTCATATGTGCATAATACTGTTGATGACAATTATGGGTTCAATATTGAAACTCAGACTTCAGTTACTGCAAAGGTAGAGAATAACACATTAGACTCAAGAACTGAGGATGATAGGTCAATGGTAAGCTCAGTTATAAAAAATGAAATTTCTCAATTTTCTCTCTTGTTTCTAAAAAAAGAATTTGTTTCCTTTTTTAATCACCTATCTTCTTTTACATTACTGTTTTCAAGTTGAATAAGCATGTGTACATTTGTTCAAATGGGAAAGATTAAGGGACATACCTGTAACATTGCCTAACTGTGAAACAGAATTTATGTGAGTGATGATGTAAAACTGCATGATAACAGATCTGGAGTGAACAACTATGGCATGTCCTAATGTTCAGAATTGTTGCATTTATCCTCTTGTTGCATTTAATCTTGAAGTAGTAGTTGGAAAAAATTAAAGGAGATAAAAGAAAGTGAAATTCAAATGTGAAAATTAAAAGATAAGAAATACAGGAAGAATTTCTGAAGAGACTGAGACCACAAATTCCAGTTACTGAAGTAAAAAATGTGAAAAATGAAGGGTCCAGCTTTAAAATGGCATGTGATTGGGGTGAAGATTGGCTGTTGTAGAATATCAATTATAGTGAAAGAAAAGGAGGCATTGTGGTGGAATAAGAAAGTGAGAGAAGTAGTGAAAAAAAGCATGGCAAGAAGTTAATTGAAGTAAAAAAACAAAAATAAGAAAGCAAAAAGAAATATCTTGCTGATAAAGGAAAATGTAGGAAAGTGGAAAGAGAAGAAAAGGGTTAAGAAGAATTTACACAAAAGATGGAAACAGATCGAGCTGGCAATAAAATTATGCAGTATAGAATTATACATAGCAGTCCACAATATGAAAGTGGGAAAGGCACCTGGAATGGATGTAATTTTTGTGGTAATGATAAAGGCTGCTGTACCTACCAGACTACAATGGATGTACAGATTGTTAATGTACATTAGGTAACAGAAACATGTGCCAGAAGAGTGGTGAACAGGAATAATTATACCAGTCATTAAGAAGGACAAAAAATACCAGAAAGGATATGATAGGAGAATAAGGAGAAAGGTAGGACAGTTGCAAGAGGAACAGTATGGCTTTAGAAGTGGAAGATCTATGGTGGACCCAGTCTTCAGCATGAGGCAATTAATAGGAAAGAATTGTGAATATGGTAAAAATCTGCTCATGCCATTCATATAAATGACAGTGGAATACTACAGCATTGTTCCCAGGGAGAAGGTTTAGGAAACCATAGTCAAAAGGAGACTGGGTACAGAAATTGCAGAAATGGTGCAAGTAATGTACAATATCAGTGTCAACAGCACACTGACTCTGATTCGAAGGACTGAATGGTTTAGAAATGAAAATGAACTAAGAAGGTGGATTATGCTGTCACTGCTTTAATTTCTAATGGTTATGGATAAAATCATAAATTAGACAAAGGAAGCATGTGGAAATAGAGTGATGAAGTTATTATTATTTGTAGATGTTATTGTGGTCTGGGGAACAAACACCAAAAAAGTATAAGAACAACTTGATTCACTGAGCAAGAAAATTGAGAATTATGGTATGAAAATCAGCACAGAAAAAAGCAGGACTGTTGTATCATGAGGAGAAAGGCAACAAAAAGGCATTGTGAAAATTGGTGGTCAACACCTTGAAATTGTGGACAGTTTCAAATACCTAATTAATGTAGAATACAAGACTGGGCATGAATATTAGCAAGAGGGTGAAACAGGGCAATGGATTCTACCAGAGTGTAAGAAACCTTATCTGGAGTAACGAAGTACCAAGGAAGTGTGAAGACATAATGTACAAAATGTCTCATTCACCATATTGACTTAACATGGCTTAGACCTGGATAGTTGACAAGTAAGGACGAGAGTAGAATTCAACCCAGCAAAATGAAGTACCGAAGATCTATGATAGGAAAGATGGAGTGAGAAGCAAAGATGTTAGAAAGGAAGTTGGAATAGGAACCTAAATGTGAGAATTGATAGAAATAAACTAAGATGGTTTGGACATGCAAAGAGGATAGAGGAGAAAACAATACCAAGACAGATGATGGAGGTGAATTTCAAGGGGAAGAGAGCGATAGGAAGACCTAAACAAGTGGCCCCAATTCATTAAACGAGAATACAAGACTGGAACATGGACAAAATGAAGGAAAAGGAATGGTGGAATGAGAGGGGAAGGTGGACATTTATCAGAAATGCCCCAGCATGGCAGCAGCTGGGTAAGGGGAAATGAGGAAGGTGGTGGTGGTGGTGGTGATGGTGATGAAGAATTGGGTTGTAAAACCACTGCCCTACCTCACTGATGTGTTTCTCCCTCTTTGGATCAGCAGAGGAGCGCCTGCTTGTTGTCTGAATATTACGTGTTCAAACCTTGCTCAGGTAATCAGCTGTTTATATGGCTTGTGTGTTTAGCATATAATGTGGGAGGATTTAGACTTGGCTTCGTGTCTGACCAACACAGATAGGACTTACGGTGCATATAAGGCAGGGAAGGGCTAAGAAGAGGAAGGAATCAACTGTGGCCTTAATTAAGGCCTGGTGTGAATATGGAGAACCACAGAAAACCATCTTTAGGTCTGCCAAAAGTAGGCTCCGAATTCAAGCTGACAGCTACATGACCGTAATCATGCAGCCACTCACTCGGTAAATATTTGGTATGATGTAGGCATGTAAATGATCTGTGGTGACACATTTGGTGTTTACCTGACAATATAAATTAAAACTGATATTGTACATTACTTGCACCATTTCTGCAATTTCTGTACCCAGTCTCCTTTTGACTATGGTTTCCTAAACCTTCTCCCTGGGAACAATGCTGTAGTATTCCACTGTCATTTATATGAATGTCATGAGCAGATTTTTACCATATTCACAATTCTTTCCTATTAATTGCCTCATGCTGAAGACTGGGTCCACCATAGATCTTCCACTTCTGTCATTCCATTCCCCTTCTGACCACCATTTTAAACTCAATTTTCCTTTCAATGCCACCTCGATTCTTTCCTTTTCATCCTTGATTCTTTTCTCTTTATTTTACTTTTAACTTATATTTTACCCCGCAGTCTTTTGAGTTATCTGAAGGTCGTAGACATTTGGTCGCTTTACTTTTGGTGTGTGTAATGTACTATAAGCTATGAATCTCTCCTTATACTGTTAACTGTTTAATAAAGAAGTTATATTTCCCATTGTAGAAATACATGTAGGAGCATTGGGGAGTTCCACTGCTCAGAATTTAGAAATGTTTCAAACCTTCCAGACAGTGCATCTCATCCACTGTCTTAAAATTATGTTCCAACTGAACACCATCATTTGAAGAAGATGTCTTACGTGAATAGTATATTGTAGGTCTATCTGTATGTGCAGTGATTGTTGCACAGTAATGACACATTTTTGCAAATGTCAATATCTATAACAAATTTACAGCAGGAGAGATGAAGGAGACTTATTTCATACTGAGCTGAACATTCTGGTGTTAAATGTTACAAGGTATCAGTTATAGAATTTTAAGATCTGAATTTTTCAGATTTGATTTGTTTTGGATGACTAGAATAAGTACGGTATTAGTTCTTCTGTACATTTTTCTGATCTTATGGTGTTGTGTGTGGTACAATTGCTCCGCAGTACAAAAATATCCCTAAACGTTCAAATGGGACACTTTTCTCTTCTTGAGGTCCTTGTGCTGACATTCTTTTTATCATACTCCACATGTAGAAAGTTTCCCAAAATTGTTAATGAAGTTTTTGTAATGTTAATGATTTTACATTGAACTACCAATTCTTTTTTTTTTTTTTTTTTTTTTGTAGAATCCTTATGTAGTTTTGAAGCTGACTCTCATTCTGAAAAGGCATGAATTGCCATGGAGTGTATGTAATATATTAACTTCTCCACAGGAAAATTACTTACTGGTATCGGAAATAACACATTTGAAAGAAGAATTTAAGTCTGTGTTGACGGAGCCGGGACGAATACAGGTGAACACACTGGAGGTAATGTATTGATTTGATAAGCTCTCTTCTGACAATATGAATTCTATAACTGCTGAACAGATTTTAAAGCACAGAATATTAATTATCTTGGAAAACAGTAACAATTTAGATTGCCAAATTCTTAAAACTTAATTTTTGCATTTTTTTTTCAGGTACCTCAAAAGTCTTTTACTGTATGTCAGCTTGTATTGTTAAGCCCCTCCACTATGTAGTGCATGTTAGCAGGTCTCATCACTTCTTTTCCTACTACTTTAGCCAGTCCGGATGTTGGGTATCAGCTTGGGTATCTTCCTTTTTTGTGTAGTATGAAAGAGTTCCGTGGTACATGTACCAAACCATTTCTTAAAACTGTCAAACAGAGATATTTGTCTTCTGCCAGCTCAATTTCTGCTTTCAGTTTTTGCTTGGAGTGTTAATCATAATGTCACCTATGTGAGTTTCCTTATCGTAATTGATTTATGTGAGCTCAGCTCGACGGTACATTTTCTGGAGTGCTTTATTCCTTTTATCATGCTCCATTCATTCTTTGGTATATCCACATTTTGAAAGCATGGATTCTCTTTTCTGTTACTGCTGTCAGTGTCCAGGGCTCCATGCATGTACTAAGGTGGAGAGGACTTAACTCTACTTGATTCCCTATTTTAGCTTAAGACTTTGATCACTACAGCATAGGAGTTGCTTCATCCTCATTAAGATGGACTTTGCTTTCCCCATTTGATATTTGATTTCAACAGAAAGGTCCCAGTTCTTGCTAAGTTTATACTGAAGATAAACAACATTTTTTAACCTCTTGATCCATTGTTAATCATGAAGACTTTCTTGTGGGCTTATCTGGTATGAAGGTTCTGCCTGGCTGAAGCAGTAAAGGTGTTCTTGGTTCAACTGGAAGGTGGTGGCTTCAATTCCCTGTCAGGAATTCAAAAAAAATTAAGAAATGAGGTTTTTGCTTGCAGAGGTGAACATGGCCCTGAAATACACTCAGCCTACACCAAAAATAAGTATTGAGTAAATTCTGGGGGCAAAGGCCGTGGGGAGTAGAGCCACTCTATCCCGCCTCTTCTCAAGGTTGTGAATTGTGGAAGCCTTTACCCCTTCAAGGCCCATCATGGCCTGTACGGAGATGACTTTTGTATTTCTTATGACCATGTATTTGTCTTCTTGGTGGTGGGGTCAAAGTTGTACACCTTGCTTGCTTCGTAGACTCTCATGATGAGTTCTTGAAGTGTCTGTATGCTGTCTGCAATCAATATTATGTCATTGCTACATGCTATGTTGTTGATATATGGCGGCCAGTGATTCATGAGCTATTAAACTCCTTGACCAGTGTTCTTTCTTCCAAACCTTCTCTGATCTTTATATTCTATTATTCTTTTGTCTTAACTTAGCCAACGTCTGATATCCATCTTTGTACTATATAGTTGTAGTAATAGTGTATATTTAAAAGCCAAAAACTACATTTGGCGACACCAACATGATTGAACAACGGTAACTTGCGTACATAATCAATTACAACAGTTGCATTTATATTCACACATGTCCAATTCAACAGTAAACAACAGAACAAGCACCGGCTTAGAAGTTTTGCGCGTAGTCGTAAAAATACCACAGTTTTGGCATAAAAACATCAGAGTTCAGTTTTTTAAAGTTGAATCCCAGTTTGTGACCTGAAATACAACAAATGAGGTAACCAAATATCATTATATCTTAGGATCTCTTGACAGTGAAATTGCAGCATTTAACCGACTACATAATCAAACCTTTTACGACTACACCGTATACTGATTTGAAAGCACATTTTGATGTCCATAAGTTCATCACCACTGACAGAGGACAACATTTTGATTGCCAGCTGTTCACTCACCTCACAAGAGCTTTGGGAATTCACTACATAAAAACTACTGCCTATCCTCCCGCTTCGAACACTAGCATCGCAATCTAAAGCTGCCTTAAAAACTTGCCTCTCAGATAATTGGATCAACAACTTAGCTACCATCTTAATGGACCTCCATTCATATGCATTTGCAGAATACAGTGTTACTCCAGCAGAAATGACTGTCGGTGTTACAGTCAAACTTCCAGGTGATTTCCTTGATTCACCACCACGACCTGCAACATTCCTTCCTTTTTATTTAATCTGAGGCAGCACATAGCCTCACTGAAGCCAATCAACATTTAACATCACTCCGCAAAATATATCTTCAACCTCACAAAACTTATGGCAACTTCTCGTGTATTCATCAGAAAAGAAATCCTCTCCAACCAATTCACAATGGACCGTATCCTGTAATCAAATGTTCTGAAAATAACTTCACTCATGAAACACCCCATGGTCAACAGACATTCTCAATCAACAGAATTAAACCAGCCTTTCTACTGCATTACGTGGAACCTACACTACCTGAGGCCTCAACGCCAGTGTAACCAGTTCTATGATCAACCCTAGAGATAGTCATCAGTCCAGCAAGTGGATTACATATTCTGGTCGCACCGTGCGTTTCCCAAGTAGATTTTTCAACGTCTTTACTGGTGAGGAAGTAATATGTGGCAGCCAGTGATTCACGAACTATTGAACTCCTTGACTAGTATTTTTTGTTCCATCGTGGACTCTGACCACAACTTGTTGGTCATGAAATGCCATCTGAAGCTGAAGAAATTGAAGAAAGGAAAGACTGCAATAAGATGGGATCTAGACAAGTTGAAAGAAAAGAGTGTGAGGGATTGTTTCAAGGAACATGTTGCAAAAGGACTAAATGAAAAGGTTGAAGGAAACACAATAGAGCAAGAGTGGATAGTCATGAAAAATTGTCAGCAGGGCTGCTGAAGAAATGTTAGGAAGGAAGAAAAGATCAACTAAGAATCAGTGGATAACTCAGGATATACTAGACCTGATTGATGAACGACGAAAATACATGAATGTTAGAAATGAAGAGGGCAGAAAAGAATACAGGTGATTAAAGAATGAAGTGGATAGAAAGTGCAAGGTAGCTAAGGAAGAATGGCTGAAGGAGAAGTGCAAGGATGTTGAAGGTTGTATGGTCCTAGGAAAGGTAGATGCTGCATACAGGAAAATCAAGAAAACGTTTGGAGAAAGGAAATCTAGGTGTATGCATATTAAGAGCTCAGATGGAAAGCAACTTCTAGGGAAAGAAGACAAAGCAGCAAGATGCCAGGAACATATCCAACAGTTATATCAAGGTGAAGATGTAGGTAATTTGGTTCTGGAACAAGAAGAGGCTGTTGATGCTGATGAAATGGGAGACCCAATTTTGAGTTGAGTTTGATAGAGCTGTGAGCGACCTAAACAGGAACAAGGCACCTGGAATTGATGACATTCCTTCTGAATTACTGACTGCCTTAGGAGAAACTAGCATGGCAAGGCTATTCATATTTAGTGTGTAAGATGTATGAGACAGGAGAAGTTCCATCTGATTTTCAGCAGAATGTTGTTATACCTATTCCCTAGAAAGCTGGCGCTGACAGGTGTGAAAACTATTGCACCATTAGTTTAGTATATCATACCTGCAAAATTTTAACACGTATTATTTACAGAAGAATGGAAAAACAAGTTGAAGCCGAGTTGGGAGAAGATCGATTTGGCTTCAGAAGAAATGCAGGAACACGTGAAGCAATCCTGACTTTACGTCTGATCTTAGAGGATCGAATTAAGAAGGACAAGCCCACGTACATGGCATTCGTAGATCTAGAAAACGCATTCGATAATGTTGATTGGACTAAGCTATTTTTGATTCTGAAGGTGATTGGGATCAGATACCGAGAACGAAGAATTATCTACAATCTGTATAAAAGTCAGTCTGCAGTGATAGGAATCGAGGGCTTTGAAAAAGGAGCAGCAATCCAGAAAGGAGTGAGGCAAGGCTGCAGTTTGTCCCCTCTCCTTTTCAATGTTTACATAGAACAGGGAGCAAAGGAAATCAAAGAGGAATTTGGAAAAGGAATCACAATCCATGGAGAGAAAATCAAAACCTTGAGATTTGCCGATGATATTGTTATTTTATCTGAGACTGCCGAAGATCTCGAGAAGCTGCTGAATGGTATGGACGAACCTTGAGTAAGGAGTACAAGATGAAAATAAATAAGTCCAAAACAAAAGTGAAGGTTGTTACAAGTGAACTATGTAGCGTGAGTGGAATGTAATTTTTTTTAAGACTTCATTGGCGAAGTACTATATAATGTTTTATTTATTATGACCTAACCTGTACTGTATAATATGGTAACATAGGCATTTGTAAATAGTAGAATTCTGTTCTATAGTTCCTGGAAAGATCCAGAAAAGTTACATAACTTTTTACAAGGTGTGTTACTTTGTTGGTATGTGTTCTAGAAAATGTGTTCTGTCTGTTCTGGAAAAATACGACTTTCGCGATCATGCGTATTCTAGAATGTTGGTCGAAGTTCGCGATCAAAAGTAAGGTTGTGATTGGTGAGTCTAGGTGGCGATAGGGAACACGTGCACGCTGATTGGCTGCCTCCAAGGCCAGTAATTCCTATATATAGTGAGCGAGGCAGTGTTCGAATGAATTCTGTATCCTGAATTCTGTCGGTCTTGGTTTATCGGTCTGCGAGAAGCCTATCTGGATGACGTCCCCCGGCTTCCGGGATGGCACTCTCCTCGGGTAAGCACTCTTGAATTCCGTTCCTGCTAAAATTTCAGTAATGTTCCGATTTGCTCTTCATACTGGAGTCTGCCCTAACCTCGCCTAGATTCACTAAATTAGTTACTTATGACGCCTTAGTTTTTCAGCTGGACTTACCTGTTCATTTCCGAGGCATTCCCTTTTCTTGTTTCACTAAAATGTGTATATTGTAGTTTAATATTATTTCCCTTGGGGTTTGCCTCTGGTAGTTCTGTATCACATGAGGTACGCTAGACTTTGGATAAGCTGTAAATTGCATTGTACTACTGCATTGGTAACTAGATGTATAGTTGTTTTGAAATTTGAATTTACACTGCTACAAAATAAGCTATGTATACCACTGAACTTATAGCTCGGAATCCGCTATCTAAGCCATGTCCATGCCTTTGGTAGGTTCCCAGCCCTTCCATCTTCCCGTTTTGTCGTTCACTAGTTGGGCCTACTGATAGTTACGTACTTGTTTTGTTGGAGATCCGCGTAATGCTGCCTACTGTTTTTCCGAGTGTGTAGTGTTTTCTTATATTGTGTATTGTACTCTTACCTCCCCCTTTTAACTGTGTTTGTGCCTTGTTTGGTGTTACCCCTGTAGTCTGAGGTAGCATTTTGCATTAAATATTGACAGGAAAACCACAAACATGCCAAATATGAACAAGCATACAATTTGTTTTTGTTTCTTTTAAATTTTTTGATATCTTCTTCAGTAGGCAGTGAATTTGCACATATTATGGAATATTATTTCTTGTGTCTGTCCTAAACCTTGTAAGCCAGTAACCGCACATACCATGAATTCCCTTTTTTTAAGAAAAAAAAAAGGAGGAAACACAATGCCAATCTACAATAATTCTCACATTAGCTTTAAGGAGATATGTTACTCTGAATAAAATCATACAGCAGTCTAAGGGTTTAACCTTAGCATTTAGATATCAGGTATGACATAGCCATACATTACCAGACAAATAAGGGTGGGTGTACATGATTAATCATGCAAAGTAGTGCATTTCTCTCAAAAAATCTATCTGATGATGTAATAATGTACATCTCAACTTTTCTCATACGCAACATTATTTTTAAAAAATTATAAAACGAACAGGTAAGTCCAGCTGAAAAACTAAGGCGTCATAAGTAACTAATTTGGTGAATCTAGGCGAGGTTAGGGCAGACTCCTGTATGAAGAGCAAATCGGAACATTACTGAAATTTTAGCAGGAACGGAATTCAAGAGTGCTTACCCGAGGAGAGTGCCATTCCGGAAGCCGAGGGACGTCATCCAGATAGGCTTCTCGCAGACCGATAAACCAAGACCGACAGAAGTCAGGATACAGAATTCATTCGAACACTGCCTCGCTCACTATATATAGGAATTACTGGCCTTGGAGGCAGCCAATCAGCGTGCACGTGTTCCCTATTGCCACCTAGACTCACCAATCACAACCTTACTTTCGATCGCGAACTTCGACTAACATTCTAGAATACGCATGATCGCAAAAGTCGTATTTTTCCAGAATAGACAGAACACATTTTCTAGAACACATACCAACAAAGTAACACACCTTGTAAAAAGTTATGTAACTTTTCTGGATCTTTCCAGGAACTATAGAACAGAATTCTACTATTTACAAATGCCTATGTTACCATACTATACAGTACAGGGTAGGTCATAATAAATAAAACATTATATAGTACTTCGCCAATAAAGTCTTAAAAAAATTACATTCCACTCACGCTACATAGTTCACTTGTAACAAGGTGTGCAGTCGAACAAAGGCAGGTGATGCAGGAAATATGAAATTAGGAAATGAAGTCTTAAAGTAAGTAGATGAATATTGTTACTTGGGTAGTAAAATAACTAACGATGGTAGAAGTAAGGAGGACATAAAATGCAGATTAGCACAAGCAAGGAAGAGCTTTCTTAAAGAAATTTGCTCACTACAAACATTGATATAGGAATTAGAAAGATGTTTTTGAAGACTTTCGTGTGGTGCGTGGCCTTGTATGTAAGTGAAACATGGACGATAACTAGCTCAGAAAGAAAGAGAATAGAAGCTTTTGAAATGTGGTGTTACAGAAGAATGCTGAAGGTGAGATGGATAGATCGAATCACAAATGAAGAGGTACTGAATCGAATTGGCAAGACGAGATCGATTTGGCTAAATTTGACAAGAAGAAGAGATAGAATGATAGGACACATCTCGAGACACCCAGGACTTGTTCAATTGGTTTTCAAAAGAAATGTAGAGGGTAAGAACTGTAGGGGTAGACCAATACTTTAAAGGTATGGTCAAATGTTCCACCTTTACAATTCTAAAACATACCTGCCGACTTTCCCGATTTAGGCGGGAGACTCCCGATTTTCGACAGTTTTTCCCGCCTCCCGATTATTCTATCTTTTCTCCCGATTTTAGCTTATTTTTTGGTGAACATCAAACATTTGTTTTCAATTCCCGCCATTTCAGCTTTTTTTACGCCAGTGGCCGGAAGTCCTTGCTCATTGGCCGCTTTCAAACGAAATATCGAAGTTTATTAATGCGAGAAATGTACGCGAATGTGCGATGTTTATTGAAACCTGTATATCGCGACGTGTATATCCATTGTCAATCTCTCGTTCTCGCGTGCTATGTTTGTGTTCGTCCACGTCAGTCTAGTCGATTCCATCCTCTTTGGTCGATTCTAGAGACTAGTCGCTTTCTTAGTAATTTAGTGACAATTTCATTGATAATGACTAGTGACTTTTCTAGAGATTTTAGGAGCCATTTGGAGACAATTGACTAATTTTAATTTGTGTATGTTCAGTCCACAGCCCTAAGGCTGGTTGGATCCTCAACAGCTCCACCATCAGCTGTCATAAATGGCCTAGGCATCACTGAAGAGGCGTACTAGGGAAATGAGGAGTGAGGTAGTTTCCTGTTGCTTTCCTCACCGAGCCAGGAATTGCAATTACAGATCAGTCTGCCAAGCCCACTGAAATGCATGCACCAACTGACCCTATGAGCAACATTTTCACACCATTCATAGCAGGGACTGGCTGCGTAAGGAAAGGCATTACTAGCATCGCTCATACCTCAGTCACTTCCGTATTGTCAAAGCCAAGGATAAGACAGAGACAGATCAATGAAAGTAACAAAATTGCTCTAGCCTATACCAGAGAACGTAGTGCACTGTAAACACTAGGTCCTACCAGAAGAGGCATTATCTCAGTATAAATAAAATGTTTTGTCTGTACATTGCTCAGAATTTAAAAGGAATGATATTTCCATACCGGTCGTAGCCATAGTAACAAGGGGAAATACAAGTTTTAATTTTCCATAATTTCTGTCTGTCTGTCTTCATTCATTACATCCCTGACCCGGTCAATGACTGGAAAACAGGTTGTAGGTTTTCATTTTTCTGTCTGTCTGTCTATGTATGTACGTACGCAGGCTCATCATGAGAAAACGGCTGAATTTCCTATCATTTATAACTTATACATTTTTACCGTACCGGCTGTGATAACAGTTATTCATGAATTTGGATTGTTTTTTCTTTTGCTAAGTCCATATCAGTGCCGAGGGGTATGAGAAAATGGGTGAACAGAATTTTATGTAAAGTCAGGGAATAAGGAACTACAGTCTATGCTATAAATAATTTTATTCACTCTGTTCGAAATGGTAGTTTAGGGGAAGGTGCCAAAAATTTAATTTTTAATTACCTATCTTAGTGGTCATATTGAAAGTACTACATAACAAGAGTTACAGAGAATGCAATTTCCTATTCAGTTTTGCAAGAGACAATTCTCATGATTGATTCGTATTGAAACTGACTTAAGCAAATTGTCACAAATAATTTATTCTATTATCACCACCTATTCAATACAAGCCACATGCTACTTGGATGAAATCTACATAATGCTATATACACTTCTCAGGGACATTTTTTGCCCCTTGTTAAGGGCATCATCAACCTTTCAGGTAACCTTAAGTTCAAATGTCTGAAATATTATCTATTCATACATGGATTAATGTGTAACATACTTTTCATTGTAATCCATGTATGAATAGATAATGTTTCAGACATTTGACGTTAAGGTTACCTAGAGGCTGATGATGCCGTTAACAAGGGGTGAAACATGTCCCTGAGAAGTGTATATAGTATTATGTAGATTTCATCCACGTAGCATGTGGCTTGTATTGAAAAGGTGGTAATAATAGAATAAATTATTTGTGAAAATTTGCTTATTCAGTTTTACCGTTCTGACTACAATAATATTGGTGGTGATGGTGATTAAATTTTGAAGATTATAAGAATGAGGAAAGTCATGAAGGAACAATCGCTTGAATAATAACACAAGAGGGAGTCATGAAAGAAAGGACTACGCACTTTACATTAAATGCTCTAATATTACAGATTCGGAAGAAAACTAAATGTGAAGGCCTCCAATATAGAAAGCTCATAAAATTGATTAACAATAACATTACATTGACCATTGTTTGTAGTGATCTGCTTTGTGTATTCTGCTGCCATTTATCTACGATATCTACTGCTGCGTTTCAAGTATAACAGCCTGCCTGAATATTGGCGGGAAGAAGCTGGGGAGTGGGGAGTTAGATCTCTCTCTTCTTTAGCATGCCATTCTTCTGGTTCATAAATTTTCTGATACTACTGGTACGTAACACACTGGATCATCATAGTATTCCAGCTATTCGATCCCTACTCTGAGGTAGTGATTTGAATGAGCAGTGTGCACACTTAAACAGAATAATTGCACAGGAGTGTTCGCAGCTGTCTGCAGCCTGGTCATTCTAGCTCTGAAACTTTGAACTGTTAGATTGACACCGTAGTACTTTTCCCTAAAAGTGAGAAAATGTGCTGTTTTCATTTTATCGAATATTTCATATGAAAGTATTCATACTGGCGTCGTTGTAATGGCATGTTGACTTCAGTTGGGAAAACTATAAGGACAGTCTTTCTGAGAATTCCGTAGCGAAGCACGGATACATGAGCTAGTTATCTGATCCAAATTGCATTGCGCTTCGCATAATTGCGTGGGCACTTGATGCAATATATTAATCCATGCATTTGCTAAGTAATGGCATCTATGTGCATGACTGATTCACACATGTGGAGCATGAGTTCATACCATTTTCAGTAGGTTTATCAGAGACCGATCATCCCACTCACGTACTTCCTGTGAGGGAATAGAGATGTGTAATTTTTAGCCTCATAGCCTCGTATAGCAACAGTCGGGCTTTGAGACGATAAGTGTTACAAATATATCGTAGTATTGTGTTGCGCAAGACATGTAGAATAAGCAATTTTGACCAATTGTATCTCCTGATTTCTCCTGATTTTTCCTGATTTTCAAATCAAATTCTCCTGATTTTCGTTTTTGTAAAGTTGGCAGGTATGCCAAAAGTTTTATTATTTAATTATTTAAATAACATTTTTTAAAATATAACAGAACATGTTTCATCTGTCTTGTAGACATCAGCTGAAAAGTTTTTAAGAGCAAGCACAAAGGACAAGGACAAAAAACAACACATTAAAATAATTTGGATTGCTGAATACGTCAGTTAAAGTAGTGAAGAATATGCTGGAATGTTATGAGCATAACACTTGAATACTGTTAAAAGTGAAATTAAGAAATTGTATTCATGAGATGATACAATAAAATTAAAGACTTTCTTCTCTTGATGGTGCTGGATTGACATACATTATTCCGATGTGTCGGTAAAAACTTGATAATAAGGAGCACAATGTTTGGTTTATTTAGCTTTATTCTACTGGAACTAAACATTATGCTCCTTATTATCAAGTTTTTACCGACACATCAGAATAATGTATGCCAATCCAGCACCATCAAGAGAAGAAGGTCTTTAATTGTTTTGTATCATCTCGTGTGTTCAATTTTTTCATTTCTCTTTTAACAGTCTTCAAGTGTTATTGCTCAGAACATTCAAGCACATTCTTCACAATTTTATCTGATGCATTCGGCTTTCCAAATTATTTTAATGTGTTGTTTTTTGTCCTTGTCCTTTGTGCTTGATCTTAAAAACTTTTCGGCTGATAATGTCTATAAGATAGATGAAACATGTTCAGTTATATTTTTAAAAAATGTTATTTAGATAAATAATAAAACATTTAGTATTGTAAAGGTAGAACATTTGACCATACCTTTAAAGTATATGTACGACAATACGGACTTTATAATGAAATTCATTTTATGCAAGGGTTAGACCAAGGTATGAATATGACAAGCAGATTAGAGCAGATGTAGGATGCAGTAGTTATGTAGAAATGAAAAGGTTAGCACAGTATA
Source organism: Anabrus simplex (assembly GCF_040414725.1). Lineage (NCBI taxonomy): Eukaryota > Metazoa > Arthropoda > Insecta > Orthoptera > Tettigoniidae > Anabrus > Anabrus simplex. Next base: position 33,715,019 of record NC_090277.1, on the reverse strand, counting down.
GGGTGGTATGGAGAGCTGCATCAATACAGTCTATGGACTGATGACTCAAACAACAAAAACATTTTTTCAGAGTTTTATATTCTATTAATCTTTTGTTCTAACTTCGCCAGCATTTGGTATTGATTTTTGTATTATATAGTTTTAGTTATAAATATATATAATACAAGTTTTGTCTGTACATTGCTCAGAATTTAAAAAGGATGGTATATTTATATCGGTCATGTCTGTAGTAACAAGGAAATGCACTTGTTAATTTTTGTAATTTCAGTGTGTGTGTATGTATGTATGTATGTATGTATGTATGTACACTAATCACGAGAAATCGGCTGAAGAGAATTTAATGAAAATCGGTATGTAAAGTCTGGGAGAAAGTCGCTGCAATCTAGACATGAATAATCTTACTCACACTGAGAGAAATGATAGTTTAGGGCAAGGCCTAAAATTTAATTCTCATACATTTATATTATTAGTGGTCCTATCTCAATGAAAATCGGTATGCAAGGTCGGAGAATAAGTCACTACAATCTAGGCCATAAGTAATCCTTTTCACGCTGAGAGAAGTGGTAGTTTAGGGAGGGCCTCAAATTTAATTTTGAAATATTTGTGTTATAAATGAAGTTATACCGTCTTACTATTAACGGTGTATAACTTTTATACAAGGTTTATACACCGTTTATGTGATATTCGTTACTAATAAACCGTGTATAAGCCTCCTATGTATACGCATATTATAACTATACACAGTCCTACTAATAAACTGTGTTTACCAAGCTTATACACCTCTTCAGCACAAAACGTTACTAATAAACAACATACAGGCTCTATCGTGTATAAGATTGTTATAAGCAGTAATGTTAATGCATGGCAATTGTTATACGCCAGTTATACAATTGCGGGACGTAGTTTAAGAAGTGTATAAGACAATCCATTGCATTTAACAGTATTTCCGTGCACTCACATGAATACCATTGGTGGTATAATTTGACGACCTGTGTTAATTACGAGTTCAGTGACTGAAGTGGATTGAAATACTGAACATTTGTGATGATTTAGCGCATGATATTTTAGATATCGAAGTGATCGCCTGTTTAAGTTATGCACAACAGGCAAGGAGAGTGAAGGTTTTTTAAAGAACGTGGTGGTCCCTTTTTATTAAGTGACCAGGACTTCAACCAGAAGTACAGGTTCAGCAAGAATTATGTACGTAGAATAGTAGATATTGTGCAAAACGACATCATACGGGACCCAAGGGTCAGATCCATATCTTGTGAACTGCAGGTTCTAATAGCTCTTCGGAAGTGGGCACGAAATGAGGTACGTGTGGTAATGTGTAATATAATGTTATTATTGTAAAACCTAATTTAAGATCAAAATGGTAATTACCCTTTCTGTGCGATAGGTTCAAGATGATTCTGCGGACATTCATGGGGTCAGTCAACAGTCCTTAACCAACATTTGTTGCCGTGTAGCTACAGCGTTAGCTCAATGGTCCGAACATTTCATTGCAATGCCAATGACAATTCCTGAGCAAGGAAAAGTGATTGCACGATTTACAGAAATCTGTGGCTTCAGAAATGTCATTGGAGCCACTGACTGTACCCACAACAAAATTTTAAAAAGTCCCTGGAGAGACAGCACAGTACTACATCAATAGAAAAGCATATTATTCTCTTGACGTGCAAGTAGTATGCGATCCATCCTTATGCATAAGGGATATTGTTGCAAGCTGGAGAGGGAGTACTCATGACAGCCTAATTTTCAGGGAAAGTTGCATTAAGCAACAGTTTGAAAATGGGGAATTTAAAGGACGTTTGCTAGGGGATTTGGAGTACGCATGCACACCGTCTCTCTTCACTCCTGTTTTGAACGCATCTTCTGCAAAAGAAGAAAGCTATAACACAGCCCATATACGTACCAGAAATACTGTGGAGAGGTGTTTTGGTGTATGGAAACAAAGATTTCGGTGTTCATTAAGAGGATTCACCACTAGTTAGGAGAACACAAAAACTTACCTTGTTGCCCTAACCGTCTTACATAATATAGCCATCAATATGGGTGAAGAGAATATAGCAGATCAAACTTTGCCTCCCAAAGCAGAAGAAGAAGATATCGTAATTTTTGTTGAACGTCCCAATTTGCATGGTCGAGCTGCCAGAACTTTTTTTCATCAATAGTTACTTCTGGGGTGACGAAAAATGAAGAGCAGATATTATGTGACTAGGCCTAGAGACAATGTTCTTTAAAAAATTCATCTTAATTTATATTTATTACTTTACTTTACTTTACTTTACTTTACTTTACTTTGCCGATGAAACAACTACTAATGTAATATTGATGAATATGTAATCACATGCTTCACTGCTTTCTGAGGAGGCGGTCTTTCTTAAATTTCAATTTCCATGTTAGGGGCCCTTGTCCTTTCTGTACTGTCTCTATTATTCACAATTCTGTCAATAATCCCACAGAAATTTGCTATTAACATCACGTTGGTTGTCACCTCTTTCACACCCGACGTCACAAATATTTATTACAAGTTGTCCATTTCATGACCGTATCGATGTTTAATCAAGAAGTATAAATAACCACCTAATTGATACTTTATTAATGCCTCAGGCAAAATTGAATAAAATTAAAACTTACAGGACATGTTTCGACCACTTAGTGGTCCTCTTCAGCTGTATAAATAAAGAACTGAAAATAAAAACATTGACAATAAGCACAAATAAATGTTCTTTGGAGACTCCTTTGATAAAAATGGAGGTCATCAGAATAGGTCATCTTGCCTCTCGTTCTTGTTTGGAAAAGATGTTTATTCTGCGCTGTCTAGAGGGTCTGTCTTTGAGCGCGACCTGGTGAAGTAACGATGTGATACAGTTTGACAATTCATGGAAAGCTCTGGAGAGAAGGGAAGTAGAGTTTTATCGCCATCTAAAATAACATGTGAGGGAGGAGGGAGATTGGGCTGTGCTTCTGCGATGTCGTGTTTGATTATATCTCTTGTTCGTCTAGTCTGTTTCATGTCTACCCATTCTAAGTATTTGCTAATATTCTCATATAAGATGTTTTTATGCTCGTTGTTTTCGTTGAGATTCTCTTCACCGTTTTCCAATTTATTAAGAACGATGTGGATGTTTTCCAGGTTGTTCATAAGATTACCTTTATTAATCATACAGATAATTTGAAGGTCCTGTTTTATATTGGTGAATTTGTGGTTGGACTCTTTCATATGGGGTCCCATGGCAGAGAATCGTTTGTATCTTTCAGCATTGACGTGTTCTTGATATCTAATTGAGAAGTTCCTTCCAGATTGTCCCACGTAAGTTTTTTTACATTGAGCACAAGTCAGCTTATAAATACCCGATTCCTGGAATTCGTCATCTTTAAGTTTATTAGCTTTATTATGACTAAGGAATCTATGTTTCGTGTTGTTGTTTGTAGAGAAGGCTACCTTGGTATTGTGTTTCTTGAATAAGATTTACGAAATCACCAACTTATTCAAGAAACACAATACCAAGGTAGCCTTCTCTACAAACAACAACACGAAACATTGATTCTTTAGTCGTAATAAAGCTAATAAACTTAAAGATGACGAATTCCAGGAATCGGGTATTTATAAGCTGACTTGTGCTCAATGTAAAAAAACTTACGTGGGACAATCTGGAAGGAACTTCTCAATTAGATATCAAGAACACGTCAATGCTGAAAGATACAAACGATTCTCTGCCATGGGATCCCATATGAAAGAGTCCAACCACAAATTCACCAATATAAACCAGGACCTTCAAATTATCTGTATGATTAATAAAGGTAATCTTATGAACAACCTGGAAAACATCCCCATCGTCTTGATAAATTGGAAAACGGTGAAGAGAATCTCAACGAAAACAACGAGCATAAAAACATCTTATATGAGAATATTAGCAAATACTTAGAATGGGTAGACATGAAACAGACTAGACGAACAAGAGATATAATCAAACACGACATCGCAGAAGCACAGCCCAATCTCCCTCCTCCCTCACATGTTATTTTAGATGGCGATAAAACTCTACTTCCCTTCTCTCCAGAGCTTTCCATGAATTGTCAAACTGTATCACATCGTTACTTCACCAGGTCGCGCTCAAAGACCGACTCTCTAGACAGCGCAGAATAAACATCTTTTCCAAACAAGAACGAGAGGCAAGATGACCTATTCTGATGACCTCCATTTTTATCAAAGAAGTCTCCAAAGAACATTTATTTGTGCTTATTGTCAATGTTTTTATTTTCAGTTCTTTATTTATACAGCTGAAGAGGACCACTAAGTGGTCGAAACATGTCCTGTAAGTTTTAATTTTATTCAATTTTGCCTGAGGCATTAATAAAGTATCGATTAGGTGGTTATTTATACTTACTTCTTGTCACAAATATTTGTCGATTGCCAGTTGTTTATCACATCGTCTTGCCACGACGTTTTCAATATGCAAAGTTTAATCATCCTACGACACGGCTTTCTGAAAGGTTTTGCTGTGTAATAATGTGTTACTGCTTAATAGACTTTTGAAATTGCGAGTGTATTATACATTATCTGCCTTTGTTGAAAGTTTTCAATGCCAGTCTGCATCACCATAAGACCTATCTGTGTCGGTGCAATGTAAAAAAGCAACTAGCAAAAAAAAAAAAAATGCCAATTTGAAAAAACACAGAAATTTGTGTTGTAGCACTTGCTGTGCTACATAACATTGCTATTGACATGGGTGAAGACCTTGATTACGAACCTATCATTATTCCAGAAGAACGTATTGTAGCCAGAGCTCCCAGTGTGCGAGGTAATGCTGTCAGAGCATCTTTTATTAATGACTGATTTTCAAAAAAAACTGTAAGGAATCAGCAGTTTTAAATTACCGATGTTTTATTTAGGCTTATTCATTATTTCTTTTAACATAATAAATTTACAATTTTTTTTTAACAAGGCACTTTTTTTAAAAGGAGAATTTCCATTTTTACAGAATGTTCTTTTTGTTTCTGGTCTCCTTCCTCCAAATTCTTCATTCGCATTTGGTGCTCCTTCATCCTCATTTCATTCTCCTGCTCCAAATTTATTTTCAACAAGTGCTTTTCTTCCTGTAGCTTCATGAGAACAGCTAATCATCCCTCTGCTATCTTTTTAATGGACAGCTTGTAATCTTCACTTTCCTGGAATGTAAAGTAGGTTATGATTAACATAATTCCTTGGTTCAATTGAAGTACAACATAGAAAAGGCAAGGAAGGGTGAATAAGATGAATAGATCATCATGGAAACAAGGATTAACACTAGAACGGTGGAGAATCTAACATTACAAGTTATAAATCTCGTTATAAAACTGTATTGGATTTCAGAATAAGAAGCTATTATATTAATAAAACCACCTTTCCAATACACAATAGTCCTTTATATTTAGGATAAAACCATTTAATTACAAGTAGGACATGATTTGCTCAATCTTAGTGAGCATCATCAGCTATGGGTAACATAATGCATGGTGGGTCAGGGCCCTGATCCTGGTATATATAACCAAAAAACGTCTAGTATACATTGATAAAATACAAATTTTAACAATTGAAAAATAATCAATAAGATTATATTATGTCTATTAAAACAAATATTGATCATTAAAATTGCTTAAAATGTAAGTGGAATGGATGACATGAAATGTTGCTATATTATGTAGTGATTAAATGTTCATATAAATCAATGACCATAAGAATCTTCACTCAATTGCATTAGACCGTTTATGATTACAAACAGTTATTCACATAAGGGTGAGCTCTTGTAATGAACTATGATGTGGTTTTTTAAAATAAACATGATGAGGAATGCTAAAACCACATATCTTGGTTGAAAAACGAACTGCACTGATAATAGAACGTCATCTAGATCGGCGTAAATAACCTTATGGGACTTCGTCACATTGTAGGAGATGTTCAAACAACGCGAGGAAGTCCCATAAGGTTATTTACGCTGATCCAGACGACGTTCTATTAGTGCAGTTCGTTTTTCAACCAAGATATGTGATTTTAGTATTCCTCATCATGTTTATTTTAAAAAACATCATCATAGTTCATTACAAGAGCTCACCCTTATGTGAATAACTGTTTGTAATCATAAACGGTCTAATGCAATTGAGTGAAGATTCTTATGGTCATTGATTTATATGAACATTTAATCACTACATAATATAGTAACATTTCATGTCATCCATTCCACTTACATTTTAAGCAATTTTAATGATCAATATTTGTTTTAATATACATAATGTAATCTTATTGATTATTCTTAAATTGTAAAAATTCGTATTTTATCAATGTATATTAGACGTTTTTTCATTATATATACCAGGATCAGGGTCCTGACCCACCATGCATTATGTTATCTATAGCTGATGATGCTCACTAAGATTGAGCAAATCATGTCCTACTTGTAATTAAATGGTTTTATCCTAAATATAAAGGACTATTGTGTATTGGAAAGGTGATTAATAACTTCTTATTCTGAAATCCAATACGGTTTTATAATGAGATTTATAACTTGTAATGTTACCGCCAACCAGGCAAACTCGAAGAATAAATTTCTTAATCTCAAGGTGAAGGTCAATAACATATCTAGGGACATCACATTTCTAAAAGAATGTTTAAAGAATAATCTAATTCCAAAATTCTTAAGAAGCTCACAAAGGAAAAACATTTTTTCTTCCGGTTTCCTGAATACTCAAAAGAAAATAAATGATATTTGGTTGAAAAATGAAATATTACATTATGAAAAAGTCATTTTTGAATGTATAGCTCTATAATGCGCATTTAGAGATTTCTTCGAGTATGCCTCCTTTAGAATGGGACTCCTATTCTAAATTTGTTAATGAGAAAGTGTCAGCTGCAATGAGCAGTAAGCAATTAGTTTTGGAGGAAAAACTAAAATTTCTCAAGGATTCAAAAACAAAGTCCGTCAATTCTCATAGAATGAATAATTCACATATGCCCCAGTTAAACAACACTCCCTCCACTGTGAATCTATCTGATACCACATTCACTAGCAGCAAAATGGACCTCTTGAATAAAGGCATGAAATTTAACTGGCCCAACCCCAATAAGTCTGATGACCTCATTACCAGTATTGGCGAGGCTGAATCTAGTATTTTAAAACTCCCTATCGAACATCAAAATGACGTGAAATATGAAGTAAAGAAGAACCTCCCCTCTTTAGTTAAAGAAATGAAATCCAAGTCAATATCAAACTTTAACAAACAGATAACCACAATGAAGAGTAAAATCAAAAATAACAATATCATAGTCACAAAAGCGGACAAAGGTCCCACAAAGGTACTAATGAATAAAGAAGAATACATTAGCAAAACCGAAGATTTATTTTCCACTGAAACTTATAATATAGTGGAAAAAGACCCCACATTAAAAATCCAATGAGATCTTTAGAGCCTGTTAAAAAATCTTCTTTTCTTTTACAAGAGTACGAACAACAGACACTTACCATAATGAACCCTAAGTTATCCACAGCCGGAGCTCTACCAAAAATACATAAACAAGGGATACCAATGCGCCCCATTATAAATTGTAGAAATAGTCCCACATATAACGTTTCAAAATTTTTGCATCGTTCCGTATACAAGCATTAATAAAGCCTACATAAAGAATTGTGTCGACTTCTGCAACAAATTGTCCACATTCAAGCTAACAGATAATCATGTTATGGTATCATATATAACTAACATGAATTCGAACATACCCGTAAATGACACAATTAACATTGTAAAATCTAACCTTATGAAACATAACAGTCTAAGCAGATACGAAATAGATGATTTTATTAATTTATTGAAATTCGTACTTACCAATAATTATTTCACATTCAATAATAAAATATATCATCAAAAAGGATTAGCAATGGGCGACCCAATTTCCGGCATTCTTGCCAACATCTTTATGGATGATATGGAAACCAAATTAATAATTAATAAAATTAACGGCGTAAATCTCTGGCTAAGCTTTGTGGACGATACATTTGCGATCATGGATAAACAGTTGAATAATAGCGACAATGTACTCGGGCTCCTTAACAACCTTAACCACAGTATTCAGTTCACTAAAGAGGACAAGGTCAATAACTCCTTAAACTTTGTAGACTTAACTTTGACTAGAGATAAAGATAAGTTCATTTACCATATTTATAGGAAACCATCTGCCACTCCTATAACAATAAAATGTGAATCCTTGCACCCCCACTCCCATAAGCAGGCTACATTTTACAGCTTGATTCACAGGGCCATGAACATTCCTCTTTCTAATGCTAATCGAGAAAAAGAACTATGTTTCATCAAAGAATTAGCCATGATGAATGGTTTTAAACCTGATATGATCACCAGAATCATAGGTAAAATTAGATCAAAGAGTATAACTACATTAGTTCCCGAAAAAACAAAAAAAAAAAACAAATTTTGCTATTTTTACTTTCACCAACACAGCTATTCACAATGTTACTAAACCATTAAAAAAGCACAATATTAACATTGCATACCAGACCAGCAACATGAACCATAATATTTTTTTCAATTCCAACTCCGTTAATACAATTTGCGACAGATTCTCAAACTCGGGAATATATAGACTCAGATGCACACAGTGCAATTTTTCTTATATAGGGCAAACTGGCCGTAGCTTTAGAATTAGGTATTTAGAACATTACAATGCCTTGAAACACAAAAAGCATTCCGCCATGAGTATTCATATGAGAGACACAGGGCATCATTGCAGTACTATCAATTAAGATATGCAAATACTCAAATACGTAAATAAAAGCAGTCTAATGACAGGGTATGAAAATGCTTACATTTCCTTGAACCAGTACTTTAATAAAAATAGTAATTTAAATGACGTCTCAGACATTAATAGCCCCATAATTGAGCAAATCCCCAATCTAATTGCTAACTTTGGAATCAGTGCTAAAATTTCATGAAGATTTTCCATTATGAACATGCTTTCAATCCTCCTGAGTAACAACAGGAACAGTAGCCACACCTACAATGCCTCCTAACACTGCATCCCCTCCATTGGCTGACAACTCGCGTAACGTCCCGCCTCCCTTCCCCTTCCTGCTATCTTCCCCGTCTCTGCGATCGCATTCTTACAACAGACGTAGCAGCAAGTCAGTGACCATCAAACCTCAGTAAACAACCAAGGGACTAATCTCCCCTCAATTAACACACGGGCAAGTGCCTTCTGTTATTATTTCCTTACAGTAGTACAGCCTGTAAATTCCAGCAACTGACACACATACTATTCTTCCTTTTTCTTTTTTTTTTTTTTTTTTTTACAGGATACACCCGATTTATATTATTTCACCTACGAGATTAGTAGTTCTCCATTTGAAGCCCAATATTAACACACTACTACACAAAATATAATAATGTTTGAAACACAACACGAGGAAGTCCCATAAGGTTATTTACGCTGATCCAGACGACGTTCTATTATCAGTGCAGTTCGTTTTTCAACCAAGATATGTGATTTTAGTATTCCTCATCATGTTTATTTTAAAAAACAACATCATAGTTCATTGCAAGAGCTCACCCTTATGTGAATAACTGTTTTTAATCATAAACGGTCTAATGCAATTGAGTGAAGAGTGAAGGTAATTTTCCACGAATTTGTCCCATTTCAGAGAAAAGAGTGAACCTGTTGGCTGGCAGGCACTCAGCTCGGGTTGATTTCTCGTTGAAACGGAGGAATCTGAGAAGCTCTCGAAATCTATCTCTTGACACAGTGTACTTCATGAATTGCTGTCCACAAGAACGTGACCGTAGTTTATCCACAGGAACACCTTTCGAACACAGGACACTGTGGGTATACATGATGGCAATTATAGCCCCAGACTCCTCGAGCGACATGGTCCAGTCCACGTTCTGGAGTTCTTTCTGAGCGTTTGATTCTGTGTGTCATTTATTTCATTAGATGAAACAAAGATTCATCAAAGAGGAGACGAAAGGCACTAATGACAGAGTTGTCAACTTGGTGATAAAAATATATTTTGGGACATCCCCGCTCTTCCAGCACATTCACTGCAGCCTGCCTTCCAGATGAAGAGTTCGAATCTAAGACCTTCCACTCAGTTCCGTCTCAGGCGACCACCTTCACTGATGAAACAACTAACTGAGACTGAGACATTTGAGGCGAGTTCGGAGGCAGATTAGCACTTTTGACTTCTCCTGCGGATAATTCATCCTCCGCCTTGTTATGATATTCGTCCTCACTAGTCTCGCTTGTTTCAAGCAAAATATCACCATCTGAATTGGAGAGTTCACTGTCAGACTCGACGTCTCAATTTTCTAGCATACGAGACACCTCGTAAGCAGGAAGACGATCGTAGCTCAACATGTTTGTAAGAGGAACACTTTCTAAATGATGAGATGAATACAATAATCCCTCTAACTGGAAAACTCATCTGACAGTAAGAGCTCAGCAATACTAATAATAATGGCTGGGTACACACTGTTGTCTGACAATGCAAACTGCTGTAATAAGGAATATTGTACAAGTGTCAAAATGACCCCTCCCGCTGTCCAGGGTATGCCACATCAAAAATCTATGAAAACATAAATATTTTGCTGGGTGCAATACAGCACCATGAACAAGATGAAAAACGATGAAATGTCAAGATATTTGAAGAGAAATGATACAGTAGTATGCACGTTAATAAAGAAAAATTGAAGGTGGGTGTCATTTTGACCCCTTCTGCTGTTCTAGTGTTAAGTACACATTCAAACTGGTTTATTTATTAGTTTATAAGATTAGGGTGGTTGTTATAGCTCATATATTAACACTAATTAAGTGAGATTGCCCACCCGGCATAGACACCCCGTTGTGTTACACACACACACACACACACACACATGCGCAGAGGGAGAGAAGGACTGATGACTACGATGTCCTAATTCCCTAAATGAAGTAACAAGTACATGCTTCTATTGAAGATCTTCCGTGGATGAGAAAAGGGTAAATCTTTATCCAAGGCTCACTAGCACAGAACAGCTGTTTAATGTCCATTTGTCACTGATTAGTTTGTAGAATGATGTAGCAATGTCTTGGTTGCTATGGTATTCAACAAGTTACTGTTGAAAATGGACAACGGTGTTTGTGGACATTGCAAATTAAGGTACATTCCGTGTTGGTATAAATGTTTCTTTTTACTATATCCTTCTTTATGTGTGTATGAAAATTTTTCTTATTACAGAGCCATTGGTCTCGTTATGTTAGGTCCGGCTAGTGAGAAAATCATTGGTCTGGATTCATTAGGTCTGGCTAGTGCCAAAACCATTGGTATGTGACCAAGGAAAGGGGATCTGAGGCGTAAGCTCCTTGGTTAGAAGCCATGATTACCATGTTATTTATCCTGGCAAGCTTTACATAAAGTTATACCGAGAAACGCGTTATAATAAAGTACATATATTGCGATGTTATGAATCATTATATTAAAAGTTTATATGTCATTATAAACATTACCATCAGTGTCTTAAAATCAGAAATTAATCTGCTCGCACTTGGCTCATTACTTCGAAGGGGATATATTTTTTTTTGCAAGTGGCTTTATATTGCACTGATACAGACAGGTCTTATGGTGACAATGGGACAGGAAGGGGCTAGGAGTGGGAAGGAAACAGACGTGGCCTTAATTAGGGTACAACCCCAGCTTTTGCCTGGTGTGAAAAATGGGAAACCACGGAAAACCTTCTTCAGGGCTCCTGACAGTGGGGTTTGAACCCACCATGTCCCGAATACTGGACACTGGCCACACTTAAGCAACTGCAGCTATCGAGCCAATTTCTATAGAACACTTTCCCGCCTTGTCAATGCTTTACATATATTATTATACTTAATTACATTGGTCTTGACACATTAGGTCCAGCTAATGGGAATATCATTGGTCTGGATTCGTTAAGTATAATAAAATACAAGGGCAGATCAGAAAATAAGTTGCACTTCCCAGTTATGGCCATTTATTACACCACCTATACAATAAAAACACAACTATAATGAAATACACTGTCACGTCACTTTTCCACTTAGTTTCCAAGAGACTCCAAACACTTCTGCAAATGCACAACCAACTTGTCGATGCCGGATGCATAGAAATTTCCTCCAGCGTTCTGCAACCACTCTGAGTCAGCGGCCTTCACCTCCTCATCGGTCTGGAAACGTCGACCACCGAGCTCCGTTTTGAGCGTACCAAACAGATGAAAATCACATGGCGCTAGATCTGGACTGTAGGGTGGATGTTGCCAGATCTCCCACTTGAAATGCTGCAGCAGTTCTCTCGTTTGACGGGCCTTGTGAGGTGTTGCGTTATCGTGCAGCAAAATTTCCCTCGGCGCTTCTCTTTAATCGCTTTACGCAACCAGTGTAACGTTTCACAATGCGACGCTGTGTTGTTCGGCTTTCCTTTCGGCATAAATTCCTCGTGCAGCAAACCCTCCATGTCAAAGAACACTGTCGCCATAATCTTACCGGCTGAAGGTTGAACCTTGGCCTTCTTTTGTTGTGGTGATGAGGGGTGCACCCATTCCACTGATGTTCGCTTCATTTCGGGGGGTGAAGTAGTGGACCCACGTTTCGTGGCCTGTGACGATTCGCCGCAGAAACCCGTTGCAGTCTTCGTCATAGCGCTGCAAAACTGCCAGGGAGGATTGGAAACGTTGCCCCTTGTGCTCATCGGTGAGAAGACATGGGACCCACCTTTGACACAGCTTACAATATCCAAGGTGCTCATGAACAATGGCAAATACACTGCCATACGACATGTTCAGGTGCGTCGCGATTTCTCTCATTTTAATGCGCCGGTTCTGTCTAATGATCACATTCACACTGTTGACCTATGCATGGGTCCTGGATGTTGCGAGCCTGCCTTCGCGATGTTTGTCCATGATATCCGTGCGTCCAGCTTCAAATTGCTGACACCACTTTACGATACCTTGCCGGGAAATGGTCCGCTCTCCATACACAGCACTAATTTCATGATGAATGTCTATGCAGTTCTTCCTTTTGGCCCATAGGAATTGGATCGTCGCACACACCTCATATTTGGAGTGAACGTCCAGTTGACACGCAATTGCATTTCGCCGCTATTCACACAATACTAGACGAGACACTACAGCGACCTGCCTAACAGACGTGTGGGCTGTGTCTGTCCCTTTTTCCGCTGTGCCCACGTTTGCGACACACAGCGCGCTGCTGCGGCGCGTTAGTGCATCTAACCTTTTGATCCACCTGCGTATGTAAAGTATTGGCAAGGTGTGAAAGTGTTCTGTAGAAGTTGGAAGAGAAGTCAATATGGACAGAATTAACCAACATGGTGAAAATAATCAATTTTGCAGGTATCAAGCTCGATGAAGGGGATATTATCATGATATTCTGCTGCAGTATTGATAAGCTACTTTAACAGGTGCCCATAGACCAGAGGACCAAGACGTGTCAACTGTAAAGAATGTTAGTCCGCTTTCCATCTGACTTGTGAACAGTCATGTTAACAAGCAAGTCGAACGAAATTGTACTGATGTTTTTATTGTCAATGTAGAACACTGAAAACAATTACATCACACAGCAAGCCGAATACTAGTGCAATTTATAAATCCAGTGCATACAGTAGTAAAGTTTGAAAGATGGTTTATTATGTTTTTTTTATTTCTTCCAAAAATACATGCTTGAAGGAAACCACCGACAATTTAACTTATTTTGACTAGGCAAATTCGAAAGAGACCTTGTGCGACACACAAATCTCGAATTTTACAATAAAGGAGATTTCCCAACAGGTAAGAAATTTGAAATTTTTGAGCTCATTATAACTTAACTTGGAAGACGACAGTGATAATGATGATAGTAAGGCAGTGATTGTGACGGGAGGAAGAAGATAGACCATAGCTGTGCCCCTGAAATAGGAAACTATCTAATGAAGGTATGTTGTTTAAAATTATTATTTTTAGTAGCATGTGCATTTTTCTTTTATATTTCTATTTTACAAGCGAAGAGACAACCTGTCCATATGACGCAATGTCTTACCTACTTAATATGAAGTAAATCACACATGGAAAGAGGTAAAAAGCAACCAGTGAAGGAGACTAAAATTGGTCCGTATAGCATACAAGGTAGTAAAACAAATCCACGACATTGCTTACTGTAGTGCTAATTTCTCAATCCATGCTCGAAATGCTCAGAAGCTTTTGCTTTGTTTTTCCTGCACACTTACATTTAGTAGCTGCCTTTTTCTCTTGAATCTTCCCTTACGTTCCACAGGCGGTGGCGTTTCTTTTCCAATGGACAGGGTTGATGGGGCGCTTTTCTCTGTGCTGCTTGTCGTGTTGTTACTTATGTCCTCACAAGCAACCTCCAGTGCCTCTTCACCCCTGAGGAGATCAGGAGTAGGGGAAGAATCTCCCTCCCAGCCCACTACTACCTCGACCTGCAAACTAATTATAATAGTATTAAGTAAAATTAGTGAAATCTGTTGAGAAAATTGAGAAAGAAAGAAATGAAGGAAGTAGCCTACCTCAGGAAAAGTGGAGTTGCTGTCAAACTCATTGGTATCCTCTTCAAACACCAGAGGTATCATTTCCACCACATCAGTAGCATCTTTACATGGACTGGGAGGTTTTGGCCCACCTCCTGTTTGGAATACAGCTTGGCGATGTTCTGACAGGGCTCTCTTTGCTTCTAGCTTTATGCATCACCACTGCTGTTTCAATTCGGGCAGACACTTTTCTCGCTGATTGAGCTCCATAAATCTTCAAATAAAACAGAGCATATTTTAAAATGTTAACAATGACAATGATGAAGATTTAGACACAACAGTAACATAATACGGTAAATGCTTACGACAATAGAGTTCATACTGACAATTCCTCCTGGGACATTTTGTATACATATTAACCCTAAACTGCCCAGATTATTTTATTTGAATTTTTCTGTAATGTTTTGTGATAAGTAACTTCAAATGCATCTAAAACAACTTAAAAACAAGTTATTTTAAAAATTTATTGCACAGAATTGGTGAAATTGAACGTGTCCATATGGACACACTGGGCACTTAGATAGTCACTATATCATGTTAATCATGAGTTACCCTGGATTGATTCTAATTATCAAACAGATTTCCTGGTATAAATTTATCACACGAGATTGTGAAAATAATGCACCAGAGAGACATTGTTGGCAGAAACAATCGATTTTATCTGTATTCTGAGAGTTCCTTATTGTTGTAAAATCAAATAAACACTGATAGAAGATATTAGTTAACTTCTTGCTGCCTGCTTTGAATATCTGTCATACATATAGTCAGTTCATTGGCATTCATGGTACTTCGCGAAACATTCCCCACAGTCCAACATTACATTTGCCACATTTGGTGCACAGCACACTCCTACACACCTCATATTTTCAATCTTCACAATGTGGTGTTTGTAGCCATCGTACCAGATGTCGCTTGGAACTCGCTTCTTGGATGTGGAACCTAAGCCAGCAGATGACCTTTCTGTTGCACTGATGGAATTCTTGTATCGATTCAAGTACGTTAGTATAATTTCTCTCCTGAAATCTAGTTGGTTCATTCTGACTCCTCCTTGCCTTTTCAACTGCAAAGCATTATGGACCGATACATCAATGAGCCAGGACAGAATCAGCCAGTACCATTTCTTATTTCTAATGTTTATCCTGTACATGCCAATATTCTGATCCATTTGGTCCACGCCACCCATAAACTTGTTGTATCCTCCAACCATATCAGGACGTTCAATGCAGATAAACTGTTTATCTTTTACCGAATATCTCCTTACTGAAGAAATGAATGTACACCAGTGCAGGTTGATGCCACGGCCACAACAGAGTTATCCACCCATTTTACTACCAGAACCCCATCGTCCTTACACAGAGACTGTTCAAAATGTCCCCTCTCTTTCTTGATCATACTTTTATTGGGAGGTAAAGGACAGGTTTTGGAAATCCTGTTTTCCCTAATTGTACCTGTTCCACCATATCCTTCTTCATGTAGAAATGACAACAGGTCAAAACCTGTAAACAGATTATCAAATAAAAACAGGAATGGCAACCTTTTCATTTCAATACTGAAGTCATCGATCATTTGAATCAACAGCATGGCTACCTCATATTCGGTGTTGGGATGGCGACACTTTCCTTGATAGATAGAAAAATTAACCAAGTGTCCAGACGTTGTTCATAAACACCATGCCTTGTAGCCAAACCGGATTGGTTTGCCCCTAATAAATTGTTTGAGAGAATGTCTCCCAAAATATTTTATCATCGACTCATCGTAAGACAGCTGCTGTTCAGGGACAAACTGTTCCTCTGCATTTTAGTTGTATTTTGTCAAGGAGAGGTCGAAGTTTCCACAGCTTGTCATTTAGATCAATTTTGTTGCTGTCTATACAGTGGAGGAACCGAAGGATTTGTTCAAATCGGTTTCTTCTCATAGCATTAGTTACAAGCTCATTTCTTGTATCATACTTAGAATCCCAATATGATCTTTTACTAGGGAGAGGGTTGTAACCACTTAAAATAAGGATACCAAGGAAGCAACGCATTTCTTCACAAGTTATCAACGGATTTGGACAGTTTTTGAAAACAGCATAGTTGTTTGACTCTTCAACCGATAATTTAACAATGTCATCATCGAAGAATTCTTAAAAAATCTGAACTGGGGTTTTTGCACGATAAATACTAAAGTCGGGATCAGGAAATGTCCTAAGAATACACTCTAAATCACCATCTACCCACTGTCTTTGCCTGTGTTTGGTCAGGTAATCAAGGTTTTGTGGCTCAGTTTCCACTTCCTTGTCAACTAGTCTCACTTCTGCTTGAGAACGAAGTTGCCGAGAACTTAGGTTGTCAGGTATACCTCCATCCTCATCCCCTGAATCTTCATCCGTCAAGATTGCTGGATCAGGAGGTGCTATGAACACTGTATCTGTTTCTGGGGTACTGTCATCTTCTTTGAAGAGAATGTCGAGAGCCTCCTAAACTGTTAGATCAGAATTGAATATCCTTGACAGTGACCTACGGAAATAATAGAACAGTAGTACATTACTTCAATAGTACTCCCTCATGTTCATAATATTAGTGATAATAAAATTTATATTACATATGCTGTTATATTTATGACTGAATACATATTATGCATATAACACAACTGCAATGAATAGAATTTGTGACTCTATATCTGCCCACCGTGTCCATATGGACATGGTAGGATAAACGAGGTCCTGAACACTAGACCAATTGATAATTTGCCATTTAGGCACACAGCCTGTAATAACTACAATGTTTTATACTGCCACAGACAACTAAATAAGAAACTTAAACAAATATGAACTAAGAAAGCTACTTACTCTATGTCAATGTCCATCATTTCCACATCAAAGTTTAAACTCCCAACTCAGAAGCTCATAACTGCCACTCAACAATGAACCAGCAACAGAAAATGAAACATTAGATACATTAAACTTTCCCTTTCCAGTTTGAATTGTTACCAACCCAAATTGTTAAAAACAAAATTTACCAATGAAGAATTAGGATGATATTACATACGTGTCCATATAGACGCGCAGGGAATTTAAGGGTTAAAAGAAATATTTTAGTCCTCACCTCTTATAGACTGTGTTCCATGCAGCGATCTTGGATTTATTGGTGTTTGTATCTGTCCTTTTGGATTGTATAATTGGTACATAATCCTTAATAATATCTTTCAACAAATTTTGCAAAGAAAAGAAAAGAAAACACATAATTTTCTTCACTCACAGGCATGAAATACAGTTGCTGCCAACTTTTGCTGTAATAGATATAACTCTCTCATTTAGCGTTGAAAAGGGTACACATCCCAATGCAGTAGACAGTGTTTTCAGTGAGCGAGAATCTTCATTGAGTGGAAGAAGGCACACATTCCTGAAATAATTCCACCTCAATGCTGTGCCAGCTGTCAGCGCAGGTCAGTTCTGTGGTAACAAAGCAATAGTGCGTTATTGTTGACATTAATGTTAACAAACTATTGAGCATGTTATGAGCCATACACATGATTTTGTATCTCCATACTTAAAAATCTGTATAGTGAGTGCCTGGTGATATGAGTCAGATAGTGAATATGCAGTACCACAGGGAAAAAATGGTAAGGTAAATAAAGACCAACATGCTAAAGAAAAGAAAAAAAAAATCCCACGTGTAGGGGCGAGGAGTTGTAACCTCAAAATGCTTCTTGGCTGAAGCCGAGGAAACTGGCCCTCATTGTCATTGCAGAAAAAGATGTATGGCGCAGTTTTCAGAGGAGGAGAGAAATAGCATTATAGCATGGTAAACCAAAGAATGAACAGGGCACATTTGAGACCATCGATGGTGTAGTCCAACTAACCTTCAAGCACTTTTTCTTTTTGGCTTTTGTGTATTCCTTTCAGGTGCCTATTAAGGCCAGAAAAATAATTGATCTTTTAAAGCTGGTCAAGTATATACTGTACATTTCTATGAGGAGTGCCACACTTGGCCAACGGCAGGAGCTGATGACCAGGACAATGAATAACTATAAAAGGAATGATGGATGGGCTTATATTTGTGTAATAATGTGTTGCTGCTTAATAGACTTTTGAAATTGTGAGTTCATTACACATTATCTGCCTCTACAAAGATCTTTCTCAAATTTCTTGATATTAAAAAATGGTATAACTTGAAAACCGTACATAATATGATTTCCATGCTTTGTAGTTGAATACGTACATATATGATGTATAAATGCCTAATAGAAACTTTTTTGATCAAACCTTTCTTTTAGCTACAAAACGGTTTTCCCTTTCTCCTGAAAAGTAAGGATTTTGGAATGTATACACTTTCCAACTTTCCAATTCAATTAAAATTATTTACTTCTTCCATACTATCCCAGTTAGGAGCTCTTGACCTTTTCTTAAGCTTTTCAATTTCTTTCGTGGTATTCATTTCACATGCAAGCTGAAGAAATGTTGATGTTGATATCAATATAAGCCAATACAATATCCAGCTGTCTCAGTTTGTGTTGTCACTGCCTTTTCAATATGCCATGCTACTGCGCAATTTTCCAGAAAGTTTTGCTTGTAGATAACCAGCAGAAGCAATCATAAAGGCGGTGAACGTGCGCAATACGTCAGTGAACTACAGGAAGAGATTCCTATGACTTAGAACAAGTGTATATGTGCTGTGTAGTAATACAATGCATATACCACATTTATTAGTAAGAAAAACGTAAAACACTTATACAGTGTTTATTCACTGTATAACTAAACAAGTGTTAAACAACTGTATAAGGTCCTTTTATTGTTAAGACCCATGTAGTATTAAGTTTCCGATTATGTCTTATACATTCTTACTGTACTGGCTATGATAACAGAGATATTCACGAATTTGTATTTTTGTTGCCAAGTCCATATCAACGCCAAGTCAAGAGAAAATGGGTAAACAGATTTTAATGAAAATCAGTATGTAAAGTTGGGAAATAAGTAACTACAGTCTTTGCTATAAATAATTTTGTAAGATGCCTTAATAACTCACAGTCAAAAGAAATCTAAATGTAAAGGCCTACAATACATACAGCTCATAACATAGATAAAAAATAACACTACATAGACCATCTCCGATTGATGCTGTATACCGAGTTTTATTAAAATTTGCTTTATGTTGCAACGATATTGATAGGTCTTATGATGACGATGGGATAGGAAAGGGCTAGGAGTGTGAAGGAAGCAACACTGGCCTTAATTATGGTAGAGCCCTGGCATTTGCCTGATGTGAAAATGGGAAACCATGGAAAACCATCATCAGCACTGCCGACAACAGTTGGGTTCAAATCCCCTGCCTCCTGGATGCAAGATCACAGCTGCACACCCCTAACCGAACGGCCAACTCGCCCGGTCGTACCGAGTATAAGAGCCTGCCTCAGTATGGTGGGAAGTAGGTGGGGAGTTAGATAACTTTCCTCTTTACCATGCCTCTGGTTTATAAATTCTTCTGATACTACTGGTGCGTAACACACTGTTTCATCATAGCATCCGAGCTATTCAATCCCTACTCTGAAGCACTGATTGGAATGAGCAGTATGCATATTTAACGGAATAATGGCAGAGGAGTGTTCACAGCTGTTGCGGCCTGTTCATTACAGCACTGGAACTTTAGACTGTCAGATTGGCACTGTAGTACTTATTGTTAAAAGTGAGAAAATATTGGTTTTTCATTTGATTATTTTATATGATAACATTGCTTTTAATTGCTACATTCCTGCTGATGCTTTTGTAATGGCCTAAGTTGACTTGAGTTAGGAAAACCACACAGTCTTTCTGAGAATTCCATAGTGGAGCATGGGCACATCAGTATATTTAAAAACAAAAAACTACAGATAAGTTCGCCATGGAGCTCAGTGCCTTTCTGGAGCCCTTCAAGCTCTTGTGTGTATATTTACTCTGAGTAGATGTTGTTATATATCCTGCCTTACTTTTTGCATTGTTTCTATGTGCATTGACATTTGACTGTCCACTTTCACAGCAGCCATCTGGCACCAGTAAAGATTGGTACTAATCCAGATCTAATCTGTAACTAATAGTCCAAATGTCTTTCTTGTCTCTTCCAGTTTTTCTTAGCACTTTATACATTCTACCATGTTGATAACGATCAAAAAACTTTTGTGTAGTCACAGTACAAGCATGCATATTGTGGATAATGCCTCTGCATCATTAGAAAAACAGTTGGATTGGAAACTGTGTTAAGTGTTCCAAGGTTGTTGTGAAAAGTGAACTGTTTCACTGATGTTCTTGCCTTTCTTAAGAATTTCACAGTGGATTATTTTGAGGAATATCTTTAGCACATTGCTCATAAAGCTGATTGTCCTGAAGTCTGTACATTTCTTGTTCCTGGCATATTGCAGAAGAGTGTCGAATGTAGACACTAGCCAGTCTTCAATTATTATACTTGTATCATAGCATTTATTATACAGTACTTTAAGTATTCTGATCCCATTTTGATCCATAATTTTCATATTGTATGCTTTCAATTGGTCAGGACCAGTGGCCTTACTTTTCTCTTCTGGCATGTTTCACCTGCTCTACTCTGATCTTTGCTCCATGAACTGCATGTATTTCCACTTGTACTGTATAGGGTATCGATTGTCTTTGAAAATTTCTTGGACCTATTTGGCCATACTTTCAGTTTGTGTTCAATTTCTAGTGCTAATTCACCTTCATCATTGATTACGGCTCTGAATGTTTTCTGTTTGGTGTACCTGTTACTTACTTAATCTTTGTATGGATACTGAAATCAACATATTGTACTATTGAAAATCTTCCAGTTTCTCTACACTAGTGATTTCAAAGAAATTGGAAACTTACTGAACATCACTCTTTGCACATTATTCCAGTTCCTGATTCCTCATCCTATAATCAAATATTTGGCCACCTCAATTCCAGTTTCATCTTTCCTACTTTTAAGAACGTTTGAGCTTATCTTGTTGTAATGTCATTCCATGTCATCTTGAGATTGACAGCTTGGAATGTACCACATACTCGAGCAGCTCTGCTCCTTACTCTTAGTCTTCCTAGCACAGGGTTTACATTTTTGTATTGCTGGAGAGTTCTATTAAGGATCATCATTCGAAATGCAATTAATAGAAAGCAGCAAACAAGTGACAAGACACGTAATATATACAAGATAAGAACACATAGTAGGTTGAACAAAATGACAGGCTGTTATGGGAGGGGAAGGCTGGAGATGGTATTGTGAACAGATATGGAGATTTTCTTGTCCTTTCTAGGTTTGGTTTTTCTGTTGCTCCCTTTCACAGTGCTGTCCTGTCATATTTATCCTGTTATGTATCCCTGTTCATGCTATGGTCTCTTTATGACAATGGCACTTGTTTATACATTTCCTTTTTTATCATGGGTGAATAAATTTTTATATCTTTATTGTGTATGTATGGAATTTCTTTTTTATCTGTTTCTTTATTTATGTATTTTTATTTTTGCCATCTCTTTACTTCTTAATTAATTTCTGATATTTCTTACCTATAGCCTTCTGCAGGTGTAAAGGATGAAATGATCATAGAAGAATGTGAAGTTGGTCTACTAATCCCTTCTTCCAAAGAAGAAAACATGTAAGTACAGTTCAGATTACTTAGATTTCATGTCTCTGACCCTGCAAAGTATGGAATCTATTGCTTAGCTATTCACTTGCTGTGTCTGTGAACGAGTCGTAAAGTATCAGCCTCCAGATCCCAGCATTTTAGGTTCACTTCCTGCGCAGGCAGTCAGATTTTTGATGGACCGAAAAAAGTGTCCATTGGAGGATCTCAGCAAGTTAATGATCTCTGGATGTTCACCCAACAAAATTCATTAAACTCAGCCATTGATACCCAAGAGAGAGCGTTTTCTCTGCCACCTAACAGGACCAGCTGACCTTGTTCTCCAAAACTTGTATTGGCATACCACCACATCTTTTGGCCAGAATGATTCTTCTTGATTCATACAGTACAGTTTACATACAACACTAACCTGAAATTATTTCTTTCTTGCCATTGAGTTAATTAGGTCCGCATAAGTTCATCATATTCTACTTATTCGATGATGCCATTCTTTTGTAGAAAGTAATTAATTCCAGTGTTGCTATTTCATACAGTGTGCCTGTAAACAACCATTTTTTCTGTCCATATGTTCTGCAGAGTTTATCAGTCTCTTGTCTCTTGCCTATGATTTGCTTTCATCTGACTCCACTTGCACGCCTTTGTCTTATTCACGCTTCAGTAGTTCTAGAAAATACTGATGACATTACAACAAAAGAGACAGATTTTATGGATAACCAGCTGAGGATGGTATTATTAAATGTTCATGGCCTCATAGGTGTGATTACATTTTCCCTAGAGAGTTTTTACCTTCGAGCATAGAAATAGATAGAGAGGGCACTCCGTATGTTTCTACCGGCCAAGCGTGGCACCAACATCAAGCTCTGAGTGATCAGCTGATGTAGGGCAAAACAAGGCGGTCTTCCATAAGAAGAGCATTGCGGAGTGTTTTTAAATCCCGATTTAAGCGTGCTCCTTATGATTAATTGATTTAAACTATTGAAGATGGTGATAAATGCAATCCCCTAGGAATATTTCCATTCCTTTTTTGTATGAAAAATGTTAAGTATCATTTTATATGTGTGATATTCTGATGTGTTTATGTATCAGTTAAGCGATACGGTGACGCGAATAGGTCTCACGTTGTTAACCTATTTTAGTTCTCCTGATTTCACAAGTTTAATTTTTCTCCGTAATATTCATCTGAAATAGTTATTTTTAAAATATTTTCACAGTGCTGCAAATAATAAACTCAACAAACATACCAATAACCTGCATTTCTAATAAGGCCGATTTAATGCTGGTTAAGCCTTATAAATCGAGAAACGTGACCGATAATAACGCAATCGTCCCCTCTGCACCTATAATAATTAGGGTCAAAGAAAGTTTGAAATTACCAATAATGCAGGTGATAACCTCAAGGTTCTGTTATTAAAAAAAAACAGCTATCACCATCATCACACTTATTCACAGACCTTCACATTTAGTTTGCAGATGTACATTTAGGCATGATGATAATTATTGTTTTACAGGGCCTAACATCTAGGTTATCAGCCGCTATCATGCATGAACGCACATAGAACAACCTAACATCTAGGTTATCAGCCACTATCAGATATGAAAAAGCACACACACACACACCGAATGTTGTTCAGCTGTTCTAAATACTCAGGCTATATCAAACTATAACTGAGTTAGTTAAGCCTAATTAGATGTAACATTCACAAAACTATCCTTAAAATGTACAATATGATGAAAGACAGGAAGTCATGTAGGCTACAAGTCACCAAAACAGCTGCAGACAGTTAATACACAAATGTGTGATAGAACACAAAACTATAACTGAGGTAAGCTAGTTAAGCCTAATGAGATGTAACATTCACAAAACTATCCTTAAAATGTACAATATGATGGAAGACAGGAAGTCATGTAGGCTACAAGTCACCAAAACAGCTGCAGACAGTTAATACCCAAATGAATGATAGAACGCAGGAAACAAATATTTACATGTAAGTTATTCACCATTCTTCTCCAGGCTGCTGATCAGGAATGTTTTGAAAACCACAGAACTGCATGTCTTCACAATACTGTCCTAAATCACTGATGATTGAACAATATCTATTTGTTCAATACACTTCTTACTTTTTTTTCCTGTCTCTTTTCTCTTCTTCCTTAGCACATTCATGTCGCATTCTGGAATTGACATAACACTTCACAATTAACTTAACCAGGTCAATTTCATGGCTCTGTGCAAGTTCTTGCTCAAGTAAATGGTCCTTTATACAATAAAACAAGGTTCCATTCACTGACCTCAACAAACTTCTTTGCTCCTTAGTACATTTATATTTCTGAGTGCACTTTCAGTCACCTTACATAACACTATCACATCTTAGGAGGGCACGATTAATCCCTCATCTCCAGAGTGCATCTTCTCCTTGATTAAAGCGTAGTCTGTGTAGTTCTCTGTGGCACTCCTCAGAGCACTCAAGCATAGTGCATTCCAAATCCAGCAATATACCGGTATGTCACATCACTCACATATGGGGACAACTGTTCAAATGCTGGATGAGTACAGTAGTCATGATCAAAACCTGGAATTAGTGGTATATCTTGCAACCCTATCCTGTGATACTGCGAGAATTGCATGACACTGTAAATCTGAACTGGGCTCGGAGCTAGATGCACTCAATATATTAATTTGATCCAAGGCAATGCAGTTGCTTGAATCTGCTCCTTTAACCTCTTGGCGAACCAGCAATCTTTGGTACGCAGGTTTAAACTGAGCAGCAGTAGGGTTATTGATTTCACCACCTCTCCTTCTAATGGCAGAGAACAATACCTCCAAGTGGTCCTGACAGAATTTGTACAATAACAGGTATTTCAATTTATGCTGCTCACTGAGGACTAAATACTTATAGAGGCCAAGGCAACTTCTAATGCACACCAAAAATCCAAGAAATCCAGTCTTCTTCCTTGAGTGAAGAACAGAAGAGTCTAACGAACTTGATTTTAATAGCTGCATGATGTATGATTCTGCCTTGCTGAGGAAATCCTTTATAAAAACATCTGTTTTGGGAGAGAATGCACACTTAAATCCCTTTTGTAATATATTCCTGCTGTTCAAACTGTCAAATATGTTATTAAAAATGTCTACAAATTCAGCTGTAGCTTCACAGTCTTCAAATAAATCGTACCCTGAATTTTTCAAATACCTGAGTAACTGAACCACACTGTTACTCAAAGTTTGGGCTGCTAATTTGACTTTCATCTTTTCCGATTCCCAATTAATATGGCACTTACGAATCTTAGTAGCAAGTGTTAATCCCTCTTCTAGTTGTATTTCCACTAGTTTTTCTACATATGTCCATTTTATGGCATTACCTTCACTGTTAAAAATTGTGCCAAAAGAAGCCAAAGAATTCCTCACCAATTTCAGCATGTGGCACACATCTGGAAAAATAAACAAATGTAGTGAATATAAAAGAGTTTTACTGAATTTTAACATTGCTGCAGCATTTTCATTTATCATTAGTTCCTTCTGTAAACGAGCCACCAATGAATTTAAATAATTATTTATTTTCTTAATTCTTGTTTTTAGTTTCAGTAGGTTTTGAGAACAAATTGTGCTGTGTGCATTGAAGAGACATCTCTTTGCCTTTTTGGGGGAATTCATGTCACTTTCTTCAAAATCACCAATGTAATACTTTCTTTTTTTAGATTTGCCAGGAATGTTAGAACTAGTATTGGGAATGTTTTCAGTGGATGGAGCATGCTGCTCAGTTATCATTACTTTCAATTACTGGAAGTGAAGATGAAGTGCAAGGGGTGTTTCGACTTTTAGGTGGCTTACGATGCCTGGAATATTTGTTCAGGTGTTCTGGAAATTCAAAAACAGTTGGAACTGATCCTTTCAGAGGAAATGGATGGCCAAACCTCTCTTTGTCGAAGCAGCTAGGTTCAAAATGCTTTGAACAAAGTTTACTAAATTTTGATGGTTGAAAACCCTCTATGTTCATATTCATGACCCATTTCTTCAGCAATTTGCGGTCTGAAGGGAAACTGAAATAAGTTAATAACATAATCAGTTATGCTTAGAGGGTGATATCCAGCAATGTATCCCACAATAACCCAATGTTATTCCCCCTCCCCAAACATTTATACCTTACATTAAATAAATGATGATGTTACTTCATTTGAGTGGCTTGGGACATATTGGCCATCATCCCCTCATCCTCAGGTGTTTGTTGAATTTGTCTGATAACCTAGTGTGTGTAACTAGTTTTTAAGGTCTAGGATTCAGGTAGGTTGGGGGGGGGGGGGTTTAAACAAGGTACCATCCTGGTATTTTCCTGGAAGGAGTATTGGAAAACCACTACTCTAAGGATGGCCAGTCAGCACCGGAATTAGAACTTTCTATGTCCGGAAATCCGGCTCAGCCGCGTAGTCAGGGTGCTCGACTTACGACTGTGCTGTGAGGTCCAGAAATAAATTTAGGCTACCAAGTAAAACGATTATGTCAAAAAAGTTCAAAGTAAGATATGTCCACGATGTAGTTATAAGTCATAACTAAACTATATGTACCAAGGCCTAATATTTCATTTGGTCCCAACGGTACAAGTAAACATGTTAATATCTATGTATGGGAGAAGAGTACAAGTCATTTTCTGACTTATACTCGTTTTCCCTGGCAGCCTAGATACTGTACGAAATCAAGACAGTGTCTTTTCAGTTACAGATTTTAATCTTTACCCGTGAAAAGATATCTTACTCCCCTTTTCAAATCTCTGACTGCAATTATAAGCAGAGCAAGAAGTGACTAATTTTGCTATATTCTTTCAGACTGGTGTAATTCACTTATCACATAAACGAAAATACGTGTTTTGTATGTTTGTAACACATCAAAATTGCATAGAAAAGGTCTGGTTTGTCGACAATGAATCCTTGAAATCTCCCCGCTTACACCGATGGCCCGCGCAATTTACGATACGTGCCCAACATCAGCTGATTTGTATCTTGGCGCCACGTTCTGCTGGCAGCGCCCCCTCTATCTATTTGTATGCTCGAAGGTTTTTACCCATATCTTATAGTTATCTGTATGGAAACCTTTTTTAACTTCTCACTGGGGCATTCATTTGGTATAGCTCCTTCATGCAAATAGTTATCAAATAAATATTTGAGGTTCAGAATTATATCTCAATCCATCCCAAAAATCTGTATAAATCCCATTTGATTTTTTAGCTTTCAGCAGTTGTAATTCTTTGTAAATATCTTTATTATCACAGGCAACTTTCAGTATGTTGCCAGTGTTATTAACATTTTCTGCCTGAACATTATCCTTATATCCAACTACATTTTACATAGTACTAACTGTTAAAATTCCTTCTCACAAATACACTCTCCTTATTAATGAGTGATCCCTGTAAAAGTTTTCGCCGGAAGGTGCCATATAATTGGCGTATGTGTAGACTTGCCTCACCATGGAGGATCTACATCACATCTGATGTGGCAATGAAAATGAGGAGTGGACTAAGTGGGTCACCTGATTTATTTGCACTGTTACCAGGTAAGTTGAGCATGCAGTTAGGGGCGCGCAGCTGTGAGTTTGCATCTGGGAGATTGTGGGTTCGAATCCCACTGTCAGCAGCCCTGAAGATGGTTTTCCGTGGTTTCCCATTTTCATACCAGGCAAATGTACCTTAATTAAGGCCACGGCTGCTTCTTTTACCACTCCTAAACACGTGACCTACACTTGAGAAGAAATGATGTTAGGCTAGTAAACGCCATGGGGCGATGTAGCATGACAAAGGAACAAAACTAACAAAATTTCACTTAGCAACACAGTAAATAACTTACCAAAACATACATGGAAGTGCGAATGTTGTGCTGAAAGACCCATATCCCAAAAATAAAAGGAATAAGATCTACGGGGATTCCAGACAAGCTACCCTCCAAAAAAACCACCATATTTAAAAAAAAAACACCAAAGTTAGATAAGCTTCTTCTGCTGGGAGACTTTAATGCTCCAGTTGGCAGAGAATCATCTTGCTGGCCTGGAACTATTGGTAGAGAGGGTGTAGGCAAAGTCAATGCCAATGGAACCCTTCTACTCACGAAGTGTTCTGAATATGATCTTGTCATTACAAATAAACTCTTCCGCCAGAAGGATAGATTTAAAACAACGTGGCAACATCCCAGATCAAAGCACTGGCACTTAATCGACTACATTATTGTCCGCACCAGAGTTAAGCGTGATGTTCATATAATCAATGTTATGACTGGTGCTGATGATTGCTGGACTGACCACTGCTTAGTTTGATCTGCGGTGGCTATACAGGTTCCTTTAATATGACGGATTCAGGGGAAGGCGAGAAAACACAAACTAAATACTGAACAACTTAGGAACAACAGTATCAAGTCTGCCTATCAATTAGTATTGGCTGAGAAACTTCCAAATGAATACCCAGAAGATATTGAGCAGCACTGGTTGTTATTAAAATCAGCTATTATAGCAGCTGGCAAAGAAGCAGTTGGTTTTAATAAGAGGAAACATCAGGACTGGTTTGACGAGAACGACAAAGAGATATGTTTCCTAATTGATGAAAAGCTGAGAGCCTACAATGCTTGGCAGAATGATCCAAAATCATCTCCCAAGAAACGGAGATAAGAACAATAATTCAAAATGGAAGTCCAGAATAGATGAAGGATGATCAAAAATAAATGGTGGATAGACAAATCAATGGAAATGGAGAATTTAATCACCTCCAACATCATTAGTGCCTCCTTCAGTGCCAACAACGCTATTTATGATCCCTCCACCAAAGGTCTTAATTGTCTAAAGTCTAAAGACGGTATTGAAGTTCGTAAAGACCCTGACTCGACAGCTTCCTGTTGGAAAGAACATTTTCAAGACCTCCTGAACAGAAACTTGCATTACAAACCATTATTCTCATCATTATTCCATATTGAAAAATAGCTGATCACAAAGTTATACAAGGAGTAATTTTAATACCACCTATTCAGTACAAATTTATTCCACTATAGTGTGGTTAAATACATATGGAAATTATCAGAAATTTGAAGGGTATAGGTTTCGCCCACTATTTATTGGGCATCATCAGCCTCAAACAATTGTAAAACACATATGGTCTAAGGAGTCATAAAAACTTACTTAAAAAGTATTGATAAGTGTTAATATTGTGGATGCAAAAAGTTTTCAGTACAAATATACTAATTAAAACAAAACTTATACTAAAATTACTTTGAAAAATTGGTATGTTCGTCTAAAAGTACTAGTCATACATAGTTTTTTAAAAATAATCGTGTCTGGCACTGAAATGGATCCTCTTGATGAGAAACTTGAGCAACTTATTACATTAGGAAAATAGCTGTCAAAAATAAGGCGTCAACAGGATAAGAATAAGACTGTTAAAAGATACAGTATAAGCTCATATTGAGGCCAATATTTAAAATAGCTCAATACAGAAACTTAAAAATAAAATAGTTTCTTCGATAGAATCTACGGAAAAATCGGGTCAATTTTTAAATAATTGTAAGACAGTAGGAGGTACGACAAATAAGTTAGCAGGAACACATCCTTGATATTTACTGTTATTTTGGCGAGACAAAGTACCAGAACGGCAAGGATTGGATGCATTAACAGATTCAACCCTTCTCGCCTGGGTAGCAACATCGGCAGGGTAAGCATTTGGATATCAACAAACATCTCAACTGTGTGGACATCACTTAATAAGGAGATGGCTTTTTTTAATAACTCAGAAATTTCTTGATGATCTGCATCAAGATTTAATGTTAACAGATTCTTGATTCGATGTAAATAGTGCTCTGTTCTAGCTTTAACTCAATTGAAGTGGGCCTTGGGCGGCGTAATGTCACCAAAAGAAGTACATTTATCACTTCATTCATCTAGAGCTTCAAAGATAAGGGTTACCCACTCACCGATTAACTGCTGGTCCTGGTCAGGTACAGTAATGGGAAACTGGGCAGATTCCAGAAGCCTCTCAATTTTGTCAGCATTCATCCAACCGCTTTCACATCCTTGGATCTCAGGCTCGTAGGAAAGCTCGGCATTCCTCAGGAGCCGAGGGTCAATTATTTGATGTAGATGTTGATTCCCATAGGGAACCTAAAATATTTGTCCTGAATGAGTAAATTTATAATACCAATATAATGGTCCATTATTGGACGTTATAAATTTTCCAGCTAACTCATTCTTGGTTGCCTGCGTTTTGCCCTCGTGTGCTAAGTTAGGCTCGTCAGTTGGGACTTAGCACACCACCCAAGACGCAAGGCTAGTGCATACTGTGGAGGCCACTGCATAGGCTATTTGAAGCCACCAGCAGTGACAGTGCACTAAGGGAGCTATGTCTCATTTCCAAAAATAGATGCCTGCCTGGCCATCAAATGATGTAGATGTTGATTCCCATAGGGAACCTAAAATATTTGTCCTGAATGAGTAAATTTATAATACCAATATAATACTCTGTTATTGGACATTATAAATTTTCCAGCTAACTCATTCTTGGTTGCTTGCGTTTCGCCCTCGTGTGCTAAGTTAGGCTCGTCAGTTGGGACTTAGCACACCACCCAAGACGAGCCTAACTTAGCACATGAGGGCGAAACGCAGGCAACCAAGAATGAGTTAGCTGGAAAATTTATAATGTCCAATAATGGGCCATTATATTGGTCAATTATTTTGCGCCCAGCCATAGTAGAACGATAACATGAAACGGGAAATATTTCCAAAAGAATTAATAGGATTAACCTCACCTTACAAATTTTTAGTTACGAATTCATTCATGTTTGGTGTTATATATATATATATATTTGGGAGCTTGTCTGGGCAAATACCCCTAGCCATACAGCATTGCTACAACTATGTAACCATGTGATAGGCTACCATCTGCAGTGCGGTCCTACACTTGAGAAGAAATTATGTTAGGCTAGTAAACGTCATGGGGTGACATAGCATGACAAGGCAACCAAACAAACAAAATTTCCCACAGTAACACAGAAAATAACTTACCAAAACATACGTGGATATGCAAATTTTGTGCAGAAAGACCCATACCCCAAAAGTAAAAGGACAAGATCTACGGGGATTCCAGACAAGCTACCCCTCCCCCCCCCCCCCCCCCCCGCAAAAAAATAAAACAATCACTATAATTTTCATAAATAATATATTACATAAAATTAAATTAGGAACCTTTAGCAGTAGTAGCATGATTAAAATATAAAATTTTTAACCAGTTTAACAACGTAAAAGAAAAATATATTAAAATATGAATAAACAGATTTTACTTAATTAATGAAATCTTTCTGGTTTTAACAAAATGAAAACAGTGAAGTTTATATAAGTATAGAATTATTCAAATAAAATTGTAATTAATTATACTGAACAACTAAGTAAGGGGCTCCTTGATTTAACTTAAAGTTTGTTTCACTTTACCCCTATTTGAATAAAGAGATGTTGCTGAGTGTCCTCCGGAACGCAGACCGAAAAGATGTTCCATAACACATCACACCAAATTAAAATCGATACAAGAATATCCTGACGAAAAATGTTTAACCCTTTACCAGGACCTAAAATAGAATAATATTAACATAATCAAATAAAACTCAAACCAAAATTAAAATACAGCAGAAACTAAGCAAGGAAATTGAAATTCATGGTCAGTACCATTTGAAACCATTCAGATCAGGTAATCCACTATGTCAATCTATATTCAGTGTCAAAAACACACTCTTGTAAGGAGCAAACAATAATACTCATTTAGCGACGGCACTCAGGAGCAGACTCCACTTACCAGATAACGACATAATAATCACACAGGTACGTAAAGTCCAGGGGGAGATAAGATAAGATAACAATGACACGGTTACGGAATAGCTCGAGGCAAGATAAGATACCACAACAATAAATGGAAAGACAACAATACCAGACATTATAGGCCTTTCCTATCACATCATCGCCATACGACCTATCTGTGTCGGTGCGACATAAAACAAATAGCTATTTGCACTGATTTGGATACCCTGTCTTGTATGCATACATCTTTTTGTTTCTGGATGTCTTTCATGATGGCTGATATGTATGGATCCTCCATTATGAGATTCCCTAGTTTGGTTATGCATATTGTAACGTGTTGGCGGGGTAAATAAGTAAATAAATGCGTACAGCACCTGGTAGCAACCTATTTCTAAGATTTATTAACTAAGCACTACAACTACAGATTTACACACACAGAGAGACGATAGCCGAGCTTACAAGTTACACAAGTACACTTACACACTTACGGTTCGCACGCTCTCTCTCTCTTAGTTTCTCTTATGTTCCATCTACAATGATACACACACACACACACTACACAGAGTCATCGATTATTTACAGTACACTCTCTCAGCCACTCAGTCGCACTCGTTAGCGCTGTCACGGTCCACAGCCTACACGTCAGCCTCGCAGGTCGGGATAGTATCCGCTGTTCACTCAACCCGTTGAAGTCCACAGTCTTCGCACGTCGTCTCCTAGTGTTCCCTTCTTCACCGCTCCAGAACACTCCAGGTTCTCCTCCAGCAGCCAGCCTCAAGGGACACACACACACATCAGGAAAACAGGAACGAGTCCTCAGCTCCACAGGCAGATACTTCATCAGGCTGCACACTCCCAGGCCATCACTGACTGCGCTCCAGCGAACTCAATCTCGCTCCCACTCACTCACTAACTAACTCTCACTCTCCAATTCTCATTGACTAATTCTCACACTGACTCCAGGCAGGTCATTCCTCTCTTATACACCTGTGCTGGTTCTTCTAGAATTGTCCGGATGTTTGATGGATCGAGGAACCTCGCGAAATAGAAGACTCCAGATTAATTTTCCAGTCGTTTCCGTAGTCCTCTGCGGCGCGACCATGGATAGAAGTGAGAAGGGCCGGCCCAGCGCTTGAGTGTTGCTCGCGGATTGGTGCGCTTAAGCGTAAGGGGAGTGGGGTGATGGGAGATGCCCCCGGCGCATAGCGAGTTAGCATGGCGGACTCTATAACCATTACAATATTTACAGGGTTGAAGCTTTGGAGAAGTCAGTGAAGATTACATATAGCTTTTCTCTGGGGGTCCTTAGTGCTTCCTGTGTCTTGAATAATGTAACTTATTGCGTTCAGTGTAGATTGACCCCTCCTGAACCCAAACTGTTGATCAGGGTTGTGGTGTTCTATACGTCAGTCAGACATTCTTTTAATATCCTAGTCATGATCTTGAACAAGGTGCACCCAAAGGCAATACCCCTATAAGGTTGGCATTGGAATTACCCATGTTGGATCTCACATTTTGTTGGCTCATGTTCACCATATGTTGGTATTCTTTCCCTCTCGAGATATTTATTAGGATCATCCAGAACTGTTTTAGGAGTGGGGATGCTGCTTCTAGAAGTTTGTTGAAGATTTGATCTGTTCCACAAACGTTATAATACCAGTATAAATGGTCAGTTATTGGAGGTTGTTAATTTTCCAGGTAGCTCATTCCTAGTTGCCAGCATTTTGCCCCAGTGTGCTAAGTTGCGCTCATCAGTTGGTAAATAGCACACCCACCAAGACGCATGGCTAGTGCATACCGTGGAGTCCACTGCATAGTCTATTTGGAGCCACCAGCATTTCCAAATATTCATACCTGCCTGGCCATCAGGTTCCCTATGGGAATCAACATCTTTATCATCTACATGCTTTGAGAGTTTGTTAATGGCTTCTTCAATTTCTTCCACTGTGACCAGTTGTAAATTCATTGCCATGTCCTCTTCTCGGAGACGATCTCTAGTAGGTCTGATGTCCTTTGTTTGTAAAACCATTTGCATGTGATTTTTCGCTTACCTCCATAGGCATGTCTCTGGAGAAAATAGGCTTGCTGTGATTTTGGATCATGTATTGATTGTGTTCCGTTTCTTGAATCCTCCGTTTCCCCTGTACCTTTTGGTACTCAGTCTTCCTGCTGTTTAGCAGCATATTGTATTTTGCAGGGTTTTGTGTAAGCTTGCAGACTTGCCGGATTCATGTTCTCCCTCTTGGTGTGTAGGTTATTTGGGGTAATCCTTCTTGCTCAATGGAAACAATTGTCTGGTGGACTGTTTTGAATGCCTTTTTGATTTGCAAACACCAGGTCTATGCTGCCATTGTGGACAATGTATGTTATTTGGTTTTATTATTTTGTTTGGTTTTATTACAGTGAGTCCTATTTCCTCTTAGTATTCTAGTACCTTAGTTGCCTTCTAGCCTGGTTTATCTATTCTGCAGTTTGTTACCTGCTAAAGTGACGGGTCTATCTGGATCCACCTTTTTGGGGGCAGTATCAATCTCATTGATTTTGCTGAAAGTATGTGCCTGCTATTTTAAAGCTGGTGTTTTGACAATGAGAATACGTTCCAAGTAAGGGACTATCGTAAAAGCAGAGGAGTTTTGTTATAGGAGGCATGTGTTGCATCCTTTTGGGCTCCCCACCCATTCTTATGTTGCAAAATGAATATCGTGTATATGCCATTGGTCGTCCATTCAGTTGTTAGCATTGTTTTTGTTAAAATGACAATATCGTATGTCAGGAAAACATTATCTGGTAGCATGTTCCTGGCATTATTAATACAGTCAATATTGCTGGGGGTCACTGCTTTTCCAGTGGTAAATGGCGGGATTAACAAAAGTTAGCAACTTCTGTCCTCCTGTTCTGAAAAATGTACTGCGTGACTAATACTCCTTTAGGCTATAGGGTAGGTTGGAAAGCCTGTTCCAGTCGAGCAAATTGTAAGCCAATTCTGAATACGTCTGAATTCTGAATCTCTTAAGAGCACCCATAATGGCAGAATAATTTACCGTTTGCATATAAGCAATGTTGATTATTTAAGATATAAGTGATGCACCATGGGACTTTGTAATATGATAAATATATTGACATTTATATTGATTTTAGTTTTTAAATTTATACTTGCATGAAAAAAATGTTGCATCGCCTTGGTTGCAAGATCGCCGAAACACTGACGCTGAATGTCTATATGTCATCAAGAACAGAGTCCCTTTGATTGTTCC
Organism: Anabrus simplex; assembly: GCF_040414725.1. Classification (NCBI taxonomy): domain Eukaryota; kingdom Metazoa; phylum Arthropoda; class Insecta; order Orthoptera; family Tettigoniidae; genus Anabrus; species Anabrus simplex. The sequence continues at coordinate 33,679,797 of NC_090277.1, read as the reverse complement.
TAGCTCTCACTAAACCAGCCCTGAGATGTGAACAACCATGCATGAGTATGGCCTATTAGACAGAATGGATACGAAAGCCAATAAGTTCCAGTCTTTCCACCAGGAAAGAAGTACAGTGCTCTTATAGTCTGTAGTTCTGTCATACCTTGAAGGTCAGTACCGCAGTTTGATTGTAACCACATTGTTACATTGTCTCAGTAGGGGCTCTCATCCAGGAAACTTTCTAGACTGTTCCAAATGAACCAAATTGGTGATGTTTGCACATGGACGAGGTACAGAGATAAAGGAACTGTCAATGACATGCATTGCTCAGGCCATCCGAGGGCCACGACTGCAGTGGATGTTTGCTACTTATGGATTTCAGATCGGAGGAACCATGAAAGCAATGCCAACATGCTGAATGTTGACTTTCATGCAGTCACAGGACTTTATATTTCAACTCAAATTGCACACGGCGTGATGCACACCTTCACTGACATCCACGGCGAGGTCCACCTTTGCAACCTAGACACCATACAGTGTGGTACAGATGAGCCCAACAACATGTTGAATGGACCCATCAGAACTGGCATTGGTCAGTGTCGCATATGTTTTCCACCAGACAGTTGTTGGAGACGTGTTTGGAGGCAGTCTGTTCACGCAGAACGTCTTGAATCAATGTCCAGCGAGTGCAGCAAGATAAGGGGTTCCCTGATGTTTTGGGCTGGCATCATGTGGGGCTTACTCACTCCACTGGTGGTCATGGAAGGCGCCAAAAATCCTATCCAATGAAGAAATGACATCCTCTGACCTAGAGTGCAGTTGTATTGGCAGGATTTTGGGGAGGCATTTGTCTTCATTGATTGCAATTCTCACCCTCATTGTGCACATCTTAAGAATGAGTTCCTTCATGACACCAACATCGGTCGACTAGAATGGCATTCATTTTCTCCTGACATGAACCCAACCAAACATGCCTGGGATACAATGAAACGGCTATCTGAGAGATCTATGCCGAATCGTCGTTCAGGAGGGGAACAGTCTGGACCAACAGTGCTTTAAGAACTTGCGGATAGTATGCTGTGATGAATACAGGCATACATCACTGCAAGAGAACGTGCTCATGGGTATTAGAGGTACTGGTGGATGCTGCAATCTGCACAACAATTTCAGAAAGGCTAGCTGTATGATTGTACAACTAGCAATCTGAGGTTTTCGTGAGCATAAAGGGAACTGAAGTGTTGGTTGTGTACATGCCTATTCTATGTGTGTGTAAAGGTTCAGGACCTCTTAGCACCTAGGCAGTTCCAATTTTTTTTTCAACTGCATATTCTTTTCTATTGTTGAAAAATGCCATCATAGTTTGCATGAATTTCAGGGTGGAGAATGTTGCAGCACTGCATTCTTATGGTGGTTGCTGCAAAGGAATCTATCAACAAAGTAATCTCAATGGCAATTTGGGGTCTTGGACTAACATTACAAGCTGTACAGATCGCAGTGAAAGCGTCTATAAAAAGGCAAACGTGAAATCACACATTCTGACTCAGTCTCGAGAATGGCAGCATCAATGTACAGTATGTAATAATACATTTTGTCGCGAGGAAAACCTCAAAAATCACATGTTATGTCACGGCAAGAAAAAGCGCCACCATTGTACAGAATGCAATAAGACATTTTCAAGGAGGAGAAACCTAACACTTCATTTGCTATGTCGATCTGGTCAAAGACCTTTCCAATGTAACGAATGCAGTAAAACATTTTCTCGAAGTTCTAACCTGAAAAAGCACGTATTGACTCATACCGAATACAGGCCACACCAATGTGTTGACTGTGGCAAATACTTTTCTCAAAAGGGTAGTCTGAAATTACACATGCTAAGTCACTCAGGAGCAAAACCTCATGAATGCACAGAGTGCGGTAAACGTTTTTCTCTTCGGAATAACATGAAAACCCACATGTTAACTCATTCCGGGGAGAGGCGGTACCAATGTGATGAATGTGGGAAGTCCTTTTACGAAAAGAGTAGACTCAAAATACACCTTCTACTTCACTCAGGAGAGAAGCCCTTTCAATGTGCTGAGTGCGGAAAATCATTTTGTGAAAAGATCAAACTGAAGGTACATATATTATCTCATTCATCGGAACGGCCCCACCAATGTTCCGAGTGTGGGAGGTCATTCACGCAGAAGGGAAGCCTTAAGTTGCATATGTTTACTCATTCTGGTGAAAGGCCGCACCAATGTACTGAATGTGGTAGGTCATTTTCAGTAAAGGCTGAACTAAATAGGCATAAGAAAATTCACTATAGAAACAGCCACACCGTGGTCTAGAATGTAATTAAAGCTTTTCCCAATGGGCTAACAATTGTTAACGCATTGTTCCGAAAGTCCACCATTCTGCAATGTACATTTCAGAGTATTCAGAGCATACTTGGCAGTACATCTTTCTTTTTCATAATGGTCTGTGCAAGATTCCTTTTCCTTCTTCATATTTAAGGCAGACATAATATGAATAGCAGCCTCTTAACCTACTACCGTGTTTTCTTCTAATTCTTCAATTACCTTCTGAATTTCTGAAATTACTAAGGTAGTATTACCTTGCAGTTTCAAGAAAGTAGGATCTTACATTGTCTAATCCAGATTACTGATATATTATTGTATCTCTACAAAACCAACCATCATGGCAGGCCATGATGAATTAAGATGAAGTGCTGCTAACAAGCACAGCAACATTTCTAAGTATTTTATAGCCTGTTTCAGATAATTTAAATCACTGGTACCATTTATTATTTATTTTTGAATTAGAACACTCCTGTATATCACAAATATTATAATATTTCTAGATCCACCTGTTCAATAGAATACAATCCATTATTTCATGTGGTTAAAATTTATGCATAATCACTTGTAAACACTCCTGTACCATACAACCTTGCTGCCTGAATTTGATTTCTTCTAACAATTTGTTATTTTATATTTGCTAGTACGCTTTAATTATGCATTTTTTCAGCAGTCTTCATGTGGGAAACTGAAAAGTGAATGTCAAACTTTACAGATATGTTCTTATATAAAGCGCATTTATATTGGAAATGCTGGACCCAATACGTTAACAATATATTCCTCATTTCCTTGACAATAATTTTCAAAACTTAAACTTTTTTCTATATGTATATTTTATTGTATTCTATTGCTTGTATTAATATCTAACTGGAGCTAGGAGGTGCATTTTATTGCCCATAATTCATACATAAGGCGAAACTGATAATGTGTTTATATTAATGTTGAAACCATGTACAATGAGACATCCTTCATCAGATACCTGTCTAAATTATTCAACATTTTGTAAAGCCTAGTGCCCTTTTTGTGTGAGTATAAATCCTTGCAACCATACTTCTTTAGCTGGGGTGATAATTATTTCTGTTTTATGTTTATGAAGCATTTATACATATTATGTAATTTTCCTTTTGCTGATGTTTTTCTTCTTAAATAATGCAAGATGTTGTGTGCTGTTGTCCAATTCTTATGTTGCTAATTATTGTCATCCATCATGGTTTAACCTTGTGACCTGAGGACCCAGTATGAGTATACAAGTTACTAATGCACTAGCTATTCTAGAATTATATAAAGCTTCCCTCGGCTCTTGCAGAGTACTGTGAATCAAATGCAAGGCATGCAGGTTGAGTTCACGTATCATAGTTCAGAGTTGTGCAGTGGAAAATAAAATATATTACTTAGTGGAATGCAGGCCACTCAACAGATGCATTAGATGGAGAAAGTATTGCATTTTGAATGTGTAAGTTCATGTGGTCAAGAACAAATACTGCATCCAGTAGAAGGAGAATGAGAAAGAGATATACAATTTATAGAACAGTGTTTCAAGTAGTGGTATTCTACACATTGTAGAAATGTTCTCAAAAATAAAGCAAATTTCTATATATTTTATATTCTTGTGCAGTATTCCATCCGTGCATGTCTATTGTACATCCCATGTTTCAAAATACAATAACTCCTTGAGTCTTCTTTCTCCCATAAATCTGTTGTTGCTTATGTTTAGATTTTATGCTGTAGGTTGTGATAAGCTCAGTGTGGCAGATTATACTGGGGTAAGCAACTCTTCAAATGCTCTAACTCTACAAGTTTGCTCTGCAATAACACCCTTATGACCTCACTATATTTACCTTCCCATTTTGAGGGTTGTCTCTTGGCATTATTGCTGTCAGGTTGAAATACACTCTTTCCCATATTCCTCTAAATGCATGTGATGCATAAACTGAACAAATTTCAGGTCATTTAAAAGATAAATGCAAGGTGACACAGATGAAAATTGATTGACTTTGCCATTAAAAGCTTCAAGAACATTTTGCCATATATTCCTCTTGTGCCTCAATGTGTTGTTTCAAAGTGGGGCAGAGGATTATAACTGTCTTCCTCTAAGCCAGGGATGTCAAGCAGTGCCCACAGTAAGACATCACGCTGCCTACAAATCACCTTGCACACGTGCAGGCCGAACTTATCCCGTATAGGCGGGAGGGAAGGGGATTAAACTGACAGTACGTTTGTTCACAGCAGGGATGAGTAAATCAGATCTCTTCATGCTATGTGAAGAAAAAGATGAGTGATAAGAGGAAATTTTTTGATAGATTTGACCTTGAATTGTACCACTGTTTCCCAGGTCATGAACACGAAGGAGAAGCTTGGTGCTTACTGTGTGAAAAGCATGTCATCTGCAAAGAGTTTAAGGTAAAGCATCATTACAAGCTGTATCTTGCACGTCAGTATAGTGGTATGACTGGTGATGAGATGATGAAATTAATAGTAGAACTACGGAGTACTTGGAAAGCTGTATATTAAAGTGAATTGTTTTCATAAAGTGTGCTATAAGAACACAAAACAGTAATGTCCAAACAATGGTAGTTTTAAATATAGGATTTCTATAAAACAAGAAATCCTGTAAATCTTTGGAAGTATTTACAGATATGAACAGATTTTTTCCAGGATGAAGATCAACAAATCTTGATTTGGATCTCAGCTAGCAAACATACATCTTGATGCAGCAATGAAGACAGTGTCTGTCATTGTCATCAAGCCTAACACTGACCAAATTATTGCTAGCAAACATCTACTGCATTCAGGATATCGTTGGAAACAAATGGGTTGCTTTTAAGCAAGTTTTTATTTTATTTTTCAGAGGAAGTTAAACTATGATGAACAGAGTGTAGACAAGTGCTCACTGAAATGTTTTAAAGTTAATTCTTCGTGCCTATGTTTTCCCAATTAGAATACTCTTAATTTATTACCTTATGTATCTTGAACACTCCAGAATTTGACTCTTCATTTAATATTTGATGATGTGTGTAGTATTTAAGTAGTCTACAATTCTATTGTCTTTTAATATATCAATAATGGGTTTTAGTATGACTGAATGTAAATGAACACCTTATTAATGCCTTTTAATGAAAATGGTGAAAGGTGGTTCTCATTTAGAGGTAGCACACTTTGTTCATAATGAAGGAAGGTATATTGTGCCCTCCTTTCGAATTTCTCCGCTCGAGTCAACGTGTGCAATCCAAGACCGCACGGGAGTAAAGACACCCTGCACATAGCTTGACCTTGACATGCCTGCTCTAAGTAGATAATTATGATGGAGTCACACGAGTCCGAGCATTACACGGCGGAGATTAAACTGTCATGTTCGTATTCTCTATCCCTAACCCTTTTGATGAAAGTAGGAGACTTTAGTCCTTTTTAAATGCTGTGCATATAATCAAGTACGTCAGAAAATATTTTCATGACAAAAGGTAACTCTATTACAATAATAAAGCTCTGGACTATATATTATATCGACAGGTGTTTGAAACAGATAACCGCCATAAAGTTGCAGGAAGACCAATTATGAAAACTTCCTGCAATGTATAACTCCACCGGGAACACCTGGACCAGGATGCTCTGATAGTATTAACATCACTGAGGAAGTCTAGCCAAATACTAACAAGGCACGAGAAATTACTAATCAGGTGTAAGACAAATTTAAGACCTCGGTGCAAAAATAGGACAAGTCTGAAAAGCAAAATACTGCCAAATCATCCCAGAAATTCCAACTGTGCATGAATATCAAATCAAAGTAGTTCACACAAAATGTTGGATAATTATCAGGAATGTTATTCCCAACATTTGCGTGCCATTTGGTTTACACACACACTTGTTAGATGATGGACCTAACTGTTTCTTGACCTGAAAAATCCAGTGCCGGTATTGGTCATTCTAAAATGATATTTATTTGTTAATTTCTTGAAAACAAAACCAAAAATACATTTTTCTCTCAGTTTACTTTTCAAATACCACAAATGGTCGCTAACTGTTTCATATAGGGATGTCTTCTACATATTTGCATACACATATGTATGCAGAAAAAAGGTTGATTTACGCTATACAAGAACGATAAATGTAATATGGTTAGAATTCTACTTTTTGCCATTGTTATGGCCTTTAGTCTGATTCACTTAAATCGTCATGTCCTTGTTCTGCAATGCTGCATGAATTAGCGTTAATATTTATATTATACCCCCTTAACACAGTGGCACATATTGTTGTGAAAGCTGTTGCACACTTTTAAATTTATTAATCTTAATTGTCACTGGAGTATGGTAGCAGTTCAATTGTCAATACACAACACATAGGCCACAGGTTCACACGTGCAATGTGAAGTTGTTTTAGTACTTTCCTTCATCACAGCTAGCGCTCAAGTAATGTTATTGTGATCGTGTAAAAGAATTTAAGAACAATATTCTGGAAATTTCAGACTTGGTCGTATACTTTCTATTTTGATATACCAGGCGAGTTGGCTGTGCGGTTAGGGGCGTGCTGCTGTGACCTTCCATCTGGGAAATAATGAGTTCGAACTCCACTGTCAGCAGCCCTGAAGATGGTTTTGGGTGCTTTCCCATTTTCACACTAGGCAAACGCCGGGGCTGTACCTCAATGAAGGCCGCTCCCTTCCCACTCCTAGGCCTTTTCTATCTCATCATCGCCATGAGACCTATCTGTGTCGGTGCAACTTAAAACGTAATTTTTTGCATAAATATGTCTTATGCCTGTGATCATCGAAAAATGTGTGTAATGTGACACGACAGAATGGGTGACGGAAGTGTAACCATAGCAGCCGTGCACGCAATGATGTAAGGTATGGATGTTACCTAACAACTATGCAGGCTATGTCTTATGTCTGGTAGCCATCTGAAATTAGCAGCCGTTGATGGATGTCCATGGCCAAGAGACATACTTATGATCATTTGATGTTTGCAAAGGGAATAGTGATTTCAGTTTTAAATGCAAATTTGTGATGCAGTTAAGTTCCTTTCTACAGCAGAGTCTTTACTTAAAAGAGAATGCGTCTGTTATCTTACCAAATGTTTGGCATCTATTTCTCTGCCCAGTACACATAAAATATATTCTTTTTCATAAAAGTTAGACTTGACACGTTTTTACGCAGAGGTCTTCAATGCCGTACTCTTTTACAGAAATGTGATGAAATAAGAGAATGAACTCGAGTGACAATGTAGGACTCGTGCATCATTAACCTCGAGCGATGTGGAAATAATATTTTCACAGTATAAAATATGTCTAACTGATAAGGAAGTCAAGCAAAGTTATCTCCGTACGGGCCATGGAGACCCTTGGAGGGGTGGAAGGTAAAGGCTTCCACAATCCGTAACCTCGCACTTGATGAGGTAGAGTGGTTAACTCTACGCCCGGCCGCCTTTGCCCCTAGGAATTAACCTGGTACTCATTTTTGGTGTAGGCCGAGTGAACCTCCGGTCCATGTGCACCTTCGGAAGTGTTAATCTCGTTTCTTAAATTTTTCGACTTCCTGACCGTGAATCGAACCCAGTCCTTCCGGATGAACAGAGCACGCCTCTACCACCTCGGTCAGACAGCCCCTTCTAACTGATAAACGTCATAGTTTTTCAATGGCAAGCACACATTTGTACCTAGTGAATATAGGAAAATGTATGGACTCCAGATTATCTACTACTGACCAGTTCGCTAGAGGCAGTACTGTTGCTATTTAAAGATTATCTGTAGTTGTGGTGTGTTCATATTGAGTGGGGTTCTTCTGAGGAGGAAAGACCCTAAGAGTCGTGTGTTATCGTTAGTGAAAGTGAAGACCGCATTATTTGACACCGTCTCAAAAAATGTCGCCTAAGAAATAAGAATAGGATGTGTTATTCCAATAAATGTATTTTAGATATTTTTATTTAAAATGAAATCACGTAAGTGTTGTAGACACTGTTTGAGGCATGATATGTTTCTCCTTCCATCAGAAGCTCATCTTAATAAGCCAGAGGTATTCCCTGACGAGAAGAGTGAAAACAATCCCGGAGGAATTCTCATATTTGACGAGATAATACTATAATATGCGGTACTGTTTATGTAAACTTATTTAAAGTAGATGGTTTCGTGAATTTATAACACTCCCTTGAATACAGGAACAATAATCAAATCATGCGTAGATGTTAATATCAGGGTCGTGATTGCATTACTTGGTTTAACTGGTTGCTCTTTATGCAAGCCAAATTTGCACACCTGGTGATAGTTAAAAGTTTTAATCCCACTTGCTTCATAATGGGAGAAAATTTGCGCCAGAATTATTGGTTTCGCCTCAAGCGGGAGTCATTCTAATAAAAGGAATGTGTGGTCGGGCTGAGCGGCTCAGACGGTTGAAGCGCTGGCCTTCTGAACACAGCTTGGCAGGTTGCCTGTGGTATTTGAAGGTGCCCAAACACGACAACCTCGGCGTCTCCGAAAACCGCACAAGTGGTTAGCAGGATATAAAGCCAATAAAATTATTTTTATTATTGTTACAAATGTATTGTAATGTATAGGAGTAAGTGGGAAAGTAGTGAAGTTCATATTCAGAATTCCTAACACTCTTGATGAAAGTATCAGACTCTAGGAAATTTTTAGATGCTGCATACATAATTGAGTGCAACAGAAATTATTTCCACGACACTAATAGAGCTTTGGACTTCAAATTATATCTACAGGTGTTTGAAATGGATATCTGCCATAAATTTGCTGATTTGAATGTTTGCCACAACGAACGGCTGCACATATGGACGTCACTCTGTTTCAGCCTATCAGTTATTAAGCAATTATGTTGCAAATGGTATAAAATGTTAGATAAATTTAGAAAAATGTAAAGACATTGAACTGACAGTTTCACTACGGAATTAAATTACCTAATTGACATACAAAATACTTCTACACCAAGTGTCTCTTTATAAAGGTGATGAAATAGGGGATCAACCTTCATAAAATGAAAAGAAAGAAGAATACTATTGCCTAAGAAAGAACTCTTGCATCCTTAAGAATACTAATTGGGAACCCCGTACACGTTTCCAGCTATTTGTGGAATAATGGACTCAGATATGTGCTCATAGCAAAACATAATCAAGATCAGCTAGAATGGCACTTTGATATAATACGCTCATTAGGTTGTGACGATCACTCTTCAACAATTTAAAAATCAACGTTTACGCGTATTGCAGTCCACTTGTATTCCAACAAAACTTGCATTGTCATCATGTAGCAATTGTGAGCTCAAATCTGAATTGCCATTGACACAATTCGTTTACCCTCTTATAAATTTAATTATTACCGAGCTCGATAGCTGCAGTCGCTTAAATGCGGCCAGTATCCAGTATTCGGGAGATAGTAGTTTCGAACCCCACTGCCGGCAGTCCTGAAAATGGTTTTCCGCGGTTTCCCATTTTCACACCAGGCAAATGCTGGGGCTGTACCTTAATTAAGGCCACGGTCGCTTCCTGCCCACTCCCAGCCCTCCCCTGTCCCATCGTCGCCATAAGACCTATCTGAGTCGGTGCGACGTAAAGCAACTAGCAAAAAAAAAATTATTAGAGGAATCTACGATGTTTTTAATGTTTTGGGGGATAGTCATGAAGAAATAGACACCGAGCGAGTTGGCCGTCCGGTTAGGATCGCACAGCTGTGAGCTTGCATCCGGGTGATAGTGGGTTCGAACCCCACTGTCTGCAGCCATGATGATGGTTTTTTGCGGTTTCCCATTTTCACACTAGGCAAATGCTGTGGCTGTACCTTATTTAAGGCCACAGCCACTTCGTTCCCACTCCTACGCTTTCCCTCTCCCACTGTCGTCATATGACCTATCTGTATCAGTGCGATGTAAAGCAAATAGTAAAAAAAGATTAAATAGACACAACAGTGAGAATGTATGTGTGTGTGCTTATCAACAATTGCGCTTGTTCACTTGTTGACAGTTACAAGGAAGGGTGGTTGGAAAGCCTTCACGAGCTCCAAAAAGGAGGCAAGCTTCATACACACTGTAATCGGTGTAAGTGAATTGTTAGCTGAGAAATATGAGATGTGCAATGCTCTCAGTGTTACTAGATTGTGTTCATGTGCACTTAGTGTGATTCTATGATACAAACAATTTATGGTGGGCATGAAAGTGCCCATTAGACATGAGTCCTACAAACATGTTCATAATCTGTTAGACATTTTATGGAATTAATTGCAATATTTTTGACATATAATGCAGGAATATATAGTTTTATGTCAATTATCTAGACGCTGATACATAATTATTCAAGAAAAATTCCATATATCAAAATCAGTTTAAAAAAATATTTTTGATATCAGTGTAATGTTTGTTATTTCTGTTGAATTTCAAAGGATAAGTAGCTTGTTTATGAAGCACCCTTTGTCTTATTTTTGTTACGATTGTGCACAGAACATCACAGTTATATCCTAAGATCCGTCTTTCACGACATGGAATTTTACTGTGGCAGAGATTATCGAGAAGCTTCAGGTTCTAGATTTATCAGATGTTCTTGGTCCCGATGTTTTCGTTGGACCTCCTGAAGGTGGTAGCTCAGATTAAGATGTGGGCGACACTTCTCCAGAAGAAGTACGACACCCTTCCGAGGACATTATGTCCATTGCAATAATCTGACCGGATAAGCAGACGTGCTTGTGAGACTCGTGAGTGTCATGTAATCACAAAGGAGCAAGCTATGAGATGTTTCCATTGTTGCAAGACGAGGTGAGTAATGGCTTTTGAGAGATGCCTAGTTCCATTTTACAGATATTGATTTGCAGAATATCACAAAGAGAAACTCTAAACGAATATCGTGAATATATTCAGATTTGTTAATTTTGAGACTATATTCAAACGTTCGTTGAATTAGGTGATTTAAAAATTATTTGTAAAATTGTATCTGTAGTGAAATAAAATAGTTAATTAACTACAAAAGAAATGTAATTTATCATTATCAACTACATTTATAATCAAAATGTACTTCATGAATATATTCTTGTAGGACTCTTGACCAACGGGCACTTTCGTACCCACTCCCGTATTGCGCGAAGAAAAGTACATTTGCGATTATTACACTTGGTAAATATATCGAGGGCTCAGAATAACAAGGTTCTATCTTACTTTTTTTTTACCGACATCAAGTTTTTTGCAGCATTGAGTTCAGCACTGTCACAGATATCTGCCATATAACAAGAACGTTGATATTTGAATTACTATTCGTGGTAAAACCAGTTTTACAAAGTTCTAATTACACATCATCTAGCTTCCACAGAATAACAAGGTTCTATTTAAATCTGACTTGTTTCGATCAAGTAAACAACATTAACCAATATGATCGATTTTAAATATCATTCCGTGGTGATGGAAGGAATCTGTCTCCAGTAACATTATTTGATTTCATTGTGAAAACGTTGGTATTGCTGAGTTAATGAACAAAAGTAAGCATTTCAAAATTATATTAAACATAGTGTGACGGCTTTTAGTTTAAGTACTATTTGTAGCACTGATATACTTCGTGTAATGTGTCATGGCGGCTACCAATCATCGTTCATTGCTTATGTAATTGTTCTTCCTGTAATTACGTTTTGAAATAGTTGAATAGCAGCATGTGGAGTGGTAAGAAAATGGTAGAAATGGTGTTGAACTCTCTATTGATTGCGATACCCGAAGATTATGTGCCTGGAGGTGATTCAAGTAGTGAAGACTATATTCCCGAGAAAATTCCTCTGTGTGCTGAAATGACATGCAACCAAGAAGATGGGAAATTCTGTGAACTAATGCACACAATATATCATTTCGATTTTTGTCTTCAACAAAAATGATATGTACTTTCTTCTTCTTCTTTCCGATGAGGCCTGCTAAGGACCACGTTACAATTTCAATTCAGTTCTTCATACTGTGTTGTTTTCTCTTCCGCTCCTTCCAATATTCTTTCATCCTTTCAATATGCTGTTTCCTTCTGTCCTCGGACCACTTCGCACCACGCTTCTTGTTCAATCTTCCTTGGAATCCTTCCATACATACTACCCTCTTTCTGAAATTTCTCTGTCCTTAGTTTCTTCTTCTCTTATATTATTTCTTTCTAAATCTATCCTTACTCCTTGAATCCAGCTAGTTGTTGCCTTTTTTATCCCAAAGGTACTTGAAAATCCTTTTTGTTATTCTGGAATCATTCATTCTGTAAATATGTCCGAAAAATTGCAATCTCCTTTTTCTTATGGTTTCTGTTATGTTTTCTATGTTCCTGTATATTTCATCATTAGATCTTAATTTCCATACTTCTGTTGTTTTCACAGGGCTTAAGATTTATCTCATGATTCTCCTTTCTAGTACCTCAAGTTTATCTTATCTACAGTTTAGTACCAGGTATTCACTTGCATAGAAGCATTCCGGTTTCACCACTGTAGTGCCTTATTTTAAAATTTTTAGGTAGACACTTTTAGTTATAAAAATTCTTTGTGATACCATATGCTCTTTCCATCTTGTGTGCCGCCCTTTCTTCTACTGCAGATTTGTCTAAACCATTTTCTTGAATTATTTCCCCCAGATATTTGAATTCCGTTACTCTTTCTACTGGACCAATATCTGTTGCCAAAAATTTTGGAGCATTCTTGATGTTTTTAATTTTTTTCCTACGGAGATCCTCAAACCTGTCTTGTTGGCTATTTCTTCTAAGAGATTGATTTGTCTTGTTGCACTTGTTAGGTTTTTTGACAGTATAGCGAAATCGTCTGCAAATGCTAGGCAATTTATTTCAATGCCTTTGTTTCTTCTCCCCAAAGTTACCAGCAAAATGTTATGCTGTTTAAGCTTTACGTTCCAAATTATTACAATTTTCTCTAGAACACCGTTGAATAGAAGGGGTGACAGACCGTCACCTTGCCGTACCCCTGTATTTATCCCGCCTGTCGCTACTACCGATTTAATGATTTAGTGAGGTCTTCGGACCGGTGCGCGGGATCTGCTTCGTGCAGTTTCCGATGTGTCTGGAAAGATGACCAAACTTGATTATTTAGAGGAATTAAAAGTCGTAAAAAGTTTCCGTAGGTGAACCTGCGGAAGAATCATTACCGAAATTGTTTTATCAAAAATCATTTCGAGAAGGAGGAGTCGGACGGCCCTGCGTGGTCCTCTCCTCCGACGAGGCTCCCTCGAGGAGCGAGACTCCTGACGAGCCCGCTGTTGCGAGCTCAGGCGAGTCCCGTACATACTCTGTAAGCGGCGACCCCGCCTGTCGTGGACAGCGGGAGTGTCGCGGTCCGCGTGGCCGCGTCTCCTACGATGCAGACGTTCGGCATTGGCTACCTACCTCCCTCGCTCAGTGCAGCGGGGATAACGCGAGGGGGACCCGTCGCGGCTTCGGCCCGGCGGGCAGGTTTTAAATGAACGCAACGCCCATGCTGGAAACACTTCTTAGCTCTGTGACGAGAAACCCATGATAATGATTGCTTCTCCTCCACTCACCGTGGAGAGAAAGATCGAAAAATGAAAAAAAAAACTACCCGGCTCGTGGGTCGATGAAGAACGCAGCAAATTGCGCGTCGACATATGAACTGCAGGATACATGAAGATCGACATTTCGAACGCATATTACGGCCCATGGATTCCGTTCCCGGACCACGCCTGGCTGAGGGTCGGTTGCTAAAACTGAACGCGACATCGCGTTCGAAGGGTGGGAGCGTCGCGATTCGTGCGGCCACGGCCGCTGCCGCGTCTCTTGAAAAGAGCTTCACCCCGGTGGAGCTGGACCGGTCGACACTACCATTGAGAGTGTGTGAGACGGAAGGGTTGGTCCGCGCAGCGTCTTTGTGCCTGCCGGGGCCGGTTCGCCGCCCTTGCCCCGCGACCAAGCTCGAAAGTGTGTGTTGTGTGTGCAGCGACCGGACATTTTGTGCGACACGCACAAACCAAACACGACCTCAGAGCAGGCGAGACTACCTGCTGAATTTAAGCATATTATTAAGCGGAGGAAAAGAAACTAACAATGATTCCCTTAGTAGCGGCGAGCGAACAGGGAAGAGCCCAGCACCGAATCTCGCAGGTTCACCCTGCCGAGAAATGTGGTGTTTGGGAGGGTCCACTTATCCCGGGAACCTGCGGCGAGTTCAAGTCCTTCTTGAATGGGGCCACGCTCCGCAGAAGGTGCCAGGCCCGTAGAGACCGCTTCGGCTTCCGGGAGGATCTCTCCTTAGAGTCGGGTTGCTTGAGAGTGCAGCCGTAAGTGGGTGGTAAACTCCATCTAAGGCTAAATATGACCACGAGACCGATAGCGAACAAGTACCGTGAGGGAAAGTTGAAAAGAACTTTGAAGAGAGAATTCAGGCCATTGGCTTGTAAGGCTCGATCAAGATGCCGTAGTTCTTTCTCGATGTACTCTGGTTCACAGACACAAGAGGTCAGGAGAGCACTCCACCCCAGAAGACAGCCAGCGAATAGTAAGCGAGAAGAATCCAGGAAGAAAGGTATCGCTTATTTGCCGTATATACGGGACGTCACGGATCGTATTGGAAGGCTCCTTGAACGTCACGAAGTTAAAACCATTTTTCAGCCGACCCAACAGCTACGAAACATGTTACATTCTGCCAAAGATCCACGTGACCCTTTAACATCTACTGGGGTCTATAGGATACCGTGCAGCTGTGGAGCTGTTTATATTGGCACGACTGGCAGAAGTGTCAATACTCGCCTGACGGAGCACAAAAGGAATTGTCGCTTGGGGCAATACGACAAATCAGCAGTAGCGGAGCATGCACTGCTTGACGGAAATCATGAGATCCGTTACGAGGATACTGACATACTGGCCACAACATCCCACTTTCACGCCCGTCTCTACAGGGAAGCAATCGAAATACATAAACATCCGGATAACTTTAATAGAAAGGAGGAAGGAATGAAACTCAGCAAGGCCTGGTACACCCCTTTATATAACGTACGGCCGAAGTTTACTAATTTTTTTTTTTGTTGTTGTTGGCATTGAAATGGAGAGTCCCAGGGCGAAAACTATGCCCTTTTACTCATCTGTTTCCTAGGAATAGCCGATGAGTCGGAAAATCGCAATCATGCACTGGCGGGGGAGAAAGCGATCTGTCTTACAGGCTAAGCCAGCAAGTCAGAGGAGAAACCCCCTCTTCGCTAAGTTTTTGTTTTCAGCTAATTAAAATAACAGGCTAAACGGAGAAGAAGAAGGAGCATTCTTAACAATCGGGGCTTTTCAGGTTGTAATTTCTAGGTGGTTATTGAGTAGTTTATGTTAGAATTTGGAAAAGGCCGAAAAGGTTTTCTTAAGACCTGTCATACAGGAGCCAAGGGCCGCGATACTTATATCGAGTATTCGGCTTCTTGGTCCTGATGACCTGTTTTAGTAACGCGATGCCCTGGTCAGTAGCCTGGGCTTGGAGAATTCTAGCCCTGGTCATCCTAGTTAGCTTGTTAATCTGAGTTCTAATAGTCGGAATACGGACTTCTGTGCGTATCTTCCTATTAGATCTCAGAAGGGGGGCTCTTGTCATCTTTCTTAGTATTTTATTTTGGAAAACTTGTAATTTGGAAAGAGGAGTCTTGGGAACATAGCCCCAGGCCTCGCACCCATAGAGCAGTATGGGCCTGACACATGCTAAATAGAGCTTTCTCTTTATGGATATCGAGATGTATCTATTATAAAGCAGAGGTGCCAGGTTTGCCACACGGGCCCATGCTCGTTGCAGGGCCTGTTCTATGTTCCCTCTCCAGATAAGACTTTTGTCCATTGTTAGGCCGAGATATTTGATTTTATTAGACCAGGACAGGGGTTATCGTGTAAAATAAGATGACCAAGGCTAGGCCTTCGTCGAGAAAAAATAATTGCTTGCGTCTTGCCAGCATTTATTTTAATTCTGTTCCGAAGGCACCACTTCTCGAACAGAGAGATCCAAGATTGCAATATGGTGATGGTATCTCTGTTTCTCCTTTTAGAGGCGTAAACAGCTATATCATCCGCATACTGCTGAATTTCTACTCCCTGCCACTGGGGTAGATCATTTACGTATAGGGCGTAGAGTATGGGGGAGATTTTTCCACCCTGAGGGACTCCAGCTCGTAGCCTCCGAGGGGTGGATTTTTCTCCATCTACAGTGACATAAAATTTCCTATGTGTTAAATAGGACGTTATAATTTTGATAATATAATTTGGGATAACATGTAGGTCCAAAAGTTTGGCTATTAAATTTTCGTGCCAGACGGTGTCGAAAGCCTTCTCTACATCGAAAAATACCGCTGGCACGCTACGCCGTATGTTAAATGATCTACAAATATACTGCACGAGGCGCAGCGCCGCTAGAGGGGCGCTGCGCTTCGACCGGAAACCAAATTGTTCCGGTCGCAGTATATTGTGGGCGTTCAGGCTAGCATTGAGGCGGTTGAGAATAAGTCTCTCAAGGATCTTGGAGATGTGGGATAATAGGGTTATAGGTCTGTAATTTTGAGGGAACAATCTGTCCTTCCCCGGTTTCGGAAGGACGACCACTCGGCCCGTCTTCCAAACCTTGGGGAAGTATCCCTGCTTAAAACATGCCGAAAAAATGGTTGCCAAAAAGATTACTGCTCTGTAGGGCAGAGATTTAATTTCTTTGTTGCTAACCCTATCATCCCCGGGAGACTTTTTCTCATTTAGGTCTTTTATAACCCTGCGGACCTCTGCAGGCGTTACGTCAGATATGTCATTGTCAGGCGTCCATTGTTGTATAAAAGATGAGACCTTTCTGTGTACCTCTCGGGTCCGTAGTTCGTTTTCGTCGTCGTCATCGTCAGAAAGATCGTGAGGTACACTTTGACTTTCGATAGTATCAGCGAAGGCCTCAGCTTTATCGTAAGGTGAGAACGCTAATCCGTTGCGGCCATGAATTGCACGCCTGGGGGGGGGGAGGGGCGATTCAGAGAACGAGTAACCCGCCAGAACTCGTGATCTGATTCGTTTTCAGTGAGGGTACGGCAGAATTCCTCCCATCTTTCCACCTTTCTTTCCAGTAATCTTTTTCGTACTTCTTGAGCGAGTTCGCGGTATTCCGCTCTGTCCGCTGGGTCCCGAAATCTTTGCCATCTTTTACGGTAGATTTTTTTAATTTTAATTAAATCCTTAATAATTTCGGGAGTGGAATCATCTTGGCATGTTAAGCGGCTTCCCATATTAACGTTATTATTATTATTAATATGGGAGGAATGACGTATCGCACGCCCGCCATGTTGTGTGGGCGTACGATTGTCATTGTTGCCCCTATCGCTATTTACTGAATTTCGAGCAGCTCTTAGAATGTATTTACGGGCGTTTTGCATCTTATTAGTAAGATGCTCCACGGCCCGGTCAATATCATCCCGGCTGTTAATTTCGAAAGGTTGAAGATTCTTATTTACATGCCAAGTGAACTTATTATAGTCCAAAGATGAATTTAACAATGGAAAAGATGGCTCAGATAACCTAACCCAAGAAAGATGAAAAAGAATGGGGTCATGGTCTGAATTTAATTCTCTAGGTACTGTAAAATTTATAGGCTGATTATAGAATTTTGTCACTGCCACGTCTATGACATCGGGACGCGAACCATTACTGGGATAAATAGTAGGTTCGGTGGGGGCAAAAACTCCGATGTCATTTTCCCTCATATATTTATGTAGCGTTCTGCCCTTAGGATTTGTCACTCGTGAATTCCAATCTGGATGCTTGGCGTTTAAGTCACCAATGATGAAAGAGGAGACTCTGGACGGGTTGTTTAATAATAAATCTAGTTCCGCTGTATGTAGCGGGGTCTTGGGAGGAGAATAGGCCGCAAAAATACGACAGTGATAATTTCCATGTCTAATCTCGATACCGAGAGACTCAATAGCACCATGAGGAAGAGGGTCTAATAGGCTGTGCGTAAGTTTAGACTTAATCAGCACAGCCACGCCCCCGTGCTCATCGTGAAGTCTGTCTTTACGATAGACAGTAAAATTTTTAATTTTAAAGGGCATATGTGGTTTTAACCAAGTCTCCCCTAACAGCATTATATCAATATTGTGGTCAGAAATAAAAGCTTCAAGCTCATATTTCTCACCGACAACACTCTGACAGTTCCAAGCACAGATTGTTAAGTCCATGTCAGAACAGAATGAGCCTTAAAATTAGGGCTCTGAGAAATACTGCATAGCAGCATTTATCAGTACCATAATTTTGTCCATTGTTGTCGGACATGTTCTTATTTTGGTCGCTGTGTCTTTTATTATAGGTATCAGCTTGGGGAAATTTACTTGCCTACAGAGGTCTACGATATCCCTCAGTCCGGATAGGTCGGACGTGAGGGATGCCGCCGCTTGAGGGGCAGGGTCTGCTGTGGTCGCGCCAAGTGCGGCGGGGGCGGGAGGGGGGGCGGCTCCTCCTGACGCTTGGGCGAAAGAGAAGCTGGGGTCAACTACTCTTGAGGGAGGGAGAGTCTTAATTTTCTTGGTTTTAGAGACCTCCCTGGCCGCTTTTTGCTCCATAATGGAGACATATACTGAACAGCCTCTGAAGGAGGCAGGGTGGCTTCCTCCACAATTAACGCACCTGGCTGGGGCATTGTCCTGAAGAGGACATGCTGCAGCCATGTGATTTTCTCCGCACTTGACGCATCTCAGCATCATTTTGCAATAGTTGGCCGTGTGGCCCCACCTCTGGCATTTATAGCACTGAGATGGGCCCTCACGGCCCCTGAATGCCTCAATTTTGACCTTCGACCCACATAGATATTGCACGGAGTAGATGGTCTTGGAGTAATCCGTGTTCGGGAGGGTTAGGCTCAATACATTCAGGGGTATCTCTTTTTTAGTCGTGGCGTCACGACGGGTGTACTGATATAAGTCTTGGGGTTCATACCCCATCCCCATGAGCTCTTCCCGAGCCCAGTCTACTCCTACAGTAGAAATAATGTTTCTAATTATAACTTTGAGGAGCCTGTTGCCGGGGAGCTGGTGGGTATAAAAACTGGTATTTGACTCCTCAAAATATTGCTTTATGAGGTTATAATTCTCTACGGTTGCAGCGTGAAATTTCAGGGCATCGCGTGTATTTATCACCCTGATGTCGCCAGTACATTTGGATTTCAAAAATTTGTAGTGGCGCTGATAATCACTCTTATCAGCCACTACAATGGGGGGGATTGCGATTTTCTTCTTCGGGGTGTTCTCCATCTCTACGTCCACCACACCATCGGGCGCAGAGCTGGTTCCAGGTTGCGCCTCTGGGGACGGAGGTGGGGCCACATCTTGGGGCTGATTCACAGTTGTGTTACTTATTATAGACTGCGATTGAGCAACCTGGTTAGCTGTCGTAAAAAGAGGTTGAGATGGGGGAGGGAGGGGGGGAAAATCGCCACTAGAAGGGAGGGACGCTAGTGCACTAAAACGGTTTTCCGTGGTAACCGGATTTAGTGCTACCCTAGCCGCCTTTCGGAGGCGCGTTCTAGGGGCGGTTTTCCTTCTACCTCTAATTAATGAGTGCCATGCCGGGATGGCAGCCAGTTTGGTGACGTTTCCTGTATTCACTAGTTCTGAAATGAGATTTGGGTCAACTTCATTAATTGTAGGGAGCACAGTTATTGAGCTAGAGTTCATGCAAGGCCCAGAAGAACACTGAGGGGTTTCAGTTGCGCATTCGGGGGTGTCCCCGCCTCCCGGCGGGGCGCAAGCCATCGCCATTACTCACAAGCACTAAAACAGGGTTTTATCCAGACACAAGACAAAAATAACCAGCAAAACAACAAACATGCACTACACAAGCACCGATCACAACAACACTAGGGGCACAATCGCCGCACACCGGGAAAGGATAGCAAAATCCACTACCAGGAAGAAGGGATCCCGCTCACAAGCAACAATGCAAACCAACACAACAATGCACCAGAGATAAGGGAGCCCAGAGCAAGCACGTCCGTTCTCTTTGCATTCAAGATAAGGAGTGATTGCTCGGCACGACCCAATCGGAGGTCGTGCACTCCGAGATCCAATCAGACGACAGACTTCTCGGAGCGACCCAGTCAGAATCCATGCCCGGCGCGAACCAATCAGAGGTCGTGTGTTCAGATAGCCAACCAAACGTCAAGCTGCTCGGCGCGACCCAATCGGAGGTCGTGCTTTCAGATAGTCAATCAGATGTCGGTTTGCACAGCGCGAACCAATTGGAGGCCACACACTTACATATAAATACAGCTGCTTCCCAAACAACTTTTGCAGTCGCCAGCGGGATACAGGAGAGCGTATCTACACGACGCCACAGAAGATGACTACCGCAACAGTAGTCGAAACGTCTGGGAGAAGCGAGAGGAGTGGACCACGGCATAACAGCCCGGAAGAATTTTATTATATTGACACTGGCCGTGAAAGCCTTCATACTTTAATGTATGTATGTATTATAACCTTCCAATGCATGTCAGGATGAGATTAGTGAACACATTGGAAGCTTATGTCGAGAAATGATGTCAATGAAATCTTATATCCGGTTATCACACCTCCAGATGAATTAGAGGGCAATTGACTTGTCTAATTACGTGAACGGCATCGCCGAATTGAAGATATCAGCAGATTGATAACCAGCTCTAAACCCCGTGGTATCTGGGAAATGTTGGTAGATAGTTAATATTGTGAAACATAGGGCAGGATTATATGAATAATACGCATTCTTCAAGTAAAGTTTCCGGAATGCATGAACGGCAGTATATCTGCGACAGAATGTTACTGAGGGCCATGAAATATGTAAACAATAAATTTATATGAGAGGGCCATACCTTGTACATCTAGTCTCGCACGATCCGACGATCGAGATGAAGAAAGGAAACTGTCGATTACTAACCTAAATACGAGGCGGCAATTATTAAATAAGTTCCTTTACTAATACAGCTGATTTGTACGAGATCGTCTTACATTATGTGTCAAATGTTTCCAATTGTCAGAAACATATGGGAGCAAGAAGCTGAGAAGAATTCTGAAAAGCAAACCGTCTGCAATTATTATGTTGTGGTAGAATCTGTTTTGTCTCTGAAGAAGTTGACACTCTCAATCTGCATCTCAAAAGATCAGAAGCAAGAATTCATAGGGAAAAGATTGTATTGAAAGGAGTTATTAAAGAGATATTGGCATATTATAAACATACAATATTGTAAAACAAGATATCTTGTTATTGAATGAAAAGGCAAGTGTATCTCTTGAACTGTTAAGATTGTATTAAGGTGTAACTTTGTTCTAATTGATATCTCTAAGTTTCAGGTAAAATGGAACAGTCAGCAGACGATTATTCAGATACAATGTGTGCACGTATCAACATGAACAACTAAAATAGAGGGACCTCAAAGGATCTGATCTGAAATGTGATGGACAATACTTGATGATGTTATTGAGTGAGAGCTGAACTCGGAAGGTGACACCGTCGTGGAGCAACAACCCAGGATGAGTACTTGAATATCTTATACATATTCCGCCACGTAATTGCTTATTGTAGTTGTAGAGTAGTATTTATTTTGTTGTCAATTTTGACATGAACAATTTTAACTTGAAAGCGACCGTTATTTGTTGGACATTGCGTTGTAATATTTATGATCGTTACGTCTAGTGTGGTGAGCCAGACTACGTTGTGATAATATGCGATAGTTGTGTAAGATTTCTTTAATGTTTGCTAGCAAGGTTTTGCGAAAGTTTCTTCGACATGGATGTTATTGGTACCGTAATGGTGTTATGGTAATGAACGTTAATTTTAACCTGTAGCTCAGAATACCTCGGAGGAGCTCGGTATTTTGCGATGTGCGATTCTGTGGTCTTCAAAATGTTATGTGCTTGTGTGGAAATACAGTGTTTGATAATAGAAGTGTGATACTATTGTGGTGATATGGAATTAATGCGGCAACGTATTTAGTAATTTTATGTAATTGCCTGAATAGATTGTTCTTTAGAATTGTGAATTCGCTGTGCATGACGAGTTGTGCGATGTAATAAGGTGTTAGTTACGGTAGGATCTTTGAAAAATATTTACGTGGATAGAGAGATGTGATGATTATAGACGTGTCATTAGGATTGCGAATTTTATGATGATGTTATGTGAAGGTCCTGATGATGGTATTGACGGTAGGAACTATGTTGGTCATGCGTGAATTTTGATATTGTCGTGATGAATAATTTATTTAGGTACGAGGCCGTATTTTAGAATAATATTATAGGATGTTGCACTCACGAACACTAGTAGTTGGTCGTCACATTTATCCTATTTAAATACAAGATTGACCAGAGCGCACGATTTTTAAAGGGATGTTTAGGATCTTCGCAAGATAATCGGTAACGTAAAGATATTAAGGTCATGTCGTAAAGGAAATATGATCTTCTATGGTAAGTAAACCATATCTTTGCTAGTTGGATTTTGTAGATCATTTGAGTTGACGCCTAGTGCTAATGTAGTATTCCAGGTCAAACGTCGCAGTGGTATCCGGAGGCGCAGAATCAACGTAGTTAGACAAAGTTATCGTAGACGTTGCAATGTCTCTTGATGTTTTTTTTTATCTAGGTGCGGTCACCGATGGACGTACGAGAGGATCGAGTCTGTCTTTTAAATGCATGATTTTGATGGATGTTACATTATGTTATGATCCTGTGTCTTTCAAGCATTTCTGTTGCATTTATGGTGATTTTATGAAGTTAGAATAACGGTATTTTTCAAGTTGCTAGATAGACAGATACCGACATATAACGCGGTGATTTTTTAAAGAGAAATGACGGAATATTTTGAGATATTTGGGTAGTAAATAGCATTCTGAAGTGGATGATTCTATAATTCCCAGTGATTTATTTTTGAAAAATGCGAGATTGATAACTAATCTTTCCATGTAAGCCTTCAGCAGAGGGACACTTTGTCTCTTTTGTTTCGATTGATGATGTTGTATTTATTTGTAACAAGAGCCTGAAGTTAGGTGTTTATTTTCAAGTTAACAGAATATTTTCCTTCCTATATTCGTTTGTGTTGCCGATAATTTGCTTTTAATGTAACTGATATTTCGAGATAATTTTAAAATCATTAAACGGAAGATCCTTCCATAATTAAAACATTTCACGGAGTTTTCATTTAAAGTAGCGTAGGAACATTAGAATAGTTATTTAATTTAGGATAAGATAAAATGTTGGTCAATGCGTCTCGTCGAATATGCCAATATCTTCGATCTCTTAATACCCTATTGCGGAATATTCACGTAATTTAGGCAGAAATGATGATTACATTCCACGTTAAAAGCCACGATGATAACAGTCTACTTATTTAACCTGTGTCCCAACTCGTCGGACTTGCACGTCCCTTGAGTGGAGCCTTCATGGATCTCCGACTGCATTGCTTCGCCGCGGCTGAACCCAACCTTGAGATACAAAATTAAAATTTACAACATGGTCACAGGGACTGCTGTCAGGGCACATATAGGTATATAATTTTACTTGACACCCAACTGTGGGGCCAGAGTTGAATTGTTTTATTACCGAACGACTAGACTCGAATTACTTATCGCGTGGCAGTGGACTTAAAGAAAGGAAAACTCGAAAAGACATTGGTAATCAGAGAACATTGAATCTACAACATTGTTGGTGAAGAATGTTTGAAATATTTATTTAATCATATATGTTATGAGTAATATTGGAAGGATTTGACCGTTAATCAGTACTACGATTTTACTTAGTTTTATTTTATGACATTATGGAAGGATTTTCCGTAAAGTTTCAGCTCTTGTTAATCGGGATAATGAGTCATTTAACTCGGATAGAGCAATAGGTTGTTCCGTGTCACTTACTGTAGGATGACCGTCATATTTCGGGTCAGATCCGGAGAGACCCATACGTTCATTTATTGAATTTAATTCGTGAAGTGCTAGGCAGGTATAGGTGTTGTGGAAACACTAGATAAAGACTATAGAGAGATATTGAGAGTGATATATTATCAATAAGGAACGATATAGGAAATTACGATGGCGTCTCTTGCTCAAGTAAAACTATTACTGGAGGAGCTCGCTGGAAAAATGAATAAAATGCAGGAATCGCAAGAGAATACAGAAAAGAGAATTCAAGAGGTACGAGAATCGCAAGAGAGTACAGAAAAGAGAATTCAAGAAGCACAAGAAAATACAGAAAAGAGAATTCAGGAAGCACAAGAAAATACAGAAAAGAAAATTCGGGAGGCACAAGAAAATACCGAGAAAAGGATTCAGGAGGTACGTGAGTCGCAAGAGAATACTGAGAAAAAGATTCAGGAGGCACAAGAAAATACCGAGAAGAAAATCCAGGAATCACAGGATACTACCGAAAAGAGAATTCGAGAATCACAGAAAAATACTAGAGCAGAAATCCACGAATCCCACGAGAAAATGCAAGGAACTTTTGACAGAATCACCGATATGGTGCAAGAAAATGTGAAGGTGATGCAAGAAGAGATTGTATCATTAGGATCGAAAGTCGCCGAAGTACAAGGAGAAGTATTAAATTTAAAAGAAGAAGTGAATGCAGCGATGATTGAGAATAAGAGAAATTTTCAAGAAAAATTCGAAGAATTGAAGGATGATTTTAAGTCAAGCATCCAAGAGTTGCGAGTTCAAGTCGACCATGACCTTAAAGAGCTCAAAGAAGAAGTAGACGGGATGCAGGAGAAGATGAAAGAGTCTGATAATAATTGGGATGGAAAACTCAAGAAGGTATCGGATGAAGTCATTATCACCAATGAGAATATACGGAAAGAGATAACCCAAGCAAGAGAACAGATCAATGACAGATTCAATTTGATAACGGAAGAATCTGAAGAGAATAAAGCTTTGATGAATCAGCAAATAAAAGGATTAAAAGACGATTTAAATGCTATTCAAAAGGACGTACAGAACCTGAGGATTGAAAACGAAACAAATAGGAATTTGGTATCATCGTTGAACGACCGACAGACGATAATTGAGGATGGAAGGAAGACTGAAGTAAACAGTCAATTTGAGATACCACAGTTTTGCGTTGATATTAATGACAACGGGACAATTCATACAGGAAGTGGAACCCAGATTGTTAACATTATACGCACTTATGAAGATAGGCCTAAGAAATTTAACGGAAATATAGGATCCAGTATGACTCCTCGTGGTTTTCTAAGAGAGATTGAGGAATATTTTAGGGAGACAAAGGTATCTACAGAGCGCCAGTTAAAGACAGTGGAGAAACACTTAGAAGGTGCACCACTCATTTGGTTTAAAGCTTTTCGCTACGTTTTTGAGGATTATGCAGGCTTTAAACAAGCTTTCTTGGATAAATTCTGGGGAATAGACGTACAGCAAGGAATCAGACTCGATCTATACTCGAAGAAATATTCTTTAACAGGACCGAGTAGGTTTGCCGAATACTTCACGATGCAATTTCATCGACTGAAGGAGCTTGATTCTCCACCTACAGAGACGGAAATGGTACGAGCTATAATCAAACAGTTCCCTGCGGATATACAGAGATTATTGACGGCGGCAAACATTCAATCAGCCGTGCAAGCGGAGTCGATACTTCGGCAAATTGACAGCACGACAACACATACTAATAGCCGCATAGTAAGACACGTCGATCCGACGGTAAACGTGGTAACACCAGCGGGAGATGAAGGTGTAGAAAGAAACCAGGGATATAATAGTCACGGTCAAGGAGATAGACCTAGGACGAATGAAGGCTACAAAAGAGTGGAACATAGGGATGAGAAGAGTGACAAGACACGCCAGAAGTGGGCACCGTCTCGAAACGAAGAGCGGAGATATCCTAGGTATTACAGAAATACAAGGTGGAGTCGAAACAGAGATAAATGGCCGTACCGCAGAGATAGGTATCGAGGAAATTCAAGACAATCAGATATTCGACAGGACGAGGAGATAAACAAGGAAAGAGAAAGGTACCTTGGCGAATTAAGAAAGCAGCAGGAGTGTAAGCAATGGGAACGAGCGATATTGAATCAAGATATGAACGCTGATTGCGTGGGCGCGACTAGTCTGTTGTATCAACAAGAACAAAGAAAAGAAAGCGCTGATAAAACGTTAAATCCCGCAGCCACACCATTTGACAAGAATAATCAAGGCAATGACGGGGTGAAAAAAAAAACTTCGTTTTGGAATCAATGACAAATAATAGAATTAGTAAATTAAACCCAAATTATAGGCAGCACGAATGGGTCATAGCAGGAATCGAATCGTGGGAATTTGAACCCGAGGAATTGTTGCACGAAGATGGTCTACCTAAAGGAGTGAAATTAAAGAGAGGACTGCCCGTTATTTACGTCACAATATTGGGTATTCGAGTATTGTCATTATTGGATACTGGAGCGAGTATAAGTATCATCTCCAAACTACTATTCTCAGAGTTACAAGGCAAAGCACACTTGCCTGTAATTCCGATTGCCAACATGAAAATCAAGGGCATAATTCCAGACAAGGTCACGAGATGCAAGATACAAACTTATTTGCCAATAGAAATTGGGGGAAATTTGTTGGAACATCCATTTGTAGTCATGGACAAAATCCAATATAACTTAATTATTGGATCAGATTTTATCAGGGAAAACAACATAGTAATTGATTTAAAGAAAGAAGAAATAAGGATCAGATGTGACGGTGAAAGAGGACAGGACATTACAGCTAGAATAGAAAACAAGGAAACGAGCGAGCTACAGAAAACCATGAATATTTCAATAAACGAAGCTGCCCATGTTGCCGAGAAGATAATGGAAAGATACGACACAGAAGATGCTGTATGTGGACAGGCAATCGACAGTGGAATACGAGGAAATCCTGAACAGCAAGGAATAATTGAGAATCTGCTGAAAAGGTATAGCAATGCTTGTAAGAAAACCAGCCGTATCTTGTCCTACGGAAAAATTCTATTCCAAGTTTGCACATTTGTACATCGGGCCGTTCAAAGTTATTGAAGCACTGGGCAATAACGCATATAAAATACAGAGTTTGGAGTCCAACAACATTGCTATTTTCAATGCTTCAAGCCTTAAACAGTACAGTTTCCCGATCGTTGAAGAGGAGGAAATCAATATCATCGTGGAAGTCGAAAGAAACGGAGATGCTTGGGATGTTTATTCGCTGACCGACGGATCAGATGACGAATGATAAAATCCAGACAGGATTGGAAGACAGGATATGGAATAACAGTATCTCAAGACCAGAGTTATTTTCGTTCATTTCAGACATGATAAAAGAAGATTTCATTGAAGAAGAGAATTATGACAAGATCTGGCATGAATATGAAATTTCTCCTTTCATACGAAATTTCATTTTTTGAGTAGAGGAGGAATATAACCTTCCAATGCATGTCAGGATGAGATTAGTGAACACATTGGAAGCTTATGTCGAGAAATGATGTCAATGAAATCTTATATCCGGTTATCACACCTCCAGATGAATTAGAGGGCAATTGACTTGTCTAATTACGTGAACGGCATCGCCGAATTGAAGATATCAGCAGATTGATAACCAGCTCTAAACCCCGTGGTATCTGGGAAATGTTGGTAGATAGTTAATATTGTGAAACATAGGGCAGGATTATATGAATAATACGCATTCTTCAAGTAAAGTTTCCGGAATGCATGAACGGCAGTATATCTGCGACAGAATGTTACTGAGGGCCATGAAATATGTAAACAATAAATTTATATGAGAGGGCCATACCTTGTACATCTAGTCTCGCACGATCCGACGATCGAGATGAAGAAAGGAAACTGTCGATTACTAACCTAAATACGAGGCGGCAATTATTAAATAAGTTCCTTTACTAATACAGCTGATTTGTACGAGATCGTCTTACATTATGTGTCAAATGTTTCCAATTGTCAGAAACATATGGGAGCAAGAAGCTGAGAAGAATTCTGAAAAGCAAACCGTCTGCAATTATTATGTTGTGGTAGAATCTGTTTTGTCTCTGAAGAAGTTGACACTCTCAATCTGCATCTCAAAAGATCAGAAGCAAGAATTCATAGGGAAAAGATTGTATTGAAAGGAGTTATTAAAGAGATATTGGCATATTATAAACATACAATATTGTAAAACAAGATATCTTGTTATTGAATGAAAAGGCAAGTGTATCTCTTGAACTGTTAAGATTGTATTAAGGTGTAACTTTGTTCTAATTGATATCTCTAAGTTTCAGGTAAAATGGAACAGTCAGCAGACGATTATTCAGATACAATGTGTGCACGTATCAACATGAACAACTAAAATAGAGGGACCTCAAAGGATCTGATCTGAAATGTGATGGACAATACTTGATGATGTTATTGAGTGAGAGCTGAACTCGGAAGGTGACACCGTCGTGGAGCAACAACCCAGGATGAGTACTTGAATATCTTATACATATTCCGCCACGTAATTGCTTATTGTAGTTGTAGAGTAGTATTTATTTTGTTGTCAATTTTGACATGAACAATTTTAACTTGAAAGCGACCGTTATTTGTTGGACATTGCGTTGTAATATTTATGATCGTTACGTCTAGTGTGGTGAGCCAGACTACGTTGTGATAATATGCGATAGTTGTGTAAGATTTCTTTAATGTTTGCTAGCAAGGTTTTGCGAAAGTTTCTTCGACATGGATGTTATTGGTACCGTAATGGTGTTATGGTAATGAACGTTAATTTTAACCTGTAGCTCAGAATACCTCGGAGGAGCTCGGTATTTTGCGATGTGCGATTCTGTGGTCTTCAAAATGTTATGTGCTTGTGTGGAAATACAGTGTTTGATAATAGAAGTGTGATACTATTGTGGTGATATGGAATTAATGCGGCAACGTATTTAGTAATTTTATGTAATTGCCTGAATAGATTGTTCTTTAGAATTGTGAATTCGCTGTGCATGACGAGTTGTGCGATGTAATAAGGTGTTAGTTACGGTAGGATCTTTGAAAAATATTTACGTGGATAGAGAGATGTGATGATTATAGACGTGTCATTAGGATTGCGAATTTTATGATGATGTTATGTGAAGGTCCTGATGATGGTATTGACGGTAGGAACTATGTTGGTCATGCGTGAATTTTGATATTGTCGTGATGAATAATTTATTTAGGTACGAGGCCGTATTTTAGAATAATATTATAGGATGTTGCACTCACGAACACTAGTAGTTGGTCGTCACATTTATCCTATTTAAATACAAGATTGACCAGAGCGCACGATTTTTAAAGGGATGTTTAGGATCTTCGCAAGATAATCGGTAACGTAAAGATATTAAGGTCATGTCGTAAAGGAAATATGATCTTCTATGGTAAGTAAACCATATCTTTGCTAGTTGGATTTTGTAGATCATTTGAGTTGACGCCTAGTGCTAATGTAGTATTCCAGGTCAAACGTCGCAGTGGTATCCGGAGGCGCAGAATCAACGTAGTTAGACAAAGTTATCGTAGACGTTGCAATGTCTCTTGATGTTTTTTTTTATCTAGGTGCGGTCACCGATGGACGTACGAGAGGATCGAGTCTGTCTTTTAAATGCATGATTTTGATGGATGTTACATTATGTTATGATCCTGTGTCTTTCAAGCATTTCTGTTGCATTTATGGTGATTTTATGAAGTTAGAATAACGGTATTTTTCAAGTTGCTAGATAGACAGATACCGACATATAACGCGGTGATTTTTTAAAGAGAAATGACGGAATATTTTGAGATATTTGGGTAGTAAATAGCATTCTGAAGTGGATGATTCTATAATTCCCAGTGATTTATTTTTGAAAAATGCGAGATTGATAACTAATCTTTCCATGTAAGCCTTCAGCAGAGGGACACTTTGTCTCTTTTGTTTCGATTGATGATGTTGTATTTATTTGTAACAAGAGCCTGAAGTTAGGTGTTTATTTTCAAGTTAACAGAATATTTTCCTTCCTATATTCGTTTGTGTTGCCGATAATTTGCTTTTAATGTAACTGATATTTCGAGATAATTTTAAAATCATTAAACGGAAGATCCTTCCATAATTAAAACATTTCACGGAGTTTTCATTTAAAGTAGCGTAGGAACATTAGAATAGTTATTTAATTTAGGATAAGATAAAATGTTGGTCAATGCGTCTCGTCGAATATGCCAATATCTTCGATCTCTTAATACCCTATTGCGGAATATTCACGTAATTTAGGCAGAAATGATGATTACATTCCACGTTAAAAGCCACGATGATAACAGTCTACTTATTTAACCTGTGTCCCAACTCGTCGGACTTGCACGTCCCTTGAGTGGAGCCTTCATGGATCTCCGACTGCATTGCTTCGCCGCGGCTGAACCCAACCTTGAGATACAAAATTAAAATTTACAACATGGTCACAGGGACTGCTGTCAGGGCACAGTATGTATGTATGTATGTATGTATGTTTATTGTTTTCATTTTCTAATATTTTGACCTAATATTAATCCTTGGTTTCGTCTTAATATAGCTTAGGTTTTTTTTTATTGAATAAACCCTTTACCGTCCAGAATATCTCAGTTGTTGTTCAGTGTGATATAGATATGTTCAGCCATCCGTGATAGCATACAATGATATGCCTATCAATTTGTAATATGTCATTAATGTCACGAGTCTAGACAATCTGGAAACGATTATCATAATCATACGCAATCAAGTAGTAGGCCTATATCTAATGGTATGACGTTAAACACAAAATCAGTCATGGTATATAAATTCATTGCAAATTCTCAATCTGGAACGTGATAGCCCAATAGGATTCCTATTGCAATTCGATTCCATCGTCATTTGTATATGTTAACCCATCCAGTGATATACATAACCGCATTTAACCGACATTGCGGCACCATAACTAGCTCTGATGTTCATGTGTCTCAATTTCATCTCGCTAGAAAGAAGAACCTGTGGAAGACCCTGAGTGCGGTGCTCCATGACGCCGACTGTACGGGTGCAGTAGGGCTTTTCACATTTCACGGCACTCAGCGTGTAACACTCCAGTCGCACTTCACGTAGAAGATAAAACCTAGTCATGAGTAACATTGAAATGGATGTTACACCTACGATATTTTGCAATAGAGTCATCTATATTCACAAGCCAATCTGTACAAACATTATTGTTGCCGCACCAAAGATCTTTAAATGAGCAGAATTACAATTAAACGTTTTCCCTCATTTATTCTGGTGGTCATTCTTCATGCATTATTGTACACTTGAAAGTTCAATGTTATTTCATTATGACAGTGATCGATTGTTCTTTTGATCTCAATTAAAACTTAACAACTTTTTTTTTGCATAAATTCAGAGCGTGTACCTAATATTTTATGTACTCAGCCTTACTAGTAGCATTAGAATAACAATGAGTCGTTGACTATCAGTCTGACACTCCGAGTTGTTGTAATTCAAACATTCCATGAGTCAACAAAAATTGAACCAATCATTTCGCATCGCGTTGTTTCACCATAAACACCAACCAGAGAAAAATATAAATGAATGCACTTTACCATGCTATTAGCACTGTTAAACTCTGTATAAAATCCTGAGGAATGGCGTCAATCCTATTCGTAAATCGGAAGTATGTCATATAAGAACTGGTGCTCTGCTTCAGCATCATGTTTACTACTTCCTCTTAAAACAATAATCACCACCACCACAACTTTAGTACTATAGCTGACGTAGCTGTGTTGTTGAGTCATCAGTCCATAGACTGGTTTGATGCAGCTCTCCATGCCACCCTATCCTGTGCTAACCTTTTCATTTCTACGTAACTATTGCATCCTACATCTGCTCTAATCTGTTTGTCATATTCATACCTTGGTGTACCCCTACCGTTCTTGCCACCTACACTTCCTTCAAAAACCAACTGAACAAGTCCTGGGTGTCTTAAGATGTGTCCTATCATTCTATCTCCTCGTCAAATGTAGCCAAATCGATCTTCTCTCACCAATTCGATTCAGTATCTCTTCATTCGTGATTCGATCTATCCATCTCACCTTCAGCATTCTTCTGTAACACCACATTTCAAAAGCTTCTATTCTCTTTCTTTCTGATCTAGTTATCGTCCATGTTTCACTTCCATACAATGCCACGCTCCACACAAAAGTCTTCAAAAACATCTTTCTAATTCCGATATCAATGTTTGAAGTGAGTAAATTTCTTTTCTTAAGAAAGCTCTTCCTTGCTTGTGCTAGTCTGCATTTTATGTCCTCCTTACTTCTGCCATCGTTGGTTATTTTACTACCCAAGTAACAATATTCATCTACTTCCTTTAAGACTTCGTTTCCTAATCTGATATTCCCTACATCACCTGCCTTCGTTCGACTGCACTCCATTACTTTTGTTTTGGACTTATTTATTTTCATCCTGTACTCCTTACCTAAGACTTCATCCATACCATTCAGCAACTTCTCGAGATCTTCTGCAGTCTCAGATAAAATAACAATATCATCGGCAAATCTCAAGGTTTGGATTTCCTCTCCTTGGACTGCGATTCCCTTTCCAAATTTCTCTTTGATTTCCTTTACTGCCTGTTCTATGTAAACATTGAAAAGGAGAGGGGACAAACTGCAGCCTTGCCTCACTCCTTTCTGGATTGCTGCTTCTTTTTCAAAGCCCTCGATTCTTATCACTGCAGACTGATTTTTATACAGGTTGTAGATAATTCTTCGTTCTCGGTATCTGATCCCTTTCATCTTCAGAATCATAAATAGCCTGGTCCAATCAACATTATCGAATGCCTTTTCTAGATCTACGAATGCCATGTACGTGGGCTTGTCCTTCTTGATTCGATCCTCTAAGATCAGACGTAAAGTCAGGATTGCTTCGCGTGTTCCTACATTTCTTCTGAAGCCAAATTGATCTTCCCCCAACTCAGCTTCAACTTGTTTTTCCATTCTTCTGTAAATAATACGTGTTAAAATTTTGCAGGCATGAGATACTAAACTAATAGTGCGGTAGTTTTCACACCTGTCAGCACCGGCTTTCTTGGGAATAGGTATAACAACATTCTGCCGAAAATCGGGTGGGACTTCTCCTGTCTCATACATCTTGCACACTAAATGAAATAACCTTACCATGCTGGTTTCTCCTAAGGCAGTCAGTAATTCAGAGGGAATATCATCAATTCCAGGTGCCTTGTTCCTATTTAGGTCACTCACAGCTCTGTCAAACTCTGACCTCAAAACTGGGTCTCCCATTTCATCAGCATCAACAGCCTCTTCATGTTCCAGAAATAAATTATCTACATCGTTACCTTGATACAACTGTTGGATATGCTCCTGCCATCTTTCTGCTTTGTCTTCTTTCCCTAGAAGTGGCTTTCCATCTGAGCTCTTAATATTAATGCACCTAGATTTCCTTTCTCCAAAGGTTTCCTTGATTTTCCTGTATGCAGCATCTACCTTTCCCAGGACCAT
Organism: Anabrus simplex; assembly: GCF_040414725.1. Taxonomy (NCBI): domain Eukaryota; kingdom Metazoa; phylum Arthropoda; class Insecta; order Orthoptera; family Tettigoniidae; genus Anabrus; species Anabrus simplex. The sequence continues at coordinate 33,646,091 of NC_090277.1, read as the reverse complement.
ACAGCCTTCGACATCCTTGCACTTCTCCTTCAGCCATTCTTCCTTAGCTACCTTGCACTTTCTATCCACTTCATTCTTTAATCGCCTGTATTCTTTTCTGCCCTCTTCATTTCTAGCATTCTTGTATTTTCGTCGTTCATCAATCAGGTCTAGTATCTCCTGAGTTATCCACTGATTCTTAGTTGATCTTTTCTTCCTTCCTAACATTTCTTCAGCAGCCCTACTGACTTCATTTTTCATGACTCTCCACTCTTCCTCTACTGTGTTTCCTTCGGCCTTTTCATTTAGTCCTTGTGCAACATGTTCCTTGAAACAATCCATCACACTCTTTTCTTTCAACTTGTCTAGATCCCATCTTTTTGCATTCTTTCCTTTCTTCAATTTCTTCAACTTCAGATGGCATTTCATGACCAACAAGTTGTGGTCAGAGTCCACGTCTGCTCCTGGGAAAGTTTTGCAATCCAACACCTGGTTTCTGAATCTCTGCCTAATCATAATGAAGTCTATTTGATACCTTCCAGTGTCTCCAGGTCTCGTCCACGTATACAGCCGTCGTTTGTGGTGTTTGAACCAAGTATTGGCGAGGACTAAATTATGGTCAGTGCAGAACTCAACCAGCCGACTTCCTCTTTCGTTCCTTTGTCCCAATCCAAATTCTCCTACTGTGCTACCTTCTCTTCCTTGGCCTACCACTGCGTTCCAGTCTCCCATCACAATTAGATTCTCGTCACCTTTTACATATTGTATTAAATCTTCTATCTCCTCATATATTCTTTCAATTTCTTCATCATCCGCTGAACTAGTAGGCATATAGACCTGCACTATTGTGGTGGGCATTGGTTTGGTGTCTATCTTGGCGACAATAATTCTTTCACTATGCTGGTCGTAGTAGGTTATCCGCTGCCCTATTTTCTTATTCATTATTAAACCAACTCCTGCATTACCCCTGTTTCATTTCGTGTTGATAATTCGGTAGTCACCTGACCAAAAATCCTGTTCTTCCTGCCAACGTACTTCACTTATACCAACTACATCTAACTTTAGCCTATCCATCTCCCTTTTCAGATTCTCTAACCTACCACAACGATTCAAACTTCTAACATTCCACGCTCCAACTCGCAGAATGTCAGTATCCATCTTCCTGATGATCGCCCCCTCTCGTGTAGTCCCCACCCGGAGATCCGAATGGGGGACTAGTTTACCTCTGGAATATTTTACCCGGGAGGAAGCCATCATCAGTACATCATTCATACAGAGAGAGCTGCATGTCCCCGGGAGGTGGTTACGGCTGTAGTTTCCCGTTGCTTTCAGCCGTGTAGCAGTATCAACACAGCTAAGCCATGTTGAGTATTATTACAAGGCCGTATCAGTCAATCATCTAGACTGCCGCCCTTGCAACTACCGAAAGGCTGCTACCCCCCTTTCGATGAACCATTCGTTAGTCTGGTCTCTCAACAGATACCCATCCGATATGGTTGCACCTGCGGCTCGGCTATCTGCATCATTGGGACACGCAAGCCTCCCCACCGCGGCAAGGTCACATGGTTCGCAGAGGAGGCTGACGTAGCTATAGTCTAAATTTCCAAGTATAGGACATGAGATATTTTGTGAGACTGAATATAATGGCCGCCCACTTGTTTCCCCGTGGTCGTCGGGAGACTCACAGTTAGTATTACCACTGAATAGCAGAGAAGGAAATGATTTCAATTCTATTTTGAACTTTTTCTTATATGCCGTCATAGCAGATGCCCTGTTTTGAATCTGTCACAAGCGAATATACTTATTTCTGTTACGAGTTAATAATTGTTGGAATTTCTGTTATTCGTCAGTTTATATTGTAGCAATGACTCCTCATTAAGGGAGGTTTGGAAGTCCCACTCTCTGCACCCTGCTCAGTCGCTGTTGTTCCGCGCCACAGTTTTCAGTCGTTCGTGGTTTCCAAATAGTAGGTGTTGACCCTGCTCCAGAATCTACCTTTAAAATGAGAAGGAAAGGAGACACTTTCAAGGGGGCAACTGCCTTAAGGCAAAGGTTACAACGAGGTTCAACCCAATTATGCTTTTAAAATTAAAACGGTTCTTAAAATTTTGGTTAGAGGAAATATTGTAAGGAGTGATTTTTACATTTCAGCGAAACCACGTAGGTGACCGTGTACGATGTGCAGAAAGTCTCTAGACACACGTAAGGCCATTTCCTGTATTTTGGATCAATATATCTTCAAACATAGAAAAATACATTAATTATGGTACTCTCCCATGAGCACCAAACAACATCCTAGGTCCCTGAGCTTTTGTTATTTTGTTATTTCGCATTTATATTTGAGACCTCTGAAGCTAGGTTCATACTGCAGTTTCTTTTCAACACCAAAGTCTTTGCCGTGCGTGCTGTCTTTCAATTCGTATTGTTGGGTCGGTTAATTAGCCGCTGTTCCGTTTCCTATCGCTAAATATTGTAACCATACGTTTGATTATAAACTTCAAATGATAACCAGGATACTTCTTCAAACACTTTGAATCAATAGAATTACTAGAAATACTCGGCAATAGACATCTGATGTTGACTGTTCCTAAGCAATCCTCCTTTAGTCACGGATTTATTTCCTATGATTATTAATATCTCAAAAGTCTCTCAGTAATATATAACATCCGAAATCTTATCTGCGATTTAAAAGTCGCTCAACGGACAATTGAAGTGCAGATGTGTAATAATTTGAGAATGCATTCTGTAATATTAATGAAAGTATGGTTTATTTTTCTGTTTCCCTATTGGTTGCTCCCGCTCCTATTCCTTCCCCATTGCTTCTCAAACGTGGTCCTGGTGACTGGCTGCATCCAGTGATTCACACTCATTTTCGCTTTATTTGTCGGAAAATTCAATTGTTTTTAGCGTATCCTTTCCAACCCAAGGCTGCTGGGCTCCTAGCATCGGAGCGTAAATCTTCAGTGTATATTGAATGATAGCTTGGTACTTGTGTCATTGATTGGGTGTTTAAATGGGGTAAGTGTGTGTTTGCTGGGCCCATAGACAGTATGGCTTTATTATTTAACTTCATTTTCAGTTGAGTCAGTGTGCACTTTACTATATTTATTTCTTGTATGCTTTGTGTAAGAAAATTGGAAATAGGTTCGACATTACATTAACTTTTTTGAAGAAGTATATTGAACATTCCAGGCTTGTGTCAATGTCATACTTTCGTATGTGTACGCCTATTATGTTATGACCCCCTCAGACTGATTCTGATGGTTCCATTAGCTTCTGCTTCGAAGGCTAGTGCAGTGCCACGTCTGGTGAGCCATCTGGTGATGAATGAATGTACCACTTCCAGTTCTATTACGTCTAAACTCAAACCTCACTCTTTGAGAACCCTTTCTCGTGAACACTCGATATTTTCTTCTGAAGATGCAGAGCAAAGTTCTCTGAAAAACAAAGAATTTCACCTTATTTTCTGGGCATGGTATAAGCCCAAAAGCATATATCATGTCTATATTTACTGTAATTTGTTTTCTCTTGGTGTATTATTATTTGTTATTTGTCATTTTCTTTGTAAAGTGATTGCTTTATAATTATTACTTTGAAATATACAGTATTATGTATTAAGCACTCATAATTAATAATAAACATGAACACAACAGGAGGGAGGGTAGAAAAAGTCAACAGCTTCAAATATCTTAGTGATATTATGCAGTCTAATAGCTTAGAAGAAGAGGCAATCAAGGCAAGAATAAGAAAGATGGAATTAAGAGTACCAGTTGATGAAAGATGTGTACAACATGAAATCACCAAGTCTGAGAACAAAACTAAGGCACTATAACACCGTGATCAAACCAGGAGGACTATACGCTGCTGAGACCTTGGATTTAACAAGCAGAGGATTGCTGGAACAACTGGAGAAGAAAGAAAGGAATATTCTGGGACCTATATATATCCGTGGACAACGAAGATTAAGATTAAGAACTAACAACAATGATGAAGAAGAGACAAATACAAATTTATGGACATCTCCTATGTATGAATCAATAAAGGCTGACTCAAAAACTTGTAACACATTTTGAAGGGATAAAGATTGTTCCCATGTGGTTCAGGGAGCAACAATCCAGAAAGGAGTGATTCAAGGCTGCAGTTTGTCCGCCCTCCTTATCAAAGTTTACATAGAACAGGCAGTAAAGGAAATTGAAGAGGAATTTGGAAAGGGAATCACAATCCAAGGAGAGGAAATCGAAACCTTGAGGTTGCCGAAAGATATTGTTATTTTATCTGAGACTGCAGAAGATCTCGAGAAGCTGCTGAATGGTATGGGCGAAGTCATGGTGAAGGAGTACAAGATGAAAATAAATAAGTCCAAAACAAAAGTAATGGAGTGCAGTTGAATGAAGGCAGGTGATGCAGGAAATATGAAATTAGTAAATGGAGTCTTAAAGGAAGTAGATGAATATTGTTACTTGGGTAGTAAGATAACTAACGATGGCAGAATGCAAACAAGTTTGGTAGCTGCAGTCGCTTAAATGTGGCCATTTTCCATTATTGAGGAGATAGTGGGTTTGAACTCCACTGTCGGCAGCTCTGAAGATGGCTTCCAGTGGTTTCCAATTTTCACACCAGGCACCTTAACCTGTTGACGAGTGCACCAAAGGACAGTGAATAGAGTGAGCATGGCATTTGCCATTTGGTTTCACATGAGGGAGCAGGCGTTTGTCGTTTTAAGCTTGTACTTAGAACTTAAGTGCTTACTGACGTATATGACATCCAGAGGCATTTTGTGGAACTTTTTCACATATTCAAATAGCATCGCTGTACAAATCCTAGTTCTGTATGGTGGTAGTCTCTCATATACTCACTACATTATAAGAGTTCGGCGCACCGTTAGACTATATATCACAGCCTGTTGTTATCATTGTCGCCGATGTGGGTAGTTGTTTATGCTCTTTGTAGCTGTAAATATGTTTGGTTTTTGTAAAAATGACTGTGAATATATTTTTGACAACTGCTTGAGAAACATTTCACTGCTATGAACAACGGAAGGAATGCTACACGCCCGATTGAAGGTGGGACACAAGATGCATCACGCCTCGAAGGTTGCCATTTTGTGAGGCCACTCCCACAAGGTGAATAAAAGAAGCTCTAAATACACTACCCAAAGAGGACAGAAGAGGAAAGAAACAAGCTACGGGTGTTCTACATGTGAGGTCGCTCTCTTCATACGTCCTTGCTTTAAACAGTATCATACATCAATAACGTTTTGAAATGACAGTGTTTTCTCGTTCTAAAATGTGTTCACATATCTCTCAAATATTTATTAAATAAGTTCATTTTAATTCTTTTTTAAAAGAAATTCTTACTCCCAGAGGTTGTTTACCGGTCAAATACATACTCGGATGCGGCCATCATTATTAGACGGCATATGCCGTGCGCACTCATCTAAAGGTAAATTAAGCCACGGCTGCTTCCCTCCCACTTGTAGCTCTTTACTGTCCCATCGTTGCTATAAGACCTATCTGTGTTGGTGCGACGTAAATCATGTAAGACATAAGAAACTAATGCAACATGTCTGCAAAATTTGGGTGTTTGAGGAAAGTGTACCCCGCAGTTTTTGGGGTGGTTTCCACCAATTACCACATATACAATCACATTAGAAATATTCACAATATTTTATTCGATATATATTAGAATATCACTGTTCATGATGATCTGAAACGTAGCTGAATAGCATCTTATACATGTCTTTGTATTAATCACCTATTATAATGAAACGGTTAAACTTTGAGTATATTTGATTAGCGGCACTTACACTTTTACCTTAGAACAAGTTTGAATGAAAATATTTTAAATTCTACTTTGACAAATTTTTGATGAGAAATGAACTATGACATTTTAGGTTAATAGTCCTAGTGGGAGGGAACAGGGCTATCCGTTTTTGGAGAGAGAATGGGATCACCCACACTTAACACTCTTTAAGATCATGTTTCCCTACATTTGAGTGGAGTGAAAGCACAACTGAGTTGTGAAGAACTAGTTCCAGATTCACAACGTGGGGAACACGATGTATCATACCTGATTTACGATGAGACATGTAGATATAGTTTTCAGACTGAAGACCCAAGATAGCGCTGTTTAGAAGATAATATTTTATCATTTACTGAAAGAAATGGAGAAACTCACGTACAAACCCAATGAAGGGATGTCTAAGCAAAGCCTTGGTCTATATCCACTGTACCTCTAAAAATCTGGTTTTCATATCATCCTCACAAGAAAATAATTAATATCCCCATAAAAAGTGACAAGTCCACAGACAGAGTGTGGAGAAACGGACGGAAGACGCAGAAAGATCTCTAGTGACCAAAGTGCGATCCTGTTTGTCTCAGGAAGAAATAATTACCAAAGAAGTGCTGTTGTCGTAAATCCTCTCCACTGGAATTATTTCCCCATTTTTGGGTTAAAATTTTGTCCAAGATGGCAAAGACATTAATGTAACAAGACCATGCATTCTCTCATAGGGAAATGAGAAAGCCAACAACAGAACTTCGGACTGTGTGTTTATATTACAGACTGAGATATATCCGTATCTTTAAGTACTATAAAGTTCTCTGTGCGGAGTAAGTATAACCATGTAATCTGCCAATCTAGAAGTTATACCTAGCTACCTGATTTAAATATATTAGTATCATTCTGCATTGTCAGTTTTCACTTTACAATAGAAAAGTTCTCGTTATGTCCTCGTGTTCAATATGTCTTCTCATGGAGCGATTTTAGATCAAACATGTTTTGGCTCATTCTGAGCCATCTTCAGTGAAAAAATATATTGAAAGCTACATTAATTGATGCTGAAGGAGTATCATTTAATAACAAATAGAAAGGGCATATAAAATCCAAGTGAGACATGGTAATAAATCTAAAAGAAACAAGGTTGTGGCAAGGTTGGAAACTTCTTAGCTTGAAAGTCATGTATGCCACTCTAAACGAGGACAAAAACACAATTAAAAGTTAGAACAGTCCATCTTCAATAAGTCACATGCTCATGAGGTTTGGAAGGTGGCAGAAGCTAGTGGATGTAGGATAAGAGAAACAAAGACCAAGTACAGCATTGGGTGGCTCAAAATATTGGAATAAGTGAGTTATAAATTTAATTTCACATTTATTTCATGCATCTTAGTTCATGCTTTTTATATACATTCACTCACCTCCTTTCCATTACAGATTGGACTTTATATGACATTGACAGTTTCCACTATTAACTGGTGTAGATTATTGGACAAATTGGTTGACTTTCTTAGACATGTCCACTTGGAAAATTAAAAAATCATGAGAATATTGGCAGCACATTGCAACGTATTATGACACATCACTGATAGCATAACATATACTAATTTAATAAAATTCAATACAGTAACACATATATTAGACCTATACAAACCCAGGCCGACCTACAATGTGTGTACTCTGCTCTTCAGCAGTGCTCAGTGTGTGTGGCCAAGTTACTTTAAGCGTGCATAAAATCTATGAAATCTTACCTTATAAAAGATGCTGGAATTGTCATCCTTCATAATGAGGGACTTCATAAACTCCACTAGGACTTTCTTCTCACCAATAGCGAGAGTTGTCTGTTCACATGGCAATTACGATGAAACCAGCCCTCACCCGAAAAGAACAGAATCTGTGGGTCAAATAAACTATCACTTTGTGATGCAAGATGCTGCTCACAATATATCACTCATGTGGCTGGATCAGCAGGTTCTAAACAATTGGCCCATGTATATCTGTATGGTTTGATGTGTAACAGCTTTGTGATTTATTCGGTGACCGTCTAAGATTCGCACCAATGTCATTTAACTTTTTCTCTGTTAAAACTGTTCATGTGCGGGTGTGTTTCTCATTGAGCACGGAACCAACAGTTTCAAATTTATTTACAATTTCCAGAATCTGTGATCGCTCATGAAGGAGGCACTTCCACAGGAAATTGCTGAACAAATGCATCGTTTACCCGTCGAGCCGACGCATACATAAAATAACTTTTAAATATGAAAATACGATGAAGCATGTTAACAGCTGAGATTTAGACTGGCTATTAATGCCAGGTCGAACATGTGGATGCTCCTTTTAAGGTGAAGAAATATGCGCTCGCCCCTATACAGCTGCCTAGCACTCAGAGGGTAGGAACGCCACTGGACGGTCTGAGATATTTTTCTTTTCACCATTTACATGAACATACCTGAGATTTAAGAGCATGGCATTTCATCCTGCAACATGTTGAACACCACATAACTAATTGTAGTTCAAAACACCCGTGAGTGACTTAGGCCTCTTCAGAAACCCGGAACAAAATCCTTCCTCAAAGCAATTGCGCTTGCTGAAAATATTTTAATGTTCAAAGTTTCACCAAAATATGTACAGACAGCAAGGATCTAAAATGCATTTTTGTGCCTCTGATAAAATTCCTCTCATACTCTTCATTGCTATGTGGAATTGATAAAATAGCAAGCATCATCTTAGACAATCTGTTATTTAAGTACAACATTCATCTGTCCTCCAAGTGCCCTTTTGCCTAGTCTGTTTCTTTCGGCTGAATGATACAGAACTGGGAGTGTATAGTATCAATATTTTTATGTTAATGTTCTGTTTTACTAGTCGGGAAGTTTGGAAACTTGTTTATGATTAATTTGCATACATTTGAGCATATCGCACTTTTCATCATGTACCTCTGAAAAAGTGCATTTACAGGTAGCAGCACACATGAAAGTTGATCCCTTCCAAGACTCACTCAAACACTGAAACTATTCCTTAAAAAATCTTTTAAACACTGCATCATATATCTTTCATAACATTATCAAAAATTAATTAAGACGTACAATCAAAAAGCATTCCAATGTGATGTTCTCTCTCAACATGAGCACTGACGCAGGTCCTCTCCTGGTAGATGTCTACGACGTGCCACTTTTGATGTTAGGGTTACTCGCTTGAGATTATAGTTTCCTATTAGTGCCGGTAGAGGTCGTACCACATCTTCGTCAGCCAGAAGACCTCCTTTATATAGATCTTGTTCAGCCATCCCGGTAGTGGTTATTAGAATATCGACCAGCCATACTCGGTCGTCTATCAACAGAACAACGAAAGCTGCAGGATTTTTAAATAAGACAAAAATTACTCTCCAGGCGATCGGGAGGAATGATGAAAACTTGTGAGTATCCCGTTTAAATAGGGACAGTTGGCAATTTTGCTTCCTCTTTGTCGACATAAAATGTTGCAAAATTGTTCATCAAAACTAAATGAGTGCATCATTCGCGGCCTGTTCGCTGCGAAATTTCATACGGAATGGTTGTATTGGTGCATGTCACAAAGTGAACTTAGTTCCTTTAAAGCTATCTCCTGTTCTTGGTATAGTGAAACACCAACTGACTTTTATTCCAACTGCCAGGCAAAGCAGTACTGTATCATTAATTTATGTTATTTGTTAGCTGGGTGGACTCAGGATATCTTATTCATAAGTTAGAAGTAACAGACATGAAAGTAGCAAGAATGATTGCTGGTACAAACAGGTGGGAACAATGGCAGGATGGTACTCGGAATGAGGAGATAAAGGCTAATTTAGGAATGAAATCGATGGATGAAGCTGTACGCATAAACCAGCTTTGGTGGTGGGGTCATGTGAGGCGAATGAAGGAGGATAGGTTACCTAGGAGAATAATGGACTCTGTTATATAGGGTAAGAGAAGTAGAGGGAGACCAAGACGACGGTGGTTAGACTCGGTTTTTAATGATTTAAAGATAAGAGGTATAGAAATAAATGAGGCCACAACACTAGTTGCAAATCGAGGATTGTGGCGACGTTTAGTAAATTCTCAGAGGCTTGCAGACTGAACGCTGAAAGGCATAACAGTCTATAATGATAATGTATGTATGTATGTATGTATGTTAGTCAATTAATCGTAGACCAGATGCCCGGGCATTTATAGATTTAGAGTATGAGAAACAATTTTTCTAATAACAGTGAATACATAGAACAGAGACTGCTGGTGAAGCGATGTTATTACAATATGAACTGTGTATTAGCAAGCAGGACTGCCATGGTTAGTTATGAAAGACGCAACCACAAATACAGGTAAAGGGATTCCATCCAGTCGACACTAATCCACATCTAACCAAGTGACCAGGTTCTGGAAGACAAAAGCAAGTAGTCGGCAAACCCGCAGTTCATTGCAGAATGATTACAATCCCTGACAAAAAATATGCACCAAGGAAACGTGTTATTTGCAAGCTGAGCAGTGTAAGTATTATTGCACTATTTACATATCTTGTATTGTAATCTGTGTTATTATTTGGAGAAATATGTTCGAGTGTCACCAAGTTCTGTAAAGGTGATTATGTGCTTAAGTCCATGAGGGCCTTGGGTTATGGTGGCACAACTAAATAAATATCACAATGTAATTCTTAGAATTTAAGACTTTGCCTACATAATTTTAGTTGTAAATAAAATATGCTGAGCAGATTTAACCTAGGTCAGTTTTTGGCAGCCTAACTAACTATTATTAGTGTCTTTTCCTTTTCAAAGATGATTAAGATTCACACAAACGCAGATTTCCAGCCACCAAGCTCGATAGCTGCAGTCACTTAAGTGCGGCCAGTGCCCAACATTCGGGAGATAGTAGGTTCGAACCCCACTGTAGGCAACCCTGAAAATGGTCTTCCGTGGTTTCCCATTTTCACACCAGGCAAATGCTGGGGCTGTAACTTAATTAAGGCCATTGCTGCTTCCTTCCCGCTCCTAGAACTTTCCTGTCCCATCGTCGCCATAAGACCTATCTGTGTCGGTGCGACGTAAAGCAACTAGCAAAAAAAAAAAAAAAAAAAAAAAGATTTCTAGTCATATGATTTTTAATTTGAAGTTTTGTTATGTAACATTTGTCATGGCCTACTGTGAATTCTTTTTGAGTAGGGCTACACAATGGTAACCAGTACGTTCAGAAACTTATCAAAATTGGAGATAATAGAATGAATGGTGTAAATTAATGCTTAAGTTTTGCATAAGGTTTTATGTATTCCGTTCATCATTGTAAAAGCATCATACATGCCCCCTTCTTGAAACTGGAAAGTAATGCCGTAAGAAATTTACAATTTTATGCAACAATGGCAAAACTGAGAGCAAAATTTTGTAGAAGGAACAAAATATATATATAAAATTATGTCTGCCCTGAAATATTTTAATCATTGGAAAGAGCGAAATTTCTGCCTAAGAAGCAAGTTGAGTACATCAGAATGCTTAGAATTACTGAAATAAATAACAACAGTGGACCTTTTAAAGATTTTGCATTAATAATAAACAAAAAATATTAATACGAAGCAAAAGGTCAAGTTAAGAAATGGTGATCATGACAGCTTTAAAGTTTTAAGTATATTTGATTACCGGCACTTACACTTTTACCTTAGATCAAGTTTGAATGAAAATACGTTAAATGCTACTTTGACACACTTTTGTATCTAAGTTTTAAAAACAACTTCTGAGCTATTTAGGAGTGTTTATGTTTAGCACATATTCTCTTCAACATCCAGTCTACAAAATGGCAAGTGCAATAAACAAGGATGGCTTAAGATGCTATGTCCAAGGTAAGCAACATATGTGGCCAAGTATATGTACTTAAGTTAATTAGGTGAAAAGGAATGCAAACTAAAAATCAATTTATTCTTTAAATAACATTCAGTTTTATTCAAGAGTTATAAAATTATAGAAATCTCATGGAGTTAGCCCCCCTTTTTTGAGCTGTAATGCAACTGCTGGAAGAACGGCGTTTTTTTAAACTTTTGAGTTACAACTTGCATTCAGACCTCGTGTGTAAGTAAGACATATGCTCAAACTCCACACACACTGCTCAGTAAAACATTTCTCTGCTTGCATGTGTTAAGGAATCCTTCAAGGGTTGTGAGTTAACATGTGGTTCCGGAGAGGACGTAGCTGATTAAACGTACTATTACACACCTCACACCGGAATGGCTGGTCCCCAGAGTGAACGAGCATGTGGGTTTGGAGATGACTTCCTTGTTTAAACGTAGCACTGCATTCCTTACATCTGAAAGATCTCAATCCAGAATGCGTTAACATGTGGGTTCGGAGATGAGATTGCCTTTTAAATGATTTAACGCACTCCTTACATTGGTATGGCCTGACTTCAATATGACAAAGCACATGAGCTTGTAGAGCATCTCGCCGTTTAAACATACTGTCACACTCCTTACATCGGTACAGCCTTTCTTTAGAGTGGGATAACATGTGGGTCTGAATGTGACTTCGCGTGGTGAAACTACTATGGCATTCATCACAACGATAAGGTCTTTCTCCAGAGTGCCTTAACATGTGGGTTCGGAGGTGACTTCTTTGCGTAAAAGAAGAGCTGCAATACTCGCACCGAAACGGCTTTTCAGTTGCATGAGTTAGAAGGTGTGTTCTAAGAGCACCTGCCCTTTTAAAGGTTCTGTTACACACTCCGCAAATGAAGGGCCTTTTATTAGAGTGAGTTAGCATGTGATTCCGGAGATGACTCCGCTGTGTAAACGTACTATTGCAGTTTTCACAGGGGTACGGTCTTTTTTTACAGTCAGGATGCACAGTCACATTCTCCGCACTGAAATAAAATTAAAAATAGCTGTCATTTCACAGAATATAACACAATCATCTTAGGAGGAATTTCAAAATAAAGTAGGTACCAATAAATTTATTGTATATTTAAATGGAACTGTATATCAAGCTTAACAACTCCAATCAGCTATTGTTATCAGTGTTTTACTACTTACAAGTAACTACATTTGCTCCCACTATCAGATAAACTCCCCACATGATACCAGCTTAACAATAATGAACTATTTACACACAGAAGAGAAAAGGAATTTGGAATCGATTCGATTCATCCCATAGAATTCACTAGCTTGATATTCCTGTACAGTAAAGTGTGGTAAGGGTGCTGTAGTTAATTCCACAACTTTTCATAAAATATCAAATCAATGAAGACTCAAATACTGGTTTTAAATTAACTTATATTTTAAAAATAATATTCCAACAAAAATAAACTTCCAATAAACTTATTTACAAACATCTTGCTTATAGACTGTTATGCCCTTCAGTTTTCAGCCTGTGAATTTAACAAATGCTGCCACAATCCCCTATTTGTAACCCTATCTGCAAACAGCAAGTTTCAGCACAATCTGCCTTTTAAGACCAAAGAACTCAATCTATCATGAATTTTCACTGCAGCCCAAGTGTCAAAACAAATGCCTTTGATTGCTTGTAGTAATCTACCCCTAACTGCTTAGTCCTCCAGTCCAAGTAAAACCTTTCCCCATGGTACTCAATCAAACACCTCTAGAACTATAAAACATGTACCAAACTGCCTATTCCTCTCATAACATGTTTCAATTAACAGGTGTATACTAAAATTCTGATCCTGACAGTCCATCTATGATCTCAAATCACACTTGTTTTCATCCAAAATTACTCGCACCACTGATCACACGCTTCCTTCCAAAATGCCACTGAACATCCCTATCTGTTATACCAATTAAATATCTCGATACCTGTTGCAAATCTTCCCTTGTTTATAGGCAGTGGCAATTACTTCTTTTGTCCAACCAGAAGGTACCTTACTAACATCCTACGCTAATCATATTATTCTATAAAGCCATTGGATACCTGCCATCCCACAATATTCTATCATTTGAGGTCTAATTTCATATATTCACACTGTTTAAAAGGAGGGATTTTATTGTCGTCCTCCCTATGAGCTTGGCTGTTCATGACATCACCAGCATGATTCCTTTTATTTTGAGAACATTTCAGAATATTTCTTCCACCTGTCCAATGATTCCCTGCAATCTACTAAAAGTTCACCTGACATGCTGGGAACACTAATCATTTCCTTTTCCCTTCCCTTTCAATGAGTGTTATATGACAGAAAGGTTTCCCTTCTGATTGGCTAAGTCTTTTCATGTTAATACTGAAATCTTCTCAGGATCTCTCTTTTGAATTGGACAATTATTTGGTTTCACCCAATTTCTTTAATTTATGAACAATTTCCTGTCAGTATGAGTCATCGGTTGGAGTCATACCTGATACGACATAATGTTACGTTTAGAAGCAATCCTCACTTCATCATTCCACCAAGATGTTCACTTATCCCCATCGTTTACATAAACTTGCTCCTTACACTTTCTACTAAAGCGTCACTGTATGCCACTCATTCTCTTTCTTATCCTGAACCTTCTTGCTGTCTACAGTTTGAAACTAATCGCTAATCATATCCATGTACTTCTCTCTAATTTTCCAGTACTGGAGAATTTCTACACTTGCTCATCTGCAGATGGATATCACCTCTACCCCAAGCCAAGAGATAGTCAGGACATTACAGATCAGATAGTGCCCCCTATCATCAAAAAATCTTCTCAATAATTGCACATTACTCACAAGCTTCCTTAATTCAATGTTGGTTATAAAATATGCTAGTATGGATTCCCCTCCCACTTGTAGCAGTGTAGCTTTATGGTTGAATAATACATTCTCAACTGCTAAATCCATACCAGCACAGAGGTCCAACACACACTTCAAATTCCCATTAGCTTCTGTATCTTCCCAACATTTTCCAATCTCTTTCTCATAACCTTCCATTATGAAATCTCACTGAATCCTGTCCCTCACTACGTCACTTGGTCATTCATAAAACTTTTCAACTTCAACTTCATCTTCATGTGCATCCTCACATGTGAATATACGATTCTTGTCCCATTTCCACCAAAAGCTAAATCTACACACATGATTCTCTCAATTATGTGCCTAACAGGAACTATGTTGTGTGGAATAGTATTCCTGACAAACAGTACTTTCCCACACTCTGCCCTTTCTCTGTCTTTTTGCTAGTGGTTTTACGTCACACCGAATCAGATAGGTCTTATAGCAACAATGGGATAGGAAAGGCTTAGAGTTGGAAGCGGCCTTGGCCTTAATTATGGTGCAACCCCATCATTTGCCTGTGTGAAAATGGGAAACCATGGAGAACCATCTTCAGGGCTGTCGACAGTGGGATTCGAAGAGACAATCTCCCGGATGCCCTTCTCTTTCTAATAATTGTTGAGAATATTTTATTATATGGTATACTTTCCTACTTATCTCCCCTTACAAGTAAAGCATTAACTCCCAACACACAAATTTGTTAAAAAAAGAAACCATATTTTCAAGTGTCGACTTATTATATGTAATGAAAACTTTCCAGTCAGTCAGGCACACAATAATTTCAAATTCAAATTAAAACACTATAAGCATACCTGTAAAAATAAAATAATATCTACAAAGAATGACATGTTTTGTTCTGCAAGAACATCTTCAGATTATATCAAATCACTTTGATTATGTGCATTTATGTACAGTAAAGTTCATGTAGTGTAAACTATCAACAATATGGAGTTAGGTGGTAATATGAACCATATATCAGCAAAAAATGATTGTATGGGAAACAACCAACACCATATAATGAAATACTTTGTACTTATCTACACTTCCGAAGAAATGTCTGTTTTCACCTCTCACTATAACAATCTGTGATCCTGGGAGAGGGGCAGTTTTGAGCATACCTAACAGTTCCTTGGGGAGGGGCAGAGGTAGGGGAACTTTACTACTGGTTGGAGATGAGCAGGTTGATACCTTTATCCTAGAGCTAGCAACTGAAACCTGGAGAGAAGCAAGGAGTATTAGGGGCAGAGCATTGTGAAATTTTCTCCAACTATCTTCTTCTAGTAATAAAGTATCCTGTATTACAAATAAATGCAAGTTTATGATGTGGGTTCAATAAATTAGGTATTGAAATAAAGTGCACCTATTAGAAGTTATTTTTAATGTTAACTCATGTTCTGACTACATGAAACATTTCTTTTATTATGTTTATATTTACTATTATTATTACAATATTTTAGGAGTGTTCCTGTAAATTTATTTAATGAAACTTGATAATCTATAAAAGATTGCCCTGAGCCTGCAAGGACGGTGCATAAGTCAGGTGCACTTACTACGAATAAGAATATCCTAACCCACACTCCAGACCTTTAAGTCAGAGGTTACCTCCTATGGGATTCATTAAGTGCTAATGTATAAGTGTAAATGTTGTCCAGATATTAATTAATTATGGTGAATAGGGGGAATTTTTAAAAAAGTTTATGTTTGTTCGGATATGTTTTTGTTATCTTCTTCCTTAATATTCAAAGATTTACTGTTACTTTCGAAGTGTAAGGCTTTTTAGGTCCGTGTTGATGTATATCTGATCATGTTTTTGTGTCCTTTGTATCTTGTTTAGAAATTACGTTTTGTCTGGCCTATGTATGTGGCTTTGCAGTTAGGTTCTTGGTATGAGTTTACATACTTCTGACTTGGCGAGAGGATTTTATTGTTTAGGTTGCTCTTGCTGATGTGTCTCTGTAGTGTGTTTGTTTTAAAAGCAAATTTTAGACTTTGCTTTTTTGAAAATATTAGCTATTTTCTATGTGTTCCTGTTGACGTAGTGGATAACTACATTCCCTGTCATGCATGGTAAATTTCAGGCATTTTTCTTATGTTTATTTAATATTTTATCTACTGTGCTTGGAGGGTGGTTGTTTCCTTTGGCTATTTGTTTAATTATTTTTATCACATTGGTGAAATCTGTTGTGCTTATAGGTAAGGAAATAGCTCTGTGTACCATTGTGGTCAGACCTGCTATTTTGTGCATGCGTGTGGCTTGACTCATTGTCAATAATGTGTGATGTATGAGTGGGCTTCCTGTATACTTTCTAAGAAAATTTGTCATAATTCCTACTTATTGTGATGACTAAACATTTAATTTTCTTGTCAGTTTCTGGTTTCATCATGAACCTGATGAACTTGTGCAAAGAATTTAGTGGGTTTAATAACTGGTGAGCATTAGCAATGTCATTATCATACAAGCAAATTACATCATCTATGAATCAGCTCCAGTTTAAGATTCCATTGGAATTATTGCCATTAAGAAAGTGTTTTCGAAGTTGATCAAGATGATGTTTGTTATTATACCTGACAATGGTGAGCCCATGGTTAAACCTTATTTTTAAAAACAGATTTTGTCATTGAATGCAAAGCAATTTTAGTTTAACATTGTTTTACGAAGGCTAATAATTTCCGTGGTTTCTCGTAGAGATGTGTTTTCTTTGAGCAGGTTTCATGTAATTTTAATGGATTCTTCTACTGGTATATTGTTGTACATGTAGGTGATGTCAAAGAATATCATTTGTGTGCTCTCTGTTATTTTCTGTTTACTTAGTTCTTTAGTTAGTTCTAGGCTGTTTTTGATTGATCTACCTTCTTTCAATGTGATTTTCTTATATAGAATCTGGTTGAGATGTTTGCTTAATTTGTAACTTGGTGCATCTTTAAAATTTACTATAGGTCTAATGGGACACGTGCTTTTGTTTATTTTGGAGAGGGTTCTAAGTGTGTAGAGTTGGAGATTCTTGATGGTAATGGTTTCTTTTTCTTGTTTTGTGAAAATAAAATTTCATACTGTTGCCCTGACCCACCCCAACACTGGACTAGTCGCCAACTGAAAATTTGTGAGATATGGTGAAACAACGTGTGCGGCGCCGTGACTCAATGCCAATCACCAAAGATGAACTGTGGAATCAGGTGAAAGCAGCATGGATGGCTATATCCCAGGACTCTATTTGCGCTTAATACATGTCGATACTATCATGCATGGAACAAGTTACCAGTGCCCATGGAGGACCCAGTGCCCATTAGGTGAGAGGACACATGGTAAACCTAGGTGACTGAAATGCTAATTGCTCCTGCAGAACATACTAATGAACATGTTCTGTTAATATGAACTTCCTATATCTAGTTATTCAAGGTATTCTGTTTCTATAAAAACGAGTGTACATAATGAAATCCAGAGTAAGGCAAAAATACTTTTAAAATTACTAAAGTGGTTTCGGTAGATTTATAGCATTAAAAAACTCACATGTGACTAATTAGTCCCAGCATGCACTGATGGCAAACATCCCACTTACACCTTGCTAACTTAAGGTGAAAGTCCTCGAAACAAATCTTTCAGTTTGCTTGTGATGCACAATGCTAAATTACACTTTTCACAAAATACCAGGGTTTTGCTCTTACATGAAAATTTGCACCATTGTCTAGTGTTTTGTGAATTGACCAGTTCCAAATTATCTCAGTGAGTGCTCCTTCGACTTCAAAACCTGGCCATCATTGGTTTTGGATGATTGATCACCCGAATTGATAGAGTGAGTGTGCTAAATCTTATTGGAATTATATGAATTGATTGTTGGCAAATTTTGGAAATTTTGAGGTTTAGAAAAAAAAGGATTAAAATAAATGTAGTTGATATAAATTAGCAACAATTCTGAACTTACCCCATAAGTTCTAATAAAAGGCATAAATCATATTGATCACCAAAAATTAGATATCATAAATCTCCTTAGTGATAATAAATCATAAGATAAAGAAAATTTAGAAATCTCATACCCTAATCAACCTCCCAATACTCTTAAAATCAACGCTAATAATTTTAAAGTAATTGGTAAACAAATTATAGAGGGCAATGCAAATATAATCCAGCTTAATTTTGAATACATGGCTGGGCAATAATTTGCTGAAACAAAACTTAGCCATTCATATGAAATGATAGAAGAGTTTGATGTACCATTCCTTAGTCATCCTTATAATTTTATAAAATATCATGATTGAGACCAGTCCCTCCCTTATCATACCACTTCAAGACCAGACTGCATAATGGGATGAATCAGTCATATCGTCATGTTTAAAAAGTCTACACTAAATCACTCTTTTACTGTATTGGAATATGTACAGAAGACTTACAAGCAACACTATGAAATTTCTTAGCCGTACAACAATCCAATTTTATGCTATTATCAGATGTGATTTTAGTGCAAATATTGCAAAAAGGTGAACATCTTGGTGGAATGATGAAGTGAGAGTAGCTTGTAAATGTAAAAAGAAGGCTTATCAGAAATGGCTTGAAACAAGGGCCAAGGCAGACAGGGTTTTGTACGTAGATGAAAGAAACAGAGCAAAACAAATAGTTATTGAATCCAAAAAGAAATTGTGGAAGATTTTGGTAATAACCTGGAAAGGCTAGGTCAAGCAGCAGGGAAACCTTTCTGGACAGTAATAAAGAATCTTAGGAAGGGAGGGAAAAAGGAAATAAAGTGTTTGGAGTAATTCAGGTGAACTCATAATAGATCCCAGGGAATCACTGGAGAGGTGGAGGGAATATTTTGAACATCTTCTCAATGTAAAAGGAAATCATCCAGGAAGTGTTGCTAACAGCCAAGCTCATTGGGAGGAGAAAAATGATGTTGGTGAAATTACACTTGAGGAAGTGAAAAGGATGGTAAATAAACTCCATTGTCATAAAGCGGCAGGAATAGATGAAATTAGACCTGAAATGGTGAAGTATAGTGGGAAGGTAAGATACCTTCAGATTGGACAAAAGAAGTAATTTCACCTATCTATAAGCAAGAGAACAGGAAGTACTGCAACAACTATCGAGGTATCTCATTGATTAGTGTACCAGGCAAAGTATTCACTGGGATCTTGGAAGGGAGGGTGCGATCAGTGGTTGAGAGGAAGTTGTATGAAAAGCAGTGTAGTTTCAGACCACAGAGAGGCTGTCAGGATCAGATTTTCAGTATGTGCCAGGTAATTGAAAAATGCTACGAGAGGAATAGGCAGTTGTGTTTATGTTTCGTAGATCTAGAGAAAGCATATGACAGGGTACCAAGGGAAAATGTTTGTTATACTGGGGGACTATGAAATTAAAGGTAGATTATTAAAATCAATCAAAGCATTTATTTTGACAATTGGGCTTCAGTGAGAATTGATTGTAGAATGAGTTCTTGGTTCAGGGTACTTACAGGGGTTAAACAAGGCTGTAATCTTTCAGCTTTGCTGTTCGTAGTTTACATGGATCATCTGCTGAAAGGTATAAAATGGCAGGGCGGGAATCTGTTAGGTGAAAATGTATTAAGCAGTCTGGCCTATGCTGACGACTTGGTCTTAATGGCAGATTGTGCCGAAAGCCTGCAGTCTAATATCTTGGAACTTGAAAATAAGTGCAATGAGTATGGTATGAAAATTAGCCTTTCAAAGACTAAATTGATGTCAGTAGGTAAGAAATTCAACAGAACTGAATGTCAGATTGGTGATACAAAACTAGAACAGGTCGATAATTTCAAGTATTTAGGTTGTGTGTTCTCCCAGCATGGTAATATAATAAGTGAGACTGAATCAAGGTGTGGTAAAGCTAATGCAGTGAGCTCGCAGTTGCGATCAACAGTATTCTGTAAGAGGGAAGTCAGCTCCCAGACAAAACTATCTTTACATCGGTCTGTTTTCAGACCAACTTTGCTTTACGGGAGCGAAAGCTGGGTGGACTGAGGATATCTTATTCATAAGTTAGAAGTGTCAGGCATGGAAGTAGCAAGAGTGATTGCTGGTACAAACAGGTGGGAACAATGGCAGGAGGGTACTCAGAATGAGGATACAAAGGCTAATTTAGGAATTAACTCGATGGATGAAGCTGTACACATAAACCAGTTTTGGTGGTGGGGTCATGTGAGGCAAATGGAGGAGGATAGGTTACCTAAGAGAATAATGGACTCTGTTATGGAGGGTAACAGACGTAGAGGTAGACCAAGACGATGATGTTTAGACTCCGTTTCTAATGATTTAGAGATAAGAGGTATAGAACTAAATGAGGCCACAATACCAGTTGCAAATCAAGGATTGTGGCGATGTTTAGTAAATTCAGAGAGGCTTGCAGACTGAACGCTGAAAGGCATAACAGTCTATAATGATAATGTATGTATGTATGTATGTATGTATGTATGTATGTATGTATGTATGTATGTATGTATGTTGCTCTAGAGGACATATCTAGGGTTACAGATAAATTTGCCAGAATTGTCCCACCACGCAATATGGGGTTGAGGGTCCTACCATTTGAAGACAGGATAAATAGAGTTTTTAACTCTTGAACAACCCATGTACAATTGACAACGGGAGAAACAATAATTTCTGAAGATGGAGTCCTACAACGTTAGGTCCTTCTGCCTTGTTGATGACTATAGGGAAACTCAAACAAACTGGGAACTGCATACATCTAAACTGAAAGCATAAATCCGGAGGATGATTTGATTCAAAGTAATGAACATTACTTCACCCGTGGCAAGTCCAGAAAAGATGGTTGCTTCAGTAACATTCAGGATCAGTTTCTGCTGCAGAGGGAAGGAGGATTCATATTCCTGAGAAGGATAATCAGTGCAACAATCGACTTCACCAAGATATATGAGACCGGGCGAGTTGGCCGTGCGTGTAGAGGCGCGCGGCTGTGAGCTTGCATCCGGGAGATAGTAGGTTCGAATCCCACTATCGGCAGCCCTGAAAATGGTTTACCGTGGTTTCCCATTTTCACACCAGGCAAATGCTGGGGCTGTACCTTAATTAAGGCCACGGCTGCTTCCTTCCAACTCCTAGGCCTTTCCTATCCCATCGTCGCCATAAAACCTATCTGTGTCGGTGCGACGTAAAGCCCCTAGCAAAAAAAAAAAAAAAAAAAAAAAAGATATATGAGAAATAAATTGACAAGAGGTTCCACCTTTTCAATACAATATATCAAGTAAATACGAGGCATGTTTTTTAAGTACAGTCCATTTGAAAATAACTAGACAATGAAAGGTGATTTTCAAACACCACATTTATTTGCAGATTCTACATACTTTACTCTTATATTTCAACACTGCTGCCAAGTTTGTTTAAACACTTACCATACCTTACAACTAAGTTTTGAACACCCTCTTCATAGAAACTTGCCGTCTGCTCTGTTAACCAAGAGTTAATGGCCATTTTCATGATACTGCGCAGGGACAGATTCTGTTTGGCCTTCACCTGTACAGGCAAATGTGTGTCTCCATTCCATGCTCTGTTGCTTCGATTTGGGCATAATATGGGAAACCCATATTTCGTCTCCCATTCCATCTTACTCAACACGTCGTCACCTTCTTTGGCATAACGAGTCAAAAAGTCTCTGAACACTCAAATCATTTGTTTATGTGGTCTTCTGTTAGAAGTTTGGGGACCCAATGTGAGCACAGTTTCCTAAAGTTTAGGTGTTCAGAAACAATTTTATAAAGCGCTGACCTTGACAAGTCAGGAAAGGCATTTCAGAGGGCTGTTATTGTGAAGCACTGACTTGCTGGACGAAGCAGGAAGGACATGTAAAAACAAAGGAGTGGATAGGGAACAAGCACTTAGTTGTTGTAGGAAGCAGGCAATTTAAACAACAGAGTAGATAGGGAGAGGATGAGAGGGGTAAAGAAGGGAAGGGGTGTCTATGAATGGGGTTGAAGGATGCGCAAAAAGAAACTGACGCTGAGAGGGATATTTAAAGAGATTATAAAAGAATTATTTTTATCTGAGACATGATTACTAAGGATAAGAATTGAAAGGTAAAATAAAATGTTTGATTTCTCTGAAATTTAATTTATATTGAAGTTAGGACTGAGAAACTATTCCAGATGGATAAAACAATTTTCTGTAATATTGAAGAGGGGGCCTTTTTATATAACTTTGATAATTTCTTTCATAATCTCTTTAAATTCCCCTCTCAGCAGCAGCCTCTCTTTTGCACCCTTAAACCCAACATAAAACAACCCTTTTCTCCTTCAGTCCTGCCCTTCCCCTCCACTACTTTCCCTACCTACACCTTTGTTTACATTGCCTGCTTCCTCCAGCAAGTCAGTGCTGTTTGTACAACAGACATTACAGGTGGGTCTCATAAATAACTTTTATCCCTTGTAATTTATTTTCTGTACGTTTATTCATTTCTAATTCTGGCTATCATTTCCAGGTTTACTTCTTTGCCTGAGTTTCTAAGTCAACTTAAAGACATCATATTATGACAAGAAGATCAGAACCATAATTTCTGTTATTATATATGTATATATATTTTAATGTTATCATTATTCCTGAAAAACTGTCTGTCTGGTATGCATAAGTTTTAGTTATCACATAATCTGTTTAATTTTTATTTGGTTGAAGATGGCCACTAAGTGGCAGAAACTAGTCCCAAGACTGATGTATACAGGGTGAACTTTAACAAAATAGACAAACTGCAGGGACTTATTCCTGACTGGAAATGGAGGAAAAAATGCCCTATGAACTTGTGTCCGGAAATGCATCATTGCAACAGTAGATGGCACTGACAAACGAAAATTCCTCTGACTACTTGAAGGGTGTTTCTTCTGTTGCAGATAGTGTGACTGAAGCAGCATACTGTTGGAAGCAGAATGGTCCAGTATTCATGTCAGGAACAAGCCAAGATGGTGTTTGTGTATGGCCAAGCCAATGGAAACAGTCAAGAGGGAGCACAGCTATACCAAAACAAGTACCCTCACAGACACCAACCACATCACACAACGTTTCAAACCATTTTTGGGCATTTGTGTGATCATGGGTCCTTTCAGACAGCTGAACGTGCAGGGAGGTGGCAGACTGTGCGTTCACCAGATCTGGAGGAACAGGTTCTACAGGACATTGAGAGGAACCCTAGTACAAGCTCCAAACAAGTAGCCCGCCAACATGATGACAGCCAGACTACAATTATATGTATCCTGCATGACAACCGCTATTATCACTATCACCTGCAATGAGTGCAAGGATTATCAGCAGCGGATATCCCTCTATGGGAAGGATTTTGTCTATGGTTTTTGCACCAAGCCATCGCAGTTAAGGGATTTCTGTCATCAGTCCTCTTTAATGATGAAACAACCTTTACCAGAAATGGCATCATCAATCTGCATAATCATCATCAGTGGCCTACAGAAAATCCCTGGGGAATGGTTGAAGCATCTCACCAGCATCGGTTCAGCATCAATGCTTGGGCAGGGATTCTTGGTGTCCACATACTTGGACCAGTTTTATTCCACAATGCCTCAATGGAGGAAAGTACCTGGACTTCTTGCAGAATACTCTGCTGGGATGGCTTGACAATGTGCCTTTTGCAATTAGACGGGTTATGTGGTTTCTGCATGATGGAACACCACCCTACTTCCGCATTACAGTTTGCCAACACCACAACAACATCTTCCCCAGTCACTGGATAGGATGCAGAGACCCTGTTGCATGGCCTCCGAGATCACCAGACTTAAACCCCATGGATTTTTACCTCTGGGACATCTGAAAAGCATTGTGTGTGCTGAACCAGTTTTTGATGTGCAGACCCTTCAACAGCATGTTCACAACGCCTGTGACGCTATTCGGCGATAGGCCGGAATGCTGGAAAGAGTGAGGCAATCTATAACACGACGTCTGAACACTTGTATTGCAGGCCATGGAGGCTACTTTGAATATCTGCTGTGACGTGAATGCGATTCAGCTATGTTCTGTGTTCCGGGACTATTTGTTGTCGTTGCATGCACACCATCCATTTCTGGACACATGTCCGTAGTTCACCCTGTTTATTGCACAGAAATGGTGGACCATCTGATCAATTTATTTCTTATAATTACACTTCAATATGGAACAAAAATAAAATTTATAGCTTATAACACTGCAAGATATTCAGGGTGACAGAAAGTTGTTGTTCAAAAGCTCTATGCTGTAGTTGACAGCTTCATCTGCGTTACATACTATGCGATAGACTTGTACATTTGTAGAACACCAGGTAATTCTTGGAAATGTTGCTTATTGATGACACTGACAGCTTCATTTCTTCAGACAGGAATTGCTTTTTGACACGGCCATCCACAATCGGTGAAATTCTGTGCCCACGTATGTTAAAAAGTTTAGACATTGGCATGCCGTCGATTTGGCTGGGCATCACACACATATGCACAGACAAGCTCTTCCAGGTATCACTGAGTGAATATGGCTCATCATGTCGGTCTAAGGTAAGTGCAGAATTAGCAACATCGCCACCTAAAGCTCTTTTGAATTCACCCGCAAACCAGAGCAAAAGCAAATTTTAAAAATAATATTTACCAAGATTTAAGACCAACTGGCCCAAGGTTTCTTTTTTTCAAAATAGCAGAGATATCGCAGTGTGTATCCCAAAGAATTCACAATGGAGAAGGAAAGATACCTGTGGATAGTACACATCAACCCTTGAAGGGGGTGAATTTTGTTGGGAAAAATTTCAATCAATAATTACCTACTTTGTATTAGAACACAAATGGTGACATAGCAAAGGAAGGGGATAAAAAGAAGAATACCATAACAGTTAAACTAGTATATACCTGGGTATATTACTAAAGCATACTTCAAATAACAAGGTATGTTTAGAACAGAATGAAATACTCATGCAAATCAGGAAAGTATAATTTTCAAAGATTGTATCCAGATAAAAATGACTGTGGAGATTAGCCTGTACACTCAATATTAATGATTTTAGAGGCAAATTGGGTACATGTTAAAAAGAGAGAAAGATTACTAAAATACGTAAATTCTTGATCTACAAAGAGAAAAGTTTACATAAGACTTGATTTACACAAGATTCTATAAATAAGTTCATTTCCCAACCACAAAGAGGTAAAAAACATGAATTACAAAAAGTGCCCTAACAGATACAAAATTATACTCTAAATGAGGAACTATAGTTCAGACCGAGCTCCTCTAAACGTCATGTGTAAGAGGAAATATTGTGTGTAGTTCCTTTAAGAATTTACAACATTTTTACATATAAGTGAAGAAAGATTTGTACAACGAACATTACCAGATTATAAAATCACAATCATGAAGTGATTTATTTGAGTGGAGATGGGAAGAATAGTGGTTTGTAGCTGTTAAATGATGTGAAATAGAATTTGTATTGAACTTGAACATTGCTGGCAGATGATAGGTAAATAGGTAGAGTTATATGAACCTCAGTTGTTCTTGTGATCATTTTGGTATATTTTGGGCTCTCTCAGTATTTCAATAATCCAAACAAATTGCCATCAATTTCAACATCAAGAGCTTATGTATGATAACGATCGGACTAGTTATGTTTCTTTTGACCTCAAGCCATGCTAGTGTGTTTGATTTGAAGTTCACCATATAGCGAGTTTTCCAGAGTAGTAACAGAAACCCAAAAGTTTGGAGTTATCACTTGGTGATGATGACGGAAAAGCAGATGGTCAAACAAAGTTCAAGTTCAAAGATGGGTTACAGAAATACAAGATTACCACTCTTTTCCCTACCATCTAGCAGGAATAGTTATGCCAGTTGTCCCAGCGGACTTAAGTGCTCCCATTTGCCCACCTCCAAGTGGTAGTGTGGAGATTCATCACTTTCACTGCTGTCGAAGGATGAACGTGATCTCAAGGTTGAGATTCACAGCTGTTATAGCGCAAGAAGCAGATGAAACAAAAGAGAAGATATGAAATCACATCACTCCACCAATCACAAAACTGCAGAATGTTTCAGTACAATCTGGGTGCAGACTATGTGCTTAGGTATGACAAATTGATGTCACCTCTAAAGCCAGGCTGAAATTCTCACAATTAATTACAGTGTGGGCATGAAGAATAGCAGTTCAGAGCCTGTTATATGATGTGAAATAGAATTTGTAGCCAAGCTGAATATTGCTGGAGGATAAGAAGTGAACAGATGCTATTACATGAAGCTACAATGTTTTTGTGATCACTTTGGTATATTTTACCCCTCAATCTGTAGATAATCCAAAGAATGTCGATCAGTTTCAACATCAAGGGTTTTGTGTAAGAGAACTAGCACACTAGTGCTGTTAATTTTGACCACAAGCAATGCCAGTGTCTTTGATTTTTAGTTCAAATCATAGTGAGGTTATTAACATATATTACTCTTTCTTCAGTACTAAAAGAAACCCAAAAAATTGGAGTTGTCTTAATGGATTTATACCATGTGGTTTCTGAAAATTTCAGCCAGAGAGTCATCACCAATATTACAAATTGTGAGGTATGACAACAGGCAAATGGACCATGTTATCCATTGGGGACATATTTCCATGCTGTTATGATTAATTTTGTATTAGTTCTCTGCTAATATTGTCCAAAACAGACACATCTGTATACAGGGTTATTCACCTAACATGTTACACATAAATAACTTCTAAACCATTAAAGATATCGGCATTCTGTTTTCTTATTCTTAAATGGTATCCAGGATCTCATAAAATAACGTGCTATTTAGTCTCATGGGGTGACTAATACCCAAGATATTGATACTAACTCCATATTTTTTAATGGAATGGCACAAATTCATACACCTGGCCTAAACGTTCAACTGCTTACAAGTTCAAATATGTAAATATTTTCAAAATCGGACAATTACTTTTTGAGATATAAATAAGAACAGCATGCGCAGTTTTGCATGCCGCATCTGACGGCGTGAAGTTGGGCGAGGACATATTGACGTGCAAGTAGTTTCCTGATAGTGAGTTCAGCCACAGAACGGATACCAGGTATGTACTGTAAACATAATGTGATGTACCGTAACATACCCTGGGTGTGCAACGTTATTGTATTACTGGCAAACACACAATGGGGAAGGGAGATTAAAGTTATTCTGTTTTTTTTTTTTTTGTTTTTTTTTTTAGACATCCATGTGTAACAGGTTGCGCTCAGTTTAGCGTCCTTTCCCACAGATGGGAATGGGAAGGATTTGGAAAGGACGTTGGCCATGGCCTATCCCACAGGTACCTATCCGGCATTTGCCTGGTGTTGAACATGGGACACCATGGAAATCACTTTCATGTTGAGCGAGGCAGGACTCGAACCTGCGCTCTCCTGAATGCACGCTACTACAGTCGCGCTTGAGCTCTGCGGAAATTAATGCACGTAGAATAAATAAATAAATAAATAATAGTGTTGCTGTCATCTCACCACAATCAGCTCTGAACATCCCACATAGTAAGTCAAGCTGTTTGTCCCCTAATGTCTAACCTTTCCCGACCCAAATAATCCAGCATTGGTAACACTGCTCCTTCGCCTGAAATAACCCAGCGCAAAACAAGCTGCGCTTTGTACCACACACACACACACACACACAATCAAACGGGGCTACATGACCCGCTGTCAAAGCCCGGAAATGAAATAACAACAAACAGCCACTCTTCTCCGCAGCCTGTCGAGTTTCTTAATCATGTGTAGTGGCTAGCATTTGTAGCTGTCGCCGCGGTGGTCCAGGTTCAATTCCCTGCTCTGATAAGCAATTTAATTTGGAAGGAAGCGGCCGTGGCCTTAATTAAGGTACCACCCCAGCACTTGCCTGGCGTGAAATTGGGAAACCACAGAAAACCATCTTCATTGCTGCCGACAGTGGGATAGCTTTCGTTATGTTCCTTTGAAGGCAAAGTACTTACTTTATTCCTTTTAATCACATCAACCCTACCTGTCCTGTCATGAGTTTGCCTGCCATACACACTTTGCAAACCCATGACATGTGTATGAGGTGCTTACATGCCTGGTATCCATTCTGAGGCTGAACTCACTCCCAGGAAACTGCTTGCGCATCAATATGTCCTCGCCCAACTTCACGCCGTCAGATGTGGCATGCAAAACTGCGCATGCTCTTCCTATTTATATCTCAAAAATTAATTGTTCGATTTTGAAAATACTTGCATATTTGAACTTGTACATAGCTGAACTTTTAGGCCAGCTATATGAATTTGTGCCATTCCATTTAAAAATATGGAGTAAATATAAATATCTTGGTTATTAATCACCCCATGAGACCAAGTAGCACGTTATTTTATAAGACCCTTGGTACCATTTACGAATATGAAAACAGAATGCCGATAACTTTAATCATTTAGAAATTATTTCTGTGTAACATATTAGGTGAATAACCCTGTATATAAATGGAAGCTGGTTTGGAGTGATCTATGTAACTAATATATATAATATATATGTCTGTTTGTCTTGAATGGACTCAAAAACTACTGGACACATTTTGCTCAAAATGTCATAATTTGACATAATTTGTTCTTATCACTCCTGAGCAGGGTTAGGAAGTGGTTTGAATGAAATCCAATAGGTAGTTTTTTATGATTAATTTGATGCAGTTAATTTAATTAGAATGCAACACCAAGATTTGGATCGACCTTGATAGACAGATTGTCACTAGGTAACAGCGACATAGTCTGTGTCACAATAGTCTGGCAAGAAATGCTGTATATAAGAGGATGGGAACATGCCACCATGTTTTATGAAGTACATTTCTTGCTAGGAGTTTACTACTGGAACAATTTCAACCAAACTTGGTACACTTATGACTTACTATCTGGAGACAAACATTATGGAGGTCAGCCACCACTAGCAGCCCCAGGGGTAGGAGTGGGAAAGGGGTGGTGTATAAAAATAATTGAAAATAGTACCAAATACATAGTTTTCAGGGTCACAGAAATGAACAGTGACAAACTGGATGCTCCTTAAGTCAAAGTTCAGCTGCCATTGGCATGGAGGTGAGAAGAAAATGCCAAAAAAATGCCAAAAAATGACCGAGATTATGGATTTTTGTCCATGTTCTGGCATAGCTCTCAACCAAACTTGGTACAAATATGAATTACTATCTGGGAAAAAATGCTTTGGGGGCAGGGCATTCCTAGCACCCCTAGTTGAACGAGTGAAATGTAAAAATAAAAAAAATGACCGATATTAGCACCAAATCCATACTTTTTGGGGCTGCTAAAATGAAATGTGATACACTGGATGCTGTGTAAGTCAAAGTTCAGCCCCCATCAGAATGGGGGTTAGAAGGAGTGAAAAAGAAAACGTCCCAAAATGATGGAGATTATGGATGTATGTGTGCATGTTCCAGCATTGCTCTCAACCAAATTTGCTACAAATATCACTTAATGTCTGGAAAAAAAACTGTGAGGGTAAGGCACCACTAGCACTCCTAGGGGAGAGGTTAATATGTAAAAATGAACAGAAACAACCTAAATTAGTGTCAAATCCATGGTTTTCAGGAATGCTGAGATGAATTATGGAACTCTAGATGCCGTTCAAGTTCAGTCTCCATGGCATGGGAAGGGATGAACAAGAATATGACCAATATTTGTGTTGAGTCTACATTGTTTGGGGTCCCTAGCCTGGAATCATGTACATCCTATATATTGCGGGAGGTGTAAATACACAAAGTTACAACTCACTTTTATCATTTGTTTGAAAGGATCATCTACTTTCCTGACTATCTGGGCTGCTTCAAAGAAACTGTTTAACATGAAATTATAATCTCAAACTAAACTTTTCAATTATACACAGAACAATATTCCTAAATCTACAAAAGAGTTTGTAAACTATCAGTCGAAAATTTACATTTACTACAGCTAGTAAAGGTATACAAATTAAAATAGACTTGTATTCACGAGGCATTTCCAGGCATCTTAGAAACTTAAAACTAGGGTACTGGAGAAGCTGATGGCTTGTAAATTCCCCAAAAATCCCAAAATTTTCCAGGAGCCAGGCTGGGGTTTCAAAATTAGTGCTCAGCATAAGAACGCAAGTGTAAGAAATTTTTCATCGAGTCATATATTTTTCAAAAGTTATCTGTAGTT
The DNA here is from genome assembly GCF_040414725.1 of Anabrus simplex. Classification (NCBI taxonomy): domain Eukaryota; kingdom Metazoa; phylum Arthropoda; class Insecta; order Orthoptera; family Tettigoniidae; genus Anabrus; species Anabrus simplex. The sequence goes on along the minus strand of NC_090277.1, from coordinate 33,615,510 downwards.
TTTTGATACTTGAAAATTTTCTGCAAGTCCAAATTAACATCAAACCTTAGAAATTTTCAGGGAAAATTTTAAATTATTAAGGATATTAATAAATGGAACTCGATATGCAGTCATCTGTACAAAAGTATAAAAATGAAAATAGACATGAATTAACCCTTACTTCTCAAATTAAAGTTCTCTGTGTTGTCTCTACTACTCATATTTTAAATGTAAATTTTTATCTGATATGACCTGCATTCATCTTTCTCAATTTTGGAGATAGCACTTGCATTTAAATGATGTAGTTAGGCTATATACATTTACGGCAAGCTATACTGGAGCAAATAAGAGCAATATGCAGAATTTAAGACAAATTATTTTGCATTTTTATTATTATTATTACCGTTATCGCATACCGATTGGTTTTGTTAATAATTTCCGTGTACAAATTATCGCTAAAAAGCAATTGAAAACTCTAAAAACTCTATTCAGTCTCTGGTTTCATACCTTATGGTACTTTGTAGGCTGAAACCACTGTAAACGGCAATTTCTTGAAATCTGGATCTGTTGATTTACAGTTGTGCCAGCCGTCAGCATCAGGTACATGTTGGGTTACGGTACACAAAGCGACCATCGTCAGTTCACTTTTAGGCATCGCGAAATGCTATTAGATAAATTCATTAGGAGCAGAGGTGCAAAAATACTGTGGTTTCGAGTGTTGCCTGACATTTACAACTAGAAGAGCACATGGCGACCATGTTTGTTTACTATCGCTCGCGCTTTCGTGTGCGTGAGTGGACAGCTGACGGCTACACTGCCATCTAAATAGCAGATTTTTGACTGACTGTCAAATAGTATCCGGATCCTACAAAGTGCCACGCGGAACCAAAAGATGGCAGTACAGAATATCATCGTGTATTTTGTCAGCTAAGAGACGGCAGATGAGCGGTGCACGATAAAATGTCATGTCGGGTCTCCCCCGACATGCGACCAGAACGGGAATATCGTAATGTCGGGCCTCACCCGACAGACGAGTGGTAAGTGTTAATGAGACACTATCAGGCATCCCTCAAATTTAAAACTTAGTTCAAGAAAAGTTAATGCAGTCACGATCATTAGAAATTAAAAAAAATTCCAAATTCATAATGTAAGTAAATAATCAGATTCAGTTCATAACATAAATGCAGAACTGAAACAACTAAGTGAATAAGCGTGATCAAATGGGCTTCTCAACAAATCTAGCAAAAATGCAAGAAATCATTGGCAGCTCTCTGAAGCTCATACGCATTAAAAAGAGTAGACTTATCCACATCTGCTATTTATTTAAAGATACAGCACATAAATTGTGCACCAATTTGAGAACAAACTAGAATTATCCCGTACACTGTCATTACTCACTTTTACAAAAGATCTCAATAGAAGATCTCCAATTTGTACAAGCGAGTACATTGTATCACTGCACATCATGTATTTTACATATGCAGGATTGGTCTGGATCATGCAAGTACTCGGTTTTATATAGCTTATGGTGGTATCCATGTATCGCCATCGAGTTCACAAAGTGACGTAGGTCTCCGTTAGTTTTTGTCCATGTCCTATTCATCATGGCCTTCATTATATAAAAGTTCACCCAGATTTTGTCTCCTTTTCTTTACTCTATCTTGCACAAGTTTCTCCCAGGCATCTGTGAATAGTAGTCCTCTCTTCATCCAGAGGTCCTCAATGACAAAGGTCTCCTTTGCAAGTTCATATATTAGTCGAGATTTTGAGTATTTCGATATCCTCAGGGTAGCTTTCAGAAAGTGCGACTTGACTGCTTCGAGTATACTCAAGTCTGCCAAGGTCAGCTGCCCCCAGATGATTTCCAGCCTGTATGTGGCGATGGGAGCTATTTTCACATCAAATAATCTCACAGCAGTTCCCAGTGAAAGCTTTGTGACAGCTTTAATTTCATATATGGCTTTGGTTGCTGCATTTGCTCGAGATGTATGCGGACTTTATCTTGTTCTATCTCTAGCTGCTGTTTGTAATGTCAGTGTTATATGTGCTGATGTATTTACTGACTTGAGGGGAGTGGATCCTAGGTCAATCTTGTCACTAGATACTTCTCTGCCTCCTTTCTGAAACATCACTTTTACAGTTTTCTCAGTGTTGATTTTCATCTTGTTATCTTGTGCCCATGTCTGGATTTTCAATTGCTTTTCACAATTCAGATAGGGAACTCAAACCAATGACCATACCATATGCATACAAGTACACTGCTGACCTAACGTTTCTGGACAAAATATATGTACCCGCACAAATATATTTAATGATTGTTTAATGACACAATATATTACTATAACCATTTCGAAGGCTTTTGGGCAACAGTGACAAGTTTATGTTCGACGTTCAGTATCGAAAAAAATGCATCCTACTGTATAACTACAGTGAAACATGGAGGGGGCTCTGGGATGGTTTGGGGTTGTTCCACATTCAGCAGAGTTGATAGACTGCACCGAATTCAAGGAAAACTGGACAAAAACAGCTACCATTACATCCTATCTCATTATGTTCTTCCATCTGGACAGAAACGAGGGTTTGGCCTCCAAATAAACAATGACCTAACAACACGTCTCACTATTGTATGAATTGCCTGCAAAACAAACAAAACTCTGGGGAATAGTTTTTAATAGAATTGCCCCCCCTCCCCCGCAATCCTTGGACGTAAATCCAATTGAGCTGCTGTGGGACGATTTAGATTGGTAAGTCTGAAAAGAGTGTCCTCCTTCATTGGAAAAGCTATGGGACATCTTGCAGAATGCCTGGGAAAGTATACCTGCATCAATGTTAGAAACACTTGTTCTGAGAATGCTGAGAATAGATAAAAATGTACTTGCAGCAAAGCAGGGTTTGTCTGATGAGAAGAGAGTTTGATGTGTTTTGGTTATCTGTGTGAGTAAATATCTACATATAGTCTATTACTTGCTAAGGTGTAATGTAAAAACATAGTTTTATTGTAAACTGTTAGTTTCAGAGTATATAATTGTCAGGTCAAACTTGTTGGCTGAATCGTCAAAGTACTGTCCTTCAGTTCAGAGGGTCATGGGTTTGATTCCCGGATGGATTGGGGATTTTCATCACTTCTGATTAATTCTTCTGGCTCTGGGACTGGGGGTTTGTGTGTCCCAACACTTTCCTCTTCATATTCAGACAACATACCACACTACCAACCATGACAAAAACACGCAATAGTGATTACAAACCTCCATATATGGTTGGCACCAGGAAGGGCATCCGGCCATAAAACAGGGCCAAATCCACATGCAACATAGTTCGCAACTGTGACTCCACAGATGTAGGAAAAAGCGGTAGGAAAAGAATAAGAAAAATATTCCTTGCAGAGGTATGTTATTTTCTTTTAATCTCAATCCATTCTTTAGCAGTTCAATGCTTGTCCGGAAACTTTTGGCCGGCGGTGTATATGTTAACATTTACTGCTCCAAGCTTAGTTGCCATCACCATGTCATATGTCACTATATTAAGGAGCAAGGGGCTGAGTGGGTCACCTTACAATCCTACAATGGTTTGCATTATTGGTTTCAGTGTTGTAACACGGTTATCAATTTTGTAAGTAGTTAGTCATCAGAATGTTGGTTAACAATTTTTAGAGTTTTTTCTCTTCTCCCAATATGGCTTCCAGTTTTCCAATTATTAACTGCCTGCTTAATGGCCCAAATGATTTTGCATAATCAACAAACGTTACATGAAATTTGCATCTTGGATGTCGTAAGGTTTCATCAATGTCACTGATCAGGTTGTCAATGGCATGGAGGGTACTCCGACCTTTGCATAAATCCAAACTCTTTGTCAGGAGTTTATGGTCAACTGCTTCTGCAATCCTTTTCATGAGAAGCTTTGTCAAAATCTTCAACTTGTTTTTTTCTAAAGCTATCCCCCTGTTGGAGGTTGGATCTGATTGGTCACTTTTCCCTGTGAACATTGCCATGATAGTGAAAATTCTCCATCTGTGGGGATGTTACATATTTGGAGACAGGTTTATTAGGGCTGAGATCTTTGAAAGTAATGTCTCTTTTGAGTCTTTCACATGTTCATTGCAAACCCCATCAGGCCCTATGGCCTTATTAGTTTCACGATAGCTTACTATACCTCCTCCATTGTGAACGGGTCTGTTCCTTTTTGATATGTACCTGAAACTGCTACGTCAAGATTGCAGCATGTACTATGTTCCTGAAGTGCTCTTCCCAAACAGCCATGTTGATGTTTCCACTACTTTGTGTTTTCCTGTGGTTCAATGCTACAAATAGGACATTGACAGCATCTTCTATATTGCCTCATTTTCCAGGTTTTGTGTTTTGGATTTTACTAAAATTAGCCTTTTGTATTCTTTCCTGATGATGCTATATTGTTTTATTGCCTCCTGGCTCATGTTGAAGTTTGCTACATGCATGACATCCATGATGCTCTCTCTCATCATACAGCACTCTTTGTCGAACCATATTCGTGATCTTCATTTCTACTTATATATAACTGCTAACATGATAGTCTTTTCCAGGAAAAAGGCAGCTATGTGTATGTCATAGCCCTTTATGTGATTATCAAGCTCTTTCCATTCCTCAGTTTTCATTCAAAGACAATTTTTGTCAATCTGTCATGAGAGGTAAGTGTCATCAGGCTTTTTCCCCTTTTCCATTCTTGAGACAGTAAATTGCACTGAAACTGGAAAATATTTCTTTATCATAGCCTCTACCATGGTAAGGCGCACATTGTAATTTAAAAGCTTAATATTGTGACCTTTATACAAAACTAACTCTATAGTGTTGCTCCCCTAATGTGTAAACTATGTTCTATTTTCAACCTTACTGGTGAGGATGAAACCATCCTCCCTCGTTAGATCAAGTAGTTCTTTCACTCTACAGTTGTTGATGTCCAGTTGGCAGTTTAAGTCTCCTGCTAGTATTACGTCTCTGTCTGGAGCTATGTAACCTATGAAAAAAATCATGGTTGCTACTAGTTCTTCAATAGGTGCTAGCTGTCCTGAATATATGAATACAGTAGAACCTCAATAATTTTAAATCGGTTAATTCAAAATCTCACCTAATTCGAAGCAGCACTCATTCCCAGAAACATGAGGTACGGTTTTGTATGTTTTTAAATCGTTTAATTTGTAATACGGATAATTAGTCATTCAAGGAACAATGTCGGTCCTGTTACCGAAATTCAGACTTTTAATTCAAAACTGCCTTTTTATTTTGAAAAAATAGTACCTTATAGAATAATTTAAATTCAAAATTTCTCAGTGTCATGAAAGAATGCATCTTCCGGAACATGGAGGGGTAACTTTGTGCACTTTCACCCACTTTAGCGTGTCTACAGTGTGCTTCATATCTTCTAAGTTTGAGCGGAATCGTAACGATTTTGTATTTGGCGTTTTAAGGAATGCCACAATATCATGTAGCAGGCAGTGTGCGGAGAGGTAGAATCCGCGAACACTGGTGATGCCAACAGTTGGCGAAAAAGTGTGGCTTATAGTCTGTAATCAATTCTTTTGTACCAAACAATATTGTCAATGCTGATGAAACTGCATTGTTTGTTTGTTTTATTTTTTTAAATGATGAGGCCAAATGGACTTACAGTTTTAAAGGAGAGAATTGCCATCCAGGAAGTGTACTGTATTCACTGATCTCTATACATGGATGGCTGGTAGCTTGGGTAGCAGTACGCCGAATAGAAGATGACAGGTGTAGTAAGATGGCAGCGAGCGCATGGTACAGTACACCACAAGGAGCGCGCTCGCTTTATTTATGCTTAGTTCCTTCGAGCATACAAATAGATAGAGAAGTCACTCCCTGTGTTTCTACCAGCCAAGCCTGGCACCAACATCAAGCTCTGAGTGATCAGCTGATATAGGGCAAAATAAGGCGATCTTCCATAAGAAGAGCATTACGGGGTGTTTTTAAATCCCGATTTAAGCATGCTCCTTATGATTAATTAATTTAAACTGTTCAAGACGGTGACAAATGCTATTCCGTTGGAATATTTCCTTTCCTTTCCTTTTTGTATGAAAAGTGTTAAGTATTACTATACATGTGTAATATTTGGATGTGTTTACATATCAGTTAAGCTTTGCAGTGGAGTGGTTAGGCCTTACGTTGTTAACACTGTAATTACCACTTTTCTATACACTAGAATGATGCACTATGAACTCTACGCTATAAATCACACATTTGCAAAGGAATTAAGATGAAACACATCAATGAAAAGTCACTAGTTTAGATATTTTACTCGCTGAATTGAAACCACATTGTTACTTCTGCATGTTATTAAAATATAAACAAACATGTGAGCCATGCTTGTACTACTACGATTAACACAAATACGAATTCCTGAATGTAAATAGGCCTAATACAAATACGGTACATAATATATTTAAGCTATCAAAGTAACATGTCTGGCAGATATAAATTGAGTACTATTTGGAAGAGGTACAACGTTCTCTCCGTCAGTTCAAATTAAAATATTTCCTAACATAACGTAATTGTATTGATTACGTAGTAAACAAGTGACTGTCACCATGCCCAGGTGTACTTCTATGGCAAATACGCTGCAAAATACTTGAATATCCTGCGAAAAACACACAGTAAACTATCATTATGCCATTATAGGAGAAGTGGGTGTGGTTCTGGGCTTTTAAATGTCCTGCGGGCTCATATTAAATGGCTTCTACAAGCTTTAAACAAGCCGTAATGACTAAAATAAAAATATTTTCTGAAAGAGGAAGAATTGGGCTATTTTTGCATGAATAAAAAGAAAAACAAGTTTTTGGCTCAAAATACGAAAAATTCAGTCATACCTCCTCTTAAGAATGCATAATTTTGTGGCATACATGTATACAAATTACAGCAATGTTTCCAGAAACTGTTTTTCACTCGTAGTGTGTTACCGATCGCTAATTACATGAATTCAGCATTTAAGCTAATATTTGTCAGCCGTTATTATACACTCATTTTTATTGCTATCCCAGAGATTTACTGACCTCGGAATGACGTGTCAGTGTTCCCAATGTCCTTATGCTTTGAGTGAACATGTCCCTATATTTTTAATTATTCCAATGCGGCATTAATTGCGATTTAAAATTGATTATATTATCATTGCTTCCCCATAAGGAGAGCTCTAGGTTGGGTACTTTCTCCTGCAGCGGAGAGTTGCCATTAGCGATCCATATATAGAGATCAATGACTGTATTGCTATGCAGTGCACACAGAAGCGAGAGACTTCCTTGCCCCATCATATGAAAGTTCGAAAAGCCACAATGTTTTAAGGGCATCGGACCTTTGTATGCAAGTACAAGGCATCTAAAAATGCAAACAGTACAGTAATCAAAAGGGTAAAGCAGCTGCACAGGGGAGCCAGCATAATTTTTCTTCATCTATTAATCGTGTTTTTCTTCCTTTCCTTATGTGAGGTTATGTATGCCATTGATTTATCCAAATGCATTATTTGAATAATGTAAATGCACCTTGTTAGATACATTTCTGAAATAGTGTTTTCAATGGCATTCGAAAAGATTAAACTGAGAATCAAGGTGGTTGCATGCATTAATGCGTCTTAGAATGGCAGAAAATCGTACAAGTATAGTCACTGTACGGTCATAAGGTGGACGGAAGGGAGAGATTTTCTCCCCTCGACATAGGAAAGTTCGATAAGCTGCAATGTTTTAAGGGCATACAGTACAGTAATCCAATGAATAATACACTTGCACAGGGGAGCCAGTATAGACTTCTCTTCATGTTTGAATCATGTTTACTTTCTTTTGATTTCACTCCGTGAGGTTATGTATAATGGTGAGTTATCCAAGTACATTATTTGAATACTGTAAATGCACCTTGTTGGATACATTTTGGAAATAGTTTTTTTACTATGGCAGTTCAGAGGTTTAAACTGTGAATCAAGGTTGACAATCTATGAACAACACTTCCTATGTGTGTTATTGGATGTACAAAAGTCTTAATATTTCCAAAGAAATTGAGAATATTTCAGAGGAAATAGATGCATTTGGCATTTCAGATTAAAAGAAACTGTAATTACAGCAAAAATGTGAAGAAATTTTTCACGATTGGTCGAAGGTAGAAAAACTAAAAATTTTCAGATGAACCTTGATATCATCAGATAATTTTTACAGCCTGTATTCAACAAAAATGTATTTAGAATCAGATTAAACAAGTTACAAATTTCCTGAATATTTCAATTAATTCTAACCACTAATATTTTACGATATTAAGCCTTTAAATGTAACCTTGTAAAGAACGAATTAAAAGGATGAAAATGGCCAACGCACAGAGATAAAAAGTACCCAACACTCGGCATGACAGTGAATAGGTAAACAACATATTCCATATTATGTACGTTTAGTGGTGTACTTACTTATTTTCTTCTTTGATGTCTGGGACCAGTTGATGTTCTTCTATGAATATATCCTCCTTAATGTCTGCAGAAGGCTATCAATAAGAAGGAAAGAAGAGTAAAGTGGTGAAGAACCAGAGTACATAAACAAGAAACACATAAAAAATAAATTCATATTTGCAGAATAAAATGATCATTAATTTATATTCCAAGGTAAAATTATAAATGGAAACAAAGTGTTAAATCAAATCACAATTGAACCACGACTTGCTAAAAGGGCATAAGTTCAATTTTTAGTGATTTTGAGTTACCCCTTAACTGGGGTATAGTTTCTTAACATCAACCAGCCAGTGGGTATTATTCAGCGCAACACACACTTTTGGAATGGGTACAGTAGCATGCGGCAGATGTAAATACAAAAAAAATACCATGGTACTAAAACCCTTAAAGGGCCTTGGCCTACCAAGCGACCGCTGCTCAGCCTGAAGGCCTGTAGATTATGAGGTGTCGTGTGGTCAGTATGATGAATCCTCTTGGCTGTTATTCTTGGCTTTCAAGACCAGGGCCGCTATCTCACCGTCAGTTAGCTCCTCCATTCTAATCATGTAGGCGGAGTGGACCTCGAACCAGCCCTCAGGTCCAGGGGAAAATCTCTGACCTGGCCGGGAATCAAACCTGGGGCCTCCGGGTAAGAGGCAGGCATGCTACCCCTACACCATGGGCCGGCGTAGATGTAAATACTCTACAGAAATATCTATTTTACCTGATTCATTTAAATTATGAGTGATATAGCAAAAATTCAATAGCATTATGTTATTACTGTTTTTCATGTAAACACGTAAATATATACATATATACACAGTATGTTCATATAAAAGTGAATTTAAAAAGTGTTCCTTTCATTATTATGATGCCATTTTTCAAGTTTTCAAATATGAATCAATACTTTCTGGTTCATAGGTCATTCAGAAATTGCGCACAGTGTGGTAAATACGGAAGCAAGGGCAAGCACAAAGTGCCACATCACATTCCTCACAGTAGTAGACAGTTTCTCGTCGCCTCTGGTTTGACAGGCACACAACACAATGTTTCTCTGAATGATTCCTACATCCGGTCAGCGGATTCTCAGATAATTCAACATCTTTCCTAACAAAGCCATTATCACGTCACACGGAACAGTTTACCATCATATACAGACCAATTTACAAAAAGTTATCAGAACATGGACAATGGAGTTTGCAGAACTGTATCATAGTAACAACAACAACAATGACAACAACTCGCAAATTTAGTAATTTTCATGTAGATATACACAAATAAATTATTTACAAAGAATTTGGTGCAGACTGTACGAGGCAACACGAGACAGCTGTTGGACTGCCGCCTATGTGCAAACTACCCGACTGGCGTGAGACCGGATGGAAATGAATAGGACAGCAATAATCGCATCTAATATGAATGGAATTTGTTTTAAATTACGATAGTAAATGGCAGAAGTGATTAAGAATAGTCAGACGCATATAGGAAGCTAACCCTACGTAAGAACACATTTAGAAGTACAAGAACGCCTTTAGGCGTCAAACCCAGTTAAGGGGTTAAGTATCAATTCAAGGTCTACAAACCTCAATACACAATGTTATATTAAAACAAATTTAGTCCTGGATTCCTCCAGCATAATATTGAAGATGCTTTTCTAATATGAAGTGTTAAGAGGATTGAAGAAAACAACAATATCACTGGAAACCAAGAAATGTTCTTCCCACACTGTGAGAAGATAAGCTTTAAACCCACAGAGTACATGGAGTTCAAATACTCTACAGATATGATAGGTTGTGTAGTTGCTTCTCCAATACATCAGCAGTCCTATTTGTCATACTTTCAGACTTGCACAGCCAGGAGTACAGGCAATAGATCTTTCAAAGGCTTTAGCATACCCACAGGGTAGTGTTTACATCAACACAAAAAAAAAAAAACAACAGGCTGATATTCAATAGGTGCTACCGTACAGAAGAAGACACATTTTACCAGGAGATTCCGAAGTGGAACAATGAGGACAGAGGGGTTGGTGTTAGTGACAAAGACTAATGAAATAACATTGTCACACTCATTACTTCTCAAGTAGTTAGCCTTTGATGTCATAATACCTTGCAAATGATAACATTTTATACGAACCTAATAAGTACATTTACCATTTGTCACAGGTCTGGAAAGAGTGTTTTTATGTTACTTCAGTGGTATTAATATTATAAAAACAGGCATAATAGAACTATTTACATGTGTATGGCTTCAAAAACTATGTCATATACTAACAATATTCAACAGCAATGTTCATGTCTGCACACAAAAATATACTTCAGAACACAAAGCACTCCATTCTGCCTCCTCTAAGCAACCTCTTTGCTGGGTACTACACCTACTGTTATTTAATGTTAGCCAATTTTATAACAGGTGAATTATGGTATAGTCAGTAACAAATATCTAATAACCTTTAGATTATAAGGTACAGAGAAGTATCAGGCTTTATTTCCTTGGTATAAAGGTGCATACTTTGGTCCAAAAAATATGATACATGAGGCATATTCTTTAAGTAAGAGCTATTTGAAAATAACTACACAATAAAAGACAATTTTCAAACACCACATTTATTTGCAGATTCCACATACTTTACTCTATTTTTCAACATAGCCACCAAGTTCGTTCAAACACTTACCATACCTTACAACTAAGTTATGAATACCCTCTTCATAGAAACATGCCATCTGCTCCGATATTCAAGAGACCTTGATCTTGTGCTGGGACAGAGTCTGTTTAACCTTCACCTGTACAGGCAAATGTGTATGTATTCATTCCATGCTCTGTTACTTCGACTCGGACATGATTGGCGAAACCCATGTTTCGTCTCCCATTAATATCTGACTCAACATGTAGTCACCTTCTTCGGCATAACAAGATAAAAACGTCATCGTGCACTCAAATCTTTGGTTTTGTGGCAGATTTATCTTATTCCAATGATTAATGGATGTAGATATTAGGACTATCTTAACATGCAATTTAGTTTTCTATTGAAAACTGAGTAACCCCCACATTTTGGATAACTTCAGACATACACGTTTTCATATTTATATCAGGGGTTTTAAGATACATGTGGTTACTTCAGGAACCTAAACAGCAAAACGAAACCCTCAATCTGTAGTTTTCAAATTCCAACCACTAAAATGCTTCCTTGCAGTTCAGGACATTAACTTTGATCACTAAGGTCGAGGTATTGCCTACTTTTCTGTGGCTTCTCTGTAAGTGAGTCATTCACCGAGTATCTCTTTAACAGGATTATCAAGCATATCAGCAATCTAATTACGATAAACCATTCACCTAGTTTATGCTTATATCCTCCGAGCATTATCCGAAGTACCCACTTTGCATACCGATTTTCGTTAAAGTACGACCACTAATAACATAAATAGATGAGAATTAAATTTTAGGTCTTCCCCTAAACTACCATTTCACTCAGCGTGAATACAACTTTTTATGGCCTAGATTGTAGCGGCTTATTTCCTGACTTTATATGCCGATTTTCATCAAATTATCTTCAGCTGTTTACTTGTGATGCGTGTACATACAGACAGACAGACAGAAATTATGGAAAATTAAAAAGTGCATTTCCTTGTTACTGTGGACATGATTGATACATAAATGCCATACTTTTTAAATTCTGAACAATGTACAGACAAAACTCTTATTTTATATATAGAGATAATTATTATGTTGATGTAAAGTCATTGAGAGCATTAAAATTAATTGTTGAAAGATAAATAGGCAGCTCAGAGCAATTAACTATTAATGATGCAGAATGAAAATGTGTAAGCAATGCACAAATCTACAGAAGGTTTTAAAGTTACAGAAAACAATTCATACCAAAAATGAGATTCAGACAGAATGAATATAATTTTTACTAACCTATTTTACTAACCCATACAGCACAGCAATATATAAAAATATTACATTTTAATAAAGTTGTAATGGCAAAATAGTACATATTTTTATATGAAATCTGTCATCATCTATAGCATATAAAAGCATGCAAGCTATTAACCCTTTAAAGCACAGTGTTCCCAAGGAGTAACAACCATTTTAGTGTCAGTTTTTGTGCAACCTGCATAGTGATTTTTCCTCAGTCATCTCACAGCATTCACTAATCACTGGCAACAGTAAAGAAACTCATTTCTAAAAAATATGTCATTGACAGCCTGCACACACTAATAAGGCAGTTGTTTATGTCTAAAATTTTTAGAGCAATGAAAGCTGTCAAGCTAATATTCTTGTCCTTTCTTAATATAAGAATTTCAGGTGAGTTTTATTGTTTCGATTGTCAGTTAGAGTAATTGTAGAATGCATTCAAGTGACAGGAGTATTACTCTGTGAGTAATGCTGGTATCAATACGCTCATGTATTGGTGCCTTCAATGCAAAACCATTGTGAATGTAGATGACTGTAATACTGTAATGTACCGTACATTATGTTTACCTTTCATGCACTATGGCTAGCAGAAGGCATATTATTCTTCAGTGTAGCACAAGAAATAATCCACACTAAAGCAAATGGGCTCGCAGCACATGTGCAGTTGCACATTGTCCCAATGAAGCCAAGAACTCCTTTCTTGAACATCACACCAAGCAGAGTTTAAGTTCATTACAAATAGAACAGGATGAGGCTGATTTTTGTTTTGGGATCTCGTAATTCCCAACAAAATACTAAAAATGAAGTAAACTAACAAGAGACATAACAGCAACAATAAATCCACACTAATTTTTAATATGTGTAAATAAAATGTGCAAAATCAAAAACATAACAACAGTAATAGCATTATAATTTCACACGTGATAAATTCCAGCAGTGCATAGTGAAACCTAATTGATCCTTTTTTTCTTCAGAATTTGAATAAGTTTGGTGGTTCTTTATGCACCACAGGTCCTGTATATGCTGACAAATATATTTTATGTTCTTAATGCAAACTGAGTGCTCCAAAAGGTTGATATAACTGTTAAACAGTATAAACAAGGCTAATCCTTTTCAAAATCACCAATAATTATGCTGTGGTGATTAACTCTTATACACTCAGCGAGCTGATCTATCAGCTCAAGGGGTATTGCTTAAAACACTCAGCATGCGCATCTATCGGCTCTGTGTTCGGCTGGCTGTATTAGTACAACTCCCAGATGTCAGGAAAGGACAGCAATAGTAGCTTTTGGATTTAGTTTACACTTTTCCCGAGAGATAGAGACACTAAGCTCATCTGTTTGGAACAAATAAAGTTATCAAACCGCCTATGTTTATCGCATGGCGAGCTGAAGTGTGCTGGTTGTGAGTACAGCCTCTTTTAAGCTTCAAAATACATGTTTTCCTTCGTTTTATTGTTTCCATTTTAATAGTAGTTTATTGTTTATAATATTTTGTTTATATTCAACATTCATCAGTGTTCTCAAGTAAAATTAAGTTTAACATTTCGTGTTCTTACATTTTCGTGCCACGAGTAGGCCTAATTTTTTAAAATGGCCGAGCCAAGTTCTAGGCTAAATAATTCTGATGTTTTGGATTATTTTTATGCTTTAGACGATGACAGTGACTTTATAGCCAATAATGATTTGGATTTTAGTCAGTCTCATTGTCTGTATGGTCAGCCTTGAAGCCTTCGGTTCAGAGGACCCGGGTTTGATTCACGGCCAGGTCGGGGATTTTAATCACTTTTGAATAATTATTCTGACCCGGGGACTGGGTGTTTGTATTTGTCCCTCACTTTTCTCTTCATATTCAGACAACACACTACACTACAAACCACCACAGAAACACATGATAGTGATTACATCCCTACATATAGGGTTGGCATCAGCAAGGACATCCGGCCATAAAACAGAACCAAATTCACATGTACGACACAGTTCACACCGGCGACCGCACAGGTGTGGGAAAAGCTGTAGATAAAGAAGAAGAGCGATTCGTACTTTACAGGTAGTGATGACAGGAGAATGTTTTCCAAAACACAAATGCTGACTCCGGAAGCTATGAGTACAGTTCTTTACATCAGGTGCTAGAACTCATGACTAAATATGAATACAAAAAGCAAAATTATATCTTGTTATACAGAATTAAATGATCTTATTATCAGAATGACTGAACAACAATATCACTAAAGAACAGATTACATTTTGAGTATTAAAAAACCGATTTTTATTTTTTGTAATATATTTTCTAATTTTCAATTTTTTGGTAGTAAAATATGCCATGAACAATTTTGGGATATTTTTTCCTAAAACCATATTAAACTCTGTACTATTGTGATTTTTTTCAATTTTGTATGTGGGGATTTTGTTATATGGCAATTTTTTACACTTTAACATACATAATCATGAAAAATGGTCTGGGCTTGACTAATGAAGATAGCCTGAGAGCTAAAGGGTTAATATAAAAATGACAGGAGTCAGGCATTATTTTGACGCCTCAACTGACCATCTTACCACATTCCATTACAACTGGTACCTTTGACAACACTTCTTTTAAAAACTTATATATTATATTACACCAGGATTACTACTTTCATCAACTTTACCATCTTCATTGAATATTCTACCAGGTCTCATTGTATTCAGACTGGCCCAACCAAACAGCATCCTGTCAGATGAGTCTCTGCATGGATGGAGATGTGCCCTAACACATCTAGTAGTTAACAATTATTACATGAAATCTTATATAGTGAAGATAACTCCATCAATTCATGATGTCTAAGCTTCAAGCATCAATTTATACAAAATTCACACTACTGTCCTAACAAGCTAACATGCCACTGCCTGAAAAAGGCTATTCATGCAATACATTACTAATAGCTATGATACCAGCTGCCACACACTATGCACACAGCAAAGAGGTTCTTGGAACAACACCAGACACCGCATAATGCCTAGCTGTGCAGCACAATACCCAGTGGTCAAACTCAGAACTACTTTAAAAAGAATTAGAATATTATATACGAAAATTAACAAGCCTATGAACAAGACTACTTTTAAGAGGATCTTTAGACTGAATGCCTTAAAATAAGGAGTCTTTCAGTGAAATGGGATCAGTAGTTTCCCTCATGTTATACTACACAGAATCAATAGAACATCAACTTACAAAACTCTGTATTCAAACATATTTACACAGTCAAAATTTTAGTAGCACTGATACTAACTCCTTCATGATATGTAGTGGAGGTCTTTGGAAATATACCATCTACCACCTGGCACCTTGCATGAGATCGTGGAACCTCAAGGAGAGAATATGAAAATTATGTTATTAAAAAATGTATATTTTTCCCAGGATATTCAAATCAACCTATAGAAACTCTGTGTTTAAAAATATGTACATGGTCAAAAGTTTAGTAGCAATGATACCAACTCTCACATGGTATGTAGTGGAGGTCATTGTAAATACATCATCTGCCACCTGACACCTAGTGTGAGATCTTGGAACCTCCAGAAGCAAATATGAAAATTATGCTATAAAAATTTAATTTCTCCCTAGGACACTTAAATCAAATCCATTGAAATGAAGAGTCATGCATTGAAATATGTTCAGCCATTTTCTCACTATTTCAATTTTCAGACACTAACTCATCAAATTATGTACATTACCTCAAATGCATTTTCCTGTGTTGAACCTGGCTCTGTTAATTCTGATTTGGTTTCTTGTTTCAGAGGTATCATTTCTGATACAGGCTGAAAGTTCTCCTGTGGAAAAGAATATATATTAGGCATTCTACTTAAATACACATCAACTAATGTAGTTACCAGGAAATGAGCATGATATTCATTGCCTGCTAGTATTTCAGTTCATTTCAAATTTTAACTAATGTTTAGGGAAACCACGGAGTGCAGTTTAGTAAAGAAAAGCATCCTATTTGATATCCAGGGATACATTTTCTCTTGGTACAGTCATATCACACATAAAACCTTTTAAAATATCACTGTCATCAGAAAATTATACACAAGTACTGACAATTATTCTACTTATCCTAAGCATTATTTTTTAAATTCAGATCACCAAACTTTACTTTACACTGGCAAGAACAACTCAGCATGAAGCATATCACATCCACCTCACCTGTCATATGTTCAGTCCTCAGCTAAAAGACTGGTTGAATCCTCAACAGATCTACAATCAATTGCCACAGATAGACTAGGTGTTACAAACAAGGCATACTAAAGAAACAGGAATGAGTTAGTGTCCCATTACTTTCCTTTTCTACACGTTACATTACACATTATTCTGCCAAGATAATGAAACCTTTTTTTTTATACTGTTTGTTTTACATCACACCAACATAGATATGACTTATGCCAATGATGGGATAGGAAGGACCTGGGACTGCCAAGAAGAGACTGTTGCCCTAACTGAGGTACAGAAATTGTAAATCGCAGAACATCAACTTCACAGACGGTGACAGAGTGGTTCAAACGCACTCTCTCCCAAACACAACCTGACAGCTATGTGATTCAAACTGCAAAGCCAACTCACTTGGTCCCTACAAAATCTACACCATGAAACCTTAATAGTCAAAAGCAGTAAAAAATGACAGGGAACTAAGCGACCATTACTCAGCCTAAAATAAGAAGATAAAAAGGTGATGCACGTTCAGCCTCCCAGCCAATACACTTTGGTTTTTATAGCAAGGCCCCTATCTTGTTGTCAGGTAGCTCCTCAACTGTTCTCACATAGAGCAAGTGGATCTCAGACGTGATCTCTGATTTGGGTAATAAGATACTTAACTGGCTGGGAAATGAACCCAAATAATCTAGGTAATACGAAGGCTCTCTGCCCCTCAACGGAAGAACTGGCTGTTAAATTTTGATACTGACAGTTAAAAGTAAATTCCCTCACAAACAGTAACCATCAGGGATCATTGAGGGGCCCATACCGCATTACCTGATGGTGCCATAAGTAATAATAACGTTTGGACACACCACTGTTAGAGCACTGTGAATTTATTACGTTATCATATATGTAAAAGACCACTGGCCATCAGTGCGCTGGTAAGTGTGGAGAAGTCAGTTATGAATGAGAGAGGATATGGCATGGCATCATATCCTAATGGCAGTAACTACCCATAATTTTATAAGCAATCTTGAAGAGGAGCATGCTTGACAGATATGTTTGGACATCACTCTACTCTGCAGAGCTTATACCTTATAATTATTCCAGCTGAACAATCTTCTCCGAACAGTGTGCATTAACTGCATAATATTAACTTTTAGAACTCTTGGGCAATATCACATCTCTCAAGTAGCATTCTCCGGAATAGCTTATTAAAGGAAAGTCACAGTAAATCACTGAAAGTCCCTCTAATAACTTTTAAGGTTTACAAAGACACTAAGGTGCCAGAATGTTACTGTGCAGGAATTTACTTACATGCCAGTATAGCTACCCAGACGAGCTGGGATATTTCAATATCTTAAAAATAAAACACCTGCCTAAATCAGGATCACACTTGGCAACATGTAATTACCATGCAAATGATTTACCATCTGAGCTATTCAGGTGATATTTTAACTGTCAAAATGAAGAGCCACTGAACTGCAAGCCACATACTCAGAAGATTACAATGAACTGTGTTGAATGTAGCAACAGAGAGAGCCAAGAGAGAGCCCAAAAGTTTTCACTAATGTAGGCCTTCATCAGTGTGTCTGCTTTAGATCTGCTATAATGATAGTAACCTGTCAAACTCGTTCAATTAGTACAGGCTAAATTTCAACTAATAAACAGTTATATAGAATGAAACTTACAAGTGGCGGTATTCCTTCAACCGAGACAGGTTCCTCTTTGATTTCTATTTCCAGGTCCATTTTACACTGCAAATGAAGTACTTTGAAGGAACTGTGGTTGTAAATTACTTCCAACAAACTTAGACTGAAACATGAGCCAGCAATACATACAGTATTATCATTTTTAAGTTGGTAATTTCCTAGGTTATAGTCTATTGACTAAGCAACTAAAGTGTAGTTTTAAATGAATATAGGTAGAGTGATCATAGTTATATGACCTCAAGTTTTACATGAAGTCAGTATCGCGTACATAATCATATGACCTCCAGTTTTATAAAACTGTGAATATTATGATCATGGCATAGCATTTACAGTCTTACATTACTGTCAATATCTTGATCATAACCAAAAGATGCAGTTTAGCAAGAATTAAAAAGCCAGGGTCATGACTTTTAATTTAAATACCTTATGTGCAACGATCAAGAACAAATTGCAGCAAACATAATGAAATCTGAAAGACCAGGCCACTGATTAGCACTCTGAATACCAGCATCCATATCTTGGTTTGATACAGCTCTTCATGACACTATCCTATGCCAACAAAATCATAACAGCTTATGTATACAGTATTTGAATTTCTTTGTTATATTTTGCCTGGCATCTTTATGGAAATGGTGAAAGTTTATTATTACTGATTGCTATTTATATTAACTTTATTATAAATAGCAACCAATATCAAGGATCAGGAATCTATAGTCTTGCATGTACAGGGTGCAATTATTCGTACGTTGCCCAGACTGGCAAAAGCTTTGTTTTAAGATATTTTGAACATGTCAATGCAGCGATACATAGGAAGCATCCTGCAATGAGTGCACACATGCAAGAACCTGGACACTGTTTCACAATTATTGAGAGGGATTTAAGGATTTTAAGAAGGGTAGATAAGGGAAGAGTAATGACAGAATTGGAAAACATATACATTTATTTAGATCAGCAATACAATGAGAACCTAAATGATGAAACTGAATTAAAGAACCCCCTCTTACAACAATTACCAAAATTAATACAAATACATAAGACTGATATAAATACATTCTTTATAATTTTAATCCAACAAATGTTAGCAACACATTGACGCAAACAAACTCAACTCCTCCCCTTGCTACCCCTAGACAGTCCCTCTACCAGCTACATTAGCTATCAATGCACCGCCTACCTCCGCTTCCCCTTCCCACTCCCCGCCAAAACACAAGCTCACTCACATTCACTCATATAATACAAGGAGCACTAACGGAGCAACAAGCAGTTATCACGAACTTGTGACTGACACTAGACAATTAAGCAGCAGCAGGAAGGGTAAGTGATAATTCTACCACTAAAATGTTTGTATAGGTTTATAGTTCGAAATCTTGTACATATTTTTATTTACAGATATATCAACAAGCTCAATTCAAAATCTGCGGTGTTCATTCAAATTCCACTTCACATTGAATGTTTTCATTTTACTAACAAGTTAATTTTAAGATTAATGAGACTGATGTAATGATAAAAATTTGGATTTTAACCAATACATACTATACTAGTGTTACTCCAGCAATATTGGGAATACGACAAATGTCTAAAATACAGGATATTATTAGCTTCATAAAATCATTAAACATGCGATGAAGGTTCAAGGACAATTATACAATTCAAGAATATTGAGTCAATACAGTTAACCAGATTTCATACAAAGGTTTTAAATAGATGGTTAATTGATGAGTTTTGTCTATAAGATTTAAAAGACAATGTTAATACCAAGATTTTAGACAACTGTGTTTGAGCTTAAGACATAACATTTTAGTTGTTACATGATCAGTAAAATAAAATATCGTAAGACTTGTCACTCATTCTTGTAAAGCATATTTTTAGCTCAATAGAATATGTTCATGATGTTATTAAAACTTGAGTAAATATTTTGGCTGATGATGCTCACTACAAAAGGAGCAAAACACGTTCCATGTTAACAATTTAATATGGATGTAATTCCATATTAGCTTATAATGTATTGAATAGGTGGTCTATAATAAAATTACAATAATTTTGTATCATAAGTGTATGTTCCAAGCTGTCAGTGGAGAGATGGCATGAAATGGCATCAGAAGATGAACAACTTTGAGTGGTGTCTTTAAAAGTACAAAAGATCACAATATGAAGATAAAGTTGGAATTGAAGAGGACAAATTGGGGCAAATATTTGTTTATAGGAAGGGGAGTTGGGGATTGAAATAACTTATCAAGGGAGATGTTCAATAAATTTCCAATTTCTTTGAAATCATTTAAGAAAATGCTCGGAAACAACAAATAGGGAATCTAACACTTGGGCAACTGCCCGAAATGCAGATCAGTATTGATTGATTGATCCTCTACACTTCCCTTCAAAACCACCTGAACAAGTTCCCAGTGTCTTCATATGTGTTCTATCATTCTCTCCCTTCTTAGCTTAAAATTTTCCCTACTCATTCTCCTCTCATGATGTTGATTGATTATCTCTTTATGTGTGACTCATTCAATTCGTCTGACCTTCAATAACTTTTAATAACACCACATTTCAAATGCTTTAATTCTCTCCTTCTCAGCACCAATTATTATCCATGTTTCAATTCCATAGAGTGTCAAACCCCATACTCAGAGCAAAAATATTTTTTAAGTTTTCCAAACTATTAAATTTGAGATAAAAATGTATGTGTTGCTGCTTTCAGCTCATTTCATCTTTGTAGGCCTTTGTGCAGTTAGCTGGTTTATTACTCCCACATTTGCCTGAGTGTTGAGAGAGTTACGCAGACAATAAACAACTACATTGCCTTCTGAAACATTCAGAGTCTGTTGCTACATAATGCTGCATCAGCTAGAATCATGGCTATGTACTAATGTTATATAAACATGTGTCTTATGTTCAACAAACTGAGAAACTTACAGGTTATTTTAACTAAGTTAACGTTGAATAGCAAGCCTTCCACATTATGAAGCCAAACTTAATGTCTTCAAAACATTTTTCTAATATGAATATCTATGATAGAA
Organism: Anabrus simplex; assembly: GCF_040414725.1. Taxonomy (NCBI): domain Eukaryota; kingdom Metazoa; phylum Arthropoda; class Insecta; order Orthoptera; family Tettigoniidae; genus Anabrus; species Anabrus simplex. The sequence goes on along the minus strand of NC_090277.1, from coordinate 33,594,281 downwards.
GACAACAGCATTTATTTTCCTAAGAAAGATCTATGAAGAAACATTGTATGCTCCTTCAGCTGGCAATGTGAGAGCACACTGTACGGGGCACAAAGTATTATCTTCTCTTGCTGTTAGCTCCTTACTCACTTGCTGGGACAATACTACCAACCGTTAATTGAGTGTTCTTTCTGTCTATGGTCTGCACAAGTTCTGACTAATGACACAATGTAGAGGTGTTTCACAGGGAGTCTGGTGAAGAGAGTTTGATGTCAGTCCATTGGTCTAAATATTTAGGAGTACTTTTTGTTCCCCAGGTGGTAATGAAACCTGTCTGTGTTGAATTCTGGGAGTGGTTTCAGGTAGAAGCAGTGTTTGTTCAGCTGGCAAATTTGGAAAAATATCACTTAATTTATGATATTTTACTACAAAAGTAGACATACTTATTAGCGCAGACAAGTTGGTCCTCAGCACTGATAACGAACACTTCAATTCCTTCCACATGTGTAACAAGGTAAGATTTGGCACGTTAATTTCATATTTCAACATAGGGTTCAAAAATAAGGGGTACCAGGTATAGTTATTCTGGCCATCACTGGTTATTCTATTAATATATTATTGGGACTGTATGCAAATACCTAACTTTCTGATTTCCAGAGACAGAATTATGTCATGAAGAAATTATTTTAGGCAGCAATCACACATAAGGAAAACGTCAGAAGCAAATACTGCCTACTGGGTATCAATATGATACGGAATAATCTCCAAAATAACACTGATATACCAAGTAATCCCACAGGAATACAGATTATCTTATAGATAACAGAAACGAAACAACTCTCAGGATTTCAAACCTAAGACATTACTACTAGAAACGAAACAACTCTCAGGATTTCAAACCTAAGACATTACTACTAACATGTTTTGTACCCGACAAGGTAAAAAAAAACACATCAACATTCAGTGTATCCCTCTTAAGTCGTACTCACAGATGAGTTAAATAACACACCAATAAATAATTAAAAGTATACACTATATCTGGTTATTTCTTTCTTAAATGACCATCCTCAATTCTTCAACATCGCAGCAATTCAGAAAAATGATCCATGCCATTAAACTTAGATATCCGATGGAGTTGATACTCAGGTATACTTTGTTAGAACATATGATGGAAAGACTTACCCGCACTTATACTGCAAAAGGTATGAATATTCAAAAATAAAGGTGGTTTTATGTATATGTCTTATAGGTCTTATGGCCGGAAAAAGTTTTACCTGATCTTTGATTAAGAAAGATTTCTTACGATCACTATTGTGTTCTAAGACATTAACAGAAGTAAATGTTTGAGCCTTGAACTTTACCGACAATATGTTAGAGATTGTGGACACAATGTAAAATGATAGAAATCACAATTCCTTCGTGAATAAATCTTCGAGATGTAGCACAATATTAACAGAATGAAACTGAACAACGTATCGCGAAATGCCTCATTTGCATCATTCAAAACCGTATTGTAAATTCTATGAACATACACAAACAACAAACTCGCCACTTCGAAAATGAACCGGACATTGTGAAGTATGTACAGTCAAAGCCTGCTAGATACTAGCGTAGGCAACGGTACAGTATATAGTAATCGCAAAACATAAACTATTTTTACTATCACCAGGACGGGTCCAGTTAGTTCATTTGCTCGAACTAGTTCATTAGATACCGTTCATAGCCTTGAGTCGTTCAAATGAACTAGTTCAAATTAACGAGGTAGTTCATGACGCGATATAGGCCTAGAAACAGCCCTCGCGGCACTTCGTTCAAATGAATGAGTTATACTCCGCACGGCCTTACTTCTAAATTGAAGTTTCGCAAAACAAATGAGCATCGCCTTCCCTCTGTTGCCAGCGCGCTACGCCTGCGAGAACTGCTGATGCAATATGACCGCGCTAAACAGCCCTTTTAAATCGTAATACAGTACTCAGAAAAACGAATGAATATGGATTGAAAACAAATTCACAAGAACTACACTTTCTAACAATATCTGGCACTAAAAGAGAATATATTATTAACAATAAAAGAGAATGAGGAAATAACACATCACTAACGGCCAAGAAAGAGGACTATAGAGTGGCTAACACGTCTGCTACAGCGCTCTAGGCGGTGCCAAGGCAAAATAGCGACGCCATATTATATCCGCCCGTGTTTTACGGTTTATTCTGGTTATTGTGTGTTCTTATCGTGGTTTATTTGCACTGGATCTGATAAATTAACTGCATAAATTATGCCGCCTATATGTGCAGCAATCAACTGCACGTTCCGTAGAGGCAGCTCAAAGGATATATCATATTTCAGGTAAGTTTTTTTTTTTAGTAAAGAATGCAATGTTTGGTCATTAGCAGAGTATGTTTCCCCGTTGTCAGTGTTTGTAAATCAATCTATGCTTTTCTCTCTAGGTTCCCTCTGAAAGATAAGGAACTCACGAAACAATGGGTAATAAATATGAAACGTGATAAATGGTTTCCGACAAAGCACAGTTTCCTGTGTTCACGACATTTTGAAGAAAAATACATAGTGATCAACAATGATAGAAGACGCTTGCTGTCCAGAGCCATCCCTACAGTTTTTGATTTTCCGAGTCACCTTATGAAAATACAGCGTACTAGACCTCCACCTACGATACGAAACAATATGAGAGCCTCCAGTCCTACGCCGCCACTATTCGAATCTTCGTCCACAAATATGGAATTGAACAATTCAGGTAACTATGCGATTTAACATAATTGACATTAACACAATAATTATTTCAAATGGTTTAAAGTACGAAGTGTTCGGTCTAGGCCTATCATCATTATCGCTATGGGATGGTTTGTTACAGTATTCGGTGTAAAACTTCTATAACCGGTGTGTGAAAGTGAGGTTAGAGATGGCACATGTAACATTCGGCAGGCTTGCCAACTTACACAATCTTAGTGACAAGACCATTGGGCTGGATGGGTTATGTCCGAGGAGCGACAAAACCATTGGTGTGGATTGGATAGGTCCGGCTAGTTACTAGACCATTGGCCGGGGGACGTACAGGTTAGAGTCACTTACCAGCCCTTAGGCCTTTAGTATCCTGCGTGACACCACCATTGATCTGGATAGGTTACGGTAAGATAGTGACAAAACCATTGGTCTGGATATGTTAGATAAAAATTTCAAGAAGCGAGAGTGAAATTGATGGTTCTCTCACTTTTAGCGAATATGGCAGCCCTGTACTTGCACAAGATGTGAGCTCATCATTACTCCAGCCCGGTTGACAAGACTTTCACACCCGTATAACGACTGTCGTTTGTTTACATGCTTGCGGCCTTCTCAGGAAGGGTGTTGCCAAGCGGTGCTCTGTAGCCTACTGTCAACCTCTGTACTTAGGAACTGATGAGTGAGTGGTGCTTCGATAGCTGGTGGTAGTGATTATTGTTGCACGATTGGTGAGGAGTTGTTCTTGCCGTGCGGATATTAGGATAGGACCTGGACAAAACCAGTGATATAGGGACAGGCAAAGGGGATCTGGGGGGGTTCTTGTATGCAAGTTTTATTTTTTCATTTTCTTCGTCTCGAAAAACCAAGGGGGATGTAATACGCGAAGGGGTCTAATACATGAGTAAATACGGTAGGCTAACTATTTTAGTAATTACCAATATGTGGTCCTTTCGTATCATCATGGTTTTAATGTACTGTCTGTTAATACTTTCAAATGCTTTTGTAAAGTCTGAATACTGTATAGCTTTCCTTTAGCATGTTTCAAGTCATCAGAGATGTAGTCTCTCGGAATGCTGCTATATCCAGTAAATTGACAATTTTTTCCTTGTAGAAAGATCTAGTCCTTATTTGTCAATAGAAATGCTACTGGTAACAGTGGATTGTGTTTATTCGTTTGTTTCACTTTTACTTTTTTCTCCTCTTTTCAGGAAGTGCTGAACTGAAGATCATAGGAAATGATCATGCGTACTGTGTCCCTAGTCCACGCAAAATGAAAAGAATGTATGACAATGCAATGGAAGTAAATGCCAATTTAAAGAAAAAAATTAAATGTCTTCAACAGAACATTAATAGAAAGAGGAGTAAAATAATTAATTACCAGCAGCTAATTTCCGGACTTAATAAAAGACTGTGTGAATCTGGCTCTGAAATTTTAGACAAATGTTTTACAGGTGTACTGAAGGAACTTCTAGAACTTCAGATCAAGGGTTGTGGACAGAATTATACTGAGGAGATAAGATGATTTGCTTTGACGCTACATTTTTATTCCTCACGAGCCTATCAGTACCTCAGGAAACACGTTAAACTTCCTCATCCAAGGACTCTCCGTCGTTGGGCATCAGTTCTGGATGGTAATCCAGGCTTCACAGAGGAAAGTTTCAGGAAAATTACACAGGAGGTAGAGGGAAGTGCCGAGCCTATCCTTGCATCTCTAATGTTTGATGAAATGGCAATAAAGAAAGATCTTGTGTGGGACGGTAATCAAATTTGTGGTTATGTAAATTTAGGACAGGGTTTTATTGGAAGTGATGACTGTCCCTTGGCCAGGGAAGCTCTTGTTTTTATGGTTACGGCTTTAAATCGTAACTGGAAGATACCTGTTGGTTATTGCCTTGTAGATGGCACATCAGCTTCTATGAAAGCTAATTTAATAGAGCAGTATCTTAGGAAACTGCATGAAACAGGAGTCAGTATAGTAAGTGTAGTCTGTGATGGAACACCTACAAATAAATCTGTTATGCAGAAATTAGGTGTAACTTTTTCTGGTGATAACGTACAGTGCTGGTTCCCTCACCCATCTTTTCAGCAGAGAAAAGTGTATTGTATTTTTGACGCTGCACATATGTTAAAGTTAATGCGGAACTTGCTGGCAGAAAGGGAAGTTCTTGTTGATGGCACTATTCAAGGTGGTGACGAAAATAAGATTAAATGGGAGTATTTTTGTAGTCTAGTTACTCTCCAGGAAAACGAGGGTTTACATGCTGCAAATAAAGTGAGACGGCGACATATCTACTATGAAACCCAAAAAATGAAAGTTACCCTTGCTGCTCAGACATTTAGCAGGTCAGTGGGTTGTGCTATGTCTTTCTGTAATGCATTAGGGTTTCAGGAATTTGCAGGATGTGAACCCACTGTTAAATTTGTTAAGATTATTGATTTAATATTTGATATTTTGAATTCCTGTCATCCATTGGGTAAAGGCACAAAATCTCCTATTTCCAGAAAGAACAGAGTAACTGTCTGCAATCAAATTAAGGACTGTATCAATTATCTACAACACCTGAAACTTTCAGATGGAACACTTGTTTGCAACTCAAATAGGAAAATGCCAATTCATGGGCTCATTGTTGATCTTGTGGCTGTTAAGGAGTTGGCTGAGGCATATGTTTGGAATGATGACCCTATTATGAAATATTTTCTGACGCGTAGGTTGAGCCAAGATCATTTGGAATTATTTTTTTCTTCTTTACGGTCTAGAGGTGGGAACAGGAGTAATCCAAATGCTTTGCAGTTTAGGTCGGCGTACAGGAAATGTTTGATTGCACGTGTGCAGCCATCTGAAAATGCAAATTGTGAACTTTCTGACTGTGATGTCCTTGTCCCTGCCAGTGGTATCAGTTCTCTTCAGAAAATGCACTGGAACTGGATCACGACTATTTTAGTCGTAACTATGATTCTATTAGTATATATGTTGATAATGTAGTTGAGTACATTGCAGGGAGTGTAGTTCGTCAGGCATCTAAGAAGTTGAAATGTTTACAATGTTTGGAGGTTCTATTGGCTAATAGCAGTACATACGGAAGCAGATTAGCAGTAGAAAAGAATGTGAATGGTTCTCTTGTGAATCCATCTCAGGATGTAGTAAAACTATGTAAAATTGCTGAAAAAGTTTTTAGAAATAATTATGAACTACTGGGAAAGCATGAAAGAAAAGTAATGTTAAAACTTCAGACTGAGGTGTTAAGTTTGTTGCCGAATTGTTTATTTTTTGAATTTGATCATTTGTTCACTGCCGTGGAACCAGGTGAGGAATCTCATTATGCCTCGCTCATTAAATTAATTTTACATCAGTATTTTACCTGTAGACTGCATCATGTTTGTAGAAGCAGATCTGAGAAGGAAGGAGGAAAGCAAGTGAGACAGATGTTTACTAAATTAATATTATTTAAAGGGCAGTAGCTTGGCCTGTACCATGTGAAATGAGAGAGATTTTCTTTTTCTGTAATATCTTCTAGGCTTTTCCAATCTTTGTCAAAATACAGGCAAAGTTTATTAATTCTTTATGAAATAAACTGTTACCAGTCACAAGTTCTACAGAGGGATCCAAAAAAATGTAGACACTTTGATAGTTAATATCTTTGGAACAAATGACATATCATTGCGATTCTTGCACAGTAGCGTAGTCCATTGTATTCTCAACAGAATGGCGCAACAATCTTGGCTTGCGTTTTCCAGCAGATGACAGTGCAGCAATGAATGAAGTAAGATTGTCGTTTGAACAACGCAAAGCCATATTGAAGTGGTACTGGAAGTATGAAAACATGGAGGTACAGCAGCAATGGCGTACTCGGCCACCAACATGTACAGCAATTTATCTTATTCGGGATAAATTTGAAGCCGACGGTACTGTTCAGGATGTGCATAAGAAAAGGTCTGGCTGACCGAAAACATCAACAAATCCAGCTTCCAGCGCTGCTGTGTTGCAACATTTTACCAGATCACGTAAAAAATCTGTGAAGCAGGGTGTACGTGAAGGCAGGGTAAGCCGATTAACCATGCAATGAATTCTGAAGGCTGTAAAGTGGAAAGTGTACGTTCCAAGATCATTGCACGCTATGAACGAGGACGACCCAGATCGAACGATGGAGTACTGCGAGTGGTTTGAAGGCATGCTTCATGAAGATAAACGGTTTGCAGGGATGATTGTCTTGTCAGATGAGGCGCAATTCAAACTGAACGGTACTGTAAACCGCCACAACTGCGTGTACTGCGCTTCTGAAAATCCTCACGTTCACGTGGACAACATGTTAATCTACCTGGTGTTAATGTGTGGTATGGTCTGTCATTGCGCGGTTTGATTGGCCTGCTCTTCTTTCAACGTACCGTAACTGGTGAGGTGTATCTTCATGTGCTACGAACATCAATTTTGCCTGCCTTCCAAGAGGTGTTTGGAAATGAAAGATATTACCTACAACAAGATGGCGCTCCACCTTACTACCACAGAGATGTCAGAGCCTACTTGGAGTATTGAGTACTCACCACGGCCTTCAGACCTTACACCTCTTCTGCATATGGGGGATGTTGAAAAATGAAGTTTATCGATAGAAGCCAACTATACTGAACGAGCTACGAGAAGCCATCGAGGCTTCCTCATCCTGTGTGGCTATCAGACTGGCAACCCTGACGGCCATAGTTCGGTCAGCAGTTCAGTGGCATCGACGTTGTTTGGCTGGTAATGGGGGTCAATTTGAACCCGGAAAATGAACTTACCTCCATGCAAGGATTGTAAGGTGTGTCATTTTGTTCATTAATATTGACTATCAAAGAGTGTCTACATTTTTCTGGACCCCTCACTCTGAAAAGATTTGCTCAGTCTTTGAAATGCATAGGGGAGTAAATCATTTAAGAAAACTTGTGGCTGGAAATAGATTTTATTATTTTATAAGAATAAATTCATGTACAAGGCCTTTCCTAAAAACATGGTTATGTTTATAACATTATTTATCTTTTGAAATACTTTAATGGCTCCATCAATTCAGTAGAGCGAATGTGTTTACTTCTCATGCCCTTTTTTAACAGAGACTCATGTTTTTGCTCACTTTCATCTTTGAATCTGTAGTTTCTTAAACCATACACATTAACACAGTACCTGTTCATTTCCTTGACCATAATGTGTGTGAAATTAGAAACTGCTCTAGATTTCTAATAGTCAAACTTTGAGATTCAGCTGATTGAGAAACCGATTGTGTGTTTTCTTTGCAACTCTCTTAGCACTTTCATGCACTTTTTTTATTGGCAATGTTCTGCGACTACTTTGGCATGTTTTTGTTATTCCAACAAGTTGATTTTCACACTTAAATTATTGTTGCCTTTGAGAGTTATACGGAGTATTATGCTGAGGATAAGTGGATTTAATTGGCTTTTGAATATATAGGGTGGTTGTTAACAAAGTGAACCAGGTGCATGAGCATTATAGTATTGGCCATACTGATAAATAATTCCATATTCCTCACTGTTGTCAGTTTAGCAGCTGCCAAAATTAGCAAATCAATCACGTCATGGGCAAATTCAAATGGGCTTTAGGAGAAGGTGTTACTAAATCTGCACATGGTTAAGACCAGTTTGACAGCACCAGTTGATGAATCGATGCTGACAGGACGGCGGTCGATACTGACTAGGTTTGCGTTACAGTGCGAGTCCATGTCCACTACTGCTTAATGAACATTTTCTATTGCCCCTCAGGTACCGATGATGAGAAATCATCATCAAAGACACACACACACCATGGATTCAGCTGGTGTCACTTTAGCATAGTTGCTATGGTGCGATACTGTCCGCTCAGAGTTTCAGGGTCTGATTCCTCCCCAAGCAAATCTTTTTCTTCGATTGGTGCTTTCAAGCAGTATCAAGTTGTGTGGAGATTTAGCGACTCTGCCTCGCATAGCCCATTTGAATTTGCTTGCGAAGTGACCTTCAACAGCTGATAAAAGGACTACGTGAGATACTGAATTACTTTTTTCAAAATATTTATCAGGTTGACCAACATTCAAATGCTCATGTTCCCGGTTCATGTTGTTTTCGACCACCCTATGGTGTATCTCATGTATTTACATCCCATAGGCATTGCCTGGCAGCAGTATAAAGTCTTACCAGAATGCTTGCAGGGAATGAAAAACATTGCACCCATGAGGAGCTGAATAACTGGCTATTGTATGTCTGTCACCACCTGACCTTTTCCTCTTTTTTCGATTGCCTTTGTCACACCGACACAGATAGGCCTTTTGGCGACGATGGGATAGGAAAGGTTAGAGGCACACGGCTGTGAGCTTGCATCCGGGAGATAGTAGGTTCGAATCCCACTATCAGCAGCCCTGAAGATGGTTTTCCGTGGTTTCCCATTTTCACACCAGGCAAATGCTGGGGCTGTACCTCAATTAAGGCCACGGCCGCTTCCTTCCAACTCCTAGGCCCTTCTCATCCCATCGTCGCCATAAGACCTATCTGTGTTGGTGCGACGTAAAGCCCATAGCAAAAAAAAAAGATGGAAAACAAGAGAAAAACCATCTTGTGGGCTGCCAGCAGTAAAGTTTGAACCCACTACCTCCCAAATGCAAGCTCACAGCTGCGCGCCCCTAACCGCACGGCCAACTTGCTCAGTCCCTTTTTCCTTTTCGTGCTTCCTGTATTAGCTTCACTTATTAAAACAAGAGCAGAAATTTCAAGTAGCCTGGACACCAGGCACGTCATTGCCACAATGTGGTCATTTAACTGCAGTCGAAAAGACTGTTACCTCAAAGCCAAGTGTAACCGAAAACATGCCTGTTTGATTGAAATATTGCCTTTACTTGATTTTCTAGTGAAGAATCATGTTTAAAATCAAAGTAACCTCACAAGTTGAAAGTCCTTAATAAGCTGAAAATAATGCTTGCTGTACATTACTTTTTTTTTTTTTTTTTTTTTTTTTTTTCAAATAATATTTTTGGGAGAAAATATTATTTGAATGTTCGCTCCACGTGTGCATTTAACAGTTGGTTATTGGCAGGTGTAATATAATTTTTTGTTTGTAAATTTAGTGTATGTACATTTGAACTTTCATGTTTGCTGTAATATTTTCATTCTCTCTAAATATTGTATTGCTGAATGTACTTAATGCTAGAGTATTGTGATTGCTTTTGTAATTAATTATTATGTATATATATAGTTAACGTCTGTGTAAAAATACACACCAATCAAAAAATATTCAGTATATACCAGATTCTGTTGCTTTCAAGTAGAACCGATATCATATTGCTTCATGTGAAACATAGAATAATAAGTACAATGAAAATATACTCAATAACTTAGGATCCAGTGAAAATTAAAACACTTGGTCTGTAACTAAACCCCACAAATTAAAGATAGTTTTTAATGCATCCACAAGTCAATAGAGTGTTTGTCCTCTACAAACCCTGTGGCACTCTTGAATGCAGTGGGACATGTTCAGTACCAAATTGTTGAACATTTCTTGAGGCAAACAATCCCACCTCTTGATGGCAGCATGTTTTATGACCTGAATCGTTAGTGGTGGATGTTGATGGTTTGAAATTCCTACTCTAAGAAGGGATTACGCATGCTTTATGCAGTTCCTGTCCAGGAAGACGCTGGCCAGTCCATTCTGCCGATCACATATCCTTCCAGCTATGTTCACAGCTGCTGCACGATGTGGACAAGCATTATCGTCTTATAGAGTAAATACATCTCCTACAGTCTCTGCAAAATGACTTGCTATGGGTTGGAGAGTGTTGCATTGTACACATCAGCCGTCACGTAGAATGTGAACCAGCGGTGAAACAATGCCTGTCCAGGATAGCGCCGAACCTCCAAGATGTTGGTGACATTCTACCGAGAATCATTCATTGTAACATTCCTCTCTTGCCCTCCACACACGCGGGGAGGTATCATCAGGGTGTAAACCAATTCTCACTTCATCAGTGAACCACATTCTGGATCATTGATCTCGTGCCCAAGTCTGATGTGCTTTAGCCCATCGAATGCAATCCACCATGTGGAGTAGTCCTGAGGGGGTTATCTTGATTAGTTCCCCACCATGGAGTCTTGTGCACAGTGTGGGTACTTATAATAACTCTTCTGTTGTCTCAAAGCTCGTGCCACAGAGTAGCAGCTGTGTGTATACGGTGTTTCCATGCTTAAATTCATATATATTGCTCTTGAGGTGGTGGTATTTGCATGAATGGCCTGCGCAGTGCCCATCTGTTACTGAATGGGGGTCTTGGAACTTTTCTCGCAACTTGGAACCAACACTTTGATTCATGTCAACAATGTTATCATCAGCTTATCTAGTGTGATACGATCTGCCGTAGACAGTGTAGGATGAGGTATTTCAGTTCATAGAAGCGAGTCACACTGACAAGTTTGCTTGTACGCCACTTCAGTTCTAGTGTACTGGGTTTGTTTACCAATTCTTAGTCAAATGCCCCTAGCTGTGAAGAAGGCAGGGCTGCCATGATTCAGAGGTGCCAACTATTTCGGATTGTCCGTAATTATTACGGATTTCACCTCACAATAACGGAGTTACCGTCAAAGGGGAAATAATTACGGAAAAGCTGACATTATCACGAAAAAATAATTTTTGACGGAAACAAAAGAAAAGGAAAAATTTTGAGTCCTTTTGAGCCTTTCTCCTAAATCGACTTTATTTCAGTGCTTGTGAGTTGGCAACGTTACTTATTCGATCGTGACTTCCTTTTGCTACCCATAAGCGTTGTAAAATTAATTGTGAATGAAGGAGCTCCTCTACAAATCCTTCAGTAATGTTGTATTTGCTGTGTTAAGTGTACCTGACAGTTGACAGAAAGATCTGCACTGCACTGTTATCGCTTATGGTTCAGAAAACGAAAATGTCATCACAGTTGGAAGGATGCTTCAAGAAAAACTACACTGAAAAGCAGCTGCTGCGTGAGAAACAAGCTACAAGGAATGTTTTATCATAGAACCAACAGGTTGCGTGCAAATGTTATTGTGTAATATGATATACTTTTCGATAGATTGCTAGAGGGAAGAGCAAAAGGGGTGTGTCATTATCAAGAAGGAAGGCGTATGCTTTGGACTTGACTCAAAATTTTTCTTGGGGGCGGAGGGCAATTACTGATAATCCACTTCAAAGTTGGCACCTCTGATGATTTAAATAATGTACGTTATAATAATTATGTTGTGTGACCTCCGAAGAGGCCTGATGCAGGTCTTTTAACTTGATGCCTGTTAGGCGATTCGCGTGTCTGCAAGAATGGGGCCTTACCTATGATGAATTCTAATGCTAGAGATGGCACACACATGCCCATCCCCCGAATCATGGGAATTAACTGTTGAAGGTGAACACCCCGGACCCTTTGGACCATGCTAACTATTTAGTCATGGAGCTGGACAATCCATTGCCAGTCACAATTTTTACTGAATCTTCTTCACAATGCATTCCAGTCTAACCATAAATACAGCATAAATTGGTAGGTAAACTGCAAATATCCTTAACATTTTTGATGAGTATATTATGATTTTTTTTCCTTTATGTAATAAGCAATTTTGTATTGTTACTGCTTTCTAAAAATATATTAGAGACTTTACTGTTTTCCTAATGAAGAAAATTTTGTACTGTTCATTTTTCCTGCACCTTGTGTCCTTGATTCATCACCACACCCATTTGTTTTAGGTCCTTAAAATACTGATGAGCCTGTGCGTGTGGGTAGGTTGTCAACTGTTTCACAGTGTCAGAATCAGGATTAAAGTTCATAACCTTCGTTCAGTAGATTCCAGTCATTTTACTACTGTTGTAATTCACATTTTACTTTGAAATAAGTTCACGGTCCAACTAACACCTGTCTTGGAATTTGCAATATGAAGCAAGCAAATATCTTCCTCTTTCTGAAAAGTACTTTTTGCTTGGACATTGACTGTCTCTGTGACATTCTCTATGTAAAACTAGCAGTATCTTGTTGAAGTACTAGATAGGTGTACCAAATAAAACTGCATCTCTTTATTAATATTTATACATACATGCAGACAGATGTGTCAGTTATAAGAACACAAGCTGACTGACTTACTTTCTCCTTAATACATTACATTAAAGCATATTGATCAACACAGAAAATGTAAAAATTTCACAAGACTCTAAATCTCATGATTTAAAGATCATCAAGCTACAGTTTCATTCAAAATCTTGCATGTTACTGGCTCAAGATTTGAAGGGCAGCTGCAAAGGTGAGTGAAAAACTTATGTCAAAACTGAGCCAACAGGCAAGGCTCAAAATGAGCAGCATGTCACTACGATAAACAGTGCCGGTACAAAGCTATAAAATATGAAATTATAAATATGTTACAATTATGGCCATCAGTCTGATGACTTCTGCTTAAGTGGTTTGGTATTTGCAGTTAACTGGGGTAAGTAGTAGGAAGGAAACAGTCAATGTATTAGCAGATTATTATAAAGGCACCATGCTTTCACTGGGGATGAAATTGGAATTCATTCTAATCCATTACATGATGTTATGTGGTCTCTGGAGAGGCCAGAAGCAGGCAGGACTTTCTAGCTTATGCTCATGGGCAACTTGTGCATATGCGTATGACGAAGGTAGGGATAGGATGAAACCCGGTGTTGGCACTTATCTTACTCCTATCAAGGGGTCTGAGCAAGCCTGACATCCCCATCCAACAGATGAGTCACCATCAGCAGAATCATATGCCCTCACTCAACATATAAACTGCTCTAAATGCAAATTAATGATGATTGAAATTAAGGTCTCCACAGCTAGCACACCAGTAGTTGGATTGGTTCATCATGATCTGTATTGCATTGAAATAAATGTAGCCTACCAAAAAGAACTATAGATGAAGGAATTTTTGTTCATGGCTCAAAATGGTTTTACATTGATTTAACATGGTAAAAATGTCATGGTACCTGGGACGTATTTACAGTATGTACTATAGGCCAATATCTGAGATACACTGAGAATCTAAGCCCAGATCAGGTTTGATATTTGTCTGATAGGCATTTGTCTTGTCCATCAGTTCAACATCATCGCTTGTAAGGTTGGTGGTATATAGACAGCATGTGTAGGACTTGGGTAAGCACGGCAAGAGTACCCATTTCTGCTACTGATCATATTCAAATTGTGACACGGATGTGAAAGTGTGTGTCGCTAGTGTTCGAGTGAGTGAGAGTGATTTCTTCAAAATTTTAAAAAGTTTCAGGGAGAAATAAACTGTTGCTGGTCGACAAAGTGAAACAACTCGCTGGAAGAATCGGTATTTGTTGCTTTCAGCATGTCATATGCCCATGCTACTGCCACCATATTCCATCAGGATCATCAGAGATGCACGCGAGTGAAGGTGTTAGATCGCCCAGGTGGCAGCTTCCCTATCAATAGTATACCTAGCCATTTGTCCAATGTTTTCAAAAAACTTGGAAATTTATTGAACATTTCCCTTTTGCCCGAGTCCTAATGTGCCGCAAATTTCACAACTTTGGATGTATGAGCGACAAAAGGTTGCCTTTGTAATAAACCACCTAAATCATGACCAGGCAATTTATAATGTTTTAAAAGATAGGCCTATGTCTGTTTAATAGAGTTAAATATAAAACCATTTTTCTGGAGAACTTTAAAATGAACATGAAACGCCAGTTTTACTTGCGAAGAAGAAAGTATATTCCATATTTTGTAAAATAGAAATACATTTACGAGTCGGTTATTGACAGGCACGAGGTATCAAGAGGTGTCTTCTTTCTAAATCGTTGGGCTGGCCTAATGTACATTTAATACCGGTAATAGGTTTATTGCGGGGCGCGCGGCTGTGAGCTTGTATCCGGGAGATAGGGGGTTCGAATACCACTGTCAGCAGTCCTGAAGATGGTTTTTCCATGTTCACACTAGGTAAATGCTGGGCTGTACCTTAATTAAGACCACGGCCGCTTCCTTCCAACTCCTAGGCCTTTCCTGTCCCATCGTCGCCATAAGACCTATCTGTGTCGGTGCGACGTAAAGCCACTAGCAAAAAAAGGTTTTATTGCAGCTAATGTACATTTAGAGTTTATCTATTTCGTACCTTCAGTGATTTTTTGTTCTATTATTTTCATTCTCCGTGCGTTGTAATGCTTAATGACAGTGTAGGCCTAATCTGATTCCTATTGTAATTATGGAACCGTACTGGAAATTCATTGATTTCTCTTCTTTGTTTAATGCGTAATTATGTATGCACTTGCAGAATACATTATGCTCCTTTGAGTACTTTCGCAATGAAGAAATTGTGACGATTACTTTTCGTGCACTTTGTGTTCTCAATCACCAACGAGTTGTAGCTCGAT
This sequence comes from Anabrus simplex, assembly GCF_040414725.1. Lineage (NCBI taxonomy): Eukaryota > Metazoa > Arthropoda > Insecta > Orthoptera > Tettigoniidae > Anabrus > Anabrus simplex. The sequence continues at coordinate 33,579,214 of NC_090277.1, read as the reverse complement.
CGCCACGCCCACTTGTTTTGATCGCTAATAATATGGCGGACGCGGCGTTCAAGAAGATTCAAATATGGCGGTCGAATAGCCACTCTATAGTCCTCTTTCTAGCTCGTTGCTAACGGCTAATGGCTGGCACAGAGAGGAGGTTATGGCATACAAAGGGAACACTACTGATCTCAGAGTCACTGGAACCCTCCAACAATATGAAAAACACACTAAATATTGAAGGAAAATGCAAAAGATCGCGAACCGTACCGAATACCATACACGCTGAGCGAGATAGGTTAACCACGTGGCGAATGTAAATATTAGAGTTGGCAACTAAGTTTTGAGATTTTGCTCTGCCGATATAAATCAATATGATTGGCAGCTTGGGATTGGTTGGATGTCTATGCTTCAGTGCATAACCACCAGACAGAGCCAAAATCTGTTAAAACGTCAATTTAGAAGTAGAGCCGTACGGAATTTATGAGCACGAACAGAAAACGGCTACACAATGCTTCCGCCCGCCTGCCTAAGTAAAGAAACGGTATCTAAGAGACGGAGAGACATATAAGCTTTCTAATTTTGTATAACTCATTCTCCCCCATTCGAGAAGTGTGAGTGATTTGCTGTCCTGTGACCAATAACACGTCGCCCCATTGGCCATTTTCGTGCAGGTTTATATGTCGTTCAAATGAACGAGGTAGTTCATTTGTGCTGTCTACATGGAAAGAGCTCACGCGGCACGTCGTTCAATGAAAGAAATTCGTTCAAATGAACGAGGTAGATTATTATGAGCATCTTAGCAACAGCATAGCGGCGCGAGTTAGTACGTATATTTTACGATAGCTGGTGCTTGCTTAGGTCTTAATATGAACGACAAACCATATAGCCTTCAACCGCACCGCACTCTTTCGATATTTAAAGCTCGGCGGTTCGAGGGGCGTATGAATCAGCTGTTTGGGAGAGAAGAAGCGATTTACCTGTTTTATCCACGGGGAAACATTTCTCTAAGATGATAATTGTCCTTTTTAGCTATTAAAAAGCTGGGGAAGACGAATCCTGTGGAAACATCCTGTTAATAAGGAATGTCCCTGAATAACTAATATTACTATGTTAGATATAAGTCTATAACGGTACAAGTATTTACTCTATAAAACCAATGATTTTCCTTATGCCTGATACTGTACTCATCAGAGTGGGATGTATCAGGCCCTACCTACTGACGGTAGGATGGATGCAGGTGTTTTATCAGAACCTTTCTATATGCTCTATTGGTGTGTAAAATCTAATTCCCTTAATATTTACATTAATATTGCATTGTAATAAGGGGAGTAATGACTGAAATTATGAACTTCTATAGTTTCCTGTCGATCACCACCTAATTGGGTCGGGAATTTTAAGCTTAATTGGTTAATTTCGCTGACACAGGGGCTGGGTGTACGTGTCGTCTTCATCATCACTTCATCCTCATCACGACGCGCAGGTCGCCTACGGGAGTCACATCGAAAGACCTGCATCTGGCGAGCCGAACTTGTCCTCGGACACTCCCGGCACTAAAAGCCATACCCCATTTCATTTCATTTTTTACCACCTAATTTTAACCACTACTACATTCAACTCATTTTAGACATCATTACACATGGGGCAGGACAGATAGTAGCAGAAAATAAGAATCGTCTCACAGGAAAAGGAAAAAGGGTTGAACAGCTATTATTTTATAACAGTAATATCTGAACTGTTTTACGGCCCCCATTTATTGTTACGGTTTCCATGGAGGTCGAGGTGGCAAAATTCTATCCCGCAGGAGTTCTTTTACGTGCCAGTAAATCTTCTGACAAGAGGCTGTCGTATTTGGGCACTTTGAAATTTATGAGCGTTTTCTATGTGGTATGAACAATTTTAAAATACGGTATGTTGTTATTTTAGTTGATTATTCTTCTACGTCAATACATTCATCTTAAGGTAACCTATGCGTACTGAATACAACACCGTAGTCTCGTGTCGGTTATCATGTGATAACATGATTTTGCTACTCCGCTGCAAGTGCGTGTGATTTCGTTATGCCTCACGTTGTTGACATTGATTGCTTTGTGTGTAGACAAAGTATTTGTTTACCAGTGCCCGTGTATAATTCCCACAACTGTCGTGTATTATAGAACGCTTACACTACGTAAGTGTCAGACTATAAACACGTTTTTTTTTTTTTTTTTTTTTTCGAAATGTTTTAAGAGGTAAACTAGCGATATTATCACCCCATTGTGTGTACTGTGGACCGTCATAAAACCGGACTCGAACAAACACGAGCTCATTTATAACTAGCAGGCAAGTACCGGTACGACATTTTGCGAACTTGGAATTTGATTGTCGTCTTTCGGAGCTCCTAGCAAGAACAGCAAATAAGTACTCAATGCACAGCGCCGCCGCCAGTTGAGAAGTGTGAGAAGAGATGTGCTCTCACGTGATCGTTAACACGGCACGCCATTGGCCATTTATGTGCGAGCTTATTTTGTCGTTCAAATGAACGAGGTAGTTCATTTGTGCTGTCTTCATGGAATCAATTCTCGCGCCACTTCGTTCAATGAACGAAGTCGTTCAAATCAACGAAGCGCCAGCTAATACGTACATTTTACAATAGATGGTGCTTGCTTAGGTCTTCGTCCTCTAACATGCTGTATGCTTGCGTGAACGACGCGTTCAAATTATTTGAACGAAGTCGTACTAATTCAAATAAAAGAGTCGTTCAAATGAACTAGTTAGTTCATGAACGACCCAACTCTAGATATAGGGAATATGGCTCCTAAAATCGGTATAACCAGTGCGTTGTTCCTCGACTGTAGACACACACACACACACACACACACACGGTATAATTCACTTATCTCCAGCTAACTACTGTACATGGATAGAAGTCTTCTTCCTCTCTTGGGCAAAAATAATGGCGTAGTTTATTTCACCCAGTCACTAATGTTGAAGCAGGGGGACACAGTCAATCAATGAATCAATCAGTCAATACTGATCTGTATTTAGGGCAGTCACCCAGGTGGTATTTTCCCTCTCAAGCCTTAAGGGTTTTGAGCTGCAGCTAATACCGTAGCCATCGGAGTAGCCTGCTGTGCTAAGGATGGTAAGGATGGTTCACAAGCCCTAGCCTCTGTTATTGCCAATACTCAACACCTGATCAATGTAGATGATAGCTAAAGAATCAGCCCCCTCGTACTCTTGATTCCCCTAGCTCGGGGACTGTGCTTATGACGTCTTCACCATTCATTTCATCAGGTCACCACCAAGTCTTTCAACAGGCTATGCATTATTATTATTATTATTATTATTATTATTATTATTATTTCGTAATCCGTTTGTCCTTCAGGGTTGGTTTTTCCCTCGGACTCAGCGAGAGATCCCACGTCTACACTCAAGGCCAGTGCCCTGGAACGCGAGACTTTGGGGCGGGGGGATACAACTGAGAAAGAAGACCAGTACCTCGTCCAGGCAGCCTTACCTGCTATGCTGAAGAGGGACGTTGTGGGGGATGGGAAGATCGAAAGGGATAGACAAGGAAGAGGGAAGGAAGCGGCCGTGGGGCCTTAAGTTAGTTACCAACCCGGCATTTGCCTGGAGGAGAAGTGGGAAACCACGGAAAACCACTTCGAGGATGGCTGAGGTAGGAATCGAACCCTCCTCTACTTAGTTGACCTCCCGAGGCTGGGTGGACCCCGTTCCAGCCCTCGTACCACTTTTCAAATTTCGTGGCAGAGTCGGGATTCGAACCTGGGTCTCCGGGGGTGGCGGCTAAACACACTAACCACTACACCACAGAGGCGGACATTATTATTATTATTATTATTATTATTATTATTATTATTATTATTATTATTATTATTATTTCAGTTGCAAACAATAAGCAAGGCCAACAATAAAGTTTGTGAAGTTCGCATGAGCCGCATAACCACAAATATTTTTCATACTTATTTACGTTGAAATACTCTTTGTATGGATTCTTGTTTTTCTCCTCCTGTTCACACTGTAACTAAGTAAGAGGTGGGGTAGGCTTACCATTTTTAATTATCAGCAATTTATCTTCATATTTCACTTGCGAAAATGGTTTATCCAACAACTTACACACGGTTCAGCCATTTCACAAAAGTAACATCACAATGTCACAGTCACGTTAAACACTATAACTTTAGATAAACTAAAATTGTTCTCAAATCAGCTGAAATATACCAATAATTTCCAACTATAAGCAATCCATAAGATGTCCTGCACATGCAAAAACATCGTGGTACTGTAGCACATGGGTGAATCCCATCAATTCGGACACTTCCGGAGAACTTCGAGTCTTTGGTCCTCTTTCCACCGCTGTCTCCCTCGTTAGCGGCGGCGATTTGACGGACCGAAGCCTAGCTCACCTCAAGGTTTGTATCCCCTTCTTCCCCGCACCTGTACGACATTCGCCACCAAGTCCCGCGTGGCGGGTCGAGGGGAGTGCGCCGAAGGCCTGGGCTGCGATGTTAGTCTCCGATGCCTTGCTCTCAGAAATACGAGCGACGTTCTTTCTCAATGCTTTCACGTTTTGTAAATGGAAGAATGTGTCAGATGCTTACATTATAATAAGACTTAGACTCATTTGAGGCTTGGGCTTCACTGATAGCCTTGGTAGCCCTCAGTATACGCCACTGTCATACTGTGATCTTTCCTACTTTTAAAGACGCCACCCAAATTTATTCGTCTGCTAATCTCATTACATGCCATTTCACCGCTGACAGCTCGGAACATACCACTCAGTCGAGCAGTTCGTCTCCTTTCTCCGAGTTCTTCCCAGCCCAAACTTTGCAACATTTTTTTAACGCTACTCTTTTGTCGGAAATCACCCCCAAAACAAATCGAGCTGCTTTTCTTTGGTTTTTCCAATTCTTATATCAAGTAATCCTGGTGAGGGTCCCATATACTGGAACCATACTCTAGTTCGGGTCTTACCAGAGACTTATAAGCCCTCTCCTTTACATCCTTACTACAACCCCTAAACACCCTCATAACCATGTGCAGAGAAATTTATCCTTTATTTACAATCCCATTTATGTGATTACACCAATGAAGGTCTTTCCTTATATTAACACCCAGATACTTACAGTGATCCCCAAAAGGAACTTTCACCCTATCAACGCAGTAATTAAAACTCAGAGGACTTTTCCTATTTGTGAAACTCACAACTTCACTTTTAATCCCGTTCTTCATCATACCATTGCCTATTGTCTATCTCACAACATTATCGAGGTCATTTTGCAGTTGCTCACAAATTTGTTACTTATTTATTACTCTATACAGAATAACATCATCCGCAAAAAGCCTTACCTCTGATTTCACTCCTTTACTCATATCAGTTATATATATAAGAAAACATAAAGGTCCAATAATACTGCCTTGACGAATTCCCCTCTTAATTATCACAGGGTCAGATAAAGCTCCGCCTACTCTAATTCTCTAAGATGTATTTTCTAGAAATATAGCAACCCATTCAGTCACTCTTTTGTCTAGTCTAATTGCACTCATTTTCGCCAGTATTCTCCCATGATCCACCCTATTAAATGCTTTAGACAGGTCAATCGCGATAGTCCATTTGACCTCCAGAATCCAAAATACCTGCTATATCTTGCTGGAATCCTACATGTTGAGCCTCAGTGGAATAATTTTCCTAAAATCGAATTGTTTTCTATCGAATCAGTTATTATTAATTTCGCAAACATGTCTAATATAATCAGAAAGAATGCCTTCTCAGAGCTTACATGCAACACATGTCAAACTTACTGCACTGTAATTTTCAGCTTTATGTCTATCACCCTTTCCATTATATACAGGGTCTACTATAGCAACTCTCCATTCATTTGGTATTGCTCCTTCAATCAAACAATAATCAAACATGTACCTACTTCATATATGGTACTATATCCCAACCCACTGTCATTAGTATATCCCCAGAAATCTTATCAATCCCAGCCGCTTTTCTGGTTTTCAACTTTTGTATCTTATTGTAAATATCATTGTTATCATATGTAAATTTTAATACTTCTTTAGCATTAGTCACCTCCTCTATCTGGACATTTTCCTTGTAACCAACAATCTTTTTCAAACTGCTCTCTGAATACTTCTGCCTTTTGAATATCCCCACATACACGCTCTCCTTGCTCATTAATTATTCCTGGAATGTCCTTCTTGGAACCTGTTTGTGCCTTAAAATACCTATACATACCCTTCCATTTTTCACTAAAATTTGTATGACTGCCAATTATGCTTGCCATCATTTTATCCTTAGCTGCCTTTTTTTTGGTAGATTCAATTTCCTAGTACGTTCCTTCATATTTCTCCTTACTTCCACAGCCATTTCTAACTCTATTTCTTTCTAACCTGTACTCCTTCTTAGTCTCTTTATTTCTCTATTATAATAAGGTAGGTCTTTACCATTGCTTACCACCTTTAAAGGTACAAACCTGTTTTCACATTCCTCAACAATTTCTTTAAACCCATCCCAGAGTCTGTTTACATTCTTATTTACCGTTTTCCATCGATAATAATTACTTTTTAAAAACTGCCTCCTGCCTGCTTTATCAGCCATATGGTACTGCCTAATAGTCCTGCGTTTAAAACCTTCCTTTCTCTCACATTTGTCTTTAACTACGACAAAAACAGCTTCATGATCACTAATAACATCTATTACTTCGGTTTCTCTATAGAGCTCATCTGGTTTAATCACCACAACGTCCAGAATATTTTTCCCTCTAGTTGGTTCCGTCACTTTTTGAATCAGATATCCTTCCCATATTAGCTTATTTGCCATTTGTCGGTCATGCTTCCTGTCGTTCGCATTTCCTTCCCAATTGACACCTGTAAATTCAGATCCCCCGCTACAATCACATCCCTTTCCATGCCATTTCTCACATAGCTGATTATCTTATCAAATAATTCTGAATCCGTCTCAGCACTACCCTTTCCCGGTCTGTGCACTCCAAAGACATCATGTTGCCTATTATCTTTAGAAACGAGCCTTACACCTAGAATTTCATGTTCCTCATCTTTAACGCGAAATATTCACAAGCAAAACTTCGCTCCGCACGTATCTAATCTCATATTCAAAAGAACGCAGCTCACCATCAGCAAAGAAGGGAATAGTGAAAGACAAAAAACACCATTGGAAGTAGGAGCATATGACCTTGGACTGAGAACAGAACACCAAATCTTAAAAAAACAATCTAAGCATCATCCAGGAATTTATTGATCACTGCAGTTACAGTGGGAGTGAGATTGTGTAGCAAACAGGAGACTCTGGTGGGAAATGGAGACTGTAAACGCATGAGACGGCGTAAAAAAGTGGGCGAGCTGAAGCATATGAAGGGCATTGAAATAATAAGTAATTGGCATCCGCCTCTCGTGCGCCGCTTATACATGTAGGTAGGTTGGTAGGACGAAATCTGTATTTGTATTGGGGTGTTAGCGCATGACTGAAACGTGAACGAATAATATTGCTGATGTGACGGCGAGAATACGAGCCTTTCATGTACCAAGGTTTAGGGGTAATTGATGGCTGTATATTATAATAAAATTTACCTTTATATGAGGCAGAAATGTTCCAATCTTCCTGCCAAGTACAAAAAGCTCTATCCTTGAGAATGGGATAGTAATCCGGGGCAGGAACGGATATTCGAAGTCAGGTGTTGCTAAGTGAGTAGCTTGTTTGGCAAAAAAGTCTGCTTGTTCTTTACCATATAAAGCGATATGACTGGGGACCCAGACCAATGTGATGGAGACACATCATTGGTGGAGAGTAAAGAGGAGGTGTTTAACATTATATCGGTACCAGTTGAAGGAGAAAGGACGAGAGGAGAGAGATTGTAGCACACTAAGAGCGTCTGTATAGATCGTAGCTTGATGAATTGTATGTTTCCGAATATAAAGAAAGGATTGTCATATTACAAACAGTTCTGCGGAATAAATAGAGAAATCATTTGGTAAATTATATTGTTCAGCTACTTGTGTATTAGGCGTAAAGAAAGCTGCTCCAACCCCATCGAGAGATATGCGAATTTTCTTCAGGGACGGTTCAATAGCCGGGTGACCGGAGGCAGACCAATGAAAGCGGGTAGCAGTTGGTATGATGATAGAAGGCAGGAAATATAAACTAGCAAAGAAAATGAATAAGGAGGGGCAGGGATCGTTCTCAATATCGAATCGCGAGAAGTATGAAGAATTTGATAAGCGAAATATAACGCCGGCTTACGACATCGTCGATAAGTACGGAGTTTATAGTATCCATATGGTAATTGCAATTTTGGGATCAACGACTGATTCGTTATGGCAAACCTTTTAAAAAGATATTTGGTTGCAGGGAAATGTCGGAGGATTAATAACGGAGTTTCGCCAGACTCGACAAGAAGAGCATTGGCAGGCGTGGTTGTAAGAGCTCCGGAGCAAATTCGCAGAGCAGTAAATTCCATTATATTGAGGTGGGATAAGGTAGCCAAAGTTGCGGTATCTATGACGTGTGCACAGTAGTCCATATACGAGCGAATGGTGGCCATATATAACAACTTGGCAGCGCCCTAATTCCGACGAGTTACCATTTTTAAGACTTTAATATAAACGTCAGCATTAGTAGGAACTCGGGAGATATGCTGTTTCCAAGTCATTTTATGATCCAATATTACTCCGAGATATTTGTGATGAGTAAGAAGAGGCACTTCATGCGTAAAAAAAAGCAGTCGGATCTGCATCATAACGACGTTTTTGGGTAAAAACCATGGCAGAAAATTTTGGAATAGAAAGTTGAGGCCATGTGGGTGAAGCCACGTGGGTGCGGTACCCATGAGGTGAGATGGATGATCTCTGCAGTTATCAACGTCTTCTTGTTAATAATAAAGCACGAAATCGTCAGCAAAAGCAAGGAGGCGAGTAACTAATTGCTCAAAATCGCTCATGTAGAGTGCAAATAGTAAGCCACTTAGAATGTCGCCCAGGGGAAGCCCATGTGCTGTTTGACGAGAAGGAATGGAATATTGAATTGATTTAAGGATAAGGCTACGACGCACCAACTGGTTTCGCAAAATACGTAAAGAAAACTAACCATAGACCATTCTTGCGAGGATGTTCCTAAGGAGGTTAAGAGGAACCGAATCATAAGCTCCCTTTATACCTAAAAACGCGAGGGTGCTGTGCATACGGCGTTCGTCTAATAAAATATCAATAATAGGAGTGTTTACTGTGTTATGAGCACTACTACCTTTAAAAAACGCGTATTGATTTTTCGGCACTAGATCATAATAATCAAGCGCCCACGTAAGTCTCTGTAAAAGGATTTTTTTTTATGTTTTCCGGAGGCACGATCCAAAAACGATTCCACGAAAGTTACAACGTTCAGTAGGAAAGTGGCGATCTCTGAGAATGGAAAGTATGAAAAGTTCATTCCAGTGAGGGGGAGTGAGTGTAGTTTGCAAAATATGATTATAGAAAGCCAAAAGCTCCTGTTTGGCACGTAGTGGGAGGAGCCGAACCATTGCATAGGTGATGTAATCGGGGCCAGGGGAAGAGTCATTATTCGTATGCAGAGTCGACTCGAGTTCGTTAAAATGAATAGTTGAGATTAATACAGAAAATTGAAGAATGGCGGAAGTATGGGGGAGGGGTTAACATCTGGTACAATGTAATCCGGAGAAAGGTAAGAAAATTAGTTAAGAACGAATTGGTAAATACTGATGGCGATACATGTTGAGATCCCCGTATTAGTTTACGTATAGCTTTCCAAAGGTGAGAAGCAGGAATATGAGTGGATAAGGAAGAAATGAAAGATTGCCATGTAGCTTGGAATCGAATGCACATTTCGTGTAGGCTGTATGATTTTAAAAGAAATTAATGGTGAGGATTTAACGTTTTACGATATGCGCGAAACAATCGCCGAAGTTTTTGGATCAGTTGGTAGCACTCACCCCACCAACGTAAACAATGAGGTTGCTGCACGGGGCGGGCCGTAACTGTCTTGTATGTATATAATCGTGCATGCTGCTAAGTAGGGTAGAGTAGAGTCAGATATTAAGTTGATGCGATGAGTTAGATATGAGATGAATGTATGACTGATGAGACTGCGCAAGGAGCGGACATTACTAACGCCTGCAGGTGAAACGGGGGTCAGATGAGGTCGGCCTAATGTATAAGTAATAATAAGTGGAAGGTGATCACTAGTATTTGTGTCAGGCAAAGTGTGTCATGTGATGCCAGGTGCCATAGAGGGTCGATATAGGGATAAATCAACCGCACTAGTAGGAGTTACTGCGGGGGGGGGGGCGTGTTAGCGAGTGGGTGATCCGTCATTTAAGATAACCAAATCATGGTGTTGGGTAGCGGCAAGGAGATGAGACCCTTTAGGCGTATCGGAGTTACATCCCCAAGCAGAATGGTAGCTGTTGAGGTCCGAGAATAGGAATTTTGGTCATGGAATCGAATTGATGAAAAAACTGGGTCCATTGATGCTACGTGATGTATATGTCCGGCGGGCAATAAAGATTGATGATAATGAGATCTTTGCAAGTAATACCGAGAACATAGGTATGAGAAATGCTATATTCTACATGCAGAAGTTGATAGGGTATCTTATAATGGATAAGCATGGCCACACCACAGAAACCGGGATCATCACAACGCTCTATATTGAAGCCTTTGAGGTGAAACACAGTATGGGGCAAAAACCAGGTCTCCTGTAATGCTATAATCTGTGGGATAATTTCATCAATAATGAGTTTTAATTCATATTGTTTGTTAAATAAACTCCTAGCATTCCACTGGAGTATGTTTATCATTGAATTTTAAGATGTTGTGTAAGCTATCGCGGAGTTCGTAGAGGACGTGGGAGACTTGCGGTTTTTCTCCGAATAGGTGAAGTAACTGGAGAAATAGTTGTTGAATATTGTTCTGCAAGTGAGCCCTGTGACGTTGTACATTAATAATGGAAGTGTTAGGAGGGGAAGGTTAAGGAATCTCGTGTGATCGAGACGTAGAAGGAAGGGGTGAACCAGTAGCTATAGCAGGCGGAGGTGAGAAAACTGGTTGATGTAGGGGCGTAGGTGTAGGGCGAAGAAGATTAAGTAGCCCTAGCTTGGAACTTGAAATCGACTTCCGTAAATTTACGTTTACGCGGGTTGTCAACAGGCGTGGGAGTAAGTTCCTAAGAAAGAGTGTGGGGGGGGGGGAGATTGGAATTTTGTTCGGGGTATAATTTTGGAGGCTGCAATCGTGAAGATGTCTTCGAAAATGAAATATTTTCAGTGGTCATAAGCTTCTTAATTGATATTTGATGTTCGTGCGCTGGACAGTCTAAGGAGCCCGTAAAATGTTCTCGTTGACAATGCACACATCTTATCGTAGATTCTGAATACTCGGATACTCGGATGTGAGATCTTGAAGAGAGCAGTTTCCACAACGAGACAGCCGAGCCTGACAGTTTTTGTTAGGATGGTCATGTCGTTGATATTTGCTAAAGAGGCTAGGAGAAAAGATAAATGGTTGGACCTCCAAGTGAACTTGATAGAGAGGTACATGCTGAGGGAGACGCTGAGAGCGAAACACCAATTTAATAGACCCTGTAGGTAAATACTACACTCCGCTCGTCTATAAGAGCTTGCGTTTGAGGTGCTAGGCCTATTTGACGGGTATCGTGGATTTGAGGTGTTCAAGGATGACAGCGTCGGATAAATCTTTATCAGCAACTCGAATAATAACAACGCGAAATACATTAGAGCTGGGAATATATGCCTTGACGTCAATGCTGTAGAGAAGGGAAAGTCATTAAAAAAACATGTACTTGTATAGCATATTGAAATTCCACCTGCAGCGATTAAAACCTTTTCTTGTGATATATTTAACATGGGTCCCATTATCGTAGAATATACGGTCACAGGCCATAGGATGCAGTTGCCTGATATTTTAGAACCATTTGATTCTACGAAAACAATAAACGGGCCGTAATGGGCTTGTGCGTAATACGCCGGTTCTAATGCAGGCGAAGGTGGTAAACAAGGACTGGCAGCTGAATTGGGAGATGATTGCACTTGCTGAGAAGTCACTGAAGGATTTGAAAGTAAAGAGGCATCATTGAGACGCACGATTTCTTCATGACCCACGATTAAGGGAGGATCTGGTACGGCCGCACCTCAACTATCAGTTTCCATGTTCACACTATTACACTGCTTGGAGCGAAGCGAGCGCACACTAAGTATGTGTCATTACTTGCCACACGATATCCAAACACTCAAAACAACGAACACTGCGTACTGCCCAGGCACAACCGACTTGATCCACTTAATAATTTCATGTGGAACCGAACCGAAGGCCAATACGCGGACCATTCAGCCAACGAGAGACTTCACGTCATAAGTCATCTAGGACAACCATGACCAACCATTACACTCAGACGACAAGACAGAAAAGACATGACGTGCGTACCTACCGGGAGACGGGAGACTTAATTTTCTTCCTGATAGTAATGGACTCCTTTAGTTTTGCCCAGTCCAAAAACCTAATTTATAGTGAATACACTCGCGATACGGCAAAACAACATTCTACACAACACCTAATAACTAAACTGCAGCATTCACACACCTATAAGCACTTCAATGTATGTATCCAAAAATCAAACAAGGCGGATACACTATAAAACCCGTGGAAGCAGGAGTATAATGTTATAAGTAATAGGTATGACAGTACACTGTGTTATAATGCAAGTTTGGAATCATCAAGAACCTCATTGATCCCGTAAATCGTATCAGCAGTAGGATTATGCAACAAACAGGAAACACCGGTAGGAAAAGGATGATAAGAACGTACAAGACTGTGGAGAAGTTTCTAACGGGCAGATAGGGATGATGTATGTTGAAAAATTAAGTGATCCGCATCTCCATCCTCTCACCAGACGTACAGTTAGGCAAATTAGCCAGATGAAATCTGAATTTATATTGGGGATTAAGAGCACAATTAAAGCGAAAACGAATGATATTAGATATATGTCATCGTGAGTATGACCCTCTCGTGAACCAGGATTTCTGAAGAATGCGTGGTTGTAATCTTATAAATAAAGTTGTAGGGGTCCGCTGTCTTTAATTCCTTTTGTTTTGTCAAATTTTCAAATATTAATCCGTTTTAGGTCGACTCAAGACCGAATCGGTGGTTTTTACTTTTCGTGTCTGTCTGTCTGTTTGTCTGTTTGTCTGTTCCACCATCACGTCGAAACGGCTGGAAAGATCTCAACCAAACTTCATATTTAGAGTATACTCATCCAGGGGAAGGGTTCGATATGCATATCATTTTAAAATCTTTGAAAAGACGGGGGTTTTATAGGAAAACCACAACGGTTTTCCTCCATTACCTCTTATAATATTGATTTTCTGTAAAAACTCTGCGGACCGCATGTGAAAGGTCTCTTCATTATAAACAACTTTCGTTATGTTCATAATTTACCTTACTCTTCAAATGACGGAGAAATTTACTATTTTCTGCCGATACCATGCTCTGCATTGAGTTACCGACAGACCGACAACGAATATATGGGTTACCATGGCAACGTCTCTGACTGCTTGCCAGCAGGGAAGTAACGTGTTGACATTTTCCTCATCATTCCTTTAAATTCGTGGTTTTTCCTTGAGTAGAAGGCAAGAGAGTCGTCAATCGGCCATTCTGCGGGATATTGGCGGAATATCATTGGAGGTTATAACCGTCCTCGAATAGCTTAAGTAATAACACAAATATTCATCTTCTTATCTGATTACTTATGAATCCCTGCGCCTGAATTTCTCTCCGATTACCGCTTTCTTATATCCGTAACTCACACCGGCATAATTTATTGAGGAGCATTTGATTTTCCAATACATTCACTTGGTATTTACATATTTATCGTCATCCGGATGTCCTCAGTTATAATCCATTTTCTATTAATTTCAACTTACTAAACTGTATTATTTTCTTCCTTAATTACCACGTATGTATGCGAGTGTTAATCCCGAATGCTGGACACACTTTTCTTTGAGTAAATATCCTATGCTATGCAAATGTATAACTTTTAACCCAGGAAAATTCGGAAATATGGATGCAATTTTAACGACGGTGCAGACCTTCGTTTCGGGGTAATTGGTGGCTAATCAGTAAGTCGTATCACAAGTCAGAAAGCAAATGGCGTTTCATTTTGGAGAGATCTACAATTTTTGTCCTATGACTTTCGTCGTATTTCTATCCCTATACGTTAAATACAGCTGTATTTCTCGATTTCAAGGTGATTTTGTACTTTTACACGTATATGTTATCATTTAGCACACTTATAGGAAAGGTAGAATCGTGACATTCGGCACGCACATTGACATGACCATTGGCCATGTTATAGCCAAATTTTATTATTCTAGCTGTCACATGAGTATCAAAAATATAAAGTAGTATGTGAGAACTGTACAACATTTCACCCCATTCAATGACTCTAACTCAATCTAACCCATAAATATAGGAGATACGAGAAGATGTCATAGGACCAACTATGTAGAGCACTGAAAGGGGGCGTGAAGTCCGTGAAGTCCGTTTGTAGATACGTCATACAGTTTCAAAGCAGTAACTATCGAAATAAAGGTCTGCACTTCTAGAGTGTGTCTGTACATTGACAATTTTGGCGAAATTTCCATACAGTTATCCGTTTCAGGTGTAATAATGACCATCTGCATATATTCAGTTTTGGTGTCTGTCTGTTTGTTTGTTTGTTTGTCTGTTTATCTATAACTTGGAAACTACTGGATATATTTCCACCAACTTGATATTTAGAATACATCTGTCCCTTGGTAGGTTTTAGGGCAAATATTGTTTCTAAATCCCTGAATTGACTGGGGGATTATACGAAACCGAAACCGTGATTTTGCATTCCCACAAAATATACACAATCAAACTAAATGTAAATTAATCTCTAAGCCTTTTTCCTTATGTGCATCATTTCAATACGAGGATTAATAAGGGAGATATCTTTAACGGACGTTTTCCGATACAAGTCCCACCGGACTTAACTCAAGAGCTGGTGCGTGTAAAGCGTATTTTTTACAACTTGGAAACTACTGAAGATATTTGAGTCAAACTTTACATTAACATCCACCTGTCCAACGGTAGGTGTTAGTCGTCAATAACATTTCATGTTCCCGGAATGGACTGGCGGTTTATAGGGAACCGAAATGGTGATTTTACTCTTACACAATATATACAGTACAAGACCGACCTGACTGGAAATCGACCAAACGTGATGGAATTCCATCTCTAAAACTTTTTTCATGTGCATTTTTTCGACAGGAGGATTAATAAGGGAGATATCATAAACGGTCCGTTTTTCAGGTTAAGTCCGGCAGATATAGCCCAAAAGGTGTTTACGTGGAGCAGGTTCCTTATCTATCTATGTAAATAAAATCGTAACGACTGTGTGCCTGTACCTTGAGTATTTTGGCGAAATTTTCCTACAGATACACGTTTAAGGGGTAATAATGTCCATCTGCATATTTTTTGGTTTAGTCTCTTGAAAGTCCTAATTTTTACACTCCTCACCGATAACCCAGATTGCGGCAGAATCTGCCAATCGAAGAAGGATATTGAAATTTTGAAAAATTATACGTTTTAGCCTGTAACGGACGGAAAACTTCCAAGATCTTTAAATTTTTCCCTTTTTATCCCGAAGAATGTCGAAATATGGAGACGATTTTAATGATGGTGCAGACCTTCGGGAAGTATTATTACATAACGGATGGCACAATCCCCGTTCAATTTGGAGTGATCTACAACCTTGGTCTTACGACATTTTGTCGTATTTCTATCCCTTTTACTTTTGATTTTTCTCTATTTCTCGATGTTAAGTAAGTTTGGACTTTTAATATACATAATTCATACCTTCCATCACTTATAGGGAAGATAGAATCATCAAACTCTACACGAAAATTGGTCCACCCAGTAGCCATATATGAGCCAAATGCTATCTATGTAGCTGTCACTTAATTATCCGAAAAGCAATGCAATGTGAGATAATCTTACACAAATTTTCCCCCATTCCACGTTTCTGACTCAATCTGACCCATGAATAGATGAGATATCATAAGACCAGCAATTTAGGCCGCTAAATCCGGCGTCTTATGGTACAATTCTTTCTCGACATGATGTACCGTTTAGCAGCAGTTAATCTGTAAATGAAGGTCTGCAGTATTGTAAACAAGCACATACTTTCGTATGTCGAACTATATATATTCACTGATGTCGATTTTGTAGCGATCGAGAAAGGGCGTGCCTGCTATTGTAATCAGTAGTCCCCACACCGACTTTGACTGGCAGTAGGAATGGGGTCCTTCTCCAGTTCCTGTGTAACTGGCATTAATAAGGCAGGCCTACCATTGTAATGAATAATTCACTTCCCGATTTGACTTGCAGAAGGCAAGGGAGCATGCAGTTTTGTTCAAAACTCCCCTTAACCGATTGTGTTTGGCTGTAGGCAAGCGTTCCCGCAGTTATAAACAGATGTACCCATCTAAAATGTGACTGGCATTAGGCATACTGGCCTGGTATTTTGATGGAAACTCACCAGCTTGGTGTGACTGGCAGTAAGCTGGCTGGCAGTTGGAAAAGGGGCCTGTCATTATAATGATAACTGCAAAACTCAATTTTGTATGATTGTAGGGAAGTTTCCTGCCATTATAATAAAACTCCTCAATTTGTAATATGTCTGGAAGTAGGAAAGGGGTTCTGCCATTGTAACGGAAACTCCCCAAATCGATTGTGACCGCGCAGTAGGCAATGGGGCCTGCAATTATAAGGTAAACTTCCCAACTCGACTGTGAATGGCAGTAGGCAAGTGAGCCTGTCGTTATCATCACAAATCCGTAACAAGCACTTTACATTGGAAACAACGTTTGGGGACCTCTCCATGTTGCTTCTCGAATTACGGTAAGAGACATGCTATTTTAAAGCAATCTTATTTACTGCATGTACAGTATTTACTTCAATATTCGTATACAATGCAGAATACCGTAGCGAAGCACGGGTACATTTGCTAGTCGATAATAAAAGCGTCCTTTGACTTGCCTCTTGCCAATCCGTACAGGCAGCATCTTTTAGTATGGGGATGTAATCTGTGGAGGGCGGGGGGGTCGCTACACAAAGTAGAGGAGACGAAAGCCTAGCAACGTGCTTTCCTAAATAGCCGGCCTTTTCATTACACAGTATACCGGAAGGAGATTCCATAAATTATGGAGCGAACAAATCACACAACCATTTATTTATTTAATCAGAACAAGAATAACAGGCCATCTCGGCTAAAAGGAAAGGCAACAAAATCATACACAGAGTAAACAGAATAGTCTGCTTTGTTCCACACCTACCATACCTACAACATCGCTCCCACCTTTCAATTTTAGGCATGTGACAAATTTGTAACACTACTGCATCATAAGTCTAGTCTTTTAGGGATTTAAATGTTTCTTCCTGCCTTGGATGTAATCACTTCTGGTGTGTCACTAGGCACATCACAGTCCACTTTAAAAGGTCCCATCTGTTGGACGAGTTTGGTATCATCACAGTTGGGGTCCAGGGGGTACAAGCGTTGCACAGTTCTCAATTTCGCTCCTTCAACTGTCTTTACTCTGGCTACCCGGCTATACCCATCCTGCCATGGATAGACTTCCAAGACGACTCCAAGTCTCCAGTGAGTCCTCATCATATCCGTTTAGATTAGCACTACATCTCTTACTTTCAGCTGCTCTTGCCGTCTCTGCCATCTGTGAAGCAACAGAGCAAGGTATTCATTACGAAATATTTGACGCAGTCGTACTCGTAATGACCTCCTGTTTAGACTCCTGCTGGCAATGTTGTCTAAGACTGGTACTTCACTTCCAGCGATGCCTTGCATGAAGTTAGCAGGTGTCAGAGGCTTCAAGTTTTCAAACTCATCTTCAGTGTATCTGAGAGGTCGAGAGTTCATAATTGCTTCACAGTCACACAACAGAGTCTCAAGTTCGTCATTGGTGAGTGTCTCTCTTCCCAGATTTCTCCTCAGAAGCTCTTTCAGGGTTCTTACTGACCTCTCCCACTATCCTCTCCTCCAGACAGCAGTGAGAAGGTTGAAGTTCCATTTAATTTCGTGTACTGATGAGAAAGAGACAATCTTCCAGTCCACAGTTTTAAAGCATTATACGTGTCGGCGAAGTTAGTGCCATTATCCGTGCACACGGTGTCGACTCTTCCCCTTCGTGCTATAAATCTTCTGAGAGCCAGGAGAAATGAATCTGTGCTGAGGGATTTTGTAAGTTCCAGATGTACAGCTCTATGAATGGAAGATGTAAATAGGACCACTCAGACCTTTTCACCGGTAGTTAGATACAATGGTCCCGCTAGGTCAATTCCTTATACCTGGAAAACAGCGGTGCACTTTATGCCATTTTTTGGGTAGGGTAGCAAAGGGACGTTCGACAGCCTTCCCTCGAAACCTTTTGCATGTGACACACTCATAGGTTACTCTCCTAGCTAGTCTCCTGATGCCTGTTATCCAGCACTTTTCTCGTAGGTTTGACAAGAACGTCTGCTTTAAGTGGTGATGTATCTGACGAACCGTTCCCTTTACAATTACATTCATATCCCCAACAATACTATTGGACATTGGAAGTCATCACATTCATCCCCTAAGGTAAGTTGTTTCCTAACTCGCATGAGCCCTTTATTATCGGTAAAAGTTTGCATTTTCTTAATCACTTTCTTCTCATTAGTGTCTGAACTTCCATCCTGAATACTTTTCAACAGTTCCTTCTCTGCAGCCTGGGTCTCTTCACACGTCATTTCTCCATGTTTCTTGCAATCGTTGCGACAGTTGTTCATAAACCTTAGCACCCAGCCAATCATCCTAACTATACTTTGAAAAATATATCAGTGATGATGTAAAGGTAGCTTCCTCACAAAATGTGATAGCTACCACCGTATTCCTTCCTTCAGCATTTACTTCTTGATCTACAGCTTGTTCATCTGAACTGGGCCATTCTCTTTGCTCTCGTTTCAACCATTCTGGCCCCTCCCACACTTGGCCTTCTTCCAACAGTTTTGCATTACAGCCCCTTGGAGGAATATCTGCAGGATTCAAACATCCTGAGACATGATGCCAGTCAGTGGGATGGCTCGCCTGCTCTCCCTTTAATCCATGACAGTGTTACACTTAGAGCAATTAAGGCATAATTACCCCAAGTGACAGCACCAAGGGTCTGACCGTGTACCAAAGGCACGGTTCAGATACGTGGAAACGTGCTAGACAAAGGCAAATAAAAGGGAAAAAAAAGCACTTACCATTAGAAAATAAAACAGGACCCCCAAAGGAGCGGATAAAATACACCTGGTCATATCAAATTATCACCCCTTTTAAAGGAAAACACCAACACCTTGGGGATCAAAGATATTTAATCAGCATAATTAAGTAATAAACAAATAGGAAGGAATATCCTCGCTGGAAAATAGTAAAATTAAAAAATTTAAAAATATTTAAACTCAAACCAAAACCCTACGGTCGACCGTTTATAAAGAAAATAATTATTTAGTTCTTAAAGGACTTAGCAAGATAATGTAGATTTATGAAACACCTCATCAACTCTCAAGTTTTCTTACAACCAAAAGTTTTCTTTGTACAGTACCAACGTTTTTTTTAACATCCTTTCAACCGTGAGAAACAACCTTGACAGAAACAGTTTTTAATATTGATACTGAAAACCCCTTTTCAGGATGTGTCAAACGACCCCCTGCAAGGATGGGTAGGTATTACGTGCACTTTTCACGAAAAAAACAAATAATAATAAAAAGCTCCGCGACACAGGGAGGAAAAATTAGCAGAAGGAAAAATTAAAATCTCAAAGAAAAATTAAATGGACCAAGGTAATCCGCGGACAAGGCAGAATTCATCACCGGCACATCAAATACAGATCATCAATCCATCACAACCACATCAACAACATTAGCATTCCCATGGCAACGACCAACAATGGGTCAAGGGAAGGAAGGGGTCAATCACAGGCCGCAAACAACAATAGGCGAAAACTAACAAAGGACAAGAAAACAGACGCAGAAAATAACCCAAAAACCCAAAAGGAAGAATAAAACAAAGTTAAATTAAACTAAAATTAACCAGAGAAGCGAGAAAGAAAGGAACCGGGACACACTGTACACGTAACACACACATCCCTGAAGCGACTCGCCTGTTAAATTATTCAGGTTAAATAATAGCCTTTTAGCACAAAACTTTTAGGCCTAGAAAAGTCATTAATAAACACTAGGTTACCCAATTACGATTTCGAAGAATCCAAAACGTTCTTTCACACAGTACGCAAGCCCCAATTTAACAGACATAATTACACATGCTATAAGTTCCAATTAACAAGCCGAAAATTTGAAATTCCACAAGGCAAGACTTAGTTTTTAGATGACGCCAGTTACATAGTGTCGCACACACTTTCTTCACATTGGAAAATTTGCAGCACTTTCACCAAAAATCAGTAAAGGTTTAGTTGTAACAACACTTACAGTTTCATTCAGTTGAAGTTGTGAGGACGGCTTCGGTAGTCTATGCTACTTACTTACTTTGAAGAAAAACATAACATGCAAATTCCAGACGAGGAATAATAAACCAAAACAACTTGCATAATTCATCAGGGCAAAAGCCCTACGTATGTAACCTTAACCAGGCTCGAACATTTTCGGAGAAATCATCTCCTTAGGGAGAGAGAAGCCACACACGTCCATCTCTTCCTTGTCACCAAACAGCAATCGCGACTTCCCAAGATTCCGCAGTGCACGGCCCCAACGATCACATGTGCGCAGAGAGTAAACGCCTGAGTGGTAACGTAGTTCGCGAGGTAGTATATACCTACGCCACTAGAGTGCAGGAGAATACAGTCAGGCGGCACAGAAGGACGAGCATACAGTCAGCTGGGCAACGAATAACCTTTCCAGTGGCGAAGATTCCAGCAATAAGTTTTGAAAAGAAGAAATAAAGAAGCGGCGAACCACTTCTAAGAACACAGTTTTTCCACAGCCATAAGGCTAGTTGGAAAATATTACCCAAGAGGGAAAAATTGTTACGCAGGTAACAACAGTAAGACTGTTAAGTCACTCCAGTAATAGGTCTTACAGTCTTAGAGACTCAGTGCCTCTTTAACATGACATCCAAGACGAGTAGTTGTAACAGCTCCCAAAAGTTCTAGCCTCGAGAAGGTCATTTGTTGTAGTTGAGCTACACTTGCTTTACATTCTATAAGGCGGACTGAAATTCTCCCACCAAAGTCTGCTCGAAGAAAGACAGAAGCCGCAAATGACACTTTGGTAGCGTCACTGAATATATCAAGAGTCTTTTCGCAGTCCTCGTAAGGTCCTCCGATGAGCCTCCTAGGAATGCGACAATTTCTCAGATGATGCAAATATTTTAACCAGGCTACGAATTGCCGAGTTATTTCCTTGGGTAATGCAACATCCCACCCAAATTTCTGTCTCCAAGTTTGTTGAAGGATACAATTTGGAATGAGCGTTGTTGGACATGTGTATCCCACCGGGTCAAATATTCTTTGCGCTATCGAAAGGAGGCTTCTCATTGTAATAGGCTCCTCTGGAAAGGTAAGTCCACTGACTTCACTTAAATAACGTGTCATTTTCAGTGTCCCAAGATACACCGAGAACAGGAACGACATTTTTATTCTCCTTGAATGATTGACCTAATTGTGGTGCCGTTACCCAGTCTCTAAGCTCAAATTTTTCAGAGTCCATCAGCCGAGTGGCTTCCTTCACGAACTTACTAACAGATTCCTCAGATTCGAGGCCGGTTATCCTCATAAAACGCCTGCTCCAGAATATTAGCCGTCCTTATGAGTTCTCTTGGAGTATAGTTCAGATGATGAGTGATTGTAGCTGCTAACAGAAAGGGACTTGATAAAACTCCAAACACTACACGACGGTGTCTGAAACGTATCATTTCTTGAGCATCAACATTGCTCCACCATAGGAACTTCAAGAAATCCCTATCACTGGGCGATAGGCTAATCTGCGGAAATCCTCTTTTAATGTCAGCACTGATACCAAATACATGTTTCCTGAACTGACTTAGTAACTTAGGAATTAGCTCAATTAAGTTTGGCCCATTTTCTAGAAAACCATTCAAAGAATTCCCATTACGATCCTTAGCTAAAGCATCGAAAACCTGTCGGATTTTTGTAGTCTGGCTACTAGGCTTAATTACATCCCGATACGGTAAGAAGTGTCCCTTACCCTTACATTCAGGAACTGTCTCGATAATGCAGGACTGTAACCAGTCCTGGAACACTTCATTATAACTCCCCAGTTGACCAATAGAGAGGAGTTTCTACACCTGTAAGCCTCCTCTCTGCCTAAGCTTTATTATCCAGCAGCTCAGCGTGCCCTTCTTCCCAAGGAAACTGCAACTCATATCTATCTTCTTCACTGATTCTCACAGTTTCATTGAAAAACAAAATGGTATAAGTAACTGAATCCTCTTTAAACTCCACAGCTCGAAGCTGCAGTTGTAGGATAAGTTAGTCAACATATTAATCGAATTCTTCCCTGACACTTGTAAGGTCCAACCCAACTTTGTCTCAATCGCTAGCATTATTCCCTCCAACTGCACGTAGTAACCCGTCATGAACAGTCTTGAAATGTCCGATGGATTCTTCCCCACGTAAGAGAGAATTATGCTTTTCTCCCTGAGCTTAGGATACAGTCCTTGATTTTCCATACTAGATACATAACAACAAATTTTCGCCTGATCCAAAACACTTACAGATCCTTGAAATTTACCATCCATACTTCGGACAAGTATATTATACACGTTGTGCTGTTGTTCGTTGGTTTCAACTCCCCCCAAAAGACTGGCTAAACATCTCCTTCTCAGATGGTTTCATATCTAGCTGTTCCACAACATCTTTGGAAATATAAGACCTTTCTGCTCCACCGTCATAAAGGGCACGTACTTGATTAACTTCACCGTTATGTACAATTTTAACCATCACTGTCTGTAAAACGGTGACGCCAGATTTCTGAGCCAAGAGTGCTTGAGACTCTTGACTCTTTCCTTTAACAGGTTCAACATTTTGGGTTTTGGACTGCATTGGTATTTCTGGGCACATGATAGTTAAATAACGTTTAAGACAGACAAAGCATTTAACATAATTCCTACATCTCTTGGCACTATGACCGGACTTTAAACATATGAAACAATAATTTTTGTTCTTAAGTAAAGCCTTTTCCTGATCATATAACATAGTTCTATCTTTAAAACAGTCTGCCGCAGCATGTGAAGTCTTGTCGCACCACAAGTATTTAACAGCATGCTACTTAGAATCACCAGAAGAAATACATGCCGCAGTAGGTAGGCCCTACTTGGTTTCCTTTAACACATTCGGACTTGACACGGATACAGTCATTGCCAGAAATACCACTGCGAGCTAGCTGCAGGCGCTCTTCGCTTTTAACTTCAAGTTTCAAGAACTGTAGTAATTTAGATAAGCCATCACTAAGATCACAAATTTCGGCTCTAGTGACAGTTCGTGCTCTTTCCCATTCCCTCAAAATGTCCTCAGGTAAGGCTGATTCCACCAAAGTATATAGCATGGCAGCATATTCATCTCTTTTTACTTCTAATGTTTCTAAAGCTATCAGTTGGGTCTCTAACTTGTCATATAAATGGCCTAAGTTAATTGTTTTCTTATCTGCAGCTTGATTCATTACTAAACAAAGTAACTCGCGAACATATGTTTCTATTAACAGTTCATCACGGGCGAACCTTGCCTTTAGCTGTTCGATGGCCTTACTGTATTTAGGTCCTGAAGGAAGGAAACTTTCTAGAACTTCTCTAGCAGTAGATCCTGGTATCGTAGCTTGGATTAAATACTGGAACTTGTTCTCATCAGCTATAGAAGTATCATTATTTCACTTACGAAACCATCCCCAGAATCCTAAACAGTTTCGAACCAAATGCCTTTAACTCCAGTTTAGGCAGTCGTAAGTTTCTTACTGGAGATCTTGAGATAACACTAGCTGCGCCACTTTCAGGTACGACGTTTAATGATTCAATGAACAAACTCTCATAACTGCTCTTTACTGTTACCTATTCCTCTTTGTACTCTTCGGCTGCTTCGTATTCTTTCTCACATACCTGCTCGTCAAAATCTTCAGCTGCAAATAATAAATTTCGAATCGTTTCTTTTATTACGAGAAGATGCGATGCTTTATCATGGAATACTTTAAATGCTGTAATAACATCGTCCTTCTCGAGTGGATCTGCTTCTAACTTCTGTTTAAATTCGTTGAGTGCCCGTGTGAATTGACGACGTAATAACGTTCGCTCTCTCTTGAGTTTCTCCATAATGTAATCTGAACTCCTGTCACGGTCGCCAGATGAAGGAGATTCCATAAAATATAGAGCGAATAAAATCACACAACTATTCGTTTACCTAAGCAGAATAGCGATATAACAGGCCATCTCGGCTAAAAGAAAAGGCAACGAAATTGTACATAGAGTAAACGGAATGGTCATTTTGTCCCATACCTATCCTATCTATAACACCGATTCTTTTTATTTGCCTTAGGTTACACCGACTCAGATACGTCTTACGTCCACAATGAGATAGGAGAATTCTAGGACTGGGAAGAAACTTACCATGACCTTAAACTTAAAGTCTGGCTGATGTGAAAATGGAAAACCATGGAAAAAGACCAATCAGGACTGTCTAAAGTGAGATTTGAACCCACTAGTTTCATGGTTCGCCGCGTAGATATCTCGCTCTATGCTAGTACTCAGAATTTTCGTATTACTCCGTATCATTGGTAGAGGTGACGAGGTGACTAGAAAGGTGAAGGTATGCAACTGGACAGCAAGGTCCTTTATCACTGCAATTATCATCACCGCACACACAGATGGCAATATTTATACAGTTAATTCATTCGATCTTATCTATTAAAATTAATTGACTATACTGTATGTGAACGAAACTACCGTATACGAAGGCTATTCTTTTTACCTTGGCACCACCCAGAGCAATGTAGGTCTAGCTCGGCATTTGGACGGATACAGCCCAATCATTTCACTTGCTCACACATAACGTAAATAATTTACACGGATAGTAATATGCATTTATCATATATCAAAATCCTTATAGTTCTTTATGCACCTGCTTATAGTCAAATAGAAGATAACAAGTTTCCCAGCAAAAGACAGAGATACTGGATGGCATGTAGACAATATGGATATAACTTCAACAGTACGCGGTTTATAGGTACGTACACATGTGAATTTGAAGTTTATTTGGTTGATACAAAAATGTATTTAGATCGATATATTTAATCTTCTTATAAATCAAGTTGTTCGTGTCTGTTTGTCTGTTTGTTTGTTTGTTTGTAAGCCCTACGGGCCCGAAAACCATGTTTTAAGGCCCTAAAACCAACCGTTACGGAGATATTGGCACCACACTACCCCTGCTCTAGGAATCGGATAAAGAAATGAACTGCCGTAACCATGGCAACGTCAGCTCCAGGATTCTAGATCAGTGAGATTATGTATGTACGTTTGGGCATAGCTGCCAACCAAAATTGGTACAAATAAGACTTAATATCTGGAAAAAAATATACTGTTGTGTAAGGCACTCATAGGACTCCTTTGGGCGGGGATGGAAATGGGGTGAAGTACGAGTATAAAAATCTTACTATCTATAGAAATGGAAGTGTGTGTGTAAATGACACATCTCCCCCTAAACCACTGGAGCAATTTCAACCAAATTTGGTACACGTATTACTTACTATCGGGAGACGATCACTGTGGGGGTAAGCCATCCCTAGCGCCCTTAAGGGAGAGGGTCAGGGGGGTAGTCACAATAATAATCGAGAATGGTGTCGAATTCATAGTTTTCGGGGTCACTGAGTTGAAAAGTAATACTCTAGAATTTTTTTAAAGTCCAGCCCCCTTTTAGGTGGGGAGCAAGGGGGGCTGCGATGTAGAAATAATGAAAAACAGTTTCGAATCCATAGATTTCAGGGTCTCTGAGATGAATAATATTACTCCGGATTTTTTGCAAGTCCAAGTGGGGAGCGAAGGGGGTGAGATATAGAATTAATCGAAAAACTTCTTCTTCTTCTTCTTCTTCTTCTTACTATATATAAAAATTGATGTATGTGTGTGCGTGGGTGTGTGGGTGTGGGTGTGTAAATGACACATCTCCTCCTAAACGACTGGAGCAATTTCACCAAACTTGGTACACTGATCAATTAGTATCAGGAGACAAACCGCGTGGGGGTAAGACACCCCTAGCACCCTTATGGGCAGGGGGCGAGGGGGGTGGTTTAAAAATAATCTAGAATAGTATCGTATCCATAGTTTTCGTTGTAGCTGAAATAATTAGTGACACTCCGAATTTTTTTTAAATTCATGTTCAGCCCCCTTTGGGGCGTGGGTGTGGGTGAGGGGGAGTGAGATATAAAAATAATCGAAAACAGTGCCGAATCTACAGTTTTCTGGGTCACTGAGATGAATGGTGACAATCCAGATTTTATATCTCTTTGTGGTGGAGGGCGGGATGGGGGCAGTCTCATTGGCAGTTGAAATCCTGTACATCGTATCTATAGTGCGACGGCTAAATACATATAGTTATCACTTATTAATTTTTGACAGGATCAAATACTTCCCAGTCGATTCGAGCTTCCATAAGGACGAAGTTTTACTCGAAAATTAAATAATCTAAAACTTGAAATCAAACACATCTAAATAATTTTAAAACTACATAATAGATCATAACATATCAATCTGCAAGTCAAAAAGGAATTCTATAAAAATTCACATCACACATAACTAACTGGTAATGCAAACCTTGAAGGTAAATATTCAGAAACTATCCGGGCAACGCCGGGTACTACAGCTAGTTATAATATATAATTTTGGGGATGTTAGGTTGTGTAATAGTTATAATATGATGATGACGCGTTTAGAACCTGCGACGTGGGTTGTCTTCAGAGCAACAACAAAGATTTTACTGGCAACTGTCACTCCACAGTAAGCAGACTCAAGAGAATGAGAGAGACCCTGATACAAATTTAGTTGATATTTAATGCAACTGCTGTCATTTACAGAGAAACATTTTATGCCTAGAGTCATTCGTTAGACGATAGAAATTGCTATACACCCAAATAATTTTTTAAAAAAGGTGACGGCTGACTGAGTAGATCGTGGCTACCCTCGTCTACATCTTTCTCCTTTACTCTGGAGACCCTTCATCCGAATATATAAATGCTCTACAAATACCGTGCAACCTGACCGCAGTAAGATCGGTTCTCGGTAGAACTTTCAGCTCAACCCCTTGCCGCCAAAACGGCTGCAAAGAGACCGAAACACTTGGACATGTGCTGGGGTTCTGCAGGATGCGTAACAATCGCCACCATCGAGTAAGGACGTCAATTGCTCAAGGTCAGAGGGAGGTGCACGAAGAAGTTCACTCGTCTCTGCCGAGTGGAGATCGTAGCCATCAATAAGAAAGGAAATAAAGCGATGGTGTTAGATCCTACCATTCGCTTCGAGAGGGACCTGCAACAAGCCCAGGATATGAATCTGGAAAAGCAAGCAATTTATACACCATGAGTGCAATATCTATCACCTAAATATAATATGGTTTGACAGAGGCTTCCTGTTTGGATTCAGAGGTATCCTGGCGAAGAACACGTGACCTATGCTTCAAAATTTAAAAATTCCTTTTTACGACATAGAGAGCATCTTATTAGAAATCGTAAGGGATTCTCTACAGATAATACGGTTTCATTTATATTTTAAATCGCACTTTCAAGAAAAGATAAGGTTTCGGTATTATAATTACATTCTATAAATTATGTATTTCTGAACTTTATGGTAACCCTCACTGGACGACGGGTGATTTATTTTTAATAAATCTTACTACTACAATTACAAAAATAAGTACTTCAGATATGGTACCATATCCAGACCCACTCTCTTTAGCACATCCTCTAAATCTTCTGAATTGTAGCTGCTTTCCTTGATTTCAAATTTTCGTAAATGTCTTCTTTCTTATAGTTAAATTTGTGCACTTTTCTTTTATTAGTCACCTCCTCTACCTGGTCATAGTCCTTACGGCCAACTACCATTACGTAGTGCTGACTAAAATACTCCACCATCTGTAAATTTTCTTATATACACTTCCCTTGTCCATCTATATATATAAAATAAGAGTTTTGTCTGTACATTGCTCAGAATTTAAAAAGGATGGCATTTCTGCACCAGTCGTGACCGCAGTAACAAGGAAATGCACTTTTTACTTTTCCGTAATTTCTGTCTGTCTGTCTGTCTGTCTGTCTGTCTGTCTGTCTGTCTGTCTGTCTGTCTGTCTGTCTGTCTGTCTGTCTGTCTGTATGTATGTATGTATGTATGTATGTATGTATGTATGTACACGCATCACGAGAAAACGGCTGGAGAGAATTTAATGAAAATCGGTATACAAAGTAGGGTAATATGTCGCTACAATCTAGGCCATAAATAATTTTATTCACGCTGACTGAAATGGTAGCTTAGGGGAAGGCCTAAAATTTAATTCTCAAATATTTATGTTATTGGTGGTCGTATCGATAAATACTAGGTCTACATAACTAAAGTTAAACAGTTTTAAATATCCGATAATTTATGCATTGTTAGCGTACCGGCTATGATCGTAGAGATATTCATGAATTTGGATTTTTGTTACTAAGTCCATATCAGCGCCAAGTCAAGAGAACATGGATAAACAGAATTTAATGAAAATCAGTATGTGAAGTCGGAGAATAAGGAACTACAGTCTACGCTATAAATAATCTTATGAGACGCCCTAATATCACAGAGTTGAAACAAAACTAAAGGTTAAGGCCTACGATACCGCTCATAAAACTAATCAACAATAACATTACATTGACCATTGTTTGTTGTGGTGGACTTTGTGTCTTCTGTCGCCACTCATCTACGATATATAGGATTACTGCTGTGTACAGAGTATTTTTTTTTTAAATTTACCTTACGTCGCATCGACACAGATAGGTTTTATGGCGACGATGGGATAGGAAAGGGCTTGGCCTTAATTGCAGTCCCAGAATTTGCCTGATGTGAAAATGGGAAACCACGGAATAGCATTTTCAGGTCTTAACCACACGGCCAACTCGCCCGGTTGTGTAACAGCCTGCTTGAATATTGGCGGGAAGTAGCTTTTAATCGCTACTTACAGAACCTATTGATGTTTTTGTAATGACCTTTGTTTACTTCAGTTAGGAAAACCAGAAATTCAGTCTTTCTGAGAATCCCGTAGCGAAGCACGGGTACATCAGCTAGTTCATCATAAAGCTTAGGAACTGGGAGCGTGATCACCTCATGGTTTAGCTGCATGGTTCCCACAAAAAAAGTTAAGGTTCGAATCTTCGGCCATCCTGGGTTGAGACATTCATATCGGGGTTAACGTAGCGTCTGGAACGGCATCCGGCCGTAATGAGCCTGAATGGATCAAGAAATACCTGGGATAAGCTGGAGAAAGATAAAGTTTTATAATTCTGTTAATTGTACGATACATGCAAGTTGTCTCCATGTCCTGTGTCTCTGTGTACAAGTGAGCCTTCTCTCAGTACCTTGTGGTGACCAGGTGAACCGGGTAACGGTGCTACTCGTAAGTGCCGCTGTCTGCTGGGGAACTTTGAATGTGAAACTCGCCTGCCTTTTACCTGTGAGATTCCAGTGTAAGACTCTCATCAGCATTCAGAGAGAAGAGACCATTCTAGTTCTTATGTATCTCGTTCATATTTAATAAAGACAGTTTATAAGTTGTTGTGAAATACTTTGCCCTATTTTATGACTAACTGAAGGGAAACTTGTACAAAATAACAAAGTCATGAGATATAAATCACCTATCATCCTTCCTTAAAACATAACGAGGGCGTGAGGTACGCAATATACTTCCTCCCTTATTTAGAAAATAACAAGGTCATCAGATGTATAATGTTCCGTGGTTTCCAATTTTACACGAGGCAAATTTTGGGGCTGTAACCATAATTGAGACCCTCCCAGTGCTCGTCCTGTCCTGTCCCACATCGCGTGCAATTAGAAGCCCACAACACAGAAAGCTCCTCTATCTTCTTCTACTTCTTTCTGGCCACTTCAAAATATTAATTTGTTCAAAAGTAAAATTGAATATGATCGGATGTCAACTCTAGGTGGAGAGAATTTTCTTGCTAAGTACTGCGTGTTTCTGTGTGTGATGAGTTGTTTGTACAAACACCCAGTCCTCGAGCTGGAGGTGTTAACCAATCACGACTGAAATCACCCTCTTGACCGAGATTCCAGCAAGAATACCTAGTACCTCAATGCCATTTAGTTGTGTATTATTGTAAGGAGCCATGCATTATTATTATTATTATTATTATTATTATTATTATTATTATTATTATTATTATTATTATTATTATTATTATTATTATTATTATTATTATTATTGTCATCATTATTATTAGATTTAGGGATGACCAAATGAAGGATATTAGCCATACGGTGTGCTCACTGATCTCTATACCTGGATGGCTGGTAGCTTGGGTAGCAGTAAGCCGAATAGAAGATGACTGGCGTAGTAAGATGGCAGCGAGCGCATGGTGCAACAGACCACGAGGAGCGCGCTTGCTTTGTTTATGCTTAGTTCAGTGACTCCGGGCCTCTTGATTGACAAGCGTCTCGGTATAACACTGCGATAATACGACCTGGCCAATCAGAATGCATTCTTGAAAAGTATGGCCGCTGGTGGCCTCAGCCTTTTACGAAAGTGCTGCCATCTGGTATGATTCGTAGTAAATATGAAAATTGATTAGCAATTGTTTTTGCGTCAGTGGAGGGAAAAGTTGTTATTTGAATTGTGTTTAACATGTGGTCAATACGTTCGGGTGAATAATTTTTAATATTTGTTTGAATTACGTCAACACATGGTCAATAAGTTCATTTGGATAATTTCTAATGTGGTTAATACGTTCATTCGGATAATTTCTGCTATCTACACGATGCAAAATTAAAGAGACATAAATTACAAGTAGCCTACACAAGTTGTCATCTGAATCACTAAAGCGTGGGCGGCTTAATGGAACTGGATTTACTTGTAAATTTTGTAGATGGGACACATCCAGCGAACGAGAGTTACGGGGACATATGCGCGTCATACAGTCAGCGAGAAGATTCAAAATTCATATAGACTGTCCTGGTAAGTGCTGACGATTTCCATATTAGTAGTTGAATAGGTTAGAGGTAATGGATTGGTATGTTCTTACTCAAAAGCCTGGGTTTTTTTCATTTCAGTGGTGAATTGTCCGTATATCACTGCGAATCACCAAGAGTTGAGTCAGCATGTGTTGCATACCCCAGTGAATTAATTCTTGAAGGATGTTCTATCACAGAAATGTCTTCAGTAACATGAAAGGTGGGAAGAATGTTCAACCATTGTATCATAATAGTTATGCAACGGATCTTCATATTCGTATTTTTGTTCACTGTATCTAGTTAGGCAATCCGTATGGAGATAGTTGAATGCATAAATGTTCATTAAAATTTATTAAGGGTAGGCCTATTCCATGAAATATCACAATCTGCTACAAGCTCTTCACAAAATGTATTTTCCTCACATGTTCATTAAATACCAGTACCAATATTCTTTAAATCAGTATAATTTTCTGTTCCTATTAATAGCTCCATTAGGCCTAATGATGCTCGAAATGTACTCGCAACGAAAATTCATGCTTTCAGAAAGATTTTCCTTAATATTTTCAGTATTTATTTGAAATAAGTTATTTGCATGAGGGTGAAATCTCAGATTTCATTAAAATTGTTATACTGGCACTAACTACATTTTACCATTCTTTGAAATCTCAAGAAGGGTACCTGTGGTTCTTGCTGAATTCGTTAAAGTATTATTTTAAGAAATTTTGTTAAGACTGATCTAGTTCTAGCAGTTACAGCATTATATCCATGGAAAGAATGTGCACAAAATTCCGAACATATTAATCCATGATGCAACCCTACATTTTAAATTATATGTCTGTTTTGAATACAGGACGATTACTTGTATGTTGGGTATTCAGCCCGAAGGCTGGTTTGATCCTCTCCAGCTCTGCCAACTGCTGTCATAAATGGCCTAGGCGTCACTGAAAAGGCGTACTAGGAAAATGAGGAGTGAGGTAGTTTCCCGTTGCTTTCCTGACCGTGCCAGCCGTTGCTATTACATATCAGTCTGCCAAGCCCACTGAAATGCATGCACCAACCGACCCTATGAGTGATATTTTCACACCATTCATAACAGGGACTGGCTGCATAAACAATGGTATTACTGGCATCACCCATACCTCAGTCACTTTCATATTGTCAAAGCCAAGGATGAGACTGAGACAGGTCAATGAAAGTAACAATTTTGATATAGCCCATACCAGAAGACATAGTGCACTGTAAACACTACATCTCGCCAGCAAAGGCATGATGATTACTTTCCCCTGTGAAATATAATTGTTGCAAGGCTGAAGTGGCCGGAGTGAATTCTGATTTCCATTTTAGAATTAGCATAGGAAGTCAGTGTGTTGATGTCACACCGATTGCTCTAACGGAAACCTGCATTTTATGTAATATTTCATCATTATTTTCATTCTTAGATAAAGTAATTATTTTTAATTTTCAGGAATAACTTAGAGATGGGAATGTTTGCATAGTAAGATTGAATACCTACTTTCCTTAATCTTGTCTATAATCTGTCCTTATTTTCTCCATTCCACAGTTCTTGACAAACTGGATGTTTAGGCTACATCTTCTATAATCTATTTTGTCCACAAATATGGTTCCTGTGACAGTTAAAGATCTGTTTTATCAACTTTTAGATTCAAAGAAAACATTGACAGCACCACCGATACCATTAAATCTTTATCTTTCTGAAGTGCAAGAAAAGTGCTCATCTCTTTGCCAGAATCTGCGAGGTATTTACCTAAATTTATGAAATAATATTTGTTACATCCTCATGTAATTCATGAACTTTCTCTGAAAAAATTTATACTTTAATATCTTTTGAGGTAACTGCAAAGAAATTGTCATTGTTTAAGAAGTCTTTCTCGTGGTCAGTCGAGATTTCTTCTGAGGATGCAGAGCACAGTTTTCTGCGAAACGTTAAGAATTTCACCTTATTTTCTTGATACGGCATAAGTCCAAAAGCCTATACAGCATCTTGTCTACTATGTTGTCATACAGTAAGCTTACTTGAAACTCTGGAAAAGGAAATTAAATAGCGACTGGTTTGTTCCAGATGTAAAGAATTGCATTTTGAAGAATAGAAGTATAGTTTTCCAGAAAATAATACATAACCACTACTTTTTTTTCCAAAGAAATAAACCTGTTGTTGGATCAAGTTGCACAAGTCTTGGTGAGTGGAGTCAATAGTAGCACTTGAAGAGTGATTTCTAGCCTCCATGGCTCAGGCGGCAGTGCGCCAGCCTCTCACCGCTGGATTCCGTGTTTCAAATCCCAGTCACTCCATGGGAGATTTGTGTTGGACAAAAAAGGAGGCAGGAGAGGTTTTCTCCAGGTACTCCGGTTTTCCCTGTCATCTTTTCTTCCAGCAACACTCTCCAGTATCATTTCATCTGTCAGTTATTAATCATTGCCCCAGAGAAGTGCAACAGGCTTCAGCAGCCGGCACAGGTCCTATCCTTACCACTAGATGGGGCTTCATGTGTTCCATTCCTGACCCGGTTGAATGACTGGAAACAGGCTGTGGATATTCATACTCGGGAGTGATTTCCAGTATTTTTTTTTCTGAGTAATTGAGTGCTTGGATATACTGATCAGCTGTTCAGGCTGGGCTGGGTAGCTAGGGCAGTAGAGCACTGGCTTTCTGAGCTCAAGTTGGTATGTTCAGTCCTAGCCCAGTCCAGTGGTACTTGAATTTAATGGTGCTTTTTGAGGATCCAACTTAACAGACAGACCATACTCAGAGGTATTTATCAAAATTATCTGAAGCTCACTTAAAATTCTCAAGTTCAAAGTTTATTTATAGAAGTATGCACAGAAATCACATTTTTATGTTGAGATAGTCATTTTTAAAATACAACAATGAACATTAGATCAGCCTGCCTGGTGGCCATGATCATTAAGGCGTTGAAGTCTAAACTGTCTGACACCGAGGTTAGCCAGTTCGAGTCCCGTTGGTCAAAAAAAATTTCAGCATCAGAATGTTGGCGGGTAGGGGAGGGGGTGGTATTCAATTTATAACCACTAGATTGCTTGTCAAAAGCCTGGATTAAATTCCAAACCTCTCTGCAATGCTCATATGGAGTGAGGGCATATGACGCTGTTGATAGTGATTTGTCCGTCGGGCGGAGACGTTAAGCCTTGAGCAGACCTCTTGGTGCTATTCGACAGGAGTAGGCTACGTGCCGGCATGGGTTTCACCCTCTCCCTTCCTAGTATCATATATCACATCATTCATTTCATCTCATTAACTCCTCTGATGAGGTTGACGTCAGGAAGGGCATCCAGTCATAAACACCCGCCACGACAGATTCATCTCACCTCACCTCATACCCGACCCTGTACAGAAACGGGACAAGGGTTGGCCAAACAACAATAAACATTAGATCACCAAAACAGTACTCTACAAACAATGTCCAAACCTTGTTCCGTTTTATCTACAATAAACATTAGATCACCAAAACAGTACTCTACAAACAATGTCCAAACCTTGTTCCGTTTTATCTACGGGGTCGGGAATACGGTGAGATGAATCAGTCGTGGTGGGTTTTTATGACCGGATGCCCTTCCTGGCGTCAGCCTCATCAGAGGAGTTAATGAGATGAAATGAATGACGTGATATATGATAGTAGAAAGGGAGAGGGTGAAACCCTGTGCCAACATATAGCCTACTCCTGTCGAATAGCACCAAGGGGTCTGCTCAAGGCTTAACATCTCCAACCAACGGACGAATCACCATCAACAGCGTCATATGCCCTCACTCTATATGAGCACTGCGTAGAGGTTTGGAATTTATTCCAGGATTTTGGCACGCAATCTAGTGATTAGAAATTGTATATCACCACCTCCTCTACCCTGGTGGCCAAAGATTCTGATGGCCAAAATGTTTTCGATCAAGGGGACTTGAACCGGCTAACCACGGTGTTAGAACATGCAGACTTCAACGCCTTAGCAATTATGGACACCAGGCGGGAACGAGTACTCTACAAACAAGTTTAGTAATAAAAAAAAGTAAATGTCTAATTTGTTGTAGTTTGTGAGTTTTTATGGAATGACCCTTACCATAATACAAGTTGAGCTGTGCAATAAGTTTATTATTAACTTAATGTTAATAACTAGTAATTCAATTTTTCTATTCTTTTCAAGAATTTAAGGTATGGAAATCAAAGGAAAAAAAGACACTCAATCCAGATATTTTCTAACTAGTCCACCAAGACATAAGAGGACATCGACAACTACCAAACCCCACGACACTACAGCCCTTGAAGGATCTACTTATTTCTGTCATCGCAGTGGATTGGTCAAAAGAAGAGGAAAGGGAATACGGCATATGAAATTTCAGGGTTCGTGTAAAATAAATAAATCGAGTGTGCATGTTATTTACAATAATGTACATTTTGGACATTGCAGAGGAGTTGGGCAAATCCTGCTGTCAAAAGAAGAGAGAGAGAGAGAGCAGATTGCTGGCCAGTTGGCTCAGAATATTCCCTTTAACACTGTTCTGAAAAATATCACAGACAATTTAGATACTAAGCAGATTACCAGGCTACACCTTCTGCAAAGACATGACCTGAGTAATATTGTTCGTGATTTTAGATTAGATAGTGATAAACAGAGTCAGAAAGTGTGTGCACTGGGATGGATAGGTTAAAAGAACAAGGTAATGAGTATGTCCGGTTTGGTAAATTACAAGGGATTTCCAATCCAGAATACGGATTGACAGAGAATGATTTTGTATTAATAATTATGACTGATATGCAGAAAGTAATGCTTGTGGAGTTTGGGAAAAAAATCATTTGTATGGACAGTACTCGTGGGACAAATGCTTGTGACTTCTCACTTACAACATTATTGATGTTAGATGAATACAGTGAGAGATTCTCTGTTGCATTCTGTTACTCTAATCGAACAGACTGCAATGTGCTGAAATGGATTTTTTTTTGTATGTTGTCAAATAATCAATATCTGCAATTGATTTTCCTGTGCAGATACTGATAACTGATAATTAGGCTTCATTCTCTAATGCATGGGTTGAAGTCACGGGTGCCCCTTTGAAGAAACTTCTATGCATGTGGCATATGGATAGGGCTTAGAGAAAGAACATTTCCTCTAAAATTCATGGTACACAGGCATTCAAAGCAATTGTGTAACAAACACCTAAGGACGTTGTTGCAGTGTGAATACGTAGTTGAATTCCACAGTGAGCTGAACAACTTCCTAGATGCTTGTGAAAATAATGACACATGTAGAGAGTTTGGTGTGTACTTCGAAAAGGAATATACTAGTAGGCCTATTGTTACCAATTAGAAATGCACATTAATACCAGTATGCATTTAGAAGTCTTCCACCAAGTCCTGAAACAAGTGGTAATGAAAGGTCTTCGAGTCAGTAGGATGGATAAGAGCATAAATGCTGTGATGTCAGTGGTAAAACACAAAGTGTTTGATAGGTTGCTAAAAGTAAATAAAGGGAAACTTAGCAAAGCTGTGCAACATATAAGGCAGAGACACAAAAACAGTCCACAAATGTGTATTGATGATGTGACAGTGGAAAGTTCCACTTCATGTAAGGTTGAAAGCAGGAGGACAGATGAGTTTTATAGTGTCAGGAAAGAATGTGTAACAGGTCATTCATTCTGCTGTCCATTGATTTGCTCTGAATATAAAATATGTATTCATCAGTATCCATGTACATGCTGTGACTATTCTTTGCAGCTACAATATGCAAACATATTCATTTGGTTTTGAGGAGAGCCTATTGTACTCATCTGTCCTGAGTTCTTTAATTATTTTGAAAATTTTCCCTAGGTGCAACTTCATGCCATGTATATTTTATTTCACTTTTTCATGGTAGTTTATAGTTTACTCAACATATCTGTAAATGTATCTTCATTCTCCTTGAGTGAGTCAAGATTATTTTCCAGTTTAGACATGTTTTTTACAGTATTTTAAAATGAATCATTCAGTATATTTGGCACAATGGCTACAGGCTCCTTTGTTACCTTCCTAGCTATTTCATTATTTCAGCACAAGCTGCCATGCATTTATTTTTGGAGCTAATGAATTTGTCGTTGGCAATTGTTTTTCATTTTTCAATGTGTCTTCTACATAATTATTTAATAGCATTGTAGCTTTCTTTGCCTTCCGAAATACCCTGCTTAGCTTTAATGTAAAACAGTACCAATGAGTTCTTAATGGCTGCAAGATGAGGAGTGTATCATTTTGACGTGTTTTCTCATGTACCATTGTATTAATATTTTAATAAATGAATGTACATAAAAATAATGAGTTGACATTTATTGAAAAAATAATTCCTACATATTACTGTAAAATGCAGTTGGTGTTTCAATGCTGATAATGATCCTGCAATCATTAAAAGGGAAATTCCTCAAGGCAATATTATTGGACCTTCAATAATATGAGTAAACAACTGGAATCTGAGATAAGGCTTTTTGCAGATGATGTCATACTGTATAGAGTAATAAATAAGTTACAAGATTGTAAGCTACTGCAAAAAGACTGAAAATGTTGCAAGATGGACAGCAGGCAATGATATGATGATAAACAGTGTGAAGTCAGGTTGTGAGTTTCACTAATAGGAAAAGTCCACTCAGTTTTCATTACTGCATTGATGGGGTGAAAGTTCCTCATGGGGATCATTGTAAGTATGTACGTGTTGATATAAGTAAAGATCTTCATTGGGGTAATCACATGAATGTGATTGTAAGTAAAGGGTACGGATTTCTGCACGTGGTTGTGAGGGTATTTACGGGTTGCAGTAAGGATGTAAAGGAGAGGGCATATAAGTCTGGTATTACCCCAATTAAGAGTAAGTTTCCAGTGTATGGGACCTTCAACATGATTCCTCGACTCGAGAAATGGAAGAAATCCAAAGAAAAGCAGCTCGGTTTCTTCTGGGTGATTTCTGACAGAAGAGATGCATTACAAAAATGTTGCAGAATTTGGGATGGGAAGACTTGGGTGTAAGGAGACTAAGTGGTACTTTCTGAGCTGTCAGCGGAGAGATAGTGTGGAATGACATTGGTAATCGAATAAGTCTGAGATCAAAATATGAAGATAAAGTTGAAATTCAAGAGGACAAACTAGGACAAATATTATTTTATAAGAAGAGGAGTTAGTGATTGGAATAATTTACCATGGGAGATGTTTAATAAATTTAAAAATTCTTTGTAATTCTTGAAGAGAAGATGAGTAAACAACAGACAAAGTATCTGCCACCTGGGCAACTGCCCTAAATGCAGATCAGTGGTGACTGATGCGAATGACAGAAAACGTGACCGACAAATGGTGAATAAGTTAATCTGAGAAGGACAACTGAATCAGAAAGTGATGTAACAAACCATATAGAGGGAAAAATATTCTAGACATAGTGCTAATAAAACCAGATGAGCACTATAGAAAAACTGATCATGAAGATCATTTCTGTTGTAGTTGAAAATAAATGTGAGAGAATAGAATGCTGCAAGACTATTAGGCAATATCATAAGGTTGATAAGAGAGACAGAGGGGAGTTTAAAAAAAAAATTATGATTAGTTAAAAATGGTGAATGAAAATATAAACGGACTATGGGATGGGTTTAACTAATTGTTGGGGAGTTTGAAAACAGGTATGGTATTTTTCTAAAGTGGTAAGTAATGGTATAGACACACTGTATTATAACAGAGGTGCAGGTTAGAAAGAAATAGGAATATATGAGGAAGTAAGGAGAGACTGAAAGAACTTACTAGGAAATTTAATTTAGCAAGAAAAGTCAGCTAAGTTTAACATGATGACAAGCATAATTGACAGCCATATGAATTTTAGTGAGTACCGTACTGTAATGGATGGGTATGTATAGGTACTTTAAGGCAGACACAAGTTCCAGGATGGACATTCCAGGGAAAATTAATGAACTAGGAGAAAGCATAAGAATTCAGTTAGCAATATGCAAAGATAGTTGGATGTAAGATTAATTTCCAGGTTGAGGAGGTGACTAATACAGGCAAAGTAGTGGAATTTACCTATTATAATAAAGACATTTTCAAAAAAGGTACAAAAGCTATAAAAAAAAAAAAGCAGCTGGCTTTATTAAGAATTCAGGGTAATTACTAGAAATATGCTGCCATATCGGAAATATTTGTTTACTGTTTGTAAGAAGGAGCTCTGGCCCCACTGTATAAAAGAAAAGGGTGATGAACATAAGGCAGATAATTACAGGCCGGCCTGCTTAACATGTGTTGCATATAAGCCTTGGTTTGATAGAAGGCTGTACACGTTTAGGAAAAGTTATTCCAGTGAGGCTCAACTTGTAGGATTCCAACATGATACAGCAGATAATTTAGATTCAGGTAGAATGGACTATATGTATCCATCCGTGGTCGTGGTGTTTATTGTTTTAAGAGGAACTGGGCAACCATCCTCTATTAACACGAATCAGAGGGAAGAGATTCAACACTTCGAAAAAAGAAGGTAGCGGCCAAAGGAAGGTGAGGACCATGAAGACTGGTAAAGTGAAAGTCTCTCTAGACCTCTAAAACCTAATACCACTGGGTCAGAAAAGAACAAGAAATGACCAAGGGAGATTGGATAGGATAAATGAAAGTGAAGAACTTGGTGTGTAAGTAAAGGGAAGCAATGCCAGGACTCAGCCAAAGTCACCACGGTCGTCAACCCGTGCTTGCAAGTTTAGAGTTCCTGGGCTCCTTTTAGTTGCCGCTTATGGCTGACAGGGGATGCCATGGGTGCATTCTATTGCCCCCATCCACAGGAGGTATTGATTCAAGGATTTTGACAGGGTAGATCATTAGAGATTACTGACGAAAATGATGGCTAATGGACAAAAGAGTGGTTGAATGGGTGGCTAAATTTCTAGAAAGAACTCACAGAATTAGAGTAGTTGAAGCATTACCTGATCCTGAAATGGTTATCTGGAATCAAAGATAAGGCTTTTTTTGCTAATGACGTTACACTGTATGTATTAAATAAGCTGCAGGTTTGTAAGCGACTACAAAAAGAGATCAACAATGTTGTGAGATGGACAGGAGACAAGGGTATGATGGTAAATGGGATGAAAAGTCTGGTTGTAATTTTCACAAAGAGGAAAAGTCCTCTCAGATTTAATTACTCTGTTGATCAGGTGACAGTACCTCATGGGGATCACGGTCTAGGTCTTAATATAAGGAAAGATCTTCATTCATGAATGAGATAGTACATAAAGGTTACACATGAGGGTATTTAAGGGTTATAGTAAGGAGGTAAACCAGAGGGCATATACAATAAGTCTCTGGTAAGACCCCCAATCAGAGGATGGTTTCACTGTGTGAGACTCCCACCAGGATTACTTGATACAAAAACTGGAGAAGATCCAAAGGAAAGCAGCATAATTTCTTCTGATGATTTCCGACAAAGGAGTAGTTTTTGAATATGTTGGAAAGAAAAGACCTGGGAGTAAGGAGACGAGATGCTCGACTAAGCGGCATGCTCTGAGCTGTCAGCAGAGAGATGGCGTGTGACGGGCGTAGCCATATGGGACGGGTTTACTGGTGGTTAGAAACCCCATGGAAATTTTATAAAAGAAAATAAACGGAAACTGATTGTAAACACGTGAAAGTCGACTCAATGGGGTGGCTCTTTTTAACAATCATAGATAAATAATTGTAAAACCAACAGATATCTTGAATATGTCTTCTAAGAAGCCTCGAAAGTTGGATTTTAGATTTAAACTGAACATGCCATTCGCTGTAAAACTGCTGAGCTTGATCGTATTGTTTTTTCTGTATTTTAATGTAAGATTCTGTAGTGTACTGCAATCTGAATATCAACGTAATTCATTTGTATTAATGTCTTTATGATGACACTCAAGCATGCACAAGCACCTTAATTATGTTCTATCATAATTTTGCAACTTTAAGCACCCTCCCATAAGTTGATCTGCTACTGGAGTGTAATGGCATTAGTAGACAAATAAGCTTGGAGAGGAGCTTTTAAAGGTAGGATAGATCATAATATGAGGATAACGTTGGAATTCAAGAGGACAAATTAGGGCAAATAATTTATAAGACGACGAGTTACGGATTGGATCAATTTATCATGGGAAATGTTTGATAGATTTCCGAGTTCTTTGAAATCATTGAAGAAAATACTAGGTAAAATGATAGGGAATCTTCCAATTGGGCTACAGCTCTAAATGCAGATCATTCACCATGGGCTTAATAGAACCCTTCATAATTCATCAGTTATATTATCATGTATAAGAAACACCCCTAACCTCGTTTTTTTCTGCTAACATAGCTTGAAATGTCGAATACCTTATGCAAAACTATCGGTTACGTAAATCTAAACTTGGATTTCTGTGTAACAACCTGAAATAATTCCATAATTATTAACGAGGACTATAAAAACACTGCATCGGTTTTCTGAGCAACTCGACCTGAAATCATTCATAGTAAATCGAAAAAAGAATCGTATCCTTTCGTATTCGAGTTTTAATTATTAGTGTGTTAAATTAAATTCTTCTGTTTTAGGTTATCAGACAATCGTATATAGTGGCATAAATAGGCTGGATTCGATCACTGACGATCAGCTGATCATCGTAAACAAACTAATCGCGAAGTCGCCATCACCAAAGCAAGGAATTATGGGAATAAAAAGCGGCCAGGGCCACAGACTCTGAGAATGCGTTGTGATTGGCCAGGTCGTATTATCGCAGTGTTATACCGAGACGCTTGTCTTGATTGTAGTTCCACGAGTGTTCTGTGCTGTGTTGTTGCAAAGTAAACAGTAGTGTGTTTTACTAATTTAGATTCGTTGCCTTGTAGTATGCTCGTGAATTACAAGATTCAATTTATATATGTATGTGCTTATGTGAAATATGAATGAAGAAACATTCTACGGGGTATTAACATACCGCAGTGTTCAGCTTATGGATGTACAAACAGAACCGATCAGCAGAAGAAGAAATCTTCCTAGGGTAATGTTTTGAGTTTTAGGTGTATTGTATCTTATTTCGCATATTCTGGGAGCAAAATGGCAATTAATTTTTGTAGGTTTCCTTTCTCGAGACCCGAACATCTAAGATCATCGATTAGGAGTATCAGGCGGGAGAATTGGGATCCTTCTAAAACAGCCGTTCTCTGTTCGGATCACTTCGAGGAAGACTGTTTTGATAGAAATGGACAAACTGTACGCCTTAGAAGTGAGGTACTGTCCGCACACTCTATCTTGGTGCATTTACATCCTAGTGCTGAATCGGTCGACCTCGGCGATCTTCGAGATTCATACTGGCAACATTTGCAACACAAACTATGAATCGCTTAAGCATCATTGTGCGACATCTGGCGTAAACTTTACGTACTAGTACTGTTGTTGTTTACACATCAAAGTCAAAGTATAGAATTCATGCTAGGAACAAGATTCGCATCGAGAGATATGTTTTATAATGTTATATAATGTGTATGTGACATAGTTGTTGGCTTAAGATGATAACGGTTTAGAAATTTCATATCGATAGATCATATTCTCGATTCAATTCAGATTTCATTTTCATTCAGTTGGCAGCACTACCGGAACCGGGACAGCCACCTCCTTACTCCTCACCCCGTACACAAATGCATCAAGATAAAGTGTGCGGACAGTACAGCCAAGTGTTTTCAATTTTACTGAACATTAACTGCAAGTAAAGATTTACTTATTTTTTTGCCATAATTAAACTGGCGGTTTTGATGAAATAATTGATGTGACCTTATAAAAATCTTAGAAAATGAAGTCTGGAGGAATTCTAGACCTTATTTACATCAGTTACAATTATGGGTTTCAGACACTGGAGTGGTGAGAGAAGGCAAAGTATGGTGGGTGTTTTAGGCTATCCCATTATACTATTCGTGGTATTTGGGACTCTTTTAACTGGTGTTACATATTTCTGATGATGACTATCAATATTGCTTTGCTAGCTGAATTTAATTAAAGCGGTCTGTAATAGTAAATTAAGCTGCAGGTAATGTGATATACTGACAAGTTTTGAATATTTGCTGGTTTTATAAATGTGTACATTTGCTTCAATGATATTTTAATTTGATAATATGCGCGTTATTTCATGGACACGGGAAGCAGAAATTCATTATCAAGCACCGATTACGATATGTCGAATCTAGGCCTGTATAGTGAGCTACGTTTATAGGTACATCATTTTAAGAATGCATAATTTGGTGGCATACATGTATACAATTTACAGCAATGTTTCCAGAAACTGATTTTCACTCGTATTGTGTTACCGATCGCTAATTGAATGCATTCAGCACCTAAGTTAATATTTGTCGGCCGTTATTATACACTCATGTTTATTGCTATCCCGGAGATTTACTGACCTCGGAATGACGTGTCAGTGATCCCGATGTCCTTATGCTTTGAGTGAACATGTCTCTATATTTTTAATTATTCCAATGCGCCATTAATTGCGATTTAAATTTGACTATATTATCATTGCTTCCCCATAAGGAGAACTCTAGGATGGGTACGCCAACATGGCGAACCGCGCGCTAAATTTGGCGTACTTTCTCCTGCAGAGGAGAGCTGCCATAAGCGATCCATGTATAGAGATCAGTGGGTGTGCTTATTACAGGCTATCGAATGTATTTACAGTTTGTTCACGATCAGCCTGCAGTGAAAATCACCCTTGATTTAAAGTAGTGACATGAGTTAGACAAGGCCGTACTGTTTCACACTTGTTGTTCACAGTAAATGGATCACTTTGTGCATGGTGTAAATTGTCAAGGAGTAATTCACTTGGGTGAAATAAGGTGCGCAGTTTGTCCTATACCGACATGTAACGTCCAGTATTGTGGCGATAATATTACTGGATTACATTGAATCTGACTTTGTATGTATGTTCAGTCCGTCAGCGATTCCGATGGTGGGATCCTCAACAGCTCTGCCATCAGTTGTCATAGATGGCCTAGGCATCACTGAAGAGGCGTACT
Source organism: Anabrus simplex (assembly GCF_040414725.1). Classification (NCBI taxonomy): domain Eukaryota; kingdom Metazoa; phylum Arthropoda; class Insecta; order Orthoptera; family Tettigoniidae; genus Anabrus; species Anabrus simplex. Next base: position 33,534,928 of record NC_090277.1, on the reverse strand, counting down.
AGGGAAATGAGGAGTGGGATACTTTCCCGTTACTTTCCTCACCGAGCCAGAGTTGCTATTACATAACCGTCTGCCAAGCCCAATGAAATGCATACACCAACCGATCCTATGAGAAACATTTTCACACCATTCTTAGCAGGGACTGGCTGCATAAGGATTGACATTACTAGCATCGCTCATACCTCAGTCACTTTCATATTGTCAAAGCCAAGGATAATGCAGAGACAGATCTATGAAAGTAACAAAATTGCTCTAGCCTATACCAGAAGACATAGTGCACTGTAAACACTAGGTCCTGCCAGCAAAGGCATACTTTACCCAATCGATTAACCTTGTTCGGACCCACACAATCGATAAGCGATTGTTCCCATGATGCTATTTTTGTTGTTTGAATTACTTGTGCCAGTACTATTTGAAACTGTAAATGCTATAAATGCCTTGTGCTTGTTTGTTAGAAATATATCTTCGCCAGTCCTCTATTTCCTGTTTGAGCACTTCTCAGGGACTGAAAACAGAATGGTTCTATTCATAATAACAATATAAAGGTCCGTTATTGGACATTATACATTTTCCAGCTATCTCATTCTTGGTTGCCTGCGTTTCGCTTTCGTGTGCTAAGTTGGGCTCATCAGTTGGTACTTAGCACAACCTACCAAGATGCAAGGCTAGTGCATACCTTGGAGGCCACTGCATAGGCTACTTGAAGCTACCAGCAGTGCCAATGCACTATGAGAGACTATGTCTCACTTCCAAAAATTGATGCCTGCCTGGCAATCAGATGATATAGATGTCCGACTCGTTGGCTGAACGGTCAGCGTACTGGCCTTCGGTTCAGAGGGTCCCGGGTTCGATTCCCGGCCCGGTCGGGGATTTTAACCTTAATTGGTTAATTCCAATGGCACGGGGGCTGGGTGTATGTGTTGTCTTCATCATCATTTCATCCTCATCACGACGCGCAGGTCACCTACGGGTGTCAAATAGAAAGACCTGCACCTGGCGAGCCGAACCCGTCCTGGGATATCCCGGCACTAAAAGCCATACGACATTTCATTTCATTTCAGATGATATAGATGTTGATTCCCATAGGGAACATGAAATATTTGTCCTGAATGAGTAAATTTATAATACCAACATAATGGTCCGTTATTGGACATTATAAATTTTCCATCTAACTCATTCTTGGTTGAATGCGTTTCGCCCTTGTGTGCTAAGTTGGGCTCATCAGTTGGTACTTAGCACAACCTACCAAGATGCAAGGCTAGTGCATACCTTGGAGGCCACTGCATAGGCTACTTGAAGCTACCATCAGTGCCAATGCACTATGAGAGACTATGTCTCACTTCCAAAAATTGATGCCTGCCTGGCCATCAGATGACATAGATGTTGTTTCCCATAGGGAACATGAAATATTTGTCCTGAATGAGTAAATTTATAATACCAATATAATGGTCCGTTATTGGACATTATAAATTTTCCAGCTAACTCTTTCTTGGTTGCCTGTGTTTCGCCCTCGTTTGCTAAGTTGGGCTCATCAGTTGGTACTTAGCACCACCTACCAAGACGCAAGGCTAGTGCATACCTTGGAGGCTACTTGAAGCCGCCAGCAGTGCCAATGCACTATGAGAGACTATGTCTCACTTCCAAAAATCGATGCCTGACTTGCCATCAGATAATATCTTCTTCTTTTTAAGACGCCGTCTCCAAGCGGAGGTTAGCGATCCACGTAACTAGCCCTGATCTTGACAGCGCTGAATGGAATGCCACTTCTGAAGTACAGCAGTGCCATCTTCGAAGGTCTTTCAGCCGTGAATTTCTTCTTCTCCCAACAGATCTCTTCCCCTGTATCTTTCCCTCGATAATAAGCTGTAAAAACTGGTACCTCTCACCTCTCATGATAAGTCTTAGGTATTGTGTTTTCCTCTGTTTTATGGTGAGCAGTAGTTCTTTTTGCTTTTTCATCCGACGAAGGACCTCGGCATTGGGGATTTTCATTACCCAGGATATCCGCAGGAGACAGTGATACAGGAACATTTCGAAGGCATCAATACGTTTTTCTATGATATAGATGTTCCCTATGGGAATCAACATCTATATCATCTGATGGCCAGGCAGGCATCAATTTTCGGAAGTGAGACATAGTCTCTCATAGTGCATTGGCAGTGCTGGTGGCTTCAAGTAGCCTATGCAGTGGCCTCCACGGTATGCAATAGCCAACTGATGAGCCCAACTTAGCACACGAGGGCGAAACGCAGGCAACCAACAATGAGTTAGCAGGAAAATTTATAATGTCCAATAACGGACCATTATATTGCTATTAAAAATTTACTCATTCAGGACAAATATTTCATGTTCCCTATGGGAATCAACATCTATATCATCTGATGGCCAGGCAGGCATCAATTTTTGGAAGTGAGACATAGTCTCTCATAGTGCATTGGCACTGCTGGTGGCTTCAAGTAGCCTATGCAGTGGCCTCCACGATATGCAATAGCCAACTGATGAGCCCAACTTAGCACACGAGGGCGAAACGCAGGCAACCAAGAATGAGTTAGCTGGAAAATTTATAATGTCCAATAACGGACCATTATATTGGTATTATAAATTTATTTATTCAGGACAAATATTTCATGTTCCCTATGGGAATCAACATCTATATGGTTCTATTCATGTATTACTATATATTAGCCGTCTCAGTGCACTTAATTCGGTTATTTTTATTTTCATGTGGTACTTGGATACTTATACACATTATCTTGCGCATGCTGTGATCTCTTGTCTGGAGTTTGAACGCGTCATAATATCGTCTTTATGTTAATGTTGTCAGTTAGTCATTTCGAGGTAAAGCTACATTGTGGTGTGAGGTGATACTGTCATTAACATGGCATGCCATACGAACTAGGGGTATCAGAACATTATTTACAACATAATACGTACTGGAAAATAAAAATGTATGAATTTAAACGTATTGGAAGTGGACATAGTAGAACTACATTATCGCCATAGTTGGTGAGGGGTGGGGGTAGCACGGGGATGGAGGGGATTGTTTAGGACGGAGGAGTGTGGAGGTGCGGTGAGCATAATCGGATGTACGTCACTACGCTGGAAGTTATGTCTTTGCACTGTCTGGTGATAATAATAGTAAGATATTGCACACAATGAAAAATGTTGCACTATCTATGATTGTGGACTGAAACTACTACCTAAGTGTCATTTGGCTTGGGCCTGAAATTTTTTATTGAACTTCATCTCCAGTCTATTATATCCTCTTTGGTCTGAGAAGCCGGTCTGCACGAACTGAGTTATGCAGCACTGTGACTCATACTAGCCATGTATTTCGGTAAAGTTCTCACAGGTTGTTACAGTCACACGTTTCAGGTTGTCAGTCGTTGCTCATTTATTTCATGCAAGTTTCAACAGAGCCTTTCGTTTACCTGAATAACAACGTCTCTTTCAAAACCTTGTAAAAACAGGATAATAGAAGATGAGGGAAGGGGTTTAATGGACAAAGGATATCGAAATATTTTATACATCATGGTGTTAAACCGATCTGTTTAACTTGTGAGGAGACTGTTATTATTTGATGAGATATTACGAAAGTCAACATTCGCATGTTAGACCAAAGTGATGTCACTAAAAACGAATCTGATATTACAACAAATTATTTTTAAAAAGTGAACAAATGGAAATATGCGAGCCAGTTACCGCTTTGCCAAGATAATTGCTAAGGATCGTAGATTGTACGCTGACGTGGAGTTTGTGAATGGTTACTGTCGAAGAGATTTGCACAGGAAAGTTAGCAACCGTGAGAACTGTTAGTTTGTCCGCTGGTATGTAATGGTGCATGCGACAGTGCGTAGTTTCTTACCTTTATGAGGGGAATTGATCATAACATCGTTATAACTGAAGAGTTGTCGGGACTGTCTGGAACTGAAAGTGGACTGTGAGATAAGTGGAGCTCGAAATGTGGTAAGAAGCAAAAGTGGTCTCGTTACTAAAATTAAACAGTAAGTTCCGATCCTCCAAAGTCCTTTTATTGTATTGTCCACATTTTAAGAACGAAACGTGTCATTCTTTGTTTCATAGTGCGCTTTTTGCAGGTTTGTTATAGTGCAATATTTATATCTGTCTTGTGTGCTCGACAACTGAAAAGCTTTTAAGTTACACTCAAAGTTGCAGTTGATATAAAAGTCTATTCTCTCTTGTATATCGCATTTTTTAAACAACGTACTGATCAATTTTTAATTTCTAGTTGATATTACATATTTACTATCTTTCGGGTAAAACTCAGAAAATATTTCCAAAAAGCAGGAATTCGTCCTTGCACTGTCTGTTGATAATAATAGTAAGATATTGCACACAATGAAAAATGTTGCACTATCTATGATTGTGGACTGAAACTACTACCTAAGTGTCATTTGGCTTGGGCCTGAATTTTTTTTATTGAGTTTCATCTCCAGTCTATTAAAGATTATTATTAAAGAAATTATTAAATTCTCATGATGTTGTATGCATACTTTATGAGTTTAGAATCAGCCAGTTGTTATTGTAATTTACATGCAATATCATTTCCAGAAAATTTCAGTGAGTATACTTCTCCATGAATGTAGCTGTTTACAATCCTGGTGAAACCTTACCTTTTTAAAGTCCACCAAAAATTTTAAAAGTAAAATATATGTGGCTTAGTTAATAGGTAATTTGGATATCGAAGGCAGAGTACAGTCTACAAAGGTGGTGAGCTCAGTGGGTTTGCTTATATTATGCATCGGCAGAAAAAAGGTTTGTGACATTTCTAGTTCCTCTTTATTTGGTTCATTCAAACAAACTCTATCCCTTACTTCTGTAAATAATATCACAGGTAAAGACCTAACATCCTATACAACTGAAGGCTGTTGCAACATGAGAGCTTAAATTTGTGTGATAATTACAGACAATATATGACTCTTTCGAAAATCATCTCTCAGATAAAATTAAAACTTGCTTTTTTGACAGTGAGCATATTTTGAGAATTATCATAACCAGCTGACCTTAACTAAACAGACTGCGGGAAAGCTTTCATGTTTCCATTATTCTATTATTTTGATAAAGCATCAGCTGCAAGTTATAAATTTAACTTTTGTCCGTATTGGAGATCTACTTGTGATACAAATTCCCATAATTTTATTAAATACCACCTATTCAATACATACTAAGCCAATGAGGACTTACATCTTTATTAAATTATTAATATAGTACATGTTTCGCTCCTTTTTGTGAGCATCATCGGCCAATTAACAATTACCTAAGGTTTCATAAGATCATAAACATATTCTAATTGAGCTAAAATATGCTTTGTAAGCATGAGTGACAAATCCTAAAATATTTTACAAATCTCATAGAATAAAATTTATGTCTAAGTTAAAACACGTGTCTAAGATCTTAGTGTTAACATTGTCCTTTAAATTTATTGGCGAAACTCATCCGTTGAGCATCCTATTTTCAAATTATTTAAAAAACCTTTTGAGATCCGGCTAGTTGTATTGATTCCGTATTACTTGTCTTGTGTAGTTGTTATTGAACCTTCCTCAATATATTAACGATTTTATGCAATTGATAATTACCTATAATATGGACACTTATATTGTTCTCGATGTTACTGGAGTAACACTTGTACAAAATGTATTGGCATGAATCCCATATTGTCAATACGTCAGTATTGTTTCTGAAAGAACTTGTTGGTAAAATGAAAACATTCTAATGTGATGTAGAATTTGAATGAACACCATACATTTCCAAATTGATCCTGTTGATATATATGTATTAAAAAATGAAAAAAATATTATAGGATTTTTCACTCATGCTTACAAAGCTCAATAAGAATATGTTCACGATCTTATCAAACCTTAGGTAATTGTTAATTGGCAGATGATGCTCACAAAAAGGAGCGAAACATGTACTATATTAATAATTTAATAAAGATATAAGTCCCCATTGGCTTATCATGTATTGAATAAGTGGTATTTAATAAAATTATAAGAGTTTGTATCAAAAGTAACAGTTGTCAAGTTCTCAGATATCAAAAGCATGTACCCAAAGAAAGTGCTTGTTTGTTGAGAATGGCTCCCACATAGGTACTACTGAACAACACTTGTGCAAATAATGTGTATTATGAAAGTACATTAAGTGAAATAGTACCAAGCACCCAGTTAACCAACTCTAGATACGCCAAACACGAGTACAAGGTCGAGTTTGCTGCCTCACACTCTGTCAGCATTCCCGTGTACTTCTTACATGCTGCCCTACTTCAGTTCATCACGCGCATATGTGTGCCACGACTCCAATCTTAATAATACTTGTAATGCTATTGCTACTTGTAGTACTATTTTCCTATATTATCGAACCACTCTCTGTGAAGAGGCAGGGGACGTTCATTTGTTTGCATATTTCGATGTGGTATTATCATATTATCTTCGGTGCCCTAGGGCATACTAAAAATAATGCTCAAAGACCGTATAGATTGATACGAGTATGTAGCAAAGATGGAACATGACAGATTTGCTGGAGGAGTAAAACAGCCGACCAGCAGTGCCAAACTGAGTCACTTAATTTGAGAGCATCTGTCGTCGTGTGCTTGTCTGAAATACTAATGCACATTAAAGCCCACATCAATTTCAATTAATTAAGAACACAGCCGATCGATTATATCATATACAGAGTTCAGTTCCTGATTAAATGCACTATAAGGAACCATGCAGCTCATCAGCATCGGTGAGGAACGAACCAAAACAGTATGTTCCCTCATTTAAAGATTACTCTGTGGCGACGAATAAGTTGGCAGTGAACTTCACAGCAAAATATCGAAGGTGCAATAACCCGCACATGCTTTAACATTCAATTAGGTGATTTCACTGTAGTTTTCTGCAAATTACAAGTCATCTTTAAACTAAGTGCGTCTAGTAACTACAGGCTGAGGTGGTAATTTGCATCGTTGTATCCGAGCCCAAAGCCACGCGGATAATTCAGTACGGATGTCCTTACTAATAAGCAACATCAACTTTGGACGGAAGCAGAAGAAGCAACTTTCGTCATTCACTAGAGGAAAATAAGGCCGGATATATAGAAGTTTGATAAATACATTGAACCCCACCGGACAAAAAACCCAGGACCTAATATGGAGCTCTTTTAGTGCGACGATTTCGTTTGTCTGGCCGTGACCCCGCAGCCAACCACGAGAGAAGACTCGGATTCTCAAGTGAGGAAGACAAAGAACAGAACACGCCAAGCCCCACTGTGTGTGAGAGAAATGCGCAAGCAAGACAGACACAGGAATTTAATAATACAGAAGATTGTACAATATGTTTTGGGAATTACTAATGCCAACAGTGAGGGTAGAAATATGAGATTATTCAGCGTTGGAAACCCCAACCAACTGAATACCATCCAGCACAGAGCGCAAATTTGGACGAAATAACAAAGGGCAACGTAGCCAAGATATAATTGCAGTGGCATTTTGGAGATTTTTCTGTCAATGTATAACATAGGTCGACCTCTACAACTTCCGGAAATGTTACAACAGAACATCTAATATATTCATGTTAAGAACCACTTCAAACGGTTTTCATTGTTCTGACATTCGTTGTTTTCCTTAATTCAAAAGGGTTACATTATGAGCTGTAACCTTTTTCTGGATTATCATAACCGTATAAGAACTGTGTGTACAACAACTTTCATTAAAAAATATATAATTCGTGTATTTTTGGGGGGCAATGGTGTAAACTGCTAAAACTCTAAACTCTTCTTCTGAAATATCAAATATCACGGATTTTGAATTGTAACCCTTTCGTTCTGGGCCATTGATTTATGCAGCTATTCCCGTTCATAGTATGTATTAATTGAGCATTCTCGTAGAAGCTGGGAAATAACAGCGAACCGTTAAAAGAAAGTCAGTTGCTCTCAGAAAGAAATGTCTGTTAGCCGGGGATGTACCCCGCGTCAGTGGAGGGGGCAGAGACTTCAACTCCTCAGATCCAACTACAAGAGAGAATCGTATTTTCTGAACACTATTTATTTACAATAGTACACAAGAGATACATAAATACAAATAATACACAAAAATTCAAAATTTTTGAAAAGTTTTTCAAAATTTGATGTGTTGCATACGACACACTGGTTCTCAAGGCATACACATCTCCAATGCAATCTGGCAGTGTGTTTCCGCAACAGTCGGTCTAATTTCCTACAACAGTTAAATCGGCAGTGCAGTGTAGTGCTCCAACAGTTGATTTCACATCCTGTAATAAGCTTTGAAGCAGTTTCTATTTGCAACAAGGCGTAAATGTAGATTGCACTCGGAACAGAACCACCTTGCCCGCACACTTTTGCATCCGGCAACCTACAGCGGTGATTTTTTTCATAATTCGCAAACTCTGGCATGTGTGCTGCTCCAGTTGTCCTTTTTGTCTTGCTAGGATGAGGAGTTGGTAGTCTGTTCCTTTTAAGTGGCATGCAGGGCTCTTCCTCAGCCTCGTCTCCATCTTGTGTTGTTGGTTGAAAATCGAGCAGCCAGTCAGAAATGGAAGTCTTTAACTGGAGGTAGTCCAGAGTGTCTTTAGGTTTCTTTTTCAATATCTGACTGTCCCTCCGGTATTCAAGCCATGCAACAACACAAACAAAATCAATAAAATGGAAGATCAGTCGTACAGTCCATTATTTAGTCCTTGCATCTTGCCTGTACAAAGCAATCACTCTGTCCAACAAGTCAACCCCTCCCATGCTTTCGTTGTATTTCTTGACGATATCAGGCCTATTCACAGTAATGTATCCTCTTCCTCGTTTTGACCAGCGCCGGCAAGGCCCTATGGGTAACTCTCCTTCAACAGATGATGCATGTACTACAGGCTTATTATCAAACCATTTCACGACGAAAATATGCCCATCCCCTCGAACAGACTGATCAACACCACGTCCTCGTTTCTGCATTTCACTATCTGTCTGGAGCCTGCTTTCAGGAGGGATTCGACTTTTCTGCATTGTCCCAGTACCCTGATAATGTGCATCTGAATGGAGGCAGTCCAGCAATTCCACAGAGATAAAAGATCTATCCATGTAGATAATACTGCCCCCTTTATTGCCAAGCTAAGCCCAGCCAGTGAGCGAGAGATCCCAAGGTGGACCGTTCATTCATGGCTTTCTGTTTTCTGGAGGCATTTAAGGGAACAAGGGGTGACGACCCAGCAAAAATGATAATTTAAAAACAACATTCTGACATTTATTGACACAAGCATCATTGGACAACGAAATATCCTTGCTGAGATTAAATACAATGCTGTTTCATGATATCTTATCTTCCAGTATCAATTTACAATCGATCAAAACTAATCTTCATCCTCCATCTCTATGGTTAAGCTCTGGAATCAAAATACAAAAAAGGATTAGGCCTTTACTGCCTATTGAAAGGAAACATATTTTCAATGAAAATATATCCTGAGCCTCCTATGATTGTTCACAAAAGAAATTAGCAGGCAGCCATCTCGCCTATTAGTTCCATAACAAAATTAAACTGAATTTCCCATTAATTTATTACAATTTCAACACGTGGTCACTGTTAGATACTGATAAATTTCGTTAACTAAGGTATGCAACGTCTGTTAATGATATCAGTAGAAATTCTGATGGAAATCTGAGTTGACTCCAAGATCATAATTCATTAATTATTATTAATTTCCAATACTATCTGAGTAACATTTACTTTGATCATCACACGATCGTGTTTACAAATTGGTGTATTTCACTAAATAATCCTCACTGTAATCATGACACACATTTGTCAAATTAATTCATTAATCAATTAATTATTATCATTATTACTCGTTATCTCCTAAGTTCACATTAATTATGTCGATTGTGGACATTTTAATTTTTACTTGCACAGTACTTAAAGTTTCGAATCAGTTTGAAAATATTTGGAAATTTTAAGATAAATACACTGAGAAGTAATCTCATAACCACGTGTGAATTAGTTAAGGATTAATTTATAAATCGCTTGCCTTTGCTGAAAAATGAACTAGACGATCTTTCGCCTAAATTTGTGATAAGGAAAATTAAATCCTAGCCTAATCTTACTTGACGTTATTCTCAGCAAATTGTTCCTTAAAGTACACTAAACAAATCATCATGGTGGCAAATCAACGTTGAAATAATCCGTACCGTCGCGATGAACGCACGACCAGATTAAAATACACTGAATAACTGAAAACATGAAAATATTCCTAACTACATCTCAAACACACACACACACACACACACACACATCACATTCACACAAAGTAACACGTATTTTATGTATACAATATTTACAGCAAATCCGCCATTATGAATTAATTAATTATTTTTAACGTGGTCGCGTCAATATGATTCGGAAGATGAACTTGTGTCTGGTAACATTCTCAATTCCATTAGTGGCTAGTGATCGAACTAGTGTTATCACTTGAAGTGAAATACTCTTTAAATAACAACGGAGATCCATCTAAATTTCAGAGATTAACTTTAAGATACTAATAGAATTCAATAATCATCACCATCACGTGGGTTACAAGTCGCATGTGTAGCGTTCGTGGGCCTTAATCACATTATTTTTTATTCCATACTCATGGAATGTATCCAACACGTTCTCCGCTTTATTCTAATTCACATTGTGCTCCCAAAGACACAAGCAACAAATTATTCAATAAAAAATTATTCAATTAATATCCCGCAGGATCACCAATATTCCAGGCGCAATCCTGAATTGAGCACATCAAATATCATATATGAGAAATGCTAAGACAATTTATAGCCCACGACCGTTTAATTACATTCTTAACCCGGTCTTCTACTTACATGTATTATTATTATTATTAGTGATTATTAGGTCTATCAGTCCTCCTTGAAATGTCGTGAAATTAGATGACACGATCCTAAAAAATTGCAGGTGAACTTGGATGACACTCAATTCGACACTGTTTCACAAAAATTACGTAAACTCCATATCACCTTATTTCCAAATACCACACGTAAGCAAATGAAGTTTATCGCGTGGTCAGTGATTTTTAATATGTCTAAATCCTACATATGATAATTCATTCAAAGGCAGACTACAACAATTAGTCTAATAGATTTCAAATTTCAGTCACACACGTGTAACTCAACTACCATGACACCTTGAGAAATGAAAATGGAAGTAACCCAATCTACTGCAATAACTGATAAACTACGATCTAGGGAAGAAAGATCATCTAGTTTTACATAGATGAGAAACATATCAGACAGTTAAAATGCTACTCAAGTTTAGCTGAAGTTTGATTCCAGTTTGAGGTCTGGCAATCCGGCATTTTCTCGTCAGTCACCTCCTCCAGCCAGAAATGCCTTACATGCTGAGCAGGTCATGGAGACACAGCAGTAGACGTCCCACGATGAAATTCCGCTGAATCTTGTAGAGGAAGAATCCATCTTGATGTTCACGTCGATTCGTTGGGATGAGTTTCGCCACGTGCCAGTAATGTAAGCTGTAACTAATGCAACAAATATTAGATTTTGCACACTCACGTCGGAATATTTAATGTTTTCGTGGAGAAACGAACTTAATTTGGATCCACTAATTTCGAAGTACACTCCATAATACTTTATTGTAAATAACTTCACTAAATTAGCAGAGTGGACGTCCGCCTACACGGCTGAATTTATTTCAACGTGGTCTCGATGAATATCGTCAGCAGCAGAGTAGCAGAGTCGCAAAGTAGAGTAGAGCACAAAGTAGCAGAGCAGAGTGGAGCAGAGAGATATTTAATGTGAACATGAGGTTTTATAGTTTTCGCTCAGGGGGTGTGCCTTTTCTAGAGACGATCATTGGTTCACAGGGTCTCTTGTAATTGGTCGTGACTGTTCTGGAAGCTTGTCTGCTCGCCCACTCGTCGGCATGCACGTGCCTCGCTTGGGACATTGGTCTGTCACGTGATCAACCCTGCACTCAATCGAAGACTGATCAATACCTGCTCTCACTGAATTGAAAAAAACAGTTTGGTGCGCTCATATAGCTTTCCAAATGATAAATCCAACTCTTGGCGAAAAATAAAACTTTTAATGTTGACCTGTTGTAAATAATCCAATGATGACCAAATTTGACGGGGATTGATTTTGCCAAGCGGATTACTATCTTCCCTCCAATACTCAGATAATTATACTGTTCTATAGTGGTGTTACCTTTCCCCTCATACATAAAAAAACTAAAGGCAATCCATCAGGCGAGGCACACACAAAGTTTTTCGGTCCACAGGAATTGGGCTTGCCATGTACATACCGTCTCGCAGATGCATGACCCCAAAATGGAACCATCTGTTCATCGATAGCCACACGTTGTGTCCGGGGATTTTGGAGACAAACCTCTCTGACTAGATGCAATAAAGGGTGAACCTTTCAGAACTTATCTGCTGAGCGAGTATCATCTGAGATATCACTGTTCACAACAATTTTCAGATTGCTTCGAATTGAAAAGAAACGTTTCCGTGACATCTTGTCAGCAATTTTTGCTACCTTGGTGCCTGCAGCCCAGTACATTGATATCCTCGGGAATCGAAGGTAAGACATCGTAATGGATATCCCAAAAATACTTGAATTTCTTGAGCTGTGGTATTCGATGACTTCCCGTTCCGTGCGAGACAGTTCTGGTTCGTACAAGAAGAAACAGAATCAAAAACTTTCTGTCGGAATATAACGTAAAAGGTACTCGTGAGTTTCTTGTTCTTTACCCTGCCAAACTCCCTCTTCAAAGGCTGGTGCAGGCGGCAACGGTTGAAAATCATTTGTATGACGCCATGGGTGTGGATTTCTATTTTGTGCACCATTGTTCAGTTCACCAACGATACCGGGTTGAACTTCCGACGAGTCGTGTTCTTCTTCTTCTTCTTCTTCTTCTTCCTCCTCTTCCGGCATAGGATCGAAGCTTTCATCATCGTCGTCACTAGATAGACCTACAATTTCAGATGTTTTCCCATCAGTCAATGGTATTCACCTCAAGCTGTGTGAGTATTTCAGCCGATGTCACTAAAATGAAATAAATATAATAGCATTTTAATTTTATGTACAAACATCAAGAAAATAACTTATAGGTATTAGAAGGGCGGGGTATTCACAGACACTGTATTCAAATCCAAAGAAATATTTTTTTAGTAAGACGGGGAATAAAATATCACCGAAAGTGTTTTATTTGAGCTATGGTAATTTTGATACCAGTATTCAGAATTTCAACCTCCATATTTCAACTTGGGATTCACCACTGTCCAATTCAAAATAGTTTACTTATTGTAACTTGTATAATTTTCAGTAATCGACAGCAAGTGGTAAGTAAAATTGTTAAAAAAAGCGAGAAATGTGTATAAAATAAAATTCAATTCATCACTTGTAAATAACACTTATGATTACCGCAGTAAGAACCACTGTGTCGTATATGAACTACAAAATAGATGCTGTACATCTACCAGTTGAGTTGATCACAATGCTTACATCCCCTTCATTAAAACTTAAACTCATAGTCTTTAAGAGTATTAGGCAGGTAAGTAAGATATGCAAGCAAAAATCATGTACTTACAAAATTGCACCATTTTTGTAGTGTCCTCCTACAGCAATGCTCAGGAATTACTGCACTTGGCCAACAAATCGTACCGTTCAGCTTTGAGACCAGTCTGTTGTAGTTCATACTGACATCTACTGGCACCCATATGAACTCAAACGACTGGTGTATCTGGCGACACAACGGTTCTATAGTGAGACAAACTATGATAAAATTTGTGTGTTGTATACGACACACGGCATCTGAGGAGGTTCATTCAAAACATATGGGTACGATGCTTTCCTTGTCTTGTGTCCAGCTGGCTCCCTGGAAGTGCGTGATGTCTGTCAAGAAGTCGGAGCTTCAAACCAAAGTCTTTGTGAGTTTAACATTTTATGTTTTAGAGGGGTTTAAGACTAGAATCCTGTAATTAATATGGAGAAACGTAAGATTTTCAAGCAGTGCATTTGTAAATAAATTCAATGATTACCGGAACGGTTAACGTAGGCACTGAATAGACCAGCTTATACAATTTGTGCTAAGCAATATCTACTTAACGATTGGACGAAGTAAGATTATTAGGTGTTACATGCTTATGAGTGGACGGACTAATTCCATTCATCACTAAGTAATTATCGGCAGTGAATGGAGGGGCTCATTCCAGTCAATTAAGTAAGCACACCAAACGCTTACGGGATTCTTTCAAAGCAGGAACCCAAGAGTTTGAGTGTCACGTGCGGTAATCGTGAACAACAACGATCGTGCGGCCCGGAGTTCGGAGAAGTGTTACGGGAACAATAACTAAATAGCCCGTAGTTTGATGCAGCAGTGATCCATTTTCCAACCCATCAAGGGTAAAGCCTCACTAGTTAGCGGTCGACATCCCAAAGGGGCGCACTACCTCGTAAGTCAACATTATCGCCATGGAGCACTAATCACCATTGGCTTCCTCTACGTGGCCGATTATCATCACAAGATAGACACCAGATAATTACTAATCACTACAATTTTATTTAGAACCGTAGTTGCCGCACACGGTCACGTACATAATCTGTAAATATCAATCATTAACGCTTCATTCTGTTGATATAATGTTTTCTAATTACCTGGGATATGATTAGGTTAATGCTAGTGTTGGCTACTGAATGTATGATTCGAAGCAGTGTATCGATTCATTCAAGTGTCCGAGTGAATCGATTCACAGGAACGGCGAGCTCACGGCACATGATTCAGCTTACTCCTAGCGGACAGTGCTGAGTGGCGCACTCACTGGACGTTGACGGGGAGCCGAGCTTCCGCTGCAGCGAGACAGTGAATCAGTGAATCATGGCACATCGAAAGAATCGTGAACGAGCGCGGCTCAGTGAGACACATGATACACACGGCTCCTTATCGGCTCACTGGACACGCGGAGAGCCGAGCTTCCGCTGCAGCGAGACATGCAGTGAGCCATGGCACATCGAAAGAATCGTGAACGAGCGCGGCTCAGTGAGACATAAGATACACACGGCTCCTTATCGGCTCACTGCAGCGAGACATACAGTGAGCCATGCTACACTGAAAGAATCGTATGCTATAATGGACTCTCGAGCTCAGCTCATTTGAAAATAATACCCATTTGCATTCACTGTCCTCTTCTTACAGGGAGGTTTAAATAATAGATGGATTTATTTGCAGTGTTAAAAAGGTAGTCACAACATAATTCTGAAGTAGCTAGTAAGTAGGTAGGCTATTAGGTTATACTATTTATTAGTTTAATGAATCTTAGTATTATAACTTAGTTGACATTTGACAATTAAACTCGACTCTAGCCTGCCCTATGACTATGAGTCATGCTCATGACCACTCAAAAGTACCTGTTTTATATTGGGAAGAACCGCAGTCTAGCTCGAGCGGTCGAGGAGAGAGGTTGCGTAGTGAAGTGCGTGCTGTAAACATGGTCGGCATTGAACAGTACCGGGCCGCTATTGGGAAATGGCAGGCAAGGCAGAAGAAGGAGACCAGGAGTGGATTGGTGATAAGTACGGACGGATTGAAAATGAGTGAAGCGGTGCTGGTGGTGACAGTGATAGCAGTGCTACTGGTTATTGGGGGGGTGGAAGTAAACCCAGGCCCAAATACCAGTGGAAAATATAGTACGGAGGATTTGGCCGCACTCAGGGTGGTTGTGAGTGAAGTTATGCAGGAAAAGTGTCAATGGGATAAGGTGCAGGAAATAAAGGGCATGATGGAGGAGCAGAGAAAGGAGATAGGGAACATGAAGAAATGGCTTGAAACGAAGACAGAGGAATCGAGCACGAGAGTGGTCAATAACGAGAAAGAAATCGAGTTATTGAGAGGGGAAGTGAAACATCTGAAAGAGGAGGTGATGAAGATGAAGAAAGAAGCGGAGGGGTACAGGCAGGAGAGATTGAAAAAAGCCATATTTATATATGGAGTTGAGGAAGGGGCGAGAGAGAGCAAGATTGAGCTGATATATAAGGTGGTGGAAGTTATACGTGATGCAATGAAGATAAACTTTAGTGAGATAGACATAGATGATGTAGAGAGAGTTGGTAAAATCAAAGGTCGGAGGCCAATTAGGGTTAAATTGTTCTCAACCTTAATGGCAGAAACTGTGTTAGGTAACAGCAAGAATTTACAAGGGCTGAAAATAGGGGTGAAAGGAGACATGGGAAGAGAAGGAAGTGAAAATATGAAGATCTTGAATAGGCACCTATGGAGAGCGAGGAAACAGGGGCTAAAGGCCCGAATAAGAGGTCTGAGGTTGGAGGTGACAAACGGGCGATGGGTTAGAGTACATTCAGTGACGAAGCTAAAGGAAATGGACGAAAACGAGAGAGTTGAGGGTGGTGAGAGGACAAGGCAAGATGGGAAGAAGAAAGAAGAAAAGAAGAGGAGGAGGGACGTGGCAGGAGAGCAGAGCATCTCGGAAGAGAATGGGCAGTGCAGCCGGGAGACAGAAGATCAAGATAGTGAAGTGGACGGTGAGAGTGAGCAGCAAGAAACTGGGAGAGTAGAGTGTAGAGGTGCAGTGAGCAAGAAAGGACAAAGGAAGGTGGATTCAGAAGTCCAAAATAGTGAGGGGGTGAGTGGGGGTGAGCAGCAAGAAGGGGTGAGAGCAGGGTGCAGTGGTGTAGTGAACAAGAAAGGTCAAGAGGAGACAGATCGACAAGAAGGTAAAAAAAATTATGAGTAAAGTCAGAAGTAAGAGCTTAAAAGACATATGGGGAAAAGTACGTAAAGGGATGGAGGATACAGAGGAAGAGAGGTCGATAAATACTAGAAGTAAGAATAGAGGGGGAGACCTAGAAGGGAGGGAGGGAAAGTTATAACTATATTGGAAGATAGGATGTGTGAATATTGAGGGACTAAGGAACAAATTAGGAAACAAGAAAGTTCGGGAAGTAATTGAAAGTTTTGATGTTGTGGCACTCTTGGAGACGTGGTTGGAAACAGGGAGGGAGATTTCATGGAAGGGGTTTGAGATAAAATATAAATATAGAAGAAAAGAGAGGAATAAGGGACGAGCACCAGGAGGGATGATAGTTCTAATTAGGGAAGAAATTAGTGAAAGAGTAGAGGATATAGAGACCGATATGATGGAAACCATATGGCTGAGATTGAATTTGGGAGGGAGTGAGGGAAGGAGGAAGAAAATAAATCTAGCTTTTGTTTACTGCCACCCTAGTAATTCAGCATATGCAAATAAATATTTTTTTGAAGAGTTATTGGTGGATATTGGTAGGATAAGGGGAATGTATCCAGGTGAGGAGGATATGTTGTTATTTGGGGATTGGAACGCGAGAATAGGACAACAGAGCCCAGTTTATAGTAGGGAGGATGGAATGTGTTTGTTGGAAAGTAGAAGGAGTGAGGACAAAATTACAAATAGTTATGGAGAGAAGCTCCTAGAGATGTGTGCTGTGGGAAATTTGTATATTCTGAATGGGTGGATAGAGGGTGACAGGACGGGGAAATTGACATATGTTACGGAGAAGGGGGGTAGTGTGATAGATATGGTTTTAAGTTCGGAAGGGATGATTGAGGAAGTTGTAAGTATGGAAATAGGAGATTGGATTGAATCACACCATTTCCCGGTGAGGGTTATGCTGAAAAGGGAGGAAGAGAAGTGTACAATGAAGGAAGATGAGACAAATGATAAACGAGGGAGTGGTTATAATAAGTATAAATGGACAGAGAAGGTGGGCCGGGATTGGAATAGGGTAGTAAAGGAGGAGCTACATCTTCTGAAATATGGGTGGGAAGGGGCGTTAGAAGAGAATAATACTGATAAAGCCTTGGAATTGTTGCTACATCCAATAAAGATGATAGCGCAGAAGGTGAAAGCTAGAAAAGGAAATAAGAAAGAGGGAGAAGAATGGTTTAATAGGGAGTGTGAAGGATTGCGGAGGAAGGTGATGGACGCGTTAGGAGAATATAGAAGGAAAGGTGGGAGCCAAGAAAGGGAGTTTTTCTGTAGATTGAGGAAGGAGTATAAAAAGAAAATCTCTGAGACAAAAAAGACGTGGTTAGAGGAACAGATGGAAGCCATAAATAATGACTGCAAGACAAACAATTTTGAGAGAGTTTGGGATAAGATTAATAGAATTATTAAGGGTGGAAGGAATATAGAGAGAACGAGTATTGAGGAAGTGCAATGGGTCAGGCACTTTGATGAATTACTAGGAAAAAAGGGGGGTGATAGATGGAGAGGTTCGGGAGAAGAAGTAATTTGGAGGAATAGGGGAGTGGCAATTTATGACCTGGATAAAGAAATCACAAGAGAGGAAATCTGGAGAGTGATAAGCAGAGCCAGAGCGAAGTCGGCCGGGGGGTGTAATGGTATAAATAACAAGTTTTGGAAGGAAATTAGTAAAAATGAGATAATGATAGAGGGCATGGTTAAACTATTCAATAGGATATTTGAGGGAGGAAATTACCCTAAGGAATGGGAAACAGGAATTATATGCCCTATATACAAGGGGAAGGGTAGTAGGAACAATGTGAACAGTTATAGAGGTATATCTCTGTTGGATTCTTTGAGTAAAATATATACTGGGGTGCTAGCGAACAGAATAAGCGGGTGGGCGGAAGAAAATGAAATTTTGACAGATTACCAAGGGGGATTTAGGAAAAAGAAAAGAACAGTGGATAATATAATGATAGTAAAGACTATTTTAGAAAAGTATAAGAATATGGCTAGAAGTACGGTTTATGTAGCAGCAATAGATTTTGAGAAAGCTTTTGACAAGGTGAATAGAGAGGCCCTACTAGAGAAATTAGGTAGGTTAGGGATTTCGGAGATGATGTTGAGGGCAGTGGAAGGAATATATAGGGACGTCAGGTTTTGTGTAAAATTGGGAGAAGGGAGAATGAGTGGACCATTAGAGTCCAAGGTGGGTTTAAAACAAGGATGCAAGTTATCGCCAATACTGTTTATTTTATTTATCAACGATATTTTAGAGGGGTTTGGGGCAGAAAATTGGGCTGTACCAGTAATTAATGGTTTGGAAGTACCAGGACTGATATTTGCGGATGATGTGTTATTGATGACGCTAACTTCAGGGGCGATGAATAGGGCCTTAGAGTCAGTGATGCTATTTGCGAGGAAATGGGGATTGAAAATTAATGGAAATAAGTCTAAAATATTGGTAGTACAGGTGGACAAAAGAAGAAAGATAGAAGGGAATTGGGTAATTCAGGGAGAAAGATTGGAACAGGTAAGGAAGTTGGAATATCTAGGAGTTATTTTTAATGATAAAGGAACTTGGAGTGACCAGATCAAAAGAGTGAAATATAGAGGATTGGCAGCCTTAGCCTCAGTCAGAAATTTGCTACTCAAGTACCCGGGGATCAGTTATAAAACACTGAGACTCGTGTTCAGGTCGGTAATCGTTGGGAGGGTATTATACGGAGCAGAAGTTTGGGGGCTGGATGAGAAAAGAGAGGAACTAAGAAGGATTGTTAGTAGTTTTGCTAAGTTAGTGATGGGCTTACCGAGGTGTACAGCAAATGTAGGGGCGGAATTAATGTGTGGGGAGGATTTGGAATCAGAGGGTGTGAAAAGAATAGTTAGATACTGGATGAATTTAAAAAGACAGGAAGGTGGGAGAGTATTACAGGCAGCATATGTACAGCAATTTAAGAGCATGTATAAGGGTGGATGGTTAGAAAAAATAAAGGGATATTTGGAGAGGATAGGATTAGGACACCTGTGGGGGGAGGTTTGGTCAAAGACAGAAGTGAGAGGGATGAATATACTGGAAAGGAGAATTAGAGATATCCATAGGCAGAAATTATTGGGGGAAAGCAGACTAAGAAATTCGCTGACTGTTTTGACGAAAATAGAGGAGATAGCAGGGTTGAATATTAGATACGTCGATAGGTCAAAACGATATGGGATGATGTGGTGGCTTTTAGGTTTGCCAAGGAATACAGGCTGGTTACAGGGGAGGGATAAGACAAGGTGTGTACTTTGTGGAGATGTGAATGATGAGTTTCACTTGCTAAGAGACTGTGAGGTAACGAGGGGGTTAAGACATGGATTATTGAGTGCCGAGCATCGAGAAATATTGGGGAGAGGGGATGAGAACGCAATACTGAGATGGATTATTAAACAATGGGAAAAAGGGGGTGAATTGAACAGGTATTTTTGTGCGACAAAAAAGGCCTGCGAGAGTAAAATGAAGGAGAGTGAGTTAGAGGGTGGGCAGGGGAATAGGGGGGTGGAATAGTTATCTGTATAAGGGAAGGGGATAGTATGTTAAAATTCTAATGGATTAGGGAATATAGGGACTGAGTACTTAGTTAGGTGGAGTTGGGTAAGAGGACAGGATTGCATGGTCTGTTTGTTTTAAAGTTAGCTGGAATGCAAGTGCTGAAATGCTGAGTGTTGTTGTTTGATTATGGATCAGGTGTAGGTCAGTAACAAGAATGTGACGCAAGTACAGAGCATAATAAGGACACTGGATGAACACTGAGTGAGTGAACTGCTTCAGCTAATGACTGCTAATTATTCTTATTATTATTACCCTTATTATTATTATTATTTATTATTAATTTTATCGTTATTATTATTATTATTATTATTATTATTATTATTATTATTATTATTATTATTATTATTATTATTATTATTGCATGTGAACATGTATAGGGGCGAAGTCGCCTGTTATGTTCAATAAATGTATATATATATATATTGGGAAGAACGACTCAGTATTCTCTCAGTTCATATGTCACATCGTTGCACAAGACTTCAATCATATGTGGACAGACGCAATAACAGTATGTTGAATCAGAAAACCAGCGGGCTACTGTACATCTCGGGTAGCCTATACAAAATATGACTATTAAAAAAATCCTCAGCTGATAGAAAAATACTTTTTTTTTAAATGACTGAGCGAGTTGTCGTGCGGTTAATATCGTGTGGCTATGCGCTTGCATTCGGGGGATGGTGGGTTCGAATCCCACCGTCGGCAGCCGTTAAGATGGTTTTTCCGTAGTTTCCCTATTTTCTCACCAGGAAATGCTGGGACTGTACCTTAATTCAGGTCATGGCTGCTACCTTCCTAATCCTAACCTTTCCCACCCTGGGTCACCGGAAACCTTCGATGTATTAGAGTAACTAGCATTTTTTCTAAGAAAGGAGTTCATAGTATGAAGACCAGATGGCAGCTGCGAGCACTGAATGCTGTTGCTGCTGTCTTACCAGCACATACTACACAGATGCAGTAGGAGCGGTGACCAATGAGCCGTGAATCGGATCACTGTATCGATTCAGTACCGTGAACGGAATCAAATGAATCGATTCAGTAAAATGAATCGAATGTCCCATCACTAGTTAATGCATGTCCTCTAATAGTTGATGCATTGCCGAAGGGAGGATTAGCTAGTTAATACGGTTTAAATATCAGTAATCGCAAGTGTTCAGATGTCTTTACTAAGAAGACTGACTTTAGTCTAGAAAATATTGTTTAGTACGGTAGATGTTACCCACGGCTTCGCTCGCGAAGATTATTAGTTCCTCGGTACTGCACTAAGGCATTATCTGTAAATCCCTAAAGTATAAAAACTCACCGAAAAATTTGATTTCATTTACCCCAGAACCTCTTTGTAAACCACGTTTGTGGCATTGCGTTTTGGGGCTATGACGACCAGCCTACTGGCAGACCTAAATCTGGAACACGGAACATGGAACTCTATCTGTGAGAAAAAGTCCTCTTTTATGTCGAAAATAAAGTTTTCTTTTCTTATAAAGGAGATTCCATATACCGAATTTCATATCTGTAACATCTTAGTTTTTGAGATCCTCATAAAGAGTATTCAACACCTTCTTCACTTATTTTCGATCTCCAGCTTGAATTGATTTTCCGAAAAAAGTACGTGTTTCTTTATTTTTAAAGGAGACTACAAATACCAATTTTCACGTCTGTAATATGTTACGTTTATGAGATATAATGTAGAAATACTCATTATAAAACTACCCCCACTCCTTGGCTGAGTGGTCAGCGGTGAGGTCTTCGGTTCATAAGGTTCCGGCTTCGATTCCGGGCTAGGTCGCGATTTTTAATCGCGTGTGATTAATTCTTCTGGCTCGGGGACAGGTTGTTTGTTTTTGTCCCAACATTCTCCTCTTCATATTCATTCAACCCACCACATTATCAACCACAACAGGAACACATAATAGTAATCACAGCCCTACACATACGGTTGCCGTCAGTAAGGGCATCCAGCCGTAAAACATGGTCAAATCCACATGTGCGACACAGTTCGCGCCCGCAACCCCCCAGGTGTGGGTAAAGCGGTAGGAGAAGAAGTTATTCATTTCAAAAAATCACCCGCTTTTTTATTCTTTCACCCCAGTAAGTGGATTTTCCAAAAAAAGAAGGTGTGTTCATTTTTAAAGGAGATTCCATGTACCAATTTTAACGTCTGTCACATCTTCATTTTCTGAGATATACGTATCCTCATATAATTCCACCCCTTAAGTGGATATTCTGAACAGTTGTGTTCTTTTAGTATCTTTAAGGGAGATTTCAAATACCAATTTTCATGTCTGTAACATGTTAGGTTCTTGCTATAAATCTATACTTAATATTATAAAGAGGAAATATTTGTTTGTTTATAACGAATAGACTCAAAAACTACTGAACCGATTTTAAATATTACTTCACCTATAGAAAGCTATATTGCCAGTGAGTAACATGGGATGTATTTTATTTTCAAAACAATTCGAGGGTGGGGCGACAAGGGGAGATATAAAAATATTAAAATAATAGGCTAATATAGGCGAAATCGAATTTTTCGTACAAGGACGAAACCGAGCTCATTTTAAGCCCCTTGACGCAAAGAACAAAACTCGGTAAATCCTTCGGGCCCGAGAACATGTTTTAAGGCCCTAAAACCAACCGTTATGGAGATATTGGAACCACACTACTCCTGCTCTAGGAATCGGATAAAGAAACGAACGGCCGTAACTATGGCAACGTCAGCTCCAGGATTCTACAGCAGCTACATTATGCATGTACGTTTGGGCATAGCTGCCAACCAATATTGATGCACATACGACTTATTACCTGGAAAAAATAAACTGTTGTGTAAGACGCTCATAGCACTCCTTTGAGCGGGGATGGAAAGGGAATGAAGTATAAAAATAATAGCTCCGGAGATCTCAGTAGTACAGCGACCAGCAGTTGCCGACGGGCCTCCGTTTTTACGTACTGGCTTAGGTTTCAACATTTTGCTGAGTCTGTTACCTGGAGTCTGGAGTAGTTGGATCACTTATGTTATTAGTGCCGATATTTTGGTCCACTTTTACGATGATTGTAACCATGAAAACAACGTATATACTGTACACAATTGTCAAGATGGTGCGCCCATGACATGAAAACATTTCTCAACATTTATACTCAGATTCATTATATGATATGCGACATGAGTGACAAGCCCTGAGAACTATAATTTTCGATAATTATAGTAGTTTCTTTTATGCATAGCGTATTTCCTTGATCATTTGTAATAGTTACGAAATGTCGGATCAAACAAATACATTCAATAATATTTATATTTGTGGTACTATCTAGCGTAAGTGTACTTACACTAAACCTGCAGCTTTGTGAAGGGAGAGGTATATCTAGGCGGAAATGAAGGAAAAACATGGTAGCGAAAGATCTTAGAGGTCGACGCTAATTAGGAACTAATATTTAGAGGCCCCACGAAGAAAAGAAGAAGAAGATACACTATAATTCCAAACATGACAAATAATTTCTACGTACTTAAGTAAATACACCAGTGATTTAAATATCTAATGAAGTCAGTCACACCGATAGTATGAGTAACTAAGCCAGTTTCTGATAACCCGTACGAAGAACGGGTACTTCTGCTAGTTGTAGATAATTTCGCTGCTGTAGAATCCTGGAACTGACGTTGCCATGGTTACGGCAGTTCATTTCTTTATCCGATTCCTAGAGCAGGGGTAGTGTTGTGCCAATATCTCCGTAACGGTTGGTTTTAGGGCCTTGAAACATTGTTTTCCGGCCCGTAGGGCTTACCGAGTTTTGTTCATTGCGTCAAGGAGATTAAATTGAGCTTTGTCTCATCCTTGTACGACAAATTCGATACTTTGCCTATATAATCTATTTTTTTATATATCCCCCCCCGTGCTCCCCACCTCGAACTGTTTTGAAAATAAAATACAGCCCATGTTACTCACTGGCAATGTAGCTTTCTATAGGTGAAGTAATTATTAGAATCAGTTCAGTAGTTTTTGAGTCTATCCGTTACAAACAAATATACAAATTTTTCCTCTTTATAATATTAGTACAGGTGATGTAGGCAAAATTAATCATTTTCATGTTGTTTTAGACCATTCATTGATGATGGCACCGGCCTGTTGTTGATAAGTTGTTACAAGCCAACTGCTGTGGATCAGAAAGCTAAGCAATACAAGTACAGTACGAAGCACCCGCGATGCCTCGCAGAAGCGTTAGACAGCCCATTCGCCAAACGGCAGCATTTGACAGCGGCCTCATTGGGGGACTGCATGAGGCTGGTTGGTCATATTGAGCAACTGCCAGGCATGTGGGCCATTCAGACGTCACAGTGAAATGACATTGGACTCAATGGGCACATGAGGTTACCCAATCACGTCGTGCAGTCTAGGGTCGACCAAGAAACACCACCCACATGGAGGACCGTCGTATGATGCACTAAACATTGCGGGATCCCGTAACTTCGGCACCCGCCATCCGCGAAAATGTACTGGAGACTCTACAACATACTACGAGTTCCCGCAGGGAGTCTCGACGATACGCACCCGCAGAATTTTGTTCCTACCGACCCAAGTGCGGTTGTCATTGACACCGGAACTGAAACGCCTGCGTTGGAGTGGTGCCTTACTAGACTGGCATCGGATCATGTTCAGTGTTGAGTCCGGCTTTTCCATAACGTCCGATGACCCTCGTGTGCGGGATTTGGCGGCGTCGAGGGCAGATCATGCCCATATTGTGGAAAGACACACAGGAGTAATCCCTGGCACCGTGGTGTGAGGAGCCATGGGATATTCGTTTAGGTCACATCTAATAGTGCTTCGGCAGACTTTGACGGCACAGCGATACGTCATAGATATTCTGTGTCCGCACATCCTACCCCCCTATAGCACAGCACCCTGGGACAGTGTTCTAACAAAATGCGCACGTCCACGCTCAGCACGTGTGTCTATGGAATTCCTAGAGCACGTTAAGGTCGTCCCATGGCGAGCCAGTTTCACGGACCTCTCCATCAATGAACACATGTGGAATGGTATTAGAAGGGGACTCCGTTCCAGTACTAACCTGCGGGATATGGAGGGACAGCTGCAAAAACTTTCGACGAACTTGCCTCAGGAGAGGATCTAAGGTCTGTTTGATACCATTCCGAACCGTATAAGTTGTTACCAGTCAATTGCTGCGAGTCAGACAGTTGTTACCAATGCAATGATGCATTGCGGCCAAGGGGGTACGACATCCTGCTGACCTGGCGCGCCAACCTTCCACCTGTAACTGCCAACGACCTTGTCTCTTCCGTCCCATGTTTTAATTAGTTCGATAAAAGCACATGGTTTTCCAGAATATGCAGTTTCATTCACCTTTAACCAACCCTTCTGTGTGCTTGCCTTTTTTTGTCATTCAGTGTATAACCTTAGTGGTAGATGGAAGCTGAAAAACACACTACTATTTTAAGGCTGAAATATTTAACTTCAATTTCATCTTTTCCCTAAAGGAATGTTTCCCAAAAAATCTAAGATATTATAAAATCCATAGGACTACAGGAAAAAAATCACACTATTAAGTGGTACATTCCACATCTTGCAAGTAATCAGAAGCGAAACTGTTTTATTCCTCAGTTAAGCAGAGTATTTCTGAAGTCAAAGGTTGGTAGAAATCTAGCAAAATATTGTACAAAAGAGAAATTTAAAAATAAGTGCCAAGGACGAAATTATCCGAAATTCTAAAATGCGCGTAACACAGCTTGTGCAATAATAAATAATGAGACTGTTAGGAATGTAATAAAGGTGTCAATAGCCATTGCATCACATATCCTGAATTACTTCCTTATAAACAAGCACAAACTGGAAGGTAACATGAGCTCCGTAAGGAGAATTATAATTTACTTGCAGATATTTTGAGTTACCATCAGTTACAAAGAACTAAAGATGTATATTTTATTAGGCATGAAAATGCTTTTTAAACGTGCAACTATTGTAACTGCTAGTATTCATAAATTTTGTATGATTTGATACAAGACACCAATAATAACAATAATAATAGCATCGTCGTCTCTAATTTTGCTACCTATTTTACCCCAAGTTCTCATCACATTTCTGTTGGTTTTCTGCACATGAATTCCAATGCTCTAATATTTCAAATTCTCATTTACCGTAGCACGAGGACTTTTTAACTCCTTTTATATCCTTTTCTAAAATAACAGTTTAAACAGGAATTATTTTCTTGTGAACCTGCGCCGCCCCTCACGATATTATCCGTTACAAATATAAATAATACAGGTGACTAAATATCCAATAGATTTCAGGCAACTTCACAATAATAATAATAATAATAATAATAATAATAATAATAATAATAATATTGGCTTTACGTTCTACTAACTACTTTTACGGTTTTCGGAGGTGTCGAAGTGCCGGAATATAGTCCCACAGAAGCTGTTTTATGTGCCAATGAAGTTACCGGCACGCCGCTGACATATTTGAGCACCTTCAAACACCTCCGGTCTGAACCAGAATGGAACCAGCAACCAACCCCCCCCCCCCACAAGGTTTCCTGTAACTAGAGTGAGGGTGAGCTGTTGTGTTACGTACGGTACGAACAAATTAAGAAATTACGCTTAAATGTTAAATTAACTTGGCGAAAAAGAATCTACTAGCAAAGCTCAGTAGGGTCATACATGATTCTCCATATCTGTACTACGTTAAGAAGATTGAATGAAAGAAAAATAACATTGTGATGAGCGAGGATGTTTCCCTGTAGGTCTCAGTATTCGGAATATAACAGTGTGTTGACAAATAACAAGAGATGAGGCGAAGGGCAATAAGCAATGGGTTACTCTTTAGGGGGCCGGAACCTGAACACGGGGCCACGGCAAGAAACAGTTCAAGCTTATAACATCGCGTCAGCTTTTGTACATCGATTCCAGGAAACAACAATATCCCAGGGACCTTGGAACAGCGTGGTTTCGATTGTCGGTTTGTACCGAAATTGAGAAATGTTCTGTATTTTAGTTGTAGTGTTAGGAAGACTGTGACAGGATTGTGAGCTGCACGTTAGTTCCTCATTTTGTGCCATATTAGTGACTTTTTAATATGGACCGTTTTTCATAAAGAAGTCAAAGCTATGTACATCCTCGGTAAGTTATGAAAAAATAATTTTTATTCTAACGGCAGCACTAGCAAGTAGTAGCAAAACATTTTCGCGGTTGCCTGCCTTAGGCCTGTCCGTTTTGTCACACCGCATTACCGATGCCATTGTCCAGCAGTTGGGATGCATTTATTATGGAAGCCTGGCGAGTTGCGGTTGCAACCATTGCCACAGAGTTCGGAGTGAGTTTCGGAATGGTTCACACTATCATTAAAGACAGGTTGAAATTTCGCTAACTGTGTGCCCAACGGGTGCCTCACAGTATTCAACTAGCACAGGAAGCATATCGAATGGACCCCTCTCTTGAACACCTGCTGCGCTTGCCAAGGAAGGGAATGAGTTCCTGTCACGAGTGGCGGCAGGAGACGAGACATGGTGCCCACACTTCGAATTCGAAGCCTCCAGTGGAAGCATTCAGGGTCGCCGCCACCCAAAAAATCCAAGGTGAGCTAAAGAATGCTCTGAGAGGCAAACGACTTGCCTCGGACGACGTCAAGCAGTACGTTCGGAGCTAGTTCAAAACGCAGCCACGGGAATTTTACGAGACGGCCATCCACCACCTTGTGTCGCAGTGCCTGAACAGTGCTGGGCAATACTTTTGTCTTCTTATAAAAGGAACCACTTTGGTACTACACACCGTAAATGTGACTACCTTACAGGTCGTCGACATTTCCATTACGGGAGAATCAAGGCCAACCCTATTGCACCCACAAACAAGGCAGTGTCTTCCCATTTCATGGCTTTTCTAACTGTGGCAGGGTCGGGAATCGTATGCGAGATAGTTTAAGTCAAATTCTAAAATAAGGAGACCTAATAGTAGCGGTTTAGGGGAAGTGTGCCTGCCTCTTACCAGAGGCCCCGGTTTAGAATTCCGGCCAGGATTTGAGGGCTGGTTCGAGGAACACAGCCTACTTGATTATAATAGAGCAGCTATCTGACGGCGAGATGCGGCCCCGGCAAAGAATAACGGCCGAGAAGATTCGTCGTGCTCACCTAACGCCGCCTCGTAATCTAAAGGTATACGGGCTGACCAGCAGTCGCTTGGTAGGCGACTGCACTTCATGAGTTGCGACATGGAGTTTGAAAGGTAAACAGAGAAGGAAGAGACAACCCTGCAAGGCTCCTTAGCTTGCAGCTAGTTCTTCCTTCCGTTCGCGTGCATTTAGGACAGTTGGAAAAAGTATGTCTTAACAAATGCTCTTCATAAAACATTTGTAAAAGTACTAAGTGCCTCTATTTATAACAATCATACAAACACCTCCTATTGATGTGGCTCAGATAGTTGGGTCACTGTCCTTTTGAGTCCAAATTCACAGGTTCTAATCCCAGCTCAGGTCAGTGGCCCTTAAAAGGGTGTTGTAATGGCACAGTTCCTTGTTCAGGCCCGTTAGTAAGTATTATATAAGGCGGCTCGCGGGCGCGGCACAAATGTCCCGCATGCACTATTGATACATGAGATAACTAAGAACTTACTTTCGAAGGAGCGCTACAGCGTGCTGGATTTCGGATGTTGTGAAACAAATAGCAGTCGTTTAACTGCTCACGTTCCATAACAACAGTGCATTTGTAAATGCAACAAATACATACACACATACATGCATACATACTGTATCAGAAAAAGTTATTGGGCAAGTGTATGGGAAGGATCTCAGATTATGTACGATCTTATTGGAGCAGGTACAGAGAAGGAAGACTTCGCAGGCAAATAATAGATGGTATTAAAATTTTCTAATAAGTTTATTAATAATTTGAAGAAAATCACCCTGCTTCTCATTCATTCAAAAAAGTAAATTTCCATTGACATGTTCAAAATGTAATTACATTTCAGAATTGTAAATGCTGTTAAGATTGAACAAAATATCGACTTCATTGTATGCATCCACTTGATGTTCGTAAAATGTCTAGAATAAATAAGAGTTTTCAATAATTTCAATTAAATACACACTAAAGTTCAATTAAGTTTTCACTCATGGATTCAAATTACATAATTAGAGTTCAAATGAACTATGATTTCCTTCAAATCACATTGATGCAAGCCTAGAGTCAGTCTAGGTTAATATAAATTACACAAAATTTCAAATTACACTTGCTTCAGATCCTAAAGTTCATTTCATAATTAATTATTTTAAATCACTTGCTTCAGAAATCCTTAAGTTCAATTAAATAAATTAAACATGATTTTAGCTTGTACACTTGTTGTAAGAAAATCCTAAAGCTGTTATAGAATGACTTCAGATTACACTTACTTCAGAAAAACCCTAAAGTTCATTTAAGAATCTAAAACAACTTTCAAATGTTACGTACATTCAGTACGTGTTGAAGAGATGTTAAGTACAGAACAAAAATGGCCAACCAGACACCAGTGGGTTCCGAACCCACAACCTCCCGATTTCACGTCGGTTGCACTACCAATTGAGCTATGGTGGCCTAGGCCATCTTTGGTCTGTTGGAAAGGATCTAAGCTACAGGTCTGGTACTACTACCATCACACTGTAGAGTACGTTTAAGTTACCCGTTGAGGGCCAAGTCTAGTGTGATGTGGCGCTTACGTCACTCGGCCTGTTCCCCTCCCTTGCTGTCTCTCTCACACCTGCATGAAGCAGCAGATACCAGTACTTTTGTTCGTACAGCTGTCTCTGACGCTAAAGCTGAGTCATTCTTTAATGAAAAAAGACTTAGGAAAATCATATGCCAGGGCGTAAGACTTCCTGGTACAATAGATACATACATCATCATTATAGACTGTTATGCCTTTCAGCGTTCAGCCTGCAAGCTTTTGTGAATTTACTAAACGTCGCCAAAGAACTCTATTTGCAACTAATGCTGTGGCCTCATTTAGTTCTATACCTCTTATCTTTAACTCGTTAGAAACTGAGTCTACCCATCGTCGTCTTTGTCTACCTCTACTTCTCTTCGAAAAGCTAATTTGCATACCATACACATTGCACCTATTTTCAAGTTCCAAGATATTATACTGCAGGCTTTTAACATCAATTCTCACTGAATCCCAATTGTCAACATCAACACCTTTGATTGATTTTAATAATCTACTTTTAATTCCATGTGTTCGATTTTCAGTACGTTATATGATCAAACGGTGAGAAGTATACTAGACTTGACTTCGTACTGGACTGGACTTCAAGCTTTCATAGAGAAAGCTTGACTTTAGGTAGCAGAGGAAAGGAAATGTAACTTTCCTGGGACCTGGTCTTATTGTGTTTATGAATTGTGGTAATAACATACAACTATGGAGTGCTTCGGCACTTTGTATTGTACCACCTGTGGCAGTTGGTATATGCTGGTGAGAGCTATGGAGTCCAGTATTTCAGACTTACCAAAATTTATGTTCCAGAACCAGTGTGTGTTGCTCGAGTGATGTATCTTTAAACCAAACGTTGGAGTATTATAATGGTACAGTATCTGTGTGATGTAACAAGTGCCAATTATGAGATTACACAAGTTGTGTTAATACACAGAGAGAGTGAAGGGAACGCATCTACATATATGTGCTTTGTTCACCAGACTGACTGCAAATGGAATGTTCGTCTTCACTTTTGGTTTCTCAGAGTTTTTGTTGTTGTATGTTATTGTGTAAATATGGACTCATCCAACAATATTTTGAGAATGTGTTTTATGAATATTTTGGTGTGTGGATTACGTGCTCATGAACGGATTTTGCTCTGAATAGAGTTAATATAGACGTGAAGTTATTGATGAACCTACGTGTAGTCCGTACCTATATAGCTATTTTCAGAAGCTTAGTTAATGCCTAAAGGAGATGTACCAGTACGCAACATTATGTACACACCTTGGGAGTGGAAGATGTATCATGCTCTATCAAAGTTCAAGGGATCCATTCTGGTCAAGTCTGGAGCCCATACTACGGACATTTCGGAATATTATTTTGTTATGTTAGTTTAATTATGTTACTTTCTTTGCTAGTTGCTTTACGTTGATCCCACAACATATACCTATTATGGCAACGGTGGGACAGGTAACGGCTAGAAGCGGCCATGGCCTTAATTAAGGTACAATCCCAGCATTTGCCAGGTGTGAAAATGGGAAACCACGGAAAACCATTGACAGGGCTGCCGACAGTGGGGTTCGAACCTACTATCTCCGGAATACTGGCCGCACTTAAGTGACTGCAGCTATAGAGCTCGGTTTAATTACGTTAGTAATCTAATCAGATAGACTTAATTTGACGCCCAAGCGTGAGGCGATAAAGTATTTTTATTTTCGATTTTATTTTCTTCATACTGCAGTGGTTAATTATTTGCATTATATAATAATTGGCACCCGGCATGGGGCGATTATTTGATCTTATTCATATTTGCTTATTTTAATATTATGGCAATGGTTATTAATGATTTAAATTGTTATTCACAAATATTACAGTGTGTGTGTGTGTGTAGGATATTGTACATCCAGTTTGCACTCTTAAAGAAACTTCTTACCACATCCATTACACCAACGTGGGGACAACTCAATAATCGCAAAAATGTGTTGAATATTAGATTTTGTTGAAATGTTACCGCATAGAACAGATTGATATGTTTGTGTCCAAAAAGCGCTGTCTTGTTTACGCAACTACGATATATATATAAATATGAGAAAGTGCAAATATAACCACACTTTTGACCAAAACTGTTACATACAGCATTGTCAACAATGTGGGCGAGCTGCAGTATATCTTATGATGAGTTTTCGGAGACTTCAATTGGTAAAATACTAATTTTCGCATTGTTGACAGGTCTGTAGATGATCACCAGTATAGGCAAGCATGTGTTGTCGATTAACATTTTTCTCATATATTTTCCACCTTCAGTCATCACAAGAATTTTGACAGTCTCCACCTTGTGTAAACAGATGTCGCTGATGATCCGTCTTGTAAGATAATTTCTTTCCACGTTGTTTACCGAAGGTTGTTGAAAGCTTATGAGTGTGTGTAAGCACGTGTTGCCGAAGATGTGACTTCTGAGAAAACTTATTACCGCATTGATTACAGGAATGTGGACGCACACCAGTATGTATAAGGTCATGTCGCCGCAGGTCACACTTACGAGTAAATGTATTAGCACACAGAGCACAGGAGAATGGACGGACACCAGTATGCGTAATCAGGTGTTTTCGAAGATACCACTTCTGAGAAAATTTTCTACCACATTCATGACAGGAATATGGACGCTGATCCCTATGTGTAACCTGGTGTTCCTTGAGATACGATACTGAAGAAAACTCTTTACCACATTGTTTACAAAAATGTGGATGCTCTCCAGTATGTGTAACCAAGTGCTGCCGAAGACTGGACCTGTGTGAAAAGTTACAACCGCATTGATCACAAATATATGGACGCTCTCCACTATGAGTGATAAGGTGATCTCGGAGTGTCGACTTACGAGAATACTTCTTACCACATTGATCACAAAAAAGAAGACGCTCACCACTATGTGTTAGCAGGTGATCTCGAAGACTCCCCTTACGAGAGAACTTCTTATCACATTGATGACAGGAATGCGGACGCACACCAGTATGTGTAATTATGTGTTGCCGAAGATGCGACTTCCGAGAAAACTTTGAACCACATTCATTACAATAAAATTCCCACTGTCTGATGGAATGGATATGGTTTTCTTCAGAGTCGGAGAACTCCTTTAGGTTACATTCATTATGAGTGGGCAAAATGCATATTACCTCATTTCCTTTTTTCAATATATTGCAGCTACTGTTACATGAATCCTCTGGATCTCCAGTCAATAATTCAATGTTCCCAAATCTAGAAAACAGAAAACAAAAAGTTAATACATTTTACGAGTAACATAAAATCAAATACAATATCGAAAATAAATGCAATATATGTAACAAAACTGCTCCTTGTCACATTACACAGAACTCCAAATCAAAATAATTACAGATAAAGGCCCGAACAGATAGGCCCATATAATTTCCAATTGACAAATAGAAAGTTTGCACTTAAGAACAGCACATCCAAATAATTCAAGAGGGTACAATATGGAAGCAACGATTGTGAGAATGTTTCTCATAGTGATTACCTTACATGCATTCTTCGAGTTTATTTATAACTGGAACTCATCACATTTGGGTTGCCAAATAATACCTAATGTTTTAATAGCTTAAACCATAGTGTGGTTACATGTCGATAAGATTTTTCTATCATCTACAGGGACATTGGCAAGGGCTTGTAGACAATTTGACGTCCAATTTCTGAGATACACACATGTACTGTAAAGCCGGAAAGAAATTTCTGACTGAAGCTCCTCAGCTACTTCAATGATAAGTCGTCAACGTAAAAACAATAAGATGCAATAGGGTGAGATTCTGTGTGTTCATAAGAAAGTTGAACTAGAAATCTCAGATCAAGAAATAGGGCAGAACTAGCAACAGTAGTAAGGTAGCAGTCCGTGATCACCTCAGAGGATTCATGCCTCGCAATATGCAGAAGTCGCCTGTGGTTGGGGTGTATTAACACAAATGTGTATATCTTAGCAATATCAGCTGAAAGAGTAACAAGATTATTTCTGTAACATAAAATAATAGACAGGAAGTCAGGCTAAATTTCAGGGTCAGCAATTTACAAAGAGTTCAAAGCTATCCAATTTGCTGTGCATGAAGTTGGCTTGTGGTTATATTCACAACTGCACAGTTCAACTTCAATGTATAATCTGACACAATAGAGAATGAAACAAAGTAGCATATGGATCTTCCAGTACTGCCTATACCAAATATAGGTAGCAAACAAATCTAAGTACAAATGCCAAGCTTCATGACAATACTACAAGACACTCAGGATAAATGACTCCCCCAGTCCAAAACATCCTGAACTAGTACAATATCTCTTGAACTGCTCTTCACCGATACAAAACCTGTGCTTAACTAAGTATTTGAGTGGGTGACACAACTGCAGGCCTTCTAACATTTATATCATATTGGGAATTGTTTGTTCTTTACAAGCCAATAAGGTGTGGGGTCCATTGTACCGGGGGCAATTGCGTCCGTTACACCGTTTAGATACATGAGAAGCAAAAAAATGGAAGCAAAAGGTTATTTTCCCTCATAAACTTGCGGCAATAATGTTTGTGTGTTTGAACATTGTACGATCAGAATTTCTATCATTATCAAGTTGGCTATTGTTGGTATTCTGAAGTAAAATCTAAAATGAATGGCAATGTCAAAATGACCGTGAATCCAAAACAATCAGTGGATCCAATTCACAATGCCTTATTTTCAGAGATAATGCATGTTGTAAAAAATGGTCCAAAATCCACGTCACATTCCCTTGCAATAGTACTAATTACTGGTAAAGCAGAACCATGGCCATCCTCCTATACTGGTACTAATCACAGGTATCATACCCATGGCATGTCTCACATAATGGCACCACTCACAGGTAACAGAGACCAACAGTTTTCCCCACATTAGGGTACTACTCACAAGCAATGCAGACCATTAGTCTTCACATAGTGGGACTAAAACAGTCACCGACTAGATCAATGATAATGACAATATATCTTCTTTAAAGGGGCCTATCTGCTAGGTACCAGAACCTACTGGTACAAGGTGCAACAAAATGAAAAGATAGTTAAAACTTCAACATGTATTCACTGACAAGAATCTAAAGTGAATGATGATGACAAATTTGCATGAACTGAAAACAATCTGTTGATGTGATTGACAATGTTTTAATGACTTCACTATGCAAGGTATGATCAGAAAGAACTTGAGGATAAAACATACAACTTAGCTTGGAGTCCCAAAGCTTGACGTTGCATCAGCTTGTTTGCATCCCAGAGTTGTTGTGCTTTAATCCTCGACAGAGCAAGTTTGCTACATAGTTTTTATGTCCTATAGCCAAGAACACCCAAACAAGAGATCGTAAGTTCAAATCTGCAGGTCAGAAGATAGTTTTAGAGTGGTTTCATATTTTCATACCAAGCTGCTTAACATAATGTCACTAGTGTGAAACTCCTTCCCCTCAAAGACTTAGAAGCATTTGACCTCCTCCTTATGGTGTACTCTACTGTGTCCAGCACAAATCTCACATGGAGTGACCGGGATTTGAACCACGGAACCCAGTGGTGAGAGACTGACATGCTGCTGCCTGAGTTACGGAGGCTACTATTGAGTAGTATTACTTTTATAATTAAACTTATGTGTTAATGGTCCACCTTTTCAATCCTATATTATGCAAAGTGTATAGACTATGTAGTATTGAAAAGGTGGACCATTAAAATATAACTTAAATTATTATTGTGATCACAATTCAATATCGATCAAAACCATGTTTACATCCTATGATATTGAGTAATATGGCAAGGCAACTATGAGCTATGATATAATAACTTCAACAGAAACCAACAGGGAGAACAATCAGTAAGATATATACCACCTGCAGGAAAAGCTCCTGCCATGGTGTCTGGAAATTCTGCACCACCACCACTATGGGGACAACAAATTGTGATAGCGAAGAACACAGGGAAGCAGGCTAGGAGCCTGGAAGACAGCGATTCTCCAAGCCCAAATCATTTCATGTAGCTTGCTCTTGCTCCAGAGGAATAAATCTCGCATTGACTGACAGAACACACGCACCACTCTCAATCGGGCGGCACATCACCTCTCAACATCAGAGTGATATTCTAGCAGTTTCATTTACCAGCTTTGATCTCGCTTGTTGGTATTTATGATATTAACTATCAGGAGCTAAGGAGAGACAGCAAAAAACGCCACACTGCTCATGCAAAGTACAACAATACAGTGGCACAGCAACAAGCACTGGTCTTCCTGCCCCATTATACATAGTGAATATGAGAAATCTGAACCCGGATATCAACCAATCACCCCCAATCTACAAAATTATCATCACGATACTGTCCAATGCTGCACGAGATTATCTCCTAGAAATTCAGTACAACAAAGATGGCCATGCCATCAAAACTTCTAGAAATTTTTACAGTCCTAATCAACAAAATAAGACTGGCGCATTTTGGACACATGCCGCAGCACAGAACCTGGCTAAACAACCCAGCACAAATAAGCGCCTTTGCGTCCACCCTCCCCTTGGTCAGTGGTGGCACATGGGGTTGATGGTGGCACATGGGGATGATAGCAGCTACATGGATGATGTTATTGCTGGCCATCCTCAGAAACAGGGACATCAAATATTCCAGGCCATTCACATCCGGAATTCTAACAGACACACCTCGTTGATGCGTATCCTTTCCTGGAATATGGCATCAATGAACCAGCTCCTGAGGGATGGTTTGCTGATCTACGTGAAGTGATGTCATGCAGAGGCTTCTTGGTCATCTTGACAACAGCGCAGACACTGCAATCGCTGTCAATTCTATGATAATGCTACTATTACTTTCTTCAAATTGTATGTGCGATTTGTAGCGGTAAACACACCTCAAATTCTTGCACAAAAAAGGGATCACTCAAATACAACACCTGCAGTGAAGATCATCCATCTTTCTCAGTTAAATGTAAGGGTAAACGTCAACCTTCTCCCACTCAGCCAGAAAAACTGTTACCTATCACACCCATTAACATCTCTACCGCACCCTCCCATTCCACTCTTCCCCAGCTACCACTGAGAACATCCTGAAAATCATCACTATGGAGCTCCAGAATATTCTCCCATTCCAACGTCCTGATGTTCTGTATCAGATCCAGCAAGCGGTGTGACTGATCTTCCACTCACTCTGACAGAACGTTCTCTGGGATGTGAAAGCACTGTGCATTATATTTCCTTGATCCTAGTCCACTGTTTTAGTAAATGAAAGTTTAATATGATAATGTGTGTTCTTTAAGGGTCAAGTTACCAGTGCTCCATTAGATGTTGCATAGGGGCAACAATTAATATTCATAAATCCATCCCTCCAGAATAACATTACCATTCTTTAAATGAATATCTATCTGAAAACTTTAAAATAGAAATCACAATTGGAAAGAAAATAATAGCTTTAGCAAGATTTTATACACGTCTTGGCTATCCCCACCTCAGAAATTTGTAGAATATACGAATCATAAATACAGTACTTAAATAACAATCACAGATTTAAAAATTACATCATATACACAACAACAACAACAACTATCAATTTATGATCAACTATTACATGATATACAGGGTGATGACTTACGCTTCCCTTTCCCCAACCCACTCTACATCACATACGAGCCTGGAATGTCTGATATGCAGCCCTAACCTAGCAATGAACTATAACATTACCATGCTACCTTCAATGGGAAATGACCCTGCCCCCGCTCTACTAACCATAAAAAATATATTAACAAACCCAAAGCAACATAACCAACGTCTCCGAACAGTCATATGGTATACATGAGCCTACTGGGTATCATACATACGAACAATATCACAGCATGAATTACAAGATAAAATTAAGAAATTAGAATCCCCACTAACTATTGTCAAACCTAAAACCCTGCAGCATTTAACACCCTTGAAAGGGCCTTGGCCTGCCAAGTGACCACTGCTCAGCCTGAAGGCCTGCAGATTACGAGGGGTCGGGTTGTCCCCATGATGCATCCTCTCGGCTGGTATTCTTGGCTTACAAGACCGGGGCCACCATCTCACTGTCAGATAGCTCCTCAATTCTAATCGCATAGGCTGAGTGGACTTCAAAGCAGCCCTCAGGTTGAGAGAAAAATCCCTGACCTGGATGGGAATCAAACCCGGGGCCTCCGGACGAGAGGCAGGCATGCTATCCCTACACCACGGGGCCAGCTTAACTATTGTCAACCGACTTAATATTCATCACCACACCTCCCATCCTCCCAAACCTCCCCTCCCGTCCTACGCATTCCAAGTATTAAAATATTCCCATGAACAATACAACGCATACCTTCGCATCTGTGACCCAATATTTGGAAATACCATTAGAGATGCTTGATCATACATCAATGCTATTAAAAGAAAAGCATGTGCAAACATTTGCACTGAATTATCCAATACAACTGACACTTGCAAATACCAGACCTAAGTTAAAACAACTGACAAACAAAAAACAATCCTAGCCCTATTATCTAATAATACATAACAAATCTGCACTCACTGATAATAAAACAAAGACTGACATTTTTGCAGAACTTTATAAAGTAATTTTCTCACCATCTTCCGATCCCAATATCTACCATCCTGACCACGATGCAATATTGGTATATTTGGGTATCACACAAAATCCTCTTTGCCCTAAATTTGAATCCCCTCCAGCTTTTGTCTCTCAACATCCCCATAATGCTCCTATTACAGTCTAAGACAGGGCCATCCAGCTATTGCGCTCCGAGAGCGCGCCCGCGCTCGGGGAGCACTGGGCAGTCAGACTAGCGCTCCTTCCCCTACCACCACTACAGTGTGGCAGCGAGGAGACCTGAGACAGACGATGTTCGGACCGCGCTAACTAGATATGTATGTACAGTCGTTCGTCCGACGGCTTTTGTGGGTTTGTTGACATATTGATAGGGCTGTTTTGCCATAACAAATATACCGCATATACAAATCGAAAGGTACTCCGATGTATGGAATATGCAGGAAACGAAATCAAGGGTTAAGTAAAGAATACAATAATGCGATTTATTCAAAACTGAAATTTGAACATACCTGAGAGGAAAATTCAACAAAATTTTACCAATATTATACTAATATTCTTAAACAATTACGCGAGTTTCTATCGCTCATCGTTGCATGGTGTTTACTTTTGGTAAGCTTAAGAACCGAAAATAAACGCTCACAAATGTACGTTGAGCCGAACATTGACAGAACTTTATATGCATGTTTATATAAAAGGGGGTATTCTTCTTGCGGAAAGCCACTATGAAATTCTTCCAAACTTCGTGACATTAGAAAGCGGTCTTTAAGACGAACATTTCACTGCAGTTCAAGCTACTCTAATTGAAATAGCTGTGGAGCACTGTCTGCACTAAGAGAAAATGTTCGAACAATTACATCTAACACCGCTTGGGGTTCTGATAATTCAGAAAATCTCTTTTCAAACTCTTCTTGTAATTGGCGAATTGCCTGCAAGTACTCATCAATGTCGACAACTTATTTCACTGCTTCAACCAATGGAAAATGTCCTGTGTCCCTTGCACACAACTGGTTTTCCCACAAAATCAATTTTCATTTGAACTCTGAATTTCTTCCACCAAATAGCAGATATTGTGCTTTTCGCCCTGAAGCGATTTTTTTCTTTTTGCTATTGGCTTTACGTCGCACCGACACAGATATGTCTTTATGGGGGGCAGGAAAGGGCTAGGACTGGGAAGGAAGCGGCCGTGGCCTTAATTAAGGTACAGCCATAACATTTGTGTGAAAATGGGAAACCACGGAAAACAATCTTCAGGGCTGCCGACAGAGGGGTTCGAACCTACTATCTCCCGAATACTGGATACTGGTCGCACTTAAGCGACTGCAGCTATCGAGCTAGGTAAGCGAAGTGTTCAAGGTATTCAGATGGACAGTAATGTCACTTAAAAAGGACCAGTCCGCCACCCACGTAGGATTACGCAAAATAATTTCGGGCCGCTCTTTCATGTCATAAAAGGTATCTGTTGCATTCCGCAAGCAAAAAACTCGATGACGCACCTTCGCCTTGCTCAGCCATCTTACTTTTGCATGGTACGGGATATCCGGATACTCCACTTCGATGTCATCCAAGAACTCTTTGACTTTTATTTGTTGCTATTTGCTTTACGTCAAACCGACACAGGTAGGTCTTATGGCGACGATGGGACAAGAAAGGCCCAGGAATGGGAAGGAAGCGGCCGTGGCCTTTAAGGTACTAATTAAGGTTCAGTCCCAGCATTTGCCCGGTGTGAAAATGGGAAACCACGGAAAACCATCTTCAGGGCTGCCAACAGTGGGCTTCGAACCCACTATCTCCCGAATGCCAGCTCACAGCTGTGCGCCCCTAAGTGCACGGCCAACTCGCCCGGTACTCTTTGAATTAACGGCGCATGAGTCCATGGGATCGAATAAAATTTACCACTTGCACAACTGTTCCGATTACGTCTTTAAGTTTGGCGACTTTTGCACAGATTGCCTCCTGGTGTATAAAGCACTGGATCGCCGCCATTAGGGTAGTACCGCTCTCAGTCATTTTTAATTTTACATAGCTGAGGAACCCCGTGCGTAGACCACATAATGCAGGAGCTCCATCCGTCGTTACACTCGTGAACCGCTCCCATTTTAATCCCATTGACTCAAAAACACACTCCACTGCTTTGAAAATATCAAAACCGGTAGTGGTGTCTTTGAGAGCTACCAAGTCTAGGAAATCCTCGGTGAGCCGAATATCGTCATCCACCCTCGAATGAAAATAACGATCTGAGCTGTGTCCGCAATGTAGGTTGATTCATCGAGGGCGATGGAAAAGGATACAAAATTTGCTGCCTTCTCCATTAATTGTTGTTCCATATCAACGGCCATATTGTCTATTCTGCGAGGTACAGTGTGAGGAGAAAGAGAGATTTTGTGAAATTTCTCAACTAGCTCCATAGGACAAATACATGCCGCCGCATCCATTAGGCACTCCTTGATTACATTCCCTTCCGCGAAGGGTTTCCCAGCTTTGGCAATTTGCGACGAACATTTGTAGCTTGTTCGTAAAGTGGGTCCACCAACCTCACTCTCCTCAATCTCCTGTCAGACAAAAATACGGCAAGTCACAACTTTAGTGTTCTTCAGATAATTCAATCATTTATACATTCCCGTTTGTAAATAAGCATTTAAAAATTAAAACAATAATATCTACAGAACAGTGCTGCTTGAAATTTTCTTTTAATTCTTCCAACTTCGATTAGCGACTGGCGTCTGTCAAATCACCGTAATAATCCCTGTGGTTGGCACTGTAATGCCATTACAAATTGTGTTTTTTTTAAACATAACATCTCTGTGGTACACTAAAAAATCGGATACTCTCTTCGGCCCGGCGGGCAGACCGCTCGCTCAGCTAGCCAAGCTCCTCCCACCACTACCGAAACTACCTTCCCTCAAAGCGCTCGGAGCACTGGCTTGGAGCGCGGCCAGAGCGCTAGCGCTCGGGGAGCGCTGTTTGGATGGCCCTGGTCTAAGATATAAAACACACACTCAGGAATAAAAAGAACACAGCCCCTGGACTAGATCAAATTTCTTACAGACACATATAAGAAGCTCCATATCCCTT
This sequence comes from Anabrus simplex, assembly GCF_040414725.1. Classification (NCBI taxonomy): domain Eukaryota; kingdom Metazoa; phylum Arthropoda; class Insecta; order Orthoptera; family Tettigoniidae; genus Anabrus; species Anabrus simplex. The sequence goes on along the minus strand of NC_090277.1, from coordinate 33,493,253 downwards.
TCTACAACTCCGAAGTAAAGTATACACCATAATTCTCCATACTGGATTCTTCCTCTCCCTTCCCCCAAAATTGCGTACATGCAAAAAAATTTGTTATTTTGAAAACCCCAAAACCTACCATCCCAATTAAATTCTTATCATCCCATAAGTCTTCTAACAGTGTTCTAAAATCTTAGAAATCATCTTAGCTCACTGCATATACTCCTATCTCAACTCCCTCTGTCTCATACCTCAGTAACATGCCAGTTTCTCTCCTCAGCACTCCATACATAACCATGTATTACATATCTCTGTATTCATCACAAAATATTTACCTACAAAAATATCTGCAGCCCTTACCAGTCTTGACGTCGACAATGCCTTTTAACGGACTGATATATAAACTCCATCACCTTCCAGTTCCAATGACAACCATCCATTTAATAGCCAAAATCAGTATCTATAACACATTAACCTACACATTTCCACTTAAAGCAGGAGTTCCACATGGTATCCCACCATCACCATTTTTGAATGTCCTGTGGCTGTAGAATCCAATAACCAATCCTTGCAATCCCATCTCTAAACCAATTTAAATGAACTTGAACAATGGCTCAATCTCTGACAAATCAAAATTAATATAAGAAATTCTTTTTATAATTATTTGCTTATCGTAAATATACATGCTGTCCCACTTACAAACTTCTTCTAAACTTAAACAATCAACCCATTGCTGTAATGACCACACTTACATACCTACGCATAACATTTCAAAACAATTTTCAGTAGAATGTACAGTTTGGACCAAATTTATAAAAAGGTATCTCACAGGATTCACCTCCTCACCTGGCTGTTAGGTCAAACCTTGGGATTAAAAGTCATACAAATCACACTTCCTACCAATTACCACTTCCGAGTCAGACAAAAGATACATTTAAACCCAAAATGGAGTTATGGACAAATACAGATCACACGTCTCTGGGCAAGGTTTTTCTTGTTATTTTTCATTTCCTCAGAAATTATGACAACTTGGTTTATTAACATGGAGAAGAATTGGTTAATAAGACCTGAAATGGTGAAGTATAGTGGGAAGGCAGGGAAGAAATAGCTTCATAGAGCAGTAAGATTAGCATGGAGTGTTGGTAAGGTACTTGCAGATTGGACAAAAGCAGTAATTACACTTATCTATAAGCAAGGGAACAGAGAGGATTGCAACAACTATCGAGGTATCTCAGTGATTAGTATACCAGGCAAAGTTTTCACTGGCATCTTGGAAGAGAGGGTGTGATCAGTAGTTGAGAGGAAGTTGGATGAAAAGCAGTGTGGTTTCAGACCACAGAGGGGCTGTCAGGATCAGATATTCAGTATGTGCCAGGTAATTGAAAAATGCTATGAGAGGAATAGACAATTGTGTTTATGTTTCATAAATCTAGGGAAAGCTTATCACAGCGTACCGAGGGAAAAGACGTTCACCATATTGAGGGACTATGGCATTAAAGGTAGATTGTTAAAATCAATCAAAGGTATTTATGTTGACAATTTGGCTTCAGTGAGAATTGATGGTAGAACGAGTTTCTTGGTTCAGGGTAATTACAGTGGTTAGACAAGGCTGTAATCTTTCACCTTTACTGTTCGTAGTTTACATGGATTATCGTCTAAAAGGTGTAAAGTGACAGGGCAGTTAGGTGGAAATGTAATAAGCAGTCTGGCCTATGCTGACGACTTGGTCTTAATGGCAGATTGTGCCGAAAGCCTGCACTCTAATATCTTGGAACTTGAAAATTGGTGCATTGAGTATGGTATGGAAAATTAGCCTTTTGAAGTTTAAATTGATGTCAGTAGGTAAGAAATTCAACAGAAATGAACGTCAGATTGGCGATACAAAGCTGGAACAGGTAGATCATTTCAAGTATTTAGGTTGTGTGTTCCCCCAGGATGGTAATATAGGAAGTGAGATTGAATCAAGGTGTAGTAAAGCTAATGCAGTGAGCTCGCAGCTGTGATCAACAGTATTCTGTAAGAAGGAAGTCAGCTCCGAGATGAAACTATCTTTACATCGGTCTGTTTTCAGACCAACTTTGCTTTATGGCAGCGAAAGCTGTGTTAGAAGTAACAGACATGAAAGTAGCAAGAATGATTGCTGGTACAAACAGGTGGGAACAATGGCCGGATGGTACTCGGAACAAGGAAATAAACACTAAGTTAGAAATGAAGTCGATGCATGAAGCTGTACGCATAAACCACCTTCAGTGGTGGGGTCATGTGAGATGTATACAGGAGGATAAGTTACCTAGGAGAATAATGGACTCTGTTATGGAGGGTAAGAGAAGTAGAGAGAGGCCAAGATGATGATGGTTAGACTGAGTTTTTAATGATTTAATGATAAGAGGTATAGAACTAAATGAGGTCACAACACTAGTTACAAATAGAGGATTGTGGCAACTTTAAGTAAATTCACAGAGGCTTGCAGACTGAACACTGAAAGGCATAATGGTCTATAATGATAATGTATGTATGCATGTATCTAAGAAAAATATAAAAACCAAGCTCAATAGCTGCAGTCGCTTAAATGCACCCAGTATCCAGTAATCGGGAGATAGTGGGTTCGAGCCCCACTGTCAGCAGTCCTGAAGATGGTTTTCCGTGGTTTCCCATTTTCACACCAGGCAAATGCTGGGGCTGTACCTTAATTAAGGCCTCGGTCACTTCCTTCCCATTCCTAGGCCTATCCTATCCCATTGTCGCCGTATGACCTATCGGTTGAAATAATAACATTAAGTTATTTATTAGACCACCTAATCAATACAAAATCGTCTTGGATGATTTACATAAATTTGTTAGCTAATAGTGGGACATGTTTCGCCTTCTCTGAAGGCATCATCAGCCATAGTCTTAACCTTAAATTAAAAATAAGCGTCTAAATAACATGTAGTGATGAAATGAATTTTAAAATCTTGAAGAGATTTGAAGTAAAATAACATTAAAAATAACAATGATGGTTTGAAAATACAATGTGATGAGATACAATAGTGGAAGTATTAACAAAATTAACCTTAGAAGGCTGCTAAAATAAGTACAATGGAATAAAACAACAGATTGCTCATTGTACTTATTTTAGCAGCCTTCTAAGGTTAATTTTGTTAATACTTCCACTATTGTATCTCATCACATTGTATTTTCAAACCATCATTGTTATTTTTAATGTTATTTTACTTCAAATCTCTTCAAGATTTTAAAATTCATTTCATCACTACATGTTATTTAGACGCTTATTTTTAATTTAAGGTTAAGACTATGGCTGATGATGCCTTCAGAGAAGGCGAAACATGTCCCACTATTAGCTAACAAATTTATGTAAATCATCCAAGACGATTTTGTATTGATTAGGTGGTCTAATAAATAACTTAATGTTATTATTTCAATCTACATCATCAATACGGACCAAAAATGATATTTATTACATGTAATGACCTATCGGTGTCGGTGCGAAGTAAAGCAAATAGCAAAAATATAAAATAAATATATTTAACATTGTTTTACTTTGAGAAAAATGTTTTCTGTTCTGTTATTTTGTTTGTAGTGATTCAATACTTCAAAAAGAAAACCATTTTTATTTCTAACAACGTGTTTTACAAAAGCAGAACATAAGTTCTTAATTCACTTCCATAAAACATGTGAAATTAGTACATAACCAAAACTTAAACAAATATCTGTAAATGTAATTGGCCAAAGAGTCCAGTTTTTAGGCTGATGGCTCACTCCTGTAGTGGGGAGAATGAAATACGTAACTATTAAACTAAAAAGTTTGGTTCATCTCTCTTCGCCTCTCTCTGTCTTTGGGAAAATATCTACCATGAGACAACCTATCCCGGGTAATATTTGCAAAGCTTGTGGAAGAACCTTCCTCTGGGGATACAACAAGAGTGTCATAAGATCTCGTGTAGTGCAGTTTTTAGTGCAAACACTGTAAAAGTCTGTTCAAGAACCCTCCCAACGGCAAACATCATGAAGAAAACTGAAGTGTAGCTCCATCGAGAAAGAAATTTAAAGAGCTCAAACGTATTCCACCAGATAACAATTTATTTATGAATAGTAAACCTTTACAAAATATTTCAAACTCTACTTCATCTATTTCATTGTCTAGATTTACAACAAGTTCTCAAGAGGAAGCTTACTAACTGTTCTATCACAGTGCAAACATCTAAAGAAGGAGAGCAGCCGGATGAGGTACAAAATGAAGAAGGAGAAGAAAAAGAAGATGGCCGAGAATGTCTCAAAACCTTTTTACCAACAAAGCAGGTTAATTACAGTTTTCTACATATAACTGTCTGCGCGTAATCTGAAATGTTAACAACAAGCCTCTGTTACCATATGTAGATGTAAGTTCCCAACCTAATCGTAGAACGCTTGTAACAGAGAAGAGCCGATCAAGATTGTCGTTATGCAAAGTATGAAGCAGAGATTGTAGAAGTAGGGCATAACTAAAGACGTAAAACATAACATTTCTAATCATTTTTGGCCAAACCAGAGTTTTTGTACAGGCTATATTAAAATAGATGTTCATGAATATAAACTTAACTGAGTTGTAATAAAATAGCTACATAAAATGTAAAAAAAAAAATTAACTGTAAAGCTTACCTCATTAATCCACACTATTCAGTCACTGCTCATTAGCCCACACTTATTGAAACTGTTAATAATCCCTTGCTCAATTGCCCCCTGATCATTTGCAATTGCTTATTAGACCCAGTTCATTGAGTCATGCTTAATTGACCCTTGCTCATTAACGACTGCTCACTGCTGATGACCACGCATTTTCAACACCCTTACCCCTCACCTAGGCAGTTTACCAAACTTGGAAGAGGGATGGGTGTTTGTACTGTATTTAGAATTAGTTGACATCTTCTCAGGCTAAGTTAGTCTATATAAACTTGATGTGCTGCCAAGTTTTTAAGTTCACTTCAGACTATCATTCTTGGGTCAGCCTTTCATGGTGATGGCCATGCAGTATTTCAAGACTCAAGAAGCTAGTGCTCTGCCACCTGAGCTATTCAGCCTAAGTTAGTCTACAAAGATGTGAAATGCTCCTATGTTTCATCCCATCTCTGTCCAGTGATCCTTAGATCAGCCCTTTAGGCTGAGGAAAACTCAGTTTTCAAGACACAAAAAGCTAGCACTCAGCTCCTTGAGCTACTCAGTCTAAGATAGTCTACACAGACTTGATAGCTAATTTCCAAAAAAATTTTTAAGTTCTGAACCCAAACCTTTAATCTCTTTTTTTTTTTTTGCTAGGGGCTTTACGTCGCACTGACACAGATAGGTCTTATGGCGACGATGGGATAGGAAAGGCCTAGGAGTTGGAAGGAAGCGGCCGTGGCCTTAATTAAGGTACAGCCCCAGCATTTGCCTGGCGTGAAAATGGGAAACCACGGAAAACCATTTTCAGGGCTGCCGATAGTGGGATTCGAACCTACTATCTCCCGGATGCAAGCTCACAGCCGCGCGCCTCTACGCGCACGGCCAACTCGCCCGGTCCTTTAATCTCTAAGTGATGTAAACTTTATGGTATGTAATTAGAAGTCTCTAAGGTTCAAATCTGGAAGTTTAAAAAGTTCAAATCAACAAGTGAGTTACTCCATGGTCCCTCAGCTCTGAGACCCTGATTTCGACTTCCATTATATCCATATAAGAATTCAATTGTGTTAGGCCTTACACCACTTCCCTAGTCCCATATAAGCAATTTGTACTCACTATCTCACACAGAACTAAAAGTTCAACTCCAAGTCCCTCAGATTGCCTTCCATTATGTCCCTATCAGTATTAAACGTTACACCATCTCCCTAGTCCCATTAGCAAAATGTGTAGGCACCATCATGTTCAGTCCAGCATCAAGTCCCAAAGATCACCCTACAATTTTTTTCCCCCTGTGTGTAAAGAATATGTATTAAGACTTACACAGTGTCCCTAGTCTTATCTGTACCATGTGTAGCCGCCATGTTGTTCCATGGTCCACTCCGAGGGAGCTAATGCTTCTGCACATTCCACAAAGGTAATTGGAGGTATGTTGTCGAGGTCATAAGCAGCATGAGTATTTTGAAGGCTAATAATTACCTCGATATCTGTGAAGTAAACATTGGAGAGGGAGATTGGTAAAGGCCGACCTATGAACGGGTACATACTTGTACTTTTCCCTGGCTCATTATGGCTTCTTTAAATTTCTCACTGAACGTTGAGGCAATGGCCTTGGTGGAGGCAACTATTGTCATTAGAGTAGAATGCACTTTATGCTGATTTGCCGTGTTTGCTCTTAAGGTATTAAAATTTGACTTTGCTGCTGTCACTTGTTTATGTACTTTTTGTGTGCTTCGTGGATGAAATCCTTGGTGGTATTCCTCATGCATTTATATTTATCCCAAATAAGATTGCTTGCATCCTGTTTCCATTTCCTGTAAAGCACATTCCCTTTGCATATCATTTTGAACATTTCTTTTGTGATCTATGAAGAGATTTTCTTGCAAATGATGGGTAGGTGGCTTCTTAGAAGTTATGATAGCAGTAGACTTCTCTATTACATTTCTTTTACTGGTGGTTTCTTGTATTTTATGCTAACTGTAACTGCTAGGTCTTCGGAAGAACAAAGGATTACTTCAGTTTTCAGTATTGAGGGTGGAGGACAAGAGTTTTCATTATACGGGTTAGTTCAAGAATTATTTGGTCAAGGAACACATTGTAGAATTCTACAACGAAAGTTGCTGGTAATGGCTTGATGGGAAGAGGCAGAAGGTGAGGGCGATCATGCTGCCACAACATTTCCAAGATAAAATCACCAGCCTTCTAGATACTTTTGAATCAATGTTGTATACTTTGTACACAACTTAGAGACAGTAGTAACACCTCATTGACATCACCGGGGAGAGTTCGGAGCTCGGTACATGGAACCCAGAAGGAACTTGCTTCCAGCACATGTGAATTCCACCCAAACAAATTCTGCCTTTGTTTCCAGCAGCTCAAAGTGCACAGGGTTGAATTCGGGTTTCATAGCAATAAGTGTTCCTCCTATTGAGGTTTCCTAAATACTGTCTATGACTGAGGTATCACTTCTATGTCATAGATTGACAAATTTATCCAGGATTCAGTAACGCACACTACTGGTGGGTCTAAAGCAACAAGAGTAGCCAGAACTGCCTCATTAAGCTTCACATATTTCAGGCTGTGAGCATTATATCAAAACACAGTAAAGTCCTGTTTGTGCAGTCCAATATTCTGAGTTGCTTACATCACTAATTAAACTGCTTGATGTAATGTTAAAAAATGATTCTGACATTGAGGAGAACTACATTTCCAACATGAACATGTCTGCAACCCCAAGTTAATTTTCTACAGTAGAGATGTATTAATTATTGCACATGTTCTCTGGACTGGTGAGTAAAGATTGTACACGTCACAAAAAGCTGATTAACATGATATTTAGAATTACACATGTTACACAGGCATTTGAATTAGACGCCTGAGTTTGGTCTTGGGTTCAATTCCACATCTCCACTAACACCAACTGAACACATCGTAAGATGGGGAAATGATATGGGCGGTTTGCCAATTTTGCTCCCTCCAGCAACCCTCCAAACGGCAGATATCCAATACCCATTCCTGTGGTGGACTGTAGACCTTCACTTCTTCACTTCTACACCATGCCCAAGAATTAATCTCACATTTAGATACTACTAATAAGCACTTATTAGTTTCTAATCTGTACACAATTCTCTGTTTGTTCCTGTTTCTCTGTTTGTTTGATACTATTTTTTCAGATGTTATTACACTTAATACCATTAAAAACACAACACAAATTCCGAGAACTCGTATCACTACGGAGCTGCTTGCCACCATTTTGAACTATTTTCTGGTTATTTTGTTGTGATGAGCTGCAGATTTAAATATTCGAGAATAACATTCTTGCAAAACCAAACATATGATTCCTTCACTTTCATCCAACACAGCCAGACAAGAGGTAGTGTTGCCAACATTCCTATCCCAGAATATACTTTCCACCTGCCTGAACACTGAGAATGCCGAGACCAACATCTCGCTCTGAATCAACCCCCACTTTCACTCACTTAATTTTACCCTACCAGGATGCATTTCTCAAATAAGTTGCTTACCTGTTACTCATGACCATATTTCAGTTTTTTACTGAATTGATAGTTCTTGGAATAATTTGATGAGTTAGTGAGTAGTGTTTTGCATTTCTACTATACATTGCCAGTGATCACCAGATTGTGCAAAAATCAGGTACTAATTACAGGGTCAGATGTAAGAACAAAGATTTTGAAAGAGCAACAGGAGGTCAAGTTAAATGTCGGAGAGCAATAGAGATTTCACATTCAGACAATTAAATATCTCAAAATTGCATGGAGCAGTGTTAGAGGTGAAGAAGAATAAACAAAATACAGATGATGGAATATAACACACCAGCCTCTGAGGATCATTGCTGGATTTTCTGCCACTGGATCCCAAGATCAAATTTTCAAATGTTGGAATAAGTTCTGAGTATGGAAAGCAAATTGAGTACATCAGAACATGGTCATCCAACTGCAAATAATCAAACCTTGAAATAAGAAAGATTCCAGGCAGGTGTCTGATGTTACTTTTTCATCTGAAACAACATTAAAAATATGTACCTAATAACACCAAGATAAAAATCTACTATGCCATCATACGAGCCATTATATTGAATGGCTTTGAAACTTAACAAGTCACTGAAGTTGACAGTAAATATATCAATATCATAGAAAGAAATTATTTGCGAGGTGCCACTAATGAAAAAAGAAGGGGTTTCGATAAAAGATTGTGAAGATATATACAGGTATGAAAGGAGACAGAATCAAGTGCTTAATTCACCGCAGGGTGATTCTCTGGATGGGTCATGTTGCAAGAATGGCCAACAGCAAGATCATGGTCAACCAGACACCCCCAGGAACACTTATTACATTATGGAGAAAAGAACGGGGATGATAATATTAATAATCATTGTACTGGCTCAGGTATAAAGTGGTGCCAATTAAGCGGCCTGCTGATCACTAGATACTACAGGCTGACTTATTTTAATTTTGGGGAATTTTCTCATGAGCCATGATCAAACCAACAAGTTCAGACAATGAGTGAAGTACAGGAGACAGAATTTGAGAATGATCTGGATGGACCTGAGCTCACCGTGAAACCAAGGTATTGGGATATCGAGGACTTTACTCCACCTCTTGTCTGCAGAGGGACCTACTGAACACATAAATAGCAAATTCCATATAATCGAGGGTTAGGGGTGTAAAATCAAATTAGCCTAAACAGTACTTACTTGTCTTCCTCTTTGAAACAAGCGACCAACTGACTTACTGTGCGTTCATCAACGCATATTTCATCCTTAATGTTGGTGGAAGGCTGTAAGGAACAAATATGCAGAACATAGTAAGAAATGTAGAGTAAACACATAACTAGAGTAAAAGTTTATAAATAGACATGATATAGCTGACAAAATAAACTGCATAGCTACACAATAAAAATATCACTTTATTTCCCCAATGTAGAAAGGAAACGCACAAACAAGTGTCAAGTCATAATTATTTGAAAAACAGGAACAAGAAAATGCATTCGTAATATGATAAAGAGGACAGCACTGGAAGAGGGAGCAAAAGAAGTAGAAAAACTTGACGGACAACAACATTTTCTTTTCTTCCTATAACTTCCTGTCATCGGGTACATCCTATTATGTTCTTAACTGACTAGTCACTTTTTTGTTTCTTGTGTTCCCACAGATGACTGATTGTCAAACAGACATACACTACATCTTAAACTGAGAACAGTCAATTTCTTGCCTATCATGTTCAAGATTGTACAACAAATATTCAGTTGTTTGACTTTTCATTGACTTTGGACAATCTGAAGGCTTTATCAATATAGACTTAGAACATTTATATTCAGATGTTAAAGGACAATGCTGGCAAAATTCTCTTCAGATAGCAAGTACACCACATTCCCAGAAGCCCCGGACCTGATTCTTGAACAAGTCAGAGAAAATCACCAGATTCTGATGCCTAGTTGCTGGTCCACTTAGGGTATATGAGAACAATGAAGGTGTTAATTGATAGAGAGGTAGAGTCCTTAGTCTAAAAAGCTAAGAATAATAGCCAAAAAAATTTGTTGTGCTCACCACACATCGACATATAAACTGAAGGCCATCAGCATGATCGGAGGTCGCTTGGCAGGGTAATGCTTATCAGACCAGTTGAGCCACGGGTTTTGGTTTGGTCTTAAAAGGGCTCTGTTCAGGGACTTTAAAACTACCCAATATGTTTCCTAAACATGAGCAGAAAAGCCTAATATTTTAAAAAATTGTCATTCAACTGACGTAGTCTACACTTGACTTTGTATGCAATGTTAGATTAATGTTATCTCTCAGGTTTTTCGAAAGAGAAAAACCTTACATTTTGCTTCCTCACACGTGAAATTTCCACTGTTCTAACAAAGGTGAAAGGCCTCTATTTAGTTAAATGTCATTGAGTATTTCATCAATAGAGCAATATTCAAATGAATTCATAAATCTAAAACTTACTAATGAATGCTGATGGATAATAATGCCGTATACTTTGAAACTAACAACCAGCAAAAGAGAAGAAACTCCTATTGTCTTGTGTAGCAAATGCTGCAAAAAGAAATCAAGGAATCAAAGTATATGGGAAACACTGCCCTGGAAAACCTCAAGGCACAATTCTTCTCAGAGGAGTCTCTTCAGAATCGACTGCATTTATGGATATGCCACGTATTATATGTAGTACTATATTGACTTTAATGTAAAATTTTATACCGGAAAGCCAACCCCATTCGTTCACGGCAACAAAGCTTTAAACAACAATCTATATAAACTTCATGACAAGAATCACGCTTGAAACAGGCAATTCTCCAGATATTTTCAATGGACTGGTCATTTGAAGATTAAGTAGGCCACAGGCAGATGAAGAACAAAATGATGTTTAATTATCTCTAGAAAATGAAGGTGAACTGAAGCATGGGAAATAAGATGGTTGGAATTTTAATAGTGACACCACTGCTGCAAAGACGCCATGCAATGGAATCAAATGATGTCATTGACAGCACAAGTAAGTTGCAGTACCTCACCTCAGAGCATACCTTCTTACATCACACGCATGCAAACTAGCATAACGAACAAAGCCCCGGGTTAGACAGGAAAATAAGATAGTGTTGTCATGATGTTTTGGAACCAGGAACAATGGAATTGGATAAAGATTGAATGTGCCAGAGGTCATACAACACGTCAGTGTCCTCAAGGTCTTCAAGAAGCTTGCAGCAAAACTGCATAGCCTTACAGGACAGTGGCACAGTGGGTAAAAGCCTTCAGTAAATCTTGGTATAACATTCATATCTTTTGAGTTGTCATTGTCATGGAAAATCATGGGTAATATGCATTGACGGTATGCTGTGAAGGAACATAGGGCATTAGGATAAAACCATCATAGTCATACATGAGTATAACAATAACTTTCACATGGCTGGGGATTCACGAACCCTCAATCTTTGTGGTTTCCCATAAAGATGCCATTATTTCGATCAGCATTTCAGCTGTGGCTCATGCAATTTGGCCCATGCCTCATCCAGGATTGAATTAAGGACAAGCACACATACATAGTGTTCATAGAACAACAAAAGGCATTCATTATCAGATACCGAAAAAGAAGAATTATTTACAATCCGCACAAAAATCAGTCTGCTGTGATAAGAATTGAAGACTTTGAGAAAGCAGCAGTATTCCATAAGGAAGTGAGGCAAGACTGCAGGTTCCCCTCCTTATCAATATTTATATGGAAGAAAGAGGCAGTAAATAAAATCAAACAAGAATTCGGAAAAGGTATTACAGTCAAAGGAGAGGAAATCAAAACTCTGAAGTTTGCTAATGATATTGTTATTTTATCTCAGTCTGCAGAAGATCTGGAGAAATTGTTGAATAGTATAGACTGAGTCTTGGGAACAGAGTACAAGATGAAAATAAATACTCCAAAACAAAAGTAACAGAGTGCAGTAGAACAAAGTCAACTTACGCAGAAAATATTTGATTAGGAAGTGAACTTCTAAAGGTCATAGATGAATATTGTTACTTGGGTAGTAAATAAACTAACGACAGCAAAAGTAACGAGGACATTAAATGCAGAGTGCAGGAAGGCCTTTTTTCAGAAAACAAATTCCCACCTTTCAAACATTGATAAACGGATTACTTAGATGTTTTTGGACACACTTGTCTGGAGTGTGGTGTTGGATGGAAGTAAAAGATGGACAATAACTAGCTCTGGAAAAAAACGGAGGGTAGATGCTTCTCAAATATAGTGTAAAAGACAAATGCTGAAGGTGAGTTGGGTAGATTGAATCATGAACAGATACCGAATTAAATTGGTAAGAGATCACTTTGGCTAAATTTGACAAGAAATAGAATGATAGGACATATCTTAAGACACCCAGGACTTGTTCAGTTGTTTTATGAGGGAAGTGTAGTCAGTAAGAACAGTAGGGGTAGATCAAGGTATGAATGACAAGCAGATCAGAGCAGATGTAGGACATAGTAGTTATCTAGCAATGAAAAGGATACCACACGATAGGGTTGCATGAAGTGCTGCATCAAACCACTCTTTGGACTGGTGACACATACAATAACAAGTGAGAAATTGTGTCCTAGTTAAGAGAGAATGCAATTCCTTTCCAAGAGGACATGCTAAGAACCCAGTCATATTTATTCATCAAGATGAACAAGCAAGCCCAGTGCACTTGTAAAATAGACTGTATTATACCAAACATGGTCATACTGTATTACACCTTCCTTCATATCACCCAGAATTGAATCTCATCAAGCTGATATGGGCAAGTGTCAAGAATGGCATTTCTGAATATAATGTGATGTTCAGAATGGAAGCATTACTGTAATTTATGGTGAACAAATTGCTTCTGTTACAAATGAGGACTGGAAGTAAAATTTGTGAGCTTTTAAATAAATTTGAAGATCAGTAATTTCAAGTAAAGGTTTATTGGACCATGGTAAACATAAATGTGGGAAGTGAAATGGACAGAAATAGTGCCAGTGATGGAAGCAATACTGAAACCGCAAGTGATAATAAATCGACAGACACTTCCAGCGGAAGTGAAATAGATGTGGATACAGAACATGATGAAACAGTGGGAGGGGCATTCTTTAAGAGATTTACTATGCCTAGCAATAGTGACAGTGAATCATCCATATACTTCTATCAAGCGATTAACATACTGAGTTATATGAAATATGCAGTTATGTGTGTAATTATTGGAAGGGCTTGTAAAAGCTTTCTTAACAGGAATACTACAATTTATGATAAGACTGTATGTTTCACAAGGCTTGCATTGTACAATATCCACACTTACACTCTCCTATGTATGCTTGAACCTAGTCCTTGCCACCTTTCACTACAGCGCTCTTCCTGTCCTGCACTTAAATGAGTGTTCTCCACAGTTTGCACAAGGTGTACCCAAAGATTCTGACTTTGTCCTCAAGACAACGAAAGCAATGTAAAAAGGAAACCTGCAACACCTGAAATCTTTCTGATGTACAACATACAGGCAGACAGGGCAAAAAAATATGGTGTATCTAGGGAGTGACATAGGATAATTGTGCTGACATCAAATGCTAGATAGGGAAAGCAGATTCCATCTTCATTAGCATGTGGCAAGTCCTATCGTGAAACGATCTCAGAATAAAGCTCAAGAAGAGAATTACAAAGTGCTGTGTCCCCTCCACCCTAGTAAATACTGTACAGCCCTATATATTTTATTACTACAGAAAAGAGAATCCGAAGTTTCTAGATGTGGATATATAACAGGAAATTGTACAATTCCTGTGGGTTATTTTCATGTCAAACTAACAGACATAGGTCTTGTGCTGACAAAGGGATAAGAAAGGGCTACGAGTAGAAAGGAAGCAGCTATGGCCTCAATTAAGGTACAGCCCCAGCATATTACTGATATGAAATTGTGAAACCACAAAAAACACCTTCAGGGCTGCCGACAGTGGGTACCCCCACAATGAGCTGTCGACCACAGCTTATCAAACAATTAAAACTCAAGAAGCTGAAATACATGCATCACATTATGAGGACTCCTAAAAAGGACAGTCTGTTACAAGTAATATTTTACGGAAAACATTTAGGCAAAAGGGGACTTAGAAGAAGACGGACATCTTGGATCAATATTTTGAAGAATGGGTTGGAGCTCTTTGACACTTAACAAAAGGAAGATAGCCATGCTCCGGCCTAAATCTGGGTAGGATAAGGTAGCAGTAACAGAGATGAAACCAGCCACCCGATGCCATGCAGTAGAGGGACTTTGAACAATAATAGCTCCTATATATTGTCCCCTTCAAAAGTGGTAAAAATCATTTACTGGAGAATATTTTATTTCTACTGTGTGTTGGAACATTATTTCGTGAACCAGGAAGGGAGTTTTAGCACATCGAGTCGACTAGAACCAAACACCAGGTGTACGGAAATCCCAGCCAAGGGCGAGCAAGAGGGAGAGAGCAGATACCGCTAGCCAAGTAACCTTCAAATCAGCCGTGAATACCACGTGATCAGGCGAAATGTGTGTCAAATGCTCGATCGATATTAGTAAAGTTATATGATGTCTGACTATGGCAGCCAATCAAGTGATCAATTTGGTGTGAAGTTAATGAAGTGACCAATCGTGTATAATGAAAAGACGCACCCCTGTCTTGAGACGGTGAATTATGGATTTTCCTAAGGAAACTTTACTCTGAATTTTCTACCTCTGAACGCGACGAGTGGGAATTTATTCTGACTTCAACTACAGACGTTAAGAGACGCACTTTGCTCACTGGGGAACTTCGTCTTATTTAGAGCTACCAACATCTTGCAGATAGCAGTTCAGACATTCACGGATTCTACTTACAATCAACTGAAGATATTAAAAGATAAGTTGCTTTTCCATCTCGTCAAACAGCGGTGTGTGTTTTGGACTTGTCTCAGACTTAATTTTCAGTTTCAGCTTTCACAAGAACTTCTACAGAGGAGATCATTGGTTCGAGTGCAAGTCAGGATGCCTGTCTTCCTACGAGATGAATGGTATAGTTTCCAGCGCGCCAGCATGTCCTCAATGAACGAGTAGAATGTAAAGCAGCTCAGACGGGCGAGACCAGGATCGATGGTGCGTAACGTGGTAATGCACTAGGTCATCAGCCCGAGTTCTATGATCGACAGTCACCACCAAGTAATATTTAAACATTGTTATTCTTTCTTCCTATTTGTAAATGTAAAGTGTAATGATATAGCCTCTACTTATTTGCTTAGAAGAATTTCTATTAGTTAGAATTTTTTCCACCTCTTCTTTCTTGGTGAAGGTAGTTTGGGAATGTGTGAGTATTTTGAACCTATTAGCTTGTTTGAGTGGATGTCATCAAGAAATGTTTCAACTGTCCCGAGTTCATTGTGGCAGGAGAAATAAAAGTAATACGAGCTCAACGTTAAACTAGGACTATTTGAATAATTTTTATACTTGAATTGAGATCAGATGGGACAGTAATTTCGTGGATTCCATTATATCAGAGTTCATTCCTCGATTATACGACGTATGGTTGGATTCCGAGTGCGATAGAGTCATCTGAGATATTATTGTGCAGTAGCTCCCGCATGTATGATCTTGCGCGGCCAGGGATGATAATAATAATAAAAATAAATTAACCTAATTATCGCGTAAAAGAACACCTAAGGTCATGAGCATAATAATTATTATTGAATAAGGTTGATGTGCGCTCATTTATATTAATTTAGGCCTGGGAAATGGCAGTATCTGACCGATACATTTATATATATTTGTGCTGTGCTATTATAATTATTTGACTGGTAGATGGATATTATTGAACTTAGCAGATAAGTTGTGCATCCATTATTGAGTCAATTTAAGAAGAAAATATGTTACCTGACGTAATTTCTTCGTTGTGAGCGCAGATTAATTGAGGGCCACAATTATGGTGGAAAGGTAAAAATAAATACCGCAGCTCATGAACCGCGTGCGCGGAATGTTAATTCTGACCTGTGTTTAAGCAATTTTGTCGATTTTCGGATGATTTTTGTTCGTAAATTTTTCCTGAACATCGTCGTATAACTGAGTTCTTCAATAAAGTGATAATCATTGCTCTATCACATCTCAAGTTGATGAGAGGAAGTCCCCACAATACTGTCATCATGAGAATATTTTCCCTGACTTTGACTAAACATGAAAATAATAATCAAGGGCTAGCATTCGTGTAAATATGTATATAATATTTCCGTGTATCTTTGTGTGAATGTAGTGTGTGTGATTTGTCTGTATTTTGCTTATTGTAATTTTACAGTCCATATTTATGATGATGCTCTTCGTTGTTTCGTGGAATTTTTGGCCAATTTTATGCCAACTTTAGTGGTTCATTATTTGACAGAATTTAAACCTTTAGTGAATTTTATTCGTTTTTAAAGGAAGAATAGGGTCTTAACTAGCGAATACATATAAATAAGTATAGGCCATGTCAGTCGATTGAACTCACAAAATAGAAGTTGTAAGAGTAATATAACTAATTATTTCCAATCAATGGGTAAATGTAGGTTAACACGATGTCAAATTCCAAATTATTGTGTGAAGATCAACTACTGAATAATTATAAAAAGGAATTTATTAACTAGTTTAAAGGACAAGGAAGACGATTCAACCATAATTTCATGGGAGAAATTTTTTTTTATTTAATTTTCAGAAAGGAGTGAAAATGATCATTTTCGAACTCGATTTGAGTTAAGTCCATTGAGGAAGGAAATTTTATTTTCAAATCATTTAATTATTAATGGAAGAGATAATCTCAAATTAATTATTATTTATCATTTAATTAATTTTCAACTAAAAATCTAAATATTATATTTACAGATTCAGGCATTTGCTGTTCCATTTATCGATGGAGTGTCCATGTTGATAACGACATAAAAGAAGACGAGTTACATGAAAATTCCTAGATTTTGTAAATTATTGTAGAATTTGAGAAGAGCAGTAGTTGTAATAAATGTGTGAAACCTATTTAGCTTTCTCTCATTTGCCACTAGTTCATCATCTATCCCTGCACTTAAAATTTTCGCACAGCCGATAAGCGAACGATCTACCCCCTGGAGATCGTCGCTCACCGGCCGAGCTGAGCCCGGCATGACGGGTGCAATATTAACTAGCATACAATTTTGAACTACATGAAGATAATACGAAAATCACTTCAAAATATTGGAAATCTCACTATACATCTTTCCAAGAGCCTTCAAAATGTCTGCTTTAAAATGAGGTGCTCTATGAAGTCTATTCAGCAGTTTGTTAAATTTCCCTTATCAGAAAAAAATAACCAAAATATTAGATTACTTCAAATGTGTTCACCTGTGTTTCTCTTGGCTCTGCCAACTCTGATTTCAGTTCTTCTTTCAAATGCATCTCTTCTGATAGAATTTTGTAACTGTCCTGTGGAAAAGTTAATATATTAGGCAAATTTTTCAGACATATCTGGAAATGTAGTTATATATGAGTGGGCTTAACAATTCATCATTTACTAGTAAATGAGAGAGTTTCAGTTTCAAAACTTCATTATCATCTGTCAGAAAATTTCCATGTCGAGTATCCATAAAAGCATGACAACTAAGAGACCTTCAGGAGTGGAGAAATGTCCTGTCTGAATGCTCAGAGATAATTTTGAAGAGTTGAACAATTACATAACCTTCTAAAATAACCCAAATGATCAGGAAAATGTATAGACATACTTACAAATAATATGCTCATTATAAACAAACCAATTCTGAAATATTAAGAATTTCACAATTTATCACTGCTATCTTTCACATCCTGTTCAGACAAATAACTCAGCAGGAAATATGTATCATACATATTTCCTCTTGTACAGTATATGAAGTGCTTAGCCTGGAGACAGGGAGGATCCTCGATAGCTCTACCTTCAGCTGCCATAGAGAGCTAAGTGTCACTGAGGAAGCAAACTAAGGAATTCAAGAGTAAGGTAAGAATTTTTTCATTGATTTCCTCTTCCAGCCAGACACTAGCTGTTACATACCAGTCTCTCATGATCACTGAACTGTACACACAAACTACCTATGTGGACATCAATTTCACACCTATTCCTATAGGATCTGGCTGTATTAGGAATGGTGTTAAAAATACTGCTCATAGCAGTCACTTTCATATTGTAAGTGTGAAGGATGAGACTGAGACCCAAAATACAAGCGACAAACTTGTTCTGGGCCAATCCAGAGGACATCAGGCATTGAGCAAACAGGATCTCACCAGGGATGGATTAGGGCAGGCCACCTCATATGAAATTTCGAAAGGAAGTTATCAAGGACATAAGCCCTAAACAACATGAACCATACAAACAATTATTACTATAGGATATCTGCAATATCATAGAGGGCCTGTATTCATGAAATCAGTGCTCCTTGTGAAAGCGTGAGAACATATGGTCAGCTGAGAGGGATATTGCTATATGCTTTACGTTGCACCAACACAGATAGGTCTTTTGGTGACAAAAGGATAGGAAAGACCTAGGAGTGGAAAGGAATGGGACCATGGCCTTAATTAAGCTAGAGCCCCAGCATTTGCCTGGTGTGAAAACAGGAAAACAGGGAAAACCAACTTCAGGGCTTCCAACAGTGGGTTCGACCCACTATTTTCTGAATACAAGCTCACAGCTATATGACCCTAACTGCATGGCCACTTGCTCAATACAAAAAGTCAGATTGTTATCTCAAGAACGCTAGCCCTATGTTCAGCATATGGCTGCACTAATCAGTGTAACTAATCCAAGGATACATTTTGTTTTAACTAAGTGTTACTGAATTATAACCGACATTGTTTTTGTAATTACTGTTCGATATCAAACCTATTTTAATGTTTAAACAAAGGAAGTGCTGTGAGGCACAGTTATTATTCATTTGATCATGTTTCTGATTTTGTTTTTAAAGACCTAGGAATTAACTCAACAATGGTTTGTGAGGATGAAAAGAGACAAAGGTCTGCACTGTCTTTAAAATTGCCTCCATATTTCGATATTTTGGGGGGTAAAACATTAACATTTTCAACATCTTGTAATTTTTCTGTCGGTTACGGGCTAAAAGCTATAATTTAGCTAAATTTCAATTTTCTAGCTCGTCTGGCAGATTATGCCGCCATCTTGATATGGGGGGAATGAAAAATTAGGATTTTCAGGAAACTTTTAAACCCATGAAACCTATAGGTTATCATTTAGGATAAATATATCTGAATGCGTTCTTATGATAAGCCCCAAATTTGAGACTCCCAGCGAGGCCTCTCAGAGTATTTTTAAAATTTTCTAGTCTTCTAGGGATCCTAAAGTTTTAAGTTTCTAGGATGCCTGGAAGTGCCTCATTAATTCACGTCAATTTTAATTTGTATAACTTATATATACAGTACAGTGTACTACATATATTGATCGTTCCAAACTGACTTTCATTTATTAATATAGGTTATATTTGATCCCCTTCCCTAGGGGTTCTAGGGTCGTCTTACCCCACAGCATATTTTACAGATAGTAGGTAATATTTGTACGCCTCCCACCCCAAAGTGGGCCGAACTTGTATTTTAAAAATATCCTGAATGACACTATCCATCTCAGCAAGCCGGCGAAGTATGGATTTGACACTATTTTAGGTTATTTTCATACATCATTAACACCCCACCCCAAAGGGGGCTGAAGGTGGACTTAAAAAATTCCGGAATGTCAATATTCACCTCAGCGACTGCGAAATTTATAGATTCATCACTGTTGTGGATTATTTTTATATATCACTCCTCCTCGGACCCCCCACTCCAAAGGGAGCTGAAGTTGGACTTTAAAAATTTCTGGAGTGTTACTATTCATCTCAGCGACCGCCAAATCAATGGATTCAACACTATTATTGATTATTTTTATATATCACTCCCCCTTGCCGCCTTCATGAAGGGGGCTCACTTGGACTTTTAAAAGATCCGGCGTGTCACTATTCATGTCAGCAAACTCGGAAACTATGTATTCAACACTGTTTTCTATTACTTTTATATATAACCGCCCTGCCCCCCACCCCTAAGGGTGCCAGGCATGGCTTACCCTCACAGTGCTTGTCTCCAGATAAGTTATGAGTATACCAAATTTCTTTGATTTTGCTCGAGTGTTTTAGGAGGAGATGTCATTTACATACAAACATTCATTTATATATATATATAGACTGAACATGAGGATCTAATAGAGTCCTATAAGGGTATAAATCTTGGTAGAGCACAAGCACTGACACATGTGGATTGGTGCAGTGTAATGAGTCTACATGAAACATATCCTTATCATCATGGTTGAACCACACCCACCCCAAAGACTATACATACATATTTAAATACGTGCATCAAAAAGAAAAATGAGGCGTAGATCCCCGACCAGCAAGGGCGAACGACGCAGTCCTGAACTGGAAATGTCCCTCTTACCAATGCAATTCAAGTTAATGACTAACACTACTATGAGTAAAAATCCACATAAATACTAAATGAGGGTTTATTGAAATATAATGCAAATCAAATACACCAATTAACGGAAAATACCAGCATTGAAACAGGGCAATACATACATGTTTGATGTCGACCCAAGTGGAAAACGTGTCAACATTGTGACCTCATCAATTCTTTTAAACACCAGGCATAGTTATTCATATCATGTTTCCATTGAATAATCAATGACCTCGCAACATAATGCTGTGATGTTAATATCTTTTGCATGGGATTAATTTGATCATTCCATTGGCGAGAAAAAATTCAATCCAAGCGTGAGCGTCTGTTACCCTTTTATATCATTTTTCAATAATTCCTCTCGTTAAAAGATTCCCCACACCAAGGAGCAGATAAAATAATAATAATAATAATAAATTAAACCTCAGAGTGTACGCCCAAGGAAGATTTCATCAAAGGGCAGAGAGAAAGCTCTCTGGACCAGTGAATGGAATTCCAATCTCAAAGAATAACATGGGCCTGCACACGCCCACGAAAGAAACGAAATAACATGGCGCCCGCCAGGTCACAAACGACCAGGACGGACACCAAACAAATAAACGACATCGCACCCAAGAAATAACAAGGCACGGTAAAGAAATAAATAGAAATCAATTTACCTGATCGACACGTCATCCTCATTCATCCTCACATTCATTCAAACAAACAGCATTTTTGCCCTCCTAGGCAAACAATACCAGCAGATTGGTATGAGTAAATAAATCAAGGCAACTCGTACAGTGCAAGTCATCATTTCACAAATTAGGTCTCACAATAATTATAGATACTTGGCTCAGCCAGTGCAATTGGCAGCAGGACGTTCGTGACCCCACGGTCAAACGTAGAACCATCACACACACACTGCGTACGACCAGAATGGATTTCCCAGCCGACACGCAGGGCATACCTCAAAACGATGGCAAATATTTCATAGCGAAGCTCATCAAAATAAACAGAGACTCAGCTATTAATGCACCACAATCACGTCCACAACAGACACACCAACCATTCTCGCCCTGAGTACAAAGATGCGTATCGGTCGGCCATTATACGAAGAAAAGAATAAAGAAAACAGAATGCAGAAATAGTATCATTTCAAACTATTAGGGTACCTTCAATATCAATCATGAAGGCATGATAAAGAAGGTCTGCTTTAAATCTATGAAACACCCATTTGAAATGTAAAAATGCCACTCCTGTGTGTGAGGGCTCCATGATTAAATTAGCATGCATGAAGACAACAAGATTCTCTCCAAGGAGATGATATTAAAAGAGTCTCGCCGAAATAATGATCCTTCGTGCTCGCGACTGAGGGAGCTGCCCTCTATCGATTGAAAGCCGAAATTCATAAGTCACTTGAAGCGAGGCAGATACATATTCTTTGAGACATGGGTAAAATCATTTTAGAGAACATGCTACATTAGCATGTTTCATGGTTGAGATGCACAGTATGGAAGACTTGACACATTTATTGTTCTTTGCCTCAGTGCTTAGACATTCCTGTTTTCCTGTAGGTGACAGCTCAAAAAATCTGCAACAGGCCACAATTATTATTATTATTATTATTATTATTATTATTATTATTATTATCATCAATATTCTGAATGGCTAAATTAAGATGAGAAGGAACAATCCTTGAACATTTTGCTTCATGCTTATTCTAATAGCAAGACTCTTCCTTAACCTGGATCCGCCCAGCGTGCCATATATGGCACGGCAAACTACACCGTTTTCTTGGACTCTTATTATTGAAACTGCACGCACTGTTTTGTTTACTACAATATTGCCGTGTTCAGAGAAGACTCGCCGAACATCTTATGTAGTTTATTTTAGTATATCGTACTCATTGGTACGATGCAGCTACATAAAAAAGAAGTCTTGTTTTCACGAGTGCCACTAATAGCTGCACCCTTTGAAGTAAGTAATTCCTGGTTTACTTCTATAGTTATTTATATGGAACCAGTTGTGCTATATTTTTTTCTAACCTCCTTATATGTATGAGGATTAGCTAAGATATGTCTTGGTGATGATAGGTGTCCTTTCATTTGAAGTAGAAATTTGGTGGTACTTATCTGGCACGCTGGGCGGAAGTGCTGTCTTTCTGTCCGGTATAACTCGGCGTATAATTGTTATAGTTCCGATTTTCCTGTCCGTTCATTAAACTTTTCTTTATCAACCTAGCAACGCACGATAGTGTAGGCTGTAAATCATGTGATTTACTTTAACAAGTTTTAATCACACAGTAAGTATTTCACATAAAATTGACACTACGTTGCGGTTTACTTGTTGAAATGTATCTTTTATGCAGTTTTTCATCCTGTCTTTTCATATGCTTCACATTTATGGGTTCATACATTTTTCTAAGAGAATTTCATTGTGAGAAGTACTCAACTGTTTGGAAAAATATGAACTTTCCGACGTAGAACAGGTATTTATGGAGCCTCCAGACACTGCAGTTTTGTCGGATGATGACAGCGGAGATGAAACTGGAGGTGGCTTCGCCGATAATTTACCTGGTAGGTACCCAGCTTCAGCGAGCTAATGCATAATGCATGGCAGCTGAAACACACATCTCGAGAAGACATTTTTCACCTTGATTTTCAACGAGCAATTGTCCAGACTTATCTTAAATGCTACAAAGCTGCTCCCTTGTTCAGTAGATCTCATTGTTTTGGTCATAACGCAGTACAGGAAGTTTGGTACGATGGAATGCATCACTGGCTTTCTATAATTCCAGGAGCGAAGAGAAAATTGCCTTGCTAGGCCTAGAACCTAATGTACAAAGTGCAATGTAGATTTATATGTAGACTGTTTTACTTATTATCACTCGCACAAAGGTAATAAGTAGTCTGTACTTGCCTTTCAGAACATCACCGTTAGTGCAGTACTCACACAAACAGGTGACTTATCTCTGTACATACCGCTGCTATAATTCCTCATACAGACTGATTGTCTCAAGAGGTAATAAGTGATTTGGGTAACTTGTGATATTTTAGCATTATTATTTAAAATATAAATTCATTTCCTCATATTATTGACAACTCAGGTCATTTACTACCCCGATAAAATCATCCCTAGCACCAAAAATCTAGGTATTTTTAATAGTTCCGGAACAACATTACTTTTGTAATATATGCAAATATTAAAAAAATTTGTATACTGATGATTTACAAGAGAAAGTATTGATAAAGGCATATCTGTAAGCCAAATGCGGAATAAGATCCAAATTCTCATATGTGAATATATGTGCCATATATGGCACGGGCCTTTTCTCGGAAGTTATATGTCGAATAAATAAAATTAAAACTTTTCTGGGATCTTCATATGCACATTATCCAATGCTAAGAGTTGCAAGATGATTCTCAAAAAATAAAATCTTGGGCGGATCCAGGTCTGGGGCTGACGGAACAAAAATCACCATCAAGGAGGTGAACTAAAAGTGAACCAACACTCAAATCAGATAGCATTTTTGTATATCATGTAATAAACGCAATAAACTGATGATTGTTTATAAGAGTGCATTTAGTATTTTGTACTGCATAAATAATGGAGGAATCTTCCAGACAACTTCAGACCATGCTGCCAATAGAGGCAAACATGGACACTGCACTAATGCAATTGTATTCTTTGAGTACAAGAAGAAATGTCTTGTTAAAGGAATAGATACATACATACATCTTCATTTTATTAAAGGAATAGGTACATATACACACACACACACACACACACACACACACACACACACACACACACACACACACACACACACACACACACACACACACACACCCCTTCATTATAGACTTATTCCTTTTGGTATTCAGTCTGCAGGCCTTTGTGAATGTACTAATCACCACTATATCTCTTATCCTTAAATCATTGAAAACTGAGTCCAATCATCATCACCTTGGTCTCCCTGCATTCCTGTTACCCTCCATGGCAGACACCATCATTCTCCTAGGTAACCTATCCTGCTCCATTCTCCTCACATGACCCCACCAAAATGTGCTTCATGACTACAGCTCCATCCATTGAGTTCATTCCTAACTTAGCCTTTATATCATATCAAGTACACTCCTGCCGTTGTTCCCAACTGTTTTACCAGCAACCATTCTAAGTAAATTCATGTCTGTTACTTCTCAGATGTGAATATTTTATCCCGAGTCCACCCAGCCTTCTCCGCTGTAAAGCAAAGTTGGTCTGAAAACATGCCTATGTAAAGATAGTTTTGTCCAGGAGCTTACTTCAGTCTTCCAGGATACAGTTGATTGCAACTGTGGGCAGACTGCATTACCTTGATTCAAGTTCATTTACTATATTACCAGCCTGGGAGTACACACATCCTAAAGCTATGAAATTATCTACCTGTTGCAACTTCATATCCCCAATCTGACATTCAATTATCTTGGATGTCTTACCTACTGACATCAATTTAGTCTTAGAAAGGCTAATTTTCATACCATACTCATTGCAACTATTTTCAAGTTCCAAGATAGTACAATGCAGGCTTTTGTCACAATCTGCCATTAACATAAAGTTGTCAGCATATGACAGATTGCTTACTAAACTTTCACCTTACTGTATACCTTCCTGCTGCATTACACCTTTTAGCAGATGATCTATGTAAACTATGATCAACAAAGATTTTTCAAAATTCTGGCCAATACAGAAAATACGATCCTGACAGCCCTTTATGACCAGGAACCACACTGCCTTCATCCTACTTCCTCTGAACCACTGATTTCACCCTCCCTTCCAAGATGCCAGTGAACACCTTGCCTGGTACAGTGATTATTAAAATACCTTGATAATTGTTGCAATACTTCCACTTTCCTTGCTTAGAGGTAGGTGAAATTACAGCTTTCATCCAATCTGAAGGTACCTAACTAACACTCCATGATAATCTTATTTTCTAAAGCCATTTCAATCCTTCCTTCACAATATACATTATCATTTCAGGTCTAATTCATTTATTCCTGCTGCTTTATGAAATTGGAGTTTACCAACCATCCTCTCCAATTCCTTAAGAATTATTTCACTAAACATCATTGCCCTCTTGAAACAAGAGTTGGGAAACAATAGGGATTGCAAGTAATATATGACACAACGATGTTGCAGAAAATATACTATGTTCTATGTCTGAGAAAATTATTTGTGAGCACTAATTTGAAGAGTATGATGTACTTCAAGAATGGGCTAGATGGTATTGTTGAAGAAAGACATTATGAAGGGGCTATTGGTAAAGGCTACATTCTACCTCATCGGGGTGTAACTATGCGAATTAGGAGCATATTCGACGCATCCAGTAAAAGGAAGTGGAACTTGTCACTGAATAACTGTATGACAAAGGTCTGAACTTAATCAAACTTATTCCCTCTGTTCCGTTCAGCTTTAGAGAGAGGTCAGTGGGTGTGATCTCGGACATAAGAAAGGCATTCCTACAAGGGTCAGTAAAGAGGGTTGATCAATTTCTGTGGTGGGAAGATCATACTCATACGAGCTTCAAGGTCTTTCATCATAGCCGAGTGGATAGGAAGGTGGCATGCATTTTTCAGGGACAGAAGACTCTGTCTCCCCAGTACTGGGGCTGCTAGGTCTTGTCACAAAAAAGTTACAAAATTCATAACAAACCTGCAACAAGTTGAAGTATTTTATCCATCTTTGTCCCCATTGATTTCTCCTGTCCTGTGTCTCTGATGCCAAAAGTTCTGTTGCAAGACACTTGGGAGCAGAAAATAAGTTGGGACACAGAGGTACTATTAGAAACAAAAGGCATCTTCCTAAAGTAGAATGAACAATTACCTCGATAAGCTTGTATCACTACACCGATACGATTTACCTTGGCTGACTCTAAGGAAGTTTTATTAACTTCATACATTCTGTGATGCTAATAAATATGCTTATGTTGCAGTCATATCGTCGAGAAGAACGCATCACAATGAAATCAGTCTGCAGATAATATTTGCAAAAGGTAGGGTAGCACCATTTAAGAGAACTACAACACCTTGACTAGAATTACTTTCCTGCAATATTGGTGTTTGAATGTTAAAAACTATAAAAGCCTCAGGCTCGATGTGCACTGCTATCTTTGGACACTGCATTCATAGGGATAAAGAAGGGAGTCTGCACAAAATACAGTGAAGGAAATACTGACTTTCTCCCACAGAGCAGAGTGGCAGCATTTACAATGAAGACTTTATCCAGCTGATTTGCCTTCACAAGGTTGTAACGTGGATGAGTCTTAGAGGAATCCAAGTGGTGGGAAGGTCCCGGTGAAGCTGGGAGAAGAAAAGTGGTCTTGCAGAGAAGTTGCTGTGTAAGAAGAGGAAGTTAATCGTGAAAGAGATAAGGAAACTGTGACTTATGCTGTCCCCTATGGGGAGCCTCCTTGGTATCTGGAATAATCTTCTTCTATATCAAGATTGCCACAATAGTCACCTGGTTGTTTCAGTTTACTAATAACAAAAGAAGGAATGTGAGAGAAACACTTGTGGGAGAGACAATGATGGATGAAGTAAAGGCATCAGGAAGGTTACTCATTTGATTAGTTCAAGAAGAAATTTCTGGGGGAGAAGGGATTTCCAGCCGGAAATCATTTTGAACAATATAAAACTGTGAAGGAAATTTGTCAGTATATTGATAGGAAAGATAGTGAGGACTTCATGTGCCCTATAGTAATAACAAGTAGTCATCATCTGGTGCAACTTCTAATTAATGAGAAACATGTTAGAACATTACCCATTGCCACTCGCATGTTACTGTTGCACTTGCGAGAAAGTTTTTCGGTTATACAACCAGGATGAAGGAGCAGCTAGGCCATGCTGTCAAGATGTGCGAGATGAAAAACGGCACAAAGCTAAGAAGGCAGATGCTGATTCTGGACCTCTATCAGAAAACAGAATAGATGCTGTGGTATTTGAGGTGACAACTGTAGACCTTGCTGGATTCTTGTTACTGAATGTACGTAAAAAGGAAGGGGTGGATTATGCTCTTTACATTTGCCAAGGATAGGGCAGTGCACTTGGAACTGGTCAGCAATTTTGTAATGAATGGATTTTTACTGAGTTTTCAATGGTTCGTCACTCGATGAGAAAGACCAAAAGTGTCTACAAAAACAACGGAACAAATTTCACTGGTACAGATAATTTATTTTGAACTGTCAACTAAAACCAGCGAATACATTATAGGATTAACACTCCTACAGCAGGCTGGTGGGATGGTTGGTGGCAAAACCAGATTCAGGTAGTAAAGAGAAATTTGATATATGTCCTCGGGAGAGCTTCACTGTGTTATGAAGAGATGACGACCCTACTGTGCGAGTTAATTCCCGTCCTCTTACCTACTTGCCTGAGAAGCCTCAAGATCTCATTCAACTTTCACCTTGAAGTATTTTGCAAGACAATGTCTGCAGGGAATACTAGATTTAGATCAACTGGATTCTGTGAACTTATCAAGGAGATTTTGATTTTTACTATAGTTGCAACAAGATTTTGAGAAGAGTACCTAAGTCAGTTGATCCAGAGCAGAATAAGATGTCTACAAACACTGGAGAAGGTGATGTGGTGCTGGTTGCAGTTGATGGGAAGAACTGGATCGACTGGCCATTAACACGGGTGCTGGAAGTATATCGTGGGAAAGAATTGGAAGAGTTGGGAGGCTAGAAACATTGTGAGGTGAGATGACTAGTCCAAATCAGTGACTTCTGAAACTGCGAAGGATGATGCTGACGACTGTCCCATTACTTTCACTTGCATGAACAACTAACTCATCAGACTCCTCAAAGTGGTATTATGACAGTACGTCTACTGTTTCATGTGAATATAAAAACTGATTAAATCTAAGTGATTAACAATAAATGTGAAGTTGCTTTCAGTTAGAAAGAAAGTTTCTTGCAGGCTACGTGCTTTAGGAATTAAGACTGTAAGAAATTCTGAAGAGATATCTCCCTCATTAATCCTCCTATCAAAATAGTGTACATGAGCAGAAAGTTTTACAAATAGATTTCCAATGAAGTTGGTAGATTTCAAATAAGGTTGGCCATGTATATATCTTTTGAAGCCTCCGTGGCTCAGACGGCAGCACGTCGGCCTCTCACCACTGGATACCGTGGTTCAAATCCTGGTCACTCCATGTGAGATTTGTGCTGGACAAAGCAGAGGCAGGACAGGTTTTTCTGTGGGTACTCCAGTTATCCCTGTCATCTTTCATTCCAGCAACACACTCCATACTCATTTCATAGCATCTATTACTCAGTAATATAAATCACTTTGGGAGTTGTGATTCCATCGTAATACCAGCCTATATCTGATTCATTCATTACATCCCTGACCTGGTCAAAGACTGGAAAACAGATTGTAGGTTTTCATTTTCATGTATATTTTTTGGGAGAGTAAAATCACTCTTTCACTCCTCACATAAATCCCCAGTCACTTCACGGATGGTGAAATGATATTGAACTTAAACAATATCCATTTATAAGAGGATTCTAAATGTGGGTTCAAATACATCCAGTATTTTTTCAACTACAAGAACTCAAACAACAACAAAAAGGAAGACAAGACCCCTGAGCTAAAAAATATTTAGATATCATTATTACACGTGAAATGGAAAATTGTAAAAAATGCTGTTAAAATAATCAATATATAGATACATAGTTGTTACAATTTTACTTATATAGACAACAGTCATTACTAACATGCATGGCTTATTATTCTATGGACTAGAATGATGCAGCTTACCATGTCAATATATCCTGTCCTACCAGATTCTTCTCTAACTAGTGCAATGTTTTCCCCAGAAATTTTGTCAGCTGTACTAAAACGGATATGAAAAAAATTCTATTTATTCTCCTCACGGCATTCACATTAACAGACAGGTAACATTAACTGCAAAATTGGACTATTTTAGTGTTATTACCCTGAACAAGACACGGAGGATTTTGAACTTCTAGTGTTGTTCTGCTCATTGCTGTGGAGTGCCATACAGATTTGTAACGGTATGCAAAACTGCTAAACATATGAACTCCTATGTAATTATGCTGAAAATAATGACTGATCATTTAACTAAACAGTTTTTTTTTTGCTAGGGGCTTTACGTCGCGCCGACACAGATAGGTCTTATGGCGACGATGGGATAGGAAAGGCCTAGGAGTTGGAAGGAAGCAGCCGTGGCCTTAATTAAGGTACAGCCCCAGCATTTGCCTGGTGTGAAAATGGGAAACCACGGAAAACCATTTTCAGGGCTGCCGATAGTGGGATTTGAACCTACTATCTCCCGGATGCAAGCTCACAGCCGCGCGCCTCTGCGCGCACGGCCAACTCGCCCGGTCTAAACAGTTTTACAGTATGTAATTAATGCATATCCAGGTCATGTTAGCTGGGCAGTCTGTAAACACGGCAGGGCACTACACCCACTTAAGAGGTCTTAGGGAAAGCACTGTAGTTGAACATATACTTACTACAATTCTTTTATCACATTAACATCATGAACTGCCCTATCACTCTAAACCCCTAGACTTGCTCCTAAACTAAATCAATGAAATCCTGCAGGAATTCATTTCTAAAAAAATAACATTCCTTCAGTTGTGGTATATTTCACAGGACATTAGTACAGCTGTTGCAGCACCTACAGCCACAAAATCAGGTCAGGTGATACCAGTGTTTTAATATCATGGTGGAGATAGAGGTGGTCAACTAGTTTGCCATTAACTGGTTTTTAAATGCTGTATAAGGTGACTTTTCATTTCAATGCAGTGCTTAGCCACCTCACAATCCACACGAGCCCTGCAAATTCCTCACCCTAACAGGGAATAAATTTAGTACTCCACTAGATTTATCCATCGGTACAATTTCAAAAGCAACATTGAGGAAGCCTTAAGAGTATTGTGACAGTGAAAAATCCAATTACTAAAGTTGACCATCAATGTTACAAAATCTTATCAATCAGGAGAAAAGATGAGTAAAATCAATAATAAGCAAGCTCCCCATATAAACGTAAATTTTAATCTGTTGGAAAATAATATAGAATTATCAATACTGCATTAATGGCCTAAATCCCCACATCATGATTTTAGGCAAAAAGGAACCGACCAATCACAATCAGTAATGTTATTATGAACAGTAACCTAAATGTCACTGTAGTAGTTTTACCTAATGAAGAAAAAATCCATAGCAATGATAGGATCCCAAATCAGCACTCAGTTTCAGGTACTGATATCTCAAACTCATTAGAAATCTTACTGGGACCTTTTAGGTAAGATAAAGGTGCCCATTCTCTAAAGAATAGGGCCTGCTCAGTTAATTTACACTGAAAATAATTAGTGGTATGTAACCAATCATCAGTGAGGAAAGTAACGGGAAACTACCTCACTCCTCATTTCCCTAGTACACCTCTTCAGTGATGCCTAGGCCATCTATGACACCTGATGGCAGAGCTATTGAGGATGCCACCAACGGAAGCACTGACGGACTGAACATACATACAACCAATCATTAAACTATCTGTGGGGAAAAATAATGAATACAAGGTTCCAATGCCTACAATTATCCACTATTTCCAATAACAATGCATGACATCCAGCATATAATATAATATGGTTGATGGTTTGGTCCGCCCTGTCAATATATTTTCAGTTTCTAATTTTATACAATTATTTCACACTTGTACAAGTTTCAGAAGTCCCAACTCTGTTCATCAGCAATTTGTACATCATAAATCAATATTCCCCACATCTTATGATCTAACATTATTCAGCTATAAATTGTCAATATATAACATAGCTTTTAATACATACATACATAATGATCATTTCCTAATAATGTTTGTTGTAATGGAACACTTTAAAACACTTATAAAAAGTTCAACTGGTTATTCTTATGTTATGTAACACTTTAAAACATGTACCAAAATGTCTGATTGTTTCCTTAGAAAATTCGATGAGCGATAAAATGTTTCTTGCTACTGTTCGTTCCTTTGTAGTCCACTTAAGCAAAGACCTATAAAAAATTAACTATTGTACTACCAACATTAACATTATTGTTTGTTATTATTAGAACACTTTCTAGAATGAACTGGTGTACAACTGAATTATTTGACTCGTTAAGATCTAAATGTGTAATTCATTATATCACGTCACATGGAATCTTGCTATGTAGGTATTGGACTTGGAATTTCGGCAGAGCGGAACAAACCTCCCGTTATGTCCTTGGAATCGCAGCTATTATTTGCTCTTCTTATCGTAAATTATCAAAGCGGAGGAAGACTACCCACTCATCAGATTAACACTCAATGATTCTATGTCGTGCAAATTAGCTTTAAAGATTTCAAAGCACTAAGATGACGGATATTGTTCCCGCAAGAGGCTAATGTATTTGAGAACCTTTAATACAATCACGATGATAAAGGATTTAATATGCCAACTTGAAACCAGTAGGCAAACCCTCCAGAACCTGAGCTACTCAGACTGCCATTTTTTGTGACAAGAGCTACAAAGCAAAGAGAGATGAAGAGAAACCCACTTCTGCTTCAAAACCTAACAAATCAATTCAGTTTTCAGACATGGTGTGCCAAATAAAAGGTGCATACCTATGAATTCTGCATTTATGAAATCATAGAAATATATTTAGTCAATTAGTATACAAATATATATGTGCCTTACGAATAGACACCAAGATACTCATATGTCTGTCTCCTGAACATCAGATAAAAGTAGAGTTATTTAACCAGTTAAACTCAGACGATTGCTAAGGGATTAATTGTAATCACTATAAAGTTACCCAGAATGATACTCACGAATGACGTATTTGATGCTTCCTCAAAGCAGATTGCTTCCTCTTTGATCTTTACTTCCATGTCCATTTTAAATAGTGTTTTGGGATGTAGATTACTTCCACAGACCTTGCACTGAAACATGAGCAATAAACACTATTATTGCTGTTTTGTAGTCGATATTGCGCTCATAGCCACAGGACCACCAGATTTACCTGGAAACTGAACCTCAGGGAAAAATATTTTTAATGAAAGAACATCGCACACCCACAGAATGAGATTAATTTGTACACCCCTTGTGAAAAGCCTGTGACTATGCAACTTGCATATCATTCACTACACTGGGCATCTAATGACTGGTTTGATGTACCTCCCCATACTACCCTATCCTGTGCAACGCTGTTGATGTACTCTAATCTGTTCATTACATTTTGTCTTCTATACCACAACTGATCTTGCTTTTTTTCACGATTTGTTTTACATCACACTGACACACACAGGACTTATGGCATTAAGGATAGGAGTGCAAGGCAAGTGACTGTGGCCTTGAGTAAGGTACAGTCCCAGCATTTCTTTGGTGTGAAAATGGGAAAAAACAGAAAACTTTCTTTAGGGCTGCAACTTCCTTCCTACTCCTTGCCCTTTCCTATCCCATCGTTACCATAAGTCATATCGGTGTCAGTGCGATGTAAAGATAATTTTAATCATGATTTTTAAATTCTACAACCAAACTTTCAAAACTATTCATTTCTTGCTCAATTTGCAGGGCAAATGATCTGCTTTTAGCCACTGTGAAAACACAATCCCCATCCCTCCTCTAGCTCTATTGGCTGTGTACATTTTGTACTGCTCAATATAAACCTCACTGTCTTTACACTACAGTCCAGTGGTGGTTCAGATACAACATAAAATTTGAAAGTCACTATCAGGAATGTTCTGATATAGTTCATTCAGTTTTGTTTTCAATCCACAAACCTTCACATAGTAAGTGGTAAGCCCAGTCATATTCATCACACTTACAAATTATGTAAATCATCCTGGATGTTAATGACAATTGTGGGTAAGCACTGTGCCCTTTGTATTTTAATAAGCCAGTTTCTTACACAGATATAGCCATACTTCTTTCACTGCACAGTCCTCACCTGGACTAGCAGATCCTTTAAGAGCTACCATAAAATATGTTGAATTCAGTAGGAGTTTACCCAGATTCCTTATTGATCCAACAAGTTATTTGATAGAGGATAGACAGGTACATTGGCAACTTTATCCAAAACATTAGAAATATTATTGATTATGTTACAATATACACTGTATATTTGTTCCAACAAACAGTCCCGAAACGGCTACGAACTCCTTTGTTACAACAAAGAGTTCCGAACTGGCTATGAATTCCTTTCTTACAACAGTTCTGAACTGGCTAAAAACTACTCTGTTACAACAAACAGTTCCAAATTGGCTATGAAATCCTTCAAAATTATCTTAATGAGCATACATGATTCAGAATGCTTCCAGAACTGATTGTTAATAATGATTTGTTGGAATTAGCAAATGGCAATTGTGAACTTTATCAACGCCATCTACAAATTGTTACAATATGTTTAACGATGGATGACCTCACTACTCCAGTGAGAAAAACTGCATGTAGTCACACGATTTACTGGTCGAATCAAATGTGCATATATAGAACATGCAGTCCCTGGTATTGAACGCGAACTGCTGGCAATGGCTCTGAAATGGTTCTGAACGTAGTTAGACCAGCATGAGTTCAGGACTCACAGCCCAGAACCAGTTCTGAATTTCTGTTCGAACAGCATGTATACTACTGCGCATCAGCAGGCTATTCAGAATCAATTCGGTAACATGATGGAACAAATTTGCATGTATTCACTAAGAATAGTAGCTTGGATATATTTAATGTAGACAGCCTGCAGTCAGCTGAAAAACAGAATTATCTGCCGATGAGCTTTTGTGTTTATATAGGAACTGAACAATAAATCTTACCTTATTTCCTATCACGTAACGTACGACATTAAGTCCCTTATGGAGATGTACAAGACTGAGACTCGTTTGGACACGGTGTAAAACGTGTACCGGTATGTATGTTCAGTCCGTCAGCGCTTCCGCTGGTGGGATCCTCAACAGCTCTGCCATCAGCTGTCATAGATGGCCTAGGCATCACTGACGAGGCGTACTAGGGAAATGAGGAGTAAGGTAGTTTCCCGTTGCTTTCCTCACCGAGCCAGAGTTGCTATTACATATCAGTCTGCCAAGCCCACTGAAATGCATCAACCGACCCTATGAGCAACATTATCACACCATTCATAGCAGGAACTGGCTGCATAAGGAATTGGCATTACTAGCATCGCTCATACCTCAGTCACTTTCATATTGTCAAAGAAAATGATAAGACAGAGACAGATCTATGAAAGTAAAAAGATTGATCTAGCCTATACCAGAAGACATAGTGCACTGTAAACACTAGGTCCTGCCAGCAAAGGCATGTGTTAAACGTAAGAAACTGCAATTACCTGATGTAGAAAATCTTAAGAGAAACAGCACAATCCATAGTATAAACCAGCGCAGGCAGTCGCAATATGTCCGACATGCACAGTACAAAACAAATTATTCGATCATTATGTAACGACAAGCCAACCACTTCGAAAGTAAACCACAAATAGCGAATAGGGATCCTCACAAATGTATAACCAGTGCGTCGTTCTTCGACCGTATACATACAGTACACACCAGGTATCATTCACCTATCTCCAGCTAACTACTGCAAATGGATATAAGACAAAAGTCATCTGGGACGACTAAGACCAGCCATTACACACAGACCACAAGACAGAAAATAGATGGCGTGCGTACCTACCGAGAGACGAGAGACTGTTCTTTTCTGTTCGTGAAGTTGATTTGGGAGAGACGGGAGACGAATGGGAATCAGAAGCGTACACCACCAATTACCACGATGCTCAAGGGCTGTCTAGCATACAAGCAGTGACGTGCGCGAATGACGCCTGGAATCGCGAGAATCGGTTCCTACGACTCCGCGATCGCACTCAATGTCGCATGCGAGGAATCGGTTCTCGATGACGTCACCAGAGTGTGCTGGGCGCACCCACTAGAGTGAGTCTTCCGTATATAAGTAGGGCAAATTCGAACGTACAATATTTTTGTATACAGTAAAATGTCTTATTGGTTGTCACGAATGAATTATGCCACATAATAATTAAATAACAATTTATCCTAGTAGTCTGGACATCACATTACACATTTCGACACTGTGTGTAGCAATGGACATTGTTACCGTAAAGTGGGGTGAATAGAAATAAACCAGGAAAGTTTAGTAATTTACTGTAAATAATACTGTAATAGTTGCAATTTAAAATTTGTTGGATATATTTGTGAAATAACATATACTGAAGAGTAATTCATGTTTCATAGGTGTGTCCACACTGTTTTGTGGAAGCCATTATCAAGTAAAGTGGAGCCAAATTTGAACGAGGAAATTGGCGCGGGAAAACTTCATTCAGACAGCAGGTAAAATGTTGACATGGGCTAACCTTATTTTATGAAATACTTAGTCTTATGTTTCATAAACGATATCATAAATATGGCATTATAATATTTTTACATGCGTTTGTATATCTAACCTCAATTTATTTTTCAGCACAAATTGTCAGTTTACGGGGTGAATAGAAACAAAGAGTTTCATCACGCCCCCGAACTTATAAACACGATCCTAGGAGCAAGTGCTATCACAAACACAGCCGAAGAAGCAATCCAGGCAGAAGTGGATGATATCACAAACAATGGCCTCCGCTATAGGACGCAAGCAAGAAACATAAAATAAAATATTTTGTATTGTACCATCATTTGACTTGAAAGGTTACCGGTACCATAAAGAAAAAAGGTGGACAGACAGTATTAACTGCAGAAGAAGAAGAATTGATTGAAGATAAAGTATATGTGCTGAATGGGGTTACTCAATGGACCCATATGATGCGAGGATTATTGTAAGACAATATCTTAATTCTCGTGGGAAGATTGTAAAGAAGTTCAGAGACAATATGCCTAGCTGGGACTTCATTTGTTTTCAAATTGAGCATTTTATACAGGACAGGCATATATGTTTTAGTAGGCATTTTATGCACAGAAATAACATTTGGCATTGAATTTTAGAAATATATCTGAATGTTGTAAACCTTTACTTAATTTAACCTACT
This sequence comes from Anabrus simplex, assembly GCF_040414725.1. Classification (NCBI taxonomy): domain Eukaryota; kingdom Metazoa; phylum Arthropoda; class Insecta; order Orthoptera; family Tettigoniidae; genus Anabrus; species Anabrus simplex. The sequence goes on along the minus strand of NC_090277.1, from coordinate 33,456,651 downwards.
CATGTTGTACTGAATTTATTGACAAATACACATAAAATTTGAGAAAGGATGTTCAGGTTATTATTCTACCCCACTTATAGCATTAATATCAGATATAGACCGTTTCCAATCCCCCAAATGAAGGTACAAAAGCAACATTACGGTAATATGTATGCCTGTTGCCATTCCCCCACTGGCGGGCGAATAGAAACAGGCATGTTTTATAAAAATATTTTGTGAATGGCAACCGCTAGGACAATGAAAATTTAGCCTACACCCATACATTGCCACAAACATAATTCATGTATCTTTCGTAAAGCGTTGTCCAGAAAATTTCAAATGTTAAAATTGTTTCTATTCACCCCATTTGCGCTTATACTTATTTTTCTAATGTGGTTTTCAAATATCGCTAATATAAACGTATGAATCTGTGGAAATAAGTCACATTTTTAATAAGTACACAACTTGTTTCGTAGCATACCTGTCTTCCGTTACATTTAATTTGCAATGAACATTTCGTGCTACTGTCCGACTCATTAGCTGGATGGTCAGCGTTGAAGCCTAAGGTTCAAAGGGTCCCTAGTTCGTTTCCCGGCCGGTGCAGGATTTTAATCGCCTCTGATTAGTTCTTTTAGCCCGAGGACTGGGTGTTTGTGTTTGTCCCAACATTTTTCTCTTCATATTCAGACAACACACTACACTACCAACCAACCCAGGAACACGCAACGGTGCGTACATCCCTCCATACAGGGTTGGCGTCAGGAAGGGCATCCAGTTGTAAAACCCGGCCAAATAAACATGTGCGATATAGTTCGCACCCGCGGCCCCACAGATGTGGGAAAAATGGTAGAAAACGAAGAAGAGGAGAGGAAGAAGAAGATGAACTATCATACTACTGCTAAATACTATTATGAGAAACTGTCAGAATTACTATTAGTTAAGGTTCTCTCTTTAATACAATTGTATTTTGTTGAAACAGTAGTGTTATATTATGTCATAATCCCCATACAAGTTTTGATTTGTATACAATCCATACAATTTGATTAGTTTCAAACAGAGAATCATATTTTCTGATCAAATTACAGTCGCTTTAGGGTGTATAAGTCCAGGGCAGTACAATGGGAGCAAGCATGACTTGTAAAGTAACCTGGTTATAAACTAATACCAACGACATGAAAGATATAGACTGCTACCTGCCGACCATCTTTGAATCTATTTGAACTGCTGGCAGCCATGACACTTAAAGGCAAAACAAACGACAGTTGTCACGGCAGATTGGCTGTACTTGTATGGACGTACACATTAAAATTCTTTATTCATTATGTTTCATGAAATAAAACTTGCCTTAATTATGATAAATTTTTTTTTAAATATATGTATTAAAGATACCGTTGAAGTTGTGTGATGACAGTGTTTAGCCAATATGAATATTTCATTCGTTTATGGTCATGCGGAAATAGACTGTGTTGGTTGAAAGGTGGCTCCATTTTCCTCTTAAACATTAATATTTAATGAAATAATGTTAAATGGTCAAAGTAAGTCGGTTACTTAAATAACAATTAAACTAGAAGTGCATTCATAAGGTGTATTGTAATGATGCAATATTAAATCCTTATATCTCCGTTGTAGTCCCAGGAAAGGGGAGTGGTGTTGATTATTGTTTTAAGAGAAAGTACAACTAGGCTATCATCCTCTATATAACACTAACAAGAGAGAACGAATGGAAGGGACCCGAGAATTCGAAAAATGAAGGAATCGGCCAAAGATAGACAAGGGCCACGGAGGGCGTGAAATTGAAAGACTCCCTATACCTTGAATCCTCTAATATCGTCGGGATCAAAAAAGAACAAGACTTCACCAAGGGAGGACGGGTAGGAGAGACGAAAGTGAGAAGCCTGACACAAGAAAGTGGAAGAAATGCCAGGACTCAGTTAAGGGCCCCGTGGTCGCCAACCCACACTCCCAGCATCAATTATTGACGTAAGGACATGCAGAGGGCCAAACTGTGATTCTGATCATTATTTAATAATAGCAATAGTAAGGCAAAAATTGGCAATAGGACAGAGGAGACAACCTACGGAAAGAAAGAAATGGAATTTGGAAAAACTACAACAACCAGAAGGAAAACAAGAATTTCAGTCAAAAATGAATAATACTTTACAGACGATTGGACAAGTTTTTGGAATAGAGGAAAGGTGGGCAAAAGTTCAAAAGTGCATACAAAATGCGGCACAGGAAACACTGGGTATAGCCAAAAAGAGAAGAAATATTTGGTTCGATATGGAGTGTGAGGAAGCGATTGGAAAGAAGAATGCAGCAAGAGGAAAAATGTTACAGAGAGATACAAGGTCAAATAGGGAAAATTATGAGAAATGCAGACGTGAAGCTAATAACATCTGTAAGAAGAAGAAAAGAGAGATGATTAAGAAGAAACTAGAGAGTATAGAGACACAAAGTTTACAGAAGAGGACAAAGGAATTCTATAATGAAATTAATTATTTCAGGAAAGGGTATAAGCCAAGATTGAATGGCTGTAAGAATAAAGAAGGTAAGCTATCACAGAATGAAGAGGAAATAAGTGAAAGATGGACCGAATATTTCCGAGAGCTCCTTAACATGGAAAGAGAAGATGTGGAAGACAGTGAACGGCATATGGAGCAGAATGGATCAGAACAATGGATAAATGCCCCCACATTGAAAGATGTAGAAAATGCTATTGCAAAATTAAATAACCATAAAGCAGCAGGAGAAGACGGAATAACAAGTGAACTGATTAAAAATGGTAGCAAAGAAATGCTACGAGAGATCCATGAACTGATTATTAAGATTTGGGAGGAAGAGCGGATACCTGATGAGTGGAATACAGGAATAATTTTCCCAATATATAAGAAGGGAAATAAGTATGAATGCACTAATTATAGGGGAATCACACTACTGAATATCATCTATAAAGTGTTTTCAAATATCCTATTACAATATCTGACTCCATATGCTGAAGAAAGATTGGATGAAGTACAGTGTGGCTTCAGGCGAAATAGGAGCACAGTAGATCAAATATTTGTGGTACGTCAAACGATGGAAAAATGCTATGAGCATAATATAGATCTACCTATGTTGTTTGTAGATTTTAGACAAGCATTTGACAGTATATACAAGGATAAGCTATATGAATACACGAAGACAATAGGAATACCAAGAAACTGATTAGGATGTTCAGAATCACTTTAGGAGAAGTAAGGGCAAAGGTGATGGTGGATGGAAGAATTGGAAATGAGTTTGCTCTTAATACAGGAGTCAGACAAGGTGACGCACTCTCAGCTACTTTGTTTAATCTGGCAATTAACCAAGTCCTTGAAAAAATAATGGATACAGGGAATATTGTATATAAATCTAAACAAATTTGTGCATATGCAGATGATGTAGTGTTAATGGCCAGGAATGATAGATATTTGAAGGAAATGTTTCTTGAAATGGAGGAAGCAGGAAAACGGATGGATTGGAGGTGAATGACAGTAAATCTAAGTATATGCATGTGACTGTTATAGAGGGCAGAAGAAGTCAAGATAATCCGACAATAAACGGCCATAATTTTGAGAATGTTGAAGTTTTGAGTATTTGGGAACCATGTTGACAAATAATAATAGAATAAGTGAGGAGATACATCGTAGAATAATAGCTGGAAACCGGGCATATTATGCTAATCTTACATTATTTAAATCTCGTCTATTGTCTAAACTTACAAAATTCAAACTATATAAGACCCTTATTAGACCTGTAGTGAGATATGGCTCAGAAGCCTGGAACCTTTTAGTTGATGACGCAAATAAATTAAAGATATTTGAAAGAAAGATTATTAGACGAATATATGGCCCAATTGAAGACCAGAATGTTTGGAGGATAAGGACGAATGCTGAAATACAAAACATATTAGACCAGGAGGATATAGTAAGATTTATTGAGGCACAGAGACTGCGATGGCTTGGCCATGTGGAAAGAATGGAGGAAGATCGAATGCCAAGAAAAGTAGTTAAATCCCGAGTAGACAAAAGACGGCGACAAGGAAGGCCCCGTAATAGATGGAGTGATGAAGTTGAAGCTGACTTGAGGGCAATGAACATCCGCCCATGGAGACCAGCCGCTCAGGATCGAAGTAGATGGCGGACTATCGTAGAAGAGGCCAATGCTCACACAGGGCTGTAGCGCCGGATAAGTAAGTAAGTAAGTAAGGAGGATAATTTGAAACATTCCGTCAGCTTTTGTCCGCCATCTTGCATCGCTTACCTCAGTGCTGCTATCTTTACGGTACTAAACTTATCGTTGTGGTGGTGCGAAATTTAAAATCTACATGCTCTTTGATAGCTGTCATCCGCCATCTTTAATCATGAAAGCACCGTGCTGCTACCTTGCGGGTAATTCCGTCTGCTGTCATCCGTCATCTTTAATCAACGAAGCATCGTGCTGCTATCTTTAGCTACATACATTTAACACGTGGTGGCGGCAATTTGAAATTCTATCCCGATGCCATCTTTAATCTACTGAGCACCGTGCAGCTATCTTTGGCTACATACCTTAGAATTGTGGTGGCGGATAATGTAAAAAAATCCGTTAGCTATCATCATTAAACATAAATGCATTCGCGAACCTAACCTCTCATCTACTATCTTGAAGGAGACTATACGACACCTACTCCACCTCCTCCTCCGCCTCCTCCATCTCTGTCAAGGCATAGCTTTATCGAACACGCGTCGCGAAGGCAAGAGTGTGCAGCGATACTATTATTGTGCATGTTTAGACTTGCGGATTACAAAGGAAACATAACAAGATTAAATCGATGTTGATAACTGCAACATGTGATTAGAACATTGATTGATTTGTTCAGATCACTAAACAAGTGATCTAGCCTAGAACCGAACACTGTACAACATGTGTTTAGAACATGTCAGGGGATACCTTTGTTATAAGAAGATTAGATTGGAACATAACAAGAATAAAATCGATGCTGTTTACCTTAACATGTGATCAGAACATTGATTGATGTGTTCAGATCAATAAATAAGTGATCAAGACTAGATTCGAACACGGTATTCGATACAACATGTGTTTAGAACATGTCAGCGGATACCTTTGTCCTATGAAAATCAGAGTAAAACATAACAATACTAGAATCGATGCCGTTAACTTCAACATGTGATTAGAACATTGATTGATGTATGAAGATTAGAATCGATATTGTTAACTTCAACGTGTGATTAGAACGTTAAGTCAGATTGAAACATAACATGACTAGAATCGAACACTGCACTCGATGTTGTTAACCTCAACATGTGGTCACAACATTATTTGATGTGTTCAAAACACTAAATAAGTGATCAAGACTAGAATCGAACACTGTACAACATGTGTTTAGAACATGTCAGAGGATATCTTTGTTCTAAGAAGATCAGATTACAAAAGAAGTGATTAAGAATAGAATCGAACACTGTACTCGATACAACATATGATCAGAACATCGATTGATATGTTCACATCATGTCTGGGGTATACTTTCGTTCTACGAGAAAAAATAATAAGACTAGAATTCTGAACAGCTTGCGTAAGATAGCGATTGATTGTAACCTCCTTTTCCTCTTCCTGCTCTGTCAAGGCATAGCTTTATCGAACATACAACGCGATCTTATGCATATCACGTAGCTAACTCGCTCAGTAAACGATATAGCAACACTTCAATGATTTGCCTAGTACGAAAATCAAAAATACACTGTGCACATATCGCGTAGCTAACTCGCTCAGTAAACGATATATCAACAGTTCGATGATTTGCGTAGTACGAAAATAAAAACCATACTGCGTAGCTAACTCGTTCAGTAAACGATATAGCAACACTTCAATGATTTGCCTAGTGCAAAAAACCAAAAACACACAGTGCACATACTGTGTAGCTAACTCGCTCAGTAAACGATATAGCAACACTTCAATAATTTGCCTAGTACGAGAATAAATAAAACCATACTGGGTAGCTAACTCGCTCAGTAAACGACATAGCAAAACTCAATGATTTGCCTAGTACGAAAATCAAAAACACACTGTGCACATATCGCGTAGCTAACTCGCTCAGTAAACGATACAGCAACACTCAATAATTTGCCAAATACGGAAATAAAGAACCATACTGCGTTGCTAACTCGCTCAGTAAACGATATAGCAACACTTCAATAATTTGCCTAATGCGAAAATCAAAAACACACTGTACACATACTGTGTAGCTAACTCGCTCAGTAAATGATATAGCAACACTTCAATAATTTGCCTAGTACGAAAATAAAAAACCATACTGCGTAGCTAACTCGCTCAGTAAACGATATAGCAACAATTCAATGATTTGCCTACGAAAATCATAAACATACTGTGCACATATCGCGTAGCTAACTCGCTCAGTAAACGATATAGCAACACTTCAATGATTTGCGTATTACGAAAATAAAAAACCATACTGCGTAGCTAACTCGTTCAGTAAACGATATAGCAACACTTCAATGATTTGGCTAGCGCGAAAATCAAAGACACACTGTGTACATACTGTGTAGCTAACTCGCTCAGTAAACGATATAGCAACACTTTAATAATTTGCCTAGTACGAACATAAGAAACCATACTGCGTAGCCTACTCGCTCAGTAAATGATATAACAACACTTCAATAACTTGCCTAGTACGAAAATAAAAAACACACTGCGTAGCTAACTCGCTCAGTAAACGATATAGCAACACTTCAATGATTTGCATAGTACGAAAATCAAAAACACACTGTGCACATATCGCGTAGGTAACTCGTTCAGTAAACGATATAGCAACACTTCAATGATTTGGCTAGTGCGAAAATCAAAAACACACTGTGCACACACTGTGCAGCTAACTCGCTCAGTAAACGATATAGCAACACTTCAATAATTTGCCTAGTACGAAAATAAGAAACCATACTGCGTAGCTAACTCGCTCAGTAAACGATATAGCAACACTTCAATGATTTGTCTAGTACGAAAATCAAAAACCATACTGCGTAGCTAACTCGCTCAGTAAACGATATACAAATCAAAAAACCATACTGCGTAGCTAACTCGCTCATCGCACTGTTAAGACGCTTAGTAATTGCAAATACACTGATATATATGTCGTGCTAAAATCAAGAAAGGACACTGCGTAGCCAATCGCTCGGTCACACTGCAAATACATCACAACACGACTAGAACACTGATATACGTTACTTTTTTTCGAAACACACACACGGATAAGAATGTTGCGAGATACTATATACTTACATCATGACGAATAGAAGAACCAAGTGTGATGACTCATCGATTTCAGGCGCGCCCCGCCAGGCAGCGCTAGAGTATGATAGGTCCACAATACCGATCAGTTAGCCTTAGGAATGGTGACACAGGAAACGTATTATTCCGTAACTGATAAATATATACACTGTCTTTTATAAAAAAAGAGAGAGTACAATTAAAATACCACGGCAGAGAACAATGAAAAAATATCATACAGGGAAATAAGAGCTACGACCTTCATCACATGTTGCGAAAAGCACAAGTTATTAGAGTGTACATATACATAAATAACACATAACTCTCAGCATATTAAAACAAACACCAACTCAGTTTGTCCGTTACTGGACTTTCGAAAGCTTGCGTGAAGATTTGGCGGATGTTCGAGACTGTAAATCTCGCCGGATTTCTTTAATTCTGAAGAAAAATCGGCACTTCAGGTAATGATAAACAAGTCTGGGGATTACATCCATAACATGTTGAAGACAACAGCCAGCTCCTGAAGGATCAACTGAAATTTTGTCTATAGAATCGATACAATCAAACATATTTCGCCTCACATCGATTTTGAGTTCAGTTTTCACGAATTACTTTCTCGGCCTAGAAAAGAATGTCACATATACTTTTCGAAGGGCGTATTAAAACACTTCATTATTGCTTGAACCGGAGTCTGTTATTTCGGAGAGAATTGAAAATGTACTTTGATTATTGTAACGTAGAGAATGGGCACACAGCGAACATTTAAATAAACTTAGAAAGAAGTAGTGGGATATTGTTACTTCGGTAGTAAAATAATAACTAGCGATGGCAGAAGGACAAAATAACATGCAGACTAGCACGAGCAAGGAAGAGCTTTCTCACGAAAAGAAATTTACTCACTTCGAACACTGATATAGCTATTAGAAAGATGATGATTGTTGTTTAAAGGGGCCTAACAGCTAGGTCATCAGCCCTTAATGGTACTAGGTGCAATGAAATGCAAATTAAAATTACAACTTCAAAATGTATCGACTAGAATCTAAAACGAATGGTGATGGAAAGGTCTTTTCGGCATTAGAAAGCACACTAGAATAATAACCCAAATTTTGATCAACATTAGACTGATCTTTTAATTCTCCATTCGCTGATGCTATCAAATCATCAGAGAAATTCTACTATTACGCGTTAACACAGTATCCTTCAGTGGAATAGCTCTGGCCATTTTTCAAATTTATTTATATCTTTCGGTGGTGAAAAGAATCTTAATACCATTAACTACTCTACCATAGCCTGACTTACAGCCAGGCACAAAACAGTACCGCATGTTGAACTATTAATTTAATCAAGCCACATAACACACGTGTTTTAAGTGCACAACACACAATGAACTGAGTTTAGGAAATGAAAGCTAAGAAAATTCAACTTATAGACTTGAAATATCTCGCACAATAACATCTCCCGCACTTTCCTACACATGTCGGTCTACTGAAGCACGTGTTGGACACCGTCGTTTGCAGTGCTCCCAGTGACGGGTCCACAAACTACCACGCTATAACGGTTGAGTCATCACACTTGGTTCTTCTATTCGCCATGCTTACATGTTTAAAAAATGGGGGGATAAAATATCATAAATTATTCGTACGCATGCTATCTCCTCCAAGTTGTAAGGCGAAATGGACGCAGTACTGTGAGTTTCTGCTATGGCTGGCGAACAGAAGGGGCATGTCATCTCAGCAAAAAATACGCGTGACCTTGTCGTTGCATACACGCAAGTCAGACACACTGATGGATACCGCAATTCAAATCGTGGTAACTTATGCCTTCAGGAAGGGCATCCGACCAGATCCGTATACACGTTGTCAGGAAGACTGACGATTTGCGCAGGAAAGGGCTAGCTACCCCGCCTAGCATTTGCTATCTTCCGAGCTGCCGACAGTAGGGGCTCGAACCCGCTATCTCCTGAAGTAGCGACAATGATTGCGGGTACAAGATGTTGATGGTGATTCATCTGTCGGATGGGGGCGTTAAGCCTTCTGCAGGCTCCTTCGACAGGAGTAGGCTATGTACCGGCAGACTAAGTTTATAATATTATAATGGATTTGAAATGGCCCTAATATTATGTGAAACACCATGTAGAGCAGACAGGTGATCACAGTGACAGTCAGGGACCCACCTGCCAACCCCAAGAAGTACTGTATATTTACTTGTATAACCTAATATAATTTAGCATGCGCCATTCTTCCTACAATGTTAAACCATTGTCAGTTAGTGCCTTGGGTAGAGAACAGCCGAGTGGGAATATAGCATGACATCAGTGTTGTTATAACAGTACCCTGCTCTTTAATTAGGCCTACATACTCCACAAATTATCAGGGTTAATTTTCTTTATTTTCATGTGTTAGAAGTAGAAAAATCCCATTGAGCCGTGGAGTTTTATACAACATGTGACAATAACGTTTCGTAAATAGTCCTGTACTATCAACATAGATGAACAATGCACGCCAGTGACCTCACGGTCCTTCGAAAAAAAACCCTCCCATAACTATGCACTGCTGAGATCGGTGATACATATCCTGGAAACTTTGCAAGAAGACTTTCTTTGGAATAGTGTTCAAAAGCCTCGTCATGTTTCGTTTGATGTCAGGAATTTCGTCAAATCTCTTTCCTTTCGAAGCGAGTTTGAGACTTGGGAATGTGAATAAGTCTGGAGGATTGAGATCTGGCGAGTATGGGGGATGTTCAAGTTGCACCACCCCCTTTTTGGCATGAAATGTTTGAAGATATTGACTGTGTGTGGGCGAGCGTTGTCATGGACAAAAACCATGAACCTTTTTGTGCATACTGGGGTCTTACACTGCGTAGACGTTTCATGGAACGGGTCAAAATTTCAACGTATCATGCAGCATTGACCGTCGTTCCCTCAGGTAGAAATTCCTTGTGGATAATGCCTTGACTATCGATAAAAGTTATGAGCATCGTTTTGATGCGTGACTTTCCGGCTCTGACCTTCTCCCGACGAGAGGAGCTCGGAGAACGCCATTCCATGCTTTGCCGTTTCGTTGCAGGGTCGTACCTGAGATACCAGGTTTCATCTTCAGTGATGATAGAGTTCAAGAAATTTGGTTTCGCACCCACCGTTTCGACAAAATTCTGTGAAGCCTCTAAACGTGCCTGCTTCTGATCGTCAGTCAAGTGATGTGGCACAAGACGAGAACACGTTTTCCACATCCCTAACTTCTGGGTAACAATTTGTCGCATGGATTCACGTTAACCTGCAGTTCATCTGCTATCATGCGCACAGTTAATCGCGGATCGTTTGTGATAAATATCCTTACATTCTCAATGTTTTTGTCACTGACGGCGTTCGCCGGTCTTCCACTACAGGGGTTGTCAGAAACACTTTCCCGGCCTCCTCGAAAACGGATGAACCACTCTACACACACTTCAAGGACGGTGCTTAATAATCATAAACACGTATCAGTATCGCATGAGTTTCTTTCGGTGTCTTGCTAAACTGAAAACAAAACTTTACATTGATATATTGGTCGTTCGTCTTCCCGTTCGCAGTTCAGAACAAACGCACTAAGCACGCACTGTGTCAGATAGGTCTACACGGCACACATACGATGCTCAACTGAACAACGTTGGGAGCAGGTGGTCAGAACCAGCTGCTACGCAGGTGCAGCGTTATGTGTCGCCAGTGTTGCCGGATCGACCGTTCTGACTTAATTCCCCGAACTTCATTGTCACAGGTCGTGTATATATATTTCAGTCCAATACTGACTTTAGAGAAAATAAATTGTTCTGAATGAACAAAGTTAATTATTTCTCTGTTATAATTTTACATTTCCAAATAATATCATAATTTTTAGTATTTCCCTTTATGCTGCACATTAAAGACTGCTACAACAATGCCTGATTTATTTTCTCAGTCAGTTTTCAGATTAGTAATCAGCTTGTTTCTGAAAACAAGGCAAATAGTTACTTGGATTTACTTCATTAGCTGAGAACATTCTAACCAGTGGTCTGCAAGAGAAAACTTGAAATAGATATATAATTGCAGTGAAATTTTTCTTGAGGATGGGTGCGGACATTCATATAAACCTACTTGAATTCCAAGACTCAGTTCATTATTCATAGAGTAGAGGCATGTGGTGTCAGTGGTGATCTTTTCAACATAATACTTTGTGTGCTTGGACTCTAGTAGAGTTTTTAAAGGTTCAAGAACAGTTGTCATGAAGGAAGTAGGCCAACAATGAGGGAAGCATATTTCATACATACGTTTGTCTTCATTATAGACTGTTGTGCCTTTCTGTGTTCAGTCTGCCAGGCTCAGTTAATTTTAAATATTTTACACTATCCTACATTTGTAATTTTCTCTGTGGCCTTGTTTACTTCCATTCAACTTATCTTGATATCATTACAAACCGAGTGTAATCCTAATCGTATTGATCTTCCACTACTTCTCTCATCCTCTGTGACCGAGTCCATTATTCTCCTGTGTAACCTATCCTCTTCAATTCTCCTTGCATGACCCACCACCAAACCCAGTTTATCCAACGTATTCTCAACCATTGATTGCACCATCCCTTCCAAAATTCCAATGAACATATTGCCGGCTATAATGACCCTGAACCTTCTTGCAGTGTATAGTTGGAACTTTTCACTAATTATAATCCATTTCCTTCCGTTTAATTTTCTCTACTGGGAGATTCTGTACGCTTATTCATGTCGAAATGGATTTCTCTTTCTTTATGATATCACTATCCTAGGTCTAGAGATGTTTAGTACACTTCAGGTCAGATAGAAGTTACATCGTCAAAAATTTCTTAAAGGAATAACCAAAGGATGATCCATATACTAACGTTTCTAGCCTCGCATCATGACTACAGAGTGAATATAAACATCTTTTTTTAAAGGCCTGTCTTTCTTTTAGTTGGTACACTGAACATCAATTCTTACTCCTTGGTTTCCATTGGATATGATAAAGTAAAGAGATGGATGTAGGTCTTGCCAGTGCTACAGAAGTCAGGCCTTGACTATGCAGACATAGATACTCCCTGAAAGGAAGCTATTTCGAAGACTGCAGAGGAGTATTTTGAAAGGCCAGGAGAATGGCGCTGAAGGTCAATAAGTTGAGAGATAATTGCAAGGGTCTTCAGGAGATGATAAGAAAGAAAAAATATTGAGGACATGGAGGAGTCAATGCCACCTGGAATGTGAGGGTGAGCTCCAGAATTTCTCACGACAGCAATGTGGAAGGAGACGGTCTTCTCAGGAGAAAACGTTTGCTTTGGTTGTGTGCAAGAGGAGTCCAAAGATGTACTGATTACTTCAGTGCATACTGACTCTACAGCCCTCCTGGCTTGCACTCTCTGATAACGTCCTGAGCTTGCGCACGTAATAGCTGTTTCTTGTGCATGCAGAGTTATCAGTCAGCTTATGAGCTTGGCATGACTGCTCCAAAAAGTAACGATGCAAGGATGCAACTGACCCTTCAAAAAGAGTGTGGTCTCCTTTTAGCAGTGAGAGTGTGTTGCATAATTTTGCAAACTAGAAGAAGCCAATAGTTGTTTTCAGTGCGATATTAATTTTGTTAAAAGGGGGGCAAGTAGGCATTTATAGGCATAATATGTTGAAATAGAAATAAAATTATATCTGTTGTGTACAACCTTATGACAACAATCATCTGGTCTCTAGTGGTAACTCCTCTAGGCCTACATGGCACAGTGGAGATTGACATGATGTTTAGGAATTAATTGAACCACCCTCTTTACATAATTTCACACAGTAATTAAAATGCCATATAATATTCTCAAAAAAAACCAGATATTAGTGTGCGATCAGTTATTTGATGTTAGGTACCGGTACTAAATATTTTCAGTTTCGAAGTATGATTACATTGATCCCGTTTGTGTAGGCCGACATTCTAGTTGGTAGAGTGCAAGCATTTGGTCTTGGTGCTATTTTATTATATATTTTGCATAAATTACGAATGACTGGATTTTGTGATTTTATGGCGTGATCTGAGTAGCCTACGTGATGGTTGTGCAAGATAAGCTTCTTTCATTGCAGTTTTCAGTTTTTTGAGAGTATGAAGTGAAATCAGAATTATACGCATTCTTAATATAAAGCAATAGTATTATGATCATAAACTTCTCCCTTATTGAACTAGTATTTACGTGTGTTTTACCTGTTGTTTTGAATGAATAAATGTAACACAAATCAAAATATAAGCTATGTACATTATGGTAGTGATTTGCGCGAATGACGCCTGGAATCGCGAGAATCGATTCCTATGACTCCGCGGTCGCACTTAATGTCGTATGCGAGGAATCGGTTCCCGATGACTTCATCAGAGTGTGCTGGGCGCACCCACTAGCGTGAGTCTTCCGTATATAAGTGGGGCAAATTCGAACGTGCAATATTTACTATTTCTTTTGTATACAGTGAAATGTCTTATTGGTTGTCACGAATGAATTATGCCACATAATAATTAAATAACAATTTATCCTGGTAGTCTGGAAATCAGATTATACATTTCGACACTGTGTGTAGCAATGGACATTGTTATTTATGCTTATACTGTATTTTTCTAACGTGGTTCTCAAATATCGCTAATATACACGTATTAATCTGTGGAAATAAGTAACATTTTTAATAAGTACACAACTTGTTTCGTAGCATACCTGTCTTCCGTTACATTTAATTTGCAATGGACATTTCGTGCTACTGTCCGGCTCATTGGCTGGATGGTCAGCGTTGAGGCCTTCGGTTCAAAGGGTCCCGAGTTCGTTTCCCATTCCGGGTGCAGGATTTTAATCGTCACTGATTAGTTCTTTTAGCCCGAGGACTGGGTGTTTATGTTTGTCCCGATATTTTCCTTATCATATTCAGACAACACACTACACTACCAACCAACCCAGGAGCACGCAACAATGATTACATCCCTCCATACAGGGTTGTCGCCAGGAAGGGCATCCGGTTGCAAAACCGGGCCAAATCAACATGTGCGATACAGTTCGCACCCGCGACCCCACAGATGTGGGAAAAGTGGTAGAAAACGAAGAATCGGAAGAAGAAGAACTTTCATACTACTGCTAAATATTATCATGAGAAACTGTCAGAATTACTATTTTTGTTTTCATCACAGCTTAACATTAGTTAAGGTTGACTCTTTAATACAATTGTATTTCGTTCAAAGAGTAGTGTTATATAATGTCATAATCCCCGTACAAGTTTTCATTTGTTTACAATCCATACAATTTGATTAGTTTCAAACAGAGAATCATATGTTCTGATCAAATTACAGTCGCATTAGAGTGTATTGTTCCAGGGCTGTAGAATGGAGCAGGCATGGCTTGTAACGTAACCTGGTTATAAACCAACACGAATTTACATTGCAGAACACATTCGTGCTGCACGTGTTTACGTATCTGCATCACAGATGGTGCTAGTGGTTCCTTGGCATATGGAATCGACTTTTCGCGATTCCAGTCGCAACCATCACTATATTGTGGTGTGTTTTACTCACTGCCTGCTCGATCTGCATCCGATGGCTGCTTATACTGCCTGCTCATTCCATATTCAAATGTGTAACACGACTTACAAACAGTCTGCCGCTAGATCGCAGCACCGGACGTACCCAGTTATCGCGTAAATACAGCTAGATAAGCATACAAGTAAAATTTGAAATCTGAACGTAACAGAAAAATTAAAGAATTGTTCGCATAAAGTTGTGCTCTAGAGAGTGATAGCTTCAGGACTTTTCGAGAAAGAGATTTCGACGAACAAGAAAACATGCAAACTTTGTCTGTATGGTACTTCCCTACATTACTAAGTAGAGGTTTCACGAATTTGGCCACCACAGTTTCTGATGCTTATTGTTACTAAAACACTTTAAAATCTTACAGTGGCGCAAAGAGGGTAGAACATAGTTTTTTATAGTCTGGAGCAGACTTGCAGATTTCTTGCAGTACGGTAGAGCTGCCTCAACAAATGTCTGTAGCCCCATAATTAGGCCAATAAATCGTTGCTGGGGATAGCGCAGGTCTCCTCTATCAGACTGTCTGATTAAGTTCATCAATGGGGATGCATTAACTGAGGTGGAAACGTTACTCAAGCACGTGGTGCATTGTGTTTTCTTCGATTACACGCACTAAATAACCACACACTAATGCATGGGAAGCAGTTTCGAAAGTGGCACACACTGACTCAGGGGGCTCACGAACATCTTCCTGTAAATCAAGTAGGATACTCAGCGGGCATCATTGGTTCTGTTTCGTCAAGTCCGGGAGAGGATACTGAGGCAAAACATTTTGAATTTTGCTTGTGGATAACGTTAGCACCATCGGTGGACATTAAAATACCGGATTCCAGAATTCTCTTTATGGAGTTCTGAGTAGCCCGGGAGCAGTCATGTCATTGCACCCTTCTGCCATTCTTATAGAACTAAACATGGCTTTAACTGGATCTCCTGAAAAAGCCCGTGTCATGGAGTTAAAAACCACGGCATTCTGGTTTCCCTTTCTTTGATTTGTAGAAAGGCACGCAGCAGTACACCATTTCCACTGTAAACAAATACAGTACTACCCTATTTCCCGTTGTTTCATTCCGACAGTTCAGGAGCCAGTTGGTGCTGCCACCTGCTGTGGGTATTTGTAAAC
Organism: Anabrus simplex; assembly: GCF_040414725.1. Taxonomy (NCBI): domain Eukaryota; kingdom Metazoa; phylum Arthropoda; class Insecta; order Orthoptera; family Tettigoniidae; genus Anabrus; species Anabrus simplex. The sequence goes on along the minus strand of NC_090277.1, from coordinate 33,440,704 downwards.
GGCGTGTTTCATTTAGTGCCATGTTAAAATGTTGTAATGAGCAGGCAGTATAAGCAGCCATCGGATGCAGATCGAGCAGGCAGTGGTTTTACTCGTTGCCTACGCTATACTACAAGGCCTTGAAATGCACTCAAGGAAACTGGTAGCATTCTAGTTCACCATTCAGCCACTAGGATCGCGTTCTTGCCCCCCTTTTATTCGCATGGTCGTATATGTCAATTAGTAAATTATATCCTAAATAAAAAGAACTGAATGCTTTTGCGAGTATTGACAGTACTTTATTTATAGAGCGGTGGTTCATTGTCTTGGATATGTCACTGAAGTTTCAAAACTTTCCTTTTGAGGGGTTCCGGTTCTTATCAAGTTTCAAAACTTTCTCTCTTCTACTTGAGTGGCTCGAAGCAATGTTGTCTAATAGAGGTCTCAAAAATTTTCATAGTATAAAAAGAGGTGGTTTATCGTCTTTACACTTTCTACACTTAATTTCACTGATGAACATGTCTTTCGAAAAAAGAAAAGTACTCCTTTCAGTAACTCTCTTCGGTGCAAGTACTGCACAGCAGAGGTGACAAATTCCGCCGTTCACTGCAGAAGTGCCACAGACGATGATTTCCGGTACCTGCGGGCTCCTCGATCTTGAAAACGAATAAGACACAATGTTGGACTTTGTGTAGCTGGAGAAGAGGTATGTTCTAAACAGCCTTTACAGTCTGTTTGTTCTTCAGCCACACGAACCATAACATCACTGTATTCCGCATGGCGTCTTAGGTAGCTGAAGAAGAGCTCGATGTCATCACTTGTTAGGTTCCTCGTCAGTGCATAATGAATATGTATACTTATGAGGTATTCTACGCAGGCCACAGTGGATTGGGTAGTCAAGGTCTATGCCAGATACATTTCCCTCACGAGTCTTTTTGCTTTCTCTGAATGCATTTGAATTTTCTTAATATATGACAGAAAATCATGAATTAACCCACTGAGGCGTTTATCTTCGGTACCGGTACTAAAAGATGCTCGTTTGTTCTCATTCCTGGAATATGTCCCATGTGAGGGTTGCAGACGTCATGTGCATCGAACAATTTCACAAAGTGCCCCATAAAACAGATGGTTTATTTTAAACTGTATTTAATGCTCTCAGGACAAACTACGTCCATACTTTTCAAACCAGAGATTGTTTCAGGGGGAAATACAATATCTTTAGCTCTTGCTACATTCATTTTCTCTAAATTTGTTGGGCAAATTATTTTTCTAGTTGGTTGTCTAATTTAAGATTTCTGAGTTTGAAGAGGCCTCTCAAATGATTGCCGGTCATGGTAGCATTGTTTACAAAAAGTCCAGTGACAATTTTTGGGATCGCATGATTCTTATGAAGTAGGCCCTAACTCGGATCAAAACTTAGGAACAGAGGAATAATTTCATCAGCTGGAAGTCATATCTCATGCGTAATATTTCCTGGGCATAATGTTTTGAACATTGTGAAACGAAATTCCACTACCTTTGATTTCTCGTGAATAAATCATGACTGGAAGTGCGAATCCTTAACATCAGACAAATACATACATTCACAACCAACTCAATAAACACGTTTAAAGGCCCGAACCTGTTAGACGCGGGGGGGGGGGGGGTGCAGAAAGCAATCCTAGCGGCCCGGCATTGAACTTCAGTGTGACCACTTTGATAGCGTCTTACGGGCTCTTATTTCAAGACCTTGTATTAGGGCTCTCTAAAGACTAGGTATGCTCGCCCGCCATTATGGTTCATTCCAGCGCTACGTTGGTGGGCAGTTGACCGCCCCAGCCTTGTACATCCCTCTTTGTTTACTGTTCTCCACGCTACAAAATAATGCTAAACTAACATACTGTAAAAATACTCATTCTCAGTATTACTCAAACGGTTACTCAACATAAACATTAGTATATTTCGTACATTATTGTGTAATTTTCACTCGAGACGGTGATTGTAAAAGCAAGGTCGTTGATAGTTTGCCTTTTAACAAACAAACGAACTAGGCATCTACTCTCACTGGAAAAATTTCAGAAAAAAGAGCTTAGGCCTTCTAATAAATCGGCTTATTATTATTATATTACTGATAAGTAGAATAGGTTGTTCGTAAGCTATGCGCCGCGGTACCGTCAAATGAAATAACTGGTCATCGTGGTATTGATGTAGGCTACTGTCTTTCTTAAATCGTGGAATTTGACGTGGAAATCGGTCAGTGTCGAAGATATATAAATTGTGATAGAAGATTTTGGTACCATTTGATCTCAGTCGGTATTTCATCTTTCTTTTTTTCTTAATCTGCTTACCCTCCAGGGTTGGTTTTTCCCTCGGTCTCAGCGAGGGATCCCACCTCTACCGCCTAAAGGGCAGTGTCCTGGAGCGTAAGACATTGGGTCGGGGATACAACCGGTGAGTATGACCAGTACCTCGCCGAGGCGGCCTCACCTGCTATGCTGAACAGGGACCTTGCGGGGGGATGGGAAGATTGGAAGGGATAGACAAGGAAGAGGGAAGGAAGCGACCGTGGCCTTAAGTTAGGTACCATTCCGGCATTTGCCTGGATGAGAAGTGGGAAACCACGGAAAACCACTTCTAGGATGGCTGAGGTGGGAATCGAACCCACCTCTACTCAGTTGACCTCCCGAGGCTGAGTGGACCCCGTTCCAGCCCTCGTGCCAGTTTTCAAATTTCGTGGCAGAGCCAGGAATCGAACCCGGGCCTCCGGAGGTGGCAGCTAATCACACTAACCACTACACCAAAGAGGATGATCGGTATTTCATACTTGCGTAAAACTGATTCAGCGCTATTTTCAGAGTTGTGAAAGTAATAAGAACATTTTCTTCGAACAAAAATAACGCTGAAATATGATGTACGAAGACGAAGTCACCCAGGTAACTGGGATTCTTTAAGTTTATTTATTTATTCTAAAATGTAGTCCCTTTTCTTGTTTACCAGTATTTTAAAAAATGCGTTCTATGTCCAAAGTAAACTTAAATTTTGGTGAGTGTTATGAATCTCATCAAGTCATCAGCTTATGAAATTGTAATGAACAGAAGATTTTAGTTTATTCAAACGAACATTCATAAAACAAATGTTATGTTATTATAAATTGCATTCAGGAAGAAAATAGGAATAGAGTAACTACCGGTACTTCTATATATAAATCTTCTCTCCCAACCTGAAGTATTGCACTGACAATCAGTTACCAGTGACTTGTAATGCGAGTGACCCACGAGCTGTGGAGAATATTGAAAATATTTGACTTTGGCAAAGTTAACGGTACTTTTTTTTTTTACAGATATTCCTCTGGTTTAAGAAGTAGTATGATTTCTCAACACAACTCACCTTATTAAACTTCAAAGGGTTGTAACATTGGTTAACTTGCTGAGGCAGCACATTTAAAAAAATATATGATATTTAAGGAATATTTTACAAATTTACTGTCTCCTTTTATTACAGTATTTACAAAACAATAGCATTCCTTGTTTATATTTTTCTCTTCTTTTCCGAAGCACTCCCATATATTTTACCTCGTTTCCGTACATTCTTGTTAAAGTCCACAACAGAATAGGATCGAATTCTGAAGAAGTGTCTAACAATTTTTTCTTTTAAATTACAGCACGTTGAAGAACATGTACTACTTGTACATTTATCATTCAAAATTTTCTCCATTATCAAATTTGCATTATGTAATGCTTATAGTTCCTAAAGAAGACCTCACACTTGCAAATTATTTTCATAACTTCATTATTTGGTTTCTTTAAACCACCCAAATTTAGAAAAAAAGTATCAATGTTTCAAAGCTTGAGTTAGAAAGCTCATGATTTAAAACCTGTTTGCATATAGACCTACCACAGATCTTGGTTTGCAATAATGCATTTGTTGTACTACCACCAATGTTAAACAAATTATTTCTGTCATATGAAGTTAGTTTTGACAAATATTGTAACTGTCGTGTTTGGATGTTGAACATCTGTTGCCGGACTTTGGGGGCAGAACTGAATATTGAATAATCAGTGTAAGGGGTGTAGTCAGGGAACTTAGAATACTCAGTAGTAACGTCAGTGGGAGATGGATGCAGGATTAAGTCAGCAGTTGAAGTAGAAGGTGTAGCAGTGTAGCAGAGGCAGTGGAGGCATACCAATAACGCAGATCAGAAGGGAATCTAAACAACCTGTATCCCGCAGTAGGTAGTACAATTAGGTGCAGAACAACCCACCATTTTGTAATAAATATCCATACAAATACAGCACTATTCTGCCCATGCACGCGGTGATTGAAGCGATACATTCAATGTGACGAAGCGAGCGCTTGTAGGAGAAACTAGAGTTTGATCACATTGCCCATTGCGCATGTATGAACCAAAATGGAGGCTAAGCATACCCATCTTATAGAGCCTTAGTTGTATTATAACGTAGGCAACGGTTTTACTACTTTCTTTCCACTTTCCATTCTCAGATATAAAAGTGGTGGGAGGGGCTGAACGAGAGAGTGAGGTTACCTAGGTAGTGAATTAGGTACGTATGAGCGTTTTAGTCTCTTACATGAATTGCATTAACATTTTCAGTAATCAGTGACCTTATTCAACACATGTAAATTTAAATTATAATGCGATTGCTGAAACGACGATGCAGGCTAGTGTAATAAAGGGAATGCCAACATACAAATAATTGAAATGCATATTTTTCAAATAAAAGACACAGGAGTAACATATTAAGCTGCTTTCCTATCGAAACAGAATCATTCTTTCTATTGTAATTAAACATTTAACATAGTAATAATTGCCATTATCCAGTTTATTACGAGGTACTATCGTGGTATTTATTTCCTTATGTTGGCAGAGAACAGTATACCTTTTATAGTATCCATGACTAATTTTCTCTCATCATACAGGAATGACGGGTCTGTATCTTTTACATGATCCCTGCCCATTTGTCTCTCGTCTTACTGTAATGGAATTATAGGTACATATTACATAAGCAACATCCTACACTATTCTGGAATATTCCCAGCTCTCATTTGTACTAATTACTAAAGCACCTTGATGGCTTTAGACAATCCCGAACATTCCAATATTTGGTACATTCAACATTTCCGTATATTACGTTCAGACTTGTCCCTCCGTCATTTTCAAGTATTATTCGCATGGCTTCCGGGCCATTCTGGAAAACACGGCAACGTCACAGCGGATATCCTAGCTCACGAGGCCGCCCAGGGTTCTGGATTGGTCTACTATAACGCAGATTTACACACAGCCTTATGGGAACACTGTCGTCACGTCATCCACGATCAGTGGTGGGCACTGGCGCCGAACTTCTCCGTTGAAAGGTAAGCATTTCTTCACGATTCTGCCTGATATTCTTACTAAACCGTGGTTCGCCGTTGGTTACTACACTCGGCGTCATATTCCTACAATCATACGTTTCCGCTTAAATCATGTGTGTACGCCTGCTCATCTCTATCGCCTTAATCTTATCGAAAGTTTTTGTCCATGTGATCGGGCAGTGGGTACTGTCATTCATATTTTTTTTTCAGTGTCAGACATATGAACATCACCGTCACGACTTCATAGCTAAGCTTCCTCATGCGGGTTACCAACTGCCGTTAAATGTTTCGTGTTTAGTGTTTCCACCGACTTTTCGCGTTGTAGACTTAATACTCAATTTTTTAGTTACTTGTAACATCCAATTATAACCTTTTCCTTCCCTATAGGTACGAACTTTCGTATCCCATCCCTTATTTGTGGTCCGGTCGAGTTTGTTTGTAGTAAGACGTCGTGGTAGACCACACAGACGTGAAGCATTAGAACCCTGTGTCCCAGTGTTTTTGTGTTCTCCTAGATAGTTTAGTCTCAATATTATTGGTATTTTCCTCAGTTTCATTATTACCGGCTGTCATTCGCTTCATTACATAGCTAACCCTACTATCTTGTAGTGTACTAATTTCTACTAATGTTGGTACCTCTCCCAGATATTAATGATCCCGCAAACCAGTGACTGGACGTAGCGTCTTACGACGATGTCCAAAAACTAACCAAGAAGAAGAAGAAGTCTCTCGTCTCCCGGCAGGTACGCATGCAATTTATTTCCTATTCTGTGGTCTGAGTGTAATATGGTCATGGTTGTCTCAGATGACTTACGACTTCTAGCCATGTACAGTAGTTAGCTGGAGATAAGTGAATTATACCAGGTGTGTATGTATATAGTCGAGGAACAACGCACTGGTTTTAAATTTGTGAGAAGCCGTATTCGCTATTTCCGTTTCTTTCGAACTGGTTGGATTGTTGTTATTTAATGACCGTATTAATTTTGATTTGTATTCAGAATCTCAGACATTTTGCAACAGCTTGTAAGGGTTTTGTCATGTGGATTGTCCTCTTTCTCTTAAGATTTTCATGATCAGTTAATTGCAGTTTCTTACGTTTTACACTGTGTCCAGAGCTTTCAACTGTATTGCTAATACTGTTGGAGTCTCAGTCTTCTACATCTCCATGAGAAACTTAATATCGTACGTTACGTGATAGGAAAGAAGGTAAGCTTTATTGTTTAGTTCGTATTTAAGCACATAAGAACAGCGGCATATAATTCTGTTTTTCAGCCGACTGTAGGCTATCTGCATTAAATATCACCCCTGACAATACATGCAAGTTTGATCCAACATGGTACCAGTACTGAATAGGTTATGAATAGCCTGCTTGTGCGCAGTCGTGTACATGCTGTTACAACAGAAATTCACAACGGATTCTGAACTGAGAGTTCTGAATTCATGCTGTTCTGACTGCATTCAGAACCATTTCAGAGCCAATGCCAGCAGTTCTCATTCAATACTGGTACTGTGTGTTCTGTATGTGCACATTTAATTCGACCAGTAAGTGTTGCCACTGCATACAGTAGGCCTATTTCTCATTGGAATAGTGAGGTCTTTCATCATCTGTTAAACATTTTGTAACAATTCGTAGATGGCGATGATACAGTTCACAATTGCCGTTTACTAATTCCAACAAACCATTATTAAAAATCAGTTCTGGAAGCATACTGATTCGTGTATGCTCAATATTAATTAATTTTGAACGAGTTCATAACCACTTCGCAACTCATTGTAACGAAGGAGTACATAGCCATGTCAGAATTCTTTGTTGTAACAAAGTAGTTCATAGCCAATTTGGAACTGTTTGTTGTAACGAAGGAGCTCGTAAGCAGTTTGGAACTGTTCGTTGTAACAGATGAGTTCACATTCAGTTCTGAACTGTTTGTTGTAACAGACATACAGTAAATAATGTAACATAATTAGTAATGATCGTACCTTTTTGGATTAAGTTGCCAATGTGTACCTGGCTATCCTCTATCAAACAATTTGTTTGACCAATAATGAATCTGACTAAATTGCTACTGATTTCAACATATTTTATGGCAGCTCTTAAAAGGGCTGCTAGCCCAGGTGAGAACTATGTATTGAGAGGAGAACTATGTCTATATCGGTGTAAGAAACTGGATTAACATACGTAAGACACAGAGCTTAGACACAATTGTCAGTAACATTCAGGATGAATTACTTTATTTGTAAGTGTGGTGAAAAAGATTAGGCTCTCCATTTACTATCTGAATATTTGTGGATTGAAAACAAAACTGAATGAGCTATATCAGAACAGTCCTAATAGTGACTTTCAAATATATAATTAAATCATTGTTGGACTCTGGTGTAAAGACAGTGAGGTGTATATTCGACAGTACAGACTGTACATAGCCCGTGGAGGTAGCGGAGGATCGGGGTGGTGATTTTATGTCTTCACAGTGGTTAAAAACAGATAATTTGTGCTGCAATTTGAGCAAGTTATGAATTTTTAAAAGGTTTGGTTCTAGAATTTTTTCTTATTTACAATTGGCTTTGTCGCACTGACTCAGATAGGACTTATGGTAATGATGGGATAGGAAAGGGCTAGGAGTAGGAAGGAGGTGTCCATTGCAGCCCTAAAAACATTTTTCCATGCTTTCCCATTTTCACACCAGGCAAATTTTGGGACAGTACCTTACTTAAAGCCACAGTCACTTCCTTCCCACTCCTAGCCATAACACCATACGACCTCTCTGCTGTCCGTGTGAAGTAAATAAAAAAAATTAAAAAAGTTGGGCTACATTGGATAGAATGTAATGAAGAGGTTAATAGTACATCTACAGCATAGCACAGGATAGGGTTGTATTGAGAGCTACATCAAACCAGTCATTAGACTCGCAGTGTAGTGGGCATAGTCACAGGCTTTTCACAAGATCTGTGCAAATTAATCCAATTTGTGGATGTGGGATGTTCTTTCTGTGAATATGTTTATCCCTGTGGTTCAGTTTCCAGGTAAAACTGGAGGTCCTGTGGCTATGAGAAAAATATGAAGAGGCACCTAAAGCTACAGGCTTGACAACAGAACAACAATAACAGTGTTTCTCATTTTTTCAGTGCAAGGTCTGTGGAAGTAATCTCATCTCAAAAGCACCTAAACCTTCACACACTATTTAAAATGGACTTGGAAGTAAAGATCAAAGAGGAACCAATCTGCTGTGAGGAAACATCAAATACTTTATGTGTAAGTATCAATCCACATACAGCACGATACGAATAAACAGTGCATTTCAGATCTTTCTTTGATCATGCTACTACAGTATCATTACTAATTATTATTATTATTATTATTATTATTATTATTATTATTATTATTATTGCTGTTGTATGTAGCACTGTGGTGGAATTTTATTTCAGTTATATTTTGATTATGTGTAAATTGTGTTTTATCTACTATTAATTATGGTAGTATTAATTTTGACTCTAATGTATACTAATTGGTTGAGTGTAAACCTTTACTATGCCAATAAGGATGTCTATCTATCCATCCATCTATCTATCTATCTCTCTCTCTATCTATCTATCTTCATATATTGATTACAATTAATCTATTAGTCTTCTCAGTTTGACTGGTTACATAACTGTATTTGTATCTCTTATTCACCCCCTCTGGGTGGGGGATGCAGACGAAGAATAAACCAACGGTATCCCTGTCATAAGAGGCGACTTAAAGGGGTGATCTAGGCACGGACATGGATTGGGGTTTGGTATAATCTGTTGGACTCCCTGTGGATGGGAATGAATACATTCACAGGTAATCCCTGCCTCTTGTAGAAGGTGTCTAAAAGGGTCATGTACCAAGCTCAATAGCTGCACTCACTTAAGTGCGGCCATTATCCAGTAATCGGGAGATAATGGGTTCGAGCCCCACTGTCGGCAGCCCTGAAGATGGTTTTCCGTGGTTTCCCATTTTCACACCAGGCAAATGCTGGGGCTGTACCTGAATTAAGGCCACGGCCGCTTCCTTCCACTTCCTAGACCATCCCTATCCCATCGTCACCATAAGACATATCTGTGTCGGTGCGATGTTAATCAAAATAGCAAAAGGGTCATGTCCCTCTTTAATTTTATTGTTATTTGAGGATTAGGTGTAGACCGATTCAAAATTCTTTATATGCATGCTGCTCGGAGGTGGGCATCTTACGCGTGCGATTACGCCCAAAAGCCCGACTGTGACCACCCAGGGATCTTGTGGGTGGGAGTGTCATGTACCCGTGCAGTAGTATACATGTGACATCGCAGGTCCCTGCACAGCCGAATGCCAGAATGACATATTATTGTTTTTTTTTTAAGTTTTTCCTCTATATACTTAGTACTCTCGACATATGGGGCAATGCTGTTGCAGGTGACTGGAGAAATGTAGTCCTAGTGCTCATTGCCTCAGTCATTCCGTATTAGGCATCATCCAACATTGGACCACGGGCAATACTGGCTATGACCTGGTGGGCATTGCCTTGGCTGCTTGGTTCGTCTAGGGAGGCCCCTGATCGGAGTGGGTGGCATTCATGGAGGATGATTTAGGGCATGGTTTCAAAAAATCTTTGACCTGCCCAAGGTGGTCCCCCATCGAAGCCTTTAACTTTTGATTCCTTGAGGGGTTCAACCCACTGGGAACATGTGCAGCGTCAGAGAATGGAATCCGTGGTTTCCCATTTTCACACCATGCAAATGCTGGGGCTGTACCTGAATTAAGGCCACGGCCGCTTCCTTCCCACTCCTAGCCCTGTTCTGTCCCGTTGTCGCCATAAGACCTATCTGTGTCGGTACGACGTTAAGCAACTAGCAAAAAAACAAAAAAAGAATTGAATACAACTTCTCTAGGTTTCTGGTTGCTACAGCGAACTTGACAATCTCAAGAAAATGCACAACAGTAGTCTGCTTTTGAAGACTTGCACAGCACTGCAAGCCAACAAGTTGCTTAAGTGCACCACTTTGGCGAAATCCCCTTAAAAGTAGAGGAGCACAAATCCTTGAATCTGTTTGTAGAGTAATCTTCCACTGCAAGCTTATTTTGAACACTGAAGATGAGTTCATGGAAGACACGAAGCACAGTGGCGTGACACACGTCCAACGCATTGCGCGCTGGGTCGGCAGTGGAGACGTTGCCACTGGTGCCCTCATTGTCTCCTTTGAGTTGTCGGTGTTGCCAGACAGTGTCAGGGTGGCAGCTTGTCCTTACCATGTGGGGCCGTGTATCCCGCTTCCTGTGCAGTGCTATCGGTGCTGGAGATTTGGACGTGTGGTGTGTCATTTTTCGAGTCGGTCTGTGTGTGGTGTGCGTGGCGGAGGCGGCTCGTGGTGAAGGTAGTGTGCGGCTCTGTGCGGGTGCGCTGGCTGACCTGGTCTTCATTCTCCTCAAGATTGGGGATTTCCGGCGTTTGTGGGTGAGGGGATCTGGGAGGTTGGAACCCTGGATGGTTTTTCCTGCCGGCGGCATGCTGTAGGTTTGGTTCCGTGAATATGCCTGTTGCTGCACTGGGCTGCAGCGTGGTGGCTCGGAGCCTCCCGGGTTCGTCATTCACCGCGTCATTGCGTAAGGCGGCTGTTGCTCCCATGAGCAGGTCTGCAAGGAGTGGGGCTCGAAGGGAAGGACCACCCCACCTTCGGCCATGGACAGGTCTCTGCCTTCTAGGACCCCTTGGCCAGCACAGCGGGGGGGTGTCTCCCTCCCTCGGGAGGTCGACGGGGACGGCATCGTTGACCGGGGCTGGGGTGTTGTCTCCTGTGCACATCTGGGCACGAGTGGGGCTGAGTGGAGCGCCCATATTGGGCGCTCCCATGTTTATCTTGCGAGGGGGGGGGGGGGGGAGCATCGTGTCCTCCATCTGGAGGGTGTGAGTCTTCGCCGGTGGGAGCGCCTTCTCCAGGGCCTGTGCACTCCCTCATGGAAGACATCCCGCTCCTTAAAAGCATCAAGGTTCTGGATGTGTGTCCCGCTGTCTGTCGATGACAGGGTGGACGTCTGGCTGTCGTCTGCATCTACAGATGTGGATGTTGGTGTTGATGGTGTTTGTGTTTGGGAGCACTTGTTGCTCGTAGCCTGGACACACTCTCTTCTCTTTAACGCTGTGGCACTGTTGCAGTGGCATTGTGGCGGTTGTGGTTGATCTTGCTGGGCTACGTCAGCTCGTTGGTGGGTTTGCAGTGAGTGTGGTCTCTGTTTTTGAGACAAACGCCGGACGTGGTCGTCGTGCTGTCTCGGGAGGTTTCATACCGTGCTCGATGGAGCTATGTTGTGTCTAGTAGCATGGGTTGTTTTCGTTTGTTCTGATACTCGTGGTTAGGGGGTTCCTCTGTGAGCCCCGCTGGGGGCGGTTGCGGTGCAGGTGCCGCAGCCTGTCGTGGCGGCAGCATGGGGTGTTTTGTTTACAGCTTGGCTGGCCTCTAAACGTGGGTGATGTCACAGATCTTGTGTATCAGCTTCAGTCTTCCTTTCTCTTGGACGTTTTTGGCACCCACCACCTCATATGGGGCTTTGGGGCGCCTTGCCCCAGGGAGGGGTGTTGGATTCATTGGTAACAGGGCTGGATTTGTGTATTTTGAGCACAGGTGGGCCAACTCGTTTGAATGTATGTTGCGGCTCATGCTCTTGCATAGACGCAGGTCTATCTGGCCAAGCGTTGGTTCCACTGTTTTGGTGGGGTGCACACTGTGGGCTCTGTGGCAATGGCCATTTTCCCGTTATTCTTTGTTTAGCAGGGATCCATTAAGGCTCCTCCTCGATGGATTCTTGGGCATGTTGATTGGCCGGGGTTCACGAAACTTGCTGTCTTTAGTGGCGTAACCGAGTGGAGTATGGACGGCGAAGTGAGTTGCATAGCACATGTCTCTCTTGCTGCTGCTGAGGGGTCTTTCCCTCCTTTTTGTGGCACGTTCCTTGTGGAATGAAGGAATTGCAACGGCTATTGGGGAGCGCTGTCACGCTCACGGGCGCAGTCGTTGGCGGCCTGCTGTGGCTGGCTTGGTGGCATTTGGAGAGCTCTGCGCTGGGGTACGAATTCTTATTCACCAGAGTGCAGGGGCTTCGTGGGAGAGATATTTGTCATCTGTGAAGTCACGTGCTCCATCATCTCAGGTGTCGACTGGGCTTTGATGTGTTCCGGGTATCCAGGGGATCATCTTCTGTGCCATGAATTTCCATTGCAGGTGGTGTCATCACTGAACCGCTCTCGATTGCTAGCCATCAGGACCATTGTTTTGCGGGTGTGTGTTGCTCGGGGGGTTGCCATCGTGGCTTTCTTGATCTGAGCCGGGGGCGGAGCATCGTCACCTTAGTTTTGCCCCTCGGGGTTTGGAGGACTGTGGCATGCCCTTTGCAGAGTGGGGGCTCTGCAGTGCCTTGGCACTTTGCGGGGGCACATCTCCTGGACTGGACGGTGTCCATGACCAGATGTTGAAATTCCTTAATGAGTGAGTTATGTCTGTAATGTCTCCTTCGTGTGTACAGCTGGTTTTGGGTGGGGTTTGGGTTTCTGTCTCAGTGGCGGAGGGGGCATGGTCATTCCTGTTCTCAGGCCTAGCAGGGGTCCCGGGTATGCAGGAGGTTGCAGACCTGTCTTGCTGTTTGATTGGGCTGTTTGAGAGGGTGGTGGGTCACTGACTTTTCTGCAAGTCTGGAGAGACAAGGACTTTGTCTGGGTATCAGTGTCGTTTTCTGGCCACCTGCTGGGCCACTGGCCACATTATCAAGGATGCGTTTCTCTGCAAGCAGCATTTGGTGGTTGTTTTCTTCGGCTTGGGGTGGGAGCTGTGGCGCCATGTGGCTGTGTGGTATCCTTTCGGTCCTGTATCAGTGGGGATTGCGATGTGGCTTGCCGGTGTTGAGTTTTTAGTCCCTCCGTCTATTCTGTGTCCAGGTTGAGGGCATGTTCACAGTGCCATGTTCAGGCGATAGGAGTGCTGCATGGATCATTGCTTGGTGTTGCTCTGTTCGCAGTTGCCATGAGCGGTGTTGTCGCTACTGCTGGTTCAGCGGTGGTACTGTCACTGCATGTGGACGATTTTGCTCTGCATTGTGGCTCGCATAATATGGCTGTCACAGAGCGACAGTTGCAGAGGGCTGTTGGGAGAGTGGAGCGGTGGTCCTTGGAGCATGGCTTTTGGCTTTCACCCGAGGGGAACTCTGTTGTGCACTATTGCTGGCAGCACACTCTTCACACGCATTCTGGACTTTGTTTGGGAAGTGTCACTGTTCTCGTGTTTGGTGATTGCAGGTTTCTTGGGTTCCTCTTTAATGGCAGATTGTCATGGGATACACGTTTGTGGTGGTTGAGGGTGCAATTCGCTAGGAATTTGGATGTCTTGAAGTTTCTTGGCGGTGCTGTTGGCTGGCTGACCGCTCGGTGCTCCTGCGATTTTGTGGGGCAAATGTTTTGTCTGGTTGGGCTGCACCAGTGCGGCATGTAGATCGATAAGTCAAGGCGAGACTGAGTGGCGTCCACCGTGGTGTGGTTGGGTTGGCGGCGGAACTATTCATGAGAGTCCCATTGTTGGCCTGCACACTGAGTGGGGTGTGCCGCCTTTGCACTTGGGGTGTTAACAGGTGCTCCAGTCGTGTGCTGCAGATTTTACTACGGGTGCCACTTCCCCCGGGCTGTCCTTGTGTTGGGCGGCGGAGGCCGTCGGCTGTTCGTTGCTTATCCTTGGGCGGTGAGACCAGTTGGAGTACACTTGGGTGGTGCTCATGGATTGTTTGATGTGCCTTCAGTTCCCTGCCTTGTTGGTCGGTCGGGTGGGGTGCCTTCATGGATAGTGCGACAACATGAGGTAATCCTGGGTCTGCACTCTGGCATGAGGGAGGGCGTGGGCCCTTCAATTTGTTGGGGGCTCTTCCTGTCCGTTGTTGGCCAGTGTCCGGGTTCGGTCGTCGTTTGCGCGGGTGGTTCGGGAGCGCAATGGGCTGTGCATTCGTTGTCGGCAATGATGAGTTTCATTGTGCTCTCCTGGACGCCTGGTGTGTGTGTGTGTGCTGGGTCTCTGTAGTGTGCACTCTCCGGTGGGCGTTGATGATTTCTGCTGTGTGCTGACTCCTTGAGCTTGCTACAGTCTGTTGATGCCTGTTTTCCTCGGCACCCTCTGGTGCAGCAGGTCCTTTGTTTGGGTACTGGTGCCGGAATCACGTTTGTGTGGCTCCTGGGCCGCATGGGTGTGAGAGGGGCGGGTTAGCTGAAGGGGCTGCCGAGGAGGCGGTTGTGTTGCCCCCATTACCCTGCAGGGTTCAGGTGGGTGATCCTCGCTCTCGGCTAAGACGTTTGGTCGTCTCCCATTGGGGATGGAGTGGCGGGCCGCGCCACTTCCAAACGAGCTCTGAGCAACGGGGGTGTAGTGATGGTGTGGAGGACTTCCCTTTGGGCTTCTTGGAGGGAGACAGTGGTGTTGTCGTTTTTGGCTAGGCCACAGTGTGGTGGTGCGCTCCTGTTTGCTGAGGGGGCAGCCCCTTCTGGTGTGTGCTTGGGGCAGTTTTCTTGCCATGGTGCGTGTCCTTCTGGAGTGTGTGGACCTGGTCGATCTGCGGTGTGGTCTGAAACTGCTGAGTTCCATCTCCCTCATCCTGCGGGGTAGCGGTCGGTCGGCAGACCTCGTCGTCCATTTTGTGAGGGATGGTGGTCTTTTTACTCGTGTGTAGTAGTGTCCTTTGTATTTGTGTGTTTCTGTTGCCTGCGCTTTTGTCCCATTGACTCTGTTTCTGTTCATATTTATGTGGTTTAATGCGTTATTTTGGCTTCTAGCTTGAATTATGTATGTTTCTGTGCTTCCAGGTGGGACCTTGTTCCATTGTCACCCGTATTTTCTATAATTTTATTGAGGTGTGGGGCATTGCAAGTTGGATCCACTGATTGTTTTGGTCTCGCAGTCGTTCATCACCATTTGTTTTGAATTTTTGTCAGTGGATGCATTTTGGAATTTCTGTTATCATGTGATTTTGTTCCATCTTGTACCATTAGGGGCTGATGACCTAGATGTTGGGCCCTTTTGAACAACAAGCATGATCACAATCATCATATTTCTTGTTCAGGAAATGTATGAATATCTTGCTGTCTATTTTTAAGGCACATGTGTATATATATATATATATTTGTATAATAATCACAAATTGCCTAAAAATTGTTCATGTAATTATGTAATTATAAGTTTGCATCTTTTATTTTGCATAGATGTCTGAAAGCTGAATTCATTGGTTTGGTAAGAAGTGGGTTTCTTTTTATCTCTCTTTGCTTTGTTACCATGTTCAGCATAGTCACATTTTGTGAGTATCTGGCTTTTAATTCTGTAGGTCTTGTCAGGAAAAATGGCAGTCTGAGTAGCTCAGGTAGTGGATTGCTTTCCATCTGGTTTCTAGTTGGCATATTAAATCCTTTATCACTCTGATGGTATTTAAGGTGCTCAAACACATCAGCCTATTGCGGGAACAATCTCTGTCATCTCAGTGCTTCCACAACATAGAATAAATAATGACAACTTGACAGTGAATTTTTTTTCCAGAAATGATGTGATATTGCTAAATGTTTAATATTGTAATAATTCAATATTGTCAGGGGAAGGAAAACATCACTTATGTCGTTTTTAAAAATACTTAATTTAGCAGATGAAGAGGATACCACATGTTGATATACCATGGGTGTTAACGGAGTAGTGCTGTACAATGCAGTCATGTTATTCTTGAATCTCACTTGAGATTGATATGGTGAAGCTTTAAATGCTGACAGTTCTGATGTGATGTTCGCTCTTGAAATAGGGGAAGTATCTATGGTACAATAGGATATTCCCCTGCAAAGAGGGTACATTGTTACAATTTGTTTTATGTCCCAGTGACACAGGTAGGTCTTATGGCATAAGATGGTGCATTCTTTCATGATGTGGTAAGTCATTTGTTTTGTTCTCTTGGGTTGTCACACAGTCGTGAAGTAATTATGTTCATTCTGTGGAGGGGTGATTTAAAGCAGCCTTGGTTTATAAAGAATTACATGTGCAGAGGTGCCAACTATTACGGATTGTCCGTAATGATTACGGATTTCACTTTGCGATTACGGCATTACGGTCGAAGGGAAATTATTATGGAAAAGCAACCTTGTCACGATAAAAATTAATTTCTGCGAAAAAAAGGAAAGAAGTAAAAAATGTTCAATCTCTTAGAGCATTACTGGTCAACCCGCCTCGTTTCAATGCTTGTACGTTGGCTACCAAACATATTTGGCAGTTATTTGGTCGTCACTTCCTTTTGTTTCCCGCGAGCGTTGTGAAATCACGGCCAGCTACATAGATATACGCTGCTCTCTTAGCTAGAATGACGCGGGAAAGACGTGGCGTATCAAGTCGGCCGTGAGGTAGGCCCTACTCCTTGCCAACTCATTACTCCTTGCTTTGCTGTTCTCCAGTTCGCACATTCGGCTCTCTGTTGTGTTCGTAGAAAGAATGGTATACTCGTATATTTAGCGCATGTCAATTCTAAGTATCCTAGACGTTGATTCGAAAAGTAGTGATTGGTTTTGTGAAATGAAGCGGAGCAATTGTCAAATTGCATCTTCTTCTAAGAAGACAGCAGTGTTACAGAAATATCGAGACGGTTACACAAAGGAATGGCCATGCTTGCTTGCCTCACGTGTTAGTGAAAACCACGTGTTCTGTAGTGTGTGTTCGTGTGATTTCTCTGTGGCTCACGGTGGACGAGATGATTGCAGAAGACGCATAGAATCCAAGAAACATCACACATACGGTGAATCAAAATTACGAAACCAGTCTGTTTCATCGTTCTTCGTAAAAAGTAATGAAACTGCGGTGACAAATGCCGAATTATTGTCCACATCATTTCTTTTGGAGCATAATATTCCGCTATCAGTTTCAGACCACGCTGGAAATTTGTTTAGATCAATGTTTCCCGACTCAAAAATATCTCAGAAATATGGTTGTGCAAGAACTAAAACCTCTGCTTTAGTTCAATACACTGCATCAGAGGCAAAACAGGAATTAAGTGAACTTTTGCAAATAACGCCTTTTTCCTTGGCTACTGATGGTAGTACGGATTCAAATGCAGTTAAACTTTATCCTATAGTTGTCTCTTTAATGCTCAGAGAGGTCAAATATCAACTCTTCTATTGTCATTGTTAGACAGTAGTGACAATACTGGTGAGGGAATTTTCTCTGTAATTACTAGTTAATTGTCTTCTTTAGCCATTCCATGGGAAAATTGCATTTCTTTTTCATCTGACAATGCATACACAATGATAGGAGCAAATAAAGGTGTTGCCAAATTTGTGAAGGACAGGCATTCTTCTGTTTATGTCCCGGGTTGTTCATGTCATCTCATACACATCTGTGCGCAAAAGGCATCAGCCCAATTGCCAGTCAATGTAGAGAACTTTTTGGTTCAGTTATATTACTATCTTGACAAGAGTTCTAAAAGACAAAACACGTTCAAAGTTTATCAGGCTGTTTGTGGCACAGAGGGTCACAAAATTTTGAAATATGTTAGTACCCGTTGGCTCTCGCTTCTTCAGTCTATTGATAGAGTTCTTGAGCAGTGGGAAGCTTTGACACTCATGTTTTGTAGTGAGACCCACCATAAAAGTGAGACCACCAAGCAATTTGAAACTGTGAAATCTTTCATACAAGACCCACACACAAAACTGTTTTGCTACTTTCTTCAGAGTACACTTCCTGTTTTTAACTCTGTGAATATATTTCTGCAACAAGATGCTCCAGCCATACATCTTCTTAGGAGGAAACTTACTGGTCTTTTAACTGACCTATTGGTCAGATTTGTTCAGCCATGTTCTCTTCAGTCAGAATCTACCTCCCTTTTGAGTGTTGAATTCAAGAGGAGGAAATACCAGAAAGCCAATGAGGACTTGGTAATTGGAGCAAAAGCTAGGGCATACTTGAAAGATAATGACTGTGATGAAGAGATGTTTTATAATTCTGTAAGAGAGTTTTATATGGCAGCTTGCAGTTACATTACCAGGAAATTTCCCCTTGATGATGAATTTCTTCATCATACCAAAGTTGTAGACATCTCTCTCAGAACGAAGGTTTCCTATTCATCTCTTGAATACTTTGTTCGACGATTCCCAACTTTGGTCAAAGAAAGTGAACATGACAAACTTGAAGAGGAATTTGCAGTTTACCAGTGTGATACTTTCCCGGAATATATTGTACATGGACCTAACATTGATGTGAATTGGGGCAAGATTGCAGAGCTTAAAAATGAAAGTGGACAGATTAAGTATAAAACCTTAAGTAATGTTGTATTTGCAGTACTAAGTGTACCTCATAGTAACTCTCCCACAGAAAGAGTTTTCAGTGTTGTTAGGAAAAATCAGACAGAATTCAGGCCTTCACTAAGTACATCTACACTGGAATCGCTTATGGTTCTGAAGACAAAAATGTCATCTCAGGGGGAAGTATGTTACAAGAAAACCTACACCGAAAAGCAGCTGCTGGGTGCGAAAAAAGCTACAAATAATTTTTTATCGCAGAGCTAACAGGTAATGAGCAAATGTTATTGTGTTATATGATATACTTTAGAATAGATTGCTGCAGGGCAAACGGGGTGCTTTGGATTTAACTCATAAAAGTTTTTGGCGGGGGGGGGGGGGGGGGGGGTGGTGGTGGTTAAAAATGGGATTACTGATAACTCACTTCAAAGGTTGGCACCTCTGCATGTGGATGTAATTAGGCACAAGTTATACAGAAAGTCTATGAGAGATACTTGGAAAGAATAGTTCGGTGTGAGAAGCATTGTGCAAGTTGATATATTCTTCCGTGCAGATTTTGGTGTAATATTGTTTCAATAAAATCATCCATGGCTTAGGCAGCAGCAAGCTGGCCTCTCATTACTGGGTTCTGTGGTTCAAATCCTGGTTAATCCATGTAAAAACTGAGCTCGATAGCTGCAGTCGCTTAAGTGCGGCCAGTATCCAGTATTCGGGAGATAGTAGGTTCGAACCCCACTGTCGGCAGCCCTGAAAATGGTTTTCCGTGGTTTCCCATTTTCACACCAGGCAAATGCTGGGGCTGTACCTTAAGGCCACGGCCGCTTCCTTCCCACTCCTAGCCCTTTCCTATCCCATCGTCGTCATAAGACCTATCTGTGTCGGTGCGACGTAAAGCAAGTAGCAAAAAAAAAAATCCATGTAAAATTGCTACTGGACAAAGCAGAGGCTGGACAGGCTCATCTTTCGGTACTCTGGTCTTCCCTGTCTTTCATTCCAGTAAAACTCTCCAATATCATTTCATTTCATCTGTCAGTCAATAATTGCAATAAAGAAGTGCAGCAGGCTTTGCCAGTTGGCACAATTCTTACCCTCGCCGCTAGATTGTGGCTTTATTCATTTCATTTCTGACCCGGTTGAATGACTGGCAACAGTCTGTGGATTTTCATTGTTTCAGTAACATTCAGTAACATTGCTGGGTGCAGTTTTGTCTATGTGGTCTGCTCTTTCATTCCCTCAAGGCCTCTCTTGTCCTTTGACCCAGTGAATGTGATTGAAGTTGTTTGCATGAATGGTTTTATTTCTGATTGTAAGAGCAGGCAGATGCATTCTGTGTCTTTGCGATGGTAGTTAAGGCTGCGTGGTAGTTTACATGGATAATGGGAGCGGTCAATTGGTGGTTTGTCTTGAATCTAATCTATAGCAATCAAAAAATGGAGGAATAAGCATTGGAAAGAAACACTATTGTCAAATAAAGATAGAGATAAACACAGAATAGGAGAGGTTTTTCATTCCCAGTTTCAGCAGGAAAGCAGGCATAAACTGTCATTTGGGGTCCATCTTGATATATTTTCAGTCTTAACCCAATGGGCTCTCATTGAAATAGCCCTGCGTTTCACACTGACTCAGATTTAAATCCCAGTGGAGAGCTGTGTGTGCAGCACAAAGGAAAATAGATTGCAAATAGAGATCTATGCATGATATTAACCTAAAATTTTGTCAATAGGTGACATGTAGTCACCTAAAATGTTGTTCTTGTGTGATATATTTCAAAGGAGTGAGGGAGATGTAGATGAATTTCACACTTTTTCCACTGCCATGTTGTCTCGCTTCTTTTCTTCTGTTTTGAGCACACAAAACATCACTTAGAGGGATTGTTGTATTTTCTAGTACGTATTAGGTTGAGGTTGTCCCCCAACATTGTAATCAGGCACTGCACGGTCGCATGTAACTGTGTTGGTATGGCCACGCGGAAGTCTGCATAGTAGGGTTTCCTGTACTCCGACTGTGAGAAAGTACAGTTTACTACAATGGAATTGAAATGGCAAATGCCTAGAAGATAAAAGATAAAAATACTGTTTTTCTATCCCCTTTGTGTGTTCGTCTCATGTTTGGGAGAAAAGGCAGTGACCTGGACTTCTAAACCTACTCCCTGTATCCAATCTTGGTACTCAAGGGCCAGTTTTGGATTCCTTACTTTTCCCTCTGTCACTTGTTTGTGCTTTCTCCTGAGATTTCCCATAGGTATAATATCTGCTGTTGTGTGTTTTGAAGAAGGAAAATTAACACCTTTGTTGTCCTTCCATTTGACACACAAAATATTTTTGGTTGACCTAGATTTACATTCACGTCTTTGCAGTACTGTAGATGAAATACCAGGTGGCATGTTTTTCTGTTTGGCCTGACAGTTGCTACAATTTTTGTTTGCTTTACATCAACCCTAATACAAAGGTCTGGAGACATGTATCAGTTGTCAAGGTACAGGGTGCGACCTTTGTTGAACAGGTGTTCACGTGTGCTCATAACAATATTAATGCTCCCAGGTAAGGAAGAGTCAGTCTTATCATTCTGTGCATAAATTCAAAAGGTGTTGCTGTAGCCTGTATTTGCATTGCATATTTTATATATCGGTATGCCAGATCTGGCTCTCTTGTGGTGATTACATTGCACGTATGGCAGTCTACCTCAAAATTTCAATGGAGATTCATCTAAGACATTTCAAACAATGAATACAATGTGTCCAAGAAATGCAAAATTATAAGCATAATATTCCTCAGTTTGTCACTAGCATCAGTTGAAAAGGCATTCGTGATCTGTAAGAAATGAGAAATAAGGGGAAATCTTTCCCTGCTCATTGTTTCTGAAAAGATAGGAGTTTCAGTATACCTATCTTTACTCCAGTATAAGTGGATGCCCTGTTTTCAAACCTGGGATATCAGAATACCTAAAGCAAGCTACGCCTTTGTATGTCCTGCATTGTGTTAAACCATTTGTCAACTTTTTCACTTTTTCCTGTTCTCATCTGTAAGGTACTTCTGAGAACAATTATTTGTCTCTGTAGCAATTGCAAAAAAATAATAGCTCCATTATCATCATCGTTTCCCTTTATCCAGCTGTAGGCGGGTAGGGCCAAATATGGTTCCTCTCCACTTTCTTCGGTCTTTCCACCACTCCTCCTCCAACACTGTGTCCCAGTCAAGGTTTCTTTCTATAATGCTGCATTGGATGGTATCCTTCCATCTCGATCGTGGTCGTCCACGGCCTCTCCTTCCTTGGATTTGCATTTCCATCACCTTTTTTTGGCATTCTTTCGTCGCTCATTCGCTTTATGTGCCCAAACCATCTTAGTCGGCTCTTCTCTATTCTATCATTCAGTTTTTCCACTCCAATTTCTTCCCGGATTTTCTCATTCCTTATTTTGTCTCTTCTACTCTTCTGTATCATACTCAAGAATTTCATTTCGTCTGCCTGTATTCGACTCTCATCCTTCTTTGTCATTGTCCAAGTTTCTGCTCTGTAAGTTATGGGTACGTAATACATCTTGTACATAGTATCCTTTGCTTCCATTGGCACATCTTTGTCCCATAACATATTTCTTACACTATGATAGAAACAACTTCCAGCTTGAATCATTTTACTAATCTCAGCATCCAGTCGAGCATTCTCCATTAATTCACTCCCCAGGTATTTAAACGTTTCCACTACTTCCAGGGGCTTGTCTGCAAGTCTAATCTGATTTTTCCCTTCTTTCTCCCCTCTAGTCATAACAAGAGTTTTACTCTTTTCTACACTTATTTTCAATCCACATTCTTCAATCTTCCCATTCACCACATTCAACTGTTCTTGAACCTTCCTGTCGTCTTCTCCCCAAATCACAATATCATCTGCAAATAACATGTTCATTTCTCTTCCTCCATATGCTGTTTTTGCTGTTCTCATGATGTCATCCATTAATATTGTAAACAGGATTGGTGATAGAACACTTCCCTGTCTCAGCCCTTTAGTTATTTTGAACCAACTTGTCCTGCTAACTTGTGTTTGCACGCAACTACAACATTCCTTATACAATGCCATGATCATTTTTATTAATCCCTGTCCAATTCCTTTTTGCACCAGACTGTCCCAAACTTTCGTCCTAGGGACACTGTCATATGCCTTTTCAATATCAATGAATGTCATCACCATATCATTCCCGTACTCCCAGTGCTTTTCCATTAGTTGTCTCATAATGAAAATGGGCTCTATTGTTGACCTTCCACTTCTGAAACCAAACTGATTTTCCTGTATCTGCTTCTCAACCCTCAACCTTATTCTACTTTCCAGTATCCTTTCCATTATCTTAGCAACATGGGATATTAGAGTAATTCCCCTGTAGTTCTTCAAAACTTATCACCTTTCTTGAAAATTGGGATGATTATTCCTTTTTGCCAATCCTCAGGGACCTCCTTATTCTCCCAGACATTCCTGAGAACCCGATATGTCCACTGCAGGCCTACAGCTCCTGCTGCCTTTATCATCTCCACTGAAATTTCATCTATTCCAGCAGTTTTTCCATTCTACATCTTTCTTACTGCCATTTCAATTTCATTCATTGTAATTTCTTTATCCATTTCTTCGTCAACTAATTGCCTTTCCTGCTCGTCCATTGAATGACTGTCATCCGTTCTTATGTTCAGCAGCTTCTGAAAATACTCTCTCCATCTATTTCTTATTTCTTCTGGCTTTGTTAAAATTATGCCACCTTCATCCTTCACAAATCTGGTGTTTACTTGATCTCTCTTTTTGTTTCTTAAGATACCATACAGTAATTTCTTGCTGCCCTGCATATCATCTCTCAATTTCTGTGTGAACAATGCCCATCTTTT
The DNA here is from genome assembly GCF_040414725.1 of Anabrus simplex. Classification (NCBI taxonomy): domain Eukaryota; kingdom Metazoa; phylum Arthropoda; class Insecta; order Orthoptera; family Tettigoniidae; genus Anabrus; species Anabrus simplex. The sequence goes on along the minus strand of NC_090277.1, from coordinate 33,417,243 downwards.
CCTCTTTTCTTCCTCCACTACTTTCTTGGCCAAATTCTTTGCCTCCACATATTTTCTTCTACTTTCTTCAGTCTTAGATGTTTTCCATGCTTTCCATGCCATTTTCTTTTCCTTCACTTTAATCTTTACCCTATCATTCCAGCAGTGTGTTTCTTTGTCTTTCACATTTCCTGATGTTCTACCACACACCTTTTCTGCACATCCAACCAGTGCTTCCTTAAATCTTTTCCATTCCTCTTCCACATTCCCCACCTCTGTCCTGGGTACCAAGGGTATTATTTCCCTTTGAAATTCTTCTTGTATGCTTTTCTCCTTCAACTTCCATACTCCATATAGTCTAAAAACACAGAGAGCTCTGATTGAGGTATGGCTGCATATTCCTGAAATAATAAATCTAAAATACCACTCTGTGCAGGGAAGTGGGGAATGACAGGATTATTTTCTCCACTTATCCACACCCAGTCATCCTGTTTTGCACGTTTTGGTTGTGGAGGCCTGGTGTGAAAATTTTGCTCATCTTCACTCTCTGAGTCGTTAGTGATATATACATCTCCTGACAAATTTACACTATTTACACTTAACACTTCTTCATGAAAGTTATCATCTTCTAATTCCTGCATATTCTTGCTTACCCTGTCGTCCGCATCACTATCTAGAACACTATTAACTTCATTGACTCCTCATGTTCAGAAATACACATGCTGCTAGTTGCCATATTGACTACTGGCTTGAGAGGAATTTGAAATATCTTCGAGTAACCTTTTACACGTGGTGTGAGGTTGAAACAAGGAGATACGTTGACGTACCCTCACCTCAACCTTCTAGTGTACGAAAACCTTAACCCATGAGCCATCTGTTACAAACTGGATGTACTACAAGCCGATATCAGAGTATTGGCAGTGCGCAGGTCCTCATCGTCATCAGAGTTGTAGGCCATGTACATACAAGCAGGCATGTCTCGTCATACGGGTTCATTTTGTTGAAGCATGAAGCAAGATAAATAGAGAAGAAATGTAAGATAAAGATAAAACACAGGAGGTAAAAAGCTTACGAGCATGGGACAAACACAAAAGGTGCAATAGGTATTAGAGAGGAACAAACAAATGTCATGAGAAAATGAACACATAATAGGACGAACATAATCGCAGTTTAGTGTGGGAAGAAAGAGGAGCCGAGGAGAAACATGAAAACGCAAAAGGACGATGACAATTTCCTCATCTTCGGACACTGCCACAGGCTTTCTCCTCACCAATCCCACTTCTATATCGCTCTCTTTTCAGCCTCCAACTGGTTTTGCAGCTTTAACAGGAGGGCAGGCTTCAACACTCAATGGGGGGGGCCACCTGCACGTTTCTTCACTCTTGATGTGGGAAAGAAAGACAGATAAATACAAGAAAAGGGAAAGAATCATAAGATTAGGATAAAACATAGTTGGTTAAAAATCAGGAACATAGGGAAGCAACCGAGAAGTAAAGATTTTTTTCAACAGCGTTATCCAGAAGTTTGGGATTTTCTTGTGAATTTCATCCTGTTATCAGTACAACCTGCTGCAGACTTGTTGTGTAGTGCCTTTATTACATCGGAAACCTTGTGTTTTACAAAACTGTTTCCATCTGGGCAGCTGAAATTCAGTTTCCTACTATTAATTTTCTTGTGCTCTGTTGTTCATGCCAGGCTGAGTGACTCAGATGGATGAGGCACTGGCCTTCTGGTCCCAACTTGGCATGTTCGATCCTGGCTCAGTACACTGATGTTTGAAGGTGCTGAAGTACGTCAGCCTCATGTCAGTAGATTTACTACATCTTTTCGTTGTTTAAAATTTTGTTGCATTGACACATTTTCTCAAGATATTTGTATCTAACAACCACCTAGGAGCAAAACTTTTTCTTGGCAGTAAAGGAAGAAAAAAGCTGTAGTTAATTTCTTCTAATTCATGTTAAGAATTTATAATTGATTTATCATGGTCTTCCTTCATTTATTAGTTGTGCACATCCCTTATGCTGAAGGCTTATTTTGAATCACCCCAGCTTTACAGCCATGTTACCACTTACTGCTTCTGTGTGTGAATAGGATATTTAGAGGCCACCTAAGACAGTACAAGCTTGATGAATAGAATACCAAGTGTGATCACTCTGCTCTCTTAACATTGTATTTGATGGTCCTGCTGGAGTGTGGCGCTGCAGTCTCAACGATTCAACTGCAACGACATGTGTGCCCAATTACTGGCAAAGGCCTAGCGAGCGTGCATGAAGTCGTGGTGATAATTTTAATGCCTGTTAGTTTGTTTTAATATGTTCTGAAAGTCTGTGTTAGTATCTGTGCAGTGCTTTGTGTGTGCAAGCAACTAGTTTTTTTATTATTTCGAGAAAATGTCGTACTGTTTCGTTCCTCGTTGTAAATTGGGTTATGGAAGGAAGTGTGATGGAAGACAATATTTTACACCACCAAAGGGAAATAATCTGTTTGCAAAGTGGGCTGGAGTTATTCCGCAGAAAGATAAGCAATTGTCGGCCAAAAGCAGAATGTGACCTGCATTTTTCGGCAGATTTAATTATAAAGGCGGGCTGTTTCATTGTGAATGGTGAAAACGTTGAACTTCCTCATGTGAGGTGGAAAATGAAACCAGGAGCAGTGCCTCATATATTGTCAAATTTACCGTAATACCTATCCACCAAGGTAAAATCATGAAAGGCACCCAGTAGCAAAAGGATTGAGGACAGTATCAAGAGGTTAAGGAATAAGAATCATGGAGTGAAGCAATGAAAACAGTAGGTGGTGAAGTTCAAGGTCAGCTTAGTTGTAGTCAAATTTAGGGTCTGTCTAGTTCTCTTACTGATGCCGAAAAGATATTATCTCTCGGAAAGCAACTAAGGAATGCAGCTCATAATTTAATGCAAGCTAAATGCAGTATTTCTTCAGCCAAAGCTTTGGATTAATTTCTTACAGGGGCAGATTAAGAACACCGAATTTCAGTTTATAGATTGTACATTTCTTAGTAAGTAGCAAAACGTTATTACACTGTGTTAAAGAAATGTCAAGTAAAATATACCAATGGTATGAGGTAAAGTAGTGATTTTCTTTTAGAGAGTATATTACTTAGAATAACTTCAATTAGAAGATAGGATATAGGCATAATTTGTTACCTTTTCCCTCACAATGCCATTTGAGGAAACTCGGCAAAACACTTAAATGTCCCTATGGTGTAAATCCTCATTGCTTAAGTGCTATTACAGATTATTTTGAGGATGAAATGAACGAGAATAAACGGTACAGGATAGTTATATTCGATGAGGTTAAACTAAGAGAAGAGATTCAATTTAATGTGGGGCGATATTTTTTACGAGTGTCTTGACTAGATTGGGGCGATCTTGGTTGGGCCATCAGGAGTCGGCTGTTGTACTGAACACACTTTGGACATTATTCCAAAACTGATCTCCCACTCTAGTGCCGATTCTTCTTCAGAGCGGGAGAAATCCACAGGAAATGCAAGCTTGACAATCTGCTAAGTCTTCTCGTAAACTATCGAAAGTGGCCTCAAACTAGTTTTGGTGAGTAATTAACTTCATTTAATTTATTCGAGGAAAGTGTCCGTGTTATTTACAGTCTGGTGTATGTTTAATTTGCTCTGTTTAAAAAGGATTCTTTAAGTATATAAAGCACAATATTGCTTTCGCTTTTTGTAATGTTTCATTTTATTTCGTGTGTTCTTTCATTAAAGTTCAAAGATATTTCTTTGTGCAGACTGATAATATTATTTATAACTCTCTGACAGTGTTATTCATGTATTGTATTTGATTATTTTCATATCAGTGTAATTTCCATTAAATCAGCTGACCGTGTAATGTTAGTCTTAGGCTGCTCTGTGGGAGAGCGCTTGAACTCGTTGAGTGATCTCACTTGGTATTCTATTTGTCATGGTACAAGCAAAACAGAACCCATCAAAATATAAGAAATTCATGTCCATGTGACAAACATAAAAAGTAAGAAAAATCACAAGTATAAGGAACATCATATAACAGAACTATCTTTTGAAAGGCAACCAAACTCCAGGACTGCCCCAACTGATGGTGAAAACAGGCTCATTGCCTGGAGAGCAATAAATAAGGGTGTGAACAAGAACACAAAATTAATTTTAATAAGTTCTGCACCAACAGAATTCACAATTGATGGTTAAAAAACAACTTACAAGATATTGAAATAGAAGCTGATTAATGGTTGAGAAATTATATAATGGATGCAGATATTTTCTGACTAATGTGGTGTGTGTATCATAGAAATAGGATACGAATGGTACGAGGGTGAGTATTTATTCTGGTGGAGAAAAAGTTAGTAAGCTACAAAAATGTTAAAGATAACAAATATGAAAATCTAGGCTCATTTCTAAATATAATAGGCAGCTTGAAGTCTTATGAGTGCACAGACTAGGTAAGGGTAGTGCTGACACTGATTCACAATTATTTGATAGGATAATCAGCAGTGTGGGAAACTATACGGAATGGAATGTGATTGTAGCTGCAGATCTCAACTTACCAGATGTCTATTAGGGAGACAATGCGAATGAGAGGAAGTATGACCAACAAGTGGCAAATAAGGTAATATGGAAAGGACAGCTGATTCAGAAAGTGATGGAACCAATTAGAAGGAAGAATATTCTGGATGTGGTGTTGGTAAAGCCAGATGAGCTCTATACAGAGACCAAAGTAATAGATGGTATTAGTGATTACGATGTTGTTTTTGTCTTACTTAAAAATAAATATTGATGGTTATGAATTTCATGTTTTTGGTCCGTATTGAACAATATATAAGTAATAATAATAATAATAACTTAATGTTTCCACCTTTTCAATACAATATATTCACAAAATTACAAAATTATACGGTACTAGTTTCGACCCATCTAGGGGTCATCATCAGCCGTATTGGAGCAAAGATCATTTGTGGCGAAATCCTAAGACAATATTATTTTAAAGAATAACAAGTGAATTGAGATGTTATGGTAATAGTTAATAATACAAGGAATATACATAATCAGAGGTTTTTAACAAAGAATAAAGTATAAATGGGGTGTTGTAAAAATTATAATCATGGAAATCAGTAAGTTCTTGTATTGAAATGAAATATGGCTTAGGAAGAGGGCTTAAGGTGGGGCTGAAGGGTGCGGGAGAAAGTGTAATTGTCTTGGAAAAGTACTTTTGATTAAATTTAGGATTGAGTTTAGGTTGGCTGCATTATTGTTTCTGAGGAAAGTGATAAATAGATCGAAGAGTATGTTGGGTTTCTCAGAGATTTCATTGAGATTGTGACTGGCATTAAAGTATTGGTCTAGGTGTATGTAGTAATTTTCCATTATGTTCAGTAAAGGGCCCTTGTTTGCTAATACGAGGATGTCCATGTCTTAGGATTTCGCCACAAATGATCTTTGCTCCAATACGGCTGATGATGACCCCTAGATGGGTCGAAACTAGTACCGTATAATTTTGTAATTTTGTGAATATATTGTATTGAAAAGGTGGAAACATTAAGTTATTATTATTATTATTACTTAAAAATAAATATGTCAGAAAGGAAGGTCTTAAATGTAGGACTATTCGGGAGTACCACATGGCTGATAAAGCAATCATAAGGGAGTTTTTAAAAAGTAACTCTGATTGGTGGAAAAGGGTAAATAAAAATACAGACAGACTGCGGGATGGGTTTAAAGCATTGTTGAGGAATGTGAAATCAGGTTTGTACTGTTATGGTGGTAGGGAATAGTAAAGACCCACTTTAATATAACAGAAAAATAAAAAGACCAAGAAGGAGGTGCAGGTAGGAAAGAAATATGTATAGAAGTGGCTGTGAAAGTAAGGAGAAATTGAAGTAACTTACTAGGAAATTGAATCAAACAAAGAAGTCAGTTGATAACAGGATGGCAAGCATAATTGGCAGTCATACACATTTAGTGAAAGACATAAGGGTATGTATAGGGGCAGAAACAGGTTCCAAGAAGGACATTCCAGTAATCATTGATGAACAATGGAAGTGTGTATGCAAGGATCTTCAAAAGGCAGAAGTATTCAGTCAGTGGTATGTAAAGATTGCTGATTGAGAGGATAATGTTCAGACAGAGGTGGTAACAAATACTAAAGGAGTATTAAAGTTTACGTACAATAACAATGACATTTACTATAAGATACAAAGTTTGAAAATTAGAAAAGCGGCTGGAATTATAACATTTCTGGGGATATACTAAAGGCAGTGGGTTGGGATATAGTACCATATCTGAAGTATTTGTTTGATTATAATTTGCTTGAGGGAGCTATACCAAATGAAAAAGAATTGCTATAGTAGCCATTTGTATAAAGGTAATGGCGATAGACATAAAGCTGAAAATTACAGGCCAGTCAGTTTGACATGCGTTGTAGGTAAGCTTCATCAATTTGCCCTTTCTTATATATTTAAGAATTGTAAATTCTTGTTCTATAGTTTTGTATGTGTCCTGTTTCTCATGTATGTACACTCATGGATGAAAATTGGTTGTGTTTAGAGAACATGTGAGTTTGTAAATCCTGGAACCTGAGTATTGGTGTATATTGGAGTTGACCCTGTTTTATTTTAGGAACATACTTTCATTAACGTTTTGTGTTTTGAATGCAATTTTGAAATCATGTTTTTTAAGTGGTTCAAAACTTGATGTATTTTGGGATAATTGTAAGTAAATGTAGCAAAAGATATAAAACTTAGTAATTTGGTATTAATTAATGCTTATGTTTTAACAGTATAATTGTACTTATTATCATTATTAATGTATATTCCACCAGCCAGAATAATAAAAAAGTATAATATGTCTACATAAATCATATTACTATATGAAAACATACTTTTTAAACAACATCCAATGCAGCATATTAGATTTCAAGATTTTATAAGGGTACAAATACCTGGGATCCTGGATATTTTTGATCATTCAGTATAGGAATTACGGCTGATGATGCCCAAAACGTAAGCGAAACATGTCCCATGAAAACATTAATAATGCAAATATTTTTATTTGAATAAAAACAATATTGTATTGAAAAGGTATATACTATTCAGAAATAAAGGTTTAAGGGAACAATATAAGTTGCTCAATACGGACCAAAAAATGAGGTTTATAACTTGTAATACTACAGCCGACCAGGCTAACAAAATTCCCAACAAGTTTCCTAATCTCAAGATCAAATAGGTAAAATAATGTATTACATCATCCAACCACAATAAAACCGAGAATAGAATAAACAAAATTTGGATAAAAATGAAATAAAAATTTTAGACAAAATGAACCTCCCAGCAGCTGGCTCCCATAGAATGGGGCTCATTTCAATGCATTTCTCAAATGAATTAGAAACCGTTTTAAGCAATAAGCAAAAAACAACAGTCAATAAACTCTCACACTTCAACAAAGCAAATCCAAAAATAATAAAACAGACCACCATTAAATAACATTCCACTTACCATAAACCTATCCAATGTACAATCTCCATAGGATCAATTATATTTGCTCAAAAAGGGACCCAGATTCAATTGGCCTAATTCCCACAAAGAAAAAGCCATAACGAGAATAGCTGGGTATAATCTTGCATACCCAAGTTTCGTAATTAACAACAAAATGATACAAGGTACGAAATTAAGAAGAAACTCACCAATTTGGTGAATGAAATAAACACAAATTCCACAGTTAACATTCAGAAACTAAATAAACATTTACAAAATAAAACAGAATGACGTCATCATCGTGAAGGCCGGCAAAGGAGGAACCACAGCAATAAGGAACACGAATACATAATAAATCTGAAGCCTTTTTCACTGACAAAGTGTTTTCAGTGATAGTTAAAGATCCCATAGCCCGAGTCCAATGCAACCTCTTTGCTTAAAAATGCATCCATTTTACTAAATGAACGGGAATCACAAAAATTAATAAACATGAATCTAAACATACCTACAGCTAGAGCACTACCAAAAATACACAAAACAGAAATTCCTATAAGACCAATCTTTATTAGTAAAATTAATCCTTCATACAAGACATCACAGTTTATGCATAGTTTTCTTGAAAAACATGATAAATTTCATAATAATTCTCTGCAAAAATTCAGTGGATTCTTGCAAGAAGTTACAGAATTTAAAGTACAACTAAATCACGTCATTTACTCGTTCGATATTACCAGTATGTAGTCAAATATTCCAACAAAAGGTACAGTACCGAGTTCGATAGCTGCAGTCACTTAACTGCGGCCAGTATCCAGTAATCAGGAGATAGTGGCTTTGAACCCTACTGTTGGTAGCCCTGAAGGTGGTTTTCCGTGGTTTCCCATTTTCACTCCAGGCAAATACTGGGGCTGTACCTTAAGGCCACGGCCGCTTCCTTCCAACTCCTAGGCCTTTCTTATCCCATCGTTGCCATGATATATATCTGTGTCGGTGTGATGTAAAGTCAATAGCAAAAAGAAAAGAAACAGTTACCATCATTAAAGACAATTTAACCTAACACAATCATCACAGCTTAATGTAAATAGATGAATTTATCAACATATTAAATTTCGTACTCTTCACTTCACGTTCAATAAGAAAATATTTTGTCAAAAAGGATTATCAATGGAAGATCCAGTTTCAGGCGTCTTCGCACATGTTTACATGGCCCAATTAGAACACACACACAAAAAATGTCCACTTTCGCAACATTTATTTACAATAATCCCAATATATATCAAGTATCGAGCCTATTCAAAATACATGATTTCAAAATCACGTTCAAAGCACAAAACACAAACCAAAGTGTGTTCCTAAACCACAACTGTCAACTCCAATAAAGACCAATACTCAGGTTCTGGGATTTACAAACTCGCATGTTCTTAATGTTTGAATCGTACATTGGAAAAACAGGATGAAGTTTCTCAACAAGATATTTAGAACACTATAATGCAAATAAACATGACAAATGTTCAACCATGAGTGTACATATGAGGGAAACAGGACACACATACATGACCATAGAACAAGATTTAACATTTCTAAGTATCATAAGAAAGTGCAAATTTGTGAACAAATACAAAAACATCTACATTCTTATAGACCACTATTTTAATAAAAACCTCAGTTTAAATGACACAGTAGATACAAAAACCCTCTATACAATTAAATACCTTAATGATTTAAAATATTAAAAATAAAGGAAAATACTTTTCAAAACTTTAACAAACCACCACACACAAAAGTTCCACCCACAGAAAAAGCTCCTCTTAGAACAACCAATACATTGTCCGCCCACCCTTATCTACCCATTCCCCTCCATGCACCACACTCTGATACAATACAAAGCACACAGGGTCAGCTGCAGCCAGTTAAATCGATAGTGTCACCAATGCAAGCCATCCACAAGAGGCGAGGGGATAAGTAAGGGCCAGCTCGATTCCCCATTCACACTTCAGTTAACACACACATTACTAAGACACATTTTTTCTTGTTGCCAACTCCCAATCAACTAACATCAATCTTCAAATTGAAGCTACAAGATTCCAACATATTGTCGTTAACAAATTTAAGAGTCCCCTATTCAAACCTCTATAGTGACAAGTGGCAAGTTAATCCACAATTTCAGCAACACAGGCAACATTCCAATAGACCTGATAGTATTTCACACATAAGCTTAGTAAGATAATGTCATAAGGTGACATTCAGATTCAACAACATTTCAAATGGGAGCACGAAAATTGTGACATTCAAGATTACGTTTTCAATTATCTTAGGAATTAATTAGGACATTAATGACTGCATAATTAAATCCGCCAATGTCTTTTAGTAAGATATAAATGTAGAAACTTGGTTTTATTTAATGTTCGTCAACTGTAAATGTAGATTTTAACAGAATAATTGTATGTATTATTCATTGTGACAACAATGTTTGATAATATTTCCAATGGAAGCACTGGAATTGTGACCTCAAGATTATGTCTTCAATCAATCAGGGAATAATATGCAATTCGGACAGTAAGGACTGCACAATCAAACCAACCAATTTCTTTTAATAGGATATAAAATATAGCAATGTTGTTTTAATTAAAGCTTACTATTTAATAGAATAATAAAATAGACAGATGTCTACATAAATCATATATCTAGAAGAAAACATTTTGAAACAACATCCAAGGTAGCATGTCTGTTCTAAGATTTTGAAAGGATGTATACCTAGGATCCTGAATATTTTGATCATTGAGTACAGGAACTACAGTCGATGATGCCAAAAATTTGGGCAAAATATTGTATTGAAAAGCTGGACTGTTCTTAAGAAAGTTTTAAGTGAAAAATGTAAGTTGCTGAATATGGACCCAAATATGAGGTTTATAACTTGTAATAAGTGGTATGTTCCAAGCTGTGGAGAGATCACACGGAATGGTATTAGTAGACAATGAGTGGTGCCTTTAAAATTAGGGAAGATCACAATATGAAGATGAAGTTGGAATTTATGGGGGAAAATGTGTTTATAGGACGGGAGGTAGGGATTGTAATATCATACTAAAGGAAATGTTCAATAAATTTCCAGTTTCTTTCAAACAGATACAGAATCTGCCACCATGGTGATTGCCATAAATGCACGTCAGTAGTGATTGATTGATTGATTGATTTGATAAGGCTCATATAAATAAATAAATAAATAAATATATAAATAAAAAATTTGTGATATTTACTAGAAGGGGCCAAGGCAGACAGTAGATGAAATAGAGCGAAGCAAATAGTTGTTGAATCCAAAACAAAGTCATGGGAGGACTTTGGTTATAACCTGGAGAGGCTAGGCCAAGCAGCAGGGAAACCTTTCTGGACAGTAACAAAGAATCTTAGGAAGGGAGGGAAAAAGGAAATGAACAGTGTTTTGAGTAATTCAGGTGAACTCATAGTAGATTCCAGGGAATCACTGGAGAGGTGGAGGGAATATTTTGAACATCTTCTCAACGTAAAAGGAAATCTTCCTGGTGGTGTTGCGACAGCCAAGCTCATAGGGGGGAGGAAAATGATGTTGTGGTGAAATTACGCTTGAGGAAGTGGAAGGGATGGTAAATAAACTCCACTGTCATAAAGGAGCGGGAATAGATGAAATTAGACCTGAAGTGGTGTAGTATACTGGGAAGGCAGGGATGAAATGGCTTCATAGATTAGTAAGATCAGCATGGAGTGTTGGTAAGGTACCTTCAGATTGGACAAAAGCAGTAATTGCACCTATCTATAAGCAAGGGAACAGGAAGGATTGCAACAACTATAGATGTATCTCATTGATTAGTGTACCAGACAAAGTATTCACTGGCATCTTGGAAGGGAGGGTGCGATCAGTGGTTGAGGGGAAGTTGGATGAAAAGCAGTGTAGTTACAGACCACAGAGAGGCTGCCAGGATCACATTTTCAGTATACGCCAGGTAATTGAAAAATGCTACGAGAGGAATAGGCAGTTGTGTTTATGTTTCGTAGATCTAGTGAAAGCACATGACAGGGTACGGAGGGAAAAGACGTTTGCCATACTGGGGGACTATGGAATCAAAGGTAGATTATTAAAATCAATCAAAGGCATTTATGTTGACAATTGGGTTTCAGTGAGCATTGATGGCAGAATGAGTTCTTGGTTCAGGGTACTTACAGGTGTTAGGCAAGGCTGTAATATTTCACCTTTGCTGTTCGTAGATTACATGGATCATCTGCTGAAAGATAGAAAATGGCAGGGAGGGATTCAGTTAGGTGGAAATGTAGGAAGCAGTCTGGCCTATGGTGACGACTTGGTCTTAATGGCAGATTGTGCCGAAAGCCTGCAGTCTAATATCTTGGAACTTGAAAATAGGTGCAATGGGTATGGTATGAAAATTAGCCTTTTGAAGACTAAATTGATGTCAGTGGATAAGAAATTCAACAGAAATGAATGTCAGGTTGGTGATACAAAACTAGAACAGGTCGATAATTTCAAGTATTTAGGTTGTGTGTTCTCCCAGTTTGTTAATTTAGTAAGTGAGATTGAATCAAAGTTTCGTAAAGCTAATGCAGTGAGCTTGCAGTTGCGATCAACAGTATTATGTATGAAGGAAGTCAGCTCCCAGACGAAACTCTTTACATCTGTCTGTTTTCAGACCAACTTTGCTTTATGGGGGCGAAAGCTGGGTGGAATCGGGATATCTTATAAGTTACAAGTAACAGACTTGAAAGTAGCAAAATGTTTGCTCATACAAAAGGTGGGAACAATGGCAGGAGGGTACTTACAGTTAGGAGATAAAGGCTAATTTAGGAAAGAACTCTATGGATGAAGCTGTACACATAAACAACTGGCTTCCATTGTGGAATCATGTGCGGGGAATGGAGGAGGATAAGTTACCTAGGAGAATAATGGACTGTTATGGAGGGTAAGAGAAGTAGACCAAGACGATGATGGTTAGACTCAGTTTCTAGCAATTTAAAGATAAGAGGTATATTACTACAGTAAATGAGGCCACAGCACTGGTTGCAAATAAAGGATTGTGGTAACGTTTCATACATTCATAGAGGCGTGCGGAGTGAATGCTGAAATGCATAACGGTCTCTAATGATTATGTATATATGTTGATTAATATCAATGAGGGAATTTCACAAAACCTAAATCCAGAAATAACTTCCAACATTTCCCACAATTAAGGATATAAATTGTTGCCCAACATCACACACACACACATCAGTCCCAATTAACAATCCTTTCTGAAAAAATGAATGGTGAACCATCCTCATAAACTCAAGGAAGATAGGGTGCAATCACAGTTTCAAGACAGGTGCATTATAAGTTCAGCCCCCAGACAGAAGGAGGGCAGATATGATAAAAAAAAAAAGCATTAGCTGACTACATGAAAATCATCGGGAATCAGGACAACTGAGAAGCTTTACATGGAATTTATTAGCTTAATATATAATTTCATTAGTTAAATTAAGAAAGTCATCTATGTAGTTCAGTTTTAGATTTAATTGGTAAAGTAAAGCTTTCCTTATTTATTTTCATGTTTATTATAGCTTTACAATATTTAATTTACAAATGTATTCTACCTTGTTTAATCAGTATCATGGACATCTCCTTCATATGTGACTCTTTTACACGTCTCTGCCAATGCGAGATTGGTACAGTAGACAATTTGCTTTATAGTGTCTTCAGGGAGAAATAGATCCCATGCTTCCATTGCCAAATTTACATTTCGTGCTTGTCCTGTGGCACCTGGTAGATGTCTCATGAGATTCTTGTGCGTAGTCATAGGTGTCCTCTTTCTGCAGTGTACATCCCACTTCTCCATTTTCTCACTGTGCATAGGGGTCTATATCATACCACTTGATCAGAATTTGCAGCAAGGGGTTCTTTCAATTCCAGAAATCTCACTTTCGCTATTTTGTTCAATTCGTTCAACGTTTTTCATCGCAACTGTCTATATATGATCTACATCATCACCTGCTACTTCTTCCTCATCTCCTTTTCCCCTTCATCTATCCTTTGTAATAAATTCTGTGTATTCTTGTCATATGTTCAATATATACAAATATGGTCAATGCATTTACAGTATTCAACAATGCTGGAACAAGGTGCAAGGTGAGGGAAAATATGTCTGATCTGCAAGGATGACTGCATTGCACCACAAGTAAAATTAATGAACCTTGAGCAACATGCAACAGTTGCAGAATGATGTGGAAAATAATGGTCCTGGTATACCTACAAGGAGAGGAGACATGTGTGCAGAAACATTGCACAGTGGGACACAATGAGATCAAGTAATGAGGGATTCCCTCACCATGTGCCCGGTGCCAGGTTAATAAAAGATTGCCTCGATAATACAAGTTACCCATAAACATAAAATCCAAACATTAAAGGAAGAAAACAATGATGATAATTTATAAAAATGGAAACGAGCAACTTCATGAAATTTGTGTGTGGCATTCAATTACACACACAGTTTCATAGTCCGAAACTGCCCTTGAAGGAATAGTAAAACTAAAAAGAGCAGTTATCCTTTGAAGAGCAGAAAATAAGAAATATCCAACCTCCGGAATGGCTGGGGTAATGTAATATTGCCGAAAAAGAGTGAAGTCCATCTCATTCATCTTCAGCAGCTTAGTTACAGCCATGACCTATCAGAAGGAACTGAAAATCTTAACTTCAGTTCGAATCAACAGGCAGACATCTGGTCATGCATACTGCAATGTTTGAAAATCACCTTTATGTAGCGGGCCAATGTACGTTCGAACCTTGCAGTCAATGCAAGTTATCGCTATTAGGATCAGTGATAGCATTCAGCTAATGTAGTTCACTAGTCTGTCATTTTAATGAAGAAGGAAATTGCAGGTGCTCAATAATGACACAAATTTCTGAGAGATTCTCTGACAATAGATAGACAATCCTGCTGTCTACTAGGTAGTTTGACACTCATATATATCTTTGGAACCTATTGACCATATCTAAATTAAGTCCCTTAAACTTGGCTGTGTTCCTTATATACTGTAATTCTTTGTTGAGTTCTTCAGGTGTGAGGGGTGTTTTTAAGGCTCTATGTATTTAGCTATAATATGCTTCCTGTTTTTGCCCAAGGAGTTGGAACAGAGGTCCATGGCTTGAATAGAAATAGGTTGGAATTTGACAGTGTGCTTTTTTGATGTGTCTCACATCTTAATATTTCATTAATATTGTATTGTCAGGACACAAACATTCCCACTCATCTTAGGCTGATTCTCCACGAGCAGGTAAAACACCGCTGTTCGCCCGCTACAAACCCGCTTGGGGAACAGAACTATGGGGTATCTGTTGAGCTGTCTACATGGGCGGATTGCACGCCGCGGGTGGACGCGTCCACGAGCGGGCAGGCGGGTCTAACGCCGGCAGAGACGTCATTCCCGCCAGCGGTAGAACAGCAAACCATACTCCATGTGGCGTCAGTGAGCAGTTCACCCGCCTCTGTCGCACGATAGGAACTGCCTGAATTTTAGTATATTCTTTACTAGCTGATGTACCAGTGCTTCGCTACGGAATTCTACATTGTATACAGAATTCTAGGTTGGGTAGTGTATAGGTTGTGGGCAAGATTGTATTAAATTCCATAGCTCCTAACGTTACCTTAGAAACGCGACGGGGAAGTCACCAAACGTCTTTTCTCATATGAAGACTGGGTTAGGGAATATTCATTGTAACGGTCGGCCCGCTTGCCTACCATCGGTCACAAGCTGGTTAGGGAGTTTATATTACAATGGCAGTCACCAATCTCCACCTGCCTTTTTACATCCTCAGAAAGACTGTCTTAGTCATTTCTCGACTGAAATGAACATAGGTCATTACAATGATGTCCGTAGGAATGACACGATTAACATCAATGTGTTCATATGAAATACTCGATCAAATGAAAAATCATGCATTTTCTCACTTTTGACAAACAGTACTAAGCTTCCGATCAAACAATCCGAATTTTCAGAGCTGGAATGACCAAGCCGTGATCCGTGAACACTCTTCGTCTTTTTTTCGGCAGGGAGGGGGCGGGTCGAATAGTGGAGAGTCCCAGGGAAAAACTATGCCCTTTTACTAGTCTGTTTCCAAGGAATACACAATGAATTGGAAAATCTCAATTCACTACACTGGCGGCGGAAAAACTGTCTGACTTGGAGGCAAAGTCTTCCTCAAAGCCAGAGGAGAAAGCCCCTCTTCACTGCTAATTTGGAATAAAACGAATATAGATATAATAAAAGTGAAGCGGAAGAAGCTTTTCTTACGAACCGGCTCTTTTCAGGGTTTCATTTTGAATTTAGTTAATTGTGGTGCTATAATTTGGAGTAGGCCTAAATTGAAATTCTTTGTTTTGTTTCTTTTGTTTTGCAAGTTGCTGTACGTCACACCAACACAGATAGGTCTTATGGCGATGATGGGACAGGAAACGGCTAGGAGTGGGAAGGAAGTGGCCATGACCTTAATTAAGGTACAGCCCCAGCAAATTGTAATTCTAGACCAGGTCATACTACTACTACTACTACTACTACTACTACTACTAAATGAGCCTCTGCCTTAAACGTGCACACTGCTCATTCAAAACCAGTGTATTACGTACTAGCAGTATCAGGAAATCTATGAACCAGAGGAATGGGATGCTAAAGAAGAACGTTTTCTGGCTCCCCAGATATTTCCCGCCAATATTCAGTCAGGCTGTTATACTCCGTACGCAACAGTAATCCCATCTATCGGAGTTGAGGTGCAGCATAAGAGACAAAGAACATCACAACAAACAATGGTCAATATAATGTTATTGTTGATGAATGTTGTGCGCTTTCAATATTGTAAGTCCTCACATTTAGTTTTCTTGATGATGATGATGATTGTTGTTTAAAGGGGCCTAACATCGAGGTCATCGGCCCCTTTAGTTTTCTTCAGACTCTAAAATACCACTCTTATCATAGTCGGTACGGTAAAACTGAAATGGTCGGAAATTGTATTCTCTATAACTTTTGTTATGTAATAAGTTACTTTTCGATAGGACTAATAACATAGGTATTTAAAAATTAAATTTTAGGCGTTTTCCCCTAAACTATACTTTCATACAGGGTGAATAACATTGTTTATAGCTTAGACTGTAGTTTCTTATTCCCCGACTCCATGTACCGATTTTCATTATATTTTGTCAACCCATTTTATCCTGGTTCCGCGTTGATATGGACTTAGCAACAAAAATACAAATTCATGAATTTCTCTGTCATAGCCGGTACAGTAAACATGTATGGGACATAAATGATCGGAAATTTAATTCTATATAACTTGAGTTGTGTGATATTTATCGATAAGACCACTATTAACATAATATTTTGAGAATTAAATTTCAGGACTTCCCTAGTATTTCACTCGTTTAGTAATATGCACCTTAATAAGTTCAAACAGCTCATCGAATGAAGCAACTGACATTGTATTATATTGGAAAAAAATTCCGGATAGCTCCTGTGTTCGCAAAACGTTAAATGAAATTTTCCAGTGGTGAGCCGATTCGATAACCAGGCTGAGTCCACCAACGTTTTTTTCTTACAAGATTTCTTTTTAAATATTGCTAATAACTTTACTAATAACTGTAATTGAACAGCTCCGACAACACAACCTATTTGTACGACATCAATCGTTACAGTACGGCAGGTTTATCACTGGTGGAGAATGGCTTTGCGTGTCGCTGGCGTCAATTCAACCGCTCATGTAGAGTAGGCAAAAAGTTTGAGCGGTCAGGCGGGCGAACAGCGGCGTTTTACCTGCTCGTGGAGAATCAGCCTTAGTGTCACACTAGTTGTCAGGAAATGGAAATCCTCCCTGGCATCTTAATATCTTAATACCAGGCCAGAGCCTTTAAGATAATAAGTATATTAACATGGAAATTAAATGAGATATTGGGTGACAAGTTGGATGTTCTGTTTTTGCAAGGGTAGATCCACAATAATTGCAATAGAGAGCCTACTGAAGAATGTACATGAAGGAACAGTGAAAACTCGGATTAGTTTGTTAGGGCAGGTGGGGGGGGGGGTACACTATCTTGTCGGACTATCGTAAAGCATTCGACACCATAAACCCAAGGCTGCTAATGGAAAACTTACTTGATCTTACAGGATGGATATGAATGACAAAACTGAGAAATAACACTCTCCAAAGAGCATTTTCATCCTGGAAATAACAGGTTGGTGTCCTCCAAGGTGGCCCATTAAGTCCACTCCTTCTCATTGCCTTTGTCCAGGATGTGGTGTCAAGAATGCCAAGAACAACGTTAATCTGCAGTCACCAGTGAGCAAACTAACAGAGTAGGGACAGGACAATGAGCTAAAGATAAACATGCAGTCAACTGAACTGGTTATCTTCTGGAAAGGCACATCATTTGATAACCTGAAATGACAAACCTGAAAAGGCACATCTGTTTCTTGTTCCTATGATTAATACTTCAGACAATGCTAGATTGTTTCAAATTTGTCTTGATAGGATAACTGCAGCCATAAGAAGTACAAATGACATCTGGAATATGGGGAATCTTTTACTAGAATCAAGTGTGAAACTCTCTGAACCTGAAGTATAACCATGCAGTACATATGTCTTACTGCTGGTAGACATAAAATGAGTCAAAGGGAGATATTTAAGAAAAGTTCTCTCAGTGTCGAAGTATGCACCCAACAGATTGGTGTACAAGCTAGCCTGGGAGATATTACCCATAGAGGACATAAGATGGAAACTACTGCCAGCCATAGCAAATGTAAAGAATGAACTGGAGATAAGGGCTAGAAATAGAACATTGATAGAGACAGAGTTTTATGCCAAGGCCACAATGACTGATGGAAACTTGACAAACTGCTCTGTGACATGAGTGGCAGTCCAGGATTTACATGGTAAGCTGTACAAAGGGAAGAGGTGGCACCACCCCAACCCAGATAGTCTGGTGAACCATGTGGTCAGATATGCAGGAATCACTTCCAGTTATGTGGTAAAAATAAGGCCACTTAAAAACTCCTGCAAAACTGTAACAATTCCTCAACAACATATTTTGGTGCCATTATATTATTATATTAGAAGGATGTGAAGGAAGGTAGTAAATGGGAATATTATATGAAATGTAACCAAGCCATCAGCACAGCCATATCTGGTGACTGTTGAGAAACCTGGCTAATGAATTATTCATCGAAAAGGAGGGCTGCAGACTTTCGATGTCACATTGGCATGCTGGATAATTGGCTAATAAGACCTTGTAATAACAATTATGATTGAATGACGTACTGATGATAGCTTGCTCCTGGTTATCCAGATGTAAAATCATCATCCATTCAGATGTAAGGGTGGGGGTTACACAAGAAGGAGGTGGTCATCAAGAAGAGGAATATATTCTGTAAATGTACTTGCAATCCAGAGTGAATTTCCCCATAGCAAATATTTAAAACAGGTTGTATGATCCACAGCCAAATCAAAATTATTAATACAAAATGTAAACTAAAATGTCATTTAGTAAAACAAATTAACTTGCACTTTATAATTGAATTTTGATTGATGTGAGGGAAAAAGTTTTGTTTCTTTTTTAATAGACTTTCAATACGGAAAAATGGGGATAGTCTCTTGCAATGGTGTGAGGGAGACGAGAGATTACAAGATGAGAAGGTTTACTTTGTAGTCCCATTTTCACAACAAATAACGGAATGTTGGTTCACTGGAATTTTCTCTCTCCATGTGATTTTAACAAGAATCCTATCCAGTGGATATTACTTTGTTCTGCTTTTGAGGATTTTGTGAAATGCAATGTTACATCGATAAACAGAGTTATCCCTTGGACAAATTTATTTGGGTGATATTTTTCATAAAATGTTTGCACTGTTTCCCAAAGTGTACACATCTCTCCAGTCTCATTTGAAGGGAGAGATTTTTCTGTCCTTTTCTCCTCCTGAGATGAGATTTCCTCCATAACTTCCTGGTGTTTGTGGTGAACCCGATCATCAGTCAGTAGGCAGTCAGCTCGTTGCCATGTTCTTCCACTCAGCCCCACTCATATCCAACCAATTTTCTTCCATAAGGACACAATTTTGTTAACATGTGGCAGCACCTGTTAATCAGGAAACCTGTTGAAACCAAGCAATTGGCTGCACAGTTTGAGACAAGTAGTTATCAGCTTGCATTCGGGAGATGGCGAGTTCGAACCCAACTGTCAGCAGCCCTGAACATAATTCCTTCAGGATTCCCCACTTGTACACCAAGCAAAGTTTCATTGAGGCCACAGCCCTTTTTTTCTCAGTCCTAGCTCTTTCCTATCCCATCGTCATCATTAAACCTAATTGTACATTGCGAGTTGGATGTGCGTTTAGGGTCGCATCGCTGTGAGATTGCGTCTGGGAGATGGTGGGTTCAAACCCCACTTTTGGCAGCCCTGGAGATGGTTTTCCGTGGTTTCCCATTTTAACACTAGGCAAATGCTTTGACTGTACCGTAATTAAGGCCATGGCCGCTTTTTTCCCACTCCTAGGCCTTTACTATCCCATCGTCACCATAAGACCTATCTCTGTTGGTGCGACGTAAAGCAAATAGCAAAAGATAACCAAATTGTGTTGGTGCAGCACTACAACTAATTGTAAAAGAAAAGAAATTCTGAGGAAGAGAACATAAAGCTTCACTGCAATTTGTATCTTTCATAAACCCAAGAGATGCATACAAAGCTAAGTCATTGTGAATGAAAATTATAAAATTTGTTGGGTCTACTGCTAATGTAGTTTTAAAGTAAATTACCTGAACAGGGTCTTTTTGAAGGGGAGTAAAAATTTTGTAGATTTTTATTAAAGTTGATGTTGATAAAGACTTCTCATTCTAAAGAATTGAAGAACATTTGGAATAACTGACCATTTCTAGGATTAATTTGGTTATGTTAGGGGAGTCTTCAACCCAGGGAGCTTTGTTGGATGAGGACTAGTGTATGTCTTCTCACTGATCAAATTTCTCTTTAGCAACTCAAGTAATAGAAAGGAACACACAAGTGACAGGTCAAGACATATATCGCATAAAGGTAATGGCAGGACTGTGCAGGAAAAAGAAAGAAGAGGAAGAGAGGACAAGGGTTGGCCTTATGTGAAGGTGTGGAGTTTGTTGTTATCCTGTGATGATCCCACTTTTCTGGTTCCTCTCTGTATAATGATGACTTGGTTTGATACTTGTATGTTTTTTCCATAAGTATATTTTGACTAGAGGGAAGAAATCCATTCTGGATAGCTGCTGTAGTACTAAGGAAACCGCAAAAGTTCAGCCTACTGATGAATCTATGAAGACAATTGAAATGGAATTACATGTGAAGTACTTACTTTTTATTGAAATTTAGAGAATGTTCTGTTTATTTCATTAGGAATTTCAGATATACAGATGGTTTTGTACTTTTCATAGGAGATCTCTTAATATTGCAGATGATATAGAGTATCTTGCAAAACTTTCATAGGGAGTCAAAATCATTTGAAAGTTTTCACAGAGGAATTAGTGATTCTTGAGCATGCACCAAACCAGTTGCTAATTTTGTACTTGTGTCCCAAGTTACAAGAGTAAGGCTCATAGGAACTCTTTCTGTAAACCTCTCTGTATTGCTTTGCACCTAGCTTAAATCTGACTGTTGGATCAATAATGGTGCCGTATTTGGATTTCCTATAGATTGCTACCATGTCCATTCATTTAATTGAACCTTCAGCTGATGTCCAGATTACGTTCTCATACACTCTGAGCTGTTTTACATTTCTAAAGTTATTGGGTGTCCTCCTACGAAGTCTGATGTCTTATATTTCTGATGAGCTCCACTTTTCTGTAGAAACCAAGAATATGAGGAATGGTTTCTCTCTTGTTGCACTCACATCAATGGCTTCGGCCAGGAACACTTTGAACTGCGACAACATTGTAGTTCTATCTTTAGGATGTTTGTCCATTGAGAAGATGGTAGTGCATTGATGTACAACTATTAGATCTCTTACTCCGTGGAATGAGATGCACCTCTGGCAGTGTGAGGTAAGTTTTTCCATGTTTCGAACTGATCACGCTGTTTCTAATTTTCATTGCATTGAGCTCTTCATCAGTTACTAGGTTAAAATGTCTTAAACTATTAAGGAATTCTTCTTTAAAATTGATAAAAAAAATTGTGAAAGCATATTTGGATTGCAATCAATGTGGTTGTATATATTTTTGTGTTGAAGAAATATATCAAACTGGGTCATATATATCAGTTTAATATATTTGTTTCTTGATCGAGTTTTAACTGTGACAACTTAACAAGCTTAATTATACAGGAATTTAATTTATTCATCCCTGATCTGTCATCTAATAATATTTCATCATTTTTTCTTCTCATCAGTACTGAGGATTTTTTCTACCACTCTGTGTACCAAGTTTTGTTTCTTTCAATTTTCCATTCTTAATTATTGGTGCATTATATTTTGGTTGCTACAATAAAATTAATTATATTTTGATTATTGTGTAAATATGGCTTTTATTTTATCAGCTGTTCTTTTTCTTTTTTTACATATGTTTATTTTTGCTGTGCCATTTATCTTAATTTAATTTCTTATATTTTACTTATAGTCCGCTGCAGACATTAAGGATGAAATATTTACAGAAGAACGTACAAGTGCTCAGTTGGTTCCCTACTTCAAAGATGAAAACAGGCAAGTACAGTTTAGTTTTACAGCCCAAAGGCTACACAACATTGAATTTGTTGTTTATCTGTTAACTAGCTCCCTCTATGGACCAGTGGTAGGGTGTCATACATATTTTGAATAGCAACCAGTCACTTCAGTTATATGATAAAGAGTATATTGTTTGTTGACTTTACTGATATTGAGTGGTGTATGATAATTATATACTAATCAAATATTATTACTATGAATTATTGCTTATTACCACAGCAACGTCTTGCTATGATGCTGCAATCTCACAATGTTCATCACAGTCAAGTTTTGCTCATCACATTAAATGGAACACATACAAAATATGAAGTTTGCAACAAACTTGTCAATAAGAGGAATATTACTGGAGTTGAATGTATGAAGGTAATCTCAAAAATAAGGTCTTCTATTTTGTTATAAATACATAGACCTGTTTATTTATACAATGGCTTACATCATTTTATAGCCCATACATTTAGCTATTTTTCTACATAATCACCATTTCCTTCGACGCAATTTTGTAGATGCTGTGACATTTTTTGTATGCCCATGTCATACCAGCTCGCTTTCATAAAGTCGACCAACAATACCCCTTTTCGATCCCAAAACACAGTTGTCATGTCTTTACCCTCTGACTGTGTTTGCTTGAATTTCCCCATCTTTGGCAAAGAGGGATGCCACCACTGGCAGGATTGTTGCTTGGTCTCAGGTGTAAAGTGGAAAGCTCAGGTTTCGTCGCCCGTGACAATTGAGTCCAAAAGGTTGTCCTTTTCGGCTGCAAAGTATGACTCACAATACACTACCATCAGTTGGCAATGGATTTCAATTGGTTCAGTCATTTTGCGTTCAAAAACTGAATAACTACGTACACTTCGCATTTGGCAAAAACATCCAAGCCAAGACTGAGTGCCTCAGCGCAGCGTGCGCATGTTTATATGCGAGCGTGGGAAATACTCTTCATAATATTGTGACCAACAGCCACATAAACAGAGTTCTCTATATATAAATAAATAAGAGACCTTATTTTTGTGATTACCCTCGTAGTACCAGCAACAGAATGAAATGTCTCAGAAGTGGTAATGAGAAGTAGGAATATCTTGAGTTGCAATGAACATTCACTATATGATATTTCCAAATGAAGAAATCCTAACAGCAATACTTGTATGAATTAAGAAAGGTATATTTAATATAAACTGCAATAGTGATGAGAAATAAAAATATAAGTGTAACTCTGTTGATTCAGTGGTTGAAACGCTGGATGAAAACAGCAAATTAATAAAGCAAAAAAATGAAGCACTTCTAACCTCCCAAAACAAAATGGAAGAAATGAAAAGTGAAAATATCTCGTTAAGAACAACTGAAAGACATAGACCTAAAACTAGGTGAAATGCATCTTTACAGCAGGAGAAATATTATGGAGATGTGGCAAACTCCTTAATTGCACAATGAAGGCCCATATGAAGTAGTAAAGAAAATTGGACCAGCTAATGCTGGTCAATCAATCTGAATGAACAGGTCATTGAAATCTTCCATGGGATGAGAAAAAGAATTTCATTGACATTGTTGAGCTGGTATGATGATAAAGTATGTTGCATATAGATAAATTTATTCAGAGAAGAAGGACAAAACAAGATTGAAATACTAAGTATCTAGGTTATGTAGCAAGTAATAATATTTACATTCATCATAAGCAGACACCTCTAAGAAGTCTTGTTTTCAAACAGGCACGATGAGGTAATTCAGGTGTTACCAAATTACAGAAAAAGGACCTGGATGATATCTATGGATGATTAAATAATGTAATCAAATTGATTGCAAGCATGGTTACATGTTCAACATAATATGTGGGGTGTAAAGACTAAGGCAAATCATTTCTTCTTAAATGTTTTCAGAAGTGGATATGATTTGATACTTTGACTGAGACATGGCTATATAGTTCAGTGTAAGATACACTGTTATTTGATAATTATTGTAATTATAATCATTATAAAATATCAAAGCCATTTTGACAGTGCTGATATAATTATTTTATTATTATTATTGATATATACAGTCGTATCAGCACACACGTTTTTAAAACATAACCGGTTTTCGGACACTAAGGTCCATCATCAGTGTTAATATTTAAATTTAATTTCACATAAGTGTGTCGTCAAAATGAGTTAAAAATGAGTTTAAATTTGTAGCCCTGTTGACATCAACTGTAAAATGAGAAAAAAGAAACCAAGTGTTAAAATTATGAAATCAATACATGTAAACTTACAATGTTGTTGTAAAAATTATGGACATACCATGTTAAGGCTGGCTTTCCTTCGTGCTCAGGCTGTTGGTCGAGTACTAACGAGCGTTCAGCTTTAACTACGGAACCGCACTGCAAGCACATGATGTTACGTCACCTCAAGGTTACGTAGTGAGCACCTGATGTTTACGTCAACTCAAGATTGTAAACAAGATGAACACATATCAGAAAGAAATAAAATTATGGGTCCGTTTTGTTGACGACACGGTGGTATTTTTAAATGGAGACCTCATTACTCCCGAAACATTTCTGGGTTGTTTGAATTTGCTTGACAGCAACATTAAATTCACTATGGAGAAAGAAATCGATAAAAAGTTAAATTTCTTGGACCTCACATTAACAAAAACCAACAATAGGATAGATTTCGATATTTTTAGGAAACCCACACAGGCCATCACTACCATCAATAAAGATTCCAACCACCCAGGAACCCACAAACAATCAGCTTACAACAGCTACATTAGTAGATTACTAAAACTTCCCTTGAGTAATGAAAACAAACTGAAAGAAATTAGAATAATAAAACAAATTGCTAAAGCAAATGGCTACAACCCAGAATTGATAGACAATATTATACGTAAGAAAGAAAATGGAGAAAAAAAGAAAAACCATGAGAAAAGAAAGAAAATCCATGAACATAATAAATTTGTGACATTTACATATTTTGGAAGTCAAGTTTTTAAAATCGCGAATATATTTAAGAAATTTCAACTAAAAACAGCTTTCCGAACCAGAAATAAAATATCAGAACATATATATAATGCACACAGTGTCAATAAAAAAGATATATATACTAATTCGGGAGTATACAGGCTCACTTGTAACGACTGTAAAAAGTTTTATATAGGTAGAACCGGGCGAACCTTAAATCAAAGATATCAAGAACATTTTAAGGCAATAAAGTACAACAAGTATTCAGCTTTTGCGGAACACATAACAATAACCATAGCTTTTTAGGGATCGAAAAGGACATGAAGTTAATTTTTAAAGGTAATTATGGATTTGAATTAAATACACGTGAAAACATTGAGATATTTTTAGCGCAGACTAGGGAACCAGATAAAATTTTAAATGAAACAGCCGCAAGCAACATCTTGTTTACAATCTTGAGTTGACGTAAACATCAGGTGCTCACTACGTAACCTTGAGGTGACGTAACATCATGTGCTTGCAGTGCGGTTCCGTAGTTAAAGCTGAACGCTCGTTAGTACTCAACCAACAGCCTGAGCACGAAGGAAAGCCAGCCTTAACATGGTATGTCCATAATTTTTACAACAACATTGTAAGTTTACATGTATTGATTTCATAATTTTAACACTTGGTTTCTTTTTTCTCATTTTACAGTTGATGTCAACAGGGCTACAAATTTAAACTCATTTTTAACTCATTTTGACGACACACTTATGTGAAATTAAATTTAAATATTAACACTGATGATGGACCTTAGTGTCCGAAAACCGGTTATGTTTTAAAAACGTGTGTGCTGATACGACTGTATATATCAATAATAATAATAAAATAATTATTGTAATATAGTGTATTCAGGGAGTATAGGACTGAGGGACTGGGTGGGGAGATAATGGTGGTGAAATTGTGGAGCTGTCTGTGTTAAGCACTGCATAATAGTGTTTATTAATTATTCGGTGTTAACGTTCCCCCCCCAAATTTGAATTTGGATTCATTTTGTATTTTTTTCAATTCTCTAGCTAGTTAAATTCTCAGTAGCATAATTTTATGGTTGTAATAATCCATCATTTAGGGGTCTCACGTCTAATCTTACTAATAGAATGGCTGCAAAACTTGCATTCTTTGAAGAATATTGTTAATACAGTTCAATGGGTTTAGATTTATTAATTATTAATGTTGCAAATTTAATTCTGCTGTTAGAGAATATGTAGTTCTACTGGAGATTGATCTTTATCTGTCATTACATATTGAAATAAGACCCTCCAGTGTTCATGCCAGAAGAAAAATATCTTCTTCACTTTATACCTAAATTTTTGAAGCAGATTTTTCTACTATGTATGGAATGTTAAAGGGCATTCACTAGAGGCGAACTTAATTTTATTAATATTCACACGGCAGTAAGTTGTTTCTTTGAACAAACTTAGTATTGGTGCTGGTACAGATTTAAACAAGACACCGTCATGACATTGTTGGTGTAATTATAAGAAAATTAAGTAAAACATTGATAGATTCATAACATAAAAAACTATATCACTCATATGCAGGAACTCATGAATACTATTTTAAACCATTTTGAATTTTGTTAGAAGCAAGAAGACAACAAATAGATCATTTTGTCAGTACTTGATGTTGGGAAGGAACTGTTAACCCACTAATAATATTTCAGACAGATTTTTTGATTATTTTATGTCTTTGTACAAATTAGGACGTCTTTCAAATGTTGACACTGGAATTACTGAATGGGCAACCCATAATTTGCTGGCTGCAATATTGTCTACACTTGCATATTTGTTGATTATTCATGTATTACAAAAAAAATTAATAATACTATTCACAAACTAAAACACACAAAATGTATTGGTGCAGTAGGCATTCTTTAATATGCAAATCAGGCAAGTTGTGAA
The DNA here is from genome assembly GCF_040414725.1 of Anabrus simplex. Lineage (NCBI taxonomy): Eukaryota > Metazoa > Arthropoda > Insecta > Orthoptera > Tettigoniidae > Anabrus > Anabrus simplex. The sequence continues at coordinate 33,390,195 of NC_090277.1, read as the reverse complement.
GCTTTAAAACGTCTTGTTCAATCTCATTCTTAAGTACAGCAAGTTTCCTGATTTCTAAACATTTTTTGGAGCTTGTCCTATTTTCAAAGCTTGTGGTTCCTCTCACAGAGGTAACAGTACTCAACAAGATTTTGGGAACTAGAAAGGGAAGTACTGGATTTTATTACAAATAAGGTGTTGATTACATTGCCAAAAAGAGAACATTACTATCACATCAGGGAAAAAGTTATAGCTGTTTATTTTTTTCGCTGCATTGCAATCTCGCCCCATCTGAATCTGGATGCATACGTACTTGCGTAAGCTTATCTGACTAGAAATGCTGACTTTATGTGAAGTATAATTGGAGCTATATTTATAGAACTTACTGGAGTGTGATTTTAGATTTCTGTCAGTATCCGGGTTAAAAATGTGGTGGTAGATTCTACATCTTTCATACAGTGTGAAATTTTAAACTTTGCTGTGTTGTTCTTGTGCTTAAACAGTGCAAAGCAGAGAAGTGTATGTATCAATTCTTGGATTGTTTTTGTTTATCTGCAGAGAATTCACAACTAGCAGAGAAAGGAATCCAATTACGAAACTATTGAAAACTGCATATCACCTGTATTTTGGCAGTCCACTTGTTGACCAAGATGAACATTTCGCACCACATATAAGTTGCATCCGATATTATGTGAAACTAACTCAGTGAGTAAACGGGGAGAAACAGCATATGCTGCGTGGAGTTCCAATGATATGGCGATAATGACTGTTATTTCAGCACAATCAAAATAACAAGGTTTTCGTTAAAATATAAACAGAAAATCTCAAATCCCCAGTTCCGTTCAGCCATCGGACCAATACCTCATAGGAATGACTTACCAATACCAGTAGCTTCTTTAAATTGTCAACAACATTCAGAAACGGAGGACAGTGAAACAGACAATGGTGTAACAGCATCAGATATACGGAATAGGGTAGGGCAGACCGGAACATTCACTTGTTCCGCAACATTAGGAGCTTGAGGCAGTGTTTCGGTACAGAGTGCCAGGATACGGGACACAGGACTGTAACTGCATCCTAGAGAGAACTTCGAGAGGCAACAGGACATGCTCCACTTCAGCTGGAATGTGCCTGAACCGAACGTGCTGTGCCAAGGCTGCACTCGATAGATTAGTTGGGCTTCACTGTGTCTGCCTGTCGATACCGGCTGTGTGCCGCCCTGTGCTGGAGTGTCAACAATTTTTCATCCAGTTATATCTTTAATTCCTAAGCAATGACCATATTTTTCTTGGGCTTAAAAGTTTCCTTAAAGTCCAAATTAATTTTTAACGTCAATCCCCGAGAAACTGTTGAGGGAAATTTTCGAGATATTAATTACTCACAATACAGGCCAATACATTCAATTCTTGAATTGGTTACTTTTAAACACCTGCACTGCCATTGTAACCGTGTTATGTGTACTGTATTTTATATTGACCGGAAAAATCTTAACTTAAAAGCAGCCTTTAAACGTAATTATTGGGCGTGAATTTCAATGTTCCGACTGTTTGTTCATGTTCCCTGCAGCTTTATGCTGGACCATGGCCATAACTACACACAGGCACACACCACACAGCACGTTCCGTACAGGCACATTCCCACCCACTGGCGCGGAGCATGTAATGTTGCCTCTCGAAGTTCTCTCTACACTGCGCAGTTACAGTCCTGCGTCCCGTGCGCCTACTGCACAGTTCAGCTAGTACGCAAAGGGCAGTGCATAGTGGCGCTTCTGACGGGACAGCGAGTCAGTGTCTCCGGCTCGCTTGAGAATGTTTCGGAACAGTTGACACTCGGTGTTCTGGAACAGCGGAACATAACTGTGCACCGGCACAGTGTGCCGAAACAGTGGCATAGTGCCCAACCCTAATAGGGAGTCATCCTACAGTGCTATGGAATGAAGATATCCATATTTTCCTTCTCAAAGCAAACTTAATGACTTAGTGCTTGACATACGTCCGTCAAAGCAAGGTGCTGAAATCTTGGCTTCAAGACTTCAGGAGTGGAATTTAGTGGGAAAGAAATGAAAGTTTCCTTTTATCAAAATAGAAATCAAAACCAATTACCATATTTCAGATGAGATGGTTCACTCTGTGTTTGTTGTGATGTGACTGGCTTGATGTCAAAGCTAAACATTGTGTAACGTATTGAAGTTTGGCATTGATTTATAGATTCTTCGAAAATTGGTTTGAAGGCTGTACTACTTCACAATGACAAAGAACTGCCATCTGTTCCTGTTGCCGATGTAGTTGGTGTGAAAGAAACACACGAAAGTATGTCACTGATTCTAGAAGCCATTAAATACAAGGAATGTAACTGGCATATTTTGTGGTGATTTAGAAGTTATTGGACTTCTCCTAGGATTACAGAGTGTACTCACAAAATTATGTTGTTTCCTGTGCCTGTGGGATAGTCGAGCTATTGAACAGGACTACGCAGACAAAGAGTGGACTAAGAGAGAAGAATTCAAACCAGGGAGGCAGAATATAAAACACAAGCCATTGGTGAACCCTTTAAATGTTTATCTTCCACCTTTATAAATAAAACTGGGGCTCCTGAAAAACTTTGTTAAGGGAATGGGCAAAACAGGGGAAGGTTTCAAATACCTGACAAAACTGTTTCCCACTATAAGTGCAGCCAAGATAAAAGAAGGAATTTTCTTTGGTCCTCAGATTAGACAATTCCTTATGAATTCACAATTTAATGCTAACCTGAATCCTGTTGAACTTACTGAATGGTTGTCATTCAAAAATGTGGTCAATGGGTTTCTAGGTAACAAAAATGTACAAAATAGTGCTACACTTATCAATATATTTTAAAGAACTGCAGAAACTTAGGTTGTAGGTTGTCATTGAAAATGTATTTTCTACATTCACACTTAGACGTCTTGCCTGAGAATTTGGATGCAGTTAGCGATGAGCAATGGGAATGTTTTCACCAAGATATAATACAAATGGAACACAGATATCGAAGCAGATGGGATCCCTCCATGACGAATGGCTGTTGTTGGTTTCTTCAGCAGGATGATCCATCGTCGCATAAAAGAAAATCTCATAGAAAAAGCTTCCGAACTGCTTCAGGATCTGGAGTCTAAAGATAATGTGCTAGTAAATTCTGAATGTAATGTACATTTTTGTATGATAAATGAATAAGAACTTCAAATTTCCAAATTTTGTTTGAATTCAGTGAGATACATCCAACCAAACCTGTGATGTAATAAAATTAAGATCTACCTCACTAATGAGCCGTTATTTCAGAATATATGCAATATGGGAATCTGATATTTTAGCAGGATTTTTAAGTACTATTTCTGAGTATGTTACTTTGTTTCGATGATACAAATTTAGTAAAAAAAGTATATATTTTGTAACCCCTAATATTTAGGAAAAGCTTTTGACATTAACAAAAGAACTGAGGGTGATGGAAGAAAAAGGATGAGATATTCGAAATCAGCATGGCCAAGTGACTATAAATCAGACAATATGAAGTCAGTTCCATAAAATTTGTAGAGTTATGTAATTATAGACCCATAGCACATATTTTGTTGCCCTTATTTCAGAGCGAAGCAGCAACGCAACATACAGATCCGTGGTATATAGAAGAAATAGGAACAGTAGCCCATACAATATGGTCAAGGAATGACATAAATAGAAAGGGCTAAAAAGTAGACTGGGTTGCAGAACCCACACAAGCATTCCTGTGATGTGATTTTCAGTTATACCTAGTGCATCAGAAGGCCTGATGACACAGAGTGTAAGCCATATTACATTTTTGCCTAAGACAGGAACAGAAAAATATTGACCCAAATGCAGGGAAAAAATGATCAATATGGAAAAGCTTAGTCACCAAAACTGAAAGTGATCAAGGGAAACGAGGACCAACATCCATACATCCTTAATGCTTAACAAGACACCCTCTTGTATGGTTACACTCCATTGGAAGAAAGCCTGAAAACTTTCATATATTAAGGAAAAACTTCATTAAAATTTAAGTAATCAAAACTCATCCTTGACTGTTACATGTCAGAGGATAACGCAGATATGTTCACGTCGCCGCTTGCAAGTACTGTAAGTTCACATGATAGTGGAAATACTTTGGCCGCATACCTTAGATGTTGCCCCAGCTTGGCTGTAGCCTTGCATGAAGTGAACCTCACCAACTGTAACAGTGATCAAGATAGATTCATAAGTCCAAGATTATTCCTCTTTGTAGGGGCGAGCTTACATGACTCTGGCTTGTAACTGTTGTTGGCTATGCTCCGGATCAATGGTCTTGCCCACATCCTATCCTAACCGTCCGCACGTCACGAACCAGTCAAGAGCAGCTAGTATGAGCACACGAAGCAGTACACAACAAACTCGCATATCAAACACATCTTAGCCACACCAACAGCAATAATATAACATCACTGCACAGCTACAAATGGGAAAGGAGCCACTACTTTGATCCCAATCTCACTCAAATTTTATGGACATCACAGGACAACATGATTTGATTTTAACATAAGGCAACACACACAGCAGAGGTGAACATATTTTAGCCTAATTTTAACTATAAGTCTGGCACCTTTTTAAAATTGGAAAGTGTTTTACTCTATGTACATACTTGAAGACAAAATGGATTTTTCATACAATTTTACAAGCAAACCATATCATTTAAACTCCAGGAACAGCAGCTGAGTGTACAACTGTGTAAATAAGACGTGAACACGGGAGTCGGCCAACAAGCAAGACACGAACGTTCATGTGCATGAAGTGCTCCCATATATTGTATTCATCTTATACATATATATATATGTTAGTTTTAAGTGAGAGATGTTTTATCAACTAATTTTAAGATGTTAAACATACTATTTTAGACATACAATGCATTGTTGTACATGGTGACTTATATGCCGGTTCACGTTATGACATGCCCCATTTGGATGAGACCTAAAGTTTATTATCGTATGGCATTCCTTTGACAATACTATCTTAATCATAGCTTCATCACATAGATACGTATGCGTGGTTCAGCTGAGGATGACCTTATGTAAAGGGTTGAAACCGGTCCTGTAGCATAATAAGTGCAATAAACAAGTATTGATAGGTGGAAATCCTTTCCTATTTCTAATTGTACCTCATAACACTTCAAAATCCATTACAACCCAGACATATATAAGAAAGCTGCTTACCGGGCGAGTTGGCCGTGCGCGTAGAGGCGCGCGGCTGTGAGCTTGCATCCGGGAGATAGTAGGTTCGAATCCCACTATCGGCAGCCCTGAAGATGGTTTTCCGTGGTTTCCCATTTTCACACCAGGCAAATGCTGGGGCTGTACCTTAATTAAGGCCACGGCCGCTTCCTTCCAACTCCTAGGCCTCTCCTATCCCGTCGTCGCCATAAGACCTATCTGTGTCGGTGCGACGTAAAGCCCCTAGCAAAAAAAAAGAAAGCTGCTTACAATAGTATGGTACTCAGAGTATTGACTATTCCCTTATCTCACAAAATTTACAAAAATGAAATAAACACTATTTACAATATTGCAGAATACAACGGCTTCAGTAGAACCTTCTTCAACGGAATCATCAATAGATATAAGAGCAGACCTAAGACTACCATAGCAAAAGATTCCACTCCTAAAGAGAAGTTTTCTACATTCACGTTCAATCGTAATAGCATTTACCAAATTTCTGATGTCATAACCTCAAAATAGTGTTTAGAAAGTTGCAAACCAACTTCAGACTTGTTTTCAATCCTCACACAATCAACAATAACAATAATAGGTACTTGAACTCCAGAGTTTACAAATTAGAATGCCAATCCTGTAACTCCAGCTATGTCGGTCAAACCAGCCGCATTTTGTAATAAGATATGCTGAACATCGTAGTGCTTTCAAATATAATTGTTTTTCAGCTGAGTGAGCATCATAAAGTTTCTAGTCATGAGTATACAACAACTGATAAAGATCTTAAGATCTTGCATAAGCAAATAAGCACCTTGCTCAATATTCTCAAGAGCATCCACAGAGATATAGATCAGTTCAGGAAACCCTGTTATAATTTAAATAAAATCAAGGAAAAAGAGAACATTCTCCTTGAAATGTTCATTCCATACACTTGTCAGATATTCTATAATAAAAACAAACCCCACCTCCATCTCTCCAAATCAACATCGCTCCTCCCTCCCCCTATCTCCACCAGCTCAGCACCTACCCTTCTCTACTCCCTTCACTCCTCCTATCCTCGAAAAACACAGCTGAACCCTAAATGCAGATCATTATTGATTGATCGATCATTATTACTTTAACCCGTCTATCAACGTTTTCACATCCACGCAACGATTGTCGTTTAACTTTCACAACTGTGAAACGATTGTTTGTTTACACGCTCACGCCCGTTAAAAAGATCCTAGGGAGAACACTGATTATGGTAGCGTTCCCTTTGTTTGTTTTTGTTATTAAATTATTTTTGTTTTGTTTTTAGTTTATCAGCGTTAGCTATGTGTTCAGTGTTCGGTTTAATCGTTTGTTGTTGTTTAACCCTTTTGCTCTCAGGCTATTTTCACCAGTCAAGCCCAAAACGCTCAGGCCATTTTTCATGATTATGCATGTTAAAATGTAAAAAATTGCCTTATAAAGAAATCCCCTGTTACAAAATTGAAAAAAAAAATCACAGTAGAACATTATTTAATATAATTTTAGGAAAAAAATATCCCAAAATTGTTCATGGCATATTTTACTACAAAATAAATTTTGAAATTTGAAAATATATTACAAAAAATAAAAATCTGTTTTCATATACTAAAAAAGTAATATGTTCTTTAGTGATATTGTTGTTCAGTCATTCTGAAAATAAGAGCATTTAATTCTGTATAACATGATATAATTTTGTTTTTTGTATTCTTATTTAGTCATGAGTTATAGCACCTGACGTAAAGAACTGTACACGTACCATCTGGAGTCAGCATTTGTGTTTTGGAAAACATTCTGTCATCAGTACCTGTAAAATCCGAATCACTCTTCTCCTTTATCTACAGCTTTTCCCACACCTGTGGGGTCGCGGGTGCGAACTGTGTTGTATATGTGGATTTGGCTCGTGTTTTATGGCCGGATGCCCTTGTTGACACAACCCTATATGGTGGGGAGGTAATCACTATCACGTGTTACCGTGGTAGTTTGTAGTGTAGTATGTTGTCTGAATATGAAGGTGTTGGGACAAACACAAACACAGAGGCCCCCGGTCAGAAGAATTAATCAGTGGCGATTAAAATTCCCGACCTGGCCGCGAATCAAACCCTGGCCCTCTGAACCGAAGGCCTCAACGCTGATCATTCAGCCAATGAGTCTGACTGAAATACGAATCAGTATTGGCTATAACGTCACTGTAATCGTCTAAAGCATCTAAATAATCCAAAACATTGGAATTATTTAGCCTAGTACTTGGCCCAGCCATGTAAAAAAAAATAGGCCTACTCGTGGCATGAAAATCTAATAACACGAAATGTTAAACCAAAATTCACTTGAGAACACCGATAAATGTAGAATATAATCAAAATATAATAAAGAATAGTCTATTATTAAAATGGAAACAATAAAATGAAGGAAAACACGTATTTTGAAGCTTAAATGAGACTGTACTCGCAAGCAACACACTTCAACTTGCCATGCGGTGATGAACATACGTGGTTTGATAACTTCATTTGTTCCAAACAGGTGAGCTTAGTGACTCTATCTCTCGAGAAAAGTGTAAACTAAATCCAAAAGCTACTATTGATGTCTTTTCCTGACATCTGGGAGTCCATTAAGGTACTTGTACAGCCATCGGAACACAAAGCCAATAGATCGGCACGCTGAGTGTTTTAAGCAATACCACTCGAGCCGATAGATCGGCTCGCTGAGCGTATAAGAGTTAAGGATAAAAGATAGTTTACATTGGACTTCATTTTGGACTACTTCTTGTATGTTTATGGGTAGCTTATTAATGGCTAATTCTGCTTCAGCTATGGTGGAAATTTAATTACGGGTAGAAGGATTACCCCAGTTATATTTAGGTCCCTTGCTCAGCACTTCGAGATCATCAACATAGAGATTGATTTTAGTTATGTTCACAACAGGTTGGTGAAAATTATTTGGTTTTATGCCGTTTGGGATATTAAGTTTTCTATGGGTTGTTTTTGAAGACGCATTCCATTTTTTGTCAAGTGTGATCTGTTTCTTTGAAAAAATGGAATCAAGTTTGTTAGGGACATGTGACTGAAAGGATTTCCATTTGAGGGAGCAAAGAAGGGAGGAAACTTTCTTTTCATGTAGGAATTTGATTTTGTCTCTAATCCAAATTTTATCACTTTTAATTTGAATTGGATGATATTTTGCTGTGTTCCTATGAGTTTTCTTAGTGAATTTTAAAAATTTGGTGGTTAAATTATTGATCAAGCATTTTTTTTAAAAAACTCTTTCCCTAATTTAACACCCTTTATTTATAGATTGCTATAAATGTTAGCTCTCTTGCCTGCCTGGATGGCATTTCCATTACAAGATATTAAAAGCATTCTATATTGACGGTTTTCACTTAACAAAACCCATATGGGTGGGGGACGCAGGTATAGAATACACTCCCGGTATCCCCTGCCTGTTGGTGAGGCGACTGAAAGGGTCAGTCTTGGTACGGACATTGATTGGGGCTTGCTTTCACGTGTTTTACCCCTGTGGATGAGAGGGGCTGAATACATTCTCAGGTAATCCCTGCCTGTCTTTAAAGGCATCTAAAAGGGTCATGTGGCTATTGGTCTCCTCTTTATTTTTGAGCTTTAGATGTAGATCCAGTCAAAATTCTTGATGTGCATGCTGCTCAAAGATGCGCGTCTTATGTGTGCGATTACATTGGAAAGCCCGATCATGACCCCAAGAGGCCATCAGGTGGCAGCGCCATGTACTCCTGCAATAGTATCCGGCTGAAAACACAGGTCCCCACAGCCAAATGCCAGAAGTGCATATGTTATTAATTGTTCTTATTATTTTTCTATATTTATTACTCTCTACACACTATGGGGTACATGCTATTGTGGGTGATTGGAGTAAGGGAGTACTAGTGCACATTGCCTCATTCATTCTGTATTAGGCATCATCTAACATCGGATGCTGTGCAATTTTGACTATGGCCAGGTGGGTATTGCCTTAGCTGCTGGGTTCGGCTACAGAGGCCCTTCGGCTAGGGGCCCCCTGTTTAGAGTGGGTGGCATTCCGGGAGAATGATTTCGGGCATGGCGTCTAAACAGCTTCCGCCTGCCAGGAATAGTTCGCTACCCAAGTCTTTAACAGTTGATTCCCTAAGGGCCGCAACCCCCTGAGAACAAGTGCAGCGAATTATATAGGTTCCAGCTTCCCTAGATTCCTCTTTTGCTACCTGAACCTGTAGACAAGATTTCAAGCAGGTAATATCGATCCTTTCCAATCGACACATCAAAGGTGTCTTTGGCGAACTTGAGGATCTTAAGAGGATGCCCAGTGGTGGTTTCCTTCTTAAGCCGAGGTCTGCCCTGCAAACAGATTGGTTGCTTAAGTGCGACCACTTCGTCGAAATCCCCGTCAAAGTGGAAGGGCACAACACCTTGAATCTTGTTCGTGGAGTTATCTTCCACCGTGATCACCTGCTGAACACTGAAGATGAATTATAATACCAATATAAATGGTCCGTTATTGGACATTGACGGAAGATATGAAGCACCGTGCGTGACACACCTGCGCATCACGTCCACAGTCAACGGTGAAGATGTTGCCAAGGGTGCGTTCATAGTTTCCTTTAAATTGTCACTGTTGCCAGAGAAAGTCAAGGTTCCAACCTATCGTTGCGTTGTGAGGCTGTACATCCCGCCTGCTATGTGGTGCTATCAATGTCAGATTCCAACATATGGTATCTCGTTGTTAGAGTCCATCTATGTGTGGTACGTGAGGAAGAGGAACTCATGGCGCGGAAGAGTGCACAACTGCATATAGGCTCGCTAACTGCCCTGGTCTGCGTTCTCCTCGGGATCGGATCTGTCCAGTATACCCGAATGAAAAGATGATCCAGGAGATCATGACCCAGGATGGTCTCTTCTACCAGGAAGGGTGCCGTAAGTTCAGTTCTCTGAATGCCCCGGCCAAGACATTAGACCTCATCATGATAGCACAGTCTCTCCCAGTTTCGCCATTCACAACTGCAACACTTTCCCAAAAGATCGCTGCCCCCAAGGCGGCAGTTGCTCCGGTGAGCAATGCCGCAAAGAGAAAAAGCTCGAAAGCGGGTTCATCCCAGCCTTTTACCACAAACAAGTATGTGCCGGCTAAGAAGCCTACGACGACACTTCAGGGAAGAAGACAACGTCCCCTTGCTACAAGAGGTCGGCGAAGGCCGCGCCTAAGCCGGCGCAGGGGGCTAAACAAGAATCGACGGCGGGAAAGAACGCCCTTACAAGGCCCGTACAAGGCGTTCTTCCACATCTCCTACGAATGGGATCTCACGCCTTCAACCAGGAGGGTCTGAGTCCGCGCCAGCAAATTTTCCTCTTGAAGAACCTGCGGGCTCCCGTCGTATGAAGGATCCCCTCTCTTGGAATACGTCGAAGAATTTCATGACGTGCATCACAGTCGTAAGTCAAGGCGGTTTTTAAATCAATGGGTGCTGCCTCAGCATTTTCTCACGAGGTCATTGACCCCACGACGTCACGGTCACGTGCTATTGGTTACAAACAGGAGTACGTGCTCGTGTTTTGACAACTGTCACATTGACGGGTCCTAACCTCACTTCTCGATCATGTGGGTGCGGCTAACCTCACCGCTGCCATCTTGACAGGTTCTAACCTTACGTTTTGGCCATATGGACGCGGAATTTGAACAAGTGAACGTGGATAACCTCACTGCTCTCATCATGACGGGTCCCAACCACGTGCACTTGTTTGGCGCGGATTTTGAAAAAGTGTGCATGGGTAACCTGACTGCTGTCATCTTGACAGGTCCTAACCACGTGCTCGTGTTGGGCGCGGAATTATGAAGGATCCCCTTACCTAACAGCGGTCATCTTGACGGGACTTAGCCACGTGCAGGCGCGGAATTTTGGAAAAGAGAACGACTGGGGGCCAAACTACACAGAACCATTTTTGGCTAGATGCCCTTTCCAACGTCATCTTGCTAAATCCACCTGGGGGCCGAAACTCACACTTTTAAGGCTAGATGCCCTTCCCAAAGCCATCTTGTCAGAGCCCCTTCTCGACACCATTTTAGAGGGGCGTAACCTCACAGGGTCCTAGTTTTAAGGCTAGATTCCTTTCCCGACACTATCTTGTAGTGGCCTAATCTCAGAGGTCTCTAGTTTTAAAGCTAACTGCCCTTCTCGACGCCATCTTGCCGGATACCCATTACCGACACCATCTTGGAGGGCCCTAACATCAGAGGACCTTAGTTTGAAGGCTGGCTGCCCTGTTCGATACATCTTGCCGTTTCCCCCTTCTGCGACACCATTTTGGAGGGCTTAACCTCACAGGGTGGCCATATTCCCCGTCCCGGCGTTGTCTTGGAGGGGTGTACCTTGCAGCGCATAGTTGTTTAACGAGATGGCCTTCCCAACGCCATTTTACCTGTTGTCCCATCCGAACGTCATCTTATTTATCTGATGTGAAAGTGGAAAACCGTGGAAGGCTCTGTATCCGATTGCGTGACGACACGGAGGTCTGCTCAATCCCTCCTCCTCGCAGTTTTACAGTTAAATGTCTATCCCTCGCTCTGCTTATCTGACACAGTTTTACAAACGGATGCCCTCCTATCTATCTTGTGCTAGATGGCCCTCCCTCTACTGTTTTGGAGGAAGCCTAACTACACCGTCACTAAGGCTTTACGTCACAATTCGACGCGTGACCTCTCCTCATTAACACCATCTTCGAGAAGCCTAACCACAAAGTGCCCTAGTTTTATGAAGAGATGCCCTTCCCGACGTCGTCTTCTCTGTTCCCCTTCCCGACACCATTTTGGAGGCTTTACATCTCCATCCGACGCACAAATAACAAGATCACACCTCCTCTTCCTGTACTTAAAACGTATCTCTACTTAGTTGTGCACCTGTGTTTTCATAAGATCTGCTTAAGGCTTTACGTTTCCGTCCGACAAACATATAACTATGAGCAGCGTCCTCTCGCTGGGGAGAGGATTTTTTGATATTTGATCATGACACACACAGAATGGTATATACTTACTCTGTTACCCTAAATTTCTCAGACAACGCTTACGTTCTTGTTTCCAAAAACTGGTTCAATCCTCTTTCCAGCTGTGTGGCAAGAGGGAGGGGAGAGGGACTGGAAATTTATTCATATAATGTCAGTTGTTAATTTACCTTGTTTATAAAAATAATATGATTTCTCTCCTTTAACCGCTAGTTACGACAGGCAGGGGGATACTATAAAATAATCTCTTACCTGGTTGTGAATCGAACGTAGTCGTTCAAAAATTATTGAATAAAAAGGAAATCATAAATTTAGTAATTCCAATTAATGTGCTAACTGATAGTATGTTGTTGCTATGCAGTCTAGTCAGATAAGTGTACACGAGACAGTACGTTTATTACTTTTAATGTTGTCATTTCCCCTACTGCAGATAAAAGTAAAATAACTTTACCCCTTTGTCATTACTTACTACAGGGAGAGGCATACCATGAAAAATTCTGACCTGTCTATTAATGGAACATAGTCACAAAAAATTAATCTGCTACGTTAAATAGCTCGGGCGGCTACTCAGACAGGATCCTTTTAGTCGCTTCTTTCAACAGGTTTTAGATAATTAGAACACTGAATTTTTTTATTGTAACATTTTGAGCTTATATGTTTGAACACTACAGACTTTTAATTGTCTACTGTAATCTTCACATTACTTAGTAAATATAACTATGTGTTCAGAACCCGAAAACCTCGACGCTATAATAGTTACGACGTTAAGTCTTTCTTTCATAGAAAACACCTATATATTGAATGACATAGATAAAATAAATCTCAAACCTGAATAACGGGCTGCGGATATTGTAAAAAAAGAATGTTACGTTATAGGAGGATTTAGTTTAATTTTCATTGACATGTGTCTCTGTAGCTCTAGCGGCAGCGCGCTGGCCTCTTTTTTCCCCTAACACACCGTACACTCAAGATTTAGAGAAGCGAAACGTGTTTAATTCTCTACACCTGCACACACACTTTAATCACATTTTAGTAATTACATTAAACACGTTACATAGCACACGCATTCGACTACGTATTATTAACATAGTGAATACACCAATGGAAAAAGAAGCATTTACAGATTTATATTATTAACGTAATATAAACTTTAAAGAAAAAGAAATAGATTAGGTTCGAATGACATATCAGCTATATGCGAAGTAGATTCTCACGTTACGTCAATGCAAGTGTCCGGATAGTACATGACTTCAGTTTACAGCCTGCTACTACTTGTAAAACTGGGCCTAAAATGGCCATTGTGTGTGGCTGTGTGTTTGGGGTGAGCGCGCAACTCTAAGCTTGCATCCGGGTTGGTTCAGTATTTTCTCTAATACTCTTAATTAAGGTAGAGTCCTGAGTATTTGCCTGGTGTGAAAATAGGAAACCCCGTTAATTCTATTATCACGGCTGACGATACAGGTATTTGAAAGGTAGAAACTGCTGTATTTTTCTTGGTAGTCTTAATTCGTATTAACCGAAAGAATATCGTCCTCTATTGTTTCCTGTTCTTAACATTTTCACTGCTGCTATGTACGTGTTTTAATTCTGTAAATACACTTCGATCGCATTTTTCGTACTTACCTTATAGCAACATATGTATACGAGGGTTGGGGCAAAAGTCATGGCAACTATTTTTCTTGAAGATACCAGTCCGGTTGGAAAATGTGACATATACAGACGAAAGGACTAGGTGTTACCTACATGTGTGGACAATGAATAGCACTGAGATTTCTTAACAAACTAATTTATGACGGTAGTGTACAGGGAACATGGCCTTCCTGGTGCAAAATAATGACAACACAGTACGAATAAAGTTGACATGACAAACCTGGGCCTAAAGACCCTCAAAGTAGTCCCATGCTACTGACACCACACGCTGCCAATGATGTGGGAGGCGCTGAATACCATCTCCCACAGCATTTGCCGCACCATGTGTGAATCGGGTCACCTGTTGCTGCGCAGCCTATGCAATGTCCTCTCGTTTTGCAAACCGCCTACCACGTAGTGGTTCCCTGATCTTTCGAATGAGACCTAAGTCTCAGGGTGAAATGTCGGGAGAGTGCGGTGGGTGCTCCAATTCTTTCCATCCGCAACGTCGCAGTAGCTGCCATACACACTCTGCTTTATGTGCTTTTGCATTTTCCACAAGATCCGGGCGTGTCTCTCGAACGCCACGTCGTACCTGTTGCACCAGGAAGTCCCCGTAGTACTGTTCGGTCAACGTTGCCCTTCACTGGTTGATACACGTCCTTGCTGAAACTATCCGAAACACCGTGCTACTGTACAGTATGGTACGGCATTATTCGCAAGGGCTTCCGCTAATTCACAGTGACATTCCATTGTATTTCTCCCTCGGAAAACGGTTATTTTGATGTGAGCGCGCTGCTGTACACGGGTTACTTCCATCTCGCACGACACTCACCAACAAACTGATTTCACAAACCTCACTGCGCTACTACCAGCTATCACAGAGCGACCTGTTCTGCATACACACTATGCCTGCAGAACTTCCACACGACACACATACCAGTGTTCTCCCCATAAATTTTTGTCAGCCGGGTGGCACAAATGGGTGGCCGGGCGGGGAATACTTCGTAAAACTTCAATATGAAAAGAATTTCACTTCGTTCCCCTCAGGGCAATAACAAAAATATCAGGCAGGTAAACATTAACTACAAAATTGAACTATTTTAGTGTTATTATCACGTACAAGACATAACAGAGTATTTTGAACTTCTAGTTTTCTGTTGCCTGCCATACGGGTTTGTGACGTCATGCGCAATAGAGGGCTCGCGTGCTAATCCACGCTAATCCAGACGCCCGTTTACGACTACGTAGTGATCAAGCTAAACATTTGATCTGCGATACAATTCATGCAGTTATGCTAATAGTAATTATTTATAATTTAAATTTACAGTTTTACAGTATTTACCTGTCAATTTCGAGCACACAATGACTCAAATATGTACCTATTAATATTATGAAATTAGCACATATCTAGTTTATATTAGCCGGGCCGTCTCAAAAAATGGCAGGGCGGTGCGCCCATTAGAAAGGTCTTAGAGAGAACACTGCATATATGTTTGTGATCCATTCACATATCTACAAAAAAAGTAGTTGCCATGACTTTTGCCCCACTCCTCGTACATTAAAGGAATAAGCAGAATCTGTAATGTAATTAATCAAAGGTATTATAAGTTAAATAATATTTTGAGTTTTACAATAAAATTCGCCAAAGGTAAGATGATATGATATATTGAGCAGGTGCATATGACTTGAAAGGCAATGTAGGCACAATTAATATTAGCTAATAAGTAGCTAGTCACACTAGTTACATCCATCCTTACTCAATTAATTTGCAACGAAATAAGTGATTAAATCTGATAAGAAACAGGCTAGATAAAATGAAGCACATTACAAGATTAATTCCTCTATTTTAAGTAATAAGAGGTAAATTGTATTTGTAGTTTAGATCATAATGAATCGATAAATTAAGCTAGATCATGATAACTTGATCTTCTTGCTCCGTAATTATAATAAATTCTATGTGTATTTCAGTGTGGAAAATGTTGGAGGATTAACCATGGATACTGGAGGAAGTGAATTTCGGTGTGAAGTGTGCAGTATGATGTTCTCTGAGAAGTCAAGTATAAAAAAACATATGTTGACTCACTCTCTGGTTAAGTGGTACAAGTGTTCTATCTGCAGTTCTACATTCTCTCGTAAAGACCATTTAAAATCGCACATGATTGGTCATTCTGAAGAAAGGCCGTATCAATGCGAGGATTGTGACAAAACATTTAAGCATGCAAATAGTTTGAAAGCCCACGTGATGACTCACAACCGAAAGAGGCCCTTTTGTTGTAAAGTATGCAGCAAGAGGTTTGCTTACCGAAGTAATTTGCAAACTCATATGGTGACTCACTCTAACGAGAGAAAATTTGCCTGTAAGCAATGCAATAGCACATTTGCACTGCGAAGGAATCTTCAAATCCATATGAGAATCCATTCTGGTGAAAGATCATACTCCTGTGATGAATGCAAGGGTACATTTGCCCTACGACAAACGCTGTTAACTCATATGCTGCAGCACACTGGCCGTAAGCCTTATTGCTGCGACGTATGTAAGAGGTCATTTAATCAGCATTGTCATCTCAAAGCTCACATGGTAACTCACAGTGGGGAACGACGTTACGAATGTGATAATTGCAAGAAGTTATTTACACAGAAGTCTCATGTGCGGACACACATGGCAATACATTCCCAGAATAGACCATACCAATGTAAACTATGCAGCTGTTCCTTTAACCATCGAAGTTCACTACGTACGCACGTGTATACTCATACGGGAGAAAAGCCCCACCAATGTAAACACTGTGATCGTAAATTCGCTCAGAGTTGTGCTCTGCGAGGCCACATGTTAATACACACTGGAGAAAGGCCTTTGTGTTGTGACGATTGCAAAGCTACTTTTAGTAGGCGGGGTGCTCTTATTTCACATGTCAAGATACACACTGGTGAGAGGAATTACTTTTGTCACAAATGCAACCGTAACTTTACTCATGCAAATAGTCTTCGTGTTCACATGGCAACTTATTGTGGTGTTAAGCGTTACACCTGTGATGTATGTGACTCGAAGTTTGCTCGTCGCACTCTTCTCAAAGCACATATATTAACACACACTTAAGGAATGCTATGCAGATAACCGATCACAAGACTACTTTTTTTTTTTCATCTACATAACCTCGTATCCTACATATTACAGAGATTTATACTGCTGTTCCATCCTATGTACTATTACAATTTATCTTGCTGTACCCTCAAAACACATATCTCATGAAGAACAGGTATATAATTCAGGACTAGCCTGGAAAAGAATCCTATAATGCATGCAGCGATATTTTCCGTTGGTGTGTGATCTAAAGTACCGTATGTGAAACATACAGCAATTTTTGAGTGTGACATATATTTCACTTCAATTATCCACTCGGATTTTGTTACACTGGATTGTTTCAGACGCCAGGTGCTGTTAGAAGGTTTATTTTATAGGACATTAGTTTGTAATGCAAGGTGCGCTGCAGAACTTGTGATGACAGTGATGCTCCCAGTAGGTACATATGAACTCTTAAATGAGGTTGGATTCAGTTGTGAGAAACTTAATTGAATTGATATAATCCTGGATGTATTTAGTTTTGTAAAACTATTGAAACCTTATTAGAAATTGCTCTTCAGTCTAGGGCATTAATCTGTCTTAGCAAAGTTACACTTGTTACCCATTCTAGTCCACATATCCAACATTAAAATAACTCGAGCTATGAATAAATGCTGCAGACGTTTTAACTCTAAATGAAATGTTAAAATTTGAATTTGAATTTTAGTTATTCACAGGTGAATTTGATCTCTAAATTAGCCGTTAAAGCATACAAAAACAAAATTACTCAAAACTTCAACAGTTTATCTGTAATAGCTCTCTTGATCTCAATTTACTTCCAGTCCATTCCTAGCATTTGATAATACATTTTATTGATATTAATTAATGCAAAATCTTTGAAAAATCTGTCATTACATAATAATTATTTCAATAGTTCTAAGTATTTTGATGCATTCAATGTTATAAATTCCCTTTGTTACACTCTACCGGTCAGGTTGTTCACACTGCGAGGAGGTTCTATTGGTTCCAACTTGGATTGGGAGTTTTCCGCACACTACAGCAAGAATCAATTATAAGAATGTTGTATGGTTTTATCTACATTTGGTTTCTGTATCAGAAATATTGGACCTCAAGTAAGACAGACCCCTCTGCGCCAATGTTCAACTTTCAGTTCTCTATCTGAAGATGCACGCGGAATTTTAGAACTCAATAGAAGCATCTGCACTTTGTATTCAACTGGCATATTACGTTTTTAAAGTGCAATTTTGGAATATTCACTAACAAGGGCATATTTTAATCATCGTTGTTAAAATTGTATGATAACTATTTGTAAAGTCTAATTGTAATTGACGTAAATTCTAAAATTTTATTTGTCACTGGTAAGTACAATATTAATTTATCTATAACAGTTCATCAATCCATCATTTTATATATACATTATGACTTCACATACATAGTTCATTCTTCTAAATTTTATTTCCATAATGTAATTCTTTCTCAGGATGTCGGCAAAACCATAAGTGTATCTTAGGCTGATGATGACCCATATAGTGTCAAAATCAGACCCTTGGTAACATATTGTAATGTATGTACAGACAATAGTCTTGGGTAGGTGGACTAAACTTTATAGAATGATGTGTATTTTGATGCAGTTGACTTGCTTCTTGTGCAGTCATTAGCCGCTTTTCATTTATCGAATCAATTCAGGTGAGAGCTGTACAATCATGAAAATTATTTAGGTCTTGTACGAGATTTTGCCATTGATTCTGCCATTGCCACATGGATTTCAAAAATTGTTAAGCTATTATTTTTTTAGTTTTAAAATGCAGTATGTACAATGATAAAAATATACACACAAAAATGAAAAAGTTTCCATGTACATTTATATCATTCATTCAACTCATCTTATTCCCGTTTGGGAAATTCCATTTTTCTGTTATATTTGCGTAAGTCCATAAAAGAGGAATTTACAACAGGCCATGACAAAGTAAGATGCGGAAATCCTACAAGCAAGCTCAGCCAAAGGCCTATTACAAATTATTCAAAACAGTCATTCAGTTTTCCATTCATTCAAAATGATTTTGGGTTCTGCATTCACTTCAGCTAAAGGAATGCTACACAGATAACTATGTGACAAGTCGCCTTTATGATGTTTTGGTTTTCAGCAGACGTTAGGAAAACTGCATTACGAAAGCCAAAATTTACAGATGCGTTCAAGACCACTGCTGAGGACGTGCCTTAATGAGGTGCTCTTCATTTCCTTCATGAAACATCTGAAATTTCATCATTGTTCTTTTTTATTTTCCGTTGAAATATGTCGTTGCAATTGTGAAATGCGTTTTATTGCCTATATTAGATATATCGCATGACAGCGGTAATTAGTGCTGGGAAACAGGGCCATAGTAATATAACAAGTTCCCAGCGACTCGAGCCAATTATTGGGTTGTATGTCGTACATTGACAAATAGTTAAGAGCTGTACGATTGTTCGGTGGCGATGCGGTGGGCGGTATGCTTTTGACAGTGTTCCATAGCACGAAACGTAATGTGGAATGCATCTCTTCCGGGCACGTTTGAAGCATAATTTACAGTTGATTTATATGTAAGTGGAAATGTATTTCTGGGCCTAAATGGTCATGATAAAAACACAGTACTAGGTTGCATTAAGCAGGTGTTACATTAGCAAGTAATGAGGATGTTCAAGTTCGGCATCACGGACTTACTCAAAACGTTCCTTCAAAATTTATGTAAGATGCTGGTGTGTGTAAGTACATTACCACATTTCAAGCAATACCTGAAAGGAGATATTTATTACAATCTAAATCAACAAATTAATATGAAGATCTTATATCAAAACTGAGGCAATGTGCAGCTGAAAATAAGTTTTGTGTTTCTCTAGAAGAAGCTGAAAATGTTGCTGGTTGGTACATTGCGAACATCTTTTTATAGTTAATTTCAGCAGATAATTCTAGTGAGAGGCTTGTTTTTAATTCGGATGTTCTTCCGAATGTTAATCGTACAAGCATAAAAACTGGTCAAAACAGGATCACTGTTATTGTCAGACAGTCTACGGATATACTGTGTACTTCTTTGCAGACACTTCAAAATTCCTGTTCTAACATGCTCAATTTGATATGTCTGGTTCATAGATTCCTTCGCATAGCCGAGATGAGGATGCGGACAGCGTTACGGCAAGTCCATCTTGAATCGGCAGGGCGGCAACTGGCTAGCTGCAGATATTTATTTTGCTGAAGATGACACTGAACTTACGGAAATAATAAACTTTTTGACAGGCAAGAGAGTTGTGTTAAACAGGGCCTCAATGTATTGTTTCAAGCAACTTCACTGAGATATCCAGCATAACTTGTGAGTTTAGAGAATGTTGCTATTCAAATGCATGATACCATAAAACTTGTAGAAGGGCTGTTCAAGTGTAGAACAACTGCTGGGTCAGGTATCGTTAAAGTTCAAGAGAAAAGAGAAACCATCATTGACGAATGTTCTGGATATTTCAAAATAGTAAACATTTTGAAAGGAAATAACAATTTATTCATCAAGAAGTTGAAGAGAAGGAATGGCAGTGCATTTCAATATGATCTGAAATGTTTGCTGTTCACTCTCGCGATGACATCGTTTGGTTTGGACTGAAGTTTCTTAGATTTTTTTTTTTTTGCTAGCGGCTTTACGTCGCACCGACACAGATAGGTCTTATGGCGACGATGGGATAGGAAAGGCCTAGGAGTTGGAAGGAATCGGCCGTGGCCTTAATTAAGGTACAGCCCCAGCATTTGCCTGGTGTGAAAATGGGAAACCACGGAAAACCATCTTCAGGGCTGCCGATAGTGGGATTCGAACCTACTATCTCCCGGATGCAAGCTCACAGCCGCGCGCCTCTACGCGCACGGCCAACTCGCCCGGTGTTTCTTAGATTATAAACATTGTTATACAAGGGGAGAATTTCCAGTTCTGAAATATTAAAAAAGTATTTAATTGCAACAGATTGGGTGATGTTTTAGGATATGATAGTACAGATAAAAGTATCCCATATTGGGTTTTGTCCACAGCAATAATATTTACATTGTATGTTTAGATGTACAGATACAGTGACAATTAAAATTTAGCCGAAGTACTGTATATTAAAACATTCTTTTGCTTCGAATCACAGCTAGTACAATGATGTAGTTAGCTATTTATTCCGTACTGTGTGCCATACCTGGCCACGTCTATCCTTATCTGGTTTGCCTTTCTGACGAACTTCTAGCCTTCTGTTACATATGTGTACTCAGTGGCATGGGTATCACGACCAACTTTGATTTCTAATTGTACACGCAATCTTAGCCTAAGGAGATGACAGATGTCATATTATCGTCGTGTGATTTTGCGACGTCATGTTCCCGATATTGTTTATCTGGCTTTTCCATGGCTCTTAATCTAAGCTGTTTTTCTTGGTAAAGGGTACTGGCGAGCGACACAATGCATCTCGATGCTTGTTTTAAAAGCTTTATTTCAAACGTTTTAAGATGTGAACACCTTTGGTCTCGGAGGTTTCCAATGTACTTGATTGCACTTATATTAATGGCCTGATTAAGGTAATTTAACTACTATTTCTTGATGTTTCTATTTCTTTTCCCTGTTATTTGGAGATGGCCCCGTGGACCATTTTTGTTTCATATCACCACGTGGCATTGTGGCTGGCTACTGTTTCTTAATTTTTTTCTTGTCTGTTTCTGTTGTTGCTCATGTAACATTATTTTTATTAGCTATGATTTTCTTGGTATCACAACTCTGTTGTACTTTAAATGTGTGTTACGTGGACTTTATGCTACGGCTCATGTTGTGGAGGTCTCTATCTTATTACTCATGTACCAATCTGCTCTCCGATGTTCCCGCTATGTGGTTGTGTGTCAGAAAATCCAGTAAATGGGAGGCTTGTGCTTCTTTGATATTTGAGTCCTATATGGGTAAGTACTGATTATGTGAATTGGGCCTCTGATCTTGTGTGAGCATAGCTCCGTACATCGACGTGAGACGTTATTTATGAACCGTACTTGTACATTTTTCCGTCTAACCGGCTTGCCGGCGGACTTGAGGGAAATAAAATACCTCTCGCGGACCAAACACACTACCCCCTGTGGGTGGGGGAGGCAGACGAATAATACACCCACGGTATCCCCTGCCTGTCGTGAGAGGCGACTAAAAGGGGCGACCAAGGGATGATTGTATTAGAACTATGAAACTTCTTGTGATCAGTACCACCACGCGGAGAACACCAAGGGTCGCTTTTACTTGCGTGTAGTACCACTATATTAGGTACGAAATAGGTTTGTGATTAGTAGCACACAGGAGCACCGTGTGGTTGGCTTTTGCAGTACCTGTGATTAGTACCACCATATGAGCAGGACCATGGGATGATAGCTACCATGGTTCTGCCTTGCCTATGATTAATACCCACTATATGAGGAACACCACGGGATAGGGGAAGGTCCCTTTGGTTAGTACTCTTACGTGACGAACACCACAGGGTTGCGTTGCCTGTAAATGGCGCCGCGATGTGAGAAAACCCATAGGTCTGTATTATATGTCGACTTTCATGACCTGTGAGTACCATAATGTGTGGAATGCCGCGAGTCTCTGCTACTTTCGATTAGTACCGCAACAGAACAAATACCATGGTTCTACTTTCCTAGCGATAATTACCGTTATGAGGGGCCGATAACTTGGATTTTGGTCCCCCTTTAGACTGCAAGCATCATCGATTCAGTATAATGCTCTAGCAGCAGTCCCTTGGTCAGTAATCCTATTGTTTTTCCGCCAGTTTCTATGAATGTAAGGTATTGCGGGTGGTATCCACTAATTGTTTTAAATTCATATCCATCCATGCATTCTTCGTCATGTTTTGAATTCTGGGTCAGTGGAGAATTTTGGGCTTTTACTTTGTCTTTCCATTTCGTCTCAATTCGTACCATTAGGGGCCGATGACCTCGATGTTAAGCCTCTTTAAATAAGCATCACCATCATAATTTTCCCGTGTTCCGTGGACCACTTTTTTCCTGATGCGTGACAGTTCGGACATGAGATATGTGGGACGCATATCATGTCTCCTAGTTGAGACGTTTGTTTGTTCATTTCTTTGCATTTTCTTGGCCACCTGCATGTGTGTGTGTGTGTGTGTGTGTGTGTGTGTGTTCCCTTAGCAACGCCTTGTGTATCCCTGATCCCGGGCGCCATATTTGCGCTTGACACTCTCTTTCTTTTAATTGCTTGTCCGGCCAATTTTATGTTTGTCTTGCGTTGAAGTTCGCTAGAAACCACTGTTTCGAGTGTGTCGCGATCTGTAAATACTCGTCCTGTTGATATGTATATCAAATGATATATCTGCTTTGGGCAGAAGTCTGCATTATGCAACACGGCTATTTTGTTCCTAAGGTAACTATTTCTTTCCCTACATGTTGTATATGTTTATGTACGCAGGTTGAACCTGTTGGCTGGATCATATTATGGGTATTGATTCCATCAGGCCCGGTTTTCTTTCATTCTATTTTTCCTGATTTTAGTGTGGCCATTGATATTATTTCGATCCATTGTTTATGTAATAGACTCTCCGGTTCCTCCTCGGTGTTGTTATTGTACGAGTAGGAGGGGTAGATTTTTAAATTTTACCCCTTTGAATTAATAGGCTCGAGTTCAGTTCTTGACTTTCGTTTCTGGTGATTTTCGATCCGGTTCGCGCAAACTATGATAGGTAAGTATTTGTTTATCGACCAATTACCTGTGGTTGATTTGAGCTTCCACTGTTTTTTGTTTTTATTTTTCGATATGTTTCTGCGTGTGTTTGTGTTGTGTTTTCCGGTTTTATATTCCTCTGTTCTCGTGCCTAACACTACCGTAGCCATGCGAGAAGAATAACATAGGCTGGTGTAATGCAACCACATGCAGTATTCATGTTAACAGCAAACTGTAAAAATGTCTAGTTTACATGACACGCTATTGCCGCCGCTACACTGATATCGTGACGAATGTAAGAACAAGTGCAAGGACACTTCGAGTTCAAGTGAGCCCCGTGAGGAAAACCTGGGAGCGCTAGATTGGACAAGCTCCACAGTAGCGACCGACTGGCCTTAGGAATTATGCCAGGGGAAACGTATTACTCCGGAACTGTCTTTTAACCCGGCACTACTCGCTAGGTCTTTACGTGCGTCGTTACTCGCTAGTGAGCGGAGGGCTCACCTTTACGTTTAAAGGCTATAATATGCCCATATAAAGTTGGAGGTATTTTTAATATGTCAATTTGAGATAGTTATTTATTTAGGAACACGGCCGAGTGGAATGGCTATGGAGGCAAGCTCTACATTTGGGAGACGCGCGAGTTCGATCCCCACCGTTAGCTGTCCTGAGAATAGTTTTCTGCCGGGGCAGATTCTATTCATAAACTACAGCCGATTCTTTTCACCTATTTAGCCAACTTCATTCACCATAATTTATTTCATCTTTATTAGCTCCTCAACTAAGGTTGGCTTCAGGAAGGGCATCTAGCCGTAAAACAAGCCATTTAAACTGATCTCACAGAATTCAATAAACGAAATTTCCTCTCGTTCACAAAACTTGCAGACACTCTGAAACACAGTTATGATCATTTTCGTAAACCTCATCTGTTTCATTACTTTCAGTTTCGTTGTTCAAGAACACTTTTTCCTCCGTTTCGGCCAACCACGAAAGTATCTGATTAGTGGATGGCATTATAACTTGTATATATTGTCTAACAACAGTCACAGTATAAAGATTTCACTTAAACACAAGCATGAAACAAACGCTGAATTATTACGAAGCGCGAAATGTAAGTAGCACAGTTACTCGCTACTGAGCGCACCGCTCACCAAACATACACTACCGTGCCTAATAATGAATTGCGGGTGTTTGTTTTCAAAGATAATGAAAGTGACTGGCACATCCCCTTCATAACATTCTGTTAGAAAGGTACAGGGAGTTTCAAAGTTGAAGGTCTTGTAACATTCCAACAAGAAGCAATTAGTACGAAGGTGAGCGCCGCGCTCACCATGCGAGTAACCGCGGGTTAAAAACGGTGGGAGATTACATTAAAATACCATGGCAGTGTGCAATGGAAAAAAATCATGCATGGAAATAAAAGCTACGGCCTTCATTAAATGTTGCGGAAAACACAGGTTACGGGAGTGTAAATATACAGATAAACACCACATAAATCCCGGCGTATTAAGACAAAGTTTGTAAATCTCGCCAGATTTCCTTCGTTCTGAAGAAAAATCGGCACTTCAGATAATAATAAACAAGTCTGGGGATTATATCCGTAACATTTTGAAGACAAGATCATCTTAATTTTTTCTATGGAATCGATACAGTCAAAAAATATTTCCCCTACATAGATTTTGACTTCAGTTACCCATGCATTACTTTCTCGGTCTGGAAAAGAACATTACATACACTTTTCGAATGACGTGTTAAATCACTTCATTGTTGCTTTAACCATAGTCTTTCATTTCGGCGAGAAACGAAAGTTACTTTCATTATTCTCGCGTAGAGAATGGACACAGGGTGAGCACTTAATATATTTCGAAGGGTGATTAACAACGTCCCCGCAAAATGTACACTAAATACTTCTCAGTCAAGGAGTTTCGAACTGCGCTATCAAATTCAGGCAGAGAGCTTTCCCAGTCTTCCATATTTACTGCATCTTGAACCACAGTTGTTTGCTGAATGGATGTTTCCACTGATTGTTTCACCGTCCTATTATGCATTTCCATATTCTAAGCTAATATACACATCTGACTAACATACGAGGTCAATAAGAGCTCCCGTTTAGGTTCGCAATTTCCATCATTTAAAGTCTGCCATTTTTCAAATTTATTTCTATAATTCGGTTGTAAAAAGTCGCATATCAGCTACACTAACATAAGATGACTTAGAGCCAGGCACAAAATAGTACGGCATGCTGCTCAATTGTCACATAAGATCCATACTTGAAGCACACCACACACAACGAACTGAGTTTAGGAACCGTAAGAAAAGAAAATTCAACTTATTCACTGAAATATCTCGCATAGTAACGCATAGTACTTTTCTACACCCGGCTTGTCGGATCTGCTGGAGCACATGTTGGATATAATCACATGCAGTGCCTGCAGTGGCGGGACCACAAACTACCATACTATAATGCCTGAGTCCTCACATTTGGTCTTATATTCGTTATGCTGATACTCTTATACTCTTATAAATAATGTCTCACGGGCGTATGCGAGGCCAAACCCACCAAAGATCGGAGGCCCAATTCACATCATCAATGCGTCTCTCATATACAACTCAAATGCAAACGCAACACCAGCCTACCACGTACTTGCTTTCCGATACACAACAATAGCTGGGACATCGGACAGCAAATCGGTTCATGAATAATAAGATAGAGATCTGAACAACATGAACCTTATAATAAAGTCGACGTAACACACTTCCAAGGCGAAACGGAGCTCATTCACTCAATACTGGCACTCAGTGATAGTATGACACAGACCAATGTGCCCAGTTGTAACACCAAGGATGGGATAGCTATTATAAATAATGCCACGCTATGATATAAAGCCACAATTAAAATAGCAGCTTAATTACTTTAATAAGTACATTGATATAAATGCAATAAAGCACTTTAGAAACGTCTGAGACCAATGGTGATTAAATCTCAAATCCTTTAAAATAACGCTTGTAAAAACAATCCTCAAGAAACCCTTCACCAAGATAAAAACTTACAAGAAGAGCCATGGAAAAGCCAGACAGAAAAGTTCTGGAAACAACGTTTAAACATCATAGGACGACACAAGCGACATATGTGATCTTCTTGGGCTAACAATTAAAGTCAAACGCGGCCATAATAGCCGTCTCAGTCATTATCAGAAAGCAAAAAGCTCGTCAAGAAAGCGAAACAGATAAATATAGAACAGGCCAGAAATTGCACAATATTACCATACGTACATTACATACATTATCATGAAAGAATGTTATACCTTTCAGCGTTCAGTCTGCAAGCTACTGTGAATTTACTACAAGTCGGCACAATCCTCTATTTGCAACTAGTGCTGTGGCCTCATTTAGTTCTATACGTCTTATCTTTAAATCGTTTGAAACTGAGTCTAACCATCGTCGTTTTGGTCTTCCTCTACTTCTCTTACCCTCCAGAACAGAGTCCATTATTCTCCTAGGTAACCTATCCTCCTCCATCCGCCTCACATGACCCCACCACCGAAGCCGGATTATGCGTACAGCTTTATTCATCCAGTTCATCCCTAACTTAGCCTTTATCTCCTCATTCCGAGTACTCACCTGCCATTGTTCCCATCTGTTTGTATCAGCATTCATTCTTGCTACTTTCGTGTCTGCTACTTCTAACTTATGAATAAGATATCCTGAGTCCACCCAGCTTTCGCTCCCGTAAAGCAAAGTTGTTCTGAAAGCAGACCGATGTAAGGATAGTTTCGTCTGGGAGCTAACTTCCTTCTTACTAAATACTGTTGTTCGCAACTGCGAGCTCACTGCATTAGCTTTACTACACCTTGATTCAATCTCACTTAATATATTACCATCCTGGGAGAACACACAACCCAAATACTTGAAATTATGGACCTGTTCTAGCTTTGTATCACCAATCTGACATTTAATTCTGTTGAATGTCTTACCTACATCAATTTAATCTTCGAAAGGCTAATTTTCATACCATACTCATAACACCTTTCGGGACAATCTGCCATTAAGACCAAGTCGTCAGCATAGGCCAGACTGCTTACTATACTTCCACCTAACTGAATTCCTCCTTGCCATTTTATACCTTTCAGCAGTTGTTCCATGTAAAGTACTGTACCATGGCGCTATCCCTGAAGTATAAATATTAGTCAGATCACATTAAATACAATGGCCGGCGGTGGCATCAAACAGAGTAAATAAGCATGCAAGGTCATAGAAATCCAGATTAGCAGGATGGCATAGTACATAAAAACATTTGTGATTGTTAAGACGGGCAAAAAAAAACGAACAAGTACTTTTTTCGGCAATCCAACTGTTCACACCTAACTCAGCACAGGCAATAAAAGTATCTTATAATAAAACCTGAAAGAAGAGAAAATACGGATCTAGAAACGAATTAACAAGTGGAATTAGCCAAAATTTGCGATATCCAGCAACAGAGAAGAAGAAAGAGCACGTTTTCCGACGAAAAATACAACTGGGAGAAGAGTACAACATTTTACGCCTACGCAATCGCCGCACGGAGAAGCGAAAGAGCAAGATTAAAGATCAACTATAAAATAGGATCAAGATGGCGACTACTGTGTGTGAGTCTGTGATATCCGTGGTGGATAGTGGTGTAAGATGCAGTGAAAAATGTGGCAAATGCAGAAGAGTAGTTAAAAATGGGATTCTGTGTCGTAAGTGTGATAAATGGTACCATTTTCGTTGTGCAAATATTGTAAATAGGTCTGATATTGAAGAAAGTGTGTGGCTGTGTCCCGAGTGTAAAAAAAAAACTGATAGTGAGGTAGAACAACAAGAAAGAGAGACTTACGAATCTATGCTTAAGATTTTAGGAGTGCTACAAGAAGACATGTGCTCTGAAACTTGAAAATGAAAGCTTAAAGGACAGAATAAAGAAACTAGAAGAGAAAGAAGGCAGTGGAGAAGAAAGGTCACCGTGGACGGAAGTGACGCGCAGCCATTTTAGGCCTAATGTTAAACATATGGGAGAAACTACGTACAAATTAAAACCGGGGAAAAAACCCTTTGCAGTGCCAAAATAGATTTCAGTCATTGCAACAAGTTCCAGAAGAAGACACATAAAGTTTTCCGAATAATTTTGAACCCAGTGGAAGTAACCTACAGAAGAAGAAAACCAACCGGAAGTCAAGATCGCCAAAAATTCATCTCTACGCAGACAGTCAAGGGCGGGGTATGGCAGAAGGCATCAAGGATGAGCTGCATAATCCAGAGACTGAGGTTTTACGAGTAGTAAAACCAGGTGCCAAAACTGAAGACGTCCTTTCAAGTTGTGATCCTGTGTTAAAGGACAACTACCGGTACGTGGTGATTGTGAATGGTACAAAGGGCATCGCTGCAAATTAAGGTGAGGAACTAATTACGACCCTCAGAGGTAAGATTTCGAAACTACCTGACTCAAAAGTAATTGTAGTTAATGTGCCACCCAGGTATGACCTTATAGAAGACTCGTGCGTGAACAAAGCTGTACATGATGTAAATATAAAAATCAAGAGATTAAGTAAGAGTTTTAGAAATGTCTATGTAGTAGATACTTTAGGTCTTGGCAGGCAAATGTTCACTAGGCATGGGTTACATCTGAATGATAATGGAAAAGCAACTCTCTGTAGACAAATTGCTACAATTATAAACAGAGATTTGCAAACTTATATGCACTTAAGAAAACCCATACCACCAAATTGGCATATACAGGGAAACATGCCAGAAAAACCAGATCCTTAAATCAAGATCTATGTGCAAAGATCTGGGTTCCAGGGACGTTCTCAACTCATGAGTCAAATGTTACCCAATTACAACAGTCAAGTTTTAGGGAGGAAGGGGGTCTGAGATTGCTCTTGGTAAACTGTCAGAGTGTAGTAAATAAACAAATAGGATTTCATCAATGTACTGAATTTTATGAGGCTGATGTGGTAATAGGAGTAGAATCATGGTTGAGAGAAGGGGTGGGTAATAGAGAAGTATTTCCAGAAGGGTATACAGTCTATCGTAGAGACCGAGGAGATAAAAAGGGTGGGAGGGTGTTTATTCTGGTGAAGGAAACTTATTGTTCACATGAATGGTTTACCGATGAAATGGATGAAATATTAGGGATAAAATTAGTTTGTGATAATATGAAGGAGGTGGGAATTATAGGAACAAATAGGAATGGAAGAGAGGAAAGAGACATGGAAATATTCGAGAAAATAATAGATTATACTCATAAAAACAATAATAAGGATATGGTAATAATTGGGGTAGATCTTTTTTTTTTTTTTTTGGCTACGGGCTTTACGTCGCACCGACACAGATCGGTCTTATGGCGACGATGGGATAGGAAAGGCCTAGGAGTTGGAAGGAAGCGGCCGTGGCCTTAATTAAGGTACAGCCCCAGCATTTGCCTGGTGTGAAAATGGGAAACCACGGATGGGGTAGATCTAAACTTGCATGAAGTTGAATGGAATGGAGCTGCAAGTGAAGCCCATGAACAGAAACCGGCAAATAAGTTAATTTGGGAGGGAGGATTTACACAAGTAGTACAAGAACCGACTCGTCTCAACAACTTGCTAGATGTATTCTTCGTTAAACCATGAGAAATTTTTGGTAAAACTGAGGTAATTGAAGGAATAGGTGACCATAAGGCTGTAATAATGGATGTAGTACCCAAAATGCTTAATAAGAGGGTCACACAAGACAATAAATTATACAGAAAAACTAATGTTGATGAGTATAAAAGGACAAGGGTTTGCCAAGTAAAGACAGTTCACAACTCTCAACAGAAGGGAGAACATGTTGTCGTACGTGAGTGTCTCCGCCGAGGATCGAACTTAGTCGTCGCGAGGAAGTTCGTAAGCGGGAACTCTACCGTATTTATCGTCAACAGACTTATTTTAAAGTGTTAAGGTAATGGGACCAGTAGATGACACTTTAAGGGAAATTTCAGACACAAATATTCATATTGAATTTCATGTAGGGTGAACTATTAAATTTATTATTGATTTGTTTACTTCAGTAATCCCTTTACATAAAAATGTAATGAAAGTAATAAATGGATTCTTTCCCAACTATAAAATCGAACAAGAAAAACAGGTATGACAAGTCACCAGTAGATGGCATCTGTCTTTAGCCATTGCGCCAGTAGTTGACACATCATGACACCAGTTGTTGACAGTTTGTTTATAAAAAGTTACTAACCCACAAACTTTTCATTATTCATATATAGAAAACTTTAAATAAAGGGAATACAAAGCAATACTGAAACAAGGTTATATCATTGAACCAGATATCTTAAAATGTGCGATATTTATTAATTTCTGATATTCGATAGTGTCCTCTGTTAGTGTACAATGTGGGGCTTGAAATCACTTCCTTTATATCTTCCTTATCATACCAACACACATCGTCAGATTTTGGCCACTTCCATGCATTAATTCCTGCCACGGCCATTACTTTGATATATGCCCGATTTGTATCTAACTTCTAAATAATTCCAGAATAATATTCACCCTCATAATCACATATCACGTAAGCTCCCTTACGTAAATTCGTTGGGGCACTTGTCAAAACACGTTCTTCTGATTCACTGTCATTTTCTGGAATTTCAGTCAACTTAAGCCCCTGCTTGGCTTTTTTCATTTCTAATTCAGCACATTTTTTTCTTTATAGTTGCCCTTTCTCCTTTCAATCTCTCTGCTTCATCTTTTGCTTTTTGCTTCCTTTCATGGAATAACTGCCAATCTTTTGATACCACAACACTTGGAATTTTTTCTTTCTTTCTTTTTGGTGTTGTTGAAGGTAGTTCTTTAGGGTAAAATAACGCTCGTTTGAAGGGAGAAGGGACATTGCTTGTGGAACATTCTGCACCAGTAGCATTGGTATGATGATACCTATTGTCCTCAAGTGAAGGTTGCAGTGTTGGAGTGATTGAAATATTTTCAGTTGGATATAGATTCTGTGTTGATGTTGAGGGGATGGGCTGAAGATCTGATGATGATCCTTGAATTGGTGACTGAGTTGTGGAAGGAGAAACCTCTGACAATGACAGTTCATTTTGAGGTATATGTGCTGTGTTTTCCTTTGCAACTGCCAGAATTGTAACTTGATTCATGACAGTAGGTGTGGGATCAAGCACTGGTATGTCCTTATAGATTACTAATGGGCTGTTCATCATGGGAGATGAGTGGACTTCAACAATTTCCACCAACTTCCTCCACAATAAAAATAAGTTTCTGTCCTGTTCTTTAATGACTTCTATCCAGCTGCCACAGTGTTTTTTCTGCTTGAAGTATTCAATTTTACTTCCACCAATTTGTTTTTCCATTACTTCTATGGCTACTTGGTATTCATGCCACATGCTGCTGGGTTGCTGAAACACTCAGACTTCTTCCTTCCCTTCAGTGGAAGAAATCTTAGAAAAATCAATGGCGTTTGGATGCTTTGGATGCGTATGCTTAATTCCTGGTGCCTCTTCATGAATGATGTGTACCAGGATTTGCTAGGTTTACCATCAGTAAATGGATTGTCATGCTTTAATTCGTGCACTAATCGTTGCACGCTCACTAAGCGTTCGGTTTTTTGTTATTGGGAAACCAGCTTTTCCCATTTTCACTATCCAGTCATTCTTCATTTAGAACACTTGGTGGGTCCATTTTTCTTCTGAAAGGCGTTTGTTCACTCTTGCATTTTTTTGCAAATGTTCATCAATGTTACACGTGCAACACAAAATCAAGTAGCTGCAGTGGTATATGGTGCGTCCTCCTTAACTGCTTCGATGGCATTTTGCATTGACTCCAAGGAGTATTTAAAAAGTGATCCTTTCCCCCTGGCAGGCATGATAAGATAGATACAGGACTCTGAAATTAATAACAAAAGCAATGTTTAGCTCAGAGCATGACCTGCAAATTGAACATACCTTCAACAAACTGTAGCAACTGAGCTATAACATTACTTTATCAGAAATGTATATATGGAATGCACTTAAACACACATGTACCTAAATTTGATAACGTACATAGACTGCTACTTATCACTAATGTAATATTCCATCACCTTTAAGTTTTCCTTTCCTTCCTACAATATAATTTACCAATTAGAGATTGATATGAACTACTGTATTCACCAGAATTTGCTATCACATTGAAGTATACACATTCAGGCTGTCATGTCAACTACTAGACCCATGAGGTCTTGTGGACGGGTTGAGAAGATGGCATACCCTGCCAACTACTAGTCCACTAGCTATATTAGGGACCAATAGATGACACTAACAATATATTTCTTCAGTCGTAGTTATAACTTCCGAATATGCTAATATTACACTCCCCAAAGAATGTATTTGGTAAAAATGAATCAAATGACCAAGGTACAACAAAACCCTGCCCAGCAACATATCTGTATTGTTACTTCCTCGTTAACACTAACTTTAAGCAGACGCCATTTTTACATCTAATGCTCATACGGCTCTTTATAAAACCTCCTTGGAAATATGGAGAAGGTACTAATATATTTCACTTTATTTCATATGCTGCACTCTGGAATCATAGAAGGGAACTATTGATTTAAAACGATTATAACTTCCCTTACAAGCTTAAGAATTGGTTTAACATCTGCAAGTGCCATCTACTGGTCCACTGTCATCTACTGGTCCTTTTACCTTACTTCTTGAACACAAACTTTTCAACCATTCAGATACGAACTTAGTCTTCTCGTAATTCTAAGAGTATTTTGAGGACGTGTGACATTAACGTATATTGTGAAATAATAATCTGAATTTCATCTCGATTGGAAGGGAATGGTCAGACCTTGTACTCATATCAGAGTTAGTTTAACATGGAACATTCGTGAGGCGTGTGCACATTAACGCAATTTTCTAGTGAACTACGTAAATATTTAGTTTACTAAAACATATAACTCCATAAAAGTGCTTGAAGGCACGCATTCAAATTGAAGTTTATTTAACTTTAAATAACATTAAAACACTCATCGCGAGTGAGTAAGACAGTGTCGCATTAGACGTTCCATAACATTCTAAGCATTGGAACATATAAACATTCACGGTTTAGAACACTTTTCTGTAGTGAATAAATCTTTATCTTCGTGTGTAATAGCCGTAATTATGTTAGAACTGTGTTTTCCACACGAACAATGGTTCCAATTAAATGAGCTTTCGTAATTTTGCTGCCAGTATTAAGAAAAGTGAACAAATAAACTTAACGAAACAGCGTGCCCATTTTATGATATGCAAACACAAGTTATTCTTGATAGGACACTATTAAGCAATTCTAGTCAGTTAAAATTTCGCGTGTTTGCTATACCACACGGTGACGCATGAAGTCCTGATGAGTGCCTATATGCAGTATTTTAATCATCATATCTACCTGCTGCTATCTCGAGTCGACGTGGGGCGTGTCTAGGAGGGGTATGGAACGTGGTTTCAACGTGGGAAGTGGAACGTGGTGCCATGGGGACGACTTCACGACATCGGCTGCCAATGGTATAAACTTGGTGCTCGCTGACCACCATCTATCTACATTCCGGTCCTGAGTTCCAGTGAATACAGGTGATATGATGTGCATTTAAAACCATTTTTCAGAACAGGTGCGTAAAATTCCACCAGACTAACTTTCTTTTGAGTGGAATGATGAAGTCGGTGATTTCGTTGGCAGTTCTACACACAGTTAATATAATGCTTATTGGAAATCAGATTAATTTTGCGTTAAATTGAAAAGGTTAAATTTCATTATTTAGAAAGACTGTAGGGATTAACTTCATAAACCAGATTGATTTTGCGTTATCTTGAAAGTGTTAAATATCAATACTTAGAATGTAGGAAAAATCTTCATAAATTTTGTGAGTGAAGAAATATTTATTTTGAAGTGAAAATCATATTGTTTGTTAAAGTTATTTAGAAAGATTGTAGGAAATAACTAGATTTTGAATTTCGAATTCTAAACGAAAGATATTCATTTACAGTTATTTATGATGAAGTGTTTTTAAACATTAAGACGAATGACAATCATCTCATGAAATATTTTGCTTTAATAATTTACTCACGATACAGTTATTTCGAGTAGGAATAAAGGAAACATTACACATCAATTCATAGTAATGAATAAATTGAATTTTAAACAAAACTCGCTCTCCATATTGCACCCGTCATGCCGGGCTCAGCTCGGCTGGTGAGCGAAGATCTCCAGGGGGTAGATCGTTCGCTTATCGGCTGTGCGAAAATTTTAAAGTGCAGGGATAGATGATGAACTACTGGCAAATGAGAGAAAGCTAAATAGGTTTTACACATTTATTATAACTACTGCTCTTCTCAAACTTTACAAGAATTTACAAATCTAGGGATTTTGTTTTATATGATTTGTCTTCTTTTATGTCGTAATCACATAGACACTTCGTCGATAAACGGAACAGCAAATGCCTGAATCTGTAAATATAATATTTATATTTTTAGTTGAAAATTAATTAAATAATTAATAATAATTAATTTGAGATGATCTCTCCCATTGATAATTAAATAACTCGAAAATAAATTTCTTTCCTCCAAGGATTTAACTTTAACCAAGTTTGAAAATGATCATTTTCACTCCTCTTTGAAAATTAAATAAAATTTTTCTCCCATGAAATTATGGTTAAATCGTCTTCCTTGACCTTTAAATTAATTAATAAACTCTATTTTATAATTATTTAGTAGTTGATTTTCACATAATAGCTTGGAACTCGACATCATGTCAATCTACATTTATCCATTAATTGAAATAATTAAGTAACTCTTACAATTTTGATTTTTGTGAGTTCAATCCACTGACATGGCCTATACTTATTTATGTGTATTCGTTAGATAAGATCCTATTCTTCCTTAAAAACGAATAAAATTCACTAAAGGTTTAAATTTAGTCAAATGGTGAACCACTAAAGTTGGCATAAAATAGGCCAAAAATTCCACGAAACAACGAAGAGCATCATCACAAATATGGATTGAAAAATTACATTAAGCAAAATACAGACAAATCACACACACTACACTCACACAAAGATACACGGAAATATTATATACATATTTACACGAACGCTAGCCCTTGATTATTAATTTTCATGTTTAGTCAAAGTTAGGAAAAATATTCTCATGATGATACTATCGTGGCAACCTCCTCTCATCAACTTGAAATGTGATAGAGCAATGATTATCACTTTATTAAAGAACTCAGTTATACGACGATGTTCAGAGAAAATTTACGAACAAAAGTCATCCAAAAATCATCGACAAAATATGCTCAAACACAGGTCAGAATTAACATTCCGCGCACGCGGTTCATGAGCTACGATATTTATTTTTACTTCTCCACCATAATTGTAGCTCTCGATTAATCTGCACTCACAACGAAGAAATTACGTCAAGTAACATATTTTCTTCTTAAATTGACTCAATAATGGATGCATAGCTCATCTGCTGAATTCAATATCCATCTACCAGTCAACTAATTATCACAGCACAACAAATATATAAAAATTGTATCGGTCAGATACTGCCATTTCCCAGGCCTAAATTAACATAAATGAGCGCACATCAACCATATTCTATAATAAATAATATTATGCTCATGACCTTAGGTATTCTTTTACGCGATAATGAAGTTAGTTTATTTTTATTATTATTATTATCATCCCTGGCCGCGCAAGATCATACATGCGGAAGCTACTGCACAATAATATTTCAGATGACTCTATTGCATTCGAAATTCAACCATACGTCGCATAATTGAGGAATGAACTCTGACATAATAGAATCCACGAAAGTACTGTCCCATTTGATCTTAATTTAAGTCAAAAATATTCAAATAGTCCTAGTTTAACGTTGAGGTCATTTTACATTTATTTCTCCTGCCACAATGAACTCGGGACAGTTGAAACACTTCTCGATGACATTCACTCAAACAAACTAATAGGTTCAAAATACTCACACATCCACAAACTACCTTCACCAAGAAAGAAGAGGTGGAAAAATTCCAACTAATAGAAAATTTTCTAAACAAATAAGTAGAGGCTATGTCTTTACAATTACATTCGTAGAATTCGGGCTGATGACCTAGTGCATTACCACATTACGCACCATCGATCCTGGTCACGCCCGTCTGGACTGCCTTACATTTTACTCGTACATTGAGGACATGCTGGCGCGCTGGAAATCACACCATTCACCTCGTAAGAAGACAGGCATCCTGACTTGAACTCGAACCGGTGATCTCTTCTGTGGAAGTTCTTGTGAAAGCTGAAACTGAAAAGTACGTCTGAGACAAGTCCAAAACACACACCGCTGTTTTATAAGATGGAAAAGTAACTTATCTTTTAATATCTGGTGAATTGTAAGTGGAATCCGCAAATATCTGAACTGCTGTTGCAACAAGTTGTAGGCTCTGAATAAGACGACGTTCCTCAGTAAGCGAAGTGCGTCTTCTCCCGTCCGTAGTTGAAGCTAGAGTAATTCTCCACACGTCGCGTTCAGAGGTAGAAATTTCCAAGTAAAGTTTCCTTAGGAAAATCCATAATTCACCGTCTTAAGACAGGAGTGCGTCTTTTCCTTATAAGCGATTGGTTAATTTATTAACTTCGCACCAAATTAATCGCTTGATTGGCTGCTATAGTCAGACGTCATGCACCTTCACTAATATCGATCGAGCACTTGACACACATTCTGCCTGGTCACGTGGCATTCACGGCTGATTTGAAGGTTATTTGGCTAGCTGTATCTGCGCTCTCCCCTCGTTCGCCCTTGGTTGGAATTCCCGTACACCTGGCGTCTCGCTCAGCCGACTCGATGTGTTAAAACTCCCTTCCTGGTTCACGAAATAATGTTCCAACACACAGTAGAAATAAAATATTCTCCAATAAATGATTTTTACCACTTTTGAAGGGGACAATATGCCTCCATTCCATTAGAACCGTCCACCCTTAAGTGTAGATTCTCATGCCCCGATCCCCGATCATTTCTCCGTACAATATATATCAACATCTTTTCTGTCCGTTCTAGGGGTGTCTCACCCCAAATAATACATTTTCCGGATAGTAAATAATCCTAGTATCAATTTTGGTCTATAGGTATGCTGGAACATACATAAGTCTATTTCCTCGTTCATTTCGGACAATTTTCCTTTTTGTATCTTCTCAACCGCTATGCAGAATGGGGTTGAGCTTGGACTTTGAAGAATCCGGAGTGTCAATCATCATCTCAGCGACCCCGAAAACTATTCGTTTCTACACTATTTTCGATTAGTTTTACATTCCACACCATCACCCCCACCCCGAAGTGTGCTAGGTGTGTCTTACCCCCCACGAGGTTAGTCTCCTTATTGTAAGTCATAAGTTTGCTTCAAATCGCTCCAGCAATATTTAAACTATTGATTCGACACTATTATTGGTCGTTGTACTTATATTTGTACCAGCTGATGTACCCGTGCTTCGCTACCGGATTCTCAGAAAGACTGACTTTGTGGTTTTCCTAACTGAAGTCAACATAGATGATTACAAAAACGTCTGTAGGAATGTAGCGATTAAAAGCAATGTTATCGTATAAAATACTCGATCAAATGAAAAAC
The DNA here is from genome assembly GCF_040414725.1 of Anabrus simplex. Taxonomy (NCBI): domain Eukaryota; kingdom Metazoa; phylum Arthropoda; class Insecta; order Orthoptera; family Tettigoniidae; genus Anabrus; species Anabrus simplex. Next base: position 33,351,961 of record NC_090277.1, on the reverse strand, counting down.
CTCAACTTTTCTCACTTGTAACGAACAGTACCACGGTGCAGATGTAACAGTCCAGAGTTTCAGAGCTGGAATGACCAGGATGAACCAGTATGTTACGTACCAGTAGTAACTAAAAAAGAAAGTTATCTAACTCCCCAGCTACTTCCCGCCAATATTCAGGCAGGCTGTTACACTCGGTACGCCCGGGCGAGTTGCCGTGTGGTTAGGGGCGCGCAGCTGTGAGCTTGCATCCGGGAGATAGTGGATTCGAACCCCACTGTCGGCAGCCCTGAAGTTTGTATCCCGTGGTTTCCCATTTTCACACCAGGCAAAGGCTGGTATGTACCTTAATTAAGGCCAAGGCCGCATCCTTCACACTCCTAGCCCTTTCGTATCCCATCGTCGCCATAAGATCTATCTGTGTCGGTTCAACGTAAAGTAATTTTTAAAAAATACTCGGTACGCAGCATTAATCCTATATATCATAGATGAGTGGCAACAGAAGACACAAAGCTCATCACAACAAACAATGGTCAATGTATCTTAGAAGTGAAGCTTCCACGGTGTGAAGAATTATTTAATTTTATTTTCCGGGTTGAACCGTATTGTACTTGTACGCACATCAATTTTATGAGCTTTCTGTGTTGTAGGCCTTCACATTTAGTTTTTTCTACTCTGTGATATTAGGGCGTGTTATAAAATTATTTATAGCGTAGACTGTAGTTCCTTATTCTTCGACTTTACATACCGGTTTTCATTAAATTCTCTTTACCCATTTTCTCGTGTCTTGGCGGTGACACGGACTTAGTAGCAAGAATCCAAATTCATGAATATCTCTGTGATCTTATCCGGTACGGTAACTATGTATAAGACATAAATGATCGGAAATTTAATGCTATATAACTTCAGTTATGTAGTATTTATCGATACGACCACTAATAAAACCAATATTTGTGAATTAAATGTCAGGCCTTCCCCTAAACTACCATTTCACTCAACGTCAATAAAATTATTGATGTCTTAGATTATAGCGACTTATTTCATGGCTTTGAATACAGATTCTCATCAAGATAGGACCACTAATAACAAATATTTGAGAATTAAATGTTAGGCCTTCCCCTAAACTACCATTTGTCTCAGCGTGAATACAAATATTTATAGTCTAGAGTTTAGCGAATTATTTCCCAACTTTGCCTACCGATTTTCGTTAAGATACAACCAGTAATAAGATAAATATATGAAAGTTAAATTTTAAGCCTTCCCCTAAACTACCATTTCATTCAGCTTGAATTAAATTATTTATGGCCTAGATTGTAGCGACTAACTCCCCGACTTTGCATACCAGTTTTCATTAAATTCTCTTCAGCCGTTTTCTCATGATGCGTGTACATACAGACAGACAGACAGACAGATAGAAATTACGGAAAATGAAAAAGTGCATTTCCTTGTTACTGTGAACACGGCTGATACAGAAATACCGTCCTTTTTAAATTCAGAGCAATGTACAGACAAAACTCTTATTTTATATATATAGATTTCGCCACTTCCCCTAGGCTTTCTAGAGAGGTGTAGCCCCCCAGAATTTTTCACAGATTGTAAGTAATATTGGCACGAACTTAGTTGACAAGTATGCTGGAAAAACACGCATCTCTCTCATTTTGGTCATTTTTACTTTTTCAACCTTACTCACCCTTCTGCCAAAGAGGGCTGAACTTAGACTTTAAAAAACCCGGAATGTCACTGCGCATCTCAGCGACCCGAAAACTATGGATTCGACGCTATTTTAGATTTTTACACCTCACCTTCCCTAAGGGTGCTAGGGGTGTCTTCTCTCCACGCGGTTAGTCTTCTGATAGTAAGTCATATGTGTAGCAAGCTTGGTAGAAATCGCACCAGTAATCCTGAAAATTATGACTTGATACCAATATTGGCTTTTTAGTTATATTCATATGTCACCTCCTGCCCTGGAGTTTCGAAGGGTGTCTCGCCCCAATAGCACTTTGCACAGAGAGTAAGAAGTATTTGTACCAAATTTAGTTGACATCTATTCTGGAAAATACGCGCATCTTGGTCATTTGGTCATTTTATTTTTTAAAATTTCTCACCCCTCTTCCAAAGAAGGCTGAACTCGCACTTACAAAAATCCGAAGTGTCACTATTAATTTCAGAGACCCCGAAACCTATGGATGCGACTCTGTTTTCGATTATTTATGTACCTAACTTCCCCTCACCCCTATCACAAAGGTGTCTGAATTTGAACTTATAAACAATCCGGAGTGTCACAATTAAACTCAGCGACCCAGAAAACTATGGATTCGACATTATGTTCGATTATTTTTATATCTCACTCTCCCACCCTCGCCCAAATCCCAAGTGGAGCTGAACTTTGAATTTAAGATCTGGAGTGTCGCTATTCGTCTCAGCAATCCCAAAAACTATGGAGTCGGTACCATTTTCGATTTTCATATATCAATCCCCCATTGCTGCACCCCTCAGGGGCCTGAATGTGGACTTAAATAATTCCCGAGTGTCATTATTCATCTCAGCGACACTGAAAAGAATAGAGTCGACTTTATTTTCGAATATTTTTATATCCCATCCCATCAGTACCGTTCATCTCATCATTAGACTATGTTTTTCTTATGCTATCATGTTCCTCATACTGCGAACCTGGGTATTGGGCAGAAAACGTTTGTCCGTATTGCTCTACGATGCACCGTTTCCGAGATATTTAACATTTTGCATTTAAGCCCCAAATTTAATGAATCGAACCAGCACGGCACGTTAACCTCTATGCTAGCTTTCTTCAAAAGAGCAGCGGCCATCTTGTACAAGCGCCCTTAAGGCGTCTCATAAGGAGCCATGTATAGGCGCCATCTTGCGCAAGCATCCCAAGGGAGTCTCATAAGAACCTATGTATAGCAGCCATCTTGCGTAAGGACCCTTAAAGACTCATGTATAGCCACCATCTTGTGCAGTTAGCATCGAGAAATGACTGCTGTAGATTTTTTAAATTATCCGCCACCATATTTCAAAGGTATATAGCTAAAGAGTGCGGCACTGAGGTTTACGATGCAAGATGGCGGATGACAGCTGTGACGTAGAAATTGTCTACTACTACGATAAAGATAGCAGCACGGTGCTCTGTTGAATAAAGATGGCTGCTGTCAAAAAGAATTTTTCAAATTGTCCGCCACCACATGTTAAAGGTTTGTAGCTAAAGAGGGCAGCACGGTGCTCTTTTGATTAAAGATGACGGATGACAGCTGTCAAAAAAGCACGTGGGTTTGTTTCCAAACAAGAGCGAGTAGAACTTTTCAAATTGCCGCCACCACATTTCAAAGGTATGTAGATAAAGAGTGCAGCACGGTGCTCTCTTGATTAAAGATGGCGGATGGTAGCTGTCAAATAAGCATGTGGCATTGTTTCCAAACAAGAGCACGTGGAATTTTTCAAATAGCCGCCACCACATTTCAACTAAAGAGTGCAGCACGGTGCTCCCTTGATTAAATATGGCGGATGGTAGCTGTCAAGAAAGCACGTGGCTTTGTTTCGAAACAAGAGCACGTAGAAGTTTTCAAATTGCCGCCACCACATAGAATGCAGCACTGTGCTCTCCTGATTAAAGATGGCTGCTGTCACGTGAAATTGCGTGCCACCAGAGTGCAGCACGGTGCTCTGTCGATTAAAGATGGCTGCTATCAAAAAGCATTTTTCAAATTATCCGCCACCACATTTCAAAGATATGTAGCTAAAGAGGGCAGCACGGTGCTCTGTTGATTAAAGAAGGCGGATGACAGCTGTCAAAAAAGCATGTGGATTTGTTTACCGATTCAAATCTCGCGCTAGTTAGGTTACGTTGGCAGCACTAAGATTTAGGCCCGTCAAGATGGCAGCATTGAGGTTTGTTCAGAAAAGCACGTGGCTGTCAAAAAGCACGTGGATTTGTTTACCGATTCAAATCTCGCGCTAGTTAGGTTAAGTTGGTACCACAAAGGTTTAAGCCCGTCAAGATGGCAGTACTGAGGTTAGCGATGCGTTGTTGTCTGTCAAAAAGCACGTGGCTGTCAAAAAAAAGCACGTGGCTTTGTTTACCAATTCAAATTTTCCGTGGGAGGAGGAGGAGGGCCCTGGGAAGGCCTCCCGGGAGGAGGAGGAGGAGGAGGAGCAGGCCTCTGGGAAGGCCACCCGTGCGGAGGTGGAGGTGGAGGCCCCTGGGAAGGCCACCCGTGTGGAGGTGGAGGAGGAGCCCTCTGGGAGTCGGTGGAGGTGGAGGCGACCGAACCATCCAATTATACTACTCACTTAGCAAATAATGGAAGTTGAACGTTTGCTGTATTCATATTTTGTAAATTATCGCTTACCGGGCGTGTTAGCTGCGCGGTATGTGTTTCCGGGGTTTCTGATTTTCATACTAGACGAGCAATATGTGTTCCTGCGGTTTCTGATTCTCGCACTTGACAAATTATAGAGATTGTACATTTGCTGTATTTATATTTTGTAATTTAGCGTTTACCGAGTGATTTGGCCTACGTGGTATGTGTTTCGGCGGTTTTTTAATTTCACACTTAGCAAATGAAGGAAGATATTCCTTAGCTGTATTTTTTTTTTGTAAATTTGCGGTCACCGAGCGTGTGTCGTCATCTACTATAGTGTTCCCGCTAAGCAGTAAATATGTTCTTATCAGTTATTTAGTGATCTGAACAAAACAATCTGGGTCCTGAACACGTGTCGTAGGTAACGACATCGAGTATAGTGTTCGATTCTAGTCTTTTTACGATTTAATCAATTATTTAGTGTTTTGAACACAATCAGTGTTCTTAACACGTAGGTAATGACATCGAGTAATTAACAGTGCAGTAATAAGATTAGAATCTGTTGAGCTAGCCGCACTAAGAATAGGATGTTCAAACATATTTAATAATAATAATAATAATGTTATTTGCTTTACGTCCCATTAACTACTTTTACGGTCTTCGGAGACGCCGACGTGCCGGAATTTAGTCCCGCAGGAGTTCTTTTACGTGCCAGGAAATCTACCGACACGAGGCTGTCGTATTTGAGCACCTTCAAATACCACCGGACTGAGCCAGGATCGAACCTGCCAAGTTGGGGTTAGAATGCCAGCGCTTTAACCGTCTGAGCTACTCAGCCCGGCTAAATATATTTTGAACATAGATTAGTAAGATTCTTTTCTGTTCGAATCCATCTCATTATGACAAAGGTATCCCTCTGCTAAGCAGTAAACATGTCTTAATCACTCATTTAGTGTTCTGAACACGTGTTGTAGGTAACGATATCGAGTATCTTACATTGCAGCAATAAGGTTAGAATCTGTCGAGATAGCCACACTAAGAATAGCTATATTTAAAATTCTTGTGAATGTAGCAGCAGTAAGAATTGCGGTGCTTAAATATCTTTTGAACGTAGCAGCAGTATTTTTTTTTATTTTCTACCGCCAGAGCGGGTACGCATCACCTAACGATTATGCTTGCATCGGCTATCGTACTAAACTTCTTCCGATAGAGTGTACAACGATAGCATGTGTGCGCGCGTACCTATCGACTATGCATGCATCGACTAAAGTATTAAACTTCTTCCGCCAGAGCGTGCAACGATCGCATGTGTGCGTGCCCACCTATCGATTATGCATGCATAGACTGTCGTACTAAACTTTTTCCGATAGAGTGTACCAACATCGCATGTGCGCACGCATCTCCACTACTCATCGATCTACGCGCGCACACATGCTGATCTATGCATTCTCTCCCACCCCCTCAACGTAGGTATAAATACTAGTGTATGACCAAGTGTCCCTTGCTTGCTCCGTAAGAGGCAGCCGTACCCTGGCTCAAGGGCAATATTTTTGTAGAGGAGACATCGCGACGGCTGTGGACTTCTAGGGAGAGAGAGGGGGCATATCTCTCACTCACCCGTCCGTTATTTTTAGTAAAAGAGATAGGGAAAAGACGACTATCTCTTTAAACCCTCCCTATACTCCCCCGAAGTCTATAAAGCATAAACATTTCCTTAAGTTAGCCTACCTTGCCTAAGATGAAAGGCGTGGAATTCCAAATTTCGCGCGCCCCAGGTGCATACGGTGGCAGCCATGAAGTCTTAGCCCCGTCAAGATGCCAGCAAGATGCTCCCTTGTTTAAAGATGGCAGCTGTCAACTTGAAAGCTTACAAAAAAGCACGTGGAATTTCAAATTGCCCGCCACCATGTGCATGAGGTGGTACTCATGAGGTGGTACTCATGAGGTTTAGTGCTGTAATGGTGGCAGCATTGAGGTTAGCGATGCTCTGTTGTTTAAAGATGGCAGCTGACAGCTGTCCAGAAAGCACGTGGCATTGTTTACAAACAAGAACACATGGCTAAGGTAGCAGGTATGAAGTTTATTGCCGTAAGGATGACAGTACTGAGGTTAGGGATGTTCTGTTGTATAAAGATGGCAGCTGACAGCTTGACAGCTGTCAAAAGGGCATGTGGCTTTGAAGAGCATGTAGAATTGTTTAAAAATTCAAATTTCGCGCGCGCTGAATTCGAATTTCCCGCGTGCATTCACGTAACCCGCTCCGCGGCCTCTGATTGGCTCGGGGTTTGAACTGTCAAAGCACCGCTACTAAAGTGTTAAAGGCGAATAAAATAGAAATAGAAGTTATCACATTATTCTAGCCTTATGATGTAATGACAACAGCACAAAGTCAATGTCGTCAACAGAATGAATAGTGGCACAGAAACGATGAATGCAGTGTGGCCAGTACCATGCTCATACCGCCAAACTGAAGTTGTCCATACATATCTGATGCGAGCACAGGCAATGGCAATTGTCACACAGCATAATAGAACTGTCATCTAGCCCACATTTAAGCATAGATAATGGAAACTTATATAATTAAATCACGTGCCCACGTTGCTTACACATGCCTAAGGGATAGACATACCAGGGGTAATATGACTACTAAGCACCAGGGAAACTTCAGTCAGTCACAAGATTTCTGTGCTATACGGATACTGTTCATTAATATCAGTTCACCACTGTAGTATTAAAACCTTGGAGAAATGAGTCTTTGAAAACACCATGGTACCGATAATCCCTGACATTATACAATGAGAAATAAAACATGACTTCCGCTACTACCAATACCAAATTTACAATGGCGTACTACAAGGCATTACAATTTACATGAAGTAGATGAATTTACAGTTAGTCTTCACATGCTCAGATGAACACCCTTTATTCGCCTTGCAACAGGATCAGTGACGAGCAAAGAGACAGGCGTCAAAAACTGTAAGACGGTGCAAGGACCGTTGAAACGAGGGGCCAATTTGGCCGCAAATATGTCAATCTTCTTACTATAAGGATAAGTCTTGACAAAGACTTGATCACACTCGGATATACAACATGGCTTACGTCCGTTATCATATTGTTTACGCACATTCTCATATGATACAGTTAATCTAGACTTGGCACAATCCCATACCTTGCACATGTCATGAGCGCGCATATCTTCAGGAAGAATCTCATCGCGTTTCACTGCATTGGACAATGGGGAATATGGTTCGTAACTCCACATCATAGTAACAGAAGACTGCATGTGTGATTCATGAACCGCAGTATTGAAAGCATACTGTAACCAATGAAGACTGGTAACCCACTTAGATTGATCAGAGTGATGGTATGCAATGAGCGCTAATCTTAAATTACGATTACTCTCTCCACAAGGGTGGGACACGGGTAGTAGGCGGTAGTCATGACATGGGAGATAGACAGGTCGAAACACAATTTCTTAAATGTATTACATCGAAAGGCTGTGGCGTTATCAAAAACAAGGAATTTACAAGGCCCAAAACAAGAGAATATTGACGTTAACTTAGATATAGTGGTCTAAGCGTTAGGAAGGCGAGTTGCGAATATCGAGCAAAACGAGTATAACCGTCTACGCATACATGAGAGAACTCATGACCCAATCAAGACCTCGGGAATGGGCCCAGGAAATCTATGTATAACTTCTCCAGAGGACGTGTAGCAGGTGAAGAAGACAAGAATACAACACGGGTATTTAAATTAGGTTTGCTTAGTGCACGAATTTTGCACGAATTGACCCTTTCGCCAACTTCAATATCCATCCCTTTCCATATGAAATAGGATCTGAGTTTTAAATACACCAAGGTGTCCTTCAAAAACGAGTCATGATAATATTTAAAGATAGCCTGAATGAGATCGGGTGGAACAACAACTTTCAACTTCTTATCACTACGTGACTTGCAACATAAAACACCCTTGATAATGGAATAAAGTTTAACGATAGCGCCAGCAGAAATTTGGTCAACAATATGCTTTATTTCAGGGTCATTAGCCTGACACTTAAAAATGACCTGATAAACTACCGGAAAATCAGTAAGAATAGCATTAGTTGTGACAGTAGTGCCCACAGAATGTTGAGGAAAATTTAGAAAACCAGGAGTTTAATCAGGATTATTTTGATGAACGTCAAACATAAGGCTAAGCCATGGGCGACAACGTTCTCAGATCCTCTAATGTGACGAACAGTGAAATTGAACGAAGAGATTCTAATAGCCCATCGACTCAATCTGCCAGATCTACGGGGTCGACTGAGAACCCATGGCAAAGCCATATTGTCTGTTTCAAGCTAAAAGTGGACATTCTGAACATACATATGGAACTTATCAAGGGCAAAAAGGACAGCTAATTCCCCAACTCATGGATGGGATATTTACTTTCTAACGGTGAAAATCATTGGGAATCATAGGCGATAGCTTTTCAAACAAGACCGGAACCATGCAATAGGACGGCGGCGACAGCTTTACATGAAGCATCGGTTGGAATGGTAAAGGTTTTGGAGAAGTCAGGAATAGCCAAAATTGGTGCATTAGACACTGCCATTTTCAACTGATCAAAAGCGTTCTCTTGGGATTGTTCCCAGATGAACGTTTGGTTCTTCTTTCGAATTAAATTTAGGAGTGCAGCAATATCTGCAAATTTAGGGATGAAATTCCTGAAAAATCTATCCATGCCATAAATAGGCTTACACATTACGCGTCTTTCAGAGGCTTGAAATCCTGAATACCTTTTGTTCTGGACTGAGCAATAGAGACAGTTTTGGGATACAATATGCCCTAAAAAAATCTGACTACAGGCCAAGTTAACCTTGGAAAGTTTGACCGTTAATCCAGCCTTCCTGAATTGCTCTAACACTTCCTTGATGTGTATGAGATGATCCTCGAAAGTTTCACTGTCCACGATGACATCATCTAAATAGTGGTATACACATTTAAATTTAATTTCCCCAGGATAGAATTTAGGAGTCGTGTTAGGGCAGCGGCCGTGGACAAACAGAACGCCAAACGACTGAATTCATACAAGTTGCAATCTGTAAAGAAGGCAGTGAGATGTTCGCTCTCCTCATCGATTCAGATCAAACGCACTAAAAAATTTAGCACCACGAAATCATGCGAAACACGAGTGCAGATCAGGAAGAGGTACAGACTGAAGCTTCACCTTACTATTGAACTGCCTATAGTCAATGACTGGACGGAAACAACCGGAGGGTTTCGGTACAAGCAATATTGGAGAAGCATATGGTGAAGTCGAGGGCCGAATAATGCCATCGCGGAGCGCATCTCATCAATGATATCCTTTACAATTTTCATTTAGCGGGGGAGGGGCAAATGATATGGAGCAGATCGAACTGGAATATTATCAGAAACACCAATTTTGTAAGTAAGTACATTAGTACAACCTAAACGATCAGTGTATACATCCTTAAATTGGTCACACATTTCACGAATGTTGTCAACCTAGTTATCATTCAGATGACTTAAATCATGATCCGCCTCAACACAATCATCCACATCCATGACAACCATAGCAGTACAAGAATAAGTGACACACATTGCAAAGCTAAGAGATGGACAGAATTTGAAACTAAGACACTTGCCTTGTAAATCCAACAACATCCCCACCTTTGATATAAATTCATCACTAATGATAAATGGACAAGACAGATCTTGCATCACAAAACTTTCAATTTTCCAAGTGAATTTGAAAAAGCGAACCTTATTTAAAACAGGTCCCAGCATTTTAACTGTCTACTATCAGCACTAACACAATTGAGAATCTTAGGTTTAACTGAAGGAAGTTTTCACTGACTGGACATCATTTCATGCCACTCAGCGTCCATCAGACATACAACGCTACCTGTGACAACAAGAGCACTAACAGGTTCGTTATTGATTTCAATATCTACCATGGGTACACGCATAGATATACTGACAGAGATACGATAGCAAGAAGGGGAAAATATGCTTTTCAGAGGTTTTCAACCCTTATTAGTACTTCCCGAACCCATAATCGGAAATACAGGGTTAGAGTTTTTCAGCTCTATTCATATTTTTTCTGATCGATCAAGAGGTTTACCATAGTTGACCCTTTTGGAAAGACAATACCTTTAAATGTATACCAGCGATTCAGGACACAGATGACTCAGTAATACGTCGAACACAGGTCCCGCGCCCAACAGGCGTAACACTTTCTAACAGGGTTAGGCTTCGGTGAAATAGAAGGACGGTCCTGACTGGTTTTGACAAGCGATGGAGTAGGTGCATCAAGAAGTGTTGGCATACTTGATACTCTCCGCTTTCACGCACACGGCTCCAAGATCGGCAAGAGTATCAGGAGTGTGAATGACGGACAAATACGAACTATATTGAGGAGAAATACCTTCTAAGATCCCCTCAACCATCTCAGACTCCTGAACGGACAACTTCAACAGTTCGCAATAGAAGCACAAATCAAGGATGTCGGGTATCAACGTCTCATTCATCGCTTGGACTCTAAAGCAATACTTAGGAATCAAGGTTCTTAATGCCTTAGCAGGGAAATAAGTTCGCAGAATAAAATCATGGAATTTATCGGTTAACACTGAGTTATCAAGAACCCGAGCAACTTCATGCTAAATCACGCCAAGGCAATTTGAATACAATGAACGGAAACCTTATGGTCGGTGTCAAACACATTGGCCGTTCGAGTTAAATCCACAAAGAATCTAAGAAACGTTTACGTATGGAACATCCTGTGGTAGATAACCAGTAATAACACACGTTATTTTTAAAGTACCACATCAGCTAAGGAGTCGGAATGAATCAGGTGCAGGCTACATGACGACTGACTTCAGGTCAGGGGAAAGCTTAGGCTGTGGATAGGCGAGATAAGAGTAGCCAATGAGAGAGCTTTATTTGAACGGCCACATGACCCAATGACGTACACATCGTCCACTCCTGACTTAGTGACAATCTGACACAACTGATTTTAAACACATGATTTACAATCTTAAGTTCTAGAAATAAACCTGAAAATTGTAACAGAATATATTACATTCATTCCTCCTTAAGATCTTGACTACAACAGATCGGCCAATGTAGTATCGTACGCATTCATTAGAAAACACAGAAAACACACCAATATATACTAAATACAATACGTGATTATGTAACTAAATGTCTGTGTATGATTCATAAACAGCCATACAATTTGAAAAATAAAATCAAATTAACATGCTATCTTGCTATACAATACTATACAATACAAAAGAGTGTATACTTTGAATTGAACCTTACAATGGTTTCCTGTCTCGAACTGGATAGCGTCTAGTTGCGACGGATGACGTAACGGTTAGCTGTGAGGGTTGCAAAATCATCTGCTAGCTGCAGCTGGACTATGACGTGGTGGTGATACAGGTTGTGACTGAGGAGCCGGGGAGCGAGAAGTAGGAGAACTCTGTTGGCCCTCAGAGGCTGGTGTCAGCAGAGGAGTAGTCAGTGAGGGAGAGTCAACTAACTGTGACGTCCCTCGCTGTAAAGGATTAGCCCTACAGCGGTCAGTGCTAAAAATAATTGGCTCTGACTGTAACCCTATTAGTCTTTTCCAAGTCCACCCAGACTCGAGTTTAATTAAATACATAACTGGGCCTAGTCTATGTATAACCCTACCTTCTACCCATTTATCTCTTCCTCTGTAGTCTTTAGCTAATACCAATTGTCCTATAGTTAATTGTCTAACGTAACTACCTGCTGCATTAGTTATCTGTTCGTCCTGATTAGTAGCTACAGCTGTCTGAAAATTAGGTCCGATCAAACCTTAGTTCTCAAAGGACGATTGAACATTAGCTTAGCAGGAGTTTCATTTGCAGTGCTATGCACAGCGTTACGATAAGCTATTAAAAATCTACTCAAAGATAAATTTACATCTTGATGTTTAAAAATTGCACATCTTAAACGTTTTTTAACAGTTTTAACTGCATTCTCTGCCTGCCCGTTAGAAGCAGGATAGTATGGTGGTATCAGCGTTTGCCTTATTCCGTTTTGTTTCAAAAATCGATAAAATTCTTCAGAGGAAAAGGGAGGGCCATTATCACTAACAATGAGTTCGGGAAGGCCTAATCAACAAAACATAGGAGGCAATTTCTCAATGACCTGCTTAGCTGAAGTAGAGTTAACTGTTTCAATTTCCAACCATTTGCTATGAGCGTCCATTACAATTAAATACAGTTTTCCTTTAAAAGGCCCTAAAAATCTCCGTGAATTCTTTGCCATACATTGGGTGGAAATTCCCATACATGAAGTGTACTTCTATAGGACTTTCTCGCTGGGCAAGATACGCTGAACAACTGCTGGCTACTGCCTCGATGTCCTTATCAATTGAAGGCCACCATAAGTACGATCCAGCTAATGATTTCATTTTAACTACTCCAAGGTGTCCACTGTGTAATTTATTTAACAAAGACTTTCTCAATTACCTTGGAATTACGACTCTGTAGCCCCACTTCAAAATTCATTGTTCTACAGTTAGCTCAGCTTGCCTTTTTACAAAGTTGTTTAAAGTTGGATCTGGTATTGTAAGCCATCCATACAACACAGAGCCTAGGATTTTGTTTAACTCCTCGTCTTTTTTTGGTCTCAATATGTATATCCTTAAAGTTTATGGGAACATCCGATTCCATTATGCATTGTAAATAACTACCTACGTACTCTAAACTAACATCAAAGTTCTCAAAATGATTGGCAGACAAAGGTAACCTAGATAAAACATCTGCATTGCCATGGTATTGAGATTTAACATACTGAATGTCAGTCATAACCTGACAGAAACAACGCGTAGCGTTGCAGTCTACTTGCTGCAAAGGCTGGTAAACCCTTTTCTGGACAAAAAAATGGTTAGAAGCAGCTTGCGATCTGTACACAGAGTAAAATGTTTTCCCCATAGATACTGATTGAACTTCTTTACACCATACATAATTCTCAAGGCTTCTTTATCAATTTCAGAGTAGTATTTTTCAGCTGAGTTTAAGACTCTACTTGCGAAAGAAATCGGTCTCTCAGTACCATCTTTTTCTATTATTATACTTAAAACACTCGCAATTCTATAAGGTGACGCGTCACATGACAACTTGATTAGTAAGTCAGGGTTGTAATGTGCTAGTACCTTAGCCGAAACTAATTTTTCTTTGACTAATTCAAAAGATTTTTGACAAGCTAAATTCCAGTGAAAATCTGCATCTTTTCTAAGAAGCTGGTACAAGGGTGTAAGAACAGTGACTACACTGGAGATGAATTTAGCATAGTAGTTCACAAGACAAGAAATCCTTCAAGCTGTGTAACATCTTTAAGAACTGGAGCCTCAGCAACTGCTTTAACCTTATTATTGGTTGTAGCTTAACCATCTTTACTTTAAGACATAGCCTAAATATTCTAGACTGTCACAGAAGAACTTGCACTCCTCTTTACCAACAGTCAACCCGTGACTACTTAGGCGTTTACTATTTTCCCGTAATCTTGACAAATTTTCTGCTGTATTTGCTCCAGTCACAATAATATCATCAAAGAATGAGGCCACACCTGGTATACCTTGTAGTATTTGTTCAATAACTCTTTGAAAAATACCCGGTGCTGACGAGATTCCATGAAATAGACGGTTGTAAGCAAATAACCCTTTATGTGTACTTACAGTACATAGCTTTCTTCCGTTAACCTCAACTGCATGTAAGCGGATGACAAATCTATTTTAGAAAACTGAATTCCCTTTTGTAAGACAACAAAGATGTCTTCAATTCTAGGTATGGGGTTTCTATCTACTTCCAGAAAGGGTTTTAAAGTGACCTTAAAACCTCCGTAAATACGGATTTTGCCATTCTATTTTAATACTGAAACAATTGGAGTGCCCCATTCACATGAAGATACTGGGGAAATAATTTCCCCATCCACTAAACTCTTCAACTCATGTTCAACCTTTTCTCTTAAAGAATATGTTATTGACCTAGGTTTATGGTACTTAGGTACTGCGTTTGGCTTAAGGTTTAGTTTCACTGGGTCTCCGTTAAATCAGCCTAATTTACTAGTGAACACCTCTAGAAATACATTAAATAAGTCTTGCACTAATTTAGACTCTGCATTGATTTTTACATTCGTTAAGTTCACGTAGTTTACACTGCTGGGAATGCTTATAACAACTTGGAGCTCTTTTATCCAATCACGCCCCATGAGAAGATTAGATCCATTGCTTATAACACACAAATCTAAACTCTTTTCCAGGGACTGATATTTAACATTCACTTCTAACTTCCCCACAGGCTTGATTTTCTCGTTGGTGAAGGAATTTAAAACTAAGTCTGTGGGAATCAATGTTACATGACTTAAGTTAGCCTTATAAACATTTTCAGAAACAACAGACCCACAAGCACCAGAGTCTACTTCAAAATTAATTGGCTTTCTTCAGCGATTAAATTCAGTCTAATGGGCTCAATTTTTGTTATTCTACCTAACTTAGGTTGAATGATTTGATCATTTTCATCACACTGAAAAATGTCAGAAATATCATAAACTTCATCACACAATTTTTTCTGACTAACATTGGGTTCATGTAAGTCTACATAGTGATGGTTGGGTCTAAGTCTGTTTCCCTGCTGATTCTTAGTTCCCTTAAAAAATTGGGGATTGTTTGTAAGCATGTTTGGTTTTACATGAAATTGAGACTTGCTCTTATTTTTTGACTTGCAAACCCTCTCTAAATGACCCTTCTTCCTAAAAAAATTGAAGATATTTTTACGATAACAGCACTGAGCAGTAGAATGCCCACCTTTATGACCACAACAAAAACACTCAGGCACTTTCACAACACGTGACAACACATTAGGTACATTGCTGCGAGGAGAATGCCGTACTGTAAATTTTTGGAGTCTTGGTGTGGTGTGGTAGGCCAAGGACACTGCGTCTTTGTCAGTTGCTTCCAACGATATGGACAGCTGTTCCGCCTTCTGGAATGTTAGGTTCTCCTCCGACAGCAGTCGTTTCGTGATGGATTCATCACGTATGCCACTGACTAATCTGTCCCGCAAAATAATCAGGAAGTTTGTCCTCGATCTCGCAATACTTGGTTAACTGCTTTAGTTGAACAATATATTCTGACACAGTCTCATGTTCCAATTGATGTCGCCTGCTGAATTTATATCGTTCAACTATAAATGAAGGTTTAGGATTGAGATGGTCTTGGACAATTTTAACCATGGTATCGAAGGGTTTGTCGGAAAGTTTATCAGGGCTGATTAAATCTTTCAGTAAATTGTTCTAACACCGATCACTGTGAGGAATGTACTAACATTTTTAGAAATCGGAATGTCATTGCACTGTACGTAAATTTCAAAGCGTTCCACGTGGATTGACCAAGCTTCTTCCGAACTGTCAAATGGTCCAATATTACCAATTAAAAGCATGGCGTGATATAAGTGACCTAAAGTTGAAATGCGACTAAAAAACTGTTGTCCAAAGTCATGGAGCGAAAGGCACACCCGCTATTACGTTGCTATAGGACGCCCGATACAACGGACTGTACTATGTTGCGTCATTCACTGTGGAAACACACAAGAAACGTTTTGCTGCCTTGAGGAAGCACTGGCACTCGCTGCAATGCCATGACTTTTACCTCGTCGCCAATTTTTACGTATAGAACACCTTGAGGTAGATAACCAGTAATAATACACGTTATTTTTAAATTACCACATCAGCTAAGGAGTCGGAATGAATCACGTGCAAGCTACATGACTACTGACTTGAGGTCAGAGGAAAGCCTAGGCTGTATAAAGGCGAAATAGTAGTAGCCAATGAGAGAGCTTTATTTGTACGGCCACATGACCCAATGACGTACACATCGTCCACTCCTGGCATAGTGACAATCTGATACAACTAATTTTAACCACTTGATTTACAATCGTAAGTTGTAGAAATAAACTTGAAAACTGTAACAGAATATGTTACAGAAACCTGATGAACTCTTAAGTGGTGTCAATATTGAAATTGCAATTCTTACCTTCGAAAAGATCGTTAAGCAAAGAGGGTACATTATTATTAGACGACCAGTATTCGTGTAACACTCTTATTGTAGGCACAGAATTATTAGATGCAATGGGTATATTGACATTCTCAAAATGTACACCCTTGTCACTGCTACTATCTTGGGTGATATTGAAGGGCACAGTCTAAATTCCAATGTTGCACCGATAGAAAGCATTTCAGAACACTGTTTCAAACTCTGGACGTCCATACAAAATGTCATGCAGCGACCTACAAGGTGTGAGATACGTGCCTTTATCCTATCCTACTTGTATTTCGAAGGTACAAGTTCCTCAAAGTGATTACAAATTTTATCAGTTTCCAACAAGGAGTTCTTAATAAAGGTCATATGCTCACGTATATCCTCGGGGCTAAGATCGGGAGTAGCTTTAGGGGCATCTTCGACACTGGACAGCAAAACAGCATCAGAAGCAAGGGTACCAGTGATGCTAAAATTACGGATCTTCAGCTCGTAATCAAGCTCCGCACACCTCAGCATACGAGGATCTGGTACAGGTCTGTTAGGCATCGTGGATGAAAATATAACACAAATGACCGGAAATTTAAGCGGGTGCATCTGGCCAGTAATTAATTTTAAACAAGCTATACACAGTTACCCACAATGAATTGCTGCACCAAGGAAATGCGTGAGGTAAATATACAGGCAGAACAATGGGAACAAGGAATGAGTAGCGTACCACCATTTACTGACTTTCAGAGATGATCATTCCTCAAGGTAAAATGTTGCTCACTTCGGTAGTCATAGCAACAGCGTAACCAGAACCACGCGATGGCTCCTACCACTCACTCTCTGTGGCGTACCAACAACCGAAGAAAATGGCAATCAAGCAACTGAAGCCACAATACCGCAGCCCAGTCTTCGATTGTCAGCACTACCACCAAAGAAACAAGAGGCCATTACAGCGCGAATCAAGCCAACAACGTAGTGCAGGCCTCAATAAAACACAGACAAAGGAATGGGAAGCGATGGAATCTGGGCAAAACCAAGGTCGAAAGGAACCTTAAGAGAGGGTGGATCCAAGAGAATAAGATAGAGCAATTCATGCGAAACACCCTAAAACACAAAAACGTTTAAACCACATGAACATATAATAAATAACAATTTGGTTAAAAGGAGAGTGACACCAAGAAATAATCCATATAACCTCAAAAAACATTTAAGTAAATAAATTTTAGCAAAAATAGGAAATATAAATTCATTCAATGGAATCATATTAAATCACCAAGGTGTAATAACTTTCGAGAAAAATTAAATAAATAAATATATCATACACACGAACTGCAGTTCATTTTTCCAAAAGAACCATTAGATCAATGGCCATATGACTATTTGGTTGAGAGCTCTCAAAATACATTTTTAAAGAACGGGGTACCCCTTTCATTAGACATGTTTTCTACAACAATATCGACATATCAACACCTTTTGAAATTCACACATGGAATAAAAATTAAGGAGTTACCCCAAAAGGGAAGAAACACATCCCAATCAACAGTTTCATAATAACACTAGTGTAGTAGGTGAAATACTAGAAAAAAATTCACAAGACGGGGACCTGTCAAACCACGACATATTCACACCAAAAATAATCAATTACACCAAATTCCGTTACACAGTGAACTGTAGAAACATCGTAGCGATCACATTTCCTAAAATGCATGCCAATGTTATTTAATGAGGTGCAATAAACCCAAGTCATCATCAATCAGGTCTTCCTTATCAAATTATTGTCATACCTAATCAATACCGAATATCTTGTGTCCATGTGTAGGATGCTGCGCGGTGAGGTCGCTGAGGACAGTACGGCGGCTTCTAGTCTCTGTTGCTCGCTTAGAACCACCCGGGGGTCACGTGTAGTGCAATGTGAGGTTAAACCTACGGACATGAGTCAGAAAGCCGACTGGAAACTGTACTCCTCGTACACTGATGCTAACATACGATGGGTAAAACCATCTCCTGAGAACTTCGTCCGTTTCGTGGGACTAATCAAAGCTGCTGTTAAGCGAAGTATTCCGAGAGGATTCCGTAAAGATTACATACCTGGGTGGAGTGAGGAAACTAGCCGTATATACAAAGAGTACAGAGAGTACGAACAAGACAACTGTCATGAGAAAGCTACTGAACTGCTGGCATCCTTGGGCAGTGGCAGGAAAGAAAAGTGGAACAAAACTGTTGTAGGGATCAGTTTTACTCACTCAAGTCGGAAAGCTTTGTCACTTATCCGAAAACTGGACTCATCAAACAAGCCAGCAAGAAAACGATCATCTATAAACTTAGAGAACATTGCCAACTATATTGTCTCCTCATCCAGGCCCATGAAAGGTAAGAAATACAGCAGAAAAATTAGATCTGAGCTTAAGCGGTTAAGACAAGAAGCCGAACTTCATACCATCTACTCTCGACCATTTTCTCCAGAGAAAGTACAGCATGGCCTGAAGTCCCTCCAGAATGGTAAAGCAGCTGGATTTGACGGTTTATATCCAGAGCTACTGAAGAACTGTGTCCCCGCAACTGTACGCTGGCTGGCGTCCTTCTTTAGCAGTATACTGCACTCTGGACGTGTACCCCCAGTATTTATGAGAACCAAAATCATCTCGGTACTGAAGCCAGGAAAGGACCCTTCTCTACCCAAGAGCTACAGGCCAATTTCGCTACTGTGTGTTACATATAAACTAATGGAAAGGCTAAATCTGAACAGGATAGCTCCTGCAATTAAACACCTGATCCCAATAGAGCAAGCTGGGTTCCGCCCCAAGCGAGACTGTAGTGACCAAGTCCTTGCCTTAACATCATATCTGGAGATTGGATTTGAGAAGAAGTTTAAAAATGTTTCTGTCTTCCTTGATCTGTCAGCGGCCTATGATACTGTCTGGAGACTCCTCCTAAAGCTCGTCAAGATTGTACCTTGTCTTAAGGTGATTACTCTCATCGATAATGTATTGAGTAATCGATTATTCCAGGTATTCTCTGAAATTTCCAGGAGTAGATTTCACAAATTGAATAAAGGCTTACCGCAGGGTTCAGTCTTAGCCCCTATACTGTTCAATTTGTACATCCATGATATCCCAGAAACTACAGCTCGGAAATTCATTTATGCCGACGATATAAACCTAACAGTACAGATATCTACTTTCAAGGAGGCTAAGGATATACTGTCTGAAGATCTATGGGTAATGGATGAATACTTTAGGAAGTGGAGACTTCAACCAAGTCCTTCGAAGACGGAAGTAGCCGCATTCCATCTCAACAACTTAGAGGCTACTTATCATTCTAAGATATGGTTCAGGAATCAACTTTTGAAATACAATAGTACACCAAAATACCTAGGTGTAACATTAGACAGATCACTGACATATCGAAGTCACATAGAAAAACAGCCGCCAAACTTAAGAACCGGAATAACCTGCTGAGCAAGTTAGCTGGAACTTCATGGGGAGCTGATGTCTATACTTTGCGAACTACCGCCTTGGCCATGGTGTATTCTACAGCTGCTTATTGCGCCGGAATATGGTTAAATAACTCTCACTGTAATCTAATTGATATCCAACTTCGCCAGGCTCTGCGTATTGTATCCGGCTCGCTGTACTCAACTCCAGTGCAATGGATACCTGTCCTTTGAAACATCTCTCCCCCCTCATATAAGGATACAACAAGCACTTAATAGCTTATGGTGCAGAATAGTGAAGAATGAGGCCCTTCCTATACATCAGGATAAAGCAGCACACTACAACTAAGCTGAAATCAAGAAAACCGGCGTAGAAGACAGTTTTGGACCTGTCATGTCTTCGGTTCAGTCCCAGGAATGCCTGGAGAGAAGAGTGGAAGATGTCGTCTCCCAGTGGCTTATGTATTATTGGTAATCTCTACTGGAACCAGTGTGCTGGCATAAGAGTTGATGGTCGTGTCTCGGAAGAAGTCTCAATTATGAAAGGAGTTCGCCAAGGCTGTATTCTTTCCCCCATGCTTTTCAACATCTATTCAGAAAAGATTTTTCGAGATGCTCTTTACGGAAAGACTCAAGGAATTGTGGTTAATGGTTTCATCATAAATAACATCAGGTACGCCGATGACACTGTGCTACTTGCAACCAATCTCCAGGATCTACAGGAACTACTTAATGCTGTCACTGAAGCCAGCAGCGCAATGGGCTTGAAGCTTAATGTAAAGAAGACCAAGTGGATGGTTATAAGTAGGAATGAAGATGGCATTCGAGGTAATATCACAACAGCGAAGGAACAGATCGCGAGAGTGGCAACATTTAAATACCTGGGATGTCACATCAATGATGACTGGGACCTTACTCACGAGATCCGATGCAGAATTGAGCAGGCCAGAACTTCTTTTCAGAGACTTAGGTAACTTTTGACAAGCCGTGACCTTTCCATTTCACTACGGACACGACTACTCCGGTGCTACGTTTTCAGCATTCTGTTGTACGGCGTTGAGGCATGGACACTAACTGAGACCATGTGCAAGAGATTGCAAACATTTGAAATGTGGACGTACCGAAGGATGCTTAAGATACCTTGGACAGCTAAAATGACCAATATAGACGTTTTGCACCGTATGAACAAAGAACCAGAAATTCTCACTACCATCAAGAGAAGGAAACTAGAATACTTTGGTCATATGATGCGGAACTCTAAATACCACCTTCTGCAAGTAATACTCCAAGGGAAAATTAATGGAAAACGTGGTCCGGGGAGAAGTAGGACATCATGGCTCGGCAACTTGAGCCAGTGGTTTGGGGTGACAAAGCTTACTCTGTTCAGAACAGCTATGAACAAACAACAGATCATGCTACTGATCGCCAACGTTCTGCGAGGACATGGCACATGAAGAAGAAGAAGAAGAAGTGGCTTATGTGATATCTCCGACCCAGCATGAAACTGGCTGGCTTTAATCTGCCCCGTGCTGTTTGGTCAACTCTAAACAGGATCCGATGTTGAGGATGTGTAGATTCTCCCTGCTGTGACTGTGGTGTTCAACTGCAGTCTATCAAGCAGATAGTTCAAGAGTGCCCCCTACGTGCATTTCCTGGCTCTGTGGAGGAATTTCTTAAAGTAACACCAGAAGTGATTACATGGATACAAAATTTGGACTTTAAAATATAAAAGTGAAGCCTGATGGTTGTCACCAACTTGTATATTTGTATATTTTGTATTACATTTGTATATTTTGATTGTCATGTACACATCATACGCTAATAATAATGATAACCCAATATCTTGATATAACAATGACATAACCGATGTAAAATATAGCAACACAACAATAGAAAGAATTAAATCCATAACTTTGAAGCAAATTCTGTTCCAAAAGGATAATAGACCATCAGTATTATAAAGAAAATAAATGAGTTCCAAGAAAATTAATTAACATTAAGGAGAAGAAGAAGAAGAAGAAGAGTTATAATAATAATCCCAATCCAATTCCATACGTAAGTAAGGGACGAAATAGAAACGTAATTAATAAAATTATGTGTTCATAATTTCGTCCGCCTTTGCTGGCAGGACGTAGTGTTTACAGCGCACTATGTCTTCTGGGATAGGCTAGAGCAATTTTGTTATTTTCATAGATCTGTCTCTGTCTTATCCTTGGCTTTGACAATATGAAAGTGACTGAGGTATGAGCGATGCTAGTAATGCCAATTCTTATGCAGCTAGTCCCTGGTATGAATGGTGTGAAAATGTTTCTCATAGGATCGGTTGGTGTATGCATTTCCTTGGGCTTGGCAGACTGATATGTAATAGCAACTCTGCCTCGGTGAGGAAAGCAAGGGGAAACTACCTCACTCCTTATTTCTCTAGTACGCCTATTCAGTGATGCCTAGGCCATCTATGACAGATGATGACAGAGCTGTTGAGGATCCCACCAGCGGCATTGCTGACGGACTGAACATTTCGCACAAACTATGTTATTTAATGCATTATCCGAACATGCCACAATTCTACTTACCTGGTATTATCCAAATAGATTTACAATCGCACATAAAAAAGAAGGTATGCTTTAATTATACTCGCAAATGTATCATTAGTGACTTAAACAATAATGCAGTGGCAATACGCAATTCAAGCTAGGACAGTGACTGAACGTTGCCAAAGTGCCAGATTAACGGTAAATGTAAGACGTCGTATCGGCAAGTAAGGTCCCTAAACTGTATGTTTACCAACACTGAAAAATAACTGCAAAATACCCAACAGCAAGAAATGTAACTACAATCACTACCTTAACATTACAGGAGAGAAAGGGTAGGGTTGCACCCTTAGTGTATGACCTTACGTGGAGAGGACTTTAACTAGGGTGGAAATTCGAGGCCTGTATCCTAAGCTCATGAAGAAACACATTATTCCTCTTACATGGGGAAGAATCCACCGGACATTTCAGGACTGTTCATGACCGGTTCTTACGTGTAGTTGGACGTAACATTGGTAGCGACTGAGACAAAGTTGGATTGGACCTTACAAGGGCCAGGGAAGAATTCGAATAACCTGCTTACTAACTTAACCTACAACTGTAACTTCGATTTGTCAGACTTACGGAGGTTAGATATTTAGGTATTAGTGAAGTAGAAGCTGTGTTTAAATAGTATTCAGTTACTGATACCATTTTGCTTATTAATGAATCTGTGAGAATCAGTGAAGAAGAGAAATATGAGGTTCAGTAACCTTGGAAAGAAGGGCACGCTGAACTCCTGGATAATAAAGCTTTGGCAGAGAGGAGGCTTAAAGATGTAACAACTCCTCTCTAGCGGGCAACTGGAGAATTATCATGCAGTATTCCAGGATTGGCTACAGTCAGGCATCATCGAGACAGTTCCTGAATGTAACTATAAGGGACATTTCTTACCGCATCGGGCTGTAATTATGCCTAGTAGCCAGACTACAAAAATCCGAGAGGATTTTGATGCTTCAGCTAAGGACCGTAATGGAAATTCTTTGAATGATTGCCAAGAAATGGGGCCAAACTTAATTGAGCTAATTCCGAAAATACTAATTCAGTTCAGGAAACATGCCTTCGGTATCAGTGCTGACATTAAGTAGGCATTTCTACATCGCTCAGTGATAGGGATTTCTTGAAGTTCCTATGGTGGAGCAATGTTGATACTCAAGAAATGATATGTTTCAGACACCGTCGTGTAGTGTTTGGAGTTTTTATCAAGTCCCTTCCTGTTAGCAGCTACAATCACTCATCATCTGAGTTATGCTCCAAAAGAACTGAAGAGGACGGCTGATATTCTGGAGCAGGCGTTTTATGTGGATAACTGTATAACCAGCCTCGAATCTGAGGAATCTGTTAGTAAGTTCGTGAAGGAAGCCACTCGGCTGATGGCCTCTGGAAAATTTGAGCCTAGAGCCTGGGTAACGACACAAAAATTAGGTCAATCCTTTAGGGAGAATAAAAATGTCGTTCCTGTCCTCGGTGTATCTTGGGACACTGAAAAAAGACGTTATTAAGTGAAGTTAGTGGACTTACTTTTCCATGGGAGCCTATTACGAAGCGCAAAGAATATTTGGGCCGGCGGGATGTGCCGCACCAAGTTTCCCTTGGTGGCGCACTCCTCTGTATTTAATACATTCTTTGACCGCTATCGACATTTTGGTCGATCTATTCCCTAGACGTGACGTATGACTCGTTTTCTCCTTGACAGAGCGCGCTTCCGGCCATCAGCCGAAGTGCCCTCTTAGTGAGTCTTGTGCTCGCCTTCTTTGAAACAAGTTCGCATGACGGTTGTAGCCATCATGGCGGTCGATGTAATAATGTGCATCTTCAGATACGAGATCTTTAACCTGTGTCGTCTGCTTTTCCTGCAGTGGATTTATCCGCTTGTATGCCCGACTCTTTATGTGAGTCGCTATTTTGTGACTACCTAAAGTTCTGAGCAACGCCTGACTATTAAGGTAACCTTTTATTGGCGTGCTATGGTTGCGTGGGCATATTAGTCGCATATATTTTACTGTTAATTTTGCATTTCAGCTTCCTGTTAGTTTCCATTGTATTTGTGTGTTCTTTTTGTGTGACATAAACCTGCAAGGACGGAGGACGGTTTTGGTCGGTTGTATGTTTGTTTGGCGTGTATGTGATCTGAAGTTTGAGACCTACTACCTTTTATTTATTCGTCGATTTCTCTCATGGCCGAGCTCTTGATGCGTGACGTTGTGTTTTGACGCTATGACTGGTATTCATGTTCGTCCGTGGCGAGGCGATATGAATACGTTGTGGGCGTGATGGTTACGATGATGCTACTGTGATTTAAGTGGGGATATGCCTTGCCATGATGCGGCAATCCTTTGTTATATTACGCGTCTTGTATTGAGCTCATGAGTCCATGAAAGCACTTGTCTTGCTATGCGGATCTCCCTGTGTTCGTTATGTGTCTGGACAAAACTGATTATTCTACCTGTATACATTTTTTTGGGGTCTCTATGGTGTGTGTGTGTGTGTGTGTACGTGTGGTTGTGCTGTATGCCTGCCTGATTAACAGCATTCTCCTTTTCTTACAGTGTTTTTTTTAAGTTTTATTTACATTTTCTTATTTTCATTCCTCGGGCTATTTGTTGGCCTAATTATATATTACGTTTGTTGTTTTCATTTGAATGGGTCTTCTTTCATTGTTAGAATTGTTTACTCGCCTCGTAACTATGGCAGCCATATTTATTCTTTGATTTTTTCTTTTCTGGGATGCTGCCATTTTCAAATGGGGGATTGTTGCGTGATGGATCCCTTCTCTGGGATGCTGGTAGATATACACGGAGATGTGTGATATGTAACGTGAATGTTTTTATTTGATGTGCATGTAAGTTCTTTCGATATATGTCCACTGATATTAGTTCATTGCGAGGACGAATGTGTCGTACGTCGCGTGTATGAAATTATGTGGAGGAAGTAAATCGTACGTTACAAGTTTTATGATTGTAAGAGGCTTGTGTGGCCATGTTTGATATGTTTTCAATCTGCCTCTTGATATAATTGGATGAATAACCTACACGATAAGTTTCTATGCATATCTCCGTGAGTAATGTTTCAAACTTGATTTTTTCTTATTGCCTTATCTTGCTTTATTTTCATTAATAAACCCCCATGTATTTTGACCCCGTTCTTTCGTTTATCGGGAAGTGTTCTGGGTTCTTTCCGTCTCCCGTTCCTCCCTTTAGTCTAATTTGGTTCGAGTCCAGCTCCAGACTGTTTTAGTCTGTTCCAGCCCGTCCACGGCCTTGTCTCATGAGGTAAGTTGGTAAGTATTCACGGACCTGTTGGTGTGTGTATGCGTGCGTGTGTGCGTATGTACGTGTGTGCGTATGTGCGTGTGCGTGTCTACGGTAGCAGAGTGTGTGTAAGGCTTGAGTGAATGAGTGTGTATGCGGTAGTGTGTTCGGTTGCTTGTGTCAGGGATATACTTGTCTAACAGCGCTAATTCCAAAATGGATCCTTCAACAAACTTGGAAATAGAAATATGGGTGGGATGTTGCATTGCCCGAAGATATAACTCGGCAATTCTTATCCTGCATCATCTGAGTAATTGCCGCATTCCAAGAGGCTCACGGAAGGACCTGGCGACGACTGCGAAAAGATTCTTCATGTATTCAGTGTCGCAAGAAAGGTGTCATTTGCGGCTTGTGTCTTTCTTCGAGCAGAGTTTGGTGGAAAAATTTCAATTTGCCTTATAGAACGTAAAGCAAGAGTAGCTCCAATAAAAGGAATGACCATTTCGAGGTGAGAACTTTTGGAAGCTGTTATAGCTACTCGTCTTGGATGTTATGCTAAAGAGGCAGTGGGTCTCTCAGACTGCAAGACCTATTACTGGAGTGAATTAACAGTCCTACTGCCATGGATTAAAGGGTAGGCAGGCGAGTGGAATACATTTATTGGCAATAGCGTCAAATAAAATCAACATCACAGCCATCCCACTGACTGGCATCATGTCTCAGGAAGTTTAAACACTGGAGATATTCCTTCAAGGGGCTGTAATGCCAAACTGTTGGAAAAAGGTCAATGGTGGGAGGGGCCAGAATGGTTGAAGCGAGAGCAAAGAGAATAGCCTAGTTCCGATGAACAAGCTCCATATGAATAAGTAAATGCTGAAGGAAGGAAGACGGTGGTAGCTAGAACACTTTGTGATTAAACAACCTTTACATAGTCCCTGACATATTTTTCACAATACTCAAACATAGTTAGGATGTTTGGCTGGATGCTAAGGTTTATAAACAACTGTCGCAACGATTGCAAGAAATATGGAGAAATGACGTGTGAGGAGGCCCAGGCTGCAGAGAAGAAACTGTTGAAATGTATTCAGGATGAAAGTTCAGAACCTAGTACGAGAAGAGAGGGATAAAGAATATGCAAACATTTACCGATGGTTAAGGGCTCATGCAAGTTAGGAGAAAACTTACCTTAGGGGTTGAATTTGATGACTTCAAATTTCAATAGTATTGTCGGGGATATGAATCGAGTTGTAAAGAGAATGGCTCGTCAGTGAGATCACAATTTAAAGCATGCTGCGCTTCAGACGTTGTTGTCAAACCTACAAGAAAAGTACTGGATAACATGCATCAGGAGACTAGCTAGGAAAGTAACCTATGAGTGTGTCACATTGAACCATGCATATCGCATGTTCCTTGATTTGACATTTCATTATGCAAATGGCTTCCTTCAGCTTTGTCTTTCAGTGTTTACATGTGTCAGTCTAATGACATCCAGTAGGGAGCAGCTCACGCTATCTTTTTATCTGTGAGGTCGTTCGTTTTGCTAGAGCAATAATTTTTACTCTGTGAAGTTCTTTTGCTGTTCTATGTGGGGCGGATTCTAACAATGGCTGCCGCTATGTTTGGTGTGGCATTTTTATGCTTTAAACATTCATTTAATGTGTTCAAGCCTGGACGTTTCACGCTAACTGCTATTCGATTTTACCATTGATAATCACAGGTATGTGATAGTTTGGTTTATATTGAAATTTGGTGACGAGTTATTCCCGTATGTTACGGTCGACGGCATACATCTTTCCGCTCCGTCGTACGATGTGCTTTGAATGAACGTGTTTGTGGTCTTGTAGTGATAATTGAAAAAGGGCCTTTGTGGTTGTGATTTGGTGCACTGCGTGCTTTAATACTGCGTGGTCCTCATGATATGCCCCTTGTCTCGAACACAGGAGGTCCAATCCTAGTCGTACAAGGCGCAACATGACATTTATGTGAATAAAGTAATGTTCAATTCTGACCCTATGTGTAATTGCACGCCGCATGCAAACATTTGTGTACGTGAGACCCGCTGGTAATGACCGTGGAGTCATAATTGATGGTTTGTATTTGACTACGAAATGTGAACGGCCGTTCGAGTTTTATTTTCCCGATACCCTCATTGTGTGCGCGTGAATGTGGTATGCATGTGTGTTTGGATGTGTGGGGCGGAAAAGGATATGTCGATCGACCTGTTGTATTTGTCTTTCTAATTCTGCGCCTTGTTTTGTTTTCAGCGCAGAGCTATATATTTATTTATTATTCATGGCCGATGCTCAGCTTGAGTACCCGCCATGTTGGTTTCATATTTGCGCATGGGCGTACCTATTGTATTCTTTGGATCTGTCTTGGCTTTGATTGGTCCATGGAGGCTGTGCTCATTCTCATCTGTCGTTATTCTTATCTGCCTTTTGTTCTCCGGCACGGCTTATTGTTGTGCTGAGGCTTCTCATTGTTAGTTGCCCGTGTAATATGTGGTGCAGTGCCTTGGATATGTGAATCCCGGTAAAACGGGCGACCTGGTTGAATTGTTAACGATGGAAAGGAAGCTGCTGGTAATGTAATAGTGATGTGTTGAGAGGCAGTGAGCATTTTAAATTACGTATCCATATCTTTGAAGAGTATTAGCTTGATTTCACGCCATGTTTCAACTATGTGAAAAAGAACAAGGTATGTCCATGATTGTTACGATCAATTTCCTTATTTATTTTGCGTGATTTTTCTCTCTTGGATTAAATTTTTTCTCCCATATTTATTTAATAAATCCCCTGGGTTAAACCATTTCTTCTTTTATTTCAAATAGATGTAGTCTTTCCCTTGTTACCTGATTAGAAGGGGGGTTTTCAGCTCAGGGTTATGTCTGCACCTTGCCCAGTCGACACGATCCGGGCATCGAATATTGTACCTCATGAATATTTCACTAAGGTGTCGTTTGAATCACTGATTTATGTAGTGATAGATGGGTTGGGTGTGGCTCAGTAAATGGTAGCAGAAGCGTGCTCGACTGGGATACCTCCTCTGATAGGAAATCGGACGAGGTAGAGCTGGAAACCCTTTCGAAGTCAGATCTGGTCGCTGTAATTTAATCTCATGATGCCGTTAATCTCTGACCCCAAATATAAGTGTAATCTATAATTTATGAGCATTGTTGAATTCATATCCATTCTTGTTATTTTGTGTATGTGTCTCGTGCTTGATACTTCTGAAACTTGTGTTGCGATATGGATAATCAGGAGGCTGTAGAAATAAATAATCGTAACGATAGTGTTACTAGCGACATGCCTAACCCGGAAAGCGAAATGGAGCAAGGGACAAATGAACCCCATGCTTCGTCCGCGGGAAGCAACCGCTGTAATTCATGCCCTGACGATAATAATGTCATTACCTTTCGTGATCGTATTCCTGACGAGAATCGAAGGCGATAACTTCCCCTTCTCCTAGGCCCAGTTCCGACCGTCATGCCGGAGTGAAGCCCGTGTTTGAAATTGTGAGAAAATGGAGGTTAAATTTCTCTGGTGAAGGGAAAACCTCCAGTGTAATTGAATTTTTGGAGCGAGTTGAGGACATAGCTGAGTGTAGCTCGTTAGCTCTCGATTTGTTTGTGCCCGTCATCCCGGGAATGCTAGAGGGGCCGGCTCTAAAATGGTATAGGCTTATTAAAGAGAGTATCATAACGTGGAGTGAATTCGCCAGCCGCATTAAGGAGCGATTCGGGGTATCTGATATGGACTACTGTCTGAAGCAGGAAATCTTCCGTAGAACGCAAGGAGTAAGTGAAAGCATCGACGACTATGCCACTGGGATTTTGACGTTATTTAACCGCATGGATGTTAAGGTGCTCGAAGACAAGATTCTCGGCCAATTCTATAGAAATATTGCCCCCGACCACAAGCTACACATTAAACGGTCTCTAGTTCAGAGCGTCGACGACATCATTAACCTGGGTCGCGAATTCGAGGGCATAGTTTGCCAAAACAAGCAATACCGTCCGCCTCCCATTTCATCCGAGTGCTCTTTTCCTGACGTCGCTTGTCGTACGCCCAACAAATCTGTTTGTTTTGGTACCTCCCCTCCTCCATCTCGTCCCGTCCGTAGCCACGAACGCAAGCTCAACCTTAGAACTCCGCCCCCGCTTTATGTCAGTGCAACCCAACCATCCAACACAGCTACTGTAAAGGGTGGTAGAGTCAAATCGTGCTGGAATTGTGGTAAATCAGGTCACGTCTCAAAGAACTGTTGGTCCAGGCCCCCTGCAAAGTGTTCTCAGTGTGGTCTTGTTGGTGTCACAGTGCGCGTATGTCCTCGTTGTAACCCTCAGCAGGGAAACTAGAGGCGCGCTGGCGTGATGGCCCGCCGTTGGCGCCTAAGGTCGGTCTCAATAAAAGGATCTGGGGCCTTCCGTCATCTACCCCATGGGCCAAAGTTAATGTTGGGTCTCGTGTATTGAATGGCTTGTTGGATACCGGCTCGTGTATTTCTCTTGTAGACAAGTCCCTGGTGCCTTCTATGAAATTAGTGTATCCCCCTGAAAGTGAGAACCCGAAAAAGTACGTGTCTGTCGATGGTCGTGAGGTGTGTCCCGTTGGTAGAACCAAGTGCCATATCAAGATACATGGTTTGTCGTGGGATTGGACGTTTCATGTTGTGTCCAACCTGTCCGCGCCGATCATACTAGGCACCAACTTTATGTTGCCTACAGGCTTGTCCCTCGATTTCATTAATCGATCCTTTGCCTTTCGCTTTAAAACTGATGTCGGTTACCCCTTTGAGACACCATTTCAGCGTCCCACTGTGTCCGCCCTGACGGAACCTCTTCTTGTCAATGCCTCATGTGAGCTACCTGTTAGAGGAGTTTTCCGACGTCTTGACCGATAAGCTCGGGTGTGCCAAGAATTCCTCATACGCCATCGAACTCAAAGATGACACTCCCGTGAGGTCCCCTCCGTTTAGTTGTTCGCCCTCGGAGTAGTCCGCTAGGAGGGAATATGTCAATGATCTGCTAGATAAGAAGGTCATCAGTCACTCCAAGACACCTTTTAGTAGTCCCGCCTTCCTAATACCTAAAAAGGACGGCAAACTGAGATTCGTGATAGATTACAGGAAGGTCAACAAAAACATTGTCTTCGACAGCTTCCTATTACCAACAATCGAAAGTGCCTTCCAGCATTTTCATGGCGCCAAGTACTTCACTGTATTTGACTTCAATTCCGCATATTATCAGATACCCTTGGTCCTTAAAAGTCGGCCCTGTACTTCCTTCGCCACTCCGTTTGGATTGTTCGAATTCAATAAAGTCTCGATGGGCATATCTGTAGGAGGACAAGCGCTTAGCCGCGTGATGAACTCAATTTTCGGTGACCTCAAATTTTCCTGTGTATTTAATTTTTTGGACGATCTTCTGATCTTTTCGCCCAGCTTTGACGAGCACCTGGCCCATCTTCGCGAAGTTCTCAGTCGGTTGCGCAAACGGCTAAATTTTCTAGGTCACGTTGTATCTGATTCTGGCATCGCTGTAAACCCTGACCGGGTTAAGTGCATCAAAGATTTCCCCCCCGCCCAAAAACGTTCGCGGTGTGCGAAGATTTCTTTGTATGGTAGGATTTTATAGCCGGTTCATCAAAAATTTCTCTCAGATTTCAGCCCCTTTAAACCTGCTAAAAAGTAAAGGTTGTCGCTTTGTGTGGAGCCGTGATCAAACCCAGGCCTTCGAACAATTGAAACAGGCACTCTGTGAAGCCCCTGTATTGCATAGTCCGGGTTTTTCCCGAGATTTCATCTTGCAATGCGGCTCCAGCGAGCTCGCTGTTTCCGCGGTGCTCAATCAAGCTGATGAGCAGGGTAAGCTAGTCCCCGTCGCGTACTTTAGTAAACTACTACATGGAGCTGAACTGAGGTACCTATTCCATTTACGAAAAAGAATGCCTAGCAGTAGTTTTGGGTGTCGAAAAGTTTCGCTCGTATCTTGAGCACCGCCATTTTTACATCCACACGAACGATCAAGCTCTCTCGTGGATGAGCGCTAATGTGAAAAGACTTGGTCGAACCGCCAGATGGATTCTCCGATTATCTGCGTATAAATTTACTGTCGTACATGTCCGTGGACCGACTGCATGTCGCGCATGCTCGAGGGAGTGAAGGAGAGTGAGGTCGAACCTGAGGAAGACCGTGTCCCAACCGAAGAAGATAACACCGTTAGTATTTTGCAAAACTTCCCATGGTCCTTCACGGATATCTCCGAACGCCAGAAGGACGACTCCGAGTGTCGTGAGTTGTTGAAACGAATCGCGGATGGCTCTCTCGAAGACGAGTCGTATAGTGTTAAGAGAGGATTGTTGTCCCGTCGAAGTCGGAAAAATGGTAGTGACAAAATTTACGTACCCTTGAAATTGAGGCCCATGCTACTCCAGTTTTATCACGACTCCTATCTGGGTGCACATTTAGGTCAATATAAGACTTTAAATCGAATCTCTCGCGACTACTTCTGGCCTAACTTGAAAAGAGAGGTTTTGGAGTATGTAAAAAGTTGTGATATTTGCCAGAGGGCTAAAGCCGCGCAGTCTTCTCTCGTTGGACCCCATTCTGCGGACATAGCGACATGCGCCGGGGAAAGGTTATTCATTGACTATTTTGGCCCCCTCACCAAGTCCAAGAGTGGCAACGTTGGGATCTTGTCAGTCGTTGACGCATTTTCAAAATTTGTTTGGCTATTTCCCGTGCGCAAGATAAATTCGAACAACGTTGTGCACTTCCTATCCCGGCACATTTTTGGAATTTATGGACCCCCAAAGACGATAGTGATCGACAATGCGTCCACCTTTAACTGTCGAAAGCTCCGACATTTATGCTTTGGGTGGGGAATCAAGCATGTGTTTTTAAGCCCTCACTATCCCAAACCCTCGCACGTTGAAAGGTTCCATCGAAATCTCAAAGCTTGTTTGACGACCTTTCACAGCGCTGACCAGCGCAGCTGGGACTGTAATCTTGATTTCTTTGTTTTAGCATTCAACAGCAGTGTACATGAGTCGCACCGGCAAGCCCCGGCTGCTCTATTTCTAGGTAGAGATCTCGTCGACCCACTGCAATTGAAGTGGAATATTGGGCATCTGTCCAAACCGTCCAGGACGATGGACGTAGAGGCCAAATGGAAGGAAGCAGTGACACAGTTAACCAGGGCTCGAGACCGTGTGGCCAAGAGGTACAATCGAAACAGAAAGAGAGTAAAGCTGGAAGTTGGAGACTTGGTCGTAGTGAAAATTTTTCCACTGAGCTCAGCGACAAATCACGTCACGGCCAAATTATGTTATAATTGGTCTCAGCCTAGAAAGGTAACCAGATTCCTGGGACCTGTGACAGTAGAACTGGAAGACGTAGTAAGTAAGAGGGTGAGCAAGGCTCACGTCTCGATGGTAAAGGCTTACCATCAAAGAAGCCAGTAAACCTCGTATATTTCTATATCTTACGTATCTGTAGTGGTGTATATTAACCTTGTTCTGAATGAATTCCCACTTTTCTAACATGCCTTTTCTTTCAGGTAAAAATTGTGTTTCGTGAATGGGAACGGAAATGACGGAAAGGAAATTAAAAAAAGGAAGTGGTTCGAATTGCTGGAGTTGAACTGAATTCACATCCAGATCCCTGAGTGCATGATAATATTATACCCAATCGCCTTGACTTCTTGCATGCCTAGATTTCAATCTGAGTACGCAAATGAAACAGTGTAATAATGGACTGATGTAAGTCAGCGTTGCACGTGACGAGCTAATACGGACCTCCCGTGAGGCAAACTGTCGTATTTAAAATGTATAATATGGTAACTGTTCTTGTAAATTTCATGTGTCTGTAAATAACTGTAGATATAAGTAGTTCATAAGTACCTAGGTTAAGTGGGCGCGCGCTCGTAGTTTTAAGTCATGGACCTCTTTTAGAATGCGTCCACTCGTCTGATCGACGAGTTTCGGAGCATTTTAGAAGGCGGTGCCGCTGGATATTTGAACCTTGCTTACCGCATGTTCCTTGTTTTGACATTTCATTATGCAAATGGCTTCCTTCAGCTTTGTCTTTCAGTGTTTACATGTGTCAGTCTAATGACGTCCAGTAGGGAGCAGCACACGCTATCTTTTTATCTGTGAGGTCGTTCGTTTTGCTACAGCGATAATTTTTACTCTGTGAAGTTCTTCTGCTATTCTATGTGGGGCGGATACTAACAATGGCTGCCGCTATGTTTGTTGTGGCATTTTTATGCTTTAAATATTCAATTAATGTGTTCAAGCCTGGACGTTTCACGCTAACTGCTATTCGATTTTACCATTGATAATCACAGGTATGTGATAGTTTGGTTTATATTGAAATTTGGTGACGAGTTATTCCCGTATGTTACGGTCGACGGCATACATCTTTCCGCTCCGTCGTACGATGTGCTTTGAATGAATGTGTTTGTGGTCTTATAGTGATAATTGAAAAAGGGCCTTTGTGGTTATGATTTGGTGCACTGCGTGCTTTAATACTGCGTGGTCCTCATGATATGGCCCTTGTCTCGAACACAGGAGGTCCAATCCTAGTCGTACAAGGCGCAACATGCCATTGATGTGAATAAAGTAATGTTCAATTCTCACCTTATGTGTAATTGCACGCCGCATGCAAGCATTTGTGTACGTGAGACCCGCTGGTAATGACCGTGGAGTCATAACTGATGGTTTGTATTTGACTACGAAATGTGAATGGCCGTTCGAGTTTTATTTTCCCGATACCCTCATTGTGTGCGCGCGAATGTGGTATGCATGTGTGTTTGGATGTGTGGGGCGGAAAAGGATGACATGTCGATCGACCTGTTGTATTTGTCTTTCGAATTCTGCGCCTTGTTTTGTTCTCCGCGCAGAGCTATATATTTATTTATTATTCATGGCCAATGCTCAGCTTGAGTACCCGCCATGTTGGTTTCATATTTGCGCATGGGCGTACCTATTGTATTCTCTGGATCTGTCTTGGCTTTGATTGGTCCATGGAGGCTGTGCTCATTCTCATCTGTCGTTATTCTTATCTGCCTTTTGTTCTCCGGCACGGCTTATTGTTGTGCTGAGGCTTCTCATTGTTAGTTGCCCGTGTAATATGTGGTGCAGTGCCTTGGATATGTGAATCCTGGTAAAACGGGCGACCTGGTTGAATTGTTAACGATGGAAAGGAAGCTGCTGGTAATGTAATAGTGATGTGTTGAGAGGCAGTGAGCATTTTAAATTATGTATCAATATCTTTGAAGACTATTAGCTTGAGTTCACGCCATGTTTCATCTACTGTATGTGAAAAAGAACAAGGTATGCCCATGATTGTTACGATCAATTTCCTTATTTATTTTGTGTGATTTTTCTCTCTTGGATTAAATTTTTCTCCCATATTTATTTTATAAATTCCCTGGTTTAAACCATTTCTTCTTTTATTTCAAATAGATGTAGTCTTTCCCTTGTTACCTGATTAGAAGGGGGGTTTTTCAGCTCAGGGTTATGTCAGCGCCTTGCCCTGTCGGCACGATCCGGGCCTCGAATATTGTACCTCGTGAATATTTCACTAAGGTGTCGTTTGAATCACTGATTTATGTAGTGATAGATGGGGTGGGTGTGGCTCAACAAGCAAAAGGTTTCGAGGGAAGGATATAGAACCTCCCTTTGCTCCCTTACCCCAAAACCGCATGAAGTGCGCAGCTGTTTACCAGGTAACAGGAATTGACCTAGCGGGGCCATTGTATCAAATTACAGGTGAAAAGGTCAGGGTGGTCCTCTATACATGTGCCATTTAAAGAGCCTTAGATCTTGAACTTACAAAATCCCCCAGCACAGATAAATACCTCCTGGCTCTCAGACGGTTTATAGCACGGTGGAGAAGAATCGACACCGTGTACACGGATAATGGCGCTAACTTTGTCGCTATGTATATTATTTTAAAAACTGCGGACTGGAAGATGATAATATCTTTCTGATCAGTACACAAAATTAAATAGAGCTTCAATCCTCCCACTGCTGCCTGGTGGGGAGGATGGTGGGAGGGGTTAGTAGGAACCCTGAAAGAACTTCTGAAAAGAAATCTGTGAAGAGCCACTCTTACCTATGACGAACTTGAAACTGTGCGGTGTTACTGTGAAGCAATCATGAACTCTCGAACTCCCACATACACTGAAGATGAGTTTGAAAACTTGAAGCCTCTGATACCTGCTAACGTAATGCAAGGCATCCCTGGAAGTGAAGTGCCAGACTTAGACAACATTGAGAGCAGGAGTCTAAACAGGAGGTTAAGGTATCTGCAATCATTACGAGTACCGGTACGCCTGCGTCAATGGTTTCGTAATGAATAGCTTGCTCTGTTGCTTCAGAGATGGCAGAGACGACAAGAGCAGCTGAAAGTATGAGATGTAGAGCTAATCGAAACGGATATGAAGAGGACCTACTGGCCACTTGAAGTCGTCTTGTAAGTCTATCCAGAGCAGGATAGGTATAGCCGGGTAGCAAGAGTGAAGACCGCTGAAGGAGAGAAATTGAGACCTGTGCAACGCTTGTACCCCCTGGAGGTTTCCTCAACTGTGATGATCCCAAAATCGTCCAGCAGATGGGACCTATTAAAGTGGACTGTGATGTGCCTCGTGACACCCCAGAAGTGATTAAAACCAGGGCAGGAAGAAACGTTAAAGTCCCTAAAATAATGGACTTATGATGCATAAAGTAGTGTTGAAGTTTTATCACATGCCTAAAATTGCAAGGAGGGAGTGATGTTATAGATATGGTAGGTATGGAACAAAAAAGACTATTCAGTTTACTCTGTGTATGATTTCGTCGCCTTTTCTTTTAGCCGATATGGCCTGTTATTGTTGTTCTGATTAAATAAATAAATGGTTGTGTGATTTGTTTGCTCCATAATTTATGGAATCTCCTGCAGGTGTACTGTGTAATGAAAAGGCCGGCTATTTGGCAAAGCACGTTGCTAGGCTTTCGTCTCCTCTACTTTGTGTAGCGACTCAACCCACAGATTACATTCCCATGTTAAAAGATGCTGCCTATACTGATTGGCAAGAGGAATGGCAACATACTGCTCAAGTCAAAAGACGCTTTTATTATCAATTACAACCACGCATTCTACAGAAATCCTGGTTCACGAGAGGGTCATACTCACGTTGACATATATCTAATATCTTTCGTTTGCACTTTAATTATGCTCCTAAACCCCAATATAATTTCTGATTTCATATGGCTAATTTGCCTAATTGTACGTGTGGTGACAGGATGGAGATGCGGATCACTTGATCGTTCAATGTCCTTTAACCCTGTCTGAACGTTTCAAGCTTCTCCGCAGTCTTGTACGTCTTAAACATCCTTTTCCTACCGGTGTTTCCTGTTTGTTGCATAATCCTACTGCTGATACGATTGACGTGATCAGTGTAGTTCATGATGATTCTAAACTTGCATTATAACACTTTGTACGGGCATACTTATTACTTATAATTTTATACTCCTGCTTCCACTGGTGTTACAGTGTATCCGCCTTGTTTGATTTTTCGATACATACATTGAAGTGCTGTAGGTGTGTGAATGCTGCATTTAAGTTAATAGGTGCTGTTTAGAATGCTCTTTGGCCGTATCGCGAGTGTATTCGCTATAAATTAGTATGTTTGGAGCTAAATAAAGGAGCCCGTTACTACCAGGAAGTAGAAGTCTCCCGTCCCCCTATAGGCACGTACGCCGCGTATTTTCTGTCTTGTGGTCTGAGTGTAATGGTTGGTCGAGGTTGTCCCAGATGACTTATGACTTGAAGTCTCTACTTGACAGTGGATCAAGTCAGTTGTGCCTGTGCAGTACGCAGTGTTCGTTGTGTTGAGTGTTAGTATATCGTGTGGCGAGTAGTGACACATAATTAGTGTGCGGTGTTGAAGTGAGGCCGCACCAGATCCTCCCTTAATGGTGGATCATGAAGAAATCGTGCGTCTCAATGATGCCTCATTACTTTCAAATCCTACAGTGACTTCTCAGCAAGTGCAATAATCTTCCAATTCAACTGACAGTCCTTGTTTACCACCTTCACATTCATAAGAACCGGAGTATTACCCAAAAACATATTACGGCCCGTTTATTGTTTTCGTAGAATCTAATGGTACTAAAATATCAGGCAACTGCATCCTATGGCCTTGGGCCCTATATTCTACGATAATGAGATCCATGTTAAAGGTATCACAAGAAAAGGTCGTAATCGCTTGCAGGTGGAATTTAAATCTGTTACACAAGCCAATGTTTTTTTACGACATTCCCTTCTCTCCACCATTGAGTACAAGGCATATATTCCCAGCTCTGATATTTTTCGCGTTGTTATTATTCGAGGTGTTGATAAAGATTTATTCTATGGTGTCATCCTAAAACACCTCAAATCCACGATACCCGTCAAATCGCCCCAGCGCCTCAAATGCAACTTTTCCAGCCGAGCGGAGTGGAGT
Source organism: Anabrus simplex (assembly GCF_040414725.1). Classification (NCBI taxonomy): domain Eukaryota; kingdom Metazoa; phylum Arthropoda; class Insecta; order Orthoptera; family Tettigoniidae; genus Anabrus; species Anabrus simplex. Next base: position 33,313,862 of record NC_090277.1, on the reverse strand, counting down.
ATTTACCTACAGGGTATATTAAATTGGTGTTTCGCTTTCTGCATCTCCCTTAGCATTTATCGCTCTATCAGGTTCACTTCCAGGTTCAAACGTTTATTTTTTGCTCCTATCCTCTGTAGCAAATGTAAACGATATGGCCATACTAACAAATTATCAGGCTTGGGTGCCTCGTTGTGAAAACTGTTCTCTTCAATATCTCACATCCGAGTGTTCATAATCGACCAGAAGATGTCTACATTGTCAACGAGCACATTCTACGGGCTCCTTAGAATGTCCAGCGCACAAATATCAAACATCAATTAAGAAGCTTATGAGCAGTGAAAATATTTCTTATTCGGAGGCATCTTCACGATTGCAGCCTCCAGAATTCTACCCCGCACAAAATGCCCATCTTTTCCTCCTCTTTCTGAGGAAGTTACTCCCACGCCTGTTGACAACAGGTGTAAACGTCAATTTACACAAGTCATTTTGCAACCTCCAAGGCCAACTCCCCCTCCTGCTTATGATAGGGCGGGCTACTTAATCTTCTTCGCCCTCCACCTACGCTCCCACTTCAACCCGTTTTCCCACCTCCGCCTGCTGTAGCTACTGGTTCACCCCTTCTTTCTACGTCTCGATCACACGATATTCCACAAACTTTCCCTCCTAACACTTACAATATTAATGTACAACGTCACAGGGCTCACTTGCAGAGCAATATTCAACAACTATTTCTCCAGTTACTTCACCTATTCGGAGAAAAACCGCAAGTCTCCCACGTCCTCTATGAACTCCGCGATAGTTTACACAACATCTTAAACTTCTATGATAAACATACTCCAGTGGATTGCTAGGAGTATAGTTAACAAACAACTTAAATTAAAACTCATTAATGATGATATTATCCAATAGATCATAGCATTACAGGAGACTTGGTTTTTCCCCCCATACTATATTTCATCTCAAAGGCTTTAATATAGAAAGTTGTAATGGTCCCCGTTTCTGTGGTGTGGTCATGCTTATCCATTATCCATTATAAGGTACCCTATCAACTTCTCCATGTAGAATATAGCATTCCTCATACCTATGTTCTCGGTATTACTTACAAAGATCTCATTATTATCAATCTTTATTGCCTATATACATCACGGAATATTAATGGTCCCAGTTTTTTCATCAATTCTATAAGATGACCGAAATTCTTATTCTCGGTGACCTCCACAGCCACTATTCTGCTTGGGGATGTAACTCCGAAACGGCTAAAGACTCTCATCTCCTTGCCGCTACCCAACACCATGATTTGGTTGTCTTAAAATGACGGATCTACCACTCGCTTTACCCCCTTCCCCCAAGGAACTCCTCCTAGTGCGATTGATTTAGCCCTATGTTGACCCGCTATTGCACCTGACATCACATGTCACACTTTGCCTGACACACATACTAATGATCACCTCCACTTATTATTACTAATGGACTAGACCGACCTCATCTGACCCCCGTTTCACCTCCAGGCGTTAGTAATGTCTGCTTCTTGCGCAATTTCGTCTGTCATATATTCACCTCTTTTCTAACTCATCGCATCAACTTAATATCTGACTTTACTCTACCCTACTTAACATCATGCACGATTATATCCATACAAGGCAGTGCCCCGTGCAGCAACCTCATTATTTACGTTGGTGGGATAATGAGTGCTACCAACTGATCCAAAAACGTCGGCGATAGTTTCGCGTATATCGTAAAACGTTAACACCTCATCATTACTTTCTTTATAAAAATCATATAGCCTAAGCGAACCGTATATTCAATTCCAAGCGGTGAGGAACGTGGCAATCTTTGATTTCTTCCTTGGCCACTCATATTCCTGCTTCTCTCCTTTGTAATGCTATACGTACACTAACATGGGTATCACGACATGTATCACCGTCAGTATTCACTACTTCGATGTTAAGTAATTTTCTTACCTTACTTACTCCGGATTACGTTGTACCAGATTTTAACCCCCGTCATTTTTTCGCCATCCTTCAATTTTCCGTATTAATGTCAACCGGCTTTCTATAATAATTTTTGCAAAATACATTCACTCCTCCTCACCGGAACGAACTTTTCTTACTTCCCATTCTCAAACCCATCCACCTTCCTATTTCTCCTTGTAACTTTCGTGGAATCATTTTTGGATCATGCCTCCAGAAAACAGTTTAAAAAATCCTTTTACAGCGACTTACGTGGGCGCTTGAGCATTATGATCTAGTACCGAAAAATCAATACGCGCTTTTTAAAGATCGTAGTGCTCATAACGCTGTAAACACTCTTATTGATACTTTATTAGCCAAACACCGCAAGCATAGCACCCTCGCATTCTTTTTAGGTATAAAAGCAGCTTATGGTTCGGTTCCTCTTAACCTCCTTTGGAACACCCCCACACTAAATGGTCTACTGGTAAGTTTTTTTACGTATTTTTCCAAACCTGCAGTTGCATCATACCCTTATCCTTAAATCAGCTCAATATTCTATTCCTTCTCGTCAAACAGCACATGGACTTCCCCAAGGCGACGTTCTAAGTGGCTTACTATTTGCACTCTACATGAGCGATTTTGAGCAATTAGTTACTCGTTCGTCCCACCTCCTTGCTTTTGCAGACGATTTCATACTTTATTATTCCAATGAAGGCGTTGATAAGTGCCGAGATCATCTGTCTTACCTTATGGGTATCGCACTCACGTGGCTTCACTCACATGGCCTCCAACTTTCTATTACAAAATGTTCTGTCATTATGTTTACCCATAAATGTCGCTATAATTTAGATCCTATTGCTTTTTCTACGTATGAAGTGCCTCTTTTTACTCATCACAAATATCTCGGAGTAATTTTTGATCATAAATTGACATGGAAACAGCATATCTTCCGTCTTCGTACTAAAGCTGAGGTTTTTATTGAATTCTTAAAAACGGTAACTCGTCGGAATTGGGGCGCTGCCAAGTTGTTATATATGGCCACCGTTCGCTCGTATATGGACTATAGTGTGCACGTTAAAGATAGCGCTCCTTTGGCTACCTTAACCCACCTCAATGCAATTCAATTTACGGTTCTGCGAATTTCCTTAGGAGCTCTTACAACCTCGCCTAACTATGCTCTTCTTGTCGAGTCTGGCGAAACTCCGTTATTAATCCGCCGACATTTCCTTGCAACCAAATATATTTTTAAAAGGCTTGCCATAGCGAATCATTCGTTGATCCCAAAATTGCAATTACTATATGAATACTATCAACTCCTCACTTGTCGACGATGTAGTAAGCCGGCGTTATGTTTTGTTTATCAAACCCTTCATAATTCTCGCGATTCGATATTGAGAACTATCCCTGCCCCTCATTATCAATTTTCATTTGCTAGATTATATTTCTTGCCTTCTGTCATCATACCAACTGCTACCCGCATTCATTGGTCTGCCTCCGGTCACTCGGCTATTTAACCGTCCCTGAAGAATATTCGCATATCTCTCGCTGACCGAGGCATAGATATGAATATACGTATGGCTCTAAAATCTCGATGGGATTGGAGCACCTTTCCTTATAGCTAATAGACAAGTAGCTGAACAATATCATTTACTGAATGATTTAGCTATTTATTCCGCAGAACTATTTGTAATATGACAAGCCCTTCTTTATATTCGGCAACATACAATTCATCAAGCTACGATATACACAAACACTCTTAGTGTGCTAAAATCGCTCTCCTCTCGTCACTTCTCCTTCAACTGGCATCGATATAATGTTAAACACCTCCTCTTTACTCTCCACCAATCAGGTGTATCCCTTGCATTGGTCTGGGTCTCCAGTCATATCGGTATATGTGGTAATGAACAAGCAGACTTTTTTTTCCAAACAAGCTACTGCTTAGCAACACCTCACTTCGAATATCCGTTCCTCCCACGGAATACTATCCCATTACCAACGATAGAGCTTTACGTACTTGGAGGGAAGATTGGAACATTTCTGCCTCGTATAAAGGTAAATTTTATTATATTCTACAGCCTTCAATTCCCTCTAAACCACGGTTTATGAAAGGCTCGTATACCGCCGTTACATCAGCAATAATATTCGTTTACGTTTCAACCATGCGCTAACATCCCAATACAAATTCAGATTTCGTCTTACCTACCTACCTACATGTATACCCGCTGCACGATAGGGGGATGCCAATCACGTATTATTTCAATGCCCTTCATATACTTGCGCTCGCCTACTTTTTTACGTCGTCTCACACGTTTGCAGTCTCCATTTCCAACCAGCGTCTCCTGTTTTCTACACAATCGCACTCGCACCGTAATTGCAGCAAATACAGTAGGGATAATACGCGACAGTCTGCAAGATTTCGAGGGACAGCGATTAGAGTTCTGTCTAGCGGAGTGACCTGGAGTTTCTGCTTCTGTCATAAGAGCACATGTACTTGTTTGTGAATTTTTTGGCGGTACTTATGCGTATGCACTAAGTTGACATAAGTAAATAGTAGCGTGTGTCATTCCTTTATACCCCCTCTCAATGCGAGTCGAAAGATATGAGCTGTGTTTGGCTGCAATAACTATGAAGTTCATAAGGATTCGCGGCCTTTCTTGTGTTTCCCCCGTGACAACAAAATGTAAGTAAATATTGTGTTTGCATGTATATTCTTCCAGTTACAAAAATATTTTTATTATACTTCCTAAACTTCTGAACTGCGTGACCCATATTTTAACTGGCTAAAAATATAAAAAGTTTATTTTATAGTATAGTGCACCAGTTAACCTTCAATATCGATGTGTTGCTGTAGGTATGATCTGTGGTTTTATATTTAATTCAGGAAAATGCATATGCATATGTGTGTGGCTGGTTTTATACCAAGTTACCCATTCGGAATGCCGTAATGCGTTGTCAAGCACTGAAGAAAATATGAGTGACTTAAGAAATGTACATATCTTTTTGAAAAAAATATGCTGAAGCAAATTTGGTTTACCCTACCATAATGTAATGACAAGTATTGCTTGTGGGGAAATATGAATGTTTTTGAGACTAAATTTATAGATTTTCTTTCTGTTAGTAGGCTTTAAGTTAAGGGGAAAATTGTCCAACTCGTAAATGTTAATTCATTGAATCATGTGTGTAAGGAATGTGCCAATATTTTTATTGACAAGGGCCTTAGTGTGATGATACAATGTTTTTGAATGAGTGAAAAGACAAATATAGCCGTGAAAGTTCAGGCAGGAATGCTAAAGCTAAAAACGTAATGCACATCTTGATTATATGTCTAATATCAGTCATTAAATAATAACCTGTTAAAAAGGAAGCAAGGCAAGGGAAATGGGAGAAAGTTACACGTTGTTCTACAGTGGAGCTGATAAGAGGGGAAGAAATGGAGTTGGAAATGTAATTGATGAGGAGTTGAAATAGTTGCAGTGTGTGAGGTAAAATGACTGAGTCACAAGTATGAACCTCAAGGCTAACTAACCTATCCCCATGGCACTGCAGTCCTGGGGGGCATTGGCCTGCCGCGTGACCGCTGCTCGGCCCGGGGAATAGTACCGTAACTACCGCAGAAACTTTCCCGGTATATCGTATAGATATCCGGTCAAACTATTGCGAAGGTAATAATTTACTAAATTAAAAACATGATACGCCTGTGAACGTCGATTTAAAAAGAAGTTAAAGAGATTACGCGGTAATTTCACTCGATAATTACGGTACTTAACAGTTTTTGAATTGTTGATTCCGTTTATTCTGATGAGATCAAAGAGTACGCGCTACATACACATGGTAGTTGTGTAACCAAATACAAAATCAGATGATTACCTTATTCCGATAATTTGTAGCCTAAGATCCCGGCATACTTTCCACTGTACTTTGCACCTTCGTTCATACATCGATTAAAAGTTAATAATTGAATTCCTATAGGGCCCATCGTAATAATATTGCAGCTAGCCCCGACGTAGTTTTGACAGAAATTATTGTAGACAACCTCTTATTTTTCGGCATTTAAGGACACTTATATTCTCCGTCCTGCATAGTAGGGAAAATAATAGCAAATTCCTATAACCACATTTCAGTTTAGAACTGTAGTGCAGATACGGTATATTTAGATAGTACAGTATCTTACCTGCTACATTCGTGTGTATCTTTGTGTGCGTATCTATTAGAGCATAGTACTAATAATAATCTGTCTATGCATTTTGCTTTGTTGGTAATCTTTGAGTACAGTAGTTCGTGCAAATTTCAAACTTGCAATTTCAATTTATGTTTGTGCTTAGTAGTGACATACGGTACCAGTACTGTAATTAGGATACGCCTGAACGGAGTTTAAAATTATTGTAGTGTACCGTACAGTACAGTAGTATACGAGTAATATCTTATTAAATGTTAGCATGCTTATTTTATTATTGTAAAATGTTGTAAAATTATTGTGAAATTATTCTAAAATACTTGTGTAGTATAGTAGAGGCATCTGTAGAAACTCTTACTAAAATTCTGCTGTTGTAATTAGGAGGGGCTTAACTGCAGTGTAGAATTGTGTAATTTTTGTGTATTCCTTTCGGTATTCACTAATTAACTGTAGTTTTTATGTGTTAGTGTGTTGTGGGATAAAAATAGAATACGTCTAGGTAGTATTATAGTTGTCGTGTGATCTTTGAGTACTATCCTAGACAATATTTATTTTCGTTAATTTTTTTCCACAAAGCATGTTATTTTACTTTTCCTTTTCTTTTCATTTTGTCCATAAAGAATGGCTAAAGTGTCCAAGTGTAGGAACTGTGGGTGTGGCGAGGCATTGAGGGGTATGAGGGAGGAGTTGGAGAATTTGAGGGAGATAATTGGGATTCTCACAGAAGACAAGAATGAAGGTAGGCCTCCCTCAAAAATTGTACAGGTTACAGCAGGTTTAAAATAGGGATGGGAAGGAAAGCGGGGAAACTGTAGAAGACAAGTGGTCTAATGTTCTATGGGGAAGGAGGTTGCAGGCTAGGAGCTCTATTCGAGATCAGAATTCAGGACAGGTGTCGGTGAGAAATCGGTACGAGCCACTCCAGGGAGAGCAACAGAGGGAAGAAGAGGAACAGGGAACTGTTGCTGAGATGTATGGATGTAGGAGGAAGGGAAAAGGTAGGAAAGAGAAATGTAGAGTAGAGAATAGGAAAAGACAGGTGGAACAGGGTCATGGGAGGGAGAAAAGGGAGGAGGAAGTAGCTTCTGTAGCTATCAGGAAAGATAGGGCTGACCAGGAGGGGAGGGGATCAAAGTAAGTGGGTAGTGTTGAGGCTCTGGTCATAGGGGATTCCATCGTTAGACACGTGGGGAAAGTGTTTGGAGGAAAGGGAACCGGGGTAGAGTGTTTTTCAGGAATGATGTTCAGGCAGATGCTGAGAAAAGTAGAAGAGAAGGAGGAGGGGAAAGAGAAGGTGGTAGTGTTTCACGTTGCTACCAACAACGTAAGGCAAGCTAATATAAGTACCAACATAGGGATCTGGTAAATGAAGCTCGGGTGTAGTTTAAGAGAGCGGAGAATGTTATCAGTGGAATACTGTGTAGGAGGGATACTGACTGGTGGGTGATTGGGGATTTAAGTGAAACTATGGAGTGGGTATGTGGGAAACTGGGAGTGAAATTTCTAGACTCTAATGGGTGGGTAGGAGATAGGGATCTGCGCTCATATGGCCTTCAATTAAACCGCAGTGGTACGTATAATTTAGGAAATTTGCTTAGAGGGGTAATAGGGAGGTACATTCAGGGAAACAGGGTTGTCTAGGGAGCGGTGATGAGGGTACAGAGATCTGGAAGTAAGTAGGGATGACATAAAAATTTTCGTGTTGAACTGTATAAGTATTGTAAAGAAAGGAATAGAATTAAGTAATTTAGTAGATATATATTTACCAGATATTGTAATAGGACTCGAATCATGGCTAAGAAATGATATACTGGATGCAGAAACTTTCTCACGGAACAGGAGTGTGTACCGTAAAGATAGGATAGGAATGATGGTAAGGGGAATATTCATTCCGGTGAAAGAAGAATTTGTAAGCGACGAAAAAGTTAAAGATGGGAAACATGAAATTCTAGGTATAAGGCTCATTTCTAAAGATAATAGGTAACTTGATATATTTGGAGTGTACAGACCGGGAAAGGGTAGCGCAGTCTCGGATTCAGAATTATTTGATAAGATAATCAGCTATGTGGGAAACGACATGGAAAGGAATGTGATAGTAGCGGCAGATCTTAATTTACCAATGTCACTTGGGAAGGAAATGAAAATGACAGAAAGCATGGCCAAAAAATGGCAAGTAAGCTAATATGGGAAGGACAGCTGATTCTGAAAGTGACAGAACCAACTAGAAGGAAAAATATGCTGGACGTGGTGCTGATAAAACCAGATGAGCTCTATTGAGAAACCAAAGTAATAGATGATATTAGTGATCATGAAGCTGTTTTTGCCTTAGTTAAAAATAAATGTGATAGAAAGGAAGCTTTTAAAAGTAGGACTATTAGGTAGTACCATATGGCTGATAAAGCAGGCATGAGGTAATTTTTAGAAAGTAACTGTGATCGGTGGGAAACGGTAAGTAAAAATGTAAACAGACTCTGGGATGGGTTAAAAGAAATTGTTGAGGAATGTGAAAACAGGTTTGTACCTCTGAAGGTGGTAAGGAATTATAAAGACCCACCTTATTACAGTAGAGAAATAAAGAGAGTAAGAAGGAGGTGCAGATTGGAAAGAAATAGAGTTAGAAATGGCTGTGGAAGTAAGGAAAAATTGGAGGAACTTCGTAGGAAATTGAATTTAGAAAAGAAGGCACCTAAGGATAACCTGATGGCAAGCATAACTGGCAGTCATACAAATTTTAGTGAAAAATGGAAGGGTATGTATAGGTACTTTAAGGCAGATACAGGTTCCAAGAAGGACATTCCAGGAATAATTAATGAACAAGGAAAGTGCGTATGTGAGGATCTTCAAAAGGCAGAAGTATTCAGTCAGCAGTATGTAAAGATTGTTGGTTACAAGGAAAATGTCCATATAGAGGAGGTGACTAATGAAAAAAAAGTATTAAAATTTACATATGATAACAATGATATTTACAACAAGATACCAAATTTGAAAACTAGAAAAGCGGCTGGAATTGATAAGATTTCTGGGGATATACTAAAGACAATGGGTTCGGATATAGTACCATATCTGAAGTACTTATTTGATTATTGTTTGGTTGAATGAGCTATACCAAACGAATGGAGATTTGCTATAGTAGCCCCTGTGTATAAAAGAAGATGTGATAGGCATAAAGCTGAAAATTACAGGCCAGTAAGTTTGACATGCGTTGCATGTAAGCATTGGGAAGACATTCTTTCAGATTACATTAGACATGTTTTCGAAATTAATAACTGGTTCGATAGAAGGGAATTCTGTTTTAGGAAAGGTTATTCCACATAAGCTCATCTTGTAGGATTCCAGCAAGATCTAGCAGATATTTTGGATTCTGGAGGTCAAATCGACTGTATCGCGATTGACCCGTTTAAAGCATTTGATAGGGTGGATCATGGGAGACTACTGGCAAAAATGAGTGCAATTGGACTAGACAAAAGAGTGACTGAATGGGTCGCTATAGTTCTAGAAAAGAGATCTCAGAGAATTAGAGTAGGCGAAGCTTTATCTGACCCCGTAATAATTAAGAGGGGAATTCCTCAAGGCAGTATTATTGGAACTTTATATTTCCTTATATATATAAATGATTTGAGTAAAGGAGTGGAATCAGAGGTGAAGCTTTTTGTGGACGATGTTTTTCTGTGTGTGTTGAGTCATCAGTCCATAGACTGGTTTGATGCAGCTTTCCACGCCACCCTATCCTGTGCTAACCTTTTCATTTCTACGTAACTATTGCATCCTACATCTGCTCTAATCTGTTTGTCATATTCACACCTTGGTCTACCCCTACCGTTCTTACCACCTACACTTCCATCAAAAACCAACTGAACAAGTCCTGGGTGTCTTAAGATGTGTCCTATCATTCTATCTCTTCTTCTGGTCAAATTTAGCTAAATCGATCTCCTCTCACCAATTCGATTCAGTATCTCTTCATTCGTGATTCGATCTATCCATCTCACCTTCAGCATTCTTCTGTAACACCACATTTCAAAAGCTTCTATTCTCTTTCTTTCTGAGCTAGTTACCGTCCATGTTTCACTTCCATACAATGCCACGCTCCACACGAAAGTCTTCAAAAACATCTTTCTAATTCCGATATCAATGTTTGAAGTGAGCAAATTTCTTTTCTTAAGAAAGCTCTTCCCTGCTTGTGCTAGTCTGCGTTTTATGTCCTCCTTACTTCTGCCATCGTTAGTTATGTTACTACCCAAGTAACAATATTCATCTACTTCCTGTAAGACTTCGTTTCCTAATCTAATATTTCCTACATCACCTGCCTTCGTTCGACTGCACTCCATTACTTTTGTTTTGGTCTTACTTATTTTCATCTTGTACTCCTTACCCAAGACTACATCCATACCATTCAGCAACTTCTCGAGATCTTCTGCAGTCTCAGATAGAATGACAATATCATCGGCAAATCTCAAGGTTTTGATTTCCTCTCCTTGGACTGTGATTCCCTTTCCAAATTTCTCTTTGATTTCCTTTACTGCCTGTTCTATGTAAACATTGAAAAGGAGAGGGGACAAACTGCAGCCTTGCCTCACTCCTTTCTGGATTGCTGCTTCTTTTTCAAAGCCCTCGATTCTTATCACTGCACACTGATTTTTATACATGCTGTAGATAATTCTTCGTTCTCGGTATCTGATCCCTATCATCTTCAGAATCATAAATATCTTGTTCCAATCAACATTATCGAATGCCTTTTCTAGATCTACGAATGCTATGTACGTGGGCTTGTCCTTCTTGATTCGATCCTCTAAGATCAAACGTAAAGTCAGGATTGCTTCACGTGTTCCTACATTTCTTCTGAAGCCAAATTGATCTTCTCCCAACTCAGCTTCAACTTGTTTCTCCATTCTTCTGTAAATAATACGTGTTAAAATTTTGCAGGCATGAGATACTAAACTAATGGTGCGGTAGTTTTCACACCTGTCAGCACCGGCTTTCTTGGGAATAGGTATAACAACATTCTACCGAAAATCGGATGGGACTTCTACTGTCTCATACATCCTGCACACTAAATGAAATAACCTTACCATGCTGGTTTCTCCTAAGGCAGTCAGTAATTCAGAGGGAATATCATCAATTCCAGGTGCCTTGTTCCTATTTAGGTCACTCACAGCTCTGTCAAACTCTGACCTCAAAATTGGGTCTCCCATTTCATCAGCATCAACAGCCTCTTCATGTTCCAGAACGAAATTATCTATATCGTTACCTTGATACAACTGTTGGATATGCTCCTGCCATCTTTCTGCTTTGTCTTCTTTCCATAGAAGTGGCTTTCCATCTGAGCTCTTAATATTCATGCACCTAGATTTCCTTTCTCCAAAGGTTTCCTTGATTTTCCTGTATGCAGCATCTACCTTTCCCAGGACCGTACAGCCTTCGACATCCTTGCACTTCTCCTTCAGCCATTCTTCTTTAGCTACCTTGCACTTTCTATCCACTTCATTCTTTAATCGCCTGTATTCTTTTCAGCCCTCTTCATTTCTAGAATTCTTGTATTTTCGTCGTTCATCAATCAGGTCTAGTATCTCCTGAGTTATCCACTGATTCTTAGTTGATCTTTCCTTCCTTCCTAACATTTCTTCAGCAGCCCTACTGACTTCACTTTTCATGACTCTCCACTCTTCCTCTATAGTGTTCCCTTCAGCCTTTTCATTTAGTCCTTGTGCAACATGTTCCTTGAAACATCCCTCACACTCTTTCCTTTCAACTTGTCTAGATCCCATCTTTTTGCATTCTTTCCTTTCTTCAATTTCTTCAACTTCAGATGGCATTTCATGACCAACAAGTTGTGGTCAGAGTCCACGTCTGCTCCTGGGAAAGTTTTGCAATCCAACATCTGGTTTCTGAATCTCTGCCTAATCATAATGAAGTCTATTTGATACCTTCCAGTGTCTCAAGGTCTCGTCCTCGTTTGTGGTGTTTGAACCAAGTATTGGCAAGGACTAAATTATGATCAGTGCAGAATTCAACCAGTCGACTTCCTCTTTCGTTCCTTTGTCCCAATCCAAATTCTCCTTCTGTACTACGTTCTCTTCCTTGGCCTACCACTGCATTCCAGTCTCCCATCACAATTAGATTCTCGTCACCTTTTCTGTATAGAAATAAATAAGTTACAAGATTGCGAGCAACTGCAAAATGACCTCGATAATGTTGTGATATGGACAGTAGGCAATGAATGCTATGATGATGAACGGGGTTAAAAATCAGGTTGTGAGTTACACAAATAGCAAAAGTCCTCTGAGTTTTAATTACTGCGTTGATGAGTTGAACGTTCCTTTTGGGGGTCATTGTACGTATCTGGGTATTAATATAAGGAATGATCTTCATTGGGACAATCACATAGATGGGACTGTAAATAAAGGATACAGATCTCTGCACATGGTTATGAGGGTGTTTAGGGAATGTAGCAAGGATGTAAAGGAGAGGGCTTATAAGTCGCTGGTAAGACCCCAACTAGAGTATGGTTCCAGGATTACTTGATTCAAGAACTGTAAAAAATCCAAAGAAAAGCACCTCGATTTGTTCTGGGTGATTTCCGACAAAAGAGTAGCGTTACAAGAATGTTGCAAAGTTTGGGCTGGGAAGATATGGGAGAAAGGAGACGAGCTGTTCGACTGAGTGGTAAGTTCCAAGCTGTCAGCGGAGAAATGGCGTGGAATGACATTAGTAGACTGATAAGCTTGAGTGGCAGCTTAGTGTTCTGTTCTCAGTCCAAGATCATATGCTCCTACTTCCACTGGTGTTTTTTGTCTTTCACTATTCCCTCCTTTGCTGAAGATGAGCTGTGTTCGTTTGAATATGAGATTAGATACGTGTGGAGCGAAGATTTCTTTGTGTCCCCCTACTTCAAGATTAGTGACTGGGTAAAATAAAGGAGAAGAAGATTAGCCTAGTAGAAGATGGAGAAGAAGAAGACTTATGACTTCTATCCATGTATGCGCACTTTTTAGTGATAGATTTTTGTACTGGTTTGAGGAGTAATACTGCCAACTGAATGAAAATGAAATCTGAATTGTATCGATAATAGAATCGATCGATATGAATTTTTCTAAACCTTTATTATCTTACGCCAACAACTGTGTCACACACACAATATATAATACTATATAATATTTCTCTATGCGAAACGTGTTCCTAGCATGAAATCTATAGTTTAGCTACGCTGTGTAAACAACCACAGTACGAGTAGGTAATGTGTACGCCAGATGTCGCATAGTGATCATCAGCGTTCCTTACTTTGTGTTTCAAAGCTTGCCTATACGAATCTCGAAGATAACCGAAGTCGACCTGTTCAAGCACTAGCGTGTAAATCTATCACTAAATAGTGCGCATATAATACACCAGTTAGCTGGAGATAAGTTAATTATACTGGGTATGTATGTATACAGTCGAAGAACAACGCACAGGTTGTAAAGTTTTTAGGAACCATATTCCCTATTTCAGGTTTACTTTCGAAGTGGTTGGCTTGTTGTTATTTGATGTTCTTGTTAGTTTGTTATGTATTGTACATCTCAGACATCTTGCGGCAGCTTGTGCGGGTTTGTTCTGTAGAGTGTGCTGTTTCTGTTAAGATTTTCTTCGTCAGGTCATTGCAGAACGTTTTACACTGTGTCCAAGTCTTTGAACGTACCGGTACTGCTAATAAAGTTGGCCTTTCATTCATTCATTCATTCATTCATTCATTCATTCATTCATTCATTTCTGTTAATTCCAACGAGCCTGCAGGCTCATACATAGGAATTGTACAGGACATTACATACTGGCGGGCACTTACATATCAAAATATAGTTTGTGTATATAAGCACATAAAATATATAAAATATGTACCTCATCAATATGAGGATTACAGAGAATTGTTTCTGACCGTATTTAAATTTGCATAACATAATAATTGCAGGGGTGCCGTACAGGAATAGGTTGCAGAGTATTTACATTTACATGACATAAAAGTTGCAGAGGTACAGGAATAGATTACAGAGTATTTATATTTACACAACATGAAAGTTGCAGAGGTACAAGAATTTATTACAGAGTATTTTCATTTACATAAGAGTTGCAGAAGTACAATAATAGATTTCAGAGAATTTACAATTACATAACATAAGAGTTGCAGAGATACAAGAATTGATTACAGAGTATTTACAAAACATATACATACCACAAGAGTTGCAGGGGTACAAAAATAGATCCGGACAGTTTGCAAGATTGTTTGGGAGAATGACTTACATGACAACCGATATTTTGATTTAAACTGCACTGAACCCTTCCCAAACATAATGCTTGACTTTTTGTTTGAATTTTGCCAAAGTTGTTGTTTTTACCTCCACAGGGATGTTGTTAAATAACTGGATCGCAGAGTACTTCAAGCTGTTTATACCATATTTATAAGATCGAACACTGTATAAGGCAAAGTCATTTGCATGCCTAGTACTATATGGATGGTTGTCAGAATTCAGAGCATATGTAGTGTCATGGTGTATAGATTTATGTTTTATTTTATACATGAGTACAGCTGTATTGAATTCTGTACTCATGCTTAGGGGTGGTATTTTAGCACTTAGATATAGATATTTTATTGGCATTAAGTAGGGAACATTAAGTATATTTCTAACAGCTCTATTTTGTACTACCATTAGCTCAGTCAAGTCAGACTTCTTACAGCGCATCCAGATTACATTCAAATATTGTAGGTGACTATGAACTAAAGAGTAGTAGATCTGTTTTAGATGATGATGTGGGATAAGATAACTAAGTTTCTTTAAAATTCCTGCAACAGGTGTGATCTTTTTAGTAATGTATTCAACATGGTCTGTCCAGTTCAAGTTCCTATCAGTTACCAACCCAAGATATTTGACAGTACTAACTTGTTTTATTTCAGTATTCTGCATATATATTTTACTGTGTGGGATTTCATTCTGACCTTGTTTTATCATTATCATATAATTAGTCTTTTGCACATTAATTGTTAATTTGTTTGCTTGAAACCAAATGCACCGATTATTGAGGTCTTCCTGCATATCCTTAACAACTGAGTCTATATTGCAACCAGTATAGAACATGTTTGTGTCGTCGGCATATAGTGTGATACGTCCTTTCAAACGGCAAGTTGCAATGTTGTTGATGTAGATTAGAAAGAGTGTCGGCCCTAATACCGACCCCTGTGGAACACCATGGGTTACCCTGATTTCTGAGCTCCTACAGTTATTCAGCACTACATACTGTTTTCTGTCAGAAAGATAATTATCAAACCACTTCAAAGCAACACCACGAACTCCTGCTCTCTCTAATTTAGCTAACAGTCTTTCAAGGTCCACTGTATCAAAGGCCTTCTTTAGATCTATAAACAACCCACCAGCAAAATTATTAAAATCTATTGACTCTTCCAGCAGATTTATGAGAGCTACGGTTGCTATTTCAGTGTTAGAGTTCTCACGAAAACCATATTGTGCACTGTAAAAGAAATTATTTTTGTTTAAAAAGTGAGAAGTCTCTTTTTAACAATAGTTTCTAATATTTTGGATATCATGGAGAGAATACAGATAGGCCTATAGTTACTAGTATTCCTCCCATCCCCACCCTTGAAGACTGAAACTACTGTAGCTACTTTTAGCTCACTAGGTAATGTACCAGACGCCAAGGATTCGTTAATGATCTCCGTTAGCATCCCGCTTAAAGAATCCTGGAATTCTTTTAGAAAGTTGGCAGTTATACCATCCTGCCCACAGCTACTTTTGTTTTTTAGATTTGATATTATAGATCTTACTTCTCTTTTATCTGTTGGATATATGTAAAATGAGTTGAAGTAACTAGGAACCCCAAGTGTATCAGTGCTCTGGGGAGGGATTGCGGAAGCCAGGGTTTTAGCAATATTTGAAAAATATAAATTTTATGATTCACATATTTCCTGACTGTCTGTAATCATCTTGTTATCTATTTCTAGAGATGTACAATTATCGCCTTTTGTTGTTTTTCTGTTATATAAGGTTTTGTTGATTATTTTCCACATTTTCTTTGAGTTCTTGTTATGAATTCTAAATTTTTCAGAGTAATATTTGTTTTTTAAGCTCCTTTTTAAATTTGTTACATTGTTCATACACTTGCGATATTCCTGGCTGCGAGTGATGTTATTCTTTAGGGTGGGATTTTTAAGTTTCGCATGTGAAATGTCACGTCGCTTAATAAGGCTGAGAAGTTCAGAAGACATCCATGGCGAGCTACTGGTTCTCTGTGTTCGATGACTTTGTGCTTTCTGTCTTTGTGTACTTAGCGGTAGTTCGTCAATAAAGGAATTATATATTATGTCAATCCTACTAGTAGGGTTGTTCACGACTTTTCTGTTATGTTCAGTGATATTACTACTTTCAGGTCTATCATCTTTTCGATCTACGTTAGTTGCTTTCGGCCTTTTCAGTTCAAACGATTGTGATGGAGAATTAGAATTTGGCAAAAGAATATCAAATATTAATATATTATGGTCACTTATATAGCTACCAACATTTGATAAATAATAATATATTTCAGAATTATTTATAGACACATGATCTATTAAAGTGCTTGTGGTATCACATACTCGTGTTGGATATTACATTACTGCATTGCTTGAAATCATAGCAAGAAAGCAGGTTCATGTATTTTCTTTTTAGTTGGTCACTAGTTAAGATATCACTATTCGTGTCACCCAAAAATAGGCATAAATTCTTAGTTGTTTTACTTAGAAACTTTTCAAGGAATGTTAGAAATGGTGTGGCATTTTTCCTATTTGGGTTATATGCTGCAATTAAATCAACACTTTTATATTTACTATTACTAAATTTATCTCTATAAATTTCAACCCATATCAAGCTATGATAAAGTTCAAAATTCATTTTCACATTTACTTTCCAACAGTGCAAAATGTAAATACCTAAGCCACCTCCAGTTTTGCTCTGTCTGTGTGAAAAGACGCTTCTATAATTTGGCATATTATAGTATTTTGACTCCTCACTTTTTACCCAGGTTTCTGTCACAACCAATATATCTACCTGACCTATAATGTGCAACAGAATTTCTATTTCCTCAAGTTTGTTTCGGATACTCCTGCTGTTTAGGTACAAGCACCTGACCGCACAGTAAGGTTTTGACGTACCAGTAGAGCTGTTTACGTCCAGGTGTGAAGCAACTGTATATGAACTGATGTTCTGTAAAACAAAATTATTTATGGAACCGTATTGAATTTCATAACAGCCTAATGGAAAAATGGAATATTTGTTGTAACACTTATGTACTGCCATTAACGTGTGTTGGTATGATATTTTGGCTGTGCCGT
Organism: Anabrus simplex; assembly: GCF_040414725.1. Taxonomy (NCBI): domain Eukaryota; kingdom Metazoa; phylum Arthropoda; class Insecta; order Orthoptera; family Tettigoniidae; genus Anabrus; species Anabrus simplex. The sequence continues at coordinate 33,296,410 of NC_090277.1, read as the reverse complement.
TACACTTGTGTCTTCGCTCTGCAACTTTCTAATATCATCAATGGTCCTAATTCACACTGATCGATGGTTTTCAGTCCTTCTTACATAGATTTTGCAGTCCTTGGTCCAAATATATTTATATCCATATTGCCGTAGATCCCTGGCCATCTTGTGGAGATATTTATTCCCCGATGTCGGATGTTCATTGATATATACAGCTCGGTTAGCTGCTTGGATACCTAAATCTTTTGAGCTTAATGTTGATTTATTCTTCCTTACTGCAATTGCCATTTACTAATTCCAACAAACCATTATTAACAGTCAGTTCTGAGAAGCATTCTGATTCGCTTATGCTCATTAAGATAATTTTGATGGAGTTTGGACTGTTTATTGTAACAAAGCAGTTTATAGCCAGTTTGGATTGTTTTTTTTTTTTAATGAAGGAGCTCATAACCAGTTCGGAACTGTTTATTGTAACAAAGTAGTCCATAGCCAGTTTGGATTGGTTTGTTTTAATGAAGGAGCTGATAATGAGTTCGTAACTGTTTGTTGTAAGGAAGGAGTTCGTAGCCAGTTCAGAACTATTTGTTTTAACGAAGGAGTTCATAACGAGTTTCAAACTGTTTGTTGTAACAAAGTAGTTGATAGTCAGTTTGGAACTGTTTGTTTCAACAAAGGAGCTTTTAAGCACTTTGGAACTTTTGTAACAAAGGAGTTAATAGCCAGTTCAGAACTGTTTGTTGTAACAAACATATAGGGCCTACCATGAGTATGTATTGTAACATAATCACTAAAAATTGTGAATGTTTGGATAAAGTTGCCAATGGGTACCTGGCTATCCTCTGTCAAATAATTATTTCATCAATAAGAAATCTGGCTAAACTGCTACTGAATTCAACATAGTGCATGGTAGCTCTTAAATGGGCTGCAAGCCCAGGTGAGGACTGTGCATTGAGAGAACTATGCCTATATCTGTGTAAGAAACTGGCTTATTAAAATACATAAGGTGCAGGGATTAGAAACAATTGCTATTAACATCCAGGATGATTTACTATCAAAATGTTTGTGGATTTACAACAAAACTGAATGAACTATATCAGAACATTCCTAATAGTGACTTTCAAATTTATATTTTAACTGTATCACCACTGGGCTCTAGTGTAAAGACAGTACAGAATGTATATAGCCGAAAGACTTAGTGAAGGGACAGAGTGGAGAGGTTGAGTCTTTATAGTGGTTAAATGCAGATCATTTGCCATGCAAATTGAGCTAGAAAATTAATAGTTTTAAAGTTTTCATTGCAGATTTTTAAAATTACAAATGGCTTTATGTTGCACAAACACAGATAGGACTTATGGTAATGGTGATATAGAAAGGGATGGTAGTGGGAAGGAAGTGGCCGTGGCGGCCGTAAAGACCGTTTTTGTGTGTTCCCATTTTCACACCACGCAAATGATGGGACTGTTCCTTACTCAAGGCCACGATCACTTCCCTCCCACTCCTAGCCATAACACCATAAGTCTTCTCTGTGTCAGTATGATGTAAAACAAATTATTTAAAAAAAGGTGAGTTGGGTGTAGAGGACAAAATTCAATTAATAGATTAACAGCATAGCACAGGATAGGGTTGTGTGGGGCGATACATGAAACCATTCATTGGACTCCCTTTGTAGTGGGCGATATGGAAGTTGCATACTTACAGGCTTTTCACAAGGTGTGTGCATATTAATCCCAATCTGTGAATGTGTGATGTTCTTTCAGTGAAGATGTTTACCCCTGAGGTTCAATTTCCAGGTAAAACTGGAGGTCCTATAGCTATGAGCACAATATCAATACTCACCGAGAACTGCAGGCTTGACTAAAAACAACAAAACTGTGTTTTTGGCTCATGTTTCAGTGCAAGGTCTGTGGAAGTAATCTACACCCCAAAACCGTGTAAACCTATTTAAAATGGACTTAGAAGTAAAGACCGAAGAGGAACCAAGCTGCTTTGAAGAAATATCAAATTCTTCGTGCGTAAGTATCATTCCAGATAACTTTGTAGTGATTACACTTAAAGTCTTAACAGTTGTCTGAGATTGACTGGTTACATAACTGTACTTTTATCAGTTGTTCAGGTGATATATGGGTATCTTGCTGTCTCTTTTTAAGGCACACGTACATATATACTCAGGGCATTGGACTGTCCGATGATTCCTCCTACATTGCTGGTATAGGGGTGTCATGAATTAACTATGGGTCAAGCAAACTACTAAATAATGTAACCCCAAGACCGAATAAGATTAAATTATGCTAACTTTATTAATCAAAGCAAATAAAAATAAAGTTAAATTTAAATAAAATTGCAAATCGAATGAAAATTAAATTGAAGTTAAATAAAAGTGAAATTAAATAAAGTAGCAAAAAATTCTAACATAATAACATGAAATTAACAGAGCTGAGATGAAAAAAAAATCACAAGTAGAAAATCAAGATTAACAGTTCACAAACAACATCCTCTGACTTAATTCCAAAAGAGGTTTTGTAACTACACTAAATTGACGATTCAAAACTAACTAAAATTACATAATGCTGTTAAGACTGAAACTTTAAATTTTATTTTTCACAGCATTATTAATTTATGATTCCAAACAGTCAAATATTAGACTCATACGATATAAAACATGTAACACTTAATAGAGGAACAACTAACTACTGAATGACATTGGATAACATACTCCAATATACACGAAGTTTAATCCACAAAAATTGCTTAATTCCTTATAATAGTAACAAACTACTATGTTTCTTTCCTCATGGGATATTTCAAGCTTTGCAAGAATGACAACAAACATGGTTCCTATTTTTTTGCTGCCAAACAAATGGCATAGATGAACAAAGATAACCTTGGACGAACATATTTTCTACCAACTATGAGCCTAACAATTCATCAAACGATGAAGGGATCTAATTGTTGCTTTGTACAGTTTGTAAATCGTTAGATAATTTTAGATGTATTCATGTAAGAAATTTTGTTTTTATTGAAGTTGCTAATTTTTGTACATATCACCTAAAGTAAGGCCCCCCTTTTTATTTGTAATAAATAGGAAGATTCTTAGTATAAGGTCATATTTGTATACATTGGTTCTAAATGTTTAACTCGGATAAGACCTGGGTCTTGACCTTAAGATTGACAATAGGCTGAAGATGCCCAAAAACAGGACTAAACACTTAGTGTATACAAATCACTTAGAATTTAATCACCATAAACGGTGAATTGTATTGAATAGATGGCTACAATAAATTTTATTCTAGTAGAATCATACTTATCAGACATATATGTTAGATCTTGAAATTTATCCGCATATAACAAAATTTTACATGGAAAATCCATACATTCAATAATAATAATAATAATTATTATTATTATTATTGGATCAAGCTCATAACAAGCAGACTTCGATCGCCAATCTGACTGCTTGAATATCTTGATTTAACATATGCTTATTACAACAGATACGTCACATAACTCTCATTATTATTAGTTTGCCCAGTATGTAATATTTGCAGTTATACAACATAGTAACAATATCGGACAATGCAATAATCTGTAGTCTTAATTTATCAACATAATAAATTGAGCATCCCTTTACCTCATCTGCTGGATGCTACTGCATTCTGCTGGACCTCATCATCCTGTGTTTAGCACATATTGAATTTCATAATTTTTATACTATTTGCATACTATAGCACTTGTTAATTAAGCATATTTGAATTATTTGTAGACACACATATTTTTTTTCTTGATGCCTTATAATGTAACTTACAGACTAACACAATTTTACAATGATTAATTTTGGATGAGCTTTTGTACTGTGAAAATGACCTAATTTCCCTACCAGCTTATCTCTTCTGGCGTGTGGAACTGATAACGTTGCTATTATGGTGCGTACTTTCTCTTTTCATTGTTTGTAAATAAGAGAAAGTGCCCATCCATTGACCTTGCTTGGGCGAGCAGGGGATGTTTGTCCTTGCACAACAGATTCCCAGAATTTGCTACCTGCTAGCATCACTCCTTCTCCTGTCTGACCAGTTCTTGTTGTGCCTGTTCTCAATAACGTTTATTTTTAATGTCCATTCTTTTGGCTCCCTTGTTGAGAATTGTTTGTGTATAATTGCTGTTGAAAATAAATCATTACCGCTTTGCAAATGGTAGTAAAGGTATGACTGTACATGACTGAAATATGTTTATTAATTTGAGCACAGCAGAGTTCATTAAATGATGTAACTATCCATGCATATGCTTTACAAATCACGATAAAGCAAAATTTTCCTGAACTAACGATGGACTGTTCATTCACACAAGCTGGTCAAATTACATGTCAGTTCCTCAAATATAAGACCGAACGTTACCTGTCGCATAATGATGGGTGCATAGTCCCTTTTGATCATGACATAGTTCCTGTGATTGTTTGTGTTAGTGTAACACTTACCTCGATCAACAACGACACTCGGATGATAATTGAAGACTGTGTATCATGACCGTGCTTCAGAGTATAACACCTGAGCAAGTCAACACTGAGTAACAATTGATTACCGAGCTCAATAGCTGCAGTCGCTTAAGTGCGGCCAGTATCCAGTATTCAGGAGATAGTAAATTCGAACCCCACTGTCGGCAGCCCGGAAGATGGTTTTCCATGGTTTCCCAGTTTCACACCAGGCAAATGCTGGGGCTGTACCTTAATTAAAGCCATGGCCGCTTCCTTCCCACTCCTAGCCCTTCCCTGACCCACCGTCGCCATAAGACCTATCTGTGTCGGTGCGACATAAAGCAAATAGCAAAAAAACAAAAAATACAATTGATTGCTGACAACTGACTGACTGAAGACTGAATGACCAACTGAAAGAAGGCTGTTTGACATTTTCTTTTGTATCTTCTTACATCACACCCCCGTATGATCCTGAGAAGTGATGGCGGAAGGATTTGTATAATACTTCATCGAATTAATTTGATGTCCATCACCTAATCTAATATTGACTTGTATTCATCGATTCCATAAATTTGTGCGGTTCTAAATTTTCTAATAATTATGGAAATCGATCGTAGAGTTTTGCATAAATTCAGAATCGTCATTTGTGTTAACTGAATTGGTGGATGCACTATGTTTGTCGCCTTGTGCATTCCCAGTTTTGGATGAGTTCACTCCACTTATGGCATAGATGCTTGTATTTAATTAGAAAATAATTAATTATGAAAATTACCAGAAAATTTCACATTAATTTGTTAGAGATGTGAGCACAGTTCTTTTCCTTTTAGACAGTTCAGAATCTTGAAATTGACAGATTAATCTCAGTTAGGCAGTTCTCCCGTGCAATTTTCTGATTGGCTGTATTTTGCTTCGCGTACTGAAGATGTCTTCCAACTAGGATCGTACCAAGTTCGGTGAGGGGTATCAGGTGTAGGTGTGTCCTCCTTCAAAGAATGTTTCTCTGTCTTACAGCAAGGTGTGGCTCTTCTTTGTTTCCTAAATGTTGCTTCCCATGAGAAAGTTGCAACAGAAACATTGCGGGCAGCGTATTAAGTTATATTGAAAGTGGTTTATGGCCGGTTGGGCTTTCCACTACGTACTTAAAGACAAGCACAGAGGATTTGATCTGTTTCCAAGACTCTATTTGTTACTGAAACTAGAGACTACCTTCCGTAGATTTTCAATGCGTATTTCATATGTGAAATTGATAATTGTTTTAAAATTATTCCTTGGGGGGGTAATCTCATATTGGGTGCAATATATGAATATTTGTATACTAATATGAAATTGACAAAAACAAAATTTCATGATTATATAAATGCAGAATTTACAAGTATGCATCTTTTTTTTTTTACACAGCATGTCTGAAAACTGAATTCATTGGTTAGGTTTTAAAGAAGATGTTTGTTTCTCTTCATCTCTCTTTGCTTTGTTCCTGCATTCAACATAGTCCCTTGTACTCTTCTGAGTATCTGGCATTTAATTCTGTAGCTCTTCTCAGGAAAAATGGCAGTCTGAGTAGCTCAGGTTGTGGAGGGCTTGCCTTCTGGTTCCAAGTTGGCATATTAAATCCTTTATTACCCTGATGGTATTAAAGGTGCTCAAATACATCAGCCTCTCAGGGGAACAACTCTGTCATCTTAGTGTTTCAAAATCCATGAAGCTAGTTTTCATGACATAGAATCATTAATAATAACAGTTTGACAGTGAATTTTTTTCCAGAAACCATGATCTGCTATATTGTAAATGTAATATTGCTAAAAGTTTAATATTGTGTTCATGTCATATTGTCATTAGATGGAAAACGTCACTTGGGTCCTTTTCTTTAATATTTAATTTAGCAGATGAAAAGGATACCATGTGTTGGTATACAATGGGTATTTACAGAGTTGTGCATTTCAGTGCAGTCATATTAATCTTGAATCTTACAGAGTACTGATAAAGTGATGCTTTAAATGCTGAGAGTTTTGATGTGATGTTTGCTCTTGAGATAGGTGAAGAGACTATGGTGCAGTAGGATATCCCCTTGTAAAGACAGTACATTGTTTAATGCTGTGGTAAGCCATTTATTTTGCTTTCTTTGGACTGTCATGCAGTGGTGAAGAGATTTTGTTCATTCTGTGGAGGGGAGAGCTAAAGCTGCCTTCTTTTATAAAAAAATGCATGTGGACATAATTAGGCACAAAATATACAGAATGTCTATTTATTTATTTATTGATTCTTTATTTGTGGCAAAGTTAGGGCCCCATGCCCTGTCTTACACTTAACTACATTATGCAGTTTGATAATGAATACAGACTTAATATTCAAACTTAACATACCCCATATAATATAGTAATATAACTTAATATAGACTAAAACTAACAGATCTAACTCCTAAATCTAAAATGAACAAATTTAATTCAGTATTAACTACTCTACATGAAATTCATATAATATAACAGTAATTTATGTGAACTTTTGGGAACTATTTACTCAAGGCATTCACTCACGCATTCACACACAATTACATAACATAGCCTACATATTCAAGAGGAAATCTTTAGACTGTTTTTTGAAGGTAATTAATGAGGAACAATTTCTAATTTCAGGGGGTAAAGCATTCCATATTCTAACGTCTGACACAAGTAACTCCAGTAACTTCCGTTTTCTATCTTACTTTCATGACCGTGACATGCGTTCTGGGTCAACAATTGCAATACCTCCACATCATAAATTTGTGAAGGACAGGCATTCTTCTGTTTGTCCCAGGTTGTTCATGTAATCTCATACACATCCATGCGCAAAAAGTAGTAGTCCAATTACCAGTCACTGTAGAGAACATACTGGTTCAGTTATATTGCTATCTTGGTAAGAGTTCCAAAAGGCAAAACATGTTGAAAATATATCAGGCTGTCTGTGGCACAGAGGGTCACAAAATGTTGAGTATGTATGTACCCATTGGCTCTCACCTCCTCAGTCTATTAGTAGCATTCTTGAGCTTTGACACTCAGGTTTTGTAGTGAGTGCCACCATAAAAATGATAGCACCAAGCAGTTTGAAACTGTAAAATCTTTCGTACAAGACCCACACACAAAACTGTTTTGCTACTTTCTTCAGAATACACTTCCTGTCTGTAACTCAGTGAATTTATTTCTGCAACAAAATGCTCCAGCCATACACCTTTTTAGCAGGAAACTTGCTGATCATTTAACTGACCTATTTGTCAGATTTGTTCAGCCATTTTCTGTTCATTCAGAATCTGCCTCCCTTTTGAGTGTTCAATTCATGAGGAAGAAATACCAGGAAGCCAATGAGGACTTGGTAATTGGAGCAAAAGCCAGGACAAGCTTGAAAAATAATGACTGTGATGAAGAGATGCTTCATAATTCTGTACGAGAGCTTTATCTGGCAGCTTGCAGTTACATTATCAGGTAATTTGCCCATAATGATGTATTCCTTCATCTCTTGAATATTTTGTTTGAAGATTCCTAAGTTTGGTCAAGGAAAATTAACATGATAATCTCGAAGAGAAATTTGCAGCTTAGCAGTGTGATATATTCCCTGAATATATTGTACATTGACCCAACCTTGGTATGAACTGGGGCAACATTGCAAAACTTAAAAATGAAAGTGGACAAATTAAGTGTAAATCCTTAAGTAAAGTTGTATTTGCAGTACTGAGTGTACCTCACAGTAACTCTCCCACAGAAAGAGTTTTCAGTGTTCTTAGGAAAAATCAGACAGAATTCAGGCCTACATAAGCACATCTACACTGGAATCACTTTCAGTTTCTGAAGACAAATATATAATCTCAGGGGGAAGTATATTTCAAGGAAACCCACAAAGCAGCTGCTGGGTGCAAAACAAGCTACACAGTTTTTTGCAGAACAGGCAATGAGAACATTTTATTGTGTAATATGACATACTTTAGAACAGATTGCTGTAGGAAAGGGCAAAGGAGTGCTTTGAATTTGACTCGTAAATGTTTTTCTTGGGGGGGGGGGGGGGGGTGATGTGTGCAAGTTAAAGATGGGATTACTGATGATCCACTTCAAAGGTTTGCACCTCTGCAAGAGCAAGTACTGTAGATGCATTCTTTGTCCATTTGAGATGACAGTTAAAGCTGCTTGGGAGTCTACAGGGACAGTGGGAGCAGTCACTTGATGGTTTGTCTTGAATCTAATCTCTAGCAATTAAAATGTGGAGGAATAAGGATTGGGAAGGAACAAAGAATTGTCAAATCAACTCGTACAGAGAGAGACAGAGGAACACATGATAGGAGGGAGTATCGATCCCATTTCTTCTAAATCCATCTCTTCTCAGTCCCTGACGAGTTCTCCTTTCCAGCTTCAGCAAGAAGGAGGGCATTAACACTCATTCAGGGGCCATCTTGACAGAATTTGTCTTAAAGTAGGAAGCAAAATAAATAGGGAAGAAATATAAGGTAAGGATAAAATACAGGTGGTAAAATGTTTAGGAACACGGGACAACCACGAAAGGTGAGAGGAACATAGAAGTGTCACAAGAAAATTAACACATAATAGAATGAACATAATCACAGTTCAGTGCAGAAAGAGGAAGGCATGGAAAAAGAAGAGGATGAACATGAAAACACAAGAAGATGGCTACGCACTCCTCATCTTCACACACTGCCACAGGCTTTCTCCCCACCAATCCCAATTCTACATCCCTCTCTTTTCAGCCTCCAACAAGCTAGTTTGTGCTTCGCAACTTCATCAGGAAGGCGGGCATCAGCATTTCACATTTCGTCACTCTTGATGCGGGAAATGTTGGATTAGAAGAAAAGCTGATAAATACAGGAAAAGGGAAGAAACATAACATAAAGATAAAATATAGTTGGTTAAAAATAAGGAATTCAAGGAAGCATTCGAGAAGTAAGCACTTGTTGAACAGGGTCATCCAGAAGTTGCGTATTTATTTCATTATGTTGTCATCATGCCTTTGCAGGTGGGATGTAGTTTTTACAGTGCACTATGTCTTCTGGTATGGGCTAGAATAAATTTGTTACTTTTATTGACCTGTCTCAGTCTTGTCCTTGGCTTTGACAATATGAAAGTGACTGAGGTATGAGCGATGCTAAGGATATCATTCCTTATACAGCCAGTCCCTGTTACGAATGGTGTGAAGATATTGCTCATAGGGTCAGTTGGTGCATATATTTCAGTGGGCTTAGCAGACTGATACGTAATAGCAACTTCTGGCTCAGTGAGGAAAGTAACGGGAAACTACCTCACTCCTCATTTCCCTAGTATGCCTCTTCATTGACACCTTAGCTATTTATGACAGCTGTTGGTGGAGGTGTAGAGGATCAAACCAGCCTTCGGGCTGAATACCCAACATACATATGTTGTCATCCATACCTCCTGGTGTGGACTTGTATAGTGCCTTTAATACAACCTCTACCTCATATTTCGCAAAAGTATTTCCGCCTGTGTAGCTCAAGTTCTGTTACTTTTTTGTGATCTATTGTTCATGCTGGCGAAGTCCAGCGGTATTTGATGGTGTCAGCCTCATGTCAGTAGATTTGCCACATCTTTTAATTTTTTAATTTTGATGCATTGACCTGTTTTCTCAATACATCTATCTCTGGCGACCATCTATGAGCAAGACATTTTCTTGGTAGTAAGGGGAGAAAACAGCCATAGTTAATTTTTTCAATTTCAGGTTAAGATGATGTCACTGATTTATCATGTTCTTCCTTCATTTATTAGTTCCACACAGTGTCATCCCTTATGCTGAAGTATTATTTTTCAGCACCCAAGCACCATGGGCTGTGTTATTTCTTACTGCTTCTGTGTGTGAATTGCATATTTAGAGGCAGTGTAAGGCAGAACAAGTAAAACAGAGCCCATCAAAACATAAGAAATTCATCACCTCATGATGAACATAAAAAACAAGAAAACACACAAGTACAGTGAACACGATATAACAGACCTACCTTTTGAAGGTATCCCGACTCCAAAGATACACAACTGAAGTAATGATGAAGACAGGCTCATTCCCTGGGGAAGAATGAAGTGGGTGTGAATGAGAACGCAAAATGAATTTTAATATATTCTGTACCCTTACCTGAATGCAAGATATGAGAACACCCATTACCATTAACAGTGGATTTTATAAATAATAACTTGAATAGTGCATTTCAAATGGTGAAACGTGGTATGATTCATTATTTAATAAGTAGGATGAAAGTAATGAATTTCCTTTCAATTAAAATAATGATTAGGGATTTCTTAATAAAACATAGTTTAAGACAGTTGAATTTAAACATAATTCACAACTCATGGTTAGAATCCAATGAATATTAAAATGTAGAATCCTTAATAAGGTCCCTACTCATTGAAAACAAAAATAAGGTTATTTAGAAGAAAAATATATGTAATTGAATATTATCACCAAGAGAAGCTCACAAAATCTGAATCCTGAAGAAAGTTCCCACATATCCCACAATTAAGGAAATAAATTGATGTCCACCATCACACACACATCAATCCCAATTAACAATCTATATCTAATAAACAAAAGGCAATGCACACACATAAACTCAAGGAGATAGTATACAATAACAGTGGGAAGACAGATACATATTAAAGAGAGCCCGCAAAGAAAAGAAGGGTAAACATGATTATCTGAATTCAAGAAAATCCTAAGAACATCGGAGATTCAGAATGACTGAAAAGTCTTACATTGAATTTTTTAACTTAATATATAATTTCATTACTTAGCCTGGCATAGGGGATGAGGTTACTAGAGACAGAAGTGGGCACATGGTTAGAACTTCCCTCATGCATATAATAAATTAAAAGTAATCTTAATAGTACTGTTTTAGAAATACAAATGGGTGACTCTCTTACGCATCTCTGCCAATTTGAGATGGGTATAATGCACAATTAGCTTTGTTGTGTCTGACAGGAAAAATAAATGCCATGCTTCCATTGCGGAATTTACATTTCGTGCTTTTCCTTTGGCACTTGAAACAGTTTCTGTGCATTCTTGTCAACCATACTGCAATATTTTCAAATATAGTCAATATATTTACTGTATTCAACTAAGCCAGAAATACTAATGTAACGAAGTGGAAGGTGAGGGAAAATCTCATTGAATTGCAGGGATGACAACAACGCATAACAAACAAAAGTAACAAACCTTCACCAACATGCAACAGTCGCAGAGTGATGCAGAAGATAATGAACTCGGAATACCTAGAAGGAGAGACTCGCGTGCAAAATTATTGTGCAGTGCGACAAAATTAAGAATTGTGGGATTCCTTCACCACCGACCGTTGTGAGGTTAATAAAAGATTGCGTTGATAATATAAGTAACCCATTAAACATAAAATCAGAAACATAAAGGAAGGAAACAGTATAATAATAATGACAAAATATAGAAAACATGTACCTCCAAAAAAAATGCATGTGGCATACAATTACAGAATGGTTTCATAATCCCAAACATTCCTTGAAGAAATATTAGAAACTAGCTAATGTACCCATGCTTTGCTACAGTATACTGTGTATTGTATGGATTTCTACGTAAATTACTCTACACACAGTGAGTAAGTTTATATTAAATTCTATGTCCCTTGGCCCTATCTGAAAAACAAATGCAGAGGGCCCCATACACTGTTTCCAATGTAAGATGGCCATTGGGGAGTTTTGATGATAATGGCAGGTCATATTTCCTAAGACCATTCACAGTAGATACAAGGGGTTTGCACCATAATGGCAAACTCACTAGCCACTTGCCATTAACAATAGAGATGGGGAGTTTACAATATGAAGACAAGCCCCTTTTCCTAATGCCGGTCAAAATTGAGTTGGAGAAATTTTAAAATATTGGGAATAGAACCCGCTTTCGGGTGGTTTGCTCCGGTGTGCCATTTGGGCTCATCAGTTGGATTGGCATGCCCCTCAAGACTGCTTAGCAGTGGCAGACAACATGCATGGTCCTGCCATGTTAGCAAATAGGGATTGGTAACCTGCTAAAGGAGAAGTGAATACTCTGTTTTCAAAAATATGCACTGGTAACAGTCAGTCCCAGCCACTGCATGTGGGATGTTTTTAATAAAAGCCCTGTCCCTGTGTTTTGATTTCCATGGAAGACTAGAGGCTGTGTGGCTGTGATAAAAATACTGCTTACGTCATTGGTCAATAAACTATGACCCTAATGATGATGATGATAATAATAATATTTCCAGTATCTTTTATTTTCAGTAAAAAGTCAGTGGGAGTAATTTTTGGCTCAATTTCATATAAGGACCTCTGTTGCAGTGTGAAATGGACCAGAAAATAGAGATCAAGGAGGAAACTTTCTGTCTTGAAGGCACGGCAAGTCCATCCTTCGTAAGTATCATTCTTGATTACTTTCTAGTGATTGGAATTTAATTTACTGTATATTGAATCATTTTCAGAGTTATAAGTTATAAAGTATTTAATCTAGAATAATGTTCAGAGTATAACAAGAGGCTTAAACTCTCCAACTTAACACATTGCGGACCGGTCCCGAGAAAACTCGTGTTTGCCTAGCCGAGCATTGCGGACCGGTCCCGAGTTATCTCGTGTTAGCAGCAGACCCAGCAGACTGAACTTTAGTGCTATCTTTTGAGATATACAGGAACTATTTGGAGGTCAGGGATGATAGAACTCTGTTATGTATGGTTCTACACAATCGATAGTCGCCTTTCTTTTCGAGTGTTCTTCATATCATAGATTTTCTTTGCATTTCCTGACAACATGTTTACAAAGTTCGAAGAGCCATGCAAGATGGCATCGCCCAGGGATCGCACGTGTTTAGACAAAGATGAAATTATTCGTGAATTATGTGCTGATACAGGCTCCGAATATCTAAGTAATGCTGAATATTTAGAGTTCGATGATGAAATATCTTCTAACGGAAATGTTTCAAGTGATGACGAGGATATAGTCTTATCTTCAAGGTGTGAAAGACCCGTAGCGCAGAACGAGTCTGATAATTGTGTTGCGGGTGTAAACATTCTGAATATTGTAAAGAATGTAGTGTTTTCTGACAACTGGGTTATGGGCAACAGTGAACCTAGGCTATACGATTTGGAAGGTGCTGCTGGTATAAAGGTATGGTCTAATGAATCTGGAAACATAGGATAAGTAGCAGGACTTATGATTGGTGAGGAATATTTTCAGTATGTGGCTGAAAAGACAAACTTATTCTATGAGCAGAATTCACATTCTCATAACGTATCCCCTAAAACACTAAAGTGGATTAATGTCACTATGAGGGAAATTAAAAAAATATTGCTCTGTGTATATTGATAGGGCAGGTGAAGAAATCATGTCTGGAAGATTATGGCCAACCGATCCCCTAATAAAAAACCCATATTTCCGAAAACTATGAGCCGAAATAGAATTCAAGAAATGCCCTGCATTTCAACATCTATTCAGGAAGGCCACTAGAAAATTACGCAGTAGTCCTTCAAAAGTTAGTGAAGTTCTGACAGTTTATTTGAATGCATGCACTCCAGCTTAGAGGTAGTTAGAAAGTGGCCGGGAACAGGGCTGTGCATGGGGTGAAGTGCACCCGTTCCGCAATGTGTTAAGGTACTTTGTCAGATGATTCATTTTTTTCTAATTTCATAGCATGACATATCTAGGTGGTAGTCTATAAGATGTTGTAGCTCTCAATGGCCATCAGATGAGTGGTGATGGCATATATGATATCATCCATTGTTATTGAAATGTTGGATAGTTGATGAGATTGGAATGTTGTCTTTGTTATTTTTCCCATAGAAAATTTAATGATTGGTTACATATATACTGCCGGCCTGGAGGCCCCAGGTTCCATTCCCGGCCACGTCAGGGATTTTTCTCTCGACCTGAGGGCTGGTTCGAGCTCCACTCAGCCTACATGTGATTAGAACTGAGGAGCTATCTGACGGTGAGATGGCGGCCCCCGTCTCGAAAGCCCAGAATAATGGCTGAGAGGATGTGTTGTGCTGACCACATGGCCCCTCGTAATGTGCAGGCCTTTGGTCTGAGCAGCAGTTGCTGGGCAAGCCAAAGCCCTTTCAAGGGTGTTAAGTGCCTTGGGGTTTGGTTTTGATTTGTTTTTACATAACGCTAATTATTTTCAATGTAACTTAACTGAGCAGGTCCTATTCTTTAGAGAATGAGCACCTTTATCTTACTTAGAGGGCCCTGTTAAGATTCCAAGTGAGTTTGAGATATCAGTAACTGAAACATAGTGCTGATTTGGGATCCTATCTGTGCTATGGACTTTCTCTTAATTTGGTAAAATTGCTATATTGACATTTAGGTTACTGTAAATGACAAAATCCCTGATTGTGCCCAGTCGTGTTATTTTTGCCTAAAATCTTGAATTAATTGAATCCATTATCGCAGCATTGATAACATTGATAATATTATATTATCCGCCTTGGTACCAACAGATTTATATAGACGTGTGTATGGAGAGTTTGGTAATTATTGATATTTAGTCATCTTTTCTCCTTTATGGAATAGATTTTATAACATTGATGGTAAACTTTGATAATTGGATTTTCCAGTTCTTTATATAATGGGCCTGTGTGTTCATGGAGGGAAATTTTTGTTGTAATTTTTAAAATTTTTAGTTGTTTTTTTATAATTTGTCATGTTATGTTCCCTCTGCTTCCACTTAATTTACATTGTTTTTTATTGATATCAATAATTTTTTATGAATTTGTTTACTTCCCCATTTTAAAGCCGTTTCTATTGTCAGAGCTACATTAACCTTACTATGAACCATTCTGTTGAGTATTGTGAATTATATTTGTACCGGGAGGTACACCTCAATTCTGCTCATTCAAAATAAGCACGTTAATGAACTCCGCTATCAACCAAAAGGTGAAACTGATACTAAATGAAGTTGGAAATTTAATCAGATGATGTCACTACTGAAGTATTGAGTAATTGTGTTGTTGTGAAGTTTCCTAAACTAACTGGATTTATTTGCGTTGTGTTTGTTTACTTCAAGAAGTTTAAACTTTCCTCCATAGATGTCATTTCAAAAACTTCGATCATGCACTCTGGTGCAAGAACTTATAACTTAAGGAAGTTTCATATTTCTAGATTTTCATAACTGAATCTATGTTCATTTATTTTTGGTTTGGCATCACTTCTCTTTCCGCCAGTTTTGAATGTGGCCAATCATGAATTTTTGTAATATAATTTTCAACGAATCCTGCATTTCTTGTTCACGTTGAATTAGCTAATAACAATTGTGAGAGTGTGTCCGGATTAGTCCTAAATTCATTCGAACCTTCCCTGAGGGTATATAAGTTGTGGCTTTTCGAGTTTCCTTGTCTATTGATAATCGTCTTTCTGAGTGTGTGTGTTAAGACAGGAGGCAGACAGAACATCAGCCAGGTAATGGTCACATAAATTCAATCTTTCTTGCTTTTCCCGCATACTTATCCGAGGGGAAGGTCCGAATTTTTAACTATGTAACCGTTTTAATGTAAATTTCTTCCTTTTCATATAGAATTTTATAAAGTCTTTAATTGTAAATCAGGGATAGAGAGTGAGTTCCCCTCTCAAATTCTTGGTTTGAGGTGACTACGATTTTGTAACTGTTTTCATTCTTGTAATATATTAAAGTTATTTCCATGCGAGCCACCTTAGTAGCTTGGGACTAGCCCCAGTTTCATCAGCCGAGAGATCTGTAGGTTTTTAATATTTCATTATCTGGGAGCACAGTGTATGCCTCCATTCAGTTTGTGTTCAGGCCATTTGTTTAACATGTTCTTTTTTCGCAAACGCCCAGTAGGTTGGGTACTAGATACACTTGTGTAAAACTGTTTCCATTGGTAAATCGTGCCTTGTGAGGCTAGAGAGTGTAAGATTTTGATGTAATGTTGCCTTGAGTGGGCTGTAAGAAATGAAGAGCATGTAAGCTATTTTCAAAGTTTTGTTATAGTGTGAGGTGCCTCTGGAAGGCTAAAAATTGTAACTTTTGTGGCAAGCGCTCTTAAATTGGGATACTTTCGTCCTTGTTAAACATTGAGAGTTTGCTAGTTTTGTAAACTGGATCCAGTATCTCTGAACTTGTAAACTAAGGGCTTGAAGCACCAAATCTGTAAAATTTCACTAATTTTGGATTTTCTTAGTCTTGTTTCAAGATTAGGATTGTACCTGATGTATCAATGTTATGTTCATTCAGCAATGAAATTGTTAAGCTTGAGGTTCTAAAGGAAATATAAGCTTTTATTTTAAATCAGTTCTTGATATTGTAGTTAGACCCATTCAACCCAGCACCTTCTTTCACCTCTTTCTGCTCCACAGACATCACCATAACAATATTCTTGAAAAACATGCAGAACATCCAACACTCGTGGAAGCCACTGAAAAATAAGTTTAGAGAGAGCGATGGAAGGATGATAGATTATTATTTATACTCGTCTACTTGAACGATTGCTCATGATGGCATGGCTTGTTGGCAATGCTGACGGCACTCCTGGATGGAGCCGTTGGGGCAATTTGTGAAATTAGATCCTTGCAATTTTAAGTACCCTGTAGTGGTACTTAAATAATGCTTTAAATTTGTCCCCACAACAAAAAAGCGATGCAACCTAGGAGGACATGTGAACACCACCAGGTCGTTCTCAGTACTGAGTCCAATCCAGCGGCTGAGAGTTACTCATCCAGGCAGCAATACAACTTCTATTCATCAGTAAGATGAAGTTCCAACCTGTTGGAAATTTGAAATTACCAGAATTATAATAACCACAACAGCAATGCTTCAAGGTATAAAATGACTTGCAATACTCTTAAGGCTTCCTACACCTTTGCTTTTAAGTTTGCACAGATAGATAAATCTCAGGGATTACTATTCTCATTCCCTGTTGAAACCTTGAGCTTACCATTCCGTTGTTGGTTGTCTGTCTTGGGTACTTTGGTAGGAGAATATTGATTCTTAGATATAGGGTCATGTAGGATTCTTTTCAGTCACTTCATTGACCATTTAACAGTGTTCAGCTGTGAGCACAACTACTTCAGATGAGGAGCAAAAATGTAGGCTACTTACTGAACATTTATTCAATGAAATCATGGTAATAATGTTTTAATGAATTCCAAAAAATCAGTTATATTTGTCACAACATGTTATATTGCAGTCACAATCCATAATGTGAATGGTGAAAGGATCTAGAAATTATTTATTTTTGTGTCTTTCAACATGTGAAAATGCAATGTAAGATTTGTGACCAGCAACACCAGAAAAAGAATAGAAACCCTGAAAATTGGGCAACATTGACCCACACAATCCGTGTAAAAATCTGACCTTCAACAAGTAGAATTCGAGATTTGCATTTCATTAAGGTTATCCACCAGTCAACTGTCCTCTCGGATACCGGAACATCCTCAGAACAGATCCTTCATTGAACCAAACAAAATATCAGATGCCTTGAATAGGTTGTGAACTATTATTTGAAAGCATGGTGTTTATTACAAGTTAATGGCAATTATCACAATCTGAAATAAAATTATACTATGTGTTGCCATCTCATGACACCCTTAAGTTATAGATGATTTCAGATACTGAAACATGTGTCACCCCAAACAGATGTTCAGAATGAACCAACAACACTTGATCTGAGGGATCATATGTTACATCGTTCTGAAGTTAAACAGAAGTATTAAATCACTGGAGATGTCTTCTTATTAAACTAACTCTCAAGTTATGAACTCTTTGAGCACCAAGGGATGATTTTTCATTCCTCTGTGAACTCGCCAAAAGTGCTAGGAATGATATTTCATCCCTGATGCAGACTTATTTAGAAACAGCCGTAGTTCTTCCTTTTCCGTTAGATGGTAACACATATCAGTACATTCTTATCAAGGACTGTGTGTAGTCCCCAAATTTCCCTCTAGGAGCTGGATGAAATTCTTTGTTTTTGTGTGACAAATATTTAAAAACGTGAAGGTCGTGTCCGCACATTTTATGCACGTCAACAGGACGACCTATTTACACACGACGATGATCTGATTACATCCATTGTTTAGAGAATGACGATGATTATGTCAAGTCAGAAAGTGAACTGGACTTCATAGCAGTGTTGAAAACACTTCTAGTGAGGTTGTAGTCAGTGAGAGTGATTCTGAAAACTATTTATTAAGTAGAACACCACCAATTACCGTGGTTGGAGATAATTAGGAATGCAATGAAGATTTCCACAGTAATAGTGGTATTAACAATATCACACATTACCACTATTCAGGTGAAGTTACCCTTGATGGTGATTTACCATACCAACCACTTACCCCTTGCCTCGAGTTACCAAATGTGGCCCTCTTCGTGATGCTGAACTTATAGCTTATATTTTGATTTTTACGACATATTATCACTTCAAATAAGATCATTTTATCCAAAACGACTGTCAAGAGTCTGTACTACAGGAAATATCATCAGTTAGTGTGTTATACTTATTTTTAGAACTACATATTTGCCTTAAAAAGTGGATTTTCATTAATTCAGTTTTAAATTTTTAAATTCGTGATTTATTATAATTTTAACTGTGTCTTCAAGTATAAAGTACCATTAATTCAAAGAAACATTCCTTTTATATAACAAAGTTTCACTGAGATTGGGTATGAATTCAAGGAGTGATGAATGTTTTTCTAGAGAGTTGCAAAACGGACAAAAGGTGGGTGGCACCTTTGCTAGTACCTAATAAGTACGCGCGGCACTGAGAGTGTGAAACAATTACGTCGTTAAATTCGTTAATGTAAAAGTCCACAATTCAAAATGAACAACATGAAATCTTTCCAAATCTACATTACAACAATTACAAATCTGTCTACCGACACTTGTCCCCTTAAACTAAACTACAAGTGATCCGAAATATGAACGTCTCACCTAAATAATGTGATTGACGTGAAATAAAAATTAAATATTATAACAGGTGACGAATGAAACCGCATTCGTTGTGTATGAGTTAACTGTCAACACACTGCACTATCGTAGCACACCGCACACCCGAACAGTAAATCTCGAAGTAAAGGAAAAGAAACGACGTCAAATGGAAAACGAAAGTTCATCGAACATGAACACACGCGGCTAATTAGTAGGGACCAGTCTCCATTAGCCAGATTTCCACGTGCGACAACGCTTACATTTAAGCCACTATTGATGCGATGCTTTTACGGGAGCACCTTCCATCTATTAAAGATTACGTTGAGACATGGCCTTAATAGGACCTGCTAATATCTTCCGTACCTGCATCCATTACTCCGGACACTACCATCATTCAATTCGATTCGTAAAAATGCCTAACTTATGACTTGGCTATGTTCGAAAGTTGCCCTGATCCTACCGTAGAGCCAACAATACAGTGTCTACACACCTCTAACAATAATTATATACACGTGGCATCCCAAATCTATCGTTTAGCCAACACTAAAGTATATACACATCACTTATACTGTCGGGCGAAATCGAAAGTTGAAAACAACGTCCGGATATTTAAATCTAATTCTCCTTGAAATTCAAACACATGAATTAAAATCCGCTACAGAAATGAACTCTAAACTGGAATAATATCGACTATGTCCATTTCCTTTGATAAAGTGTGAAATCGAAATTAAATAACGGTATTGTATAGTTCAATCTATCAATCATTAAAATTCAAAATCCACTTCGCTGGTATCAAATAGAATCGTCAACTAGGCTTAACTGACGTTATCTACAGTCTTACGTAAAATAATAAGTTACTTGTACTTAAAATATGCCCTACTACGCACTCACTTGGATTTGACAACCCTTACAGTTTTCGATCGCTCTGGATCGCTACAGCCTCTTATACAGCCTGTCTCAGAAATATCACAGATCAACATATACACCCTGTCATAGAAAACCGACTCCATCAAACTGCAGGGCATTTTCTCTACGCGTCTTGCTTAAAACTTTTGACTCATAAAATACAGATTTTACTCAGCCTCAAATTTTCTTCATAATTTATCTCATAATATTTTCTTCCTCATTACGATCCATATCTTCTTGCGTGACCATATTTTAAGTTTGAGCTATCCCATAACCATACAACTTCATATCGGATCTCAAAGAAGCTTCTCTAAATTTTTTCCAGACCTTAGGAGCAAAATAACATGCTATGATTCTATATCACAAATACACGGTGTCGTATCATTACATTTCCAAATGCCTAAATTATCTTGCTTCACTGGATTTGAATATAAAGCTCTGAATCACGCTTGCATGACTGTTGAATGTATTGTTATTATTATCTCAGTTTACTCTTAACGTGATTATTATTATTATCCCTATTATCTTTTGACTCTAGAACACTTATATATTTCACTTTATGATGATTATTGCTATAACTTTCACCGGGACAAACGGATTTTACGGATTTTCATAGTAATATTTAACTTCATTTTTATAATTTTTATAATTGTTATCTTTACTTTATAATAATAATAATAATAATGAAATGTCGAATTGTCGTATGGCTTTTAGTGCCGGGATATCCCAGGACGGGTTCGGCTCGCCAGGTGCAGGTCTTTCTATCTGACACCCGTAGGCGACCTGTGCGTCGTGATGAGGATGAAATGATGATGAAGACAACACATACACACCTAGTCCCCGTGCCATTGGAGTTAACCAAGTAAGGTTAAAATCCCCGACCCGGCAGCTAATCGAACCCGGTACCCTCTGAACCAAAGGCCGACCGTTGAGCCGAGTCGGATAATAATAATAATAATAAAAACTTTTACCGGCATAAGCAGATTTTACTGATTTTCATTGTAATATTTAACTTAACATGTTAAGAAATTTAATACAGTTTATTGCCTCGCATCATAAATAACATACAATCCCACCTACGGTTTTTCGTAGAATACCGACTTGACACATTGTCGTCATTGCTACATACTTAATTCTACGCATGCCACATATACAACCCGGTGTCATGATTTACTAACTAATTTAAAGGGACAAAAATCACATTTCTAACTACAAAACATAGTATTTAATTTCGGCAGACCTGTAATTGTGCTGAATGATGTTGCAAAATTTAGCAAGCCAGCAATCTCCGACCTAGCCCGCATCATGGTAACTACCTTACCAATTACACTGACACTGCACTTGTCTTGATGTAATACAAATTAATTTTCTTGAGCCGGAACTAACATGATAACATATTTTATTATGCACATAACTCAACATGGACCTAACCTCTCCATCTCGACCAGTTAACTAATGTAATCGTTGAAAGCTCCTACCCTCTTCTGCCAGGTATTCACCAAACGTGAATGACCGCGGGACAATGATGCTGTCTCTCACAAGAAGCCAATTGTTTTCCGTTATAGATTGTCAAAATAACCGTATTAATAATAATTTCCGAGAGTTATCTGGGACTTTGCTGTCTTCCTCGTAGAAGTTCATAAATCCTGTAAATAGCTGTATGTCCTTGACATGTGTAATTGCACTCTGCTGACAGACAGGCTAGCTTCTCTCAGGGCATAATTAAATGTATTTCACCCTGGGAAGATAGCTTCATCAAATGATTCCAAAATTCTGAATTACTTCCTCCTAATGACAGTGCTGAAATCTCTCACGTTAGGGGTTATTAGCCGGATTTATTATTAATTTCCTGAGATCTTCCGAAATGTTCTGATATCTGTCGATGTTTTAGACCATCTCCTATGTGAAGTGACAAGCCACGGACATGAGGCTAGCTGGATTCTTGTAATATATACAGTATAAATAAAATTGTAACAACTGTGTATCTATACATTGATTATTTTGGCAATATTTTCTTATAATTATCCGTTTTAGGTGTAATAATGATACCTACATATTTTTTAGCTTCTGAGTCTCGCGTGTCTTTTCTGTTTGAGTTCTTGTAACTGAATCCACATGTAGAATCCTCTTATCCATGGATAGTTTTACGATCAATATCACTTCAAAAACCATGAATTGACTGGGGGTTTATAGGAAGACTGAAGCTGTGATTTTTCTCTGCCACAAAATATACATGTCCAACCTTATTTGAAATCTAGCAACCCGACTGACAATCTATTTCTAAAACTTTATTCTAATGTATACCATTTTGATAGGAGGCTTAATAAGGGATATCTTTAATAGAATGTCTTACAGTCTTAATTCCTAGAGCACATAGCCTGTGAGAGACATTGTTTCTATCTGAAAGGATCTTCCCATTTATTGTAAATTACTTAGATTTACTAGCCTTTTGTATTGACGCGAAGCATCAGACATGCTGTAAATATAACAAGGAATACACACTCATGGTGCGTAAACTTATTGATAGTAATTCCAAGGAGGAAACAAAATCGAGTATTTTCAACATGTTGTTCTTCACTTCCTTCCCAATTTGGAAGTAGTGGCAAAAATCAAAATTGAGCACTATGGGCATTAAACTATCTATCTGGTAGATTCAGTCTCTCACTTAAAAGAATTTGCAAAAATAAGTTAACCATTGAAGGAATTCACAAACATAAATTTATTCGGCAGTTTTGCTTGTCGACCAACAATCCTGGTTACCACTATTCCCTTTGAGGAGTCTGATGAGTCACACTGTTCATGGGAGGAAAAGCTACTGGGGTAGTAATCAGAATCCTTCTTCACAGTTCCAGAGGTCACTGATGTCAACTAGTCACTACACCTGACAATGTTTTCAACTTCGCAACACTTCCAACTCTTTCCCATGATAAGTTTCCAGCACCCGTTCTAATGGCCAGTCAATCCCATTATTCCCTTCAGGTCCAACCTGCACCACAACCCGTTTCCACTATTTGTAGACATCTTATTCTGCCACTGGATCAACTGACTTAGGTACTCTTCTCGATTCTTGTCACAACTGTAGTAGAAATCAATATCTCCTTGATAAGTTTACAGAATCCAGTTGATCTAAATCTGGTATTCCCATGCAGACATCGTCTTGCAAAGAACTTGATGGTGAAAGCTGGTTGAGATCTTCAGGCTTTTCAGGCGAGTAGGTAAGGGGACGGGAATTAACCACTGCTTCACATTCGCATAGTAGGTTCGTCATCTCTTCATAACACAGTGAAGCTCTCTTGAGGACACATCTCAGAATTCTTTTTGCTACCCGAATCAGACGTTGACACCAACAATCCCACCAGCCTGCTGTGGGAGGATTAATCCTCCACTGTATTCGATGCATTGTGCGCTCTCTTTCTGCGTGGTTTTAGTCGACAGTTTGCCACACATTATCTGTACCACTGAAATTTGTTCCATTGTCGTTGTAGATATCTTTTGGTCTTCCTCATCGAGCCGTCGAAAACTCAGTGAAAATCTAATCCTTTAGAAAGTTGCCTGCCCTTTGCATGCAAATGTAAAGAGCACATTCCACCCTTCTCCTCCTTCTATGAGTATCAAGGGTTCAGCAACGTCTACATTTGTTCCCTCAAATGCCTCAGCACCTTTTATTCTGTTTTCCGACAGAGTTCCAGGATTAGCTTCAGTCTTCTTATCATCCTGCCGTTTACATCTCACACATATTGACAGCATGGCCTGGCTGCTCCTTCCTCCTCGTATAACCGAATATCTTTCTCACAATGGCAACATTAACATGCGAGTGCCAAAATGTAACAACCTATCATGTTCCTCATGAGTCAGAGGTTGCACCAGACAATATTTACTCGGTATTACCCTTGGGCATCTGAAGTTCTCACTATCTTTTCATTCAGTGATCATTGTTTTTACTCACAAATATCCTTCACAGTCTTTGAACGTGCAAAGTGACTTCCAGCTAGAAATCCCTTCTCACCCAGAAACTTCTTCTTGAAGTAATCAAATGAGTATCCTTCCTGATGCCTTTATTTCATCCTTGGTTGTCTCTCCCTCAAGTGTTTCATTCTTGTTCCTTCTTTTGTTAATAGTAAACTGAAACATCCTGGTGACCATTCTGGAAATTCTGATATGGAAGGAAAAATTCCAGATAACAAAGAGACTCCCCAGACGAGGCAGCATAAGTCACAGTTTCCTTATCTACTTCACGATCGATTTCCTCTTCTTACACGGCACCTTCATCGCAAGGGCGCTTTTCGTCTCCAATGTTCAACAGGGCAGGACCGCCCCAAACCTTGGATTGCTCTGAAACTCATCCACGTTGCAACTTCGTGATGGCAAATAATCTGGATTAAGTCTTCCTCGCAAATGCTGCCACTCTGTTCTGTGGGAGACAGTCAATATTTCTGTCACTCCAAGTCGTACAAAGACACTCTTCTTTATCCATATCAATGCAGTGTCCAAAAATAGCATTGCACGCCAACAAACCTGAGACTGTCTTTTACAGTGGTTAGCATTCAAGCACCAATACGGCAGGAAAGTAATTCAAGTCGGGTTTTCTCAAATGGTGCTACCGTCCGTTTTGTGAATATTAGCTGCAGACTGATTTCATCATGATGCTTGTTTCCCAACAATACAGTTGCAGCATAAGCATATTTACTGAAGTTAATAAGGCTTCCTTACAGTCAGCCATGGTAAATCGTCTCGGTATAGGCATTGTTCGTTGCACTTTATGAAGATGCCTTTTTTGTCTGGTAGTACCTGTATGTCCCAACTTCTTCTCTGTTCGCAACTGTCTTGCAACAGAACCTTCAGGATCAGAGTCTCAGGACAGGAGAAACCAATGGGGAAAAAGACGCCCTGACACAAGAATACCTCGCCTCGTTACAGGCTCATAATGAATGTTGCAGTTTTTCTTGACAAGACCTAGCAGCCCCAGTAGTGGAGAGACTGAGTTTTCTGTGCCTGAAAAAAGCACGCTACCTTCCCATCCACTCGCAGACTACGAAAGTCCTTATAGCTCGTATGAGTACGATCTTTCCATCACAAAAATCGATCAACCCTCTTTACTGACACTTATAGGAATGCCTTTCTTATGCCCGAGATCACACCCTCTGGCCTCTCTCTCAGCCTGAACAGAACTGAGGGAATAAGTTTGGTTAGGTTCGGACCTTTGTTCATACAGTCATTCAGTGACATGGTATGAAAATTAGTGTTTCTAAGACTAAATTGATGTCAGTAGGTAAGAGATCCAAGAGAATTGTATCAGATTGTGGATACAAAGTTGGAAAAGGTAGACAATTTCAAATATTTAGGATGTGTGTACTCGCAGGCTGGTAATATAGTAAGTAAACTTGAATCCAGCTAATGCACTGAGCTCACTGTTGCAATCAAGATTATTCTGTAAAAAAGAAGCCAGCTCCCAGACAAAACTACCTTTACATTGGTGTGTTTATAGAGCAACTTTGCTTTACGGTATTGAAAGCTGGTTGGATTTGTTGTACATTCTCTCTTTCAATTGTAGCTCGCATAAGTCTCTAGCTAAATGCTTCAGAAAATCAAGGCGTGACATGTTTTCAATTCTTGCTTCGCTTTGGTGTATCACAAAACCTTTGACAGCACTAATGTCCAGCACTCGGTTCCACACAGCCATCGGCCTTCTTCTTATGCATCATTTGCTGCTGTATATAGTTGTTTTCTGGTCTACTGGTGTTGTAGTCCATAATCAAAATAGGCTTCTCAGCAACGGGATGTATGTCCTTATTATGATGCATATATGAGAGTAGAATGACGGCTCGGTTCTTTTTTGATACATGGCTTACTAGCGTCCCGTCTTTGGTAAAACCGAAGACAGGTCTCTTATTGTCAGGCACATAATCCTTCAGAATTTCCTCTTTGTCTTTCCGCAACGTGCCAAGGATTGTGAGCCATTTAGATTTTAGTAACTCCAGTAGCTCCACCGAACAGTACCAATTGTCCAAAGTGACATTTCGATTTGCATAGTAAATGGGATTGCATAATAGAAGAGCCGCTTGAGTTGGCGCAGAATACTTCTTTTCATCATTAGAAAGGTTCATCCCTTCAGAGCCCTTCCTCTTGTACAAGTAGACACTGAGCATGTAGTAAGTCTTAGCATCTGCTAGGCACTGAAGTTTCGAGCCGTATTTGGCCGGTTCATTGGGTGCAAACATTTTGAATTTACAGCGTCCACGGAAGGTGACGAACATTTCGTCAACTGTGGCATTCGCCCCTATAGAGTAATGGTTCTGAGAGTTTTCGTTAAACAAGTTCAAAATTTCAGAGATAACACAACCCGGATCTGCTTGTTTACGCAAGTGACGAGTCTCAAAATCATTAAGTCGCAAAACCAGCAGCAGTAAACAAAATCTCTTCGCTGATAACGTCATTCTGAATACCTCTCTGCCCGTGCCATCCGTGGTGAATAAGGACAGAATGCTTTCATGGTTTGATTTGAAAGCAGAGCTAAAAATTAGAAGACAAAGGAAAGTCTTAAGTTCAATCAAAGTGAGAGGTTGTACTTTACTCATATCACCTTTATGATCGCTATGACTTTTTTGTCGCATCAGGTCGAGCTTTCTATTTGTCGCTGTTATAATGATTGTAAGCATACGCTCATGAAAAATCAGGTCAAATTTTCTTTTGGACTGAGTAGTTTTTCACGCCGTGCTGAACTTCGAATAGTTGGCAGTCTCAAAATATTATGCGACGGCGTCCTAACATATCTAGTTGGTTCAGCTTGAGCCCACTTGAATCTATTCTTACTATAATATAAACACTGTTCCCTTGGGTTACGTTCTTCATTTGCCACGTCCATATCTTCAGCCCCTGTGTCTTCATTTCCTGAAACACTTACCTCAGTAGCTGTTTCATGATCACTGGGTATGTAATCGGCATCATCTTGGTCTGAAAACTCTTCTTCTGAAGCATCTTGCACGTGACTACCTATCTGTTCTTTGGATGGTGGTGGTGGTGGTGATTATTGTTTTAAGAGGAAGTACAACTAGGCAACCATCCTCTATATAACACTAATCAGACGGAAAATATAGAAGGGGTCCGACACTTCGAAAAATGAAGAGATCGGCCAAAGGATGACAAGGGCCACGAAGGGCGTGAAAATGAAAGACTCCCTAGCCCTCGCAAACCTAATAGCGTCGGGGTCGGAAAAGAACAAGTGTTGACCAAGGGAGGTCGGATAGGATAGATGAAAGTGAGGAGCCTGGCACAAGTAAGTGGAAGCAATGCCAGGACTCAGCTGAGGGCCCCGTGGTCGCCAACCCACGCTCCAAAGTTCAGAGCCCCTGAGGCCCCTTTTAGTCGCCTCTTACGACAGGCAGGGGATACCGTGGGTGTTATTCTACTGCCCCCACCCACAGGGGGATGTTCTTCGGAGTCCGACAAATTTTGTTGGATTTCATCATCCGCTTGCAGCCAGTCAGCAACAACATTCTCGAAATCCGTGGATCGTACATTTATCCAGCTGGGGCCAGGTTTGGATTGGTCCATTATATCACGTTTCACTAAGAATAAATAAGTTACGTAACTGCTCTTGTGTGGTCCCACGGACCACGGCTATCTAAATACTCACCTACCAAGCAACCGCACGTGCACGACTTCTCAACCATAGCATGTAGAAACGTACTGGGTGGGGGCAGTAAATTGATGACAAAGCATTGCACTCACAGAGATATAACGAACGTCACAGATCCCAGGGACCACACAAGGTCAAGTGAGGGTTAATTAAGGCCAAGGCCACTTCCTTTCCATTCCTAGCCCTTTCCTGTCCCATCGGCGCCAAAAACATGACCCACAGTTATTATACAACTTGCTTTTATATATGCACATCCTGAAAGTTTGGATTCTCTTTTCTGTGGTTAAAAAAGTATATAGGGCACTACGGTATTTAGTAGAGTGGAGAGGACATAGCACTACGTTATTCTCATTTTGAGCTTTATTCTGAGATCGTTTCAGGATAGAAGTTACCACGTGCTAATAAAGATGGACTCTGCTTTCTCTATCCAGCATTTGATTTCAGCAGATTGGTCCTGTGTTACTCTCTAAGTATACCTTTTTTTACCCTGTCTGCCTGTATGTTGTACATCAGAAAGATGTCAGGCAGTGTAGGTTTCTTTTTATATTGCTTTTGTTGTGTTGAGGACAAAGTCACAATCTTTGGGAGAGGTTGTGCTAATTGTGGAGAGCACTCATTTAAGTACAGGACAGCAGTATAAGTGAGGATATTGTATAATGCATGCCTTGTGAAACATAAAATCTTATCGTAAATTGTAGTATTCCTGTTGTGCCCGTTACATCTCGTAGACATTTACAAAATGGCGCCGGAGGAAGATATGGCCCACTCGGTTTAGAAGAATACGCAGTGAGTATATAATGCGATATATAATAGGAGGACATGTATGTCTAGGAACGGGCAGATACTGAAGGCAGTACGGAACAGTAAAAAGTCAGGTAGATAGTTCTGTAAAAAAATAGAACAGAAGAGATTGTTTAAAAACTTACTTAAAAAATTGGATTGGAAGAGTGAAGGCGTGACCAGCGATCGAGCTACATATTGCACGAAATTACAAGAGATTTGGGAAAAATTCCTGAAGAAAGGATATTCTCGTTGAAAAGCAAATAGTAAAATCAACTTACAGAGAAACCATAGTTAGCTTAGATATCATAGCTAAGCAAGATACGGTTAAATACGCTTAGCAGGATCCGGAGAGCAAGCTTATCAAATCTGCAAGAAGTGACCAATTCGAACCGCACTAGAGATATACTGTATATAAACCGAAGCAAGAATATTTTATTCTTATTCAAGCTGGAAGAAGAATAACATTAAATACTATTAAGCACCATTTGGAGATTTTCCCCGAGATAGCTGATATATATATATGTAATACGTTATATCGAAGAGATTAGAGTTTATAGCTCAAAGGGTGAAAAAGAACAGTTACTGGAGAAACATTATTCTCAGATGAATTGTATTATGACAATTTTCTTCTCGGAAATGTCTATTTTTGTTGCCAGCAGAATTGACATGATGATCAACTGCTAAACGTGCATGAT
This sequence comes from Anabrus simplex, assembly GCF_040414725.1. Classification (NCBI taxonomy): domain Eukaryota; kingdom Metazoa; phylum Arthropoda; class Insecta; order Orthoptera; family Tettigoniidae; genus Anabrus; species Anabrus simplex. The sequence continues at coordinate 33,267,039 of NC_090277.1, read as the reverse complement.
GGACCGAACTGGAGAGAGGTACAGCCCAACCAGATGACCAGCCCATGGTGAGAAATGGATCATCCAACCAGATGACCAGACCGTGATGACAGGGGAACACTACCCACCAGAAATCGGTTCTGAACGGGAGGAAGAATGATGGTCAAACCCAGATCCAGACCGCAGAGCTAACTACATCCCGGTGAAAGACGATCAGCTGCACCTGATGTAACAACGAACGAGCTAAGTCTTTACATTTAGTAGCATAATTCTTGGTTTGTAGATATTTTTTTTAGGCATGTGCTTTGAAATTGGTGATACAAACAATCTAATTAAGCGTGCAAGTGAATAATATCCAGTTGAAGTGTGAGATATTTAAGTCTAGAATGATATAATAAGGCAGTATAAAATTAGATTTCTATTTATGTTGCAAAAACGTTACCGCATTTTGGTCAGATTAAGCAGTGAGGTACTCGAGAATATGAACGAAGTGTCTTTACCTAACAGCTGAAAGAGTTAACACATGTTGTGGAATTTCGATAAATCTCGCATTGGTCATACTAATGGATTACGTCATAGTCGGACCGCGCGTCAGAAATGAATAATTATAACATGTACTCCTTGCACGACGATATGGTAGTATTGAAACTTATTTAGGGTTATAAAACATAACTTTAATGAGAAGTGTTTGAGTGTAATGCATTTGTGACATATTTAGCAAGGCAATATAAGAATAATCGCAACATTTGCATATCGTAGGTTATGGTAATGAAACTGTGATTTGAGTAGTTGAAATGATGTTACAGTATGATATAGACGGCGAAATAAGTGGATATATTATGTAATGCAGAAGGTTATATTATGAATTACGGTAAAGGCAAGGAATAAATGTGTTTAAAGAAATGCTATATCACATTTAAGAGGAAGTGAATAATATCCAGTTGAAGTGTGAGAAATTTAAGTCTAGAATGATATAATAAGGCAGTATAGAATTAGATTTCTATTTACGTTGCAAAAACGTTACCGCATTTTGGTCAGATTACGCAGTAAGACACATAAGAGGAAGTACATCACGGGAATGACCTGAACCAAGGTATGAATACTATATACTGAAATTTAATTGAGATTTACATGAGATAATATAATAGTAGTAGATGCTGTATTTGAAGCATGAGAGTACTTTGACATATTCTCTAGTAGTGTATAGGCCAGAAGGAAGACATGATATAGATAGACGCGGTAATATAATCCCAAAGCATAGATGTGTGATATTTATATTTAGACTGCCTAATTGAACCGAGTAACTTGCGCATCAAGGTAATGATTGGAATATGATGAGACGGAAGCACATTGAGCCTGAATTGAATATGTATGCGAAACAAGAATTATGTGAATATTTATATAGGGAATTTACTTCTTCTGGAACAGTGTTTATTTGAATTTACATTTTATAAGAGGTTAATAGATTGGAAAATGGTAGGCTAGGAGCCGGATTTAACAGGCACTAGGGATATAAGCCTTAGCGCATGAGTCGTTGCTAAAACATATCCAAGAAGAAACTCGAATCAAATGAGTTCAGATTTTAGTTCATTTTATTTATTTTGTTCATTTTTATTTCATTTTATTCATGTTATTCATCAAATTCAGTAGTTATTCAGATTTTATTAAGATGTTATTCAGATTTTATGTGGCTTACCTGTTCAGTATGGTGATATACAGGTGATTATGAGTTTAGACATCATTACAATATCATCTTCAATGGGAGGAGTTGTTTTCAAGTTCACTTTGGATGTCCTGTGGTTAATTATGAATAATATTTATGTTTGATTTCATTTCGGCAACGACTTAAAAACGAGTTAACATTACATTTTATTTTCCTTTTCTACAAGCCAGTGCTGATTTAGAATTATTCATTGTATATAGTCACGAAAAATACTATCTTAAATCTAATTACAGTACTTTTCCTAGGTTAATCCTCTTACTAAATAAAATATGGATTATTATTTTATAGAATTTGTGAGTGGTGAATTCTTTCATCTTACTTAGTCCTTAAGCTAGTTCGTAAGATATATAATTAATTTATTGAGTAGGTGTTTGAATGGAATTTATTATGGAATTACAACGTCAGCACTTGATACAGGCGAACTATTTTCTTAATATTACGTCTTCGGGTGATCTTGTATCTTCATTGAATTCACGTAAAGCGAAACTCAGTGAAAAATTTTTAGATCTTTTTCATGTTGAATGGTAAACCCTGAGAAGAAATTGAGCTGCTGGGAAATATTTTGCAAACCGTTGCATCAACGGGTGCACTGTTAAGAAAACTTTCACAAATCCTTCCAATAATTACACACGTATCTGCATATTACACATAACTCAGTATGTTAATCACTTGATAGAAGACTATGGATCATTCACTGTCACTATAGCTAGGCTTAGTAAATTTCGTAGATAATGCCCCTCCCACTGTTTCATCACATCCATGTCTATTTCACTTCCGCTGGCAGTGTCTATCGTTTTATTATCACTTTCTCTTGCGGTTCCAGTATTGCTTCCGTCACTGTCTCTACTTCTGTCCATTTCACTTCCCACGTTTATGTTTACCATGGTCCAATAAAACTTCACTAGAAATTACTGATCTTCAAATTTCTTTACGTGCTCACAAATTTTACTTCCAGTCGTTATTTGTAATAGAATCAATTTGTTAACCATAAATTTTAGTAATGCTTCCATTCTGAACATCACATTATGTTCAGAAATGCTATTCTTGACACTTGCCCATATCAGCTTAATGGGATTCAATTTTTTTGTGATATGGAAAAAGGTGTAATACAGTGTGACCATGTTTGGCTTAAATACAGTCTATTTTACAAGTGAACTGGACTGGCTTGTTCATCTTGATTAATGAATATAACTGGGTTCCCAGCATGTCCTCTAGGAAAGGAATTGCAGTCTCTGTTATCCAGGACACATTTTTCACTTGTTAGTGTTTGAGTCATCAGTCCTAAGGCTGGTTTGATGCAGCCTTTCATGCGACCCTATCCTGTGGTATCACTTTCATTTCTAGGTAACTACTACATGTGCTCTGATGTGCTTGTCATATTCATATCTTGGTCTACTCCTACTGTTCTTTCTGACTACACTTCCCTCAAAAACCAACTGAACAAGTCCTGGGTGTCTTAAGATATGTCCTATCATTTTATCTCTTCTTGTCAAATGTAGCCAAATTGATCTCTCACCACTTTAATTCCGTATCTCTTCGTTCGAGTTTCGATATACCAAGATCACCTTCACCATTCATCTTTAACACTATATTTCAGGAGCATCTGCCCTCTTTTGCCTGAGCTAGTTATCATCCATGTTTTACTTACATACAACACCACGCTCCAGGCAAGCGTGTCCATAAACATCTAAGTAATCCGTTTATCAGTGTTTGAAAGGTGCAAATTTGTTTTATGAAGAAAGGCCTTCGTTGCTTGTGCTATCCTGCAGTCTGCATTTTATGTCCTCGTTACGGCTGCTGTCGTTAGTTTATTTACTACCTAAGTAACAATATTCATCTACTACCTTTAGAAGTTAATTTCTTAATCTAATATTTCCTGCGTCAGCTGACTTCGTTCTACTGCACTCCATTACATTTGTTTCGGATTTGTTTTTATCTTCATCTTGTACTCCTTGCCCAATAATTTGTCAGTACCATTCAACAATTTCTCCAGATCTTCTGTAGATTGAGATAGATTCACATTATCATCAGCAAACTTGGGAGTTTTAATTTCCTCTCCTTTGATTGCGATACCCTTTCCAAATTCCTCTTTGATTTTCTATACTGCCTCTTTCTTCTATATGAACATTGTGAAGGAGGTGGAACCTGCAGTTCTGCCTTACTTCCTTATGGAATACTGCTGCTTTCTTAAAGTCTTCGATTCTTATCACAGCAGACTGATTTTTGTGCAGTTTGTAAATAATTCATCTTTCTCGGTAACCAATAATGAATGCCTTTTGTTGTTCTACGAACACTGTGTATGTGTGCTTGTCCTTCTCAATTCAGTCTTGTTAAGATAAGACGTAAAGTCAGGATTGCTTCATGTGTTCTTATATTTCTTCTGTAGCCAAACTGATGTCCTCCAACTCATTTTCAAATTGTCCTTCAATACTGAACTAATGGTGCGATAGTTTTCAGCACCAGCTTTCATGGGAATAGGTGTAACATCATTCTGCCAAGAATCGTATGGCAATTCTCCTTTTTCATGCATCTTGCACGATAAACGTAATAACCTCACCATGCTGGTTTCTCTTAAGGCGGTCGGTAATTCTGAGGGTATCAATTCCTGGTGCCTTGTTTATACTTAGGCCTTTCGAAACTTTCTCGAATTCTGACTTCAAAACTGGGACACCCATTTCATCAGCATCAACAGCCTCGTATTGTTCCAGAAACCTATAATCTACTTCTTTACCTGGATACTGCTGTTGATTATGTTCCTGCCACATTTCTGCTTTGCCTTTTTTCCCTGGAAGATTTTTCCGTCTGAGCTCTCGTTGAGGGGATTTGCTTGGATACAGTGGGAAGGATGCATATATGAAATGTGCCTTATCGTTGGACTGCAGTTTCATAGGATTATCAGCAAACTATTGACTATGTTCCTCCATATCCAATCAATTGGCACTGTCGTATCACCCATCACTACTCTTTCTTACCTGGTTTTCCTTTCTCCAAAGGCTTTCTTGATTTTCCTGCATGCAGTCTCTACCTTTCCTGGGACCATAAAGCCTTGAACATCCTTGCACTTCTCTTTCAGCCATTCTTCCATAGATGGTCTTCTGTTGTTTCCCACTTTTAAACCAGGCAAATTCTGAATATATACTTTAATTAACCCATTGGAAACCTGCAGGGACAGAAAACACTATTTATTTTCGAAAATTGTCCTTTTATGTTGTTTATTGAGGATTGGTCAAAAAGTGGCATTTTTTAAAAGCTATTTATATCACAGGCCAATGCCTAACTGTTCATTAACATTCTCAGTCTTCGGTAGTGAATCATTGTGTGATATTTTTTGAAGCAGCTCTCCAGATGGAGTGGATAACCACATTTTTCACATAGCTACCTCAATTCGGACCTTATTTTATGACACTTGCGAAATTTGCAGGGCGTAGAAGGATGTTTCTTCCTTTCGGTTGAAGCAATAGGCACTGGAAAATGACCCCATACATTTGCCCGAAGCCGCACGTATCTGTATTGACTGGGCGTTCTTCCTTTTGGTGTCGTAGGTGGGAGAGCAACATTGCAACAATCGCTCAGCAAATGCTGTGAGAAATTATGTATAATGTAGCCGCCTGCCAGTAATCTTATTGAACTCAACGTATGAATTGAATATAGCCATATCCAATAGATACAGCGTTATGTTCTTATAACCATTGATAGTCCATCGCGTTACGGGCAAACATGCAAGGATTTGGTCTTGATGATATACTGCATTCATTTTCCGGTTGTATTTTCCAATACCCTTGGGGGTTTTTCAATACTTCCTATCCTCTACCTCGTTTTCTTTGAATTTTCACGTCAAGCTCCAAGTCCTTATCAACATTTGAAAGTAAATGGACATCCTTTCTGTCATTCCATTTTATGGTGATAATTTTATTAGCTGTCATACTAATAGCCTCACCTTTCGTCAGTTTTACTGTGCAGAGTGTGGAGGCACGTTCTTCCTGTTAGAGCATGCGGTACCCACAGCATGCGTTCCATTCTCCAACAAGGTGTGAAAAAGTACAGCAGAAACATACCAGTTTTCAAGATATAATATATGACCTTGGTTCAAGTTTGCTTCCATTAGTTCCAACACTGCCGGAATAACACCCGGTTTGCATTGTCTGGTATAAATTTTGATCTGGAACTGTATCCAAAAGCACTTTCACACAGTTTATGCATTTTAATAACAAACCTGGCTTGTTTGGAAGGATTGTCTTGCCCAAATGGGTTCCTACTTAGAAATTTCATAACACTGTCATCAGTACCTCTATCTCTCTGAAGATTGTAAATATTCTGAAGCTTTGTTTGCAAATATGAAATAACTGGTCTGATTTTTCTTAGATGGTCATTTGGATCTGTAAACATGTTACCAGAGAAGTGCAGAAATTGTGAAATTTGACAGAATAGATGAAATGCCATCGCCTCTGGATATATTTTACTTTCTGAAACTTCCTCTTAGACCAGCACAACTTGAGTTTAGGTTTTCTTACCCGACTCATCAGAATCGTCAGCAAAAATACGCTTTTTGCTCATCAAACGTTCAAGGATACCATTTACTGTCTCATTTCAAATTTTTCTCATCAAATTATTCGCCTGCAAAGCGGCATAATCATTGGTTCCTATCGCAATCATTTCCCAGAACTCTTCCCTAAGAAATTCTGAACACACATCTAATACACAGTCTTCTCAAAACAACGGCACTGAGACCAGAAACACCAGTGAATTGTTTTCGGTGTATTTGAAATGTTTGACCAATTCCATGTTGAAGATCCATCTCGTAAAGCAGTCGTGCCGCCTCGGTCTTCGTTTACATCGTCCATGCTGTCGTCATCACTAGAATCATTTTCCTTAACACGCTCATTATTATTGTAAGAAATAGCACTGTCTTCTGAAGAAAAATAATTCTCATTATCATTTTATAACCACTTCAAAATATCTACATAATCATCAGCCATGATTTTTTACTGACAAACGCAAGCAGATAGCATTTTGTTTATTTATACAGTATTCTGTGGTCTATGGAGGCTGATTTCCATTTAGAAGTCTCACTGAACTTCAAGGAGTAATCTACATGTGGTGCAAGACTTATCACTTGCTAGTAACTAAAACTACAAATGCTTATAGGTTGCTACGAAACAGTTCAGTCCAAATTGGCGGCGTAAGGAATGGGTCCGTAAGTTGGCTTCAAGGCTGCTTCCTTCCCACTCCTAGCCCTTTCCTGTCTGTGCCGGAGCACCATGAAGCAAGCTGTAAATAGAAACTTATTGGACATTTATTAGGGTTGGTAATTTAATAGTAGCAAATATTCTATTACAACTCATACAAAAGATATGAATGTTGTACCACGATTTACTGTCTTTCAGAGTAGTCACGAGCATTGTGTACATCTTGTTGCCAACGATGTGGACATCATATGATATCTGGTGCAGCACCTGTTAATTTGGTAGTTCGAATGGAGCAGTTTACCGCCTGACATCTCTGAAACAGTTCTGGAGCAAAGGCCCCGAAGTAGTTCCTTCATCTTCTGAATCAAGTCTAAGTCACAACGGGTTAAATCTGTGGATTATAGTACATGGTATAATTCCCAACGCCATCGCCCGAACAAATCAGCCACGTACGCACTGTATGTGGCCGAGCTTTGTCTGACGGTTTGCTGTGGAGGAACATAGTGCGTTATGATAAAACCATCACAGTCATAGATGAGTATAACAATAACTTTCACATGACTGGGGTTCTCATGAACTCTCAGTCTTCGTGGTTTCCCATATCGATGCCATTATTTTGATCAGCACTTCAGCTGTAGCGCATACAATTTAGCCCATGTTTCATCCAGCGTAACAACACGGCGTGAGAAATCCTCTTCTTCGTACTTACAGTACTCCAAATTGTTACGCGCTGCATCATATCGTAATCATTTCTGCATTTCCCTTGAATCATGTTGAACCCATTTTGATGAAATTTTTCTCATGCCCGTGTGTTCCTCCCAATATGAAGCACAATCGTATTCGGTAACCCGGTGTCTCGGGCCAACTCACGTATCATAAAACATCGGCCAGTGTCCATTAACCCGGCAAGAGCAAGCACTTCTCCTTCATTGATACCAGGATGACCTGGCTGACACACGTCTGATACTTATTGGCGTCCCTCGTTGAAGGCTTTTACCCAGCGTGCTACTGTCCTGTAAGGCTATGCAGTTTCGCTGCCAGCTTGTTGAAGACCTCGAGGACACTGCCGTGCTCTACGACCTCTGGCACATTCAATCTTCACCCAATTCCATTGTTCCTGTTTGAACATCGTGACAGCTTACTCGGGGCTGTGTTCATAATGCCAGTTTGCACGCGTGTGATGCGAGAAGGTATGCTCTGAGGTAAGGTAGGTATGCAACTAACTTGTGCTGTCGGTGACATTGTTAGATTCCATTGCATGGCGTCTCTGCAGCACTGTTGACACTATTAAATATCCAACCGTCTTATCTCCCATACTTCAGTTCGTCTTCGTATTCTAGGGCTAATTACATATTTCTGTTTTCATTCACCTGTGGCCTACTTAATCTTCATATGAACAGTCCATTGAGAATATTTTGTGGATATATCTGGAAAATCGCTTGCTTCAAGCATGTTTCTCCTCACGAAGGTAATATATATTGTTGTTTATAGCTTTATTGTTGTGAACAAATGGGGTGTCCTTTCCGGTATAACATTTTACAGTAAAGTCAATATAATTCTACATGTGCTACGTGGCATATCCATAGATGCAGCTGATCTTGAAGAGACTCATCTGAGAAGAAATGAGCCTTCAGATTTTCAATGGCAGTGATACCTACGTACTTTGGATCCTTGATTTCCTTTTGCAGCATTTGCTACACAAGGCAATGGGAGTTTCTTCTCTTTTGCTGGGTGATCCTTTCAAAATATACGACGTTAGTTATGATCCTTTAACTTTCATTAGTAAGGTTTAGATTAATGAATTCATTTGAATATTGCTCTGTTGATGAAATACACAATGATAATTAACTAAATTGAATCCCTTCACCTTTGTTAGAACAGTGGAAAGTTCACTTGTGAGGAAGCAACGTGTAAGGTTTCTCTCTTTCAAAACACCTGAGAGATAACATTATTCTAACTTTGCATACTATGTCAAGTGTAGACTACGTCAGTTCAATTATAATTTTTTTAAATATTAGGGAGTTCTGCTCATGTCTAGGAAACATATCAGGTAGTTTTAAACTCTCTGAACAGAGTCGTTTTAAGACCAAACCAAAACCCATGGCTCTTCAGCTCTGATGAGCATTACCCTGCCAAGCGACTTCTGCTCAGCGTAATGACCTGCAGTTTATAAGTTGATGTGTGCTGAGCACAACAAATTATCTTGGCCATTATTCTTGGCTTTTTAGGCTAAGGATTCTACCTCTCTATCAATTAACACCTTCATTGTTCTCATATAGCCCGAGTGGGCCAGCAACTAGCCGTCAGAGTCTGGTAATAATCTCTGACTTGTCTGAGAATCAATTCTGGGGCTTCCGGGTATGCGGTGTTCTTTCTATCCGTAGAATACACGGTCAGCATTGCTCCTTAAAATCAGAATGTAAATGTTGTAAGTCTGTATTGATAAAGCGTTCATGTTGTCCAGAGTTAATGGAAAGTCCAACAACTGACTGTCTGTTGTACATACTTGAACATGAACTGGTTAAGATCCAATGTATGTCTCTTTGACAATCAGAGTCATCTGTCGGAACACAAGAAACAAACAAGTGACCAGTCATTTAAGAACACATAATAGGATGAACACAAAGCCAGAAAGTTGTAGAAAAATTGCAGAGATTATTGTTGTTCTTCTAGTTTTTCTTCTTCTTTTGCTCCCTCTTCCAGTGCTGACCTCTTTATCCCATTATGAATGCCTTTTCTTGTTCCCGTTTTTCACATTATTTTGACTTGACACTTGTTTATTGACTTTTTACATTAGGATAGTAAATTGATATATTTATTGGGCAGCTATGCAGTGTACTTTTATCAGCTGTGTCATGTCTATTTATAAACTTTTGCTCTAGTTATCTGTTTACTCTACATTTCTTACTTTGTTCTGCATATTTTGTTTTTGCAGCCTTCCACCGATATTAAGGATGAAATATGCGTAGATGAACAAACAGTAGGTCAGTTGGTCGCTTGTTTCAAGGAAGAAGACAAGTAAGTACTGTTTAGCTTTATTAGATTTTACACCTGTAACCCTCGACAAAATGGAATTTGCTATTTATTTGTTCAATAGCTCCCTCTGCAGTCAAGAGGTGAAGTGAAGTCCTCGATGTCCCAATATCTTGGGTTCAAGGTGAGCACAGGTCCATCCAGGTCATTCTCGTATTCTGTATCCTGTACTTCACTCGTGGTCCGAACTTGTTGGTTTGATCATGGCTCATGAGAAAATTCCACAAAGTTAAAATTAGTCACCCTGTTGCATCTAGTGATCAGCAGGCCGCCTAGTTGGCACCACTCAGTATCTGAGCCAGTGCAGTGATTATTAATATTACCATCCTAGTTTATTTCTCCATATTGTAATAGGTGTTCCTGGGTTGACCTTGCTGTTCACCATTCTTGCAACATGACCAGTCCAGAGAATCAACCTGCTGTGATTTAGGCACTTCATTCTGTCTCCTTTTATACCTCTGTACATCTTTGCATTCCTCTATCGAATCCCCAATTTCTTTCATTAATGACACTTAGGAAATTCATTCTGTGGTATCTATATTTACTGTCACCTTCAGTGGCTTGTTAAGTTCCAAGGCCATAGAATACACTGGCTCATATGATGGCATAGCAGATTTTTATCTTGGTGTTGTTAGGTCCATATTTTTAAATGTTGTTTCAGATGGAAGAATCACATTGGAACCCTGCCAGGAATCTTTCTTATATTTCAAGGCCTGATTATTTGCAGTTGGATGACCATGTACACAATTTCCTTCCATACTCAAAATTTATTCTGAACTTTGAAAATTTGATCCTCGGATTCAGTGGCTGAAAATCCAGCAATGATCCACGGAGGCTGCTGTGTTATATTACATCATCTGTACTTTGTTTATTCTTCTTCACCTTTAGCACCTCATTATAAACACTGCTTCATGCAGTTTGGAGATATTTAATTGCCTGAGTGTCAAGTCTTAATTTCTCTGGGACATTTAACTTAGCCTCCTGTTGGTCTTTCACAATCCTTGTTCTTACACCTGACATTGTAAGTAATAGCTGATTTCTGCACACATTGGTGATCACAGGCAATGTATGGTATAAATTAAATACACCACTCACACACTCATCCCAATGTTCCAAGGATTTTCAAGTCAATAAAACGGAAATACGATCATGAATGACAGGTAAACAAGCTATTTGAGAAATGCATCCTTGTATGGATAAATTAAGTGAGTAAACAAAAGCAAAATTGGGGGTGGTTTCAGAGCGAGAGGTTAACCTCGGCATCCTCAGTGTTCAGGCAGGGGGAAAGTATATTCTGTGATAGAAATGTTGGCAACACTGCTTCTTGTCTGGCCATGTTAGATGAAAGTGAAGGAATCACATGTTTGGTTTTGCAAGAATGTTACTCACAAATATTAGAATTTGCAGCTTATCACAACAAAATAACCAGAAAATAGTTCAAGATGGTTGTAAGCATCTCCGTAGTGATACGAGTTCTCCGAGTTTGTGTCATATTTTAATGATATAAAGTGTAATAATATTAGCAAAAGTAGTATCAATATACACCTTGAAAAACAGAGAATTGTATACAGATTCCACTGCAGGAATGGATATCGGACGTCTGGGGGATTGGAGGGTTGCTGGAGAGACCAAGGTTTCCAAATGGCCTGTATCATTTCCCCACCTTGTGATGTGTTCAGTTGCACTTAGTGGAGATGTGGAATTGAACCCAGGACCTAGATCAGAAATCTCATTCAAATGCCTGTGTAACATGTGTAAATCTAAACATCACGTCAATCACCTATTTATGGCATGTACATTTTTTACTCATCAGTCCTGTGAACATGTGCAATGATTAATACTTCTCTATTGTAGAAAATTATCTCGGGAGTGCAGACATGGTCATGTTGGAAATGTAGTTCTCCTTGATCTCAGAATCATTTTTAACATGACATCATGCAGTGTAAATAGTAATGTTCGCAACTCAGAATATTGGACTGAACAGAATAGAGCAGTTACTATGTTTTATTTAATGCTCACAGCCTGAAATATGCGAACCGTACACAGGGAGTTCAGGCCACTCTTGCTGCATTAGACCCACCAAATATGTGCATTAGTGAATACAGACTTAATTTGTCAATCTATGATATGGAAGTTGTATCTCAATCAATCATGCACAGTATTTAGGAAACCTCAGGGGGATGTGCCCCCATGTAGGAAAAGGGTAAGAAGATAATTCCCAGCAGCTCAATTTCTTCTCAGGGTATCTATCTCTGGAGTAAAATCTGAAGATTTTACATTAGGTCTCACTTAACGTGAGTTCGAAGATAATACCGGTTCACGGAGGACGTAATACCAAATAATTAATTCACCTGACTAAAGTACCAACGATGTAAGTCCTTGATAAATTCCAATCAGGCATCAACTCAGTCAATTACTTTCTTGGCTTACCAACTAGCTTATCAACTACGTAAAATGGAAAGAATTCATCACACACAAATTCTGGAAAACATAATAATAATAATATTTATTTGAATAAAGATTGCTCTAGGGAAATGTAATGTAATTTAGGATAGAATTTGCTTTGTTACTATGTACAGATAATAATTCAGAGTCACCAGTGACTCGTAGAAAAAATAAATAAATGCAATGTTAAGCTATTTACACCAATTCCGAAATGAAGTCAAAAATGAATATTACTATTTACAATTGATCACTGGACATCCACAGTCTTCATTGAAAAGAAGTCATTAAGTTGACGCAAATATCGTTATGATGTTTAGATTGCTAATTATCATAAAAAATCAGGCTAATTAGATCTGAATAAAATGTATAGTTTAGCAGAATAACACGTAAAATAAACAAATAAATCTGAGTTTGAATATGAATATAAATATAAATCTGCTCATAAATCTGAACATAAGTTTGAACATAAATTCGGACATAAATCTGAACATAAATCTGAACTCATTTAATTTGGTCTTTCTTGTATGATGCGCTTCGGTAACGACTTACGGGCTAAGGCATATTTCCCTAATGCCTGTTAAATCTGGCTCCTAGCCTATCATATCCCTATCCATTATTCTCTTAAAGAATGTAAATTCAGATAAACTCTGTGTCAGAATAAATAAATTATCTATCTAGCTTTCCACATAATTTTTGATTCACATATACATCTATTTCAGGCTCTGTGTGCTCTCCCTTTGTCATATTCCATAACATTTCTCACCTTCGCAAGTTACTCAATTCATTTGGGCAGTCAGAATGTAAATGCTATGCATTTATGCTCGGAAACATATTACCGCATTTATAAATATCATATTTGCATTTGGCCATGAACACCGTTACAAAATACATCATAATATTCTCGTACTTGAAATACAGCATCTACTATTGTCATATAATCCCATCAAAATCTCAATTCTACTTCAATGTATATCACTCATACCTTAGTTTAGGTCATTCCCACGGTGTGCTCAGTTTCACGTACATGTATCATTTCACACAAATCCTTACCTCTTATAAATGTGAATGGTATTTCCTTAGATGCAGGCAATCCTTGCCCTCTCCGTAACACATAAATAATCACCCGCATTTCATTATACATTGACTTATTTCGCCGAGGTACCAATACTGTAACATGATTTCAACATGCAACTAACAACTTCATTATCATAACCTCCACTACAACATGTCGCGACTACTCTTATATTACATGCCAGATATGTCACAATCGCCTTTCTTATAAACACATCTCAGTACCGTTATATATCATAACCCCAAACTGAGTTCCATACTCTCATGTTGCGAGGCAAAGGGTACGTGATTCAACACATTCATCTGAGATGCGCAGAACAAACATGACGTAAACATTTAGTATAACCAATACGAGATTTATCAAAATTCCACAATGTGTCAAATCATTGCTGTGAGCTGTTATAAAAGACACTTCCTTCAAATTCTCGTAACTCATTAGTTATTCAGACCAAAAAAATGCGGCGGCGTATATGTAATGTACTAGAATCTTATTCTACACTGCTCGATCGTATTACTATAGACTTAAATATCTCACACTTCACTTTCATTATTCACTGGCACTCTTAATTCTATGGTTTATATCACCAACTTATCAGCACATGCCAAAAATAAATGTATACGCAAATCAAAACTACGTAATTAAAAATGTAAAGACTTAGCTCACTTGTCATTACATCTGGTCCAGTTGTTCCTCCTCAACTCGGATGTCGATAGTTCTGCGGTCAGGATGTGGGTTGGTCATCTGGTTGGCCGTTGCCTTCCTCATGTGGGTTGGTCATCTGGTTAGTCGTTGCCTTCCTCATCATGGGTTGGTCATCTGGTTAGCCGTTGCCTTCCTCATCATGGGTTGCTCATCCGGTTGGCCGTTGCCTTCCTCATTATGAGTTGGTCATCTGGTTAGCCGTTGCCTTCCTCATTATGGGTTGGTCATCCGGTTGGCCGTTGCGTTCCTCATTATGGGTTGGTCATCTGGTTAGGATGTACCGCTCCCCAGTTTGGTCCATCATGCATGCTTAGCAGGCACACATCATATTGCTTCTGCTGATAACAAAAATATACATTTCGGAGCAGAAAATTGTCATGATATGATCCATCTGACAATAATAATTCTTCAGTCATTATTCCTTTTGCTTGCTCTCTGAGATATAACTTTGATCTCATCGAGATTAAGTTCTCCGTATATATATCGGCCCTTTCTGGGAAAATCTCGAAAATTTATTCTTCTCCTTTCTTGAATTAGACCAAGGCAGTCTTCTTGCCGTGTGTAAGTATTTCTCTTGGGTTTCAATTGGTCCCTCCTTACAGAATGTGACGCGATTGCTCTCGGGATCCTTCTAGGCGTATATCACCGTGTCTTGCTTATTTCTTTTTATATTTTAATTAACTCTGGTTCATCGGCCAGTGAATTATATTATTTGTTTTACAACGACGATTCCTTTTCTTCAAGAATCTACTCTAAATTCTTGTATCTTCTTTCAATATATAGCTCATTTACCGGTTACGTCTTCACTCTTGCGATGCAGATTTTTAAGTGAATTTTTAACAATACCTTCGCTTGTATTTTTTGTAAAACAATTCACTTGACTCTCTACTGTCCCGTAGTGTCTTCAATATTTGTCCGTTCCCAGACATGCATGGCCTTCTATAATATCGCTCTACATATATATTCCTTGTATCTCATAGATCGGATGGGCCATACCTTCATTCGGCGCCATTTTGAAAGCTGTCTACGAGATGTAAACGGGCACAGGGAGGAACACTTATTGCCATGAAACCTGAATTAAACCCTGCGCACTTTGAGCTTCTGGAAACAAAGGCAGAATTTGTTTGGGTAAAATTCACATGCGCTGGAAACAAGTTTCTTTTGGGTTTCATGTACCGAGCTCCGAATCCCCCCACTCCAGTGACATCAGTGAGGAATTACTACTGTCCCTAAGCCATGTACAAAGTAATTGATTGAAAACTCTCTAGAAGGCTGGTGGTTTTATCTTGGAAATGTTCAGACGAAATGATCGCCCTCACCTGCCTCTTCCCACCTGTCTATTAGGAGCAACTTTTGTTGTTGAATTCTACAATGTGTTCCGTGAACAGTTAATTACTGAACCAACCCGTATAATGAAGACTCTTGTCCTCACTCACCCTCCAACCAAACAGAAGTAATCCTTTGTACCTCCGAACACCTAGCAGTTACAGTTACTATAAAATACGAGGAACCACCAGTAAAAATTTAATGGAGAAGTCTATTACTACAAGAAAACTGGCTGCGAACTGCTATCATAACTTCTAAGGAGCCATCTACCCATCGTTACCAAGAATAAATCCCCATAGATCACAAAAGAAAGAGTCAAAATGGTATGCAAAAGGAACATGCTTTACAGGAAACATAAACAGGATACAAGCAATCTTATGTGGGACAAATATGAATGCGTGAGGTATACCACCATGAAAATCATCCACAAAGCATACAAAAACTACATAAACAAGATAAGTAACAACATCAAAGACATGTGTTTATACCTTAGTAGCACACACGGCAAATCAGCACAAAGTGCATTCTACTCTAATGACAATAGTTGCCTCCCCCGAGGCCATTGCCTCAACGTTCATTGAAAAATTTAAAGAGGGTAACAATGAGCCAGGGAAAAGTTCAAATATGTACCCAAACACAGCTAAGCCATTACCACCCTCCCTCTCCATCCTTTACTTCACAGAGAACGAGGTAATTAAGAGCCTACAAAATACTCGACCACATGCTGCTTTCAACCTTGACAACATACCTCCAGTTACCTTTGAGTAATGTGCAGAAACATTAGCTTCTGCGAATGGACCTTGGAATTTAATGGTGGCTAAACCTCGTACTAGTGAGACTAGGGATATGGTGTAAGGCTTAATACGTATGCTTTACTCATAGCGGGGAACGATTGGAGGGTGATCTTCAGGACTCGGTGCTGGACTTAGGTCAAGATGGTGGCTACACATTTTGCTAATGGGACTAGGGAAATGGTGTAACGTTTAATACTGATAGAGCATAATGGAAGGCATCTTGAGGGACTCGGAGTTGAACCTGTAGTTATGTACTAGGTAGTGAATATACATTGTTTATATGGGACTAGGGAGATGATGTAACGCCTAACAGTTCGAATTGCTTACATGGACGTAATGGAGGTCGATCTCAGGGTCTCAGAGCTGAGTGACCACGGAGTCACATACTTGTTGATTTTAACTTTTCAATCTTATAGATTTGAACTTTAGAGACTTCTAATTGCATACCATAATTTTTACTTCACTCAGATATTAAATATTTGGTTTCAGAACTTAAAAAATGTGGTGAAAGATAGCTATCAAGTGTGTCTAGACTTACTCAAACTAACTTAGGAGCTGAGCGCTAGCTTTTTGAGTCTTGAAAATTGCACTGTCATCAGCCTAAAAGGCTGATTTAAGAATGATGGCCAGAATTGTACTTAAAAACTTAGTGGAGTATCAAGTTTATATAGACTAACATAGGCTGAGAAGATGTCATTAGTTCTAAATATTGAGTGGTTAAGACGGTTGAGGTGCAGGCCTTCTGACCTCAGCTTGGCAGGTTCGATTCTGGCTCAGTTTGGTGGTATTTGAAGGTGCTCAAATACGTCAGCCTTGTGTCAGTAAATTTACTGGCACGTAAAAGAACTCCTGCGGGACTAAATTCCGGCACCTCGCCGTCTCCAAAAACCGTAAAAGAGTAATTAGTGGGATGTAAAGCCTATAACATTATTATTATTATTATTATTATTATTATTATTATTATTATTATTATTATTATTATTATTATTATTAATTCTAAATATGGTAAAAACACATATCCATCTTCCAAGTTTGGTAAACTCCCTTGGTGAGGGTTAAGACTTGAAAACAGTGTGGTCATCAACAATGTGCAGTCGCTAATGAGCAAGTGTCAGTTAAGCATGACTTAATGAGCAGGGTCTAATTAGTAATTGCAAATGATAGGGGTAATTGAGCAAGGGGTTATTAGCAATTACTAATGAGTGCAGGCTAATGAGCTGTGACTAAAATGTGTGGATAAATGAGGTGTGCATTACAAGTTTTATTTACATTTCATTCAACCATTTTCTTACAACTCAGTTAAGTTTATACTCGGGAATATCTGTGGTAATATAGGCTGTACAAAAACTCGTAAACTCAGGTTCGGCCAAAAATGGTTGGAAATGTTATGTTTTTCATCTTTATTTATGTAGCATTTTTCGATAGACGACTACTAACGCTGTTATACAAGAATTAAATTTTATACTTCCCCCTAAAGTACTTTTAGCTAGCTTAATGTTTCGTTTGTCTCTCTTGCCTTATCGAGGCTTGAGACCTGCTCTATGGATAGAGTTGAAGATAACACCCTAAGAGATGTAGGTTATTGAAGATTTTGCAACATTATAATGTACTGTATGCTACAGAAAAATAAAAGGTACTGTACTGACTGTACTGTAAAAGCGGTTACTCAGTAATACCAACACAGTGTCATTCTTGCTCTATTTCTAGAATATCTGCTTCATACATTGTGTAACGACAATCTTGACCCGCTCTTATCTGTTACAATCTTTCTACGAGTAGGTTTGGATCTTACATCTACATATGATAACAGAGGCATGTTGTTCACATTTCAGACTATGTGCAGATAGTTGATATGTAGAAAACTTTATTTAAACTGCTTTGTTGGTAAAAAGGCATTGAGACCTTCTCGGGTGTCTTCTTTATCATCGCCTTCTTCATTATGTACCTCATCCTGCTTCTCTCCTTTCTTAGATGATGTTTGCACTGCGATAGATATTGTAATAGGCTTAGGCAATGGAATAAAATTAAAAACTCTGATGGTAAATATCATTGAAAATCCTTTTTCTTCCGCTTAATTATCTTGCTATTCTTCCTCTTGAGATGTGAGCATAGGAACGGAACTTGTTGTAAATCTGGACATGAAGGAGTGTTTGAGTAGTAGAGCTGTGACCGCCGACTCCGGGATGCACACAGGTTGATGCAGCTTCGAACATTGGGATTCCAAGCTATGTTGTATGTTTCATTCTAAATTTTCCTTCTAATCTTGACTTGCATAGTGACGTCATTAAAGCATTGTCAATCGGATCCACTTATTGTTTTGAATTTGTGCTAATTTGTCATCATCATTCACTTTAGATTCTTGTCAATTAATACATGTTGAAGTTTTATTTATCGTTTCATTTTATTGCACCTCGTACAAAAAGGGTCTGGTTACCTACCATTTAAACAATAAGTATCATCATTTTCATTGATCTAGTCTATGACCGTATTTAGTCTCACTATGTGAGGAACACCATTATTCTGCATTGCTTGTCAGTAGTACCCTAATATGGGGAACACCATTGGTCTGTGTTACTTGTGAGTGGTGCCATTATGTGTGACTTGCCGTGTGTCTATCTTACCTGTGATTAGTACTGCTATGAGTATGATACCAGTGATTAATACCACTGTTGCATGACAGCCATGGTTCTGCTTTACTATTGCATTGGGCAGTGTCATGGACTTGGACCCTTATGAACAACAAGCATTATCTCTGAAACTAAGGCATTGTGAATTGGATCCACTGATAGTTTTGGATTCATGGTCATTTTTTCATTGTCATTCATTTTACATTTTAATTGACAACAAGAACAAGAGTACTTCCTTTAACTGTAAGTGTTGCAAACTTGATAATTATATCAATTCTGATTGTGGAAAGTTCAAACAAATAAACATTGATTATCACTGCAAGTTTGTGAGGGAAAATAACCTTTGGTATCTATGTTTTTTGCTTCCCATCTGTCTAAACAGTGTAAGCGACACAAGTTCCCCCGGTACAATGGAACTTTTACCAATAATTTCACTAGTTAAGAAATTAAAATTTCTTTTGCATCTGATTTTTTAAATGAGTGGATTTACCTAATTTTGGGGTGCTGAATACACTGGTAAAATCAGTTTTCCTCTATGACGTCACATTTCCTAGATATACAGCAGAATAAAAAATGGCAATAGCAAAAATTGATACAATTAAGTCAAACAAAAATGCACATTCAGAACGTTTGAAATCAATACTGCTTTGTATGTATATACGGGCATGATGCCAATAAAAGGTCCAAATTAGTTCAGAAGATATATTCACCTTTAATCGTCTTTGTTTTTTGTAAAATGGGACGACGGAGCTCTTTTTTTGTTTGCCGTTTCATCACTCCCCCTAACAAGACCCCAGCAGTAGTCTCCCATCATCGAAGGGTTCCCATTGCCTTGGTAACGGTGTTCCATGGTAAGAATGTCTTGGTGAAAGCGTTCACCATGCTCATTGCTTACGGCTCCCAAATTTTCCGGGAGGAAATCAAGGTGACAATGTAAAAAGTGAATTTTAAGCGTCATTCTACACCCCATGTTCTTATAGTTGTTCAACAGATCATTCACAATGGTAACATAGTTTTTGTCTTCCCTGTTACCCAAAAAGCCCTCCACAGTTGCTTTAAAAGAAGACCAAGCAGCTAATTGGAAATCTGTGAGTTTGGTATCAATGGTTGTGTCTTTCAGCATTTGTCTTATTTGTGGTCCAAGAAATATACCATCTTTCAGCTTTGCCTCACTTCATTTGGGAATCTTTTAAGAGTTCAGCTTGCTGTTTCGAAAGTTTTTGTTCGCGTACCAAATCGTTCAATTCCTCTTGATTAAAGAGCTGAGGTGAAGTGTCATGATATTGAGGGCAGTACTCTTCTATATGTTCAGTACTTTCTGATTCACTTGACATGGTGTCTGGTTCCGTGGCTTTCAAGTTACAGACAGGAACAGGCAACCCCTCATCAAAGGGCACAGGCAAATGCACTGAAGGTACATTTGGATACTTTATTTTGTGTCTAGTTTTGCTTGAATGTCCCAAAATATTTGTAAGACAGAAGTAACAGTCTGAATAATGGCCTTTAGGCTCACACCACACCATCGGAACAGCGAATGGCATGGCTCGGCGTTTTCCTTTCAACCACTCGGTTAAGGTTGTAGTACAGGTTATGCAGGCAGTATGAGGTGCAAAATTTTTATCTTGATCACCAACAGGACAATCAAGATACAATTTATATTCCTTCTTAACCAAATCAGTGATTGGTTTTCTTTGGGCTTTTGGAGTGAATTTCCCACACACATAACAAAAGTTGTCGGGGTGGTTTAGACAGCAACGAGATTTACAAGTTGCCATTTTTCTTAGTGTAAGTTTTAAACACAAAAAGTTTGCACTATCTTTCACATCACTGGATTACCACACCAACCATTTACTGACGATTTGTAGATCTTCTAGCTCTCCTCTGCAAATCAATAAGAAACAATTAGACATCAAAACAGAAGAACAGCAAAAAGCGAAATACTGAACACAAAAATAAAAACACCTTTAAAACTCAAAAATGGTACGTGCTAGGAGATTTTGAAAGGTATATTCGGATTCTACACACCAAAATACATACTGGTTGATGTATCACATTCCAGATGCAAAATGGCTGTTGACTAGTGTTTTTAAAGAAAAAGCAATTCCCAATAATGATATAAATGTTAGAAGTTCTGCAATTGTGTTCCCCACTCAAATATTCAGCTATGCACAGCTTGTATAGCAGTGAAGAACATTTCAGAAGAAATTGTACTAGTTCAAGATTTTTTGGACTGGGGGAGTCATTTTTCATTAGCGTCTTGTAGTCCTGTCACGAAGCTTGGTTTTTGTACTAAGACTTGTTGGCTACCTGTATTTGATATAGGAAATACTGTAGTATTGCCTGGAAGATCCACATGCAACCTTGTTTCGTTCTCTAATATTTCAGATTAGACATTGAAGTTGAACTCTCCAGTCATGAATAATACCCAAGCCACCTTCCTGCACAGCAAATTGATTGTTGCAGTTGGTATATATCGTTAGTGACGTTATCTTGAATGTTGGTATATTTAAGCTGCATTCTGCTATTTATATCTTGCTAAGAGCTGAAGAGTACTATGAAATTTTGTTTTCTATGGCCGTGCATGAGAAAGGTTATCCCATCTTGTTAGTTGGCCAAATTTAGTCAGGGATTTACAGGCACCATCCCTGAGTTTGTGTTATGAATAACTCCAAGATTCGGTGTGCCAGGCTTGTAAAACTTGATTCTCTTTACACAAAATTGCTAAGGTTTTGGAGGCTTGAAGAACTTAATCAACCATTTCTTACTCCTGAAGAAAGGGCTTGTGAAGAACAATTTCTTGAATAATGATCAAATGCATTATTTTGGAAGGTGTGTTGGGAGATTTCTTATACGTCCTGAAGTGTCACGTGTAGCTCAGTCTAAGTATAACACTGTTAAAACGCTCAAACACAGTGAATATCAGCTTGCTAGATTTCCAGAGTTGAAACAGCTGTATGTAATTTTCATGCGTAAATACAGCGAAATGGGACTCACGGAAATTGCACCCTTTGAGACTTCCAACTCATTAAGGTTTTACATGCCGCATCATTGTGTGCTCAAGGATTCTAGCATGACAACCAAGCCAAGCGTTGAGTTTGACAGTTATTGTGAATCTTGAAATGGGGTAGCTTTGAACTTTTTGCAAATGGTTGACCCTGAAATTCAGCCTGACTTCCTGTCTATTGTCTTAAGGTTCAGATGTTGTTATTCTTTTAGCTGACGTTGCTAAGTTTTACAAATATATTTGTGTTAATATCTCCCAACCACAGGAGTCTTCAAAATATTGCGTGGCGTGAATCCAATTCGTGATCCTCTGATGAAGATATCAAGGATTACCACCTTATGTAACCTCACTAAGAATGAAGCTTTTAAAACATTGGGTATTATTTGGCATTCTAAATGTGATGTGTTTCAGTTACAGTTACAAATAAACTTGGAGGAATGCACCTAAGGTAATCACTAAGAGAAGCATCCTCACAATCATTGCTTCCATATTATACTTTTGTGAACTGTTTGGATTTGCTGTGTGTATTCTATTTGGCAATTGGAAATTATATGGGCATATCTGTTAGAGCCTTGATCTGAAATCATTAATTTTAGGAGTGCAATGTAATGTGATATTAAGCAATTTTTCTTTGGATATTGTATTTGGTATTTTATCTTACTTGTAAAATGTAATAACTTTTTGTTTTCTGTTTTCTAGATGTGGGAATGTTGCATTGTTGTCCGGAGGTAACAGTAACAGTAGCTGCAAAATACTGAAGGAAGGAAGTGAGTTAATGTGCATTTTACCCCCTCCTAATGAATGCAACGTACACGTCTTTTCTGGCTCTGAAACAAGGCCAATCCATCCCATTACACAAGGCGCACTCTGTTGTAATGAATGTGGTTCTAAGTTTACACAGAAGTCAGATATTCGACGACACCTGCTTACACATACTGGTGAGCGTCCACATTCCTGTGATCAATGTGTTTCTAAGTTTTCTCTGAAGTCTCATCTTCAACGACACATGCTTTCACATACTAATGAGCGTCTACATTTATGTGATAAATGCGGTACAACATTTCACCAGAATTCTGAACTTCGGATTCACCTGCGTACACATACAGGAGAGCGTCCCTATTCATGTAAACACTGTGGTGCTAAGTTTTCTCAGAACGGCCATCTTCGGGATCACCTACTTATACATATTGCAGATCGTCCGCATTCCTGTGATCTATGTGGTCGTAAGTTTTCTCACAAGGGCTACATTCGACGACACCTTCTTACACATATTGGTGAGCGTCCACATTCATGTGATCAATGTGGTTCTAAGTTCTCGTTGAAAGGCAATCTTAGGCGACATATGCTTACACATACCGGTGCGCGTCCACATTCTTGTAATAAATGTGGTACAAACTTTTCTCAGAAGTCAGATCTTCGAAGACACCTGCTCACACATACTGGTGAGCGTCCACATTCTTGTCATATATGCGGTACCAAGTTCTCTCAGAAGTCAGATCTTGGGAGGCACCTGCTTACACATACTGGTGAGCGTCCTTATTCATGTCAACAATGTGATTCTAAGTTTTACCAGATGTCCCATCTTCGACGACACGTTAATGTACATAAACGTGCGCGTGTATTACATTCCGGTCATCAATGATGTAAAACGTTTTCTCGGAATTCGAATCTTCGGCAACATCTGCTTATGCATAATGGCTTGAGTTCATAAACCTGTTATCAATGTCGTATTACATTTACTAAAAAGTTCTTTCTTCGGAACCATGCTTACGCATTCCTTTGATTAATCCCCCGCTAGGCGAATCTTCGGCGACATTTCCCTACACATACTGGAAATTGTCAACATTCACGTTATCAGTGTGGTAGTAAGTTTCTTCACAAATCCTATCGCAGCAATATGTACTGGCGAGCGTTGTTATTCTTGTGATGATTGGGGCAGAAGTTCTTCCAGAGGACGCATCTTCGATATCACCTGCTTATGCATACTGGTGTGTGGCCACCTAGTATTGATCAATGTGGTAATGTTTTCTCAAAAATCGAATCTTTGACAACACCTGCTTACGAATTTTGTGCGATGACGCTCGGAAGAAATTTTCCGAGAAATATATTCTCGACAGCACATCCCTACGCATACTGCAGAGTGTCTAATTCCTGTGATCAATGCGATAATTTTTACCAAGTCTAGTCTTCGAGAACAGAAGGTATTTTGCAGCTTGCCCACATTGTTGAGGACGATGTGTGTAACATTTTGCATCAAATGTGCGGTTGAACATACACTTGCTTACATACATCGTAGTTGCGTGAAAAAAGACAGCGCTTACTAGACACCTCCAATTCATTGTGTTCGATGTGTGTAATATTTCAATTAAATTCAGTATTCGACAACACACTTTTGCGATTAGTCGATAGTGCCCAATGGATATGGTATGAAAGTTCATGAAGTGTGCAAACTGGATATGCAATATCTTACACACTGTAATATTTGTAAATAACAATTACAATCATTAATAACCATCTCCATATATTTGTCATCAAATATGAATAAAATAAGATACTTAATCGCCCCACAGTGGAAGTAATTATTAATATAATGTTAATTAATCATTGCAATATGATTAAAGGAAAATAAAATATGTATAATGTACTTAATCATCTCCCGCCAACATAATGAAACAAAATATATTAATAATATATAATATTGAAATGTTCGTGGTATGGGTATCAGAGTTCATCAGAATGGATCCCTCGAATTTTGATAGAGTATGATAATTCGGTCCTGATCATGTACACAAAGCTGCATATTGGTACATATTCTGCAGGCCGTGTCTAACCTTCTGAAAACGGCTAAATAGGTAGGGACTCTCCCTAGGTTCCTCAATAACTCCACTGATTCTAATGTAATTAACTATATTCTGAACAGTATCCGCGAATGGGCACCTCATCACTCTCCAAGATATGCATCAAATAATCTCGCAAAATATCGCTGGAAGACTCCATATTTACACAATAATCATCATCAACAAAAACAGTGGCAGTGGGAAACCAAGAGCGAGTCCGTTGAACAAACATATATATGTAGATGAGTAACATTCACTATCTCTGTGTATCAACACAACTTGCACATTTTTATTATTGGCAGTTGTTATATCACACATATACTGTAGCTTTATAATACAGTGTCACTGATTCTAACACGAAAGGAGCTTCCCCGAAGATTGCGATGATTTGTGATCAGGATAATAAAAGCATTCGGGCGTACCCTGGACAATGTCAGAGAATGAATAACCTGGCGGCTGATCTATTCACGCCAGAAACATCCACATCTGAGCCCTTTTCCTGGCCTCAGTTAACGATTATCTCTGTTCACATAGAAGGCATAACATCAGCCAAAGAAGAACTGCTACAAGAACTATGCAGTAAGCACCAATGCCATATACTGTGCATACAGCAAACACATACAAGTGTGATATGCGCAGGCCAAAAGTAGATGGAATGCGTCTCGCCATTGAAAGACCACATGGTAAACATGGAAGTGCTATTTTTGTTCATCCTGATTTCATCCACAGCGTTCACAGAGGAAAACAACATTGAAATATTTACTGTAGAAACAGCTAATTGCACCACTTCATCCGTTTATAAATCACCTGGTGCTGAATTCACTGTAAACAAACCATCCAATTTTGGAAACAAACATGTGCAAATTGTGATTGGAGATTTCAACAGCCATAGTACTCTAGGGCTATGACCATGAAGATGAGAATGGGACATCAGTACAAGAATGGGCAGAAATAATCCAGCTGACTTTAATCCATGATGCAAAACTACCTGGATCCTTTAACAGTGGCAGGTGGAGGAGAGCTTACTATCCCTGACCTCATATTTGACAGCAGCAATATCAGCCAACAATGTGTAAAATCTGTCTGTTCTCCAATATCCAGTACATAGCATAGACCAATATTGTGCCGAGTATTTGCTGCTATAAGACCCAGAAGGTATCCTTTTGGAGGAGGTTTAATTTTAAGAAGGCAGACTGGTCGAGATTTGCGGAATTTCTGGACGCCAAAATATCTGCTATAGAACCAATACACAGTTGCTATGGCACCTTCACCACAGCTGTACAGAGATGCTCAAGGATGTCTATCCCCTGTGGCTGTTGAACATCTCATATCCCCGGGCTTATTTCAGATCAAGCCACACTTCTAGCAGAATACAGCAACTTAGTTGAAGAAAACCCTTTCAGTGAAGCAACCGTCGAAGCAGGGAACAAGCTTATTTCCTCTATTAGAGAGACTAAAAGTGATGAATGGTTACAAACTATTGGAAACTTGGATCTGAAAATAGACAGTCGTAAAGCTTGGAGATCTCTGAGACGTCTAAGCAATGATGCGACCAAGACCACCGCACATCATTATATCACTGCTATCCAAATAGCCCATCAGTTGCTGCTGAACGGGAAGGCAACCCACAAATCACAAAAACCGGAACTGCAAAGGGAAGAGCATAAGGAGAGCGACGACCTAACATCATCATTCAGCATGGAAGAATAATTAGACAAGGGTATCAACAGAGTAAATGTGGAAAATCGGCTGGCTTGGATGATATAGGAACTGAGCAAATTAAACACTTTGGCTTAATGACAAGGAATGGATTCTCCAACTCTTCAATAACTATATGAGCAGAAACCAAATTCCAAAGACATGGCGGAAGAGCTGAGTGATTGCCTTGCAGAAATCTGGCAAAGAAGGGAATGATCCAAAGAATTTTAGGCCAATCGCGCTACTATGTCACCTTTAAAAACTGCTGGAAATATTGATCTTAAATCGCCTGTTACCTGTAATTGACCCATTACTTATACCTCAGCAATGTGGATTGCGTCCCGGTAAAAGCTCTACTGGACAGTTATTAAACCTTACACAGTTTATAGAAGATGGGTTTGAGGCTCGTAAGGTGACAGGAGTGGTATTTGTCGACTTATCAGCAGCGTACGACACTATCAAACACCAGCTACTATTAGTCAAGGTCTACAATCTAACCAAGGACTTTAACCTATCAAGACTCATCGCCACTCTTTTGCAGAATCGCAGGTTCTTTGATGATTTCCAAGAACAACGTAGTCGATGGAGACTACAGAAAAACGGTCTTCCACAAGGAAGTGTGCTGGCTCCAATTCTGTTCAATATATACACAAACGACCAACCCATAGCCCCCAACTGCAGTAGCTTCTTGTATGCTAATGACCTCGCTCTAGTCACTCAGAGCACAGATTTTGAAACAGTGGAGACCACCCTCACGGATGCCCTTAATGATCTTTCTAGATAATATAGCACAAACCAGCTTAAACCGAACCCCTCAAAGACAAATGTGTGCTTTTCATATGAGAAATAGGGAAGCTACTCGCAAGTTAAAGATAGTATGGTCAGGGGTCAAACTGGAATGCGAATCTCCAAAATATCTAGGAGTGACACTTGATAGATCTCTTGATTTCAAGAAGCAATGCATGAACTGCAAATCGAAAGTCTCCACCAGGAACAATCCTTTACGGAAACTGGCCGGATCACAGTGGGGTAGCCAACCTGTAACCATCCGAAATTCTGCAATGGCACTATGCTATTCTGCGGCAGAGTATGCGTGCCCTGTTTGGTATAATTCAACATATGCCAAACAGGTGGATATAGCTTTCAACAAAACTTGCAGAATTATAACAGGTTGCTTGAAATCCACTCCAGTTGAATGGCTCTACCACCTTACAGGAATAGCACCTCCTTTTGTTCGAAGAGATAGCTGCGAACAAGGAAAGAAAGACAGTGGAACAGGAAAGGACTCATCCTCTATATGGGCATGAACGGCGTCTGCAAAGTTTTAGATCAAGGAAGTGTTTTCTCAGAATTTCAAAGGAACTTAGAAACACTACTGAAAAAGCTATGTTTCAATTATGGAGGGCTACATCTACATTCCTCCTGGCTGGATAAGATTTTCAGGAACTCTACATCCTGGCCAGGACGAAGAATGGATGACCTGGAAGTCCCTAAAGAGACTGAGATCTGGAGTTGGTAGCTCCAATGTTAATTAAGCAATTTGGGATTACATAGATCAAGAAAAAATCCAATGTGACTGCGGAGAAGACCAGACCGTCCAACATATGCTCCAGTGTCGACTATGTCCCCTCTCCTGCACAGAAGATAAACTATGTCAAGCATCAAAAATGCATTGGAAATGGCCACGTTTTGGGCAAATGTAATATAGTAATAATAACTGTGTACAATATGTATGTTTCTGATACGAGAATAACAATAACTGATTCTAACAATTGGTTTAAGGATACGTAAATCGAGCAACATACGTTTTTTTGTTCCAGAACATAAATTATGGAAATACATCACCCCATAGCTCTCACCAACATGTAATACCAAGCCGCCAGAAATGGAAGTTGTAGCAATTACCACACTTCACCAACACAATTAGACCTGGTTGCACAAAAGTTGTATCTCCTCTTCTTCGCTGTTTAAGTCAAGTTTTCTCCACCAAAATTTGAAGTCCAGTCCAGTATGGAGCCAATTCCAGTATGCTTCTCGTCGTTTGATCACATGCCTATATAGACCTCAGCTTCCTCCTCTTCCTATATGATACGTCTAGATTGATCCTGCGAATTCAATCACACGTAGAAGATCTTGTCAAGAGCACGCCCAGAACCTCTTCCGGTCTTCATGACAACATCAACAAGGCCAACTCATCAGACTGGGCTGTTCACTTGACTCATAGGATCTTTCCGACAACAGCATCAACAAGGCCACCTCATCGGAATCTGGAATGTCTGCATGACTCATACACATTTCCGAGTTGAAACTAGCATGTTTCCCGTCCCATATCACATATGGGTACCTTCCGGTTTAAAATAATAGAAATAAATATACAAATGAAATAATGTCAATAACAAAATTAATAATAAATCGAATACTGACAATAATCATATATCTTACTTTTGAATGCAATGCGAGGATATGATATATGTACTGACAACACACACTGCATATTGGTCACACTCCCACGTTGAATGTAACAGTGCTTCTTTTCGGAAACATCTGCTGCCCAAACTGTCGTAACTAATGTGGGTTAAATTTCGTGTAAAGAGCACACCTAATGGGCACCTGCTAAAATAAAGTTTTAAGCCTCCGTACTCTTGTGGCGAACGTTTCGCCTGTTTTCACTCCTTCCCTGACTGTCATAGTACGTTTTCTGCAAATATATTTTTCGTAAACACTTGTCCTTGCATACTGATTATCTCCCAAACTCTCTGAACTAATGTGATAAAGGATTTCTTGATAAGTGCACGCGTAATGAACGACTGCTTAATGATGTAGAGCTTCCACACACTAGTGGAGAGCATTTCCCCTGATGTCTCGTCTTCTAGCACACCTGCCCACTCATACTGATGTGCGCCAACAATATTGTAAATGGTATGGAAGTAAGTTATTCAAGAAACATAATCCTCGAATGCACTAGGTTACTTAAAAGGGTAAATGTTCACACTATTGTTCTGAATGAGGAAAAGCTTTAGCGAAGAGGCTTGTGTTGGAAAATATCTGGTGAGTCATCCCAAGGTACGGTCACGTCAATGTGAAAGTAAATTTCCTCAAGCGTGTCATTAAACTACATATGCTGGCCTGTGTTATGGAACGGGGACGACCTTCTGAAGAAATTGTTGGAACCTCTCTCACTCAGTCTCCATAATAGCTGTTTTTGTGTAGAAAATGCGGTAGTAGGATTCTTAGTCTACCTTGGAGAACTCACCCGCTAACATTGCAGATCGATCAATCCATTTTAATAAATTAATTTAAAACGATTTCCCACAAGACTCATTTTCGGACAGGCCTGGTAGCTCACCTTGGTGAACATGTACACTGGTGTTATGTATCATTGGTCTTTAGTTCTTTTGTGAGTACACTCGCAAGGAACACGTATTTTGACCCTATCGGTATCGCCCATGTTTTATGGTACGTTTCAACGTTTCTTCTGGAAATCTTAAACTTAGAAAGGATTTTATAGAATGGTTACACCCTTGTATTCAACGTGCAGATATGTTTATGTCTGGAGTCTCACCTTGTTTGACTGTTTAACCCTAGAATGACTCAAACCCTGACCCAGATTTTGTGATAACCAGCAATCTCGAATCCAGAAGTTAACTTATTGGATAAGGAGAAGAAGAAGAAGACATTGGAGATACAACTATAATTAATTCCAGTTTTACGTTGATTACAAAGGATTCAAATACAGATAGTTCTCCTTGTTATTTAGTTAAGGGCAGAAGAAACCAAGGAATATGAATCAGTTGGAACGTCCCTGAGTGTCATATACATGTTACATTTTGCTTGCCATATTGAGAATTACTGTGTTCATTTTTGGAAAATACGACTGATAGATGTATTAAGTACATATTTTTTGCTACAAATGTTCATATCCGTGTGTGTTTTGAACATTAATATTATGCTGACTTTTCAGTGGACATTTTCAAGTTTTTATGGAGTCGACTATTCTAAGAATGTTTTCAGGGTATTGACATACCATTTTATTGTAAAGTATTGTTGGTGCAAAATTAATCACTAAAATTGTTTATATAACTGTTTTGATATTGGGTCAATCACAACTAGCCCGACTGTTTATTTTACGTTTTCATCCTATTGTTATAGGGTTAACATAGTTTTGGCTAACGCCCATCCATAGCGATGTGTACAATTGTACAGTGGTACAATCGTCGATGTTACCAAGTCACTAACTCACGTGTCAGGCCACACTTTTCTCATGTGTAGAGCGCCACGTTTTTTCTGACGGATCTTTCTTTAAACAACAGCCGGGGTGTTTGATTCAGTAACATTATTTTTAATATTACATAACATTCTTATCTCCCTCTGGAGAACTGTCGTGGAGTTTTGCTATGCCTGAAAGTTTGTTTGCCCAATAAGTTCCCCTTAATGGCCTATCTACTTCTATGAAGTATGGCTAATTAGATGTTCAATATGTGGAAATATCTTTAAAGTTCAATTGTGGGAAATCAGCATTGGAAGTAGATCTTGTTTTATTGTATGAATAGAATAATATTGTTGTCGCTCACCAATCTACAATTCCACACTTCGAGCTCGATGACACTCCAAAATACTGTTATGCACAAGTATATTCTCTATAACAGTGCTCCGTTCCATTGTCTACAAATTGTTAAGTCTGAAATATATTAAATGTGTAGTCACCTGTATTGTTTGTGATATGTAATACCATGAGGGTTGGAACAGGGGCACAAGGAGAGAATTCTTATTTAGAAAATTAATTTTTAGGAAACGACATCAGTGGAGTACGCACTGCAGTAAGCGAGACATTGAAATATTAGAGAATTGGAATTCATGGGCAGAAAGCAACACAAATGCGATGGTAACTTGAGATAAATGAGCAATAGAAATTGTACACACGGATATTATGATTTACCTGCCACTAGTCGTACACAGTTCGTATATACTACCAGTTACCATGGGTAGACCTTTTGAATATAATTTTATGTCACATAAGTTCACATCGTTAGATCAGTAATTGATCTGAGAATATCAGGAGGTAAATCGTAACACTCCTCAAGGATATCAGTGTTATTTTCCAGTTTGTACTTGTTTATAAAGAAGTAATTCAGGGTGTATGGTACAATAGTTGTATACTCTTTTATAACCTTCCTACCAATATCATACTCATGTCAACTGATGTGGTCTTTTTGTGCATTAATGTTAGTTTGCCCTGCAGCACCGATGATAATGTCCTGACACTATGTTGGAATCCGCAAACAAACGAACATCCCCTGCCTATTCATAGTAAGTGGTTCAATAAGAAAGGAAAGTATGATTATTACGTTGTCCAGAATTATGTGGGAATGGATAGCTTTAGGGAATGTTGAGAGTAAGTTAATCTACTACTACTACTACTACTAATAATAATAATAATCATAATACACTGGCGGAAAAATTATACAAATACTATGAAGTAAGGAATGTAGCATACGGAAATTATGGCAATATATTTGTCGAGGTATTATATTTATTTGACTAAAAGTACAAGTCTACAGGTTAATATTCGCGCGACAAAAGCCATGAATAATTGGTGTAATCGTCTGACAATTGAATGCAGGCATGCAAATATGCATGCATTGTGCCGTACAGGTTCCGAGTGTCAGCTTTAGGGATGGAGTTCCATATCTTTTGCACTTCGTCGATCAATGCACGGAACTGTTAATGCCAGTTGTGGACGACCCTGACATTGTCGTCCAGTGATGTCCCATACGTGCTCAATTGGGGTCAGATGGGGGGATCGAGCGGGAAAAGGAAACAACTGGACATCCTGTAGAGCACGTTGGGTTACAAAACTGGCATGGCGTCGTTCATTATCCTGTTGGAAATCACCCCCGGGAATGCAGTTCATGAGCGGCAGTAGAACGGGTCGAATCACCAAACGGACGGATGTATACATCTCTAGTCAGGATGCGTGGAATAGCCACGAAAGCGCTCCTGATGTGATAGCAAACTGCACCCCGGACTAGAACTCCCGGTGTAAGTTCAGTGTGCCGAAGCCGCAGACAGGTGGGGTGCAGGCGCTCACCTGGCCTCCTTTTAACTCACACGTGGCCATCACTGACACCAAGGCAGAGCCGGATTTAATCGGGAAACATGGCGGAACTCCACTCCAACTTCCAGTGAGCTCTCCATTCACATTCTGCAAGCAGCAAGAGATCTCACTCCATAAACGCAATCAGTTATTAAGCTTGTTCATCAAGACTCAGAGAGCTTGTCTCCCTTGACCCTGTTTCGATGCCTGTATGTACCACATTCTACTCGTTTTCTATAATATCTATTACTGTTGTTGTGCACTTGTGGAAATGTAGACACATGTCGGAGGAAAGAACATGAGCGGTTTCGTGAGAATGGATAAAATGAACACTCGCTCTTTTCATCTTGGATGTTAGGATAAAAACTTGCCACTGCAAATTTGCAGCGAGGATACTGGCTTGTCTTGATGACTAGCGGCTTGGGGTAAGTGGAATAAATGCCGCAGTGTGTCGGCATTTCTGTGGTGCCAACTGCCGCTGGAATTGATGCTGCACCACAGCCATACGCCAAATACGGCGGTGGTGCAACATGGACATCCGGAGCCCGGTCTTCTTCTCCTGACCCATGCTTCCATCACGTATGCACAGTGAAAAAATACCTGCCAAGTCGTTCTGCAATAGCACGGAAGGAATATCCACCTTCACGTAGCCCTATTATACGGCCTCTTTCAATCGCAGTGAGCTGTTCATACTGGCCTCTTGGTCGTTGTAAAGGCATTCTTGACCCACTCACGGTCACCCTGTCCAATCACACAGGTAATTAACGTTCTCGCACAGTACATCCTGTATTTAAAGCAAACTCGATTCGCAACGTCTTGTGAACACTACTAGGGCCATCCTAATACGATTTGCGGGAAATTTGAATCAAATTCATTCTTCAGATCTATAAACACACCTACTAACGTCCATTATCTAGCACAACTCTTTCTTGGTGTTTGGATATTTTCATTCCACCAATGCAATAATAATAGTTTTACGCACTTTTATCTGCTTGTGTAGCAGAGTATTACATTATATATGCAAACTACATCACTGTAGAAGTGATATGTTTTACATGAAGCACTATTTTTATCAAACTTACAACATGCGGAACACCTGTACAATTGAGTATATACAGTACCGTTATGATCCAGTGTCCAGAGGAATTTTTCGGGCTGTGGAAGACAAGTTGATACTGGAGCCAGGAGACGATACACACTGCTCGCTGTTTACCAGTGAAAATGCTAGGCAGGCAATAATTCCATTGTGGAGATTTATCTCCCGTATGCAATTATCAGACTGTGCCTCTTATAAGGGCTCCTGAAAAGTTCACCTGCATACACCCAGTGTCAGTGGGTAGGGTCTGACACATCCCACTCTTATGAGTCTAGTGTCAGAATTAAGACGAAACGCTGGTTAATATAGCAAACGCTGAAAAGCCCTGCATCTGATATGTTTTCGACATTTTTGACATGTTCTTTTGGTGAAAAATATCTAATTCCCTCCATGGGAATTTAGAATTTTCCATAAGAGAAACTGGAACAAAGGCAGAGTTGATCACATAACTATCCTGAAAACATTCTAAAAGGGGTAACAACAGAAAATTTGGCGTTTTGGGTAATATGCAGATTTCAGTTTCATTCGCATAGCACTGAAATCCATCCTTTGCCGATCAATAGCATTACTATAGACTCTGAGCCTTTATTGAAAACTTTGATGGCCTGTTAATAAAGCACCGTACTATACTTAAATGTGTTCAATAATCGTCTGTTTCCCTCCAATGTTTTTAGGTGTCTTGACAATGCGTTGCATATTTCGTCCTAGATATTTATTAATTACCATGATGAGGGCTGTATGAACTTTATCATAAGTGTATGTTCAACGCCCTCATGAAGAATTCAAGAACTTGGTCCGCAACGAGTTTTAAATAACCTGATGTGGAATTTAAGAACTTGACCCTAAAGTATGTTAATCATTCACACATTTTTACGTCTGTTACTACGAGCGCATGAAATGTACATCATATTTACACCAAGCTTTTGACATTTTTACATCAATGGCGGTCTTTAAAGTGAGTGACTTTGAGACTGCTTCATTCACTGTACGGCCATCGAAGAAGAATACATAACATAAATACTGAAAATGGGCCATAGGTTTCAACTCCAAATTTCCTACTATCTATGAATTTTCATTGTTTCCTCCCAACTGACATTGCATTCGTTTCGGAAATGCGCATTATCATGTTATACTCATGATTTTAGGTTACAAGCTTTCGAACTGCAAGTCATCAATATAAGCTACATTGCTTACAACTTTTTCTCCATAGCATGGATTATATTTCCGTCATCTATATTTGCAAACCTTGGGCAGTAATATGACTGTTTTTTCTAAACCAATTAACTACATGTACCGAGAAGTTATCCTGTCATAAATTCTAACTCCGGGCTGATTGTGAACAGAAATGCTTTTGATTGCCAGGATAAACCTACTCATGTTTATGGCCAACATCCTCCTGCTCGAATTTTACGCTAAACGTGTTATTTTATTGAGCCATTTCATCCCGGACTTCCGACTGTATTTTGTCATTTCTGACGTAATTTCACATTCTACTATTCCTCCCAATACTTTGTTGAGCTTGAATGATTAACAATTAATTTTTGAAAACTACCCTGCACCCATACTATAATAAGAACCTCGCCAAGTAAAGCTCCATCTTCTTACGTTTTGATATTGTATTTACTTCCTATGCTTGCCTTTTTACATCAGAGTCGAAAGTTGCACAATGAAACTAGAGATTGGACGACCTTCGATAACCCCGAGGATGACATTCCGATAATCGAGAGAAGACATGTCAGGCTAGAGTAGAGTACGAATGAGGAGTCTGGACCTCGGGGACTCTGGACCACCTCAGCCTCTGCGCCAGCTCCAGCGCGCGCGCCCCCTGCGGGAGCCTCTCACTTGCCAGGGCGCGTGTGGAATGTTAACTACACATACCCGGAGGTCTTTATGAAAGAGGTAATTATTTTTTGAAAGGTT
Organism: Anabrus simplex; assembly: GCF_040414725.1. Lineage (NCBI taxonomy): Eukaryota > Metazoa > Arthropoda > Insecta > Orthoptera > Tettigoniidae > Anabrus > Anabrus simplex. The sequence continues at coordinate 33,231,503 of NC_090277.1, read as the reverse complement.
ACTGGTGTGGGCGAGGTGCAGTGACCATGTGACAGTGACTGGATTGGCTTTAAAAGGTCACTTGCTGGTGAAAGGTGAACAGGATGTTAGTTTATGTAAAAGAAGCCTGCCCTCCTCCTACCCTAATATGGGTGTCGGGAAAAAATAAGGCGTGGTGCAGTGCAGCTGTTACTAGGCAAGATCTGCTTTGCAGCTTGTTGAAGGTTATCTCTTTCATGAAAGGTGAACAGAATGTTTATGGCAGGTTGTAATTTTGAGTGAAGGTGAACCAGCAACGACTCCAGCCAATTGGTGAGCAGTGAAGGTGGTGGCAGGGAGTACTTAAGGAGCAGAGCACGACATGAAAACTATCATCTAGTTGGAAGAGAACTTCTCTACTACTACTACTACTAATTTTCCTTCATCTTCAGTAAGTGAGTTTAAGTTTATTTAGTTTGTTAATTGTAAAAGACATACCAATTTCAACAGAATGGATATGCTAATGAAATTAAATAAGATAGCGAAAGCACCACAGTTTCATAAGAGAAAACTAAGCGAGTTGCAAATTAATCATCCATTTAAGGTTAAAGAGCTGAGGGCAGTGGAGACACGTTTCGGAAGGAAAATAATAGTCGATGTTGAAGGGGAAGATGAGGAGACTGAGAGTGTTTCCCTGCCGGCGCAATTCGCGAAACTTTCTGGAGAAGAAACAGAATAAATAAATTTATTAAAAAACAACTTGAAAATTATGTACAAAGGCATGGAGAGGGGCTACCATCAAGTGTGCTTCCTACAGGAGAATGCCGACAGTTACGTCACTTATTTTAACTAAGTATGCTGAAGGACTTTTCGTTCTTATATGTAACTGCTTTTTACCGTATTTATATAATTGGTTTGTTAATTGAAAATAGTATGTGCTGCTTCTTTTCAGGTCAGTGTTGCTGTGATGAAGTGGAGGAAAGTGGAGATTAAGGCTGGATCCGAAAATGAAGCATATCCAATCATACAGAGTCGACGATTGCAAGTACATCGAGGGGAGGAAGTCGCCGCCAGTGCACAGTCTGTTCAAGATGAAGCGGGACAACTGAGCACAGAACAACAACAAGAACTGGCTGGTAATTGTATTGAACTATGGAACAGAGCTTGTGCACTCTTTAATTTTACAGTACCGAGCTCGATAGCTGTAGTCGCTTAAGTGCGGCCAGTATCTATTTTTCGGAAGATAGTAGGTTCGAACCCCACTGTCGGCAGCCCTGAAAATGGTTTTCCGTGGTTTCCCATTTTCACACCAGGCAAATGCTGGGTCTGTACCTTAATTAAGGCCACGGCCGCTTCCTTCCCACTCCTAGCCCTTCCCTGTCCCATCGTCGCCATAAGACCTATCTATGTCGGAGCGACGTAAAGCAACTAGCAAAAAAAATTACAGTATATAGGACGAACCTGAGTAAAGCATATGAAAGCCAGCAGGAGGTGACACCTGCTGTAGTGCGATTTCTCCTGACCGAATTTTCAAGTAATGAACATTTTTTACTATTTGTTGGGTATAACACATTCGAAGAAAAATACAAGATTGAATTTTCCTTTTCTTCACAAGAATCGAATAAAATTTCCTATTGCCGGGATACATTGTTAGGGAAGCTTCAGGACGAGTTTCCAAGCGAAGCTATTCACTGTTCACTAGATTTAGTAGGGAGTGAGCTAGCTCGATGGTTATACTGTGTAATGACGGATTGTACATTCTTGATAAGTCGTTGCTACAGCAACTTTTGGACTTGTCTTGAGAACGCAGAAAAATTTAGCACCAGAACGTAATTGTGACCACATTTTTATTTTTTTTAATTTTTTTAGACATAGAGTTCCCTTCGAGCAAACGTAGAAATTTAGACATTAATTTACAGACGGGTGAAGATGAGGGATGAATGCAAGCTCATTTTGATAGAGCGTTTGAGCGCATTCGTGAGTTTATGAGGGAGGTAAATGGATCAATAGCAATTTCTTATAAGTTCGAACCTAGCGAGGAGCGAGAAGAAGCTCAGTTCGAGCTGATTAAAAATCTTAACGAGCTAGAGGAATTGCATAATCGGATGTTAGAAATTCATTTACATGCTCGCACTGTTAATGGACTAACTTTTCAGATAGGAGATCTGTCTGCTTTCCAGTGCAAGCAAATCGAGGAAACTTTTCGTCGCAGAGTGTCACACTAGCGGTGGTTAATGTTAAAAATGATTTCTGACTTCCCGAAGAGTTCCTAGATAGATCTTACGTGTGGTTTAATAAATATGTGAAGAAAGCACTTAACACACAAGCATTAAAAGTAAATACCGTTCTTTGCACATAACATTTTCTTCTGATAAAATCGATAACAATTATTTTCATTCAAGGAATGCAGAAATTACCGAAGGTACTAATTTAAGAGATTGGTACAGCGAGCATATAACTAAATCGATTCTGAAAAATCGACAGAGTTCGAGGCTCGTGATTCGGGTTGGTCTCTGCTACGAATATGTGAACTGCGGATAAACTTGAATAAAAATGTTAGTTTTCACGTGGGCAAGTCGCCGAGTAGTCTAACGTTGCCTTCAGCAATTAGAAACAAGAGAGCAGATATAAATCTGTAAAACACACGGGATGCTTGCTTTGCGTGGATTGTAGTTGCTGGCTTGGTTCCAGCTAACCATCATGTGGATCGCATTTCTTCTTATCCACATTATAATTTAAGTCTAAATTTAAAAGACATACCAATCCCGATGGAAATGAGATATATGAGAAAATTTGGAGATCAAAACGAAATCTCCGTGAACGTATTCGGAGCGCAGTACGACGAGAACAACTGGGTGTGCATAGGACAGAAAGATGTCAATAAAGAGCTTACTCTTGTACCTTTGTACGTTTCACATAAAACGTGTGAAAAGAAAGTAAATCTTCTAATGCTTCAGATTGGCGACAGTGAGAAGTATCACTACTGTTTAATTAAGAATCTTGCTCGTCTTGTGCGCTCATCACTTACGAAGAACCGGAATAGAATTTATATTTGCAGGCGATGTTTGACTTACTTCCAAAGTGAGGAAAAATTAGCTTTGCACAGTAATGACTGTATACAATTTCTGGTAGCAAAAGGTATAATGCCTTCGGATAAGGAACGAGTAGTTTACTTTGCAGAGTATAAGGTTAAAGAGACAGTGCCTTTTATTGTGTACGCTGACACGGAATGCATACTGAAACCTGTGTCTACTTGTTTTCCAAATGATAACACGCCGTACTCAACTCCAATTCACGAACATGTGCCATACAGCGTAGCATATTATTTACACTGTAGTTATGACAGATATTTGTGCTCTTTCAAATTCTATCGAGATAGTGATTGTGTTAAGTGGTTCGTAGATGAGATGTATAACTTAGTAGACAGGCTTGCGCCGTATTATTTTGAAACGAAACCGATATTACCATTGACTGTTGAGCAAGAAAAAAATTCCTCTCGTCTATATTATGTCACATATGTGAGAAGGAAATCGCAGATAATGAAATTAAAATTCGCGATCATTGTCATTTAACGGGTGTCTACAGGGGATCAGCACATCAATCGTGTAACTTACAGTATCGTAAAAATTTCTACCTTGCCGGTAGCATTCCATAATTTGACTCCCTATCATAGACATTTTATAATTAGAGAAGTGCATAGGAAGGGAGGGAATGTTGCGACAAATCTCAGAGCGAACATTAAACTATTACCAGTGAACATGGAGTGATACAAGGGATTTTCAAACTTTATACGTTATAACCAAAGACAATGTGTTGAACTAAGATTTATAGACACATATAACTTCATTCCTTTTTCGCTGGACAAAATGGCAATATTACTTAGTGAGGAGTCAAAGCTTGTAACGAGACGGTATTTCACCGATGATTTGCAGTTTAAACTTGCTTCTCGGAAAGGGATATTTTCATACAAATATATTACCAGTATGGAGGTGTTAGACGAGACTAGTTTACCGCCAAGGAGTTCTTTATTTAGCTCTTTGACGGGTGAAACTGTGTCCGAAGAAAACTACGCGTTTGCTCACCTTATTTGGAGTAAGTTTAACTGTAAATCGTTGGGTGAATATTCCGATCTTTACTTGGAAATCGGTACTTTACTCTTGGCTGATGTATTTGAAAACATTAGATTAAGTGGAAAAGAGACATATGGTATTGATGCCGCTCATTTCTACACGGCACCGTCTATGGCCTGGAGAGCTATGAAAAAAATACCAGCTATCCACCTAGAATTACTTCAAGATGTTGACATGCTGCAAATTTTCGAACGCTCCATACGCGGTGGCAATGTGCAATGCGTTACGCGGCATGCAGTAGCAAATAACAAGTACATGTTAACATACGATGAGTCCAAACCGGAATCATACATAATGTGCTTTGACGTGAACAATTTGTATGGATTCCGAATACAACAGTTTCTTCCAACGGGCGACTTCGCCTAGTGCACTCGTGAAGTCTGGCACCTGCTGGAACATTAATTTATTTAAATGTTCGTACGTCGGACGGATATTTTATGCTGCAATAACGTTTCTTTCGATTGATATGGGCCAGGACATAGGCCTTCCTGGTACATCTTCCCCTTGGTTTGACGAAAAGAAAATACGCAGGATTTTCTTTTCCAGGCTTTACTCTTTCTGTGGTACATGTTGTTTAAAATTGGCTCTCTGGAATGGGATATGGCTTCTTCTGATAAGAGGACAAGTCATTTACATCAAGATGATATTCGTAGCCAGCTATCTCTCCAGGCTTGTCATCGAAAAGACATGCAAATTTTTGTAGAACATCATTTTTAGCCTCCTCCAATTTTAACTTAATTTCCGGGTCTTCAACCACACTGGCTATTGACATTATATAATCCGGACCTACGATGGAGTTCTCATTGAATAGGGACTCTGCATCGTCCTCACTTTGGTCACCCTTTCTACATTCTACTACGGCTGGCGCAACCTCGCTTACAGCGGGCTTAATAATGTCACCACCGGCTTTTTCGAAACGGGCTCCATTCTCTTGAACTTCCAGGTCGCTTCGTCCTACCAGCTGTAGTCCTACGGAATTATTCTTTAATCTTACGAGGTTGGCGTCTTAGTCAATTGTTCTTTTATATTTGATCATAAAATCTGATCCAAGTATTAAGTTGAAGTTAAGACGTGATACTACTAAAAATATGTGTTCGAATGTCTGACTGTTAATTTCAAACTCTAAAAATGCCTGGGATTTACACTTAACAACTTTATCAGGAACTATCCCTCTTACCTTGATCTGAGCTGCAGGCAATAACAAAACATTGTTCTGATTTTTAAGCGAGTCTACAAGCCTATCAGAAATTAAAGAAGCTTGCGCTCCAGAATCGATGAGCGTAATCACCTGTAGGTTGCCTGTGCGTACTGTTATGACAGGTAATGAACGAGTAATGATTGGCCTTGGTGTTTGTGCGTCTTCGAATAGTAATTCGGAATCGTCAATGTGCCAGTAATCGATAACAGCAGTACAATAGTTTGAAATCTCGACCTCATCGTGTTCTGTAGTAAATCTCCCTATTGTGAGATCGGCGTTTTTTTAATAGCGCCTGTTGATTTAGGATCAGGTGATCTTTGTTCTCTTGGTCCGAATTGACGTTGGTATTCCAGGGACGTGGCTCCAAGCTCATCAGGATTACGATTTCTCTCCCTGACGTATTCCCGTGTATCCTTCCATCTACTTTCGAGTTCTCGCCGTCTGGACTCACGATTTCCTTCAGGAGTGCTTTCACGCTGTCTCCATGAATTCCTAGGTTGGTAAAGGTGTCTATCCTGATTCCTCTGATGTCTAAAGTTCCGGAATCTGGTTGGGTTGGTAGGGCTTAATCTGCCTTCTTCACGTGTCCTGGGTTCCTCTCTCTCCGGCGGTTTTATTTCCGCAGAGTTTGTATTTATTTCTTGACTCCTGTTAGTTTTCGGACTAGATTGGATATTAGCTGTATCTAACCTGCGCAAAGTAGCGTCGAAATGTTCCAATGTTTTAATGCTGGCAGCGACTAGTATCTCTTGAAAATGAGGCGGATATTGAAGTGTCAGGTTTTGAATGAGTTCGATATCTGGCAAGGGTGGATCTAAAAACTGTAATTTTTTAATTGCATTAAACAATAATCTGAATATCGGGAAGTATTGACTGAAGTATTGTATTTACTAGAGTAGAGTTGCATCTTGACGAGGTGTTGTCTTTCAGAATCCCAAAAGCGTTTAAGAAGTGCCTTTTTAAAGTCGTCATAGTTTTTAAAGTTGCTCTTAAAAGCTATGAACCATGATAAGGCTCGTCCTTCTAGAAGCTTGGATACTACTCTAAGTTTTCTATCGTCATCTACCCTATTCTCTTCCAGGTAATCGTCGACATTTAACAAAAATTCTCGAGCAGTATACTCGTCACGTCCTGAAAATTTGACTGGTTTGTCATGTGGTATTTTAATTAGGGTTGTTGTGCTGTGTATTTCCCTCCATGAACCAGGAATTGTGACGTCAATTGTATGTTCTTTGAGTTTAATTTGATTCACTTCTTCAGACAAATTCTCAATTTTGGAATTAATTGAGGCGTCTAAATCTTTTCTTTGATTTCTCAAGTCAGTTTTAATGACTTGTACGTCTTTACAGAAAGCAGCAATCTGGGTGTGAGTGCTGTCTAGGTGTCCTGTAATATGCTTGTCGAATTCTTCTTGAGTGCTCTTAATTAATCCTATCTCGCTTCGTAATTTGCCCACGTCGTTCTTTAATGCATCTCGCAGGTTTTCCTGCACCTGAGCTAGCTTTACTTGAGCTTGTGAGATGTTATCATGGGATTCTTGAAATTCAGTCCGTAAATCTTTGAGTTCGGTGGAAAATGCTTGAACGGAAGGAAGAATATTTCTAAGATCTTTGTCTAAAGACTTGACGACCTCTGTCTTTATTTCTTCCTTGATAGACTCTACGTTTTCACAAACTGATCCCTCATGTTTTTTAAAGTGGCTTCGACTTGTGCACTAGAATCAGTAAGTTTCTATTCGAGGCGAGTTCCAGCTTCACGGAGTCGTTAGTAGTATAATGGGAGAGTTCGGCCGCCACCTCCACCTCAGGCTCCCAGTGGCCACCTCCACCTCCACCTCAGCCAGAGGCCTCCCAGTGGCCACCTCCACCTCCACCTCAGCCAGAGGCCTCCCAGATGCCTCCTCCACCTCCCGCGGGAAATTTGAATTTGTAAACAAAGCCACGTGCTTTTTGACAGCTGTCATCGACAACAACGCATCGCTAACCTCAGTACTGCTATCTTGACGGGCCTAAACCTCAGTAGTGCCAACTTAACCTAACTAGCTCGAGATAAACAAAGCCACGTGTTTTTTGACAGCCACGTGCTTTTTGACAGCTGTCATCGACAACAACGCATCGCAAACCTCAGTACTGCCATCTTGACGGGCCTAAACCTCAGTAGTGCCAACTTAACCTCACTAGCATGAGGTAAACAAAGCCACGTGTTTTTTGACAGCCACGTGCTTTTTGACAGATTTGTAAACAAAGCCACGTGCTTTTTGACAGACAACAACGCATCGCTAACCTCAGTACTGCCATCTTGACGGGAATAAACCTCAGTAGTGCCAACTTAACCTAACTAGCTCGAGATAAACAAAGCCACGTGCTTTTTGACAGCCACATGCTTTTTGACAGCTGCCATCCGCCATCTTTAAACTACAGAGCGCTGTGCTGCCCTCTTGCGTCACCTGTCATCGGCAGTGCTGCCATCTTGGCGGGCCTAAACCTTAGTGCTACCAACTTAACCTCACTAGCTCGAGATAAACAAATCCACGTGCTTTTTGACAGCCACGTGCTTTTTTGACAGCTGTCATCCGCCATCTTTAATCCATAGAGCACAGTGCTGCCCTCTTTAGCTACTTACCTTTGAAATGTGGTGGCGGATAATTTGAAAAATGCTTTTCGACAAGCAGCCATCTTTAATCCAGAGAGAACAGTGCTACCCTCTATGTGGTGGCAGCAAATTCCACGTGCTCTTGTTTGGAAACAAACTCACGTGCTTTTTCGACAGCTGTCATCTGCCATCTTTGAGCACAGTGCTGCCCTCTTTAGTTTGAAATGTGGTGGTGGTAAATTCCACGTGCTCTTGTTTGGAAACAAAGCCATGTGCTTTTTTTGACAGCTGTCATCCGCCATCTTTAATCCAGAGAGCACCGTGCTGCTATCATGCGGGCAATTTCATCACCTGTCATCCGCCATCTTTAATCCACAGAACACCGTGCTGCCCTCTTTACGGCTACTACCTTAAGCATGTAGTAGCGGGCAATTTGAAAAGTTCTGTTAGCTGTCAGCCGCCATCTTTAATCAAGAGAGCACCGTGCTGCCATCTTTATCTAGATACCTTTGAAATGTGGTGGCGGCAAATTGAAAAATTCCACATGCTCTTGTTTGGAAACAAACTCACGTGCTTTTTGACAGCTACCATCCGCCATCTTTAATCAACAGAGCATAGTGCTACCCTCTTTAGTTTGAAATGTGGTGGCCGCAAATTCCACATGCTCTTGTTTGGTAAACATAGCCACGTGCTTTTTTGACAGCTATCATCCGCCATCTTTAATCCAGAGAGCACCGTGCTGCCCTCTTTATCGCAGTAGATGTAAATTCGTCACCTATCATACGCAGTGCTGCTATCTTTAGCTAGATACCTTTGAAATGTGGTGGTGGATAATTTAAAAAGAAAAATTCTACAGCAGTCCTCTCTCGACGCTAATTGCATAAGATGGCGGCTATACATGACTCCTTAAGGGTGCTTACGCAAGATGGCTGCTATACACAGGTTCTTATGAGACGCCCTTGGGATGCTTGCGCAAGATGGTGGTTATACAAGGCTCCTTATGAGACACCCTAGTGATGCTTGCGCAAGATGGCTGCTGCTCTTAGCTTAGAGGCTAACGTGTCGTGCTAGTTCGATTCAATAAATTTAGGGCTTAAATGCAAAATGTTAAATATCTCGAAAGCAGTGCACCGTAGAGCAAAACGGACAAAATTTTTCTGCCTAATACCTAGGTTCGCAGTATGAGGAACAAGAAAATCATAGTCTAATGATGGGATCAACGGTTCGGTTCCTACTTAGGCCCTTTGGCATTTGCTCTGTTTTAGCTTGTATTGAAGCGAGTCTTCGTAACATGATCAGGTTTAGCTATGGTAGAGAGTATAACGTGCCGTGCAGGTTCGATTCATTAAATTTGGAGGCTTAAATGCAAAATGTTAAATATCTCGAAAACGATGCATCGTAGAGCAAAACGGACAAAATTTTTCCGCCTAATACGTAGGTTCGTAGTATCAGGAACAAGAAAAAACATAGTCTAATGATGAGATCAACGGTTCGATTCCTACTTAAGCCCTTTGCCATTCGCAGCTATCTATTTCTACAAGATGGTGGCTGCTCTTATGAGAAACAAGATGCCTTGAGACGTCCTAGGGATGCTTACGCAAGATGGCAGACACAAAATGGTGACTATACATAGCTCCTTATGAGACGGCCTAGGGGTGCTCGCACAAGATGGCGGCTACTCTTATGAAGAAAGCTAGCTTAGAGGCTACTGCGCAAGATAACAGCTGCTGTTATGCATGTGGTGGAGGGCAATTTGAAATTCTATGTGCTTAATCAACAGAGCACCCTGCTGCCCTCTTTAGCTGAAATGTGGTGGTGGATAATTTGAAAAATTCTTTTGACAGCTATCATCTTTAAACAAAGGCGACTATACATAGGCTGTTAAGGCCTTATCATTCTCCTCCTCCTCCTCCTCCTCCTCCTCCTCCTCCTCCTCCTCCTTCTCTACCTCCTCCTCCGCCTCTTATGTCAAGGCATAGCTTTATATCGAACAAGTTTAAACCTGCATCGCGAAGGCAAGCGTGTGCAGCGATAACATTATTGTGCATGTTTAGACTTTCGAAACATAAGAAGAGTAGAATCAAACGCTGTACTCGATACGACATGTGATCAGAACATTGATTGATGCGTTCAGAAAACAAAATAAGTGATCAAGACTAGAATCGAACAATGTACTCAATACATCATGTGTTTAGAATATGTCAGGGGATACGCTTGTTCTAAGAAGATCAGATTGAAACATAACAAGACTAGAATAGAACACTGTAATCGATGTTGTTAACTTCAACATGTGATCAGAACATTGACTGATGTGTTCAGAACACAAAATAAGTGATCATGACTAGAATCGAACACTGTACTCGATACAACATGTGATCAGAACATTGATCGATGTGTTCAGAACACGAAATAAGTGATCAAGACTAGAATCGAACACTGTACTCAATACAACATGTGTTTAGAACATGTTAGGGGGTACCCTCGTTCTAAGAAGATCAGAATGAAACATAACAAGACTAGAATCGAACACTGTAATCGATGTTGTTAACCTCAACATATGATCAGAACATTGTTTGATGTGTTCAGAGCAAAAGTACAATTTTGATGATTTGCGCAGCTAACTCGCTCGGTAAACGATATAGCCAAAGTATAACTTCAAATTATTTACCTTCCATCATTCGTCTTGTGTGTAAAAATCAGTCGAACAAGTTATCGCATAAACATGGCTGAAAAAAAATCGTGATAGGGTATGGAACCCAGGGGTTACATCTTATCAGAAGGGCAAAAAGGATGAAAGGACTCTTCCTCCTCCTTACCGCACATTCCTTGGCTAAAGGGCTAATGGGCTAAAGGGCTAAAGGGCTAAAGGTGCAACAACCTCATCGATCGCTATCAGCAAGAACGCTTGTACTTTGTTAAGTGTAGAAAATTAATCTTTATTGGTAAATGGTTTTATGTTCAGAACAAGGAATGGAACCTAGGGGTTACGTCTTACCTAATAAAATCCCCGAGGTGCGATGAGTTACGTTTTTCGAACTAGTGTTTGGAACACTGAACTTTTCAAGATGGCAAGAGTGAGGTTAGCAATGTTCTGTTGTTGGATTTTAAATTCCGCGCTACAACATGCATAAGGTGGCAGCCCTTGAGGTTTACTCCCGTAAAGATGGCAAGAGTGAGGTTAGCAATGTTCCGTTGTTGGATTTTTAAAATTCCCCGCTATAACATGCAAAAGGTGGCAGCCTTGAGGTTTACCGCCGTAAAGATGGCAGCAGTGAGGTTAGCGACGCTCCATTGTCCTTCAAAGTGAGGTTAGGGTTCGTCAAGAAGACAGCTGTCAAAAAAGCACGTGGCTATGTTTACCAAACAAGAGCACGTGGTCGTGACGTCACGGTCACGTAGTATGCTGCCTCAGCATGTAAAGTTCAATGTCTACACCTACGTAGTTAACACTCTGCTTTGTTCACAAGATTTTTATACATCACTATTCTTTAAGCTTTAAGTTCATTCACATAGGCTATGCTAAGATAGCAGCACAAACACATGCGAACTTTGTACATTCTAATGGAATAAGTTTAGCACTGTGTGCGTCATGGATACATGATGTGTGCACGCATTTAATCTTAACTATACGTAATGCTGCTGCTTTGTTTACAAGATTTTTATACATTGCTATTCTTTATGCTTTAAGTTCGTGCACGCACAAGCGATACTCGTACGCTCTAGCAGGAGAAGTTTAGTACGATATTCGATACATACTTTATCGATAGGTGATGTGTACACGCTTTAGAACATAGCTCATCTTTATGCTTTAAGTTCATGCACATGGGTTAGGGATACTCAAAAGCGATTGCTACATGCTCTAGCGGAAGAAGTCTAGTACGATAGTAGATGCATGTAAAATCGATAGGTTATGCTAAGATAGCAGCACACTTACATGATTTTAGCACAATCTAGTGGGGAATGTTTAGTATGATAGTCGTTTCGTGCAAAATCATTAGGTAATGTGTAAACGCTTCGAAACAAGGCTATTCTTTGTACTTTAAGTTCATGCGTACAGGTTATGCTAAGATAGCGGCACAATCTAGCGCAAGAAGTTTAGTACGAGAGTCGATGTATGTAAAATCGATAAGTAATGAGTACACGCTTTAAAACATGGTTATTCTTCGTACTTTCAGTTCATGCATCTTAGTTATGCTAAGATAGCAGCACAATCTAGCGGAAGAAGTTTAGTACGATATTTGTTGCATGCAAATCGATAGGTGATGTGTACATACTTTGAAACATGGCTATTCTTTTTACTTTAAGGTCATGCGTATAGGTTATGCTAGGATAGCAGCACAATCTAGCGGGAGGAGATTAGTACGAGAGTCAATGCATGCAAAATCCATAGGTAATGTGTACATGCTTTGAAACATGGCTATTCTTTGTACTTTTAAGTTCATGTGTATAAGTTATGCTAAGATGTCAGCACAATCTAGCGGAAGAAGTTTAGTACGAGAGTCAATGCATGCAAAATCGATAGGTAATGTGTACACGCTTTGAAACATGGCTATTCTTTGTACCTTAAGGCCATGCGTATAGGTTATGCTAAGATACCAGCACAATCTAGCGAAAGAAGTTTAGTACGAGAGTCGATGCTTGCAAAATCGATAGGTAATGTGTACATGCTTTGAGACATAGCTATTCTTTGTACTTTAAGTTCATGCGTCTTAGTTATGCTAAGATAGCAGCACAATCTACCTGCAGAAGTTTAGTACGAGAGTCGATACATGCAAATTCGATAGTTGATGTGTACACGCTTTGAAACATGACTAATCATTGTACTTTAAGTTCATTGGTATAGGTTATGCTAAGATAGCAGCACAATCTAGCGGAATAAATTTAGTACGAGATTTGATGCATGCAAAATCAATAAGTAATGTGTACACGCTTTGAAACATGGCTATTCTTTGTACTTTAAGTACATGCGTACAGGTTATGCTAAGATAGCAGCAACACCTAGCGGAAGAATTTTAGTACAATATTTGTTGCATGCAAAGTCGATAGGTAATGTGTACACACTTTGAAACATGGCTATTCTTTTTTACTTTAAGGTCATGCGTATTGGTTATGCTAAGATAGCAGCACGATCTAGCGGAAGGAGTTTAGTACGAGAGTCAATACATGCAAATTCGATAGTTGATGTGTACACGCTTTGAAACATGGCTATTCTTTGTACTTTTAAGTTCATGTGTATAAGTTATGCTAAGATACCAGCACAATCTAGCGGACGAAGTTCAGTACGAGATTCGATGCATGCAAAATCGATAGGTGATGTGTACACACCTTTTTACTTTAAGGTCATGCGTATAGGTTGTGTTAAGATAGCAGCACAATCTAGCGGAAGGAGTTTAGTACGATATTTGATGCATGCAAAATCAATAAGTAATGTGTACACGCTTTGAAACATGGCTATTCTTTCTACTTTTAAGTTCATGTGTATAAGTTATGCTAAGATAGCAGTACAATCTAGAGGAAGAAGTTTAGTACGATATTTGTTGCATGCAAAATCAATAAGTAATGTGTACACGCTTTGAGACATAGCTATTCTCTGTACTTTAAGTTCATGCGTATAAGTTATGCTAAGATAGCAGCACAATCTACCTGCAGAAGTTTAGTACGAGAGTCGATACATGCAAAGTCGATAGGTAATGTGTACACGCTTTAAAACATGGTTATTCTTCGTACTTTCAGTTCATGCATCTTAGTCATGCTAAGATAGCAGCACAATCTAGCGGGAGAAGTTTAGTACGAGAGTCGATGCGTGCAAAATCGATAGGTAATGTGTACATGCTTTGAAACATGGCTATTCATTGTACTTTAAAGTCATGCTAAGATAGCAGCACGATCTAGCAGATGAAGTTTAGTTCGATGGTCGATGTATGTAAAATCGATAGGTGATGTGTACACGCTTTGAAACATAGCAATTCATACTGCTGCTCTGTTCCCAAGACTTTTAAGCATAGCTAATCCTAATGCTGCTCTTAGCGACGTCGAGCTAAGGATTGATTACGTGACCGTGACGTCACGACCACGTGCTCTTGTTTGGTAAACATAGCCACGTGCTTTTTTGACAGCTGTCTTCTTGACGAACCCTAACCTCACTTTGAAGGACAATGGAGCGTCGCTAACCTCACTGCTGCCATCTTTACGGCTGTAAACCTCAAGGCTGCCACCTTTTGCATGTTATAGCGGGGAATTTTAAAAATCCAACAACGGAACATTGCTAACCTCACTCTTGCCATCTTTACGGGAGTAAACCTCAAGGGCTGCCACCTTATGCACATTGTAGCGCGGAATTTAAAATCCAACAACAGAACATTGCTAACCTCACTCTTGCCATCTTGAAAAGTTCAGTGTTCCAAACACTAGTTCGAAAAACGTAACTCATCGCACCTCGGGGATTTTATTAGGTAAGACGGAACCCCTAGGTTCCATTCCTTGTTCTGAACATAAAACCATTTACCAATAAAGATTAATTTTCTACACTTAACAAAGTACAAGCGTTCTTGCTGATAGCGATCGATGAGGTTGTTGCACCTTTAGCCCTTTAGCCCTTTAGCCCATTAGCCCTTTAGCCAAGGAATGTGCGGTAAGGAGGAGGAAGAGTCCTTTCATCCTTTTTGCCCTTCTGATAAGATGTAACCCCTGGGTTCCATACCCTATCACGATTTTTTTTCAGCCATGTTTATGCGATAACTTGTTCGACTGATTTTTACACACAAGACGAATGATGGAAGGTAAATAATTTGAAGTTATACTTTGGCTATATCGTTTACCGAGCGAGTTAGCTGCGCAAATCATCAAAATTGTACTTTTGCTCTGAACACATCAAACAATGTTCTGATCATATGTTGAGGTTAACAACATCGATTACAGTGTTCGATTCTAGTCTTGTTATGTTTCATTCTGATCTTCTTAGAACGAGGGTACCCCCTAACATGTTCTAAACACATGTTGTATTGAGTACAGTGTTCGATTCTAGTCTTGATCACTTATTTCGTGTTCTGAACACATCGATCAATGTTCTGATCACATGTTGTATCGAGTACAGTGTTCGATTCTAGTCATGATCACTTATTTTGTGTTCTGAACACATCAATCAATGTTCTGATCACATGTTGAAGTTAACAACATCGATTACAGTGTTCTATTCTAGTCTTGTTATGTTTCAATCTGATCTTCTTAGAACAAGCGTATCCCCTGACATATTCTAAACACATGATGTATTGAGTACATTGTTCGATTCTAGTCTTGATCACTTATTATGTTTTCTGAACGCATCAATCAATGTTCTGATCACATGTCGTATCGAGTACAGCGTTTGATTCTACTCTTCTTATGTTTCGAAAGTCTAAACATGCACAATAATGTTATCGCTGCACACGCTTGCCTTCGCGATGCAGGTTTAAACTTGTTCGATATAAAGCTATGCCTTGACATAAGAGGCGGAGGAGGAGGTAGAGAAGGAGGAGGAGGAGGAGGAGGAGGAGGAGGAGGAGGAGGAGGAGGAGGAGAATGATAAGGCCTTAACAGCTTATGTATAGTCGCCTTTGTTTAAAGATGATAGCTGTCAAAAGAATTTTTCAAATTATCCACCACCACATTTCAGCTAAAGAGGGCAGCAGGGTGCTCTGTTGATTAAGCACATAGAATTTCAAATTGCCCTCCACCACATGCATAACAGCAGCTGTTATCTTGCGCAGTAGCCTCTAAGCTAGCTTTCTTCATAAGAGTAGCCGCCATCTTGTGCGAGCACCCCTAGCCCGTCTCATAAGGAGCTATGTATAGTCACCATTTTGTGTCTGCCATCTTGCGTAAGCATCCCTAGGACGTCTCAAGGCATCTTGTTTCTCATAAGAGCAGCCACCATCTTGTAGAAATAGATAGCTGCGAATGGCAAAGGGCTTAAGTAGGAATCGAACCGTTGATCTCATCATTAGACTATGTTTTTTCTTGTTCCTGATACTACGAACCTACGTATTAGGCGGAAAAATTTTGTCCGTTTTGCTCTACGATGCATCGTTTTCGAGATATTTAACATTTTGCATTTAAGCCTCCAAATTTAATGAATCGAACTAGCACGACACGTTAGCCTCTAAGCTAAGAGCAGCAGCCATCTTGCGCAAGCACCCTTAAGGCGTCTCATAAGGAGACGTGTATAGCCGCCATCTTGTGTCCGCCATCTTGCGCAAGCATCCTTAGGGCGTCTCTAGCCATCTTGTGCAAGGACCCTTAAGCCGCCTCATAAGAGCAACCGCCATCTTGCGCAAGCATCACTAGGGTGTCTCATAAGGAGCCTTGTATAACCACCATCTTGCGCAAGCATCCCAAGGGCGTCTCATAAGAACCTGTGTATAGCAGCCATCTTGCGTAAGCACCCTTAAGGAGTCATGTATAGCCGCCATCTTATGCAATTAGCGTCGAGAGAGGACTGCTGTAGAATTTTTCTTTTTAAATTATCCACCACCACATTTCAAAGGTATCTAGCTAAAGATAGCAGCACTGCGTATGATAGGTGACGAATTTACATCTACTGCGATAAAGAGGGCAGCACGGTGCTCTCTGGATTAAAGATGGCGGATGATAGCTGTCAAAAAAAGCACGTGGCTATGTTTACCAAACAAGAGCATGTGGAATTTGCGGCCACCACATTTCAAACTAAAGAGGGTAGCACTATGCTCTGTTGATTAAAGATGGCGGATGGTAGCTGTCAAAAAGCACGTGAGTTTGTTTCCAAACAAGAGCATGTGGAATTTTTCAATTTGCCGCCACCACATTTCAAAGGTATCTAGATAAAGATGGCAGCACGGTGCTCTCTTGATTAAAGATGGCGGCTGACAGCTAACAGAACTTTTCAAATTGCCCGCTACTACATGCTTAAGGTAGTAGCCGTAAAGAGGGCAGCACGGTGTTCTGTGGATTAAAGATGGCGGATGACAGGTGATGAAATTGCCCGCATGATAGCAGCACGGTGCTCTCTGGATTAAAGATGGCGGATGACAGCTGTCAAAAAAAGCACATGGCTTTGTTTCCAAACAAGAGCACGTGGAATTTACCACCACCACATTTCAAACTAAAGAGGGCAGCACTGTGCTCAAAGATGGCAGATGACAGCTGTCGAAAAAGCACGTGAGTTTGTTTCCAAACAAGAGCACGTGGAATTTGCTGCCACCACATAGAGGGTAGCACTGTTCTCTCTGGATTAAAGATGGCTGCTTGTCGAAAAGCATTTTTCAAATTATCCGCCACCACATTTCAAAGGTAAGTAGCTAAAGAGGGCAGCACTGTGCTCAAAGATGGCGGATGACAGCTATCAAAAAAGCACGTGGCTGTCAAAAAGCACGTGGATTTGTTTATCTCGAGCTAGTGAGGTTAAGTTGGTAGCACTAAGGTTTAGGTCTGTCAAGATGGCAGCACTGCCGATGATAGGTGATGAAAGAGGGCAGCACGGTGCTCTGTAGTTTAAAGATGGCGGATGACAGCTGTCAAAAAAGCACGTGGCTGTCAAAAGCACGTGGCTTTGTTTATCTCGCGCTAGTTAGGTTAAGTTGGTACTACTGAGGTTTAGGCCCGTCAAGATGGTAGTACTGAGGTTTGCGATGCGTTGTTGTTGATGAGAGCTGTCAAAAAGCACGTGGCTTTGTTTACAAATCTGTCAAAAAGCACGTGGCTGTCAAAAAAACACGTGGCTTTGTTTACCTCATGCTAGTTAGGTTAAGTTGGTACCACTAAGGTTTAGGCCCGTCAAGATGGTAGTACTGAGGTTTGCGATGCGTTGTTGTTGATGAGAGCTGTCAAAAAGCACGTGGCTTTGTTTACAAATCTGTCAAAAAGCACGTGGCTGTCAAAAAGCACGTGGCTTTGTTTACCTCGCGCTAGTTAGGTTAAGTTGGCACTACTGAGGTTTAGGCCCGTCAAGATGGCAGTACTGAGGTTAGCGATGCGTTGTTGTCTGTCAAAAAGCACGTGGCTTTGTTTACAAATTCAAATTTCCCGCGGGAGGTGGAGGAGGCATCTGGCTGAGGTGGAGGTGGAGGTGGCCACTGGGAGGCCTCTGGCTGAGGTGGAGGTGGAGGTGGCCACTGGGAGGCCTCTGGCTTTGGTGGAGGTGGAGGTGGCCACTGGGAGCCTGAGGTGGAGGTGGCGGCCGAACTCTCCCATTATACTACTGTCGTTGCTCGATAAGGGCACTGGATTCAGTGAGCCTTTTATTAATGACTTTATCGGCCTCTGCAAACTTAGTGTCCAAAGTCCTGTCAATTTTAGAAGTTAAGTCTTCAACCTTGCTATTTGACTAAGTTAACTGCGCTTGTAGTTGAGTATTTTGAGCCTGTAATTGGGAATTAGAGTCAACTATCTGTGACTGTAGTGCGGTTATTTGTGTGTTCATTTGATTATTAGACCTATCAATCTTAGCATTCTGATCGTTAATGCTAAGCCTGAGAGCTTCGATTGCTGCAAGTAAGTTATCCATGTTTCCGGAATATTCGAATAAGTCAAATACAACAAGTTCTTCGTGTTCGTAGTAGTTGCAGTCGAATCCTGTACTCAAGTTGAAATTTATTATGACGCAAATCGAACCCTGAGTGTTGCGGCAATCTATTAAACCTGGTATCGTGACTCGAATCGATGCCTAATCATGTGCAGCGCCTTCTATTATTTTTGGCGTGGCTCCAAATCGAGCCCCTTTAAGTTGGCGCGCCATCTATTATATATTCTATCCTCTCTGTGCCAGGAAAAGTTTTTTGGGAAAGGGCATGAGTAGGACCTCAGGGAGTGGAACTTGGTTTTGGAGCCGATACAGAGTAGGATAGACTCGCAGAGCGAATAATACATGGTTAAAATTTTTTAAACAATTTATTAATTCTTCACCCTGCAATATGATTATTGGACTCAAATCTGGCATTGAAATTAAAAGTTTGAACGTAATCTTCCTGAATTCTGTTCATGAAAATTAAATGAATATCACTGATTTCAAAGTCTTTCATATGTGAGAAGACGAGGTATTAGATTTCCACCTAAAGTCTTTCTAAATAGGAGCACACACTTGTAATTCCAAATTGACATGAGAAATTAAATTTCTGTTAAATTTTTTTCAGTTTTCAGTTTGTAAACCTTGATGTATAGCACACTTGAAAAGCCTAAAGTCTTTCTATGAGATATGAAAATTAAATTTGAAAAATAAATTAATCACTTCTGAGAAACTATGAGAACTCTGAAATATTTGTTCACACGCGGCACTGAAGTTTCCAATGTTCAAAATTAATGAGAAAATTTTAGTCAGTTTGTTACTACTCACTGAATGAAAGAAATGTTGCTACAAATGTTGAAGGATGGACATCTGGAATGTTCCGTGGAGAATCAGGGACAGCGATGTTCCCTTAACACACCATGTTGACGTCCCCCGATGAGGTGGTGATGGCTGGAACTGGATCGTGTAGAATTGCAGCTTGTTAAGGTGATTTTTCGCACAAGAAAAATTCACTTAGTGCGAGCAGTTATCACTGACACTGTCATTTACTGTTGAACACAGTTTATGGCGTAATTGAACTTTAAGACGTTAAATGAATAATCACAGTCCTTCCTGTATGAAATGCTATTTAAAGTCGTTACTGAAACGTCCATAATTACACAGTTCACACTTGAAAAAGGCAAATCATAGTCTATAATCACAGTCTTTGAACACGGTCATTAAGTCACTAAGGATTATTTTCTGATTATCTTGTTATTATAACGTCATATTACCTCAGAAAATGTTCTTAGTATTCACCCAGATTACTACTGTAAGTCGTATACTAATATGGCGTGAATAAAGAAATACAGTTCAATACTCGAAGAGAAATGAGTTCTGGTAATTCTACGCATTAGTTTCTGTAGAAGTTCAATATCATGTGAAGTAAACTAAGTCTACACGTAATGATATATTCTGTGAACGTTAAACATTTGGTATTTGCACTTCAATAAGTTCACCAGTATTATATTCTCAAATGTCTTTACAATTAGACTGTAGCCGCGACGCGATGTACTAAATACAGTGCGACGTTTTTTATAATTTTGTCGGCGATATAACTTCGTGTTCCGGAAACGCGACGGCAGGTACTTTCACCGTGACTGCGCGGACATACTGTACGAGGGTCGGTCTCTCCTCTGTCATACTCACACACATCTGTGTACTCGTCCTTGTACTGCGCTGCTCTGCTTGGTAGCCTTGACATATATATGCCGGCGCTGGGAGGGGTGGTTTCTCTTGGCCATGTGACCGTGAGTGTATAATTTTCTTAGACTTTAAATTATTATAACTCAACAACCATGGGATGGATTAATTCGAAATTCACAGGGATTAACTTTTATGACGTCCGCTACGATTCAGCGTTTGTCCCGTTGAAATTGGTTAAGGCGTAGAAAAGCTTGCGAAAAGAAAATTCTTTTCGAGAAATATCTCTAGGGGAGGTGAGCTTCGAGCGACAGGTGACGTCACTTGACTTCGCCTAGTGCACTCGTGAAGTCTGGCACCTGCTGGAACATTCCTTCATTTAAATGTTCGTACGTCGGACGGATATTTTATGCTGCAATAACGTTTCTTTCGATTGATATGGGCCAGGCTTTCCTGGTACAGTATCAAATAGTTTTCAAGTTATAGACAGACAAACAAACAGACACCAAAGCTAAACAATATGCAGATGGTCATTACTACACCTGAAACGGATAACTATACGGAAATTTCGCCAAAATAGTCAATGTACAGACACACGATTGTTAATATTTTCCTTATATAGATGACAGATAGGCAAGGGCATGTTTGTAAGTGCATACCTTTATTTCGAAATTTACTGCTCCTAAAGGGTACATCATATAAATAATAGGCTTGCACCACAAGACGCCCCTTTTATCGCTCTTCATGTACGGTCTCAAAATATTTTCTCGTATCTCCCATTCATATGGGTTCGACTGAGATACGATTTTTGAATGGTGTGAAATTTGGGTACATTTTTAAAATTTTACATTATTTTTCACATATATATGAGGAATGTAGAATCATGAAATTTAGTTCGTATATAGCCATTGGTCGTGTCAATGTGCGTGCCAAATTCCATGACTATCTTCCTTTTAAGTGTGTCAAACTATGTAATATTCGTGTAAAAAACTCAAAAAATTTGCGAACAATCGACAAATACAGCGAAATCTAAGGTATAAGAGAGAGAAAGACGTTAAAAAGTCATAGGACCAAAGTTCTAGATCACTCCAAATTGAACTGAGATTGTGCCATCCGTTTTGTAATACGACTGTTTAGCTGCGAAATACCTCAAAGTGGAATTCTGCACCGTCATTAAAATTGCCTCCATATTCCGATATTCTTCGGGGAGAAAAGATGAAAAATATAATGATTTTGGAAGTTTTGCGTCGGTTACAGGCTAAATTTCAATTTTCATAGTTCGTCTGACATATTGTGCCGCAATCTCCATTTTGGGCGAGGGGGTAAAATTTAGGACTTCCAGTAAACGATAGCTAAAATTATGCAGATGGTAATTATTACCCCTTAAACGGATAACTGTACGAATATTTCGTCAAAATAGTCAATGCACAGACACACGGTCGTTGCGATTTTATTTATATAGATAGGCAATTAATCTGCTCCACGTACAACACCTTTTAGGCTATGTCCGCTGGACTTAGCCTGCATAGACAACCGTCAAGATATCCCCCTTATTAATCCTCCCGTCGAAAAAATGCACATGGGAAAAAAATAGAAATAGATTTCCAGTAAGATTCCTCAATTTCCGGCCAGGTTTGTCTTGTATATATTGTGGGAGAGTAAGACTCACTGTTTCTGCTCCCTATAAACCCCCAGTCCATTCCGGGAATGTGACATGGTATGGTACTAGAAACTTACAGTACCTTTGGACAGGCGGATACCAAATAGGATGTTTGGTTGAAATATAGCTAACCGTCAACATAGGTCATTACAATGACGTCAGTAGGAATGTCGTGATTAAAAGGAATGCCATCATATGAAATATTCGATCAAATGAAAAATCACACATTTTGTTAATTTTATTAACGAATAGGAATACGCTGCCGGTCTATCAGTCCAATGACCCAGAGCTGGAATGGCCAGGACGCATAGAGTCGTGAACACTCCTCTACTACTACTTCTACTAATATTACAACCAAATATTTTCATTTTTCCCTACCAGGTCCTTGCTTCGAAATGATGCACTTGAGGAAAAAAGGTTTAGAAATTGAATTCCATTAAGGCAGGCAGATTTCCATTGCGTTTGGTTCTGCATATTTTGTGGAAGTGCAAAATAACCGCTTCGGTTTCGTATAAACCCCCAGTCAGTTCAGGGATTTAGAAACAATAATGCCGTTAAACCTATCCCAGACAGGAGAATTCTAAGTTTGGTAGAAATATACCAAGTAGTTTTCATATTATAGACAAACAGACAGACAAGCTAAAAATATGCAGATGGTCATTATTACACCTGAAACGGATAACTGTACGGAAATTTCGCCAAAGTAGTACCGATTTTATTTATAAAGGTATTGAATGTGACTTGATAGAATCTGGTATTGTCCTTTTAAGAACGATACATGCCATTCCTTGTTTAATACTGTGTTCTATTACGGGTATATTGCAGTGTAATAGCTATATTGGCACCAGCTGATGTACCCGTGCTTCGCTATGGAATTCTACATTTTATACAGAATTCTAGGTTGGGCAGGATACACGTTGTGCGTAAGATTGTATTAAATTGTATAGCTCTTAACGTTACCCCAGGAACGTGACAGGGAAGTCACCATATGTCTTTTCTCATGTGAAGACTGGGTTGGGGAATTCGTATTGTATTGGCAGGCCCTCATGCCTACCATCGGTCAAAATCAAGTTGGGAGTTTTCATTGTAATAGCAGACACTCACTCTCTGTCTGCCTTTTTACATGTTCAGAAAGACTGACTCAGTGGTTTTTCCCAACTGAAGTCAACATAGGTCATTAGAATGACGTCAGTAGGAATGTCGCGATTAAAAGCAATGCCATCATATGAAATATTCGATCAAATGAAAAATCTCCCATTTTGTGAATTTTAACGAATAGGAATACGCTGCCGGTCTAACAGTCCAACGATCCAGAGCTGGAATGATCAGGACGCAGAGAGTCGTGAACACTCCTCTACTACTACTACTGCTACTAATATTACAACCAAATATTTTCATTTCTCCCTACCATTATTTCATTAAGTGTGCAGACTGCTCAATCCAATGAGCGCCTCAGAATAAGGATCGAACAACTGGAATACTGTGATGAGCCAGTGTGTTACGTACCAGCAGTATCAAAAAATGTACGAACCAGAGGAATGGCATACTAGAGAAGAACGTTATCTAATTCCCAGGCTATTCCGTGCCCATATTTAGGCAGGATGTTATACTTGGTACGCAGCAGTAATCCTATCTATTGGAGATCAGTGGCATCATAAGGTAAAGAACATCACAACAAACAAGGGTCAATGTAATGTTATTGTTGATCAATCTTACGAGCTTTCGATAGTGTAGGCCTTCACACTCAGTTTTCTTCATACTCTGAAATACCACTCTTATCATAGTCGATACGGCAAAACTAAATAAAACTTAAATGATCGGAAATTATATTCTTCATAACTTTTGTTACGTAGTACTTTCCGGCAGGACCAATAACTGGTATTTAAAAACGAAATTCTAGGCGCCTTGTCTAAAGTACCATTTCCTCGAGGGTGAATACAATTATTTATAGCCTGGACTGTAGATACTTATTCCCTAACTCCACACACCGATTTTCATTATATTCTGTTTACCTATTTTCTCGCGGCTCAGCGTTGATATGGACTTAGCAACAAAAATATAAATTCATGAATATCTCTGTTATCATAGCCGGTACGGTAAAATGTAAAAGACATAAATGATCGAAAATTTAATTCTTTATAACATTAGTTATGTAGTATTTATCGATAGAATCATTAATGTAAATACTTGATAATTAAATTTTAGGCCTTCCCCTAAATTGCCATTTCACTCAGCGTAAGTAAAATGATTTATATCCCGGATTGTAGTGGCTTATTCCCCGACTTTACATTCCGATTTTCATTAAATTATCTTCAGCCATTTTCTCGTGACGCATTTACATACATACATACATACATACATACATACATACATACATACATACATACATACGGTACCAAACCCCTCCCTTGCTAATGATATACGACGCAATACATAATGCACGACGGGAGAATCGAGGGCGTGGATCCCGACCAGGAAAGGCAGATAAAAGTCCTTGAACTGGAGATGTCGCTCATTGATAATGCATGACAAGGAAGTAACTAACGAATAGAAATGAAATTCGAATAAAATTGAACGAGGGTTTATTTATATAAACATATTATAAGAAAAGGAGAAAGCGAAGCCACTATTGAAAATTAAACTATAAAGCATACATACTTTTGTCCTTCAGGTTTATGAGAGGTAGTAATGTAAATCTGCAAGCACATCATATCTCATACAGCAAGATAAATACCACCTTACGACATGCTCACCACTTGAATGATAGTTTCACAACATATTTAAACATCTTGAAAAGGAAACAAACCACACGGACTTTGTTTGGTCATTTCATTCAACGAGGTAAATTGCATTCTTTTTTTATTTCCAAGCATTAATCAAGACCATCATCACGACAACAACAGCCTTTACCAAGATAAAGGATCACAAAGCATCACGGAGTAGAGCGAAACCAGATGAAATGGAAGTATGCAGGTATCGGGATGGCCGAGAATGGAACGTCTCTGTACCAAAGAATAATACGTAAGGCAAAGAGAATCAGGTGTGCGCATCACCCGTATTCAAATTAAACAATAATGGCGGTTACGTTAGCAAGCAGAAACGGTCAAAATATAGACCAAGGCAAGATAAAAGAATCGCACTCGAAGCGAAAACAAAGTACGGAACGATTAAAGACAAGAAATATCAATTAACTGACCAATACAACATCACTTCACTCCTCGCTCGCGCCCACATACTTACACAACCATTCAGCCATTACCGGCATCGGGCAACAATAGGGTCACAACTCATTCAAAAGCAGATCCCAAACACATGACTCACCTGGTCATAAGTAAAGGCCACATATACGACGAAGTAACGTGAACAATGCAAATATTTCATAAGCAGGATGATATGGACCCACGGTTCGCGTATAAGCCCACCAACTTATGCATTGGGTACGACTCGAATGGACCTCCGTGTCGACACCCAGAGCATACTCACTTTTTGGTGGCAAAATACATCACAACACTGTGCGCATAATCAGAATTTTCGCAGAGACCCAGTTACAACATCACCATCATCACAATAATGCCATCAAGCACACAGCCCATTCATATCACGGAGCAAAAAGGCGTATACCAATCAGTTACGACTTAAGCCACAAGAAATGGCCACGAGATAAACATAAAATAAAAGCGAAAACACAGCTCACTGTACCTGTAGTATAAGCTGATCAATTAAAAACCCGAACGGGAGTACAGGCAGAGTTTAAACCGTATTTATACCCATCGGTAATTGAGAAATGCCACTCCGATCAGAGTGACTCCATCTTGGTATTCCTCACGTCATAACCACAACAAATATAGCAAGTCAAGGAGATAAGGTCAAAGACGCGCCGAAAGAAGGACCATCCCTGTTGAAAGCAGGGTGCTGCCCTCTGCGGTACAGTTAGGGAGATAGTTAGGTCTGTCAATCAAGAGCTGATACAAACTCTTAGCAATTACGGGAAAAGTTACATATTATGAACTTGCTGAACGAGCATGTTTCAATACATACATACATACCGATAGATAGGCAGAAATGATGGAAAATGAAATATGAATATCCTTGTTACTATAAACATGTCCGATACAGAAATACCATTCATTTTAAATTTTTATATACATAGACTGAGTGTTCGGCAGACTGGAAATCTTTTAAGTTAACATTTAATTGTCTCATGACTCAGGGTATCTTCACTTGCTAACATTTAGAATCCTATACATACAGAATATTGTACATAATTTAATACTATGAACATTAAGTGGCAGATCATGTCTTCTTTCTTGCACTGAAAATTCCATTCCGTACATATACAGATATCAAGATTAAATACTTATCAGGCAGCCGAAAGGAATATTTATTCCTGTAATCGTACAAAACGTAAAAATTTGCGCAAACTCCACCATCATATCTTCTTTGAATACAATTGTTCAACTGAGCAGCACAAAAATCAAGTAAACAAGAAAACTTTCGTTCGGGCGTAGTGATTTATAGGAAAACACGGGTTTGCGATTGTGTACGCGGTAGTGCAGTGAATTATATTAGAGTGTAATATTGTCCTCACCACGCTCATTGTCTCCTACATATTAGGGGAGAGTATTCTTTAACTGCAATTCAAATTATTTGATACATGCATATTACAGATTCCTTGAACCACATTGTAAATTCTAAATAGATATATCTCTGTCTATATCGGTCTCCCAATCCTGAGGATCGTGATCTCTGAAGATATTTCTTTGTACCCGTTTCCATCCTCGATGGTATTCTGCTATCCGTGTAGATTGTATGAACGATGTTTTCGTTGCATGTTATATGCCATATATCCAGCGTATAGGTGCTCGCCCACGCTCCCACTTTCCAGGCAAGTTTCCCAAGATTATGTGCTTTACAAGGCTCCCTTCTCCACGACGCATAATATGACCAAACAATTGGAGAATCCTCTCTTGACATTTTTCCGATAAACTGGTATTGATGTTCAGCTCCTTGAGGATGGTTTCGTTGGTTCGAAATGCTGTCCAAGGAATGCGAAGCATTCTTCTCGAGTACCACATCTTATTCAAATATGAAGCTCGTAAGGTCCAAGTTTCAGTACCATGGAGGAAGATGGAGAACACCAGTGTCCGTTCTGCTCATCTTTAGCTTTAAAGAAATGGAGCGATCCACCCAAATATGAGATAAGTGAGACATGATGTTCTTGGCCATGGCAATCCTTCTTCTGATCTCTATTTCACAGCTGTTGTTGCTAGTTATAATGGCACCAGGGTATAAAATATCTGAAACCATTTCCATTTTGCTGAAGGCACTGAATACGTTCAGCTTGCCAGGTCTATCAAGTACCATAATGTTTGTCTTTTGCATGTTGATCTACAAACACAAACTGATACTCTCAGTTTCGACACGGTCTAAAAGCTCTGTCATTTCTGTTTCATCCATGGCAATCAATAAAGTGTCATGTGCATATCGAAGATCCGATATCTTTCTGACACCAATAGGAAACCCACCAGTCCATCCAGCCAATGCAGTTCTCATGATGTACTCACCATAAATATTAAAAAGCTGGGGTGACAATATATAGCTTTGTCGAACGCTCCTTTGTGTCTTGACGATTTCAGACTTCTTGCCATTTATTCTGACATCTGCTGTGTTAGACTCATATAGATTATTTATCAACCCGATAAGATGTTTCGGAACTCGCATTTCGAATAACACTTGCCAAAGTTTCTCCCATTGAACACAGTCAAAGGCTTTCCTATAATCTAGTAAGGAAATGATCATAGGAAGCTGTAATTCTCTGCTCTTTTCGATTAGTTGTCGGATGTTCAGTAGCGGTTCTCTTGTGCCTTTTCGTCTGATGAAACCAGCTTGTTCAGGGGGAATCTGTGAACTACTATAATTTTGGAGTCTTTCTTTCAAGATATACAACATGATCTTCCTAGCATGTGAGATTAACGATAAAGTCCTATAGTTATCACATTTCATTGTTGAGCCTTTTTATGCAAGGGGATGAAGATGGATGTAACTCAGTCAGCTGGCTATTTGCTATTTCTCCATATTTTATTGCAAATGTCTGTGATAATTTGAGCACCAAAATCGCTCGACTGTTTTAGTAGTTCAGCTGTTATGCTGTCAGAACCCGGTGCTTTGTGCGGTCGCAACGACATGATTGCCCTTTTTGTTTCCTGAAGTAAGATATCTGGTTCTTGTTCAAAATCTCGCCATTCAATCATCGGCTGTACTGTCTCTTCTTTATACAACTCCTCACAGTACTCTTGCCATCTATTCAATGTAATGTCAAAATCATTTATCCTATGGCCATTACAATCTTCTATGGACCATACACGAAGTTTGTATTTATTTGACAGCTGTTTTACTTTACGGTATATATCTCGTGTCTCATTGTGACGGCCATGAGCTTTAAATTCTTCAGATTCCTGACAGATAATTATGTCTGTCTAAGCGGCATGTACGTTGGATTTCACAACACAGCTCAAAGTATCTGTCTTAAAGGTGCAAGCCTGTTTCTTTCAGTCTTTTCGCTGTATTGGAGAAGAATGTTTCATTGCAATGGTCACTATATTTTGTTTGAGGTCTTCTCATGTGGTCCCTTCATCAGTAGTGTGCTCCTTTCTAGTGTTCAAAAGAATATTTTGGATTTCCGCACCAAAACTCCTTAAGTTTTCACATCGCACCTTTTGCATTTTCCAAGGTACACAGCGCATACCTCTGAGTTTCAACCTGAACACCATATACAGTAATTGGTGATCTGTGCCACAATCTGCAATAGATATATCAATATTTTATACCAATTTTAATCATTACTTGATTTTAAACGTTGATGTATATTCTAAGACAACTATTTATTTTTATTATTTACTTAATTAATGTTCCTAGACCGACAAGATCCTATCTTAGTTCAATACTTCAATAATTTTGTGGAATTTTCTCTTCCCGTTTATGTGAACCTTTGATTCACCTTCTGTCAGGCTTCTGTCAGCCTACGTGATCTTAAGACAAATGATCTTTCCGTTAATTCAACAAACAACGATTTGCCCTACATTTCTACACTGTGACCTTTATTCTTGTAGGACTTTCTACAAGCCCATCTAAGGAAACACCTCATATCTTCACATAACAGCCAGAATCCATAGAAATCTGTCAATGAACACGTCACCAAAGTACTTCGCTACATAAAAGAAAGTCACAGTTCGATTCCTCAATAATATTTTACGAAAGATCATGGGGTTGCAAGTTGAACAAAGAAGGGAATAATATAAATTACTGAACGCGAAGAAGTTGTATGAATTAACAACACTCCCGTACTTATAAATTTTAGAGGAACAAGAAATTGCTCTCCTTTTATTTTTAGCGATATTAGTCTAGTCATTCGGGCACCTTATGTGTCCTGTCAGATGTACTGACAACGTTCTCCACATTGGAGTCCTCAGACTCTTTCCATAGCCAGGATATTATCAGAAGCCCCAGCTACTTTCAAGGCGTAAAAGCGCTGCACATGTCCGATCTATTCTCCAGCGTCCGTCTTTACCTAGACTACCCTCGCATGTTCATTCGGAGCCTGGCAGACGTCCACGATGGCTTCCACATGTTTTAGTGCTGTCAGTCTCGACGAAGACGACATCTCCAGTTTTCAAGCGTTCTTGTTTCCTCTTTTCTCCATGAATTAGGAGCACGAAGTATTCAATGTGAAATCTTTGTCCTTAGTTAATTGGTAATGAATGTAGATATCTTGTCCTTCTATTTAAGCTATATTCATTAACGATGTCCATATCTTGGAGTCCACTTTTGCGGAATGCCTTGTATTAAACAACATTGAGTCAAAGGCTTCAGATAGTCTATATCACCTTCATTGTAGGTGAGAGGACGGGAGTTTATGGTGGCCTTACAGTCACATACGAGAGCTTCAAGTTCTTCGTTTGTGAGGGTTGCTGTTCCTAAATATCTGCTCAGGAGCTCGTTCACGTTTTGCAGATGTGACTCCCAACAATATAGGTCCAAGTGGGTTAAAGTTCCATTTTATGCCATGTATGGTGGAGAACGACGTTATCTGATTCCATTGGAGACTATGCAGAGTGTTATTACTGTCAATGAAATTGGTTACATTGCCTACGATATTAGTACTGAGAGACTTGGTGAGTTCCAAGTGCATTGCCCAATATACTACACACGTGAAGAGTACTTCTCTCCAGTATTTAGATACAGTGCCAGTAACCTCGATTGCAGCGGCAAATTTCACACGGTTCTTAGGTAATGGGGCAAAGAGTTGTCCCACGACGTTCGCTTTAAACCTTCTATATATTTGACACGTTGTGTAAGTTCTCTTTAAGCTTACTCCTAATTCCTGTTATCCAGTATTTTTCTCTTAAATTTGACATCGAAACTTTTTCCTCTTTCACAAGTCAATAGGTCCGGAAACTTGTTTATGAAAAATATCAGCTTAGAAAATTGTGTCTTGATTACAGAAGAAATATTTGCAATTTGTGCTTTCATTAAATCCTTGGATGGAAATGTGTATACCATATAGTTAAGTGATGAAGAGAAATAGTTTCTAACAAATTTAAGGATTACACACATTTTTTCAGACTTGAAAGTGTTCACCATAACAAACGTTGAGTTTCATCAGATCATAATCATTCTCTTGATCTGATGCAGTATGATCATCTATATGAAGGAGAGATGAGCAGTGCTTAATAACGTGCGTTTTCAATAAACTTGCCATCACATTTTTCAATATATTATTCAAAACTGACCTCATTAACTGGATATGTGGAATTCCTGACTGAAGAGGTACGTTTAGCTTCTCAAAGATAGAGAGAAAAAAGAACTTGTAAACTTGATGTAAAGGCATGAAGAGTCTTCCTTCAAGTGACAAACCGTGGCTTGTAGTGTCAACAGTAGTTTCAAATATTATTGATGAAACTGATGATCGGATTTTCCTCTTAACTGACAAGTGTGGTGAAATCTTATAACAATGCATCACCGTTTCAGACGACCAAGGCACATCTGCTATGTTTAGGAATTGTTGCCAGATCATATTAGTGTTCACTTATTACGGCACCTCAAGGTTGCTAAATATCTGACGTTACTCTTCGACACGATGGTCCATTTTTCCTACGTACCTACAAAACTTAAAACAGCCAGAACAATTTTAATGCGTAAGGGTGGCGACATAAATAATATTAAAGAATTGCGATCTATAACCATATATTCGGTGCTTAGGAAAATAACTGAACGAGTACTAGTTACGAGACTGCGTTCATATGTCAAACTAAGTCCTCGTGCCATTACCTGGAACTCATGTCAACGCTTCCCTCGTGAATGGTTGCCTCCAGGATGCGAACCGTAACAAAAAGAATAGTTGCGTCATATTTTAGACGACACAAAAGCATTTGACTCTATCGGACATGAACATATCAAACGTTCTCTCCAACAGTCTGAAATTCCTCCAAACTTATATAGACTAACTGAAGCATTTCCTACAAAGAACACTATTCAAGTCGAAGCTGATCTTAACAAATCAAAACCCATCGAAATTAAGTGTGGCGAAGCTCGAGGGTCCTCTATCTCACCATTGTTGTTTAATTTAGCAATTAATACTGTAATACAAAATCTCACCGACCATGAGATACGCCAAAGTTATTGCTCTGTTTTATCCGATGATCTATCTCCTTTATACTCATTTTCTTTCGCAGATAACATAGTCATACTCATCAAAATCGAATGTAATTCTACTACTAGTGATAGGAAGCGATTAGCAAACCTACTACTAAATCACTGCTACTATGAAATCACAGTTCATCGTGCTGGTGAGTTGGCCATACTAGCAGGTCTTAACTGCGATTGTGATTTTCGGCAGGTGGCAGCGCTGCGCTGCGAGAAAGCGATAAACTATCCGGATCAACCAGCGTGAAGCGCACAACTAGGCCAATAGTAGCAGCTAATATAATCATGTTCACAAGTCGAACTCTGACCCACACCACAGCCGCAGTTGGCTGATATGGCATCGCCTGCGGCTGCGCTGTGATTGTAAACAGCTATTGTTGTGTTGTGGGATTTATAACCTGTGATTTCTTTTAGTCTTCTCATTGTCTCATTCCGATTATTCTGTTGTGACTGCAGGTCTAAAGGTGAAAAAGTGTGATGGTAGCAGATGAGTTGACTAAGTATTTAATTAGTGATTTTTGATTTGTGACGTTGTAGGCATAATATTTAGCCTACTGTCTGTATGCACTATTGTACAGTAGTATAAATAGTCTGTATTTTATGAGTTATATTATGAAAAAGAGAAGTGCAGAGGTAGATTTGGACATTTTTACACAGAATGAAAGTGCACCACAAATTGCTGCCTGTAACATTTGTAAAAAAACAGTTTTTGTACTACTGTAAACTTCTTCTACCTACCAATTTAAGAAGACACATGCTGTCTAAGCATCCAACTGTGCCTGTGAAATTCGCTGTCACTGATCCACGACATCATTTGACTTCCAGTTCCAACCGAGGAGAGCAAGAGGTTGGTACATTGCAGTGTATTTGTAAGTATAATAATATAAGTTCATTTCACTGAATGAGCAAAGAAAATTCATGGCGATGCAATTAATGTTAGCAAATTCAATATTATTATTTTCACGGCAATGCAAATTTGTCACTTTCTTTCAGAACATGGAATACGATGGAACGCCAACTTCAACTCCATACACGCCGAGGGAAAAGACAGTTTCAACGTCATTTCCGAGAGTTATTCATAGTCAGCTA
Source organism: Anabrus simplex (assembly GCF_040414725.1). Classification (NCBI taxonomy): domain Eukaryota; kingdom Metazoa; phylum Arthropoda; class Insecta; order Orthoptera; family Tettigoniidae; genus Anabrus; species Anabrus simplex. The sequence continues at coordinate 33,198,978 of NC_090277.1, read as the reverse complement.
AAGACCTCCATGTCATCGGGAGAAGTGCACAGTACTTCACTTGAGAACTTCAGTTCCTGTCATACTACGGTAGTGTCACAAAGATCGTTCCTTACCCAAGACAGATTGCCTTATCATCTTATTTTCCAAAGAAGATCCCCGTAAGTACAAAAAAGGAAACTCATGATAAGTTAATGCAGCTTTTCCGTAACAACTTCCAACCTTTTCGTGTTGTTGAAGATGAGGGGTTTAAAGAATTCGTAAAAAAACAAAAACCTTATGAGATGCCTTGCAGGAAACATATCGCGAACACACTTACCACTGCCAAGTTTCAAGAATATTTTAATACCACTAAAGCTATGCTCCCAACTGCTGTCAAGATGTTTATAACTATCGACACGCGGACTTCAATCAACACCGATAGTTTTATGGCTGTCACAGCTCATTTTGTTAATGAAGACATCAAGTTGATCTCGGCTTTGCTGCAATGTGCCTAATTTTCTGGTGGGCATACAAGCGAAAATTTAGCTTATGAGCTGAGAAAGGTATAATCGGAGTGGATTTTGCAAAATAAATTACTAATTACCGTTTCAGACAATGCCAAGAACATTACAAAAGCTGTCAAAGATGAATTAAAATGGAAACACTTTGGCTGTTTTCTCCTAGCCTAAATTTGTTTGTACATGACTCGTTTGAAAAGAACGAAGTTATTAACAAATTTTGAAAAATGCACGGCAGATTGTCGGGCATTTTAAAGTACTTACCGCATCACATGAAAAATTATGGCCTACCAGGCTCTGAATATACCAGACCGAGCACAGATGAATCAAGATGTGTCCATTCGACGGAACCCTACATACTGTATGATAGAACGATTTACACTTTTAGAAGAAACTGTGAAAGCTACAGTGCTTTATTGACCAAAATGTAACGCAGTCAAAAATGAAGAGTGGAGAATGACGTACGAGCTCGTAAAAATACTGAAGCCGTTTCAAACAATCACGAAACATTTCAGTGCAGAAAAGTACGATGGCTGAAAGATGTCTGCAAAAAACGTTTGCAAGGACATTTCTACCCAACTGTGAAGAAAGTTGCCTAAGGGAGTTGATGATCGTTTTAGGGACTACGAACTAAGCAAAACTTTAATAATCTCAACTTTCTTGGACCCCAAGTGTATGAATTGTGTTTTGCGGAAGAAACCACACACGACGGGGAAAAGAAGAGAGCGATAACAGTAGTAGCCAACAAAATTTTACAACAAACCTACATACCTCAAATAATGCAATACATCGGAATCAAGTCTCTGAGACTGACAGTGTTAGCCAAGAAGAAGATGAAGTTCGGTCCGTGTACACGTATGTGAAGCAATGTGTAACCAAACATAAGCCATGCGGTACGAAACAATTGCGTTCAATCATGGAGGTGAACAGGTACATTGATGAGGAGATACTGCCAAACAATTGTGATCCGCTTAAATTGTGGAAAGATAACAAAACTGATTACCCGTTTCTCAGTAAAATAATACTGTACGTGATTACTTTTGTGTCGGATGTACGTCCGAGTCCTGCGAAGGAAGAAATGGACTGACTGGAAAAAATAAAGCTCAACAGCTAATGTTCGTGAACTGTAATTGAAATGAACTCCACTCATTACACTTATTTACTTTCTTAAACTCTCTTGAACTGTTACTGCTAACACTGCGGTTTTGTTACAAGTATCGGATTATCATATTGTGTCTTATTTTTAATTTATGTTCTATATATAAAGTTACTCGTCTAGCGAATGACTACTTACATTGATTATAAAACCCTGCATGTCCACAGTGTATAAATTCTAGAGTTACTATCCTTAAAACGAGTACTTCTAAGTTAATGTATAATTCGGAATTTCCCAACAAATACGAGTAGCACCAGCCTTGTTGCTATGGAACTGAGTCACATTTAACCAGAGTTAAAGTCACTGCTACTTCAAAATAGCTTGACCTGTGAGTGTAAAATCACTTCTAGTCACACCACTAGCCACTAACTGTACCTCGTTAAATTTAGCCGAAAGCTGCTTTGCAGATATTGGTTTACATATCCATCCTCTTAAAAGCAAATCTGTAATCCTTATGAAAGGAAAATTAAATGAAGGAAACGTCACTACACTTGGAGGATCAATAATCCCATCGATGAAAACAAGAATGAACGAATCAAGTACTAAGGAATTAACTTCAACAACGAAATTGCTCTTGACAGATATAAACTACAAGGACAGTAACTTCTGACTTAAATCATCTCGTAAAAGTAAAATTAAAACACCAGAGCTAAATTTCAAGATTATTTATGAATTTGTTTGGCAGGGTTTTTTATCTATCTTCTACAATGTGCCCCTTGAGACAACTATCAAACGCCATTCGGAAAGATGTTGACAAAATAGTAAGAAGTTCTGTAAAATAAATAATCATTTGCAACCGTGCAAGAGAGGAGGAAGGTTGTTAAGTGCTGACATGGGGATCCCAATAGAATTGTACCAGGCGAGGATAGGTCGTTGGCACGGTAGAGGCAGGCCCGCGAGGCGTAACATGGAATACAGTGCCGGACGGCAGGTGAGTCTGACTTCAATTTTCATGGCTGCATCAGTGAAGGCAATGCTGTCGGTCATTGGAGGGGTCGAGATGAACCCCGGACCTGGTCCTGATAGTACGGTTGGATGGGAGGAGATGGAGAAGATAAAGGAAATCGTTAAGCATCAAGCAGAACAAACGAAAGTTACTACGAGAGCAAGCCCGTGAACTACGAGAAATAATGAAAGAGGAGCTAGTAAAGGTAACAGAACTTGTGGTCCAAAATAATAAAGAAAGATCAAGTTTGAGGGATAAGTTGAAAATAATGAAATAAGAGTTAAAAGAAATGAGGTAGCAGGAGAAAACTCTCCAGCAGGAAACTAGAAAGGAAAATATTTTTATATACGTGCTACCTGAGGACACTAAAGAAGATGTAGTATCTAAAGTGCTGAACTGCAGGGAAGCCGATATAGAAGAGATTCAGTGAATGGGGAAGGCAAAAGGCTAGAGAGCGGTGAAAGTGACGTTCGTATCAACCCTATGGGTGAAAAAGGTTTTGGATAATACACGCCAATTGAAAGGTGAAAAGTTATGGATTATACAGAAGCTGGAGAAAGAAGCCTTTAGGAACTAGAAAACGCTCCAGTTCCATCTGGGAAAAGCTAGGCATGAAGGATTAATTGCCTACATAAAAGGCAAAAAATTAGTGGTAGGTGACGGCAGGTGGACTAGAGTATGGGCGGTGGAGCATATAAAGAATATGTACAACACCGAGAGTACACTGGCCGATGAGGAAGCTGAACGCACGAGGCAGCTGAGATTAGTAGAATGCGGGGCAGTATGCGGCGACCAGGAAGTGAATCGAAGATGACAGAGAGGAAGGAGCTGACGCAGAGACAACCAGTAGGGAGTACAGTCCTGGTGACCTACAGCGGCAGTTGAGTGCTGACTCTGCGAGAGACACAACAACCTAAACACAGACCTGTGAGCTTGAAGAACTTCTGGCAGAGAAAAGGTATCTTAAATGAGGGTGGCCTTGATAGGGAATATGTTAATAAACTAGATGAGAACTCTGATGAACTGGGTGTCACTAGTATTACATGGTCCAAGACGGAAAGCCAGAGTGAGGTGCAGAAGAGGAAGAAAAATCTAAAGAGTATGGTGCACCAATATTGAAGGTTTTAGACGTACGTTCCAGAATGAATCTTTTAAAGAGTTGTTGCAAAGCTTCCTCGCGTGTGTGGAAACATGAATTCCACCGAGAAGTATGGTAAAAGTTGAAGAGTTTACGGTTTACTATAAGGCAAAACAAAGACGAACCGGCAGAGATAGATACCCGGGTAGAATAATGGTTATGGTTAGGGAGGATTTGTAAGCTAGAACATACCATATTGAATCAACAATGGTGGATATGATTAGGGTAAAAATAAAATTTTACGAGGATAGTGAGTGCGATTTATATATCGGTTTCGTCTACATCCCTCCGGAGGCCTATCAATTTGCAAAAAATGATTTTTTTGTTGAGTTGGCGTTCTAAATCAACAGAATTAATTCTACTAATGGAGGACTTCAACGTGACGTTTGCGGATCAGAAGCCGTTGTACGCAAAGAAGTAGAAGTAATTTATGTACGAAAACGAGTAGGTCAGGATAAGGGCTGTAATAAAAATCGAGAAAAGTTGTTAGAGCTGTGTGGTACGGTAGAATTATATTTTTTAATGGATGGTGGTATGGCAAGGAACTAGGGAAGCTGACATATATAACGGAGACAGTGCGTTGCATATGATTAAGAGCATGAAGGTTAAGGAGTGGAGAGAGTCACATCACCTACCAATTATTGTCAGAGTAAATGATATTGAGGACAGGGCATTAACAAGCAACACGATAAAATTCAAAGAAATATCAGTTACTAAATACAGGTGGAGAGAGGAGCTAAAGGAAAGGAATATGAATAATTGTAAGGGAGAAACAGGTCAGAGTGTGAATGGTGCAATAAACTCAATGATCGAGAATAACCTAACCAGTGCGGCAGTAACACTAATAGAAAACACTGTAAAGATGGCAGGGAAAAGATGAGTGTAAAGGAGAGGAAGAAGATAATAGGAAAGGATTGGTACAATGATGAATGCAGGCAGACATACTGAAACTATTGAATGCGTATAGAAAGCACGGGGAAAAAATCATTGGACTGAATTTCGTAACTCTAGAAAATAATATAGAGAAGTACTGTATACAACTAAGTGGGAATGGCAGATGCAAAGTTGTTGACTTGAATAGTAATTCAAAACAGAATGAACGTATGAAAGTATGGAGTACAATTAAGAGGACCTTAGAATGCAGAAACTTCCTCGGCAGGCTGAAATAAGTCAGGCTAACTAGGTGGAGTATTATAAGAAATTAGTAGGTGATGAAGACGGGTGGAGACCGAAAATAGAAGAAAACGGAATACCGGTAGTGCTGTAGTGTACTGTACCTGCATTGGATAAGGAAATATTGATAAAAGTAAGGTTTTTGGGAAAGCTCTGAAAAATAAATTAGGAGCGATTTCAGGTATCGCTAACGAATTTTGGAAGCAAGTGCCGAAAAATAATGATATCCTAGAAAGTTTTGTTAAATTATTTAACAGAATGTTTGAAGTGGGAGAGTTTTCCAAATCTCGTCAAGAGGGAGTGATCTGTCCAATCTACAAGGAGAGAAATCTAACCCGAATAATTATACGGGCATAACGTTGTTGGATGCATTAAGTTAAATATACACAGGTGTGTTGGCAAAAGGATTATGAAGTGGGTGGAGGGGAGATCGATTAGGAGAGACTTCAGTCAGGTTTTAGAGAAGGAATGAGGACAACTGATAATATTTTTGTAGTGAAAACAATAATGGAAAAAATTTGTAAAAAGAAAAATGGAAAATCATACATTACTACTATTGACTTGGAGAAATCATTTGATTCAATGAGCAGAGGGGCTGTCGCAGCAATGATGAGGAGGATAGGGGTGCCTCAAAAGATGATAAGAGCGGTTGAGAACGTATATTCAGAAGTGAAGTGCTCAATTAAAATTAAGGAGAAAGTAGTCTTTGGCGAAATGTTCTTCAAAGCAGGGCTGAAGTAGGGTTGTAAGTTGTCACTTGTAATGTCCATATTGCTTATAAATGATATATTTAAATCGAAAGGTTTCGAGGCAGGGCTGTAAAACATTACACATATAGGACATAAGGAAGTCGCTTTTATTGATGCCATCAGTAGTAAAAGGAAACGCATTCGCCTGCAAATTTGATACAATTTTCTCTCTACCATTCATTCACATTTCCGTAAAGATAGCTGCTAGAGCACACATATCGTTACAATTTAGAGGCAGTTATTTCCGATGACAAATTACGTAAATATAGGCCAGGCACCTTGGTTTTGACATGAACAGTTCAGTTCCTCATTCCGTTCTACACATTGCAAACTCTCCTCATATTCCTTCGTTTGCACATGTTTAAGTATATTGCACTTTCCGCAATTCACCACTGAAATGTCTCACCTACAGATAATACAAAACGTGACAGTAGGTCCCTTCGTTGACTCAAACATGGAAACACTTCCATATAAACCCTTTTAAGTACTGCATCATATTTCTTTGACACTTTGGTCAGAAAATAATTAAGGTTAACAAACAAGAAGCATTGACGGTAGAGATTCGGCTGCTTCGTCGGCGGCCACCCTGCAGGCTACTGTCCTCCAGTTTTTGATATTAGAACTATTATCGACAAGCCACACCGTGACTATCGGTAGAGAAGGCCTCAGCATTGCCTGATGAACTATGAGTGGCACTCTTACCGTTCACGAGGAATCTTGGGTTTTCTGTGTTTATGGATTGTAATTGTGGTGACAATGTGGTACATAGATACGCTGCATTTTCATGAGTGAAAAGTGTGTATTTTGACAATTCTGTAAATGCATTACCGGAAAATAAATCAAGTCTATCATACCACACTGCTGTCCGGTGCCCAGATGGTCAACTTTATACCACAGCTTAGATATAACTATTTAACTCCCACCTATTGACAAGTAAGAACACAGGTATGATGCTTCCTACCTAGACGTGGACTAGCAAGTTCCAAAAGTCAAGTGCCATCTGAAATCTGTTCACAAAGAACGCAATTTTATGATGATGGGACCTCTAGGTGTTGCATATACGTTATAAGTCCCAATCGTGAAGAATGCGTAACATACATACGTGCATCTTTTCTTTATAGAAAAGAAAAAAGATTATCTCAATTTGTTACCATTTTCAGGTCTGTGACCTTCATTTCACATCACGCATTATCAGGAAAAAGGTTTGTATGATGAAGAAAAAGGAATTTGGTAATCCTAATGTGATTGTTTATGAGTATTACATAAAAAGTATTGTGAGAAAATAATTTGTTTGACTTAATTATAGAACTTACCAATAATAAAGTGACACTATGTATTATAACCTGTAATACTGTTATTCAATATCCTTATGTCCATCTCCAAGATACATCTCCCAAAATTCAGTAATACTGAAAAAACGAGCCTTGCTGGAATTTGTCAAAGTACCCAGTTGACAATGCATTACTTCGAATACTTGGTTTAAACAAAGTACACACTGTATTCCATAGCTATCATAATGGTACAGAATAACTCTCCTTAACAATATTCTTCTGAAATATCGCTATGTACAGTATGTAAATTCCTCACAGGGTAATTATTCAAAGTCTTATAATGTACAATGGGGATTCTAATTAAGTTACTTGTGTCGGTTAGTAAACTAAAAATTGCCAGTATGTGAACTGAATACCGTTTAATTAATCAACAAACTGTCTCACATTCAATATGTTGTTCCGTAATGGCAGACTGTCAGTACCTAACAACTATATCAAGAGAACATCTTTCATTTTTAGTGATATTTTTTCATTCGTTGGGGGAATACTGCAGCATCAAAATACAAATGTAAAAAGCTTAACATTATCCTGCATTATTTTGCGTAAGTAATATCTTGATTTGAATATATACTGGACATCATGTTTTATTTCTGTTACTAGGTTCTAAATGAAAACATAACTAAGAACGTATGCTGGTGCAACAATTTATATTAAGAGCTACATAGCAACCTCAAGTTGGCTAACGGGAGAATGGTTTCGTGACGTCCGCTCCTATGCCGGGGCATTCTCTATCGGTTGCTGAGACATATGAGAGAAAATGTACTAATGCATCCGATCCTAACGTGCGGACAAGAAAGTTCTGCTTTCCCACAACGGTAATGTTACACTCGGGAGTGCATTGCAACGTGTTTCCGGAGGTGAGCACGCTGCGTAAACGAGCTATTACATTCAGGACATCGGAACGGCCTGATACCAGTGTGAATTAACAAGTGTTTTTGAAGATCACATTTCTGGGTAAAACACTTGTTGCATTCACTACATTTGTGCTGTCTTGTACCTGAGTGAATTAACATGTGGCCTCGTAAGTATCCTCGCCGTGAAAACGTTTTGTTGCATACTTCACAGCAGTATGGTCTTTCTGTAGAGTGCACAAGCATATGGTTTTCGAGGTACCTACGTCGACTAAATGTACCGTTGCATTGTTCACATTTGTACATACTACAATTTGAATGAATAAGGATATGCTGCTTCAAACTACATTTGTGACGATAAGCGACATTGCACACATCACACTCATACGGTTTTTCCAGAGAATGTGTTACCATGTGGGTTCTTAGGTGACTTTGCCTGGTGAAGGTCTTGATGCACACTTCACATTTGTATGGTCTTAATTGTGAATGAACCACCATATGCAGTCGAAGTTGAAAAGGCCGTAGGAACTTCTTATTGCATTCCTTGCATTTGTGTGGCCTCTCATCCGAATGAATGCGCAGATGATTACGGAGATAACTACGTTTGGAAAATTTACTATTGCATTTAGTACATTGATACGGCATTAATCCGGAGTGACTAAGCATGTGCGTTCGGAGATCACTTGGCTTCGTGTAAGTTCTGAAGCATTCAGTGCAAGAGTTCAACACTTCTTTAGAGTGATGTAACATGTGTTTCTTTAGAACATACTCCATAGGAAACATCATATTGCACACTGGACAACAATGCGTTCTTTCATCAGTGTGCGGCGTGAATAATGCTGCATTCTCTGCACTGAAAGAAAAACAGATTTTCATAGTTCCAGAGGAACAGTACATAGTAACAGAAGGGAGCAGAATATAGCTGTCGATTTATTTATTTATTTATATATTTACTTGTTCATATATTTATTTACTTACCCATGAAGCAAAAGATACAGATAAAATTAGCTTATTTGTTATATACTTCAAATACTGCTGTATTTAATGCTGAAGCACACCACCAGTTATTTGAAATTTACATATGTGTCCATTTGATCCCATTTTCCAGAAGAAATCCCCAGGTTATATTACCTTAGAAATAATGAACAACCTTTTAAACTGATAAGCCAGAGTCTCATAAACACTCTACACAATGATTGGAAACTATTAAATATTATCTCAAAGGATTCATTAGCTTGATATCCTGTTACAGTAAATTTTCTTAGGAGCCTCTGTAGCTAATTTCACGACTTTGGGTGAAATATGAAATCACTGGAGACTCAGTTAATGGCTTGGAATTAAGTCAATATTTTATGATAGTATATTGACGAACCCTCATTCCTATTAACTGAAAACTATACAATTGTAAGAGATAGCAATTTAGGCATTTAAAAGTTAATAATACTTTAGCAGCAGTTGTAGGTTGCCACAAAGTCAAAGTGTTAAAAAGCGAAGCAGGCAGTTACTAGCTAAGTATCATAAATTATTTAGAAATCTCAGATGTCGTCATTCTCAAGAAAATTAAATACATTAAAGCCAATAAGCATGTTTCTGAATATTCAAATAGAACTTTTCAGCACCATTATGGTATGAGACTTCACGAAAAACTGTTTAAGTCCAAACTGATCACAAATGTCGATAACATTTCAGCGATCACAAATCCGGAATGTATCATTCAGATAATTACAGTCCTACATTCAAGATGGTATTTTACCCAATAAAAGAGATAGGGGCTCGAAGATGCATTACATACTCAGGCTGGCTACCAAATGTCTAAAATTTGATATATTTATTAAATTATCTTCTGTCTCACTGGCACACACAGGTCTTATAATGGAGATAGGATGAGAAATGCCTAGGAATGGGAAGGAAGCGTTCGAGATTTAATCAAGGCACAGTCGCAGCATTTTCCTGCTGTGAAATTGGGAACCTACGGAAATCTACCTTCAGGGCTTTCGACAACAGGGTCCGAACCCACTTGCTCCCGAATTCAAGCTGATAGGTGCGTGACCCAATCCGGGTAGCCTCTTGCTCAGTCAAACTTGATAGTGGGATTAAAGATAGATATATATATATAGGCTTATCTTGGTTATCAGCCCCGTGGCTGTTGTCAAGAGTACGAGATCCGGTACACATCTCTGTAGATGATGAATCCCTTCTGTGTCAAGACGCTGGCAAATATTGTCTGTACGGTATTTGTATTCAGACAGAATTTGTTCCATAGGACTGAAAGCTGGGTAGACTCACAAACTTATTATTAGAAGTAACACATGTGAAGTAAGGAAGTATGGACAGCTATGACAAAATGCAGGAACAATGGTACTTAAATCAAAATATAAGGACATAAATTAACCGGTTTTGTCAGAGCTGTCATACTGCGCCAAATAGAACAGGATAGTTTAACTGAGATAATAGCAGATATTGCTTTAGAGGGTACAAGAAATTGAAGACGAATAGGTGACAACTGTTAAACTCAGTCTGTAATAGCTTAGTGAAATATGGTTTAAAATTAAACAATCCCACGGAGGCTGTTAAATAGGAAGACTATGAACATCTTAATTCACAGAGCTTCGCAGATGTCATATGATAAGTCGCAAGAGTCTATGAAGAAAACGTACATAATTTTGTTCTGGTTTGGCGCAATTTGAGTTACATGAAAATGTGAACTTGGATAGGTGAAACATTTAATATTTAAAATGTCCCATCAATTCTTATTGATTTTAAGTGTCTGACAAAGAGAATTTTGTCCCACATTAGTTCTTGGACATGCTGAAAAACAATGGCAAAGTGGTTTTCTTCGATGTTGATCCTTTCCAGATCCTCGAGCAGTAGTTCTATATCTAATAATCCACATCTCTCATTCCAAATTATGCAAACTACTCCTGTAGACTGAGATAGATTTATGTCAGTTTTTTCAAGCGATGTTTTCACCTGTGGAGATTGGAATATGCTGTGTTGCAGGGGTAAGCAAGACCTGCACTCCTGAATCACTGGAAGATATGCGAGATAATGAAGGAGAATGTAATTGTAATGATAGTGACAAGTGTCGCAATATCTTTGCTGAAATTTTGTCAATGAAAGGGAGAAGGAGAATTGCACAAAATTTGCATGGCATACGGCAAACAGACAAAGTCCTTTTGTTGAATAGGTCGGTGCACAACCTGGCATAACGAAAGCAATTTTTAAGAGGAAGAGATTAAGGCTACTCTATGAGAGCAACACATATTAGGGAAGTGGTTGCTGAAGCAGAAAGGTTAAGTATACATTGCAAGAAAAGAAGAATCGACAAGAGAATGTAATATTCTGCGAATCACTTCTTGTAACCTGTGGATTAGTTTGATGCCTACCACCTCCGAACAATTGTGTAAAGTAACTATTTAAATGTACAGTATGTGTAAATACATGCAATGAGCCCATGATCAAGGTCAGATAACTGAACTAAAGTCAATCATTCATTTATTCATTTTACTGAAGAAGGAACAGTGTCTAACTTACATTATTCCGTATATATTTTATGACGCGAGTTACAGAAGAAGAAATGAAATGCAGCTTAAAATAAGCCATTAATGTATAAATTCTTTGATGCATAAGAGGATTTTTACTTGCCCTCCACAGAAAACCGACCCATTTTATATTACAGAAATTTGAAACACTTTGAAACGAAAAGGCAACATCCATCTAAATAAAATATGAACACACCTTGATTTATCTCGATAATGTCGGAAGAGTATGGCATCAACCAGTGTACACGGCAGGACAGATATTAATTTCATGTAGTTCGGAACAGGGTTCAAAATTTGGTAAGTAATTCTTACAATTGTATGTATTAATATATACAAGTGAAATATGGCCACTTCTAAGTCTGTTTTCCTAGATCATCCCATGTCTCTCAGAGTGGATATTAGCAGCTAATTCATTACTATTAGAACTAAAACAAAGTACCAGCAGAATTACTCCTTCTCAAGAGGAAAGGAAACAACTCACTGCCTGCCATCAGTTCACAAGCTGTATCAAACAAGCACAGTAAACAAATCGGTGGTCTAGAATACAGCTTGAACCTACAGTTTACAATACTCACTGACTTCGTGCTAATAATAGCTTGCGTTCTGTATTAAATAAGCAAAGAGAAATGACATGTAGCAACCAAACAGTAAAGAACCAGTATTATTGCCAAGAATAATAGAGTGACATTTTTACTACATCGGAAAGAAAGAAATCTTCATTTACAACCAAAAGAGCAAGGCGAAAGGCAAAGCTGCCAAAAGATCCATATCAAACATATATTATCTGCCTGCCACAAGATTGTGAGAGATGTGGTCAGATGTACGAATTGCTACCAAGCGGCTAAAAAATTATGGATCAGAGTAGCCCGTAACCTATGGATGATAAAAATTCCCCTTTATGTTTCGATTTTTTCCACTTACTTTTGTCCTTAAGAGATTCCATCTTTTGAACGGGTTCTTTGCCGTTTCTTTATGGCTCAGCTTCAGATTTATTAGTTTGGTTGTACTCGAGATATTGTGATGAATGAGTGAGTAGTACTTTGTGTCTATATAAAAGTTTGTCTGAGATCACCAGATTTTGCAGATATCACTTCCTGCTTTCAGGACAAGCCTTGATAACAAAGACAGTAAAAGATCTGGAGGAGACAAAGTTTAACACCAGAGAGCACTGAAGAATTTACGTTCAGACAATTCTATCTAATGTCATAGAAATGCCAGAAACTGTGTTCTTAATGAGGTGAGGGAGAAGTACATAATAGAAATGACACTATAGATTTATAGCAGATTCTGAGGATAATTGCTAGAGTTTGAGCCTCTGTATCCCAAGATCATGGGAACATACCCACGAGACACTGTTAGGTTTCCTAAAGACAGAATATTTTCTAAACTATAAAGCGATTTGAGAAGCAATCACAATAAACCACATCCTGAAGAACAGATGAAAATACAGGCAGCGTTTTGATGTTATTCCTCCCTCTGAAAGAACGTAAAAGTCAAATCACTCTCTAAGCACGTCTAGGTAAAAATCTTCAATGCTATCGTGTAAGACCCTGTTGCATACAAATGATGAAAAGTGACCCCAAAAGCATGGATATTGTAGAAAGAAAAATAATTTGGAAGTTAATAGGACCACTGAAACTAACAGGGTTCAACAAAACAACTGATGAGATGTACAAAGAAAGGAATGGGGATGGAATCACATGTCTAACTGGAGGCAGACTGATTCATGTTGCAAGAAGGGATAAGAGCAAGGTCAATAAGAATGAGACGCAGAAGGCCTAGAACAAAATGGTGACTAAGAACAACAATACTGACAATCACTGTACTGCCTCAGCTACAGAGTTGCAGACCTTCTGTATTGGTGCCACCTAGGCAGCCTGCTCATCAATGTCAATATGCCAATTGATCTGAATGAGGAACTCTACCCAGGCGAATACTAAAGCTGAGTTGAATTCATGGAGGTGACACTGGGTGCACCACCAGATATTTTAACATGCCAGCAATGAAAAGCACTGCCAAAATATTGTACTGCCCTTCCAAACTAGACTAACTTAGCAAATATTGAACACACACACTTGGGTCCATGAGCCTGATGTTCTACCATCTGGACAAACCAGCAGCAGATACTAAATGTGTGTACCTAGGTAGAATCATACCATGTTCTGGTATGTAAAAGATCCCTTATGACACTCATTGTTCAGGTTACAGGTTCAATTCAAAATTAAGCTATAACTGCACAACAGAGTTGTTGAAATGAAATGTTGTATCGCTTTTAGTGCCGGGATATCCCAGGACGGGTTCGGCTTGCCAGGTGCAGGTCTTTCTATTTGACACCCGTGATGAGGATGAAATGATGATGAAGACAACACATGCACCCAGCCCCGTGCCATAGGAATTAACCAATTAAGGTTAAAATCCCCGACCCGGCCGGGAATCGAACCCGGGACCCTCTGAACCGAAGGCCAGTAAGTTCAAGTGCTTTCATACTTAAATATTAGTTTTGCACTTGATTTAGTCCATGTAACATAGATTTTCTTCTTATTTTAGAAAAAGAAGAAGAAATTCTAGGACATGACGGGAGGTTTGATTTGCTCTGTTTAAAATCAAGTCCAAAAACATCAAAGCATGACTTCATCTGACCTGACAGAATAAATTACATAATTAAATCCTTAAATTAATGATAAATCAAATTATCATAGAAAGGGTTTTAAGTAATAACAAGATGAAGATTTTAAATCTGGTAGTATGATAGTTGATTTTTAATGAGCCTATGCGTAAGTGAAATACAAGAAAACAAACAGTAACAAGAAAATGAATATTAAATTTTCATGACCACATTGTAATAGAAAATGACTTTCAACATAGTATGTCGTGTTAGTACACTTAGTGTGTGCAGAAGAGATATAAAGTACAGAAAAAATGGCCAACCAGACACCAGGGGGATCCGAACGTACAATCTCCCGATTTCATGAAATCCAATGTATATAAACCCCATGGCACTTAACGCCCTTGAAAGGGCCTTGGCTTGTCCAGCGACCGCTGCCCAGCCTGAAGGCCTACAGATTACGAGGGGTAATGTAGTCAGCACAACGCATTCTCTCGGTCGTTGTTCTGGGCTTTCGAGAATGGGCAGACCAAACAATCACCTGTTGTACATTATATGAAACTAGTCAATATGGACATACTGAGGGTACTAAAATGATCAAATTTGTTGAATCTGAATATACAAGCCGGGCAAAACAGTTAATTAAGAAATTTAAGAACATCAAAATCAATTTTTCTAGCATTTCTAAAGATATAACATCTCTCAAAAAATACACACACACAATTTAATTCCAAAACATCTCAGATCTTTTAAGAAGAAAGGTAAATCAAACTAACATGAAAGAAAAACATAGATTAAACTTAATAAAATTTGGCTCAGAAGCCAAACTAAATCTTTGTATTTCAAAAAACTAAGTTAAATAATACACTTTATAAAATACATTTGAATCTAACAAAAGAAATACCAGCCTTAGTATGGGACTCGGCCCAAGTTAACACAGAACAATCAAAGTTCACTGCTCTAAAGAGAAACAGGCAACATTAGATAATAAATATGAAATGTTTCCTCAGGAAAATAATTATAAATATTCCAATTCAACAATCAATCAAACGAATAATGAATAAACATTTTTCCTACCATTTAAAAATTTAACCAATTTTAATAAAGGAGATATAATAATTTTGAAAAATGTCTAAAACATAACTGGCATTATACTCAAAAGAAATCATACAGAGAGAGGTTGTCAAAATGGTAGCAGAAACTGAATTAGCTATAACCAACATTCCGGTAGACTGACAAGAAGTGGCTAGGTATGAGGCAAAGAAAAAACTATCCAAAATAATGGTACATGAAGAGGTAAATTTGGACAAAACACATAACAGTATACAACAGCTTGATAAGAAAATGAAAGAGAATGAGATTATAATTACGAAAGTGGGTAAGGGCAATACCAGCGTCTTATTACATAAAGAAGATTATATTAAGAATACAATTGATTTTTTAATTAATAATAATTTTAAATTCCTAAAAAGATGGAACCAATTCAATGCAAAAATAGAAGAAAGTCTCAAATGAAACTAATTTTCTGCTTGATGCTTAAGGTATCAAAGACTGATGTCTATGAACCCAGGACTGCCCACTCTAAGAGCACAGCCAAACAATCCATAAAGAGAATATACCGATCAGACCAGTGTTTAATATCATAAATGTCTGACTTACAAAATTGCACAATTTTAAAAAAATCTTAAGAAACATTTTAGGTCCAATAGTAAAACAAATTTAGTTAACAACATTGATTTTTATAGTAAAACAAAGAAGACCACACTGACCAAAGTGAACTCCATTCATAGCCTTGACATTGTAGGTATGTATTCCAATATACCAATAATAGAAATGATTAACATAATCAGATAATCTATTTCAACACAGTGGGTTAAATGAAACAGAAATCAAAGAATTTATACAAATTCTAATTTTCACATTGGAGAATAAATTCTTTTAATTCAGTAATATAATTCATAAAATGGATAAGTTTGTAGCAATGGGCTCAGCTTGATAAGAAAATGAAAGAGAATGAGATTATAATAACGAAAGTGGATAAGGGCAATACCACTGTCTTATTACATAAAGAGGATTATATAAGAAATAATATTAAGGCATATCAGCAAATATTTATTTGGATCACCTCGAGTTCATTGAGATAGCAGATAAAATACAAGGGTTAGAGCTATGGCTGAGATATGTGGACGATGTTTGTGTGATTATTAACCCTTCAACTCACACGCCAAATTATAGGACTCAAACACATGTGTGAGGTCTTAAACACCCCAGCATTTAAAACAACATACTCCATAAATTATGATAGTGATTGGGATTTCTGTAATTTACTGACATAAAACAACTCCTTCACTAATCTTCTATCACAACTTTATTACACAATTGATCAATAGACATCAGTTAGAACCATAATTTGATATGCACATTTTTCCAGATGTATTTTTCTAAGTTTTCACTAATTACAGAAAAAACTGCTAAATTCTTTGAGAAAATATTCTATTTTGTTTATGTTAGGCAAAAGGGGTAATAAATCATGAAAACTGTAAAGTTTGAGCACACACTTATTTGAGAAAAAGTTTAGAAATAACAGCACAAAATGTGGCTTGTAAAATTCCTTCAAAACAGAAAAAATAATGAGTCATACAAGGAATGGAATGCGAAATATAAGGTTAACTGTCTGAAACACGTAGTTAATACTAAAAATATACAGTATCAATCAGCTGTTGCACACACTAAATTCACTAGGAAGTTCCGGGAGCAGTGGGAGGGGGGTACTTGTCTTTATCCAGAGCGCACTCTTCGGAATAAGTAAAGCTTTGCTCCTTATAGATCAGTTTGTTGCAGTTGCAGCGTGATGTCTGTGATTTCCTGTCTCTTTGTCTTGGACATTCTTCACAACGACGAGATGTTCTCTTTTGCCTTTTCTGCTCTTGCTCCCCTTCAACTCCACCAATGCGATTCATGCCTCTAGGGGCAGGTCTTTCAGAGATACTCGGGTCACTACACGGAGCCTGGTTAGTTGCATACAAAGCTCTTTCAGGAACACCCTTGTAGATAAAGTATTTTCCGGCCAAGCATGGTTCTTAAAAATGACAAAAGCATTTATGGCAGCAACATTTAACATAACAAAGAAACACGGTCAGTGGCCAACATTTACTCATCCTTCATACAGTGTATATTCCACCCAGTTTGTCCACAACATCAATAACTCCCTTATGTAAATTATAATCGGGTGAACATTACAGGTTTTGCTTCCGCTCCGTTTTGTGGATCAAGTTTGTAACCATGGTGCATTTTTGATCCCACAATAACAATCTTTCCAGACACATACGCATACGAAACAACAGTCATGTCCTTCGAAAAGCCGAAAAGACTTGAGTACTTCTCCTTTATCTCTCTTTTCCTGGTTATTTCTTTTGGCAGTTCTCACTTGTTGAGAAGCATAGTTTGTGTGCATGTAAGGATACGATATTTTAGCAAATCCTTAGCAAGAGGAACACCCATAAACCAATTATCACAAAAAATATTCTGTCCAGTGCCACTGATAGGAGCAACTGACTGCTTTACAACATCAGCTGCAGAGATGGACACGCAGTTGGTCCTGTACTGATGTACACATCCATATTACACATGTAATAACAACACCAGTCTGCAAGTCCCAAAGATCTTTATCCCATATTTTGTGGGATTACACTTCACATACTGGCCGAGGGGGCACTTCTCACAGAAAGGTTCCAAATTTTCGTCAACAGGCACAGGAATGTACAGGTTTTTCGATGAAAGAGACCATTATCTGATCTCTAGGGAACTAAGTATCTCTAGGCCTAGGGTAGAGAAAGTGAAATCTGTCAGCAAACAAATAAGGGTAGAAAATCTCCAGGACAAGGAAATTAGACAGAAGTACATGGATATGATTAGTGAGAAGTTGTGAACAGTAGATAGTAAGCAGGTTCAGAATATAGAAAGAGAATGGGTAGCATACAGGGATGCTGTCGTAGAATCAAAAAGGGAATGCCTAGGAACGACTGTGTGTAAAGACGGGAAAGTGAATATCTTGGTGGAATGATGAAGTGATAGCAGCTTGTAAACATAAAAAGAAGGCATATCAGAAATGGCTTCAAACAAGGGCTGAGGCAGACAGGGATTTGTAGGTAGATGAAGGAAACAGAGTGAAACAAATAATTGTTGAATCCAAAAAGAAATCATGAGAAGATTTTGGTAATACCTGGAAAGGCTAGGTCAAGCAGCAGGGAAACCTTTCTGGACAGTAATAAAGAACCCTAGGAAGGGAGGAAAAATGGAAATGAACAGCGTTTTGATAATTTTAGGTGAACTCATAATAGATCCCAGGAAATCACTGGACAGGTGGAGGGAATATTTTGAAAATTTTCTCAACGTAAAAGGAAATCTTCCTGGTGGTGTCGCAAACAACCAAGCTCATGGGGAGGAAGAAAATGATGATGTTGAAATTATGTTTCAGGAATTGGGAAGGATGGTAAATTAACTCCATTTTCATAAAGCAGCAGGAATAGATGAAATTAGGGCTGAAATGGTGAAGTATAGTGGGAAGGAAGGGATGAAATGGCTTCAAAGATTAGTGAAATTAGCATGGAGTGTTGGTAAGGTACCTTCAGATTGGACAAAAGCAGTAATCGCACCTATCTATAAGCAAGGGAATAAAAGGATTGCAACAACTATCAAGGTATTCATTGATTAGTATACCAGGCAAAGTATTCACTGGCATCTTGGAAGGGAGGGTGCAACCAGTGGTCGGGAGGAAGTTGGTGAAAAGTGTGATTTCAGACCACAGAGGGGCTGTCAGGATCAGAATTTCAGTATGCGCCAGGTAATTGAAGAATGCTATGAAATGAATAGAAAATTCTGTTTATCTTTCATACATCTAGAGATAGCGTTTGAAAGGGTACCGAGGGGAAAGATGTTTGCCATACTGGGGGACTATGGAGTTAATGGTAGATTATTAAAATCAATAAAAGACATTTATGTTGACAATTGGGCTGCAGTGAGAATTGATGGTACAATGAGTTCTTGGTTCAGGGTACTTACAGGGGTTAGACAAGGCTGTAATCTTTCACCTTTGCAGTTTGTAGTTTACATGGATCATCTGCTGAAAGGTATGCAGTGGCAGTGAGGGATTCAGTTAGGTGGAAATGTAGTAAGCAGTCTGGCCTATGCTGATGACTTTGTCTTAATGGCGGATTGTGTTGAAAGCCTGCAGTCTAATATCTTAGTACCTGAAAATAGGTGCAATGAGTATGATGTGAAAATTAGCCTCTCAAAGACTAGACTGATATCATTAGGTAAGAAATTAAATGGAACTGAATGTCATATTTGTGATAAAAAACTGGAACAGGCTGTTAATTTAAGTATTTAGGTTGTGGGTTCTTTGAGGATGGTGAGATTGTTTCAAGGTATAGTAAAGCTAATGCAGTGAGCTCACAGTTGCGATCAATAGTGTTCTGTAAGAAGGAAGTCAGCTCCTGATGAAACTACCTATACATCTGTCCGTTTTCAGAACAAATTAGCTTTACGGGAGCGAAAGCTGGGTGGAATCAGGATATCTTATTCATAAATTAGAAGTAACAGACATGAAAGTAGCGAGAATAATTGTTGGTAAAAACAGGTGGGAACAATGGGAGGAGGGTACTTGGAATGATGAGATAAAGGCTAAGTTAGGAATGAACTCGGTGGATGAAGCTGTACACATTAACTGGCTTGATTGGTGGGGTAATGTGTAGCTAATGGAGGATGATAGGTTACCTAGAAGAATAATGTACTCTGTTATGGAGGGTAAGAGGAGTAGAGGGAGACCAAGACCAAGATGGTTAGACTCATTTTGTATTGATTTAAAGACAAGAGGTATAGAACTAAATGAGGCCACAGTACTAGTTGCAAATAGAGGATTGTGGTGACATTTAGTAAATTCACAGAGGCTTGCAGACTGCATGCTGAAATGCATAATGGTCTATAATGATAATGTATGTATGTATGTATGTATGTATGTATGTATGTATGTATGTATGTATTACATCCAGTAAAGTATTTAAGTCATAGTCACGCCAAGGTTTCTCACAGTGATGATTTTTTTGGTATAATAGTTGTGGAATAAGTGTACTGTAGGTCATATATGAGCTGCAGAGAAATGCCAATGATGGCTTCAAGTTTTGATGGTTTTGTTAAGAAGACTGTGTGATCCTGCAAATTTGCTTAGGTATTTGAATTTTGCACTTATGTTTCAAAATGTACCTGATCATTTACTTCCAGTGGTTATGCGCACCTGCAGGAAACAACATCCAAACACCAAATTAGTTTAGAAGAATGCAGTTTAGGTTCTTCAATTGTCTAGGTAACATATTTATATGATTAAAGTTTCCATGTCATAGGTTCAAGGATTCGTGGGTAGATGTTTGATATGGTGGTACATTAATAGCCGCTGTAGTCATAACGATTTTGAATGCATGCAAACATACACACATTGTGTCGGACAGGTGCCGTAAGTAATTTTGTGGGATGAAATTCAGTATCTGTTGAACTTGGTCAGCCAAATCAGAAGCAGCTAATGCTGGTATTGGACGACGCTCAAATTGTTGTCTCATAATGTCGCAGATGAACTCAATAGGCAAAACGTCTGGTAATGTTGAAGGCCAAGGTATCTGGTTGACCTTCTCTGGAGCATGTTGGATGAATAGCAGTATGAGGATTATTGTTATCCTGTTCAAAAACACTGGCCTTTAATACTGTGAATGAATAGCAACACAAATTAATCAGTTACCAGTCTAAAGTATTAAAATGCTGTCAATGTTTTTGGGATAAAAACAAGAGTGCTCCTGCTGTCAAAGGAAGTCGCTCCCAAGATCATGACTCCTCATGTAAGTCCAGTGTGTCAATGCCGCATGCAGCTTGGCTTCAAGCACTCATCTGTATTCGTTCTTACCAACCTATGGCCATCACTGGCTCGAAGATAGAAATTTCTCTCACCTGAGAACACTGCTGATCTCGACTCTGCCCTCCAATTATCTCTAGCTTCACATCACTGAAGTTGCACATGGCAGTGATTCAGAATTTATACTCCTTCCTGTACTATAATCTATCAGCTTCATGGTGTGTATTCATATTTTAATCACACAAGTATGAAGGATGATTAGGTGGAAAACTCATCCTTCATACTTGTGTACTCCTTCATGTCTTCAACTCCTGTGAAGTAATCTTTACTGACAAAGCTAAACAACAAACGATGAAACTGCAGTGACTTTAGAAGAATTGCTTCACATTCATCTTTCTAAAACCCAGCAATGATGGGCATGTACCTCCTTGCTATCAAGGACTTCACCAGATATAACCTGATCAAAATTTCCACAGCCTGTTTGCAGTCATTCAACTGAGTCAAGAATGAATGAATGAATGAATGAGACCCTATCTAGAGGGGGGGAATGGGAATTGTGTGAGATGCTGAAGCCTGTCATACTTCTCTGCAGCAATAATTAATGACTGGCAGATGAAATGAAATGAATTTGAAGAATGTTGCTGGAAAGAAAGATGACAAAAATTGGAAAACATGGAGAAAAACCTGTCCCAACTCCACTCTGTCCAGGACAAATCTCATCTGGAATGACTGGGATGTGAACCCCTGAACCCAGCAGTGGGAGGCCGGCATGCTACCGCCTGCCTTAGACAACTAATACCTAATAATAGACATAAATAGAGCATACTTTCAATAGCACATAAACATCTGCATAGCAACTCACCTTACTACACTTCGTCCAAATTTTACTTTTCTCCCTCCTGTCATTACTGTAATACAAGTGCTGGCACTACCTTTGCTATTCACCATCACAGTTCATGTATGCATTAAAATTATTTTAATGTGACTGGTTCCAGACTTTGGTTTTCCTCACCAGTCAGTGTCAGGGGCAGTGATTGAATACCTAAATTTGAGAGAGTATTGCTGAGATTATCTGTTGAAATTTACCAACTGATATGTATAATGCACAGCTGAGCACGTCAAAGACAAGGGACTGCAAGTTGTTTCCTTTAAATATGAAAACCTAATTGACTGTTGTCTAATATGTATAATAAGTGCGTGCGAGCAACATTATTTGATATTCATAATAGTTAATACAGAAAACACCATTTAAATTATTTTATGAATTTGAGGGTGTGTGCTTGAGTATAATGCAACTCTGATAGATTTTAAATTAATACATCTGCAGGCAACAGTTGTAAAATGAGGTCAAGTGAAAGAAAAGAAGCCAATATAAATAATTAAACAAACATATTGATCAAGGAAGCTTTGGTTTACCAAATTTTTGTTCTTAATTATTATATGTTGAAGCAATTAAATCCCTTTCACTGTACTACAAACTAATAAAAATGTTGAATCTGTACATAAGTTGACAATCTATCTGTGTATACAATTGGAGGTACATAACTTTCTATTTCTGCAAAAACTGAGAATGCTTTAGAAGAAATAGTTGCAGGTCACATTTTGCATGATAAAAATATGATGACAAATACTGCAGTGACAGTGAAAGAATGAAGACATTTTTCATGGTACCTCAAATGTATTACAAACTAACCTACTTCAGAAATACCTGATTTATATCAGGTACATTTACAGGCTGTTTCAAACATAGCTATAAACAGATTAAACATGTTCTTGAAGTTCCTGAACTTGTAACTTAATTCTAACCACTAACTTTTAAGATTATTAAAGTTAAAGGTACGGTAACCTTCAAAAGAAATAATTAAAGTGACAAAGTGGCCAGTTCATGGAGATAAAAAAAAAACCACAACTGAGTATGACAAGATATTCCATATTGTGCATGATTAGTGGTGTACTTACTTGTTTTCTTCTTTGATATTCAGAACAGGATGATCTTGTTCTATGAACATTTCCTCCTTAATATCTGCAGAAGGCTATAAGAAATAAGGACAGAAGAGCAAATATATATACAAGAAGCAGCTGGCAAAATATATTTCATATTGACACAATAATTTTATCATTAATTCATCTTCCAATGCAAAAATAAAAGAAATGAAAAGGAAGTGTTAAATGAAGTCATAATTATATAGAGAAGTAGGAAAAAGAACACAAAATGACATGACAGCACTAGAACAGGTAGGAACAGAAAAGGAGAAACTTGAAAGGACATGAAGAACAATCTAAATATACGTATACAATTCTCTTTCAATTGCTTCTACTTCCTACAAAAGCAAGGTATTTGCTTTATCCCATTATGATGATGATGCTTGCTGTTTTAAGGGGCCTAACATCAAAGGTCATCAGCCCCAAATATCCCATTATGAGCTCCATTTCCTGTTGAAAATTTTCTATTCATGACTTTACTTGTCATTTTTGTCCCTTTCCAATGTGAAGAGGACTCTAACCATAATGATTCTCATCCCAACAATGATCTCCATGTTCATGAACTGCCTACTACTATTCCTAGACAGTACACGAATTACTTTTTTCCAAAGAAAATGGTTCCATTTTATTTATTTCCAATGACAAATATTCCTACAGAATTTATTTCAAAAGAAAAACATCATTATGTAACAATGATAAGAATTAGGCAAAGTTTTGATGTCTCCATTGACCATATTACAAAATTTAATTGCAAATGATAACTTTGTTGCAACATGTTACATTTTAAAATGTAGTAAAAATTTACTACTTTGAAGTACACACACACACATATATATATATATATATATATATATATTATAGCAGTTTTACTATTATCATCTAGTTTACTCCTTTCACTGATCATTCTACCAGGTCTCATTGCAATTGATCTGGCCCTCCCAAATACTTTCTTGTCAGATGTGTCTCTGCAGGATCGACTGCAAGGATAAGGATGTGCTCCAACACATGCAGTAGTAAATTAATTTATACATCAAAATTTTATTTAGTGAAGATAACTCCATCAACTTGTGATATCCAAACTTCAAGAGACAAGTTATACAAAACTAGCAAATGTAGACATGCTTTGCTACGGTATTATACCTTGTATACAGAGTTCTACGTAAGTTACTGCACACGTGGTGAGTATGATATTAAATTCCACGTCCCATGGTGCTATCCCAGAAACAAAATGGGGAAGACCCCATACATTGTTTTCGATGTAAGGTGCACGTTGGGAAAATTTAGATGTTAATGGGGGACCACATTTACTGCCATTCACAATCAAGTTCGGAGTTTCTACAATAAGGGCAGGCTCACTTATCAGCTGCCATTTGCAATAAAGATGGATAGTTTCCATTATAATGAGAGGCCCCCTTTCGTAATGACAGTTGCAATTGCATTGGAGATTTAGTTATAACTGAGAAATGCTGCACTATCCAAAATATAAAGAATTGAGATACGACAATAAGGAAGACCTCTCCAAATTGAGCAGCGACTGTGTAATCTGCTTTGCGAAATGACTTACAGTTTAGAAAGCAGTTACCACAAAATGAAGGTCAGAACAAGCGTGGAAATTTTCTCCACATTTTGATATTTTCTGGGGCCTAAAAGTAATACATTTGATTAATAATTAATAATAATCTGCAAGGAGTGTGCAGTAACCAAGTGAAATAATATACGTAGCAAAGGGATATAACACACAAGGGATGTTTCACATGTAGTCGACGGATTTTACAGAAAATCAATAGTATAATAGAAAATAGAAGGAAACTATTATTAGTTCCCTATAAACCCACATATTATTCAACGATTTTTAAATCATGTTCACATCTAAACCTTCCCTTGGATCAGTATACTCTATATATGAAGTTTGGTTGAGATCTATCCAACTGTTCCTCCATGATGCTGGAACAGATGGACAAAGACACAAACAGACAAGAAAGCTAGAAACCACTGATATGGTCTTGAGTTGACCTAAATTGGATTAATATCTGAAAAATTGTCAAAACAAACAAAATTACAGAGAGTGAACCCCCTAGAAATTCCATTTCCATTCAAGACAACTTCTATTTACAAGTAAGTTTATTGAGTTTTCTTTTCTTACATTTTTTGACTAGTTTTTCCATCCACTCATAATTCCTTTCTCATTACAGATGTTACACATATTTTAATCCATGGTACTGACGGCCTCACTACACTGCCTAGCACAGTGTTTTCATTTTAACAGTCGGCAAGTTTTGTCTATCAAAACAACCCATAAAATGAGAGGACTTTGTGCCTCAATATGTTTTTAATTCATTAATCATGATCACTGTCATCTCACTCCATCAAGATTTTTAATTTGTTTGTGTTATGTAATAATTTGTTCTGCTACTGAAGATGGCCTTGAGAGTAGGCTGAATTATGCATAGACCTTGTTCCATCTAATACATGAGTTGATTTGTAATGATAAGGAGGATTTTATAAATATTTTTATTTGTAAAGTGACAACCATGAATACGGAATGAGATTTATACCTTGCAATAAGCATGGGCACGTTTATAAGGGCAGACCTTCATTACAAAATTTACTGCTTTTAAACGGTATGTCATATCAATGAACTGCAATCAGACGCCTCTTTTACTGTTTTACATGGTTGGTCCTATGACATTTTCCTGTATCTCCTAAATTTATGGGTTAGATTGAGTTAGAAACATTAAATAGACTGACATTTGGGTACAGATTTCAAATATTTCTTTATTTTTCGGATACTTATGCAGCATTACAGGTTATAAACCTCATTTTACAACCGTATTGGATTTCAGAATAAGAAATTATTATGTTAATAAAAACCACTTTTCCAATACTCAATGTCTTTTATCTTTAGGATAAAACCATTTAATTACAAGTAGGACATGTTTCACTCAATCATAGTGAGCATCATCAGCTATAGATAACATAAACCATGGTGGGTCAGGGCCCTGATCCTGGTATATATAACGAAAGAATGTCTAATATACGTTGATAAAATATGAATTTTAACAATTTAAAAAAATCAATAAGATTTTATTATGTCTATTAAAACAAACTGATCATTAAAATTGCTTAAAATGTAATGGAATGAATGACTTAAAATGTTATTATAGTATGTAGTGATTAGATGTTCGTATAAATCGTTGACCATTATATCTTCGCTCAACTGCATTAGACTGTTTATGGTAAAAATAGTTATTCACATAAGGGTGAGCTCTTGTAATAACTATGATGTTTTTTTTTTAATAAACATGACGAAGAATACTAAAATCGCATATAATGGTTGAAAAACGGACTTCACTCAAGATAAAACGTCGTCTGGATCGGCGTAAATGAACATTTATGGGACTTCCCCACCTTGTGTTTCAAACATTATTTTGTGTAGTAATGTGTTAATATTGGAAGTCATACATCATGCACATTGCCAAAAATCTTCGAACACTATCAGTTGTTTTATGATACGGAGCAGCAGGCCTTGGAAAAATGCTAGTTGCCACACAACACCTAACTATTCATTAAAAGTACTCACTGGAAACCTTGGAATTATATGAAGAAAATTAGAATATTATATAGGATGCCTAACAAACCTATGAAAACTACTATACCTTAGAGCATATTCCAACTTAGTTCCCTAAAATAAGGAGTATCTAACTTAAATCAGATCTAGAGTTTTCTTACAATGTACTACCAAACATCAATAACAATAACAAATGAAAATGTACAGGAACTCTGTGTTCAAAGATATTTACACAATGAAAAGTAGCAATGATACCAGCTCCTACATGATATGTAGTGGTCTGCCACATGACACCTAGTGTAAGATCTTGAGAACACTCAAAGCAAATACGAAAATTTGGTTATAAAATTTATATTTTTCTTTGGACATTCAAATTTTATGTGCTGAAATGGAGGGTCTTATAGTGAAATCTGTTAGGCCATCTTGTCACTATTTCCAATATCAGACAATGGCTTATCAAATTATGTACATTACCTCAAATGCATTTTCCTGTGTTGGCCCTGGCTCTGTTAACTCTGAATTAGTTTCCTGCTTCAAAGGTATCATTTCTGATACATGTTGAGAATGATCCTGTGGAAATAAATATATATTAGGCATACACTTCACACACATCCACCAATATAGTCGCCAACAAATGAACATAATAATTCATTACCTGGGTGTATATGAGTTAATTTAAATATTTCACAAATATTTAGGGAAAATTTCTGCAAATAGGAGATCCTTAAAACCAATGGGTGCAGTTAAGTAGAAGAAATGCATCCAATTCAAATGCTTAGGGATACTTTTTATGGTGGAGTAATCATAACACATCTAAAACCCTTTAAAATACCAGTGTACATCAGGAAATGTGCACATAAACACTGATAATTATTCTGGCTCATCCTAATTTTTTAAAATTCTGTCCACTAAATTTTACTTTTTACCAGCAAGTACAGCTATAATGAAAAATATATCTTCCATCTCACCTGTTTTATATTGAGTCCCCATCTAAAAGACTGGTTGGATCCTCAACAAATCTACAACCAACTGCAGCAGGGAGATCAGGTATCACCAAGGAGACATACTAAAGACATGAGGAGTGAGAGAACTTCCCATTAGTTTCCTCTCTTAGCCAGGCTGTGCTATCACACATTAGTGTGCCAAGATCGCTGATTTCTTTTTACAACTTATTTTACATCAAACCAACAAAGATGACCTATTGCAATGACAGGATAGGAACGAGCTGGTACTGGCAAGAAGTGACAGTAGCCTTAATTAAGGTAAGGTATAGAACTGGAAAACCACAGAATACCAACATCAGGCTGCCAACAGAGGGGTTCAGAACAACTATCTTCCGAATGCAACTTGACAAGTCTAAGAATTTGACCATCTTTGGTCTCTGATTGGTTATATTGACTATGTTGATTAAAAACACCACAGGTAGTTGTATAGTCGTGTCAATCGTTTTATAAACATCTTATATACACTTAATACTCGTATGTGTTTCAAAAGATATCCACTTTCCTCATCAGTAAGCTTCATGTATATAAAATCAAAATTTCTTGATCTTAAGATCATCTTAATCTAACTTATATTAACACCAATAAAGATTTTAAATTAAACATTAAAACAGAGAACACATTTGTTGTATTGAGTACAATTTTAAATTAACCCAACACATCTTCTACACAAACCGCTGAGCTAACTTGCACAATCCCTATGGAATCTAAAAGTCCTGTCCTTGGGCTTCAAGCTTGAGGAAGAGGCGAATAGCTAAGGAGACAGGCAAATATTTTGTGGGCAGGGGGATTGTCAAAGGGGAAAGCCCTCTCCCCCAAACTCAGTGTCTAACCTGGCCTACAGGTCTCTTCCAGGAGAAACTGTGACGTTATGTTATAACTGGTAGGTAGAGAGAGATCACTGACCTTGCGTACACTGCATCAATCAAAAATGCTGACTGTGGAAAATTCAAACTGTCTGTTGTTGTCCAGAACCACCCTAGCATATACAACTGATATCAAAGCAACATCAGGGCATGAAATCCCTACTCCCTTGCAGATTATCACTATATTCATGTACGGCAATTTGAGATCACATTAAGCAACACTCACACATTACTGGAAGCCTTCCTTGCGTTCTTCCTCTAGCAGCCACGCATCTTTCCTTTATCCATCTCTTATTCAGTTTCCATTTGCCATGGAAGCCTCTGAAGCTGTCAATCACTGATCTATACTTTGGTTTAGAATGACTTCCAGATTTAATCCAGACTGATCAAGATCATTTTCTACTTCTCTGAACCATTTATCAGAAACTTTAGGTCTACTGTCAAATGTTTTAAAAGTCTGTTTCCTCAAACTCATCTCATCCATTTTAAATAGATGTCCATAAAATTTGAGTCTTTTTTTCCTCACAAATTCAATCAAACTTTAGATTTCCTGGTAAACTTCTCCACTTCCTCATAACCTATACTGGTCATCCATGATTTTTGGACTTCTAGACATTTCTGTCAAACTTCTCTGTTTCTCTTAGTCACAACATTCTTGTCATTTGGAGGCATTATATCATACAGACACACACTTGGAGAGAACCAGAAATAGCTCCTCACCCTGTACGACCTCCGTTTTGATTTCAAACTCCTTCAAGAGCTGCCTCATGAATTTTACTTGGAATGGGTATCCATTGTATTTGAATAATAGTTATTTTGGCATCTAGATTCAACTCTATCAGCATATCGAACACCACTTCCCTGTCAACTGAATCATAACCTTGTTTGAAATCTACAAAGATAATTACCAAATGTTGAGTATGCAGTTTTCTAGTACTCCTTTTAGGCTCCAGATCTGCACGTAGCATGACCATACTTCCCTAAATCCCACTTGATAATCTCCAAGCTGATGATCTATTTCGTCCACTAGCCTCATCTGCAGTTCTTTGGATAATGTCTGATTTGCAATGGGGATGATGAAAATGTGACAATAGTTATTAGGAAGAATGAAAGTAGTTTTCCAATCTTCAGGGATTACTTCCGATTCCCAGATATTTTCCATTTCTCACCTTAAATTTTTAAATGTGATATCTCCACTACTTTCCAGCATCTCTGCTGTGAATGGCCTTAACCTGCACTTCCTCATTCTTCAGTTCGGCAATTATTTTATACAGTTCTTTTTTGTCTCATGGGACTGAATCTCTGTTCAAGTTCCAAATTTTTCCTAGGCCACTTATTTTAGGGGTCTTCACAGTTTAGTAGTTTCTCAAAGTACCTGGCAATGATCACAAAATTTTCATCCATGGTTTCCACCT
Source organism: Anabrus simplex (assembly GCF_040414725.1). Classification (NCBI taxonomy): domain Eukaryota; kingdom Metazoa; phylum Arthropoda; class Insecta; order Orthoptera; family Tettigoniidae; genus Anabrus; species Anabrus simplex. Next base: position 33,169,277 of record NC_090277.1, on the reverse strand, counting down.
TCCCTTCAAAACTGAACCCTCATTATTGATACAAAATTAAATGTTGCTTGGCAATCAGGTAAATGGTTTCAATATTGTTATTCCCTCACAGATTATTATTATTCTTTGAGTCATCAGTCAATAGGCTGGCTTGATACAACGCTCCATGCCACCCTATCATATGTTAAACTTCGATTTCTACACAACTACTACACCCTAAATCTGCTCTAAACTGTTTGTCATATTTGTATCTTGGTTTACCCCTACCATTCATACCACCTAAATTTCCCTCAAAAAACAACTGTACAAGTCCTGGGTGTCTTAATTGTGTACTATCATTCCATCTCTTTGTCTGGTCAAATTTAGCCAAATCGATCTCCTCTCACCAATTTGATTCAGTATCTCTCCATTCATGATTCTATCTACCCATCTCACCTTCAACATTCTTCTGTAATACCACATATCTAAAGCTTCTATTCTCTTTCTTTCTGACCTATTTATCGTTCATGTTTCACTTCCATACAATGCTATGGTCCAGACAAATGTCTTCAAAAACATCTTACTAATTCCTATATCAATGTTCGAGGTGACCACATTTCTTTTCTTAAGAAAGGCCTTCCTTGCATGTGCTAGGCTGCCTTTTATGTCCTCCTTACTTCTACCATCATTACCTATTTTACTACCCAAGTAACAATATTCATCTACTTCCCTTAAGACTTCATTCCCTAATCTATCCTGCATCACCTGACTTTGTTCGACTACACTCCATTTCTTTTGTTTTGCACTTATTTACTTTCATCTTGTATACCTCCTCCAAGACTCTGTCCAAACCATTCAGTAATTAATCCAGATCTTTTGCAGAGTCATATAAAATAACAATCTCATCGGCAAATCTCAGGGTTTCGATTTTCTCCCCTTGGACTTTGAATCCCTTTCCAATTTCCTCCTTGATTTCCTTTATCGCCTGTTCTATGCAAACATTGAAAAGGAGAGGGGCCAAACTGTAGCCTTGCCTCACTCCTTTCTGCTTTGCTGCCTCTTTTTCAAAGCCCTCAATTCTTATCATTCCAGACTGATTTGTGTATAGATGTAAATAATTCTCATTTCTCGGTATCTGATCCCAATCACCTTCAGAATCTCAAATAGCTTGGCCCAATCAACATTATCAAATGCCTTTTCTAGATCTACAAAAACCATGTACATGGGCTTGTCTTTCTTAATTTGGTCCTCTGAGATCAAACGTAAAGTCACGATTGCTTCACATGTTCCCACATTTATTCTAAAGCTGAACTGATCTTCTCCCAACTCAGTTTCAACTTGTCTTTACATTCTTCTGTAAATAATACATGTTAAAATTTTGCAGGCATGCGATACTAAACTAATGTATACTTTGTAAAATTGAATGTGATCACTAAACTAACGGTGCGGTAGTTTTCACACCTGTCAGCACCAGATTTCTTGGGAATAGGTATAACAACATTCTGCTGAAAATCGGATGGGACTTCTCCTGTCTCATACATCAGTCAGTACTTCAGTGGGAATGTCATCATTCCAGGAGCCTTGTTCCTATTTAGGTTGCTCACAGCTCTATTAAATCTCTCCAATACCAGGACCACTTGCTCGCTACCTCACTCACGCCAACGGCATCTGGCTATAAAACTCAAGTTATCAGTAAATGGCCAAGAAGGGGAAGAACTGAACTGATAGGAATTTCACTGTGCTCAGGCACTTGCGTACAGCCCCCCATAAAAAAGTATATCACGTCATCACAAGAATGGACAAATATGGGGACATAGGAAAGGCACGTTGGACATCACGCCTAAATTTACCATCTCAAAAATCCTACCTTTCGGGAGGATATGATAAACCTAATCTACAATTATTGCTGTCATCCATAAACTACCCTTCCTTACCACTCAATCCTAGCTATCTAACAGAGATAACTCTTGATAATGAATAACAACAGAAGATGGAGATATGAGGCCCTGGACTGCCAGAGAATGAACCTGAACTTAGACTTGTCCATCCTATCCAGGAAGGCAGAAGTAACTACTCTTATTGTGAAATTAAAAAAGAAATAGAAAAGATAATCAAATTTATTAAAGATGAAACCAAGGGGGTGGAACTTAATGAACAAGTTGTTTACATAAATGGCAAGAGTTGCGTTGGCAACATAATTAAGTGGGCATGTATGTAGGAATACAATAAACTGATGGGCAACAGCAATGAAAGAAGCAGAAACATCAATAATTGGATGGTGCTATTTCTAAAATGCCTAAGTGCAAATTTTAAAATATGAGATTTTGATGCTACATATTGAACTATGTGTATGCAGGGTATTGGCGTCTTTCATTTAATAATTGCAGCAGAGGAAATGGCACCAAAAAAATCCATCTAAAGGTAAATTATGTGGTAGAAACCACATCTCTTGTATCACCAATAATAACCAAAGAAAATATTGGTGACATCTTGACATATCAGGCAGACCAATATCAAGGAAGGAAAAGGTTAAATAGGGCAAGAATGTAGGATTGAACAAGGGGATATAACCAATATAAGCAAATTATAAGCCAAAAAGAAGCAAAATAAATTATAATACTAATTTTTAATGCCATGAATGATGCAAAGAACAAATACGATGCCCACAGAGACCCATACAAAGAAATGCAAGTTAAATGAGCAGGGGGCAAAATAAATGTGTGAAAAATCGCAGAAAGAGTGTCTCCTGTTAATTAAACTTGGACTGGATAAACACAGTTCTGCAAATTAATATCCTCATCTGCTACATCCATAGAAACCCCATAAGAAACCACTTACCTTCATATCAAAACAAAGCTCTATTATGGAAATATAAACGAACATTAACATTACACTTTGTTTTTCAAACAGAAAAATACTTCCTTTCCAAGTTACGTACAGACAGTGTTACCAATATCAGGATGGTATATCCTACAATATGCATGAGCAAAGCCCACTATAAGCAATACATTCATGCAAACATGCATTTGAGTATTTACCTCATGTTGTAGGTAACATGGAAGTTAGATACAGGAACAAGTAACCAAATGGCACTGGCATGCTGTGCGACACATGAAAAAAATCCTAAATCACACTACAAGGCAAATCATGATTAAAAATGATAAATAACATGTCTGCCAGGCACTACCAAAATAAGATACCCACAAACTACATCAGGTCGTACAGAACATGCAAGGTGTACTGGGAAAGGAACATGATTTTATGTCTAACTTACAAGATTTCATTTACTGCTGAAGGCAACACATATGAAATGGGGAAACATTAATATGTACGCCCACATGATTGCGTTAGGAAAGTAATTGATACTCATAAGAATGATCCTACTGCTATCTAGTGTGATCAAGTAGAATTACAATCCAAAAATAAAAAAATATCACAATCAGATGGGTAAAAGTAATTAATGTGACCAAAGAAAAATGGAGCCTAATTGGAATTTCTCAATATGAAGCTTGAAGACCATTCTGAATAATGTTGCATTAATCTCTTCCATCCGAGTAGCATCCTGCCATTGTTTTGTTAGTAGACGAATAAGTTTAAGTTGTGTCTTTAAAAGTAGGAAAGCTCACAATATGAAGGTAAAGTTGGAACACAAGAGGACAAATTGAGGTAAATATTATTTTACAGAAAAGGGGATTCAGTGTTTGGAATAACTTACTAAGGGTGATGTTCAATAAATTTCCAATTTCTTTGCAATCATTTTGGAAAAGACTAGGAAAACAACAGATCAGGAATCTGTCACCTGGGCGACAGCTCTAAATGCTGATCAGTAGTGATTTTTTGATTGCTTGATTGATTGATTTAATGTTTCAACAGCTCACCTGTGGTCTGAACAGCTTCACTGGCCTTCACCCAATTGACTTCCTGTCACATTATCAATTAATAGGTAATATTTACGACAGTCAACTTACAAAGTTTGAGGGTTCTTCTGTATCTGAAAACCATGCTGGCTCACATTTGACAAACACAGATTCCTCCATACTTTTTGACAAAAGAACCTGCAATATAAAAGCAGTATAAATCTTGAAATAAGTCCAATTTACCTAAAATCTGGTAATCATATTAGATCACTTTCTTTAATATTGAGAATTCCAATAATATTCACAGAAATATGTCCCTAATCCATTTCAATGAGGGTGATTTAGTCTTAAGGGGAAACAAACCTACAATGTATAAGCTTCTTCTCTTAACTCTAGTCAGAGGAGAAATAGGAGTTCAGTAAAACTGTACTTACAGTACCGGAACAGAAAAGAGAGAATAGGAATCCAACATGGCGTGATTTCAAATGACGTCACGGTGTGCAACATAATGTTGCCAACTTAGGAACTATTCTCACACTGGCTAGTGACAAGAACATCATAAGTATGAGACATGTCTGGCTAGCAACAAAACCATTAGCCCCAAGCTTAGAACCAGAAAGTGGCCCACAGACTTCTACCATCTGCTGTGATGGTATTGGCTGGTGAAAAGACCAACTATTATTTATGCCACGGAAACTACCATTACATCCGACACATTCTAAGACACGTCCCTTGCTAAATCTGAGACTTCATTATTATTGATCTGAGGTTGAAATGGCAGCCGATTTCTCGATACCATCTGCTTCTCCAGATAGAAATTCCACCTAGGATTGTACAAGACATCAAGCTACAGCTAGACTGGTAGAAACCCAAGAACTAATAATGCCCTCTTTCCCGACTAAAACTATAGTATATTCTGTCAAGAATAATTAATAACTAGCGTCACACACTGACAGGACATTTTAGATACGGTACCAGAACTAAGTTTCTGTCAACTGTATCACTGCCGAACAAACAAGTTGCCTACTGCAGGCTGATAAAGACAGCCTTCCTCACATAAAGATCATACATTGATATTTCACCACACTAGGGCAAAACCACGATAAATACAATTTTTTCTATATTCGCTTGTTTAATCTAATTGGTATATCTCTATGTGAAAGTGTGAACATTCTTAAACATTATTAACATTAGACACTTGCAGTAAAATGATTTTTTTTTAGATTGGAGTACTCTTTTTTGGGGGATGTTCAATACAATACAGCGTAATCTGCAGATGCATGGGTTTAAACTGGAAACTGAAAGAGAATTCATATACCTCACTTTCACTGCAAGATTGCGATATGTGCAACTGTTGCGGTTTCGCGCGGCATCACTTACAATCTTTAGAAAACTTTTTTCGCAGATATTGTAGTCTTGCAATGCCAGAGCGATTTCTTAGAAACTAAGTTTAAATCATACGGTTAAGAACATGACCCTGTTGTCCGCCTGGTGGAGCACACCTTCCCCGCGAGTTCTACACAACATGACGGTCAGTTCGAGATGGAAACTCTTCCTTCGTAAACAGATTTATTTCATATTACCGTAAAAACATACTGGAGAAATAGAAAGCCTGTGACAGTAATGCTGTCAGATAAAATCACATGCCTCTTTTATAACTCTAATTTGTTCACAAGCATTATTACTGGCTTGGAAATAAATAGCACGATCAATTGTAATATTAGCACCACTGCTTCACGAAGCTGCCAAAATCTAAATACGGCTCCGTATCATATCTACAACGTATTTGAACTTACCTCCTGCCAGAATAAAACAGAAGTAGTTCTCCCTATATTCTGAAAGGGTACACAACTGAGAGAAGCCACTGTTAACTGTTGTCAGTACGAGGCTACTGTTTGGTCATGAAGTAAAGCCGACGTTTAACAGCCGAGAGTTGAAGTAACATCCGGTCTTCTGGATCTGAGTCCACTGACCGTGATGACAGATGGATTGCACATTGGCTACCGGTAATTTGCGGTGCAATTATTGTTGGCATTGCAGTGAGATATTAGAGTCCCGTAGTTCTAAGTACCATACGCTGATATACCTAATGAATAACTTACCGTTACCGTACTACAATAAACAGCAAGATATGAGACTAGTCAGTTAATGTGGAAATCATTAATAACAAGAAGAAAACTGCACGAGTAGAGGCAGATTTTCGTTGATTACAAAGATAAACGTATTTTACCCTCTTATAACTTGGCTTGTATTTTTCTCAGTGCCGCGCAGAAGAGACCATGGGAATCTGACTCACCTTAATGTGCTACAAACTTTCGTACGGAACTGAAGGAAAATCAGAGGTTGGGATAAACTATACCAAACGAATTTTACCTTGCTTGTTAAATGCTCATTTACCATCTCATCCCGATGAGTGTGCAGTGGACAGTGTCATCTGCTGGCTCCTACATCTCCTCGGTTGCAGGGGGCGGGCTGTTACTGGGGGTTAGACCCAACCCCCATTGAATTTTTACAAAAAGGAAATAAACGGAAACTGACAACAAACAATAAGTTAAATAGACTTAATAGAACCAACGGATCTGTTGAACCTATTTTCTAACAAGCCTCGAAATTTGGATTTTAGATTGTAAACAGAACATTCCATTAGCTGTAAAACTGTTGACCTCAACCGTGTTGTCCTTGTGCTGCATTTTGTAGTGTACTGCAGTCTGAATATCAATATAATTCACTCATAACAGTGTTCTATTAATGACAAGTCTCGCTCGCGAGCAACACACACACCTACACAACATCGGCCGATCTTGGCTACGCTACTGATCGTTTGTATTTTTCCTCGTCAACTCTTTTGACGTCAGCAGTGCAGACAATTTCTCCCGGTCATTCCCTTCATTATTTCTAAGGTTGAGGTTCTCGATGTTATGCGGATAATATTAATAAGAACTTCGTGTGTCTCGTGCAGCTTCTGTAAGACAGGCCCTTCAATGATGTAGGGGAAATTACGTGTGTGACCTTGGTCGTGTTATGCAACGTTCAATCACTAGATGTCGTACCAAAAGCCTGGATTCAGTCCCAAAGCTCTCAACAGTGTTCTTATGGATTGAGGATATACGAGACGCCGTTGATAGTGATTCTTCCGTCGGATGGCGACGTTAAGCTTTGAACAGACCCTTGGTGTTATTCGACAGAAGTAGGTAGGCTAAGTGTGACAACGGGTTTCACGCTCTTTCTACATCATCATCATCATCATCATCTCACTCCCAGACGCGTAGATCTCCCAAGGATGTTTGATAGAGTAATCACCAAGTGAGCGGAACTTGTCCTTCGTCACTCACCGCACTATTCCATAAGATACCGTTCGACAGTTTCAGTCGTTCAAATGAACGAATTAGTTCATGAGCTTGGTGCGGTGGCTCCTCGATCAAGATCGAGGAACCGAGCTCGATAGCTGCAGTCGCTTAAGTACGGCCGGTATCCACTATTCGGCAGATAGTAGGTTCGAACCCCACTGTCGGCAGCCCTAAAAATGGTTTTCCGTGGTTTCCCATTTTCACACCAGGCAAATGCTGGGGCTGTACCTTAATTAAGGACACGGCTGCTTCCTTCCCACTCCGGGCCCTTTCCTGTCCCATCGTCGCCGTAAGACCTATCTGTGTCGGTGCGACGTAAAGCAACTAGCAAAAAAAAAAAAAAAAAAAATAGATCGAGGTATCATGGCGGAGCTTAGTTCGAGTGTTAGTTTACACCGCCATCCAGTACTGCTGTAGTTGCGGAGGTCCCCCGATCGTAGCCGAATGTACTCTTTTTCTCGCCGTCCAACAGCACTACACAGTCGAGGTCACCCGACTGCTTCCGTCACTCATGGCTTGTCGGTTAGTGATGGGTAGAACTAGCTGTTTTGAGGGAGCTAGCTCATTCGCTCCCGCTTCTAACTGAGAGTCGTTCAAAAGAGTCAACTCGTGGGAGTGGGAAGGTTGGACAGAGCCAAGGAAGTCAGGTCTCTCTCCCCTTCCAGGTTCGTTCGTTCGGTTTGGGGCCGATCACCATCGATGTTAGGCCCCTTAAAACAACAAGCATCATCATCAAGCAAGCGTTCGTTCGGTTTAGGGCAGGCGGCTCTTCATGAAATGCGGTCGCTCTTCATGCATCCGGTTGTAATTCAACGAACGAGATAGCGCAAGATAGTTTACGTTTCCCACAAAAAATAGCAAAACAATATCCAGTTCGGCACACTACTCTTGGAATAAAACAAATGGACAACTTGTATTTATATACTGTTGGTAACATTGGTAACTATAATGATGCAGCTTCATATACAATAACGAAGAAACGTATTACAGTTATACAATAGTAATGTATGACTTTGCAGTGGCGACCAGTGGACTGTTAGGCCGTGGGGACAGCCAGAGTACTTTATCCCCACAATTATTTCTTGACAACTTCGACAAAAAAGGGAAGAGAAAATTGAGATCTTAAGGCTGCCCTTATCAACTGTTCTTGCCATTTGGATATACAATGCTGATTATACACTGACTGACAGAGCAAATGCAACACCAAGAAGGAGTGGTCAGAACTTTATGCCAATTGCAGGGTAGACTGACGTCACTGAGGTATGCTCATGATGTGAAATGCGCCGCTGTGCTGCGCACGTAGCGAACGATAAATGGGACACGGCGTTGGCGAATGGCCCACTTCGTACCGTGATTTCTCAGCCGACAGTCATTGTAGAACGTGTTGTCGTGTGCCACAGGACACGTGTATAGCTAAGAATGCCAGGCCGCCGTCAACGGAGGCATTTCCAGCAGACAGACGACTTTACGAGGGGTATGGTGATCGGGCTGAGAAGGGCAGGTTGGTCGCTTCGTCAAATCGCAGCCGATACCCATAGGGATGTGTCCACGGTGCAGCGCCTCTGGCGAAGATGGTTGGCGCAGGGACATGTGGCACGTGCGAGGGGTCCAGGCGCAGCCCGAGTGACGTCAGCACGCGAGGATCGGCGCATCCGCCGCCAAGCGGTGGCAGCCCCGCACGCCACGTCAACCGCCATTCTTCAGCATGTGCAAGACACCCTGGCTGTTCCAATATCGACCAGAACAATTTCCCGTCGATTGGTTGAAGGAGGCCTGCACTCCCGGCGTCCGCTCAGAAGACTACCATTGACTCCACAGCATAGACGTGCACGCCTGGCATGGTGCCGGGCTAGAGCGACTTGGATGAGGGAATGGCGGAACGTCGTGTTCTCCGATGAGTCACGCTTCTGTTCTGTCAGTGATAGTCACCGCAGACGAGTGTGGCGTCGGCGTGGAGAAAGGTCAAATCCGGCAGTAACTGTGGAGCGCCCTACCGCTAGACAACGCGGCATCATGGTTTGGGGCGCTATTGCGTATGATTCCACGTCACCTCTAGTGCGTATTCAAGGCACGTTAAATGCCCACCGCTACGTGCAGCATGTGCTGCGGCCGGTGGCACTCCCGTACCTTCAGGGGCTGCCCAATGCTCTGTTTCAGCAGGATAATGCCCGCCCACACACTGCTCGCATCTCCCAACAGGCTCTACGAGGTGTACAGATGCTTCCGTGGCCAGCGTACTCTCCGGATCTCTCACCAATCGAACACGTGTGGGATCTCATTGGACACCGTTTGCAAACTCTGCCCCAGCCTCGTACGGACGACCAACTGTGGCAAATGGTTGACAGAGAATGGAGAACCATCCCTCAGGACACCATCCGCATTCTTATTGACTCTGTACCTCGACGTGTTTCTGCGTGCATCGCCGCTCGCGGTGGTCTTACATCCTACTGAGTCGATGCCGTGCGCATTGTGTAACCTGCATATCGGTTTGAAATAAACATCAATTATTCATCCGTGCCGTCTCTGTTTTTTCCCCAACTTTCATCCCTTTCGAACCACTCCTCCTTGGTGTTGCATTGTCACTGTCAGTTAGTGTATTTAAATGATGCCATCATTGACGATCTGATGGGAAAATTACATATATACGGAAAGAGTCAAGCTTTATTTACCGAAGTAGATAAACTGGAGGTAAATAAGACCCCTGGAAAAGCAATAGCTCAGAGCTACGATGGTTCGAATGAGATAAGCAGGCAACACACAAGTGTACAGGCAAGAATGAAGGCCGTGTACCAAAATGCGCACTTTGTTCATTGTTATGCCAATCAATAGAACTTGATTGTCGAACGCATTGCAACCCAAAGCAACAAGTGAAAAGTTTCTTTAAGATGGTAATTTAGAAGGATTTTCCACGTCTTTCTTCAAATCTTCCAAACGGACAGCCGTAGTATATGAGATCGTTTAGAAACGTGTCCTAAAAAATCCTGCTACTAGACGGAATGTAAGGGCAGGATGTGTAAGAAATATTTCGTCTACAAAAATAAACTGAGTTAACATTGACTGTAATGCTTGTTTTTGTTGTCTCAGATCCATCTCGTAACATATCAACAGAAGGCGCAAGGAACAGATTGAGTCCAAACACTCGCTTTGTATAGTTTTAGAGAGTCCCAGAAGACATGACTCTTTGATTTTTCAGTGTGCCTCTTTAAAGTAGAGTTTAGCTCGACCATTAAATACGCAACCGGGGATACATGCTTGAATAAGCGACGAAAAATCCCAGGATTATTGGATGAATCGGTTTCATTGTGTCCTCGCAATAGTAGTATAAGTGGACATTTCGACCGCCACCGCCACCCACGGCTCTCCGCAGAGGCTTCCTCCGCCAACTCCTCCTTACGCTCTCGGGGGAGGCCCTCCTCCTCCTCTTCAGGCCCTCGGGAGAGGCCCTCCTCCTCCTCAGGCCCTCGGGAGAGCCCTCCTCCTCCTCCACAGAGGCCTCCTCCTCCCGCGGGGAATTTCAATTTTGGCGCGAGATTTTAATTTAAAAACAATGCCACGTGCTTTTTGACAGCTGCCATCGACAACAACGCATCGCTAACCTCACTGCTGCCATCTTGACGGGCCTAAACCTCATTACTGCTAACTAAACCTTACTAGCGCGAGATTTGAATTGGTAAACAAAGCCACGTTCTTTTTTGACAGCCGCATATAATCGACAACAACGCATCGCTAACCTCCGTGCTACCATCTTGACGGGCCTAAACCTCAGTGCTGCCAACTAAACCTAACTAGTGCGAGATTTTTTCGGTAAACAAAGCCACGTGGTTTCTCTTCGCAATTGTTGGATGCGAAATCTTCATGAGTAAAAATGCTAAGATCGCTTGCGTAATTATGCAACTGTGCATGTATGTATTGATGAGTTCAGGATATCATGATTGGTTGTCTTTCGGGCTAACCCATATACGTATGTATTACCCTATAATAATCTTACATTTTCTTTCTCAATTAATTATTTAATTAACGTTGCTTTTCAATAAACATTCGTTTATCACTTATTTGCATTTCGACTCTTAGTAGTGTTAGTTTAAGCTGGTACTGATTTAGGTGAATAACATTTCCAGTTCTGGGCAGAGTTATACGCCCTTCTTGGTCGCGGTTCACGTGTAGTTTCCTCTTCTATCCTCCTCGTTGTCTATGTATTTATGTGAGATCGAGTGTGGGTGTTGCTCACTACCTACCTTTGAAATGTGGTGGTGGACAATTTGAAAAATTCTATTTGACACCAACCATCTTTAATCAACAGAGCACCGTGCTGCCCTCTTTAGCTACTTACCTTTGAAATTTGGTAGCGGTAATTGTTATCCGCCATCTTGCATAGCTTACCTCAGTGCTGCTATCTTTACGGTATTGCGGGTAATTTGAAAAAATCCGTCAGCTGTCATCCGCTATCCTGCATCGCAAACCTCAGTGCTGTCCTCTTTAGCTACTTACCTTTGAAATGTGGGTGGCGGATAATTTGAAAAATGCTACGTGTTTTTTTGACAGCTGTCATCCGCCATCCTGCATCGCTTACCTCAATGCTGCTATCTTTACGGCACAAAACCTTATCGTGATGGTGGTGGGAAATTTAAAATCTACATGCTTTTTGACAGCTGTCATCTTTAATCATGAGAGTACCGTGCTGCTATCTTGTGGGTAAATTGAAAAAAAAATCCGTCAGCTGTCATTCGCCATCTTTCATCAACAAACATCGTGCTGCTGTCTTTAGCTACATACCTTTAACATGTAGTGGCGGCAATTTGAAATTCTATCCAGCTGCCATCTTTAATCAACTGAGTACCATGATCCTATCTTTAGCTACATACCTTTTAATTGTGGTGGCGGGTAATTTCAAAAGAAAATAATCCGTGAGCTATCATCAACTTTAGTGCATACGCAAACCTAACCTCTCATCCACCATCTTGAAGGAGGCTATCCTTAATTTACGACTAGTTGGCCACAACCTCCACCTCCTTTCTCTCCTCCTCTCCTCCTCATCCTCTGTCAAGGCATAAATTATCGAAGGCAAGAGTGTGCAGCGATAACATTATTGTGCATGTTTAGACTTGCGGATTACAAAGGAAACATAACAAGACTAGAATCGAACACTGCACTTGATGTTGTTCACTTCAACATGTGATTAGAACATTGATTGTTGTGTTCAAAACACTAAATAAGCGATCAAGACTAGAATCGAACATGATACTCGATACAACATGTGTTTAGAACATGTCAGGGGATACCTTTGTTCTAAGAAAATCAAATTGAAATATAACAAGACTAGAATCGAACACTGCACTTGATGTTGATCACTTCAACATGTGATTAGAACATCAACATCTTGTACCCGCAATCATTCTCACTACTATCATGTCGGTGAATAAAATATAGAGATAGCGGGTTCGAACTCCCACTGTCAGCAGGCCTAAAAATAGCGAATGCTAGGGGGGGGAGCTAGCTGCTCCTAGTCCTTTCCTGCGCGATCGTCAGTCTTCCTGGCAACATTTATAAGGATCTGGCCGGATGCCCTTCCTGACGTTATCTATCATTGCGTCTGACTTCGCGTATGCAGGAACAAGGTCATGCGTATTTTTGACTGAGATAACATGCCACGTCCGTTCACGTTCTAAGCAAGCAGAAACTCACAGTACCGCTTCCATTTGCTCTTGCAACTTGGAGGAGACAACATGCGTGCAAATAATTTATGATTTTTCATCCTCCCATTTTTTAAACATATAAGTATGTGAGGTGTAGTATCTCGCAACATTCTTTTCCGTGTGTGTTTCGAGGAACGTGTATGCGAATATCAGTGTTCTAGTCGTGTTTGTGATGTATTTGCAATTACTAAGCGAATGACCGAGCGAGTTGGCTACCCAGTAGGTTTTTATTTTTACATAACGTATATTAGTGTTCTAGTGTATTTGCAATTACTAAGCGTCTTAGCAGTGCGGTGAGCGAGTTAGCTACGCAGTACGGTTTTTTATTTTAGCACTAGACAAATCATTTAAAGTGTTGCTATATCGTTTATTGAGCGAGTTAACTACGCAGTATGGTTTTTCGTTTTTTGCACAAGACAAGGTAAATCATTTGAAGTGTTGCTTGAAGTGTTGCTATATCGTTTACTGAGCGAGTTAGCTACGCAGTATGGTTTTTAATTTTTATTTTCGCACAAGACAAGGCCAATCATTTCAAGTGTTGCTATATCGTTTATTAAGCGAGTTAGCTACGCGATATGTGCATAGTGTGTTCTTGATTTTCGCACTAGGCAAAATCTTTGAAGTTATATATCGTTTACTGAGCGAGTTAGCTACGTGATATGTATAAGATCGCGTTGTATGTTCGATAAAGCTATGCCTTGACAGAGCAGGAAGAGGAAAAGGAGGTTATAACAATCGCTATCTTACACAAGCTCTCCAGAATGCTAGTCTTATTTTTTTCTCTTAGAACAAAGGTATACCCCAGACACGTCGTATCATGTTCTAAACACATCAATCCATGTTCCGATCATATGTTGTATCGAATACAGTATTCTATTATATTCTTAATCACTTCTTTTGTGATCTGATCTTCTTAGAACAAAGGTATCCCTGAACATGTTCTAAACACATGTTGTACAGTGTTCGATTCTAGTCTTGATCGGTTTTTTTAGTGTTTTGAACACATCAATCAATATTCTAATCACATGTTGTTATGTTTCTTTTGTAATCCGCAAGTCTAATCATGCACAATAATGTTATCGCTGCAAACTCTTGCCTTCGATAAAGCTATGCCTTGACAGACGATGAGGAGGAGGTAGGGGAGGAGAGAAAGGAGGTGGAGGTGGTGGAGGTATCCATAACAGTCGCCGCCATCTCGTGCTACTTAGGGTCGGAAAGGCCATCTTGTCGTAAACTAAGGATAGTCTCTTTCAAGATGGTAGATGAGAGGTTAGGTTCGCGTATGGAACAAAGTTGATGGTAGCTAACGGATTTTTTTGAAATTACCCGCCACCACAATTCGAAAGTATGTAGCTAAAGACAGCAGCATGGTACTCAGTTGATTAAAGATGGCAGCTGGATAGAATTTCAAATTGCCGCCACCACATATTAAAGGTATGTAGCTAAAGATAGCAGGACGATGCTTTGTTGATTAAATATGGCGGATGACAGCTGACGGAATTTTTTCAAATTACCCGCAAGATAGCAGCACGGTGCTCTCATGATTAAAGATGACAGCTGTCAAAAAAGCATGTAGATTTTAAATTTCCCACCACCACCACGATAACGTTCAGTACCGTAAAGATACCAGCACTGAGGTAAGCAATGCAAAATGGCAGATGACAGCTGTCGGAAAGCATGTAGATTTTATATTTCCCACCACCACTACCACCACGATAAGGTTTAGTACCGTAAAGATAGCAGCACTGAGGAAAGCGATGCAAGATGGCGGATGACAGCTGTCAAAAAACACGTAGCATTTTTCAAATTACCCGCCACCCACATTTCAAAGGTAAGTAGCTAAAGAGGGCAGCACGGTGCTCTGTTGATTAAAGATAGTTGTTGTCAAACAGAATTTTTCAAATTGTCCGCCACCACATTTCAAAGGTAAGTAACTAAAGAGGGCAGCACGATGCTCTGTTGATTAAAGATGGCTGCTTGTCAGGAAGCACGTGGGTTTGTAAAGCACGTGGAAATTGCCGCCACCACATTTTAAAGGTAAGTAGGTAAAGAGTGCAGAACTAAGGTTTAAGATGCAAGATGGCGGATGACAGCTGTCAAAAAAGCACGTGGATTTTAAATTATCAGCAGTGCCGTAAAGAGGGTAGCACTAGCGATGCAAGATGGGGGATGACAGCTGTCAAAAAAGCACGTGGCTTAGTTTACCGATTCAAATCTTGCGCTAGTAAGGTTTAGTTGGCAGAAATGAGGTTTAGGCCGGTCAAGATGGCAGTAGTGAGGTTAGCGATGCGTCGTTGTCGAGGACAGCTGTTAAAAAGCACGTGGCTTTGTTTACAAATTAAAATCTCGCGCAAAATTGAAATTTCCTGCGGGAGGAGGAGGCCTCTGCGGAAGGCCTGTAGAGGAGGAGGAGGGCTCTCCCGAGGGCCGGAGGAGGAGGAGGGCCTCTCAGGAGGGCCTGAGGAGGAGGAGGAGGGCCTCTCCCGAGGGCCTGAGGAGGAGGAGGGCCTCTCCCCTAGAGCGTGAGGGGGAGTTGGCGGAGGAAGCCTCTGCAGAGAGCCGTTGGTGGCGGTGGCGGCTGAACTGTCCACGTATACTACTCGCAGTGTAAACTCAAATTTTCCACAATAACTTAATGCAGTCAATCAGTTTACTGAGTACCAGCTATTACACACGGCTTCGCTCGCGAGGATTTCGTAACTTGATAACAATTAATTGTTCCTCGGTACTGCACTAAGACATAATCTGAAAATCCCTGAAGTATAAAAATTCGCCAAAAAATTGCATTACTTTTACGCCACAACCTCTTTTTAAATCGCGTTCTTGGCATTGCGTTCTGGAGCTAAGATGACCAAGCTACTGGCGGAGCTAAGTCTGGAACATGCAACATAGAACTCTACATGAGAGAAACAGTCAAGAAAGGGGTTTCTTTACTTCTAAAGGAGATTATAAACACCAATTTTCACGCCTGTAACATGTTAAGTTTATAAGATATACTGTAGATATACTTATTTTAAAAACTTTATTGCCTTGGCTGGCAGGACCTAGTGTTTACAGTGCACTATGTTTTCTGGTATGGGCTAGAGTAATTTTGTTACTTTCATTGATCTGTCTCTGTCTTAAACTTGGCTTTGGCAATATGAAAGTGACTGAGGCATGGCCGATGCCATTCCTTCTGCAGCCAGTCCCCGCTATGAACGGTGTGGAAATGTTGCTCATAGGGTCGGTTGGTGCATGCAATTCAGTGGGCTTGGCAGACTGATATGTAAAAGCAACTTCTAACTCGGTGAGGAAAGCAACGGCAAACTACCTCACTCCTCATTTCCCTAGTACGCCTCTTCAGTGATTCTTAGGAGATTTATAACAGCTGAAGGCGGATCTGTTGAGGATCCAAGCAGCCTCAGGGCTGAAGACTGAACATACATACATACATACATAAAATCTTCACCACTCCTTGGCCGAGAGTTCACCGTCGAGACCTTCGGTTCACAGAGTTCCGGTTTCCATTCCGGGCTGGGTCGGATATTTTAATCGCTTGTGAATATTTCTTCTGACTGGAGGACAGGTTGTTTTTGTTTGTCCCAACACTCTCTCCTTCATATTCACTCAACACACCACATTACCAACCACTACAAGAATACGCAATAGTAATTATATCCCTACACATAGGGTTGGCGTCGGGAAGAGCATCCAGTCGTAATTCAGCGTCAAATCCACATGTGTGACACAGTTTGCACCCGCGACCCCACAGGTGCGGGAAAACCGGCAGAAGAGAAGAAGATGCTCATTTTAAAATATCACCCGCTTTTTAAGAATTTTTCACCCCTTCAAGTGGATTTTCAAGAAAAAGTGCGTTCATTTATTTTTAAAAGAGATTTCAAGTACGGGCTACCAATTTTAACGTCTGTAACATCTTCCGTTTCTGAGATATATGCATCCTCATATAAAGAATTCAACTCTTTCCTCACTTGTTTCAACTCTCACCCCCTAAGTGGATTTTCTCAAAACAAAAATTTGTGTTCCTTTATTTTAAAGGAGATTTCAAACACCAAATTTTATGTCTGTAACATGTTAGGTTTCTGTGGCATACTGTAGATAATCTCGCTGCTGTAAGCATACTGGAGCTGATGTTGCCATGGTAACGGCAGTTCATTTCTTTATACGACTCCTAGAGCAAGGGTAGTGTGGTGCCAATATCTCAATAATGGTTGGCTTTAGGGCCTTAAAACATGGTTTTCAGGCCCGTACGGCTTACCAAGTTTTGTTCTTTGCGTCAAGGGGATTAAAATGAGCTTGCCTCGTCCTTGTACGGCAAGTTCGATATTTCGCCTATATTAGCATAGTTTGTATATCTCCCCACGTTGCTCCCCCCCCCCCTCCTCGAATTGCTTTGAAAATAAAATATAGTCTATAGCACTCAGCAATAGTGCATCTATCTATTAGTGAAAAAAATTAGAATCGGTCCAGTAGTTCCTGAGATTAGCCACTACATACAAGCAAACATCACCTATAATATTTTTTGGATACCTCCTCACTGAACTGTTTAATTTTCAACCCATTCGCACTATCTAACTGGTACCTGATGTCCATCGCGAACTCAATACCATTGTTTATACATGTATGCCTTTCACTACATTTATGCTCTTTTTACGCATGCAAGTGTTTTGGAGGTCCGTAACATCAGTTAATGGCCTTGTGAGATCATGATAATTCATAGCAAAACCCGTGTAGAAAAAAAAAACGCATTTCTTATCTCACATCCACACAACCAGCCTGCATGCGTGTACACTGTGCGATTGAATTTTCTGGTATAGCCAGCTTTACCTTTGCAAGGTTTCTGAACTTGTCTAATATTAAAATCTGGCTTTCGAGGTTCTAGCTTTATAGTTCTAATTAACTGTCATATGAAAGACGTTCGCTCTTTAAAATAGCATGCACAGAACTTATTTAAAATGCAGGAAGGAATAATTAACCATCCTAAGATGGAAGCACGGTGAGAACTAGTTTGAAAATTGAAAAAGGTAATTCATATAAGACTTAAGCACTATGAGCACAACTCATCAGTTTCAACTCCAGAGCACAGTATTATTATTAGTATTATTATTATTATTATCCCAAGCACAGATAAAGAAATCACGAGGATATCATTACTATTACAAGTGGTTCTATATCACAATCGCATCCGTAAATTAACACATACTACCTTCAAAGCTTTATAGCGTAGAGAATAAACACCACGAAGCAGGAACGTAAGGAAAGATTACAACTAGACTAGATCTACGGACCGTCGCTTTCGTAATACCATAGTATTTCGCAGGCGACGCTACGGACGAGTATCATCGCACTCATTCAAGTCTTCCGCCCAGAAACGAACTCTCTCACTGCTGCCAACCCTCACGAAACGCGGGATCCAGCTCACCTTTGCAATTTGAATCAATATTCCTTGTCTTAAATGTTATATTTCATTATAATTATTATTCATTATTTTCTCCTTCAATAATGGAGAAAACATGCTCATGAATTATTACTTAAAGTTATTACATGCAGCCATGGCTGGCGCATGGGGGTTTGTGAAGATGTCTTTACTCCTATGGTCTCAGCCGAGCTTAAAGCCTCTTTCCGCACCCTTCGGCCCTCCGAAACCGTCCATCAGCGTGCTTCCCCCTTACATCTCTCTCCCCTCACCGACACTATATCCCAGGACGGCAGCTCGAGAGTTCGTGGCGTATCTACAACCTGAAAACATTTACCAGCGAATTGCGCACTGAAAGCTACTCACCTACCTACTTACTTACCTAAGAGTCTTCCTTTTTGATGAGAATTTACAGTTGAAATGCAGTTTCCTTAGCGTTATTCGCACCCAGGTTTTTACTTCAAATTTCGAGAGAAAAAAGACAAATATTATCGTTCCCTAAGAAAGACACCGCCACTACTGTTACTTTGCCTCAGTTCCATTCTCTTCTCACTTACAGTGATATCTTTCAAAACTGAACGCACCGTACGAGACGTATGTTCGAGATACTGGCATTACCTACACGTTAAAAATATTTTTTAAAAATACAATGCGATGTAAGTTACTACGGTATATACTAAGGCGTGGCTTATTTATTCATTAAAGCCCAAAATAGTGTTATTTTACATTATACAGACTACCCACTACTCGAAGGAACGTAATATTTATTTATTTATTTATTTATTTATTTATTTATTTATTTATTTATTTATTTATTTATTTATTTATTTATTTATTTATTTATTTATTTATTTATTTATTTATTTATTTATTTCAAAGTGTCTGTACAGAGTTTTCCTCCCTTAGACCTGTAGAATATCTATGCCTAAGCAAGCTCTTCGAAATTCACTTACTAGACAAATAACAAATAAGCAAACACACAACAAAACAATATAATAATTCGAATCAAATGGCCCACGGCCGACTCCCTTCCGGAGATCCCCTAGCAATGGCAATATGGCGACTGGGTAAAATAAACCAAACATCGGCGGAACGGCACATGAAGGTGAAAGGCCTTCATAACTCTCATGGCCTTCTCAGGTTTGCTGACCCAGCCTTAACATTACTATACCTGTCGCGTTAGTGTGCCACATTCTTCTCACGTTGCATTTTCTACATGAACTACTTCCTTGTTACCAGTAATCATTATCTAACTTCACCTCCAAAACAAATTCTTCTCGTTCAAGCATAATAAACCATTCTTAATCCCATTATCCGTCTCTTGAACATAATCACACTTAGCAACCATCACTCAATATTGCATTCATACTCTCTTTTCCCATACAATTAACAAACACACACATCGCCATCACATCTCCCAACCAATTTTAAAATACCATCACACTTACATTCGCTTATAATTCAAATCACCTTAACTCTACTCACTCTTTGCATTTAACAGCCACCACTCCGTTCTCACTCAAAATTCAACGTTGAAGCATCTCATATTTTCCCCCTCACAATTGACAAAGATATTTCCCCCAATAAATTGAACAAGCTTGCGTTATTAAATGACTATGTCTGTCTCACTTGCGCGCTTCTCTCTCAAACAATAAGGCTTGGCACGCCCTGTTCTTTCAATAATACATGGAAACATATATGTTAGTTGTGGAAATGTGATGGCCATAATTAATGATGGCATGAGAAATGAAAAGAAAGTATTAAAATGTAGAAAAATTTAACAACGTACTCCTCATCCTGCTCAGCCTGTACTTACTTCAGTTAAAGCTAACTTGTATTACGCAGAACATTACAGTAAAATCACGCAAGTCATTTATTCATTAACTTCTGAAGATTCAGTTGCCTTTACAAAGGTACAACCCATGAGTTCAGAAAATCCGTATGACAAAGATTGATTATGGAAATTTGCCATAACCTATATCGCGAATGGAAACATCTGGTATTCCACTAACATAATAGAGAAAGTAGTGCAAAAAATACAACATCGGAGATGACTTTTTTCTATGCAATGTGGTCAAAGATGTGACAAACTCTCCAATTACAGTAATGGATCTTTCACATTCATAAATTTAATTGACGTATGAATCTTGTCTTGTTGTTAACACAAGAGTTTTTCTGTGATAATGTATCTACGTAGCGTATGTAATTATAAATCGTAATTTCTCGCTACGATAGAGAAGATAACAGTGACACCGCTATGAATTCGCGGACCGTATGAACAATATAAGTGTATTTTATCGAGATATTTCTCCTGCATGCAAATCTTCTGGAGTTCACTACACTCGTCATGGAACACCCAGGTCACAGTTAACAGTTAGTAGATATAGTGGATGGTTCTGCCGCCACCTCCGCCTCAGGCCCACCGCAGAGGGCTCCAGCGCCATCACCGCCACCGGCCCTCTGCAGAGGCCTCCTCCTCACGCTGGCTAAGAACGCGACCCTAACATCACATCCGCCATCTTGGAGGGGTTTAACCTAACTTTTTATGCGTAAGAGAGCTAGCCTAACCTCATGCAAGGGCCTAGCCTCAGTTATACGTCCGAATGCCCTTCCTGACGCCTAAGAGAGTGAGCTTAACCTTACATCTGCAATGTTGGAGGTGCTTAACCTATCTTTTGACGCACAAGACAGCAAGCCTAAACTCATGGAAGGGCCTAAACTCAGTTTTACGGCTGGATGCCTTTCCCAATTGCACAAGAAGCCGGCTATACATGGCTCCTTATGAGACACCGCGTAAGCTCACATCCGCTATCTTAGAGGGGCTTAACCTAACTTTAAACGCACAAGACAACAAGCCTAACCTCATGGAAGGGCCTAACCTCAGTTTTACGGCCGGATGCCCTTCCCCACGTCAATTGAATAAGATGGCGGCTATAAATGACTCCTTATGAGATGCCTTAAAGGTGCTTGCGCAAGAACTTTTGATACGCAAGACAGCAAGCCTAACCTTATAGAAAGACCTAACCTCAGTTTTACGACCGGATGCCCTTCTCGACGCCAAATGCACAAGATGGCGGCTATACATGACTCCTTAAGAGACGCCATGAGGGTGCTTGCGCAAGATGGTTGCTGTACATAGGCTCTTACGAGACCCCCTTGGGATGCTTGCGCAAGATGACGGTTACAAGATGGCAGCTATACATGGCTCCTTATGAGACACCTTAAGAGTGCTTGCGCAAGATGGCGGCTGCTCTTAAGAAACGGCTTAAGGGTGCTTGCACAAGATGGCTTGAGACGCCCTAAGGATCTTGCGCAAGATGGCGGCTATACACGACTCCTTATGAGACACCTTACGGGTGCTTGCGCAAGATGGCTGCTGCTCTTATCAAGAAAGCTAGTTTAGAGGCTAACGTGCAGTGCTGGTTCGATTCATTAAATTAGGGGCTTAAATGCAAAATGTTAAATATCTCGAAAACGGTGCGTCGTAGAGCAAAACGGATAAAAATTTTCTGCCCAATACCCAGGTTTGCAGTGTAAGGAACATGATAGCATAAGAAAAAAGTAGTCTAATGATGAGATCCACGGCTCGGTTCCTACTTAAGCCCTTTGGCATTTGGTCAGTTTTAGCTTGTATTGAAGCAAGTTTTCGTAACATGATTAGGTCATGCTATGGCAGAGATTATAACATGCCGTGCTGGTTCGATTCATTAAATTTGGGGCTTAAATAAAAATGTTAAATATCTCGAAAACGCTGCGTCGTAGAGCAAAACGGACCAAAAATTTTCTGCCTAATACTGAGGTTTGCAGTAACAGGAACATGATAGCATAAGGAAAAGTAGTCTAATGATGAGATCAACGGTTCGGTTCCTTCTTAGGCGCTTTGGCATTGACAGCTATCTAATTCTACAAGATGGCGGCTGTACATAGCCCCTTTTGAGACGGCTGAAGGGTGCTTATAGCTGCTGGGTTTATGAGACTCCCTAGGGATGCTTGCGTAAGAAGGCAGCGACAAGATGGCGGCTATACACAGCTCCTTATGAGACGGCCTAGGGGTGCTCGTGGAAGATGGCGGCGGCTATTATGAAGAAAGCTAGCTATAAGGCTACTGCTCAAGATGGCAGCTGCTGTTATGCATGCGGTAGAGGGCAATTTGAAATTCCACGTGTTCTTCAAAGCTACGTTCTTTTTGATACCGGCCATCTTTAATCAACAGGGCATCGTGCTGCCATCTTTAGCTACTACCTTTGAAATGTGGTGGCGGCAATGCTCACGTGGCAGCTGTCATCCGCCATCTTTAATTAACAGAGCACCGTGCTGCCATCTTTAGCTTTTGGCAAGTACTTCAAGCGGTTTCCATAGTTCTCAAATTCTTCGCTTTGCTTAATTTGAAAGGCTTGCATTAAGAGTTGTGACTCTTTTCAGATTATAACAACCATGTAAAAACCGTGTACACACCAATTTCGACAAAAATTATGTAACACGTCTATTTTTGAGAGGCATTATTTAAACTTCTAAAACTCTAAACTCTTCTCTTGAAAATCATGGATTTTGAATGGTAACTCTTTCGTTCTGCGTCATCGAATTATACAGCCATGCCCGATCATGCATTAATTCATCATTCTGGTAGAAGTTAGGAAATTACAGCGAACCATTAACAGAAAATCGGTTACCCTCAGAAAGAAATGTTTGTTAGCTAGGGATGTACCCCGCGTTGGTGGAGGGGGCCGTGACTTCAAAACATGAGGGTGCGTTGCTCCATTGTCTTGAGTCCAGAGCTGTTGCTAGAAGTGCGTGTCGCCTGTCGAGAAGTCGGAGCTGCAAACAAATGTCATTCTGAGTTGTACATTTTAATCTTCATTCAGAGCGGTTAGAGAATGAAAACCTGTAATTAATATGGAGAAACGTAAAGAGGTAGGAACAGTGCATCTGTAAATAGATTCAATAATAAATGCAACAGTTATCCTGGGTGTTGAAATAGACCGGCTTATACAATTTGTGCTAAGGAATATGTACTTATGATAGGACGATTTAAGACCATTAGGTGTTATCTAATATCTGCCTAGGAGTGGACGGACTAATTCCAGTCAGGCAAGTAAGCACACCAGACACTTACTGGTATTCTTTCAAAGTCGGAGCCCTTGAGTTTGAGTGTCGCACGCAGTAAACGTGTACTTTAACGTTCGTGCAGTCCGCTAGTTCGGAGAAGTGTTAAAGGAGAAGACCCAGCTAAACAAAGGAAAAAAGAAGTTTAATGTTCATTCGATTGTTAAATATACTGCAATTGTTGTTGACAATTGCTGCACATATCCCAGTATTGGCATGCTTCCTGGCAACCAGAAGCAACATCAATAATGTCAAAATTCTAATAATTATAATATTTTAAAATAAAATATTCAAAATTTCCCTCCTTTTTAACAGTATATCACTGTTTCCCTTATAAATTCCAAGTTTATACGAATTTTATCACTTTTCAAGTGTGTATCAAATCTCCACCTACAAAATGAACCTCAATCACTAACATAGACTGTGATTTAGATTTTTTGTAGTTTTTATTCCGAGCACCTGAAAATATTAATATGTTTGTGAATAAATATGTTATATAAAATCCTATTGATCTGAATGAGGTACAGATTGTAGTACAACACTATGGGAGGAAACCCTAAAAAAATCATAATTATCCCTTAAACAATAAGATAGTTATGAAGGAAACCGTGATATATTGTTAAAAAGGCAGGAAATTTTAAACATTTAATTAAAATTATTATAAATAGAACATTATTGAAATTGCTTCTAATTGCTAGGAAGCATGCCAATGCTGGGATATGTGCAGCATTTGTCAACAACGTTTGTAGCGTGTATAACAATGGAATTAATATTGTCCTTTTTTCCCATGTTAAGCTTGGTCTCCCCCACTTATGTGAGCAATTTCTAAAGAGCCCAATTTTTTATGTAGCAGTGACGCATTTTTCAGACCCATCAAGGAAAAAGCCTCACTAGTGTTGTGGTCAACATCGCTAAGGGACACATGAACTTCCGTAAAAGTCAGTATTATCACGATGGAGTACTAATCACCAATGGCGACTCTACGTGGCCGATGCTCATCACAAGATAGAGACCATGTAAGTATTAATCATTATTATTGTGTTTAGGAGAGTAGTAACCGCACACGGTGATATACATAAATATGTAAATATCAATTATTAACAATTCATTGTGGCCTCCTAATTACCTGGGGCCTGTCTGGCCAGGTATATCCTGCTACGATAATTTAGTAGGCCGAAAAGCCAGCCTCCCAACGCCGAGTTCTGGGCGGCGAGATATAACTCAGCCAAATTATGGGACCAAGGGCTTCGGGCGGAGGAGTTCTCTTAGTAGGGCGATGAACCCTCAGTGGAGGAAATGTCACTGGAATTCATAACTGCAAGCGTCTGACCCATATTGAGCGGTTTGTGGGCAGCGTCTCTTCTCCAGGTTAGGGGCGGATTTTAACCTGATATGCAGAAGGTAATGGGAAACCACTCCACAAGCAAAATCCCAAGATTAGCATTCATGGATAGAAACTTGAGCGAAACTGTAAATACTGATCATGGGCGTCGGAACCCAAGATGCAGCAGGAGAGGGGATGGCTGCAAGGCCTCTCAGGTCGTCATCCAACGAAATCCTTGCAGGAAAGAGCGTAATAAGTTCAATTTACGGACTTGGAATGTGAAAACGTTGCTAAGAATTGTAAAACTAGAAGAAATCAAAATCGCAATGGAAGAAACAGCACTGTTATTCAAGGTGCTCTGTAAGCGGGGACTTCTGTTCAGACGAATTCAGAATTTATAGTGGAAGGGAAAAGCCGGGAATGAATGAAGTTACTATTATCTTGCAAAGAAAATGGTCCAGTCACGTGATCAACACATCTCATGTAAGGGAGAGATTGATGATGATCAAAGTGAAAACCACTCCAGTTGATCTAGTGATCATTCAGGTATGCTGCCCAACATCAAACAGTTCCGGTAAAGAGGTAGTCTACGAGCAAATTGAAAGTTTGCTGGAGCTCGTAGGAAATAAAGATAATGTGGTCATAATGGGCGATTTAAATGCTTCTGTTGGTTCACATAACAGCTTGAAATATGCTGGTAAATTCGGACTAGGGAACATGATCTAAAGTGGTCAGAGAGTTTTAGAATTTTGTGAACAGCATGACATGGTTATAAGAAACATATTCTTTTAAGTACCTGTCCGAAGAAGATACACATGGAAATCACCTGGAGATAATGCACGATATCAGATTGATTATACATTAGACAGCGATATCGAAACCAGATTAAATCCAGCCACAGCTATCCAGGACCTGATGTGGACAGCGACCACAATCTTGAAGTGTGACATTAAGCTAAAGAAGAATATGAATTTGATCCTGCACAAATGGAATACACAAATTTTAAAGAACACTGGCACACATAAGGCATACAAAATTAAAACTCATAAGTTAGCATTCGCTCTTCATGACAGCGCAAACGGGTGCAAATAAGGAATGGTATAACTGAGGCTGCTGAAGAAGTGCTGGGAAGGAAAGTTACAGCCGTGGAAGTCATGGGTGACTGATGAAATCATAAACCTTATTGGCGAAAGGGAATAAAGACAGGTACAAAGAAATTATAAATCAGATCACGAGAAAGTGTCGCCAAGCAAAGGAGAACTGGGTGAAGTAGACAAGCGAGATTATAGAAAAGGACATGATCAGGGGACAGGTGTAAAAGGCATATTTCAATATCAGAACTCTAGAACACCAACCAAAAACCAGAAGCTCCATTAGATAAAATGGGAAACCTGTTCAACACCGAGGAAATCTGTGAACGTTGGAAATAATACATTGAAGACCTGTATCAAGGAAAATACGTAAATAATACAACCAGCTACATTGGAAAAGAACATGAAGAAGACGAATGCAGAGAGGGTCCAACGATCATATCTTTAGAGTTTAATGCAGCACTAAGTAGTATCCAGGAAAAGAATGCACCCGGTCGAGATAACTTTCCAGCAGAACGGAAATATTTGGGTGAAAATATATGATCAAAATTTAAGTAATAGAAGTACTCCATAAGATTTGCTGATGATAATTCGATACTATCAGAAACAGGCAAAAGTACGCAGAGAATGATGAATATATTATCAGAAACGTTAGGCAAATGGAACCTCAAAATTAATACGAGGAAAGAAACCCATGTCAATATGGAAAAAAAAAATCAACTATAACACACTTCAAAATTGGCCTTGATCAAATTGAGCATGTGAAACAGTTTTGCTACCTAGGAACCCGAGTCGCAAGTGACAATCGGAGCGTATCAGAAATCACGAATAGGACAGCAATGGCAAAGGGAGCATTCCAAGGTAAAAAGCATCTGCTAGCCAACAAATATATAGATATTCAAACTCGGAAGGCCTTTGTAAAAACCCTTGTATAGAGCGTGCTACTGTATGTTGCGGAGGCTGGACATTAGGAATGCGAAAAAGAAAAACTAGAGGCAATTGAAATGTGGGTTTGGAGAAGAATGCAGAGGACAAGTTGGACTGAAGTGAAGATCAATACCGAAGTCCTTAAAGAGATAGGAGAAGAACGGGATCTGATAACTGAAACTGAAAAACGGAAAATGTATTGCTCACATTCTGCGGCATGACGAGTTCCTTTGTAACATCATTAAAGGAATAATTGCTGGAGAAAGGAGGATAACAATCCAGAGCGTCTTATTTCAAGAACCTGCTTCTGAGGATGAAGTGAAAGACCTACGCTGAGTTGAAAAGTCTGGCTCACGATAGGCATCTGTGGCTGCAGCGACAAGGCTTAGCCTTTAGAATATGATGATGAATTACCTGAGATGTAATTAATTCATGACCTCTTATGCTCGATGAATTGCCAAAAGAAGTACGGTATTCCTTAATGCAGTGTAAATATTACTGATCACGTTTGTTGAGACGAATTTACTTAATGTTAAGCCGATATGAAATGACTTTAGTTCAGAAAATATGTAGACAAAAATGTACTTCATGTGTTGTTCTAGACTATTCATTGTCCGATCATAGACGTCTCTGTCTTAAACTATGGTGGAAAAATTATAAGCAAGGTAACACTAACCGAATCAAACATTCCATGATTATCAGTCAGAAAAATATAACCGCTTTAAAATATAATCTCAGCGGAAGAAGGAAACTCAGAAAAACATTAATATTTTCAGACTGCAATATTGAAACTTAATTTAAGCTTCTCCCCAAAGGAATGCTGCCAAGAGAATCGAAGGTATTACAAAACCAATGGAACTACAATAAGAAAGCTTACCATTAAAAGCTACATTCCTCATCTTGCAAGTAATCATAAACGAAATTTTTATTGCACAGCTAAGCAGGGCATTTCTGAAGAAAAACGGCGGTAGAAATCTAACAAAATATTGTATGGAAGAAAATTGTAAAAATAATTGCCGACGACGAAATTATTCGAGGTTCTAAAATTAATGTAACTGCTTGGGAAATAATAAATAATGAAACATGTAGGAAGGTAAAAAAGAGTCAACAGCCATTGCATCACACAATCTGAATTACTTCTTTGTAAACGAGTACAAACGGGAGATTAACTTTGAGCTCCTTCAGAAGAATTACAATTTACTTGCTGATATTCTGACTTACCATCAGTTGCAGAGAGCAAATTATGTAAATTTTATGTGGCATGAAATTACATTTAAAATGTCCGTCCAAGGTAACTGGTAGTATACATGAATTGTGTACGACTAGTTGTAAGTAAATAACAATATCCATGTCTATATTTTCAATTGCTCATTTACCTCAAGTTGCCGTCGCTTTTGTGTTGATTTTCTGCACATGAATTGCAATCCTCTAATATTTCAAATTATTTTACTGTAGTACGAAGGTTTTTACTCCTTTTTTATGATTTTTTATTTATTTATTTACTCAAGAAAGGGCACCTGAGCCGAGGCTCTTATGGCGCAAATATTGGCAGAGTTAAAAAATATTGACAATACAATAATAGCTTATTTCTAAATACGTTAGTCTCACAAATATAAACACAATATATAATACCACTGTACATTACTTGGTTGAAAGATTTACTGCTCATTTTCTTTTGTCCATTGATTATTTATTTTTTGTTTAAATTTTGAAATTGTTGTTGCCTGTTGTATATGTTTTGGAAGAGCATTGTACACCTTCGCAGAGTAGTGCCATAAGGAGTTACAGCCATACTTACTAGTTTTTACAAATTCGGTATGGACTCTATTTGCTTCTCGAGTGTTATATGAGTGTATGTCAGAATTTATAATACAGATAGTGTTTGTATGAAGCAATTTATGCTTAATTTTGTATACCATCATAGCTGAAGCTCTATCACGTAACATGTGGTGTGGTAGAAGTCTGCATTTCTTAAACAAATAATCCCTAGGTGTTAAAATGGCAACTTTCTCAAAGAGTTCCTTATGTCCTTCCCTAAAATTAAAAATTTAAACAAGAATTGCCGGCTTGTGCCCCTGTGCCGCCCCCTCATTATATTATCCGTCACAATTACAAACAATACAGATAACTACACATTTAATAGATTTCAGACTTCACAATTTATGGGCCACAGCATGTAGCACTATTGTAGAGCAAATACATTTGCATAACATTATTTTGGAGTGTCATCGAGCTCGAAGGGTGGAATTGAAGGTAGTGAGCGGCAAAACCATTGTTCAATTCAAGTACCAGGAAACAAAGTTCTACTTCCACTGTTGTCTTCACATAATTACGCATTTAAAGATATTTCAACAAATGGAAAAACTATCCAGCTGTATTCCACAGTAAGAAGATAGAAAGGCATTAAGAGGAACTTACTGGGCAAGCAAACTTGCAGGCACAACCTCCAGAGAGAGATCAGATAGATATTTAATAATAAGAATAATGTTACTGAGCCACTCAGCCCAGCTGTTGTTTAAGGAAGGACCTGTTAGAAAGATGGCACTGTTTACATGAGAAATTTGACTGGCAACACCGACGATTGTTCCACTGGCCATAGCCCAGAGCGTATTTACCACAGAAAAATAGGGTGAAAATCGTAACATGAACGGTTGGTTTAGGTCCAGTATACCCAATAAAAACAAGTATGTACACTATTTTAGTGATTAATATTGCACTAAATATATTTTACAACAAAATAGCATAATATCAATACCCTGAATATATTTTTAGAATGGTCGCCTCCATAAAAATATGTTAATGTCCACAGAAAAGCAGAATATTTTGGGGTTCAACACACATACGGAATTGAAAATTTGTTTCATACGATATATACTTAATATATCTATCTGTTAATAATATTTTCCTAAAATTGACACAATTATTCTCAATGTGACAAGCAAAACGTAACATGTAAATAATACTTAGAGAAGTTCCAAATGGGTCACATTCCTTAGTTTGTTCTGGCTTTATCACCTAATAACGAGGATAACTACCGGCATTTGGATTTTTGTAACCACCGTAACGCTGAAATTACCTGCATTTGCGTCTCCGATGTCTTCCTCTTGTTCTACTTCAATAAATTAACTGTTGGGTTCAAGATTACTGGTTGTCAGAAAATCTCGGTCTGCGTTTGAATCGTCAAATTCATCATTGAAGAATATTAATGCTACGTTTATCGAAGATATGAAGGTGGTAAGAGCTTTGAAACTTAATCCTTGGGGCTGATGACCTAAGATGTTAGGCCCTTTAAACAATAAGCAAGAAACTTAAGCCACAGGAAATAATGTTGTCATTATTTTAGACAGAATTAGGTACGTCAACGTTCGGGACGGGCCTGACAGACCCACTGGCATTTTGCGCAGGTACTAGAAAAATACTTATTGGGTAAGAACAGGATCGCGTTCTTATCACCATTACAGGATGGTACACAGACGGCCAGCCCTCTGAATGCTGAGGCCTTTGTGTAATTTCAAAATGTCATACTGCTGGGTCTTGGGGGCAAGTCCGACCATTCTACGGTTAACAGTCGTCAAACAAAATGAGCCTTCACACATGAACATATCTGCACGTCGAATACAAAGGTGTAGCCGTTCTATAAAATCATTTTTAAGATTAAGAATTCCTGAAAATAACCATTAAGCATATATATGACAACATGGGCGTTACCGATAGAGGCTAACCATGTGTTCCATCGGAGTGTACTAACAAAAAAACAAACAACCAAACATACATAACATCAGTGTAGATGTTAACTAGAGTGAGCTACCAGGTCTGTCCGTATATGAGACTTGTGGAATTTTTTAAAAATTCGGTTACTAAAATTGCTTAATCGTACCGCAGTGCTAGCGAGTGTGTTCTTAAGATAAGACTTCTAAGAAAACTTAATACCGCAATTGTATGCCTTTATAATGAACCACGTACCATATTTGTTGCAAGGGTGAGAGGTGTGTGAGAAAAATTTTACAAAATGCGTTGGAACAGTGTGAGAGAGAGGTATATATAAGAATTTTCCACCTACTTCCTTAGAAGAATGTCCCCAATCCACAGCACAAATTTGTATTATGTAGTTTTCTGCACGCTAGAAATAATTTACCATCATTTTGATATCAATAGTGTGACCGTAGCTTGGAATGACTCACCGGATGTTTCCAAGAGTAGCCTTTTCACTAAAGTTTTTACCTCATTCGTAACAATAGTGTGAACATTTTCCGATATATTTGACCAGGTGCATTCGAAGACTCGATTTCCTGAAAATCTTATTAAAACATCCTTTACAGTTTGTAGGTGCTCAACACTATGAGTGAACAGATTTGTTTGAAATGAGATATCAAGTGAAGGTTCACCACAAGCTTGAGGAGGCTCTAAAATATCCTTAAGCAGTGTCTCATTGGGCGTGCTCACTTCACGAGAGCTTTTACCACATTAGATATACGATATGGCAAAAAACCAGTATAGATGTACAGGTGTTTCCGAAAAATGTGTGTGCAGAAAACGCACTACCACACTACAACACATTAGTATGGTCACTTTACGGTGTGTATGTGTGTCCGTCTAATACATTATATATCGAATTTGATCTTTTTCACAAGACCTCTTACCGCATACATTACAAAAAGATGGCGCTACTTATCATGCGCAAAAAATGTGTTCTCGAAGATTAGATTCGGTAGATATATTATACGGCATTGAACACTATGATGTGGACACTTTCCTGTACGTTTAAGGAAGCGTGTAATAAGCGCGGCCTTATTCACGCAACCTACGGTACGTATGATGTACGGTATACATAAGCAAATGCATATTCAACTCAGTATTTTGACGAATGATTTTACGTATCGTTATCAAAACAATGGGTGATTTGCAGTATGTTTTAAAATATGCTGTCGAAGAGAATAATTATGAGAAAAATTATCACCACATTCCTAGCATGACTATAGACGCTAACCAGTACGGGTAAGCATTTTTTGTGTAAGATTAGACTTGGAAGCAAAACTTATCACCGAGTTGTACAAAGTAATGTGAACGCGCACCAGTATGTGTAAGCAGGTGTTGTCGAATATTAGATTTGGTAGGAAACATACTACCGCACTGATACAGGAATACAGACGCTCTCCAGCATGTTTTACTGGTGGTGCGACTGTGATAAAACTTGTTATGGTCACTTATGAGGGACGTACGTAAAAATGAATACAAACTTTAGTTGCCTATAATATAACTTGACATGCCAGGATTTTATTTCCAAAATATTATATTTCAAAGCCATCTGTAAATGTGAAGAAAATTGGTATCTGTAACTGCTGTATACTGACACGCCCGCTTCTGTATAGGAAGAGTTTTATTTCCATTACATTGCCCCACCGGAGAATTCCCACGAGATTTCCATTCTTCCACGGAAACCGGTCAGCAAGCAAGCTGTGGAAAAGTATGTCTGCCGTATTCTTCCGGTTCCTATGTTAATGTATTTATATACGTGGTTGGATAACTGATTTACCAAGTGCTGATTTTGTGAGTTCTGTGTTATCCAAAGTAACAGTATAGCTCGAGCTGAACGAGGAAATTTTATGAAGTGAAAAAGGACTGTGCTGCGCGGTTTACGAAAACTAAATAGAATGTACTAGGGCAAGGTACAGAAAAACGGTACTGGTATCAGTAGTACTTCGAAAAAGATGGAGGCATTTCGTTTGATGAATACAAGACAGAAGATAAATCCTTAAGTAGGCTTGGGTTCATATATTTGAGGATTCTGTCAGAAGTTATTCGTTCAGCCTGTGTATGTGCCAACTGTGGTGCGCGAGATTCGATGTTATATTATGACGGAGAGAGGTTTGATGTAGTCTGTAGGTCACATTTTTACTGTTACAGCTGTCAGTCGGATATTGCTTATAGAACGTCTGAAATGAATAACTGGTCTTATGAAGGAAACCTGAGATTGTGCTATGGAATGAGGTGTTTAGGTTTCGGAAGGGAAGGTATTAACTAGTTTTTTGGAATTATGAACAAGCCACCCTAACTTCAAGGTACACTGACAAAAACAGAGAACTCCTGTGTGCCCTTGAGGAAGAACTTGATGATAATCTCGCATCATCAGTGTAGGAAGCTGTGAATCTAAACAGTGATCTGGAAACAACTGAATCTGATATTTCAGTTGTTGACTTGTTTGTTTCTTGCGATGGTTCATAGATGAAGTGTGGACGCGCATTACTTTATGGTGATTCTCAGTCATCAGGATTGACACTGTCAAAATACTTGATCTGCAAGTGATGAGCAAGTTATGGGGATTTTGTGCCCTTAGAAAAAGGTGACAGCATTGAAGAGGAGAGGAAACGGCAAAGTGAACATAAAAATGTGTACAGTGCAAGTTACTAAGGTTCGAGTGGTTGGATGGAGCCAGATGGGATGAAACATACTTTTCAAAGAATTGTTGAAAAATATGGGGTCATGTATGTAGAATACCTTGAAGGTGGTGACTCCAGTTCGTTCAAAGCTGTCTTAGAATGTGAAACTTATCACCCATATTGTATGTCTGAAAAGTTAGAATGTGTTAGGCATATTCAGAAAAGAATGGGGGGAGAGAATTAAATTTGAAGAAGGGACTCACAGGTTAAAAACTTTAAGACAGCAAGTCTCTGTGAGGTACTAATAGGCTTGGTGATATGGAAATACATACCTTGCAGGTATACTTTGGGAGGGCTATAAGAGGGAACTCTGGAATTGTGGAGGACATGCAAAGAGCTGTTTGGGCCATTTATTTTCACAAACTGTCAGCGGACCAATATCGTATTCATAGCCTACCTAATATTTTATGGTGTAAATTCAAAGAAGTTGAGCAAGCTGGCACTACTTACTCCCACAAGCATAAGCTACCTGAAACTGCCAGAAATGTTGTAAACTATACCTTTCAGGTTCTGGCCAATATCATTTATTACAGAAGTGTTTGCATTAAAGAAGCCAGAATCATAACAAAAGTTTCAGATCTCTTATATGGAAGAGGTGCGCCATAACTGCATTTCCCTCTTCAAATGTGGTGGAAATAGCTGCATACGATGCTTGTTTAATGTTTAAAAGTGGGAAAAGACTATGAAGCGGCTAGGAAGGCAGCCAGGAACTTTCAAGGTGACAATACTAAAGGTCATAGATGGCAGACAAATTGCTACAGCTTACCCCTTAATGATGAAATTGGGAACTAAGGTACATTGATGGAGAATCTCATAGAGGAAACAGCTGGAAAAGGAAGAGGAAACTTAGAAATATGGATATGATCTGCACTTATTCAATAGATGTACAGTAAAACAATACAAACCATCTCAAGTTTTGATTAAATTTTCCATAAGTTACATTTTTGTAAGTTCAATGTACCTTTCCTACATGTTGCAAGGTACAATTATAAAACTAGGTATGTATCTATAAACCATTATTATAGAAAACTTCATGTAGAAACATTTTTTTAAAGAAAATATTTTATTCAAAATTTAGTCAGTCAAATTTTAATTGCTCTAAAAAATAAAAGGCAATAGGATATCAGACCTTTCTGCAACATATAAGTTCAAATTACTCTTTAGATATAATGTGCCAAATTTGGTAACTTACAATGTTATGGCTTTCTATACAGGGTACAATTTAAGGGCTCATGTTTCAGAAGGTTCACAAATCCCTAGCATAGGAACTAAATAAGTGATCACTATAAAAAATCACATTCATATACCCTGAGTACATAGGAACACGCATATCAAATTCCATAACATCATACCAGTATGGAGCAACATTTGTTGTCGAAGATTAGAATGATAGAAAACTCATTGCCGTATTGATAGCATAATGTGGCTAATCTAAGAATGTGAAAGCATATGTTGTAGAATTGATGCCTTCCGAGTAAAGTTCTTACCACATCGAGCACATGAGAATGGAGATTCCCCAGTATGAGTGAGCAGGTGTCTTTGAAGATGATGCTTCACAGAAAACTTCGTACCGCACTGATGACAATAATGTGGACGGTCAGCAGTGTGGGTACGCCGGTGACGTCGAAGATTATATCTAGTAGAAAACTCACTACCACATTCATTACAGGAATATGGACGCTCTCCAGTATGTGTAAGCATGTGACTTTGAAGATCAATTTTCCGCGAAAACTTCATACTGCACTGCATACATGAAAATGGACGGTCATTAGCATGGATACGCATATGTCGCTGAAGGTAAGATTTTTGTGAAAACATCCTACTACAATGAACACAAGAAAGGAGTTGCCCTCCTTTATGTTTGAGCATATGTAGCTGAAGCATAGACTTCTGTTTAAACTCCTCGTTGCAGTGACCACAGGATAGTTGCTGTTCACCGGTATGCGTAACGATGTGATCCTCTAGAGTCGACTTGTGATAAAATGCCTTATTGCATTCATTACAACAATACAGCGGTACGTGTTCATGCGTGTGAAGGTGTTGTCCGAGATTAACTTTGTTACAAAACTGTTTACCACATCGATCACATGAAAATGGGAGATGGCCATCATGAGTAAGCATATGTCTCTGAAGTGTTGCCCTCTTCATGAACCTATTATCGCATCGATGACAACAATATGGACCCTCATCAGTATGAGTAACCATGTGCTGCTTTAGATTAGTTTTATATCTAAACCTCTTATTGCACTGAATACAAGCATAAGGATACTCACCAGTATGGGTAAGCATGTGTTGCTTAATATTCGTTTTAAACCTAAACCTCTTGTCACACTGAATACATTTGTATGGTCTGACACGAGTATGTGTAAGCATATGTTGCTCAAGTTTTGAATTATGAATGAACGTCTTATTGCAATAAACGCAAGGGAGTGGACGCTCTCCAGTATACGAGGCGATGTGTTGTTGATGGGTTTGTTCTTGCACAGATATATTACCACAATCCTTAAGGAAGTAGTAATGCCTTCCAGTATGAGAGTGCAGGTGCTTACCGAAAGCAGACTTTTGGGAAAACTTACTACCACATTCATTACAACAGAGTGCCCATTGTTTAGTGGGGGAGATTGGCTTTTCATCACAGTGAGTTGCAGTCCTTAATGCGAAAGTCTCAAGTCTAGGAAACAGAAAAAACAAAAGTTACTACGTTTTCCAATAGGATAACTAAATCGAATACAGTAAACTGAAGCAAACACTATATATGTACCAAAAATATTTATTTTCATAATACAAGGTAATACATAGCACTCCAAATCTCAATCATTTCAGATCAAGTCTCCAACGCACAATACATAATAATTTTCACTTCCAAAAGCGGTTTTATAGGTTTGCACTTAACAACAGCACATCGAAACAATTCAAGAGGATAGATTATGATAGCAATGATTATAAGAATGCATCTGTTAGTTATTCCCTTAAATGTTTTCTTCAGGTTTATTTGCAACTGAAACTCATGACCTTTAGAATGCCAAACATTACCTAATGTTTTAAGAGTTTCAACGTTAGTATGTTACAATTTGACAAGTTTTCTTTATCACCTACAGGGACATTTAAAAGGGCTTCTGGACAATTTCATGTCCACTTCCTGAGATAAACATGTGTACTATAAAGCATAGAAGAAAGTTCTGATTGAAGCTCTTTAGTTTCTTCAACTGAGCTAGTACCTGTCAACTGATTAACAACGTAAAATGAAGAGGGTGCAAAGGGGTGAGATTGTCTGCACTCATCAGCAAGTTGAACTAGAAACCTTGTAGAAAGAAAGGGGACAGAACTTGTACCAGTTGTAAGGTGGTAGTCCTTGATCTCTACATCAAAATATTCACACCACACAATTTTCGGAAGACTCCTCTGGTCGGGATGTATTAACACATTTCTGCACATAATAGCAATATCAGCTGAATGAGAAAACAAGATAAGTACTGAACCTCAAAACAACAGACATGAAGTCAGGATGAATTTTAGGGTCGGCCGTTAACAAGGAATTAATGCTTTCCCATTTCAGGATTCACAACTTCCATCAAACTAACTCCTTGCTTGGTTGTCGTGCTAGAGTCATGGAGCACACAATGATGGGGTATGTAAAACTTAATGAAAAGTCTCGAGAGATGAAATTTCCATGTGTCCAAATTCAATGTATTCACACATGAAAATTATATACTGGTGTTTCAAGTCTGGAAACGCAGCAAACTTATTTTCAATGTGTTTGAGCATTTTTACAGCATTATGCTTAGACTCAGCTACAGGTGACACTTCAGAATGAGTAGCAAATTTGCCAACAAACCTGCCAGAATCATCCATTTGGTCAGCATTTACCAGCCCTTCGTTTAGGAGTAAGAAATGGCTGATGGTTTCTGCAAGCTTCCAAGACCTTTGCAATATTTTTTCAAGAGAATAAGGTTTTACAAGGCTTGCACCCCAAACCTTGGCATTAATCTAAATGCAAAAACTCAAGGATGGTGCCTGACAACACTGAACAAAATTTGTCATCTAACAAGGTGGGATAACCTTTCTAATGCAAAATACTAGAAGACACAATTTCATAGGAGTCATCAGCTCCTAGCAGGATATCAATAGTAGAAGGTTTACTAAACACACAAACACACAAAATAACATTATGAGCAATATACCAATTGTAATAATCAATTTGCTGTGCTGGAAGTTGTCTTGTTGTCGTCATTACAACTGCACAGTGCAAATTCAATGTATCATCTGACACATTAGCAAACAAAACAGGTTACATGTGGATCTTCCAGGTGATATATCAGCAATGACTAAACCAAATATAGGTAGCTGACACGTTTTAGTACAAATGCCAAGCTTCATGACAAGACTACAATACACTAAAATCAAATGAATCCCCAAGTCCCAATAAAGATTTAACTTGTACAATCTATCCTGAACTGTTTTTCACCGCTATACAAGATGTGCTTAGTGAACTATTTGAGTGGATGAAACATTTGCAGAGCTCCTCCTAACATTTGTATCATAATTGGAAATTGTTTGTTCATTGCAAACCAATAAGTTTTGGGGTCAATTATCCTGGGGCACTAGTGTTGCTTACACTGTTTAGAAACATGAGAATCAGTGAAACATAGATAACAATGGTTATTTTCCCTCACAAACTTGTGCTGATAATCAATGAATGCTTTTTAAATTTTCTACAATCAGAATTGCTTTGATTATTAGGTTTGCAAAACATACTATTCAAAAAAGTGCTCTAGTTGGTAATGACGTAAGATCTAAAAGGAATGATGAAGACAAAAAGATCATGAATCCAAAACCATCAGTGGATCTAATTCACAATGTCTTATTTATAGCTATGATACTTGTAACTTAATTAGTTCAATGTTATTCTGTATTGAAAATGTGGAGTTTTTAATTTTCATTTTCTCTTATTCTCAGTTCATTACAGATGTAAAATGAAATTCTTAATCTTAAATGATACTTGTTGTCGAAAGGTTTCCAAAATCCGCAACACTGCTCCTTATAACAGTACTAATCACTGATAAAACAGAACCATGGCCTTCCTCATATAGTGGTATTAATCACAGGTAATGCACTCTTGGTGTTCCTTGCAAGGTGGTACAAATCAGAGGTAATGTACATGCATGGTGTGTCAACATTATGGCACCATTCACTGGTAACACAGACCAATGATTTTCCTCACATAATTGGACTAAACATGGACAGCGACTAGATCAACGATTATGCTGATAATATTTCTTGTTTAACGGTGCCTACCAGCTAGGTAATAGGTCCCTTTGGTACAAGGTGCAACAAAATGAAACAATAACTAAAACTTCTGAATGTATTCACTGACAAGAATATGAAATGAATGATGATGAAAAAACTTGATATGCTACTAAGTTTATAATGTCACATTTGACAATCACTTTTAGATCAGCCTTTCAGGCTGATGGCCATGCAGTTCTTCAAGACTCAAAAACCTAGTGCTCTACCAACCTGAGCTACTCAGCCAAAGTTAGTCTACAAAGATGTGAAATGCAGCTATGTTTCAACATCACCACTGCTGGTGATCCTTAGATAAGCCCCTTAGGCTGATGACAGTGTAGTTTTCAAGACCTGAAAGGCAAGCACTCAGCTCCTTGAGCTACACAGCCTAAGTTAGTCTACACAGATTGATAACTACCTTCCAACTCATTTTTTTTAAGTTCTGAACCCAAAGCTTTAATGACCAAGTGATATAAACATTATGGTATTCAATTAGAAGTCTCTAAAGTTCAAATTTATAAGCTCAAAAAACTTAAAATCAACAAGTGAGTGACTCCATGGTCACTCAGCTCTGAGACCCTGAGATTGACCATCATTGTATCCATATAAGCAATTCAAAGGTGTTAGGCTTTACACCACCTCTCTAGCACCATAGAAACAATATATTGTCAGGATCTTGTACAGAACTACAAGTTCAGATACGGGTCCTTCAGGTTGCCTGCTATTATGCCGCTATCATTATTAAACCTTACACCATCTCCCTAGTCCCATAAGTAAAATGTGTAGCCACCATCTTGTTCCAAGTCCAGCACCAAACCCCTGTGCATGCCTTCCAATGTTATGACCCTATGGTAAAAAATACGTATGTATTGAGCCATACACCTCCCTAGTCCCATTAGTACAATGTGTAACCACCATCTTCTTTCAAGTTCGAATCCGAGTCCCCAAGATAACCCTAAAATGTTACGTCTCTATGAGTAAATTTAATGTTAAAATGAATTGTGATTTAAGGTAAGCCCCAAATTAATCAACTTTAGTTTTTCTGTATGATTTCTTGTCTTGTGTGACCCTCTTATTAAGAATTTTTGGTACAAGTCCTACATGCATTATTACAGCCTTATGGTCACCTATTCATTCAATTACCTCAGTTTTATCAACAATTTCCCATGGTTTAACCAAGAATACATATAGCAAGTTGTTGAGATGAGTCGGTTCTTGTACTACCTGTGTATATCCTCCCTCCCAAATTAACTTATTTGCCAGTTTCTGTTCATGGGCTTCACTTGCAGCTCCATTCCATTCAACTTCAGGCAAGTTTTGATCTCCCCCAATTATTACCATATCATTATTATTGTTTTTATGAGTATAACCTATTATTTTCTCAAATATTTCCATGTCTCTTTCCTCTCTTCCAGGCCTATATGTTCCTATAATTCCCACCTTCTTCATATTATCACAAACTAATTTTATCCCTAAAATTTCATCCCTTTCATCGGTAAACCATTCATGTGAACAATAAGTTTCCTTCACCAGAATAAACGACCCCCCACCCTTTTATCTCCTCGGTCTCTATGATAGACTGTATACCCTTCTGGAAGTACTTCTCTATTACCCACCCCTTCTCTCAACCATGATTCTACTCCTATCACCACATCAATCTCACAAGATTCCATCAATATACTGAATTTTATTTGTTTATTTACTACACTCTGACAGTTTACCAAGAGCAATCTCAGACCCCCTTCCTCCCTAAAACTTGACTGTTTTAATTGGGTAACATTTGACTCATGAGTTGAACATATGAAAGGAGATGGAATAGAGTGCATAACATAAGGCAGTTTGATTCACTGGACTGGTCATATTGCAAGAAGGGCCAACAGCAAAGTCATGGTCGACCAGACACCCCAGGAACACCAATTAAAATACGGAGAACAGAACTGGGATGGTAATATTAATATGCATTGTACTGCCTCAGATACCGAGTGGTGCAAACTAGGCGGCCTGCTCATCACTAGATACTATGGGCTGAGTTTCTTGAGAGCCATGATCGAACAAACAAGTTCGACCCATGTGTGAAGCACAGGTGACAGAATTCGCAAATGATCTGGTTGGACCTGTGCTTGCTTTGAACCTAAGATATTGGGATAAAGAAGTCCTCACTCCATCTATTGTCTGCAGAGAGAGTTAATGAACATATAAATAGCAAATTCCGTATTGTTGAGTGTTAGGGGTGTAAAATCTAATTATGCTAAACTGTACTTACATGTCTTCTTCTTTGAAACAGGCGACCAGCTGATCAACTGTGTCTTCATCCACGCATATTTCATCCTTAATATCGGTAGAAGGCTGTAAGGAACAAATATGCATAGCAAAGTAAGAAGTGTAGAGTAATCAGATAACTAGGGTAAATGTTTATAAATAGACATGCTATAGGTGACAAAATAAATTTCATAGTAGCACAATAAAAATTTATTCTGAAAATGTAAAAAGGAAACAAACAAGAGTCAAGTCATAATTATATGAAGAAAAGGAACAAGAAAAGGAACTCATAATAGGATAAAGTGGACAGCACTGGAAGCAGGAGCAAAAGAAGAAGAAAAATATCCTCCTTTCGTGTTCTTCCTATTATGCGTTCTTAAATGACTGGTAACTTGTTTGTTCTTGGTTCTCACAGATGACTCTTATTATCAAACAGATGTACATTACATCTTAACCTGAGAAAGGTCAATCTCCTGCCTAACATGTGAAAGTATGGTGAACAAATAGTCAGTAATTGTATTTCACATTGACTCTAGACAATCTGAAGGCTTTATGAATATAGACTTACAAAATTTACATTCAGATTTGTCTAAAATACCAAGAATATGGATAAGAAAATTTGTTGTATTCTGCACACATCCACTTACAAATTGCAGGCCATCAGGCTGAGCAGAAGTTACTTGGCAGGGCAATGCTCTTCAGAACTGTAGTGTCATGAGTTTTGGTTAGGTCCTTAAAGGACTCTGTTCAGAGAGTTTAAAACTATCCATCATGTTTCCTAGACATGAACAGAACAGCCTAATATTTATAAAACTAACATTCAACTGACATAGTCTACACTTGACTTGGTATGCAATGTAGATTAATGTTATATCTTGGCTTTTTTAAAGAGAGAAACCTTACACTTTTGCTTACTCAGAAGTAAACTCTGAACTGCTCTAACAAAGGTGAAAAGATTCAAGTTATTTAAATGTCATCGAGTACTTCAACAATAGAGCAATGGTCAAATGAATTCATCAATCTAAACCTTACTAATGAAAGTTGAAGGAGCACATTAATATTGTATATTTTGAAGCTAACAACCAGCAAAAGAGAATAAAATCCCAAGCAAATGCCACAAAATGAAATCAAGGATCAAGGGACATGGGTGACATTACCGTGGAATCTCTCAAGGATCCACTCTCCTCAGATGAGTCTCTTCAGGATCGGTTGCATCTATGGATACGCCACGTAGCTCATGTAGAATTATACTGACTTTAATGTAAAATTTTATACTGGAAAGGCAACCCCATTTGTTTACAACAACAAAGCTTCTACCAACAATCTATAAAAACTTCAAGAGAAAACACATGCTTGAAACAGGCGATTCTCTAGATATATCCATAAAATATGCGCACATGTGAAGATTAAGTAGGTCACAGGTGGATGAAAACAAAAATGATGTTTAATTAGCGTTAGAAAATGAAGGCAAACTGAAGAATGAGAGATAAGACTGTTGGAACTTTAATAGTGACAACACCGCTGCAGAGACGCCATGCAATGGAATCTAATAATGTCACTGACCACACACGTTAGTTATATAAGTACCATACCGCAGAGCATATGGACGCTCCCTTCTCACATCATGCGCATGCGAACTGGCATAAGGAACACAGCCTTGGGTTAGTTGGCTATCTAAGGTAGTGTTGTCAGGATGTTATTGAAACAGGAACAATGGAACTGGATCAACATACAATGTGCCAGCGGTCGTTCAGCATGACAATGTCACCAAGTTCTTCAAGGAGCCTGCAGGGAACCTGCATTGCCTTGCAGGACAGTGGCGCAGTGGGTATAAGCCTTCAACGAAGAACATCAAAATGTGGCAGACGTGCATCAGCCACGTCAACCTAGTGTCAGTGAAGGAGAAGTGCATGTTAATGGACATTGGTAAAGGACATATTATATGTAAGCTGGCATGACTCACCAGATCAGCGAATACGACTGTGCTTCATATTTGAAGGAACACCTGGGTATGAGAAAAATTTCATCATAATGGGCTCCGCATGATTCAACAGAAATACAGAAATTAATACAATACAATGCTGTTCGTAACCATTCGGTGTAATATAAGTTTGAAGAGCGGGATTTCTTATGCCATACCATTACGGTGGATGAGGCATGGGCTAAACTGTATGAGCCACAACTGAAATACCAATCGGGCCAATGGCATCATTACAGAAAACCACAATGATTGAGATTTCAGGAGAACCCCAACCATGTGAAAGTTATTGTTATTCTCATGTACGACTGTGATGGTTTTACCCTAACGCACTATGTTGCTACACAGCATATCGTCAATGCGTATTACCCATCATTTTCCTTGACAATGCTCGGCCGCATACAGTGCAAACCGTGTCTGACTTGTTTGGTCGATGGGGCTGGGAATCGTTCTACCGTACACTATAATAAACAAGTTTAAGCCCTTATGACTTTGACGTAATTCACAAGATGAAAGGACCACTTCGGGGCTTCTACTCCAGAATTGTTTCAGAGATTTGCAGGCAGTAAATCACTCCATTAAAATTATTAACAAAACAGGTGCTGCAATAGATATCCTATGACTTCTGCATCACTGGTAAGAGGATGTACACAATAATGGTGACTATTCTGAAGGACAGTAAATCCTGGTATAACATTCATCTCTTTTGTTTTAGTTGTAATTAAATAGTTGCTACTATTAAAGTTCCAACCCTCGTATACATCTTATAACTTCCTATTTACAACTTGCTTCATGGCACACCAGTAGAGATAGGTCTTAGATGGCATAAGGAAGGGCTAGGCGTGGGAAGGAAGCAGCCTTGGCATTAATTAAGGTATCTGTCTGGTTTAAAAGTGGGAAACCACAGAAAACCATCTTATGAGGGACAGCTGGAAGTACAAGGATGTTCAAGGCTTTAGGGTCCTAGGAAGGGTAGGAACTGCATACAGGAAAACCAAGGAAGCCTTCAAAGAATGGAAAACTAGGTAAGAAGGAGAAGAGATTGGTGTCACGACCGTGCTGATGGATTAGATATGGAGGAACATAGTCATCAGCTTGCTGATAATCCTATGAAACTGCAGTCTGAGGATCGGGCTCATTTCATATGTGCATCCTTCCCATTGTATTGAAGCAAATCCCCTCAACAATAGCTCAAAAGAAAAATGACTTTTTAGGGCAAGAAGAAAAAGGAGAAATATGGCAGGAACATAACCAACAATAGTGTTGTAACAGAATCGATGGCGCCCATACTTAATTTAGTAGCGAGCATGGATTTGACACCAGGGCATGCACGGTCCATGCTTAGGAAATATCAGAGAAAGGGTGGAAAAATAAGTTCTTATAGGTTTGAACTTTTTGTTTATTCAAAAGAAACAAGCAAATCATATCACACTGTCATAAGTGAACAGCTGAATTTACAGAGCCAAGGTTGAAAATTAGGATGCCGGCGTTGGCATCAAGGATGTCCAGTGATGACGAGCTC
This sequence comes from Anabrus simplex, assembly GCF_040414725.1. Lineage (NCBI taxonomy): Eukaryota > Metazoa > Arthropoda > Insecta > Orthoptera > Tettigoniidae > Anabrus > Anabrus simplex. Next base: position 33,125,082 of record NC_090277.1, on the reverse strand, counting down.
CTTTCCCTGACCATTTAACACCTCACTGCACCCTGGAACCGCTTTATCCCTTGGTGGTCAACGGCCCTGGAAGTTCTGCTAAAGAGGCTCGAACCAAGGAGTCTCATGACATGTGAAGTGCATCGTGGAATGTATAGATAATTATTGGATTCCACTTAAGTCCCAAGATGGGATTAATGAAGTGTGTAACACTGAACAGATTAACGTTAAAAATTAAATAATTGAAAAAGAGGTTCAACCTATTCAATACATAAAAGAAAGAAATGTAGTGATTACATTCTTATTTAATAGTAACTATAAATGGGACCGGTTTCGACCCTAGTCCAGGTCATCGTCAGCCGTAAAAAGATGTAAAACAATGCATATGAAAAAGAAAAAAGATTAAGTGAACTCTGGATCGGTATAAGATGAAACATAAATTAACAATTAAAAGAAAAAGATTAAGTGAACTCTGGATCGGTATATAATGAAACATAAATTAACAAAGGGGGTAGAAATTGTTAATTTATGTTTCATCTTATACCGATCCAGAGTTCACTTCATCTTTTTCTTTTTCATATGCATTGTTTTACATGATTTTACGGCTGACGATGACCTGGACTAGGGTCAAAACCGGTCTCATTTATAGTTACTATTAAATAAGAATATAATCACTACATTTCTTTCTTTTATGTATTGAATAGGTTGAACCTCTTTTTCAATTATTTAAGTTTTAACGTTAATACTTTCAATATGGAACAATGACATTTTTATCTTTTAATTAACTGAACAGATTGTCAATAAAATCTGAACGACACTTCCTTACAGCACTGCACTGGAGATAATTGCGTACCGCTGTTCATACAAGTTACGAGTTCCACTGTTTGTAAAATTTAGCACACATAAATAAGTTTCAAGTGATGCTTTTATCGAAGAGATTAAATCTGTATTACAACCCATGACAAAACGTAAATTAACACACCATAGTTCAAAAGTGAAATAATAATTGTCCGATTCAATTGTCGGAAAAATAGCAATTAATGGAGTAGTGTGAAAACACAGTTCATAACCTTCTCCATCACTAAGGTTAATGCAATGAATTTAACACTTTTTTAAGCAAAGTCTAATGAAAATCAAAGAATGTCACTGAGACCTGAAAGTATGACAAGCGTTGTAATGAAGTACAGTAACATTAACATACTACAGCACTGTTCGAGAAATGGGAACGATCGCTAAGACAAGATCGAATGAAAGAAAGCAAAGTCCTTTCTCATTACACGATCTTTCGAAGTTTCCTAAAGCACACAGTCTTTCAAAGCACAATGTCATGAAATTAAAACACAGTTCTTTCATTGTGAATACTCATTCAAAATTAACACAGTCCTCTTACTTGGCACAGTCTTTAGAAGTATGAAAAGAAATTAAGTTCCTATAAGGAAACACAGTCTGAAAGAGCACAGTTACTATGGAAATAAACAAAGTTTTTTAGTGAGCATAGTCATGAAGATACGTTAAGGCATAGTCTAACACAAGAGGCGAAGTTCCAGCAATGAGGCATTATCAATTCATATATGATAAGGCACAGTCTTTTAGGAAAAAAGCATAGTTTTGTAAATGCACATTCGGAGCGTTATTGAAACAAAATAGTTTGAATGCACAGTCATTAAGAGAATGACTAAGGGTTTTTTTGAAGCATAGCCTTTCAGAAGAAGAAGAAGAAATTAGTTCCCACGAGTCACTTCACAAATATTTGGTCGTAGAATGAGTGTTAAGTTTACGAGATAAATCCTATCACACTCGTGTCAGTTAAATGTTAGTCAATCACTATCAATGACTTGTAATATTTTAAACACCTCTTCTCACACTCGAAATTTAAAGTTCGATGTTCGCACCTCAGACTTAGAAAATTTACTGAGCATTCGTACTTCTTGCGTAGAACATGAGCGTTACGCCAGGCAGTGTGATGACGTAGAATCAATGTCCCACAGCTGATCCACGTATGAGACGGCTGGGATGACGTGAAGGTACTGATTTACTACCGACCTCGTGCCCCTCTTTTATACGTGAAGGTCGGATCATGGGCTTCTAAATTCATATAAGTCTAACTTCTAATTACTCAGCTATCTTGCTGCCTATCCTCTTGAAACTTGGAACACCACCATATTTAATACTGGGATACATTAGGGTGTAGTCAGAAATTTCATATCATGTTTCATTCAAGAGGTAGTGACATAGAATGTATAGAAGGTTCTAATGTGACGTCATTTCTCCTTGGTACGCTGAGAGCAGCGAGCAACCGCATGACTCGCCACCATATCCGTTGCCTGTACATACAGTGGTAGTTTCTAATCACCTAGACAGGTGTTAGCTTGCGCTGTCTCAGAAATACTTCGAGCGGAGAATGTCGGCACAGCATTCCCGTTCAGTATCAACATAAAGAAGTAGATGATAGGGGTAGGGTTCTGGAACAAGAGGCTGCCGATGTTGATAAAAGGGGAGTCCCAATTTTGACGTAAGAATGTGACAAAGTTTTCAGCGACCTTTGCACGAACAAGGCACTAGGAATTGATACATACCCTCAGAATTACTGAATGCCTTAAGAGAAACCACCACGGAAAGATTATTCTGTATAGTGTGCAAGATACATGATGCAGAAGTGCCATCTGATTTTTGGCAGAATGATGTTATACCAATTCCCACGAAAGCCGGTACTGACAAGGGTGAAACCTATTGCACCATTAGTTTAGTATGGAAAGACAATTTTAAACCGAGTTGGAGGATGTCAATTTGGCTTCGGAAGAAATCTAAGAACACGTGAAGCAATCCTGACTTTACGTCTGATCCTAGAGGACTGAATTAAGAAGGGCAAGTGTGTCATGTCCTGGCCATCTCTATAGCTCATGTGCTTTCTGGAAGAACAGTTATTTATGAGTACTTATAGACTTTGGTATCATAGCCGACTTTGACTTCTATTGTACACGCAAACTTAGACCGTATCGCATATTTCAGAGAGATGCTTCACGGGGCGGAACTTAGGTATTCTATGTACAAGAAGGAGTCTTTAGCTGTTGTTCTCCACATCGAAAAGTTCCATTCCTACCTTGAAAATCGTCATTTCTTGATCCATACTGATAATCAGGTGTTATCGTGGATGAGTGCTAATATAAAAAAGTTGGGAAGAATGACTCGATTGATTTGTCGCTTGTCTGGCTATAAATTCACCATGGTTGACGTGAGAGGAAAGGACAACATTGTGGCTGACTGTCTGTCATGCATATTTGATGGTGTGGACATACCGGACGATAGCAATGAATGTAGTCCTGATTGCAATTTTTCGGCCAATGTTCCTCAAAATTACCCCTGGAGCTTTACTGATACGGTTGAATTTCAGAACAAAAGCCGATGAATATGTTAGGATAATGGATGGAATTTCTAATAATGACCCCAGCCTGGTGTCCAAAATAAAGGGTGGACTCTTCCGTCGTACGTGTCCCTGAAACAAGTCTAAAAAAGTCTTCGTTCCCCATGATTTGAGGCCTATGATTTTAAATTACTATCATGACTCATGCTTATGTGCCCTCCTTGGCATATTTAACATACACACATACACACATTATCATTATAGACAGTTATGCCTTTCAGCGTTTAGTCTGTAAGCCTCTGTCAAGTTACTAAACGTCGTCACAATCCTCTATTTGCAACTAGTGCTGTGGCCTCATTTAGTTCTACACCTCTTATCTTTAAATCATTAGAAACTGAGTCTAACCATTGCAGTCTTGGCCTACCTCTACTCCTCTTACCTTCCATAACAGAGTCCATTATTCTCCTAGGTAACCTATCCTCCTCACATGGCCGCATCACCAAAGCCGCTTTATGTGTACAGCTTCATCAATCAAGTTCATTCATAAATTAGCCCTTATCTCCTCATTCCGAGTACACTCCTGCCATTGTACCCACCTTTTGTACCAGCAATCATTCTTTCTCCTTTCATGTCTGTTACTTCTAACTGATGAATAAGATATCCTGAGTCCACCCAGCTTTCACTCCTGCAAAGCAAATTTGGTCTGAAAACAGACCGATGTAAAGATAGTTTCGTCTGGGAGCTGACTTCATTCTTACAGAATACTGTTGATCGCAACTGCAAGCTCACTGCATTAGCCTTACTACACCTTGATTCAATCTCACTTACTATATTACCATCCTGGAAAAACACGCAACCTAAATACTTGAAATTATTGACCTGTTCTAGCGTTGTATCACCAATCTGACATTCAATTCTGTTACAGCCTTGTCAACACCTGTATGTACCCTGAGCCAAGAACTCATTCTACCATCAATTCTCACTGAAGCTCAATTGTCAACATAAATGCCTTTGATTGATTTTAATAATCTACCTTTAATTCCATAGTTCCCCAGTATGGCAAACATATTTTCCTTGGTACCCAAACATATGCTTTCTCTAGATCTATTAAACATAAACTCAACTGCCTATTCCCCTCGTAGCATTTTTCAATTACCTAGCACATACTGAAAATCTGATCCTGACAGCCTCTCTGTGGTCTTAAACCACACTGCTTTTCATCCAACTTCCTCTCAACGATTGATCGCACCCTCCCTTCCAAGATGTAAGTAAATTCTTTGCCTGGTATACTAATCAATGAGATACCTCGATAGTTGTGCAATCATTCCTGTTCCCTGCTTATACATAGGTGCAATTACTGCTTTTGTCCAATCTGAAGGTACCTTACCAACACTCCATGGTAATTTTACTACTCCATGAAGCCATTTCATCCCTGCCTTCCTACTATACTTCACCATTTCAGGTCTAATTTCATCTATTCCTGCTGCCTTATGACAATGGAGTTTATTTACTAGCCTTTCCACTTCCTCAAGCGCATTTCACCAACATCACTTTCCTCCTCCCCATGAGCTTCACTGTTTGCAACACCACCAGAAAGATTTCCTTTTACGTTGAGAAGATATTCAAAATATTCCCTCCAACTCTTCAGTGATTCCCTGGGATCTATTATGAGTTCACCCGAATTACTCAAAACACTGCTCATTTCCTTTTTCTCCCCTTGACCCAGCCATTCCAGGTTATTACCAAAATCTGCCCAAGACTTCTTTTTGGATTCAACAACTATTTGTTTCACTCTGTTTTTTTTCATCTATGTACAAATCCCTGTCTGCCTTGGCCGTTGTGTGGGGCCATTTCTGATAAGCCTTCTTTTTACGTTTACAAGCTGCTCTCACTTCATCATTCCACCAAGATGTTTGCCTTTTCCAATCTTTACACACAGTGGTTCCTAGGCATTTACTTGCTGTTTCTACTACCGCATCCCTGAATGCCACCCATTCTCTTTCGATATCTTGAACCTGCCTAATGTCTACTGTTCGAAACTTCTCACTAATCATATCCATGTACTTCTGTCTAATTTCCTCGTCCTGGAGATTTTCTACCCTTATTAGTTTTCAGACAGATTTTACTTTCTCTACCATAGGCATAGAGATATTTAGTTCACTACAGATGAGATAGTGGTCTGTATAATCGAAAAATCCCCAGAAAACTCATACATTCCTAACAGATTTCCTGAATTGGAAGTTAGTTAAGATACAGTATAGTCTATTATGGATATGGTACCTTTAGCCTCCCATGTGTAGCGGTTAATAACCTTATGCTTGAAGAATGTATTCATAACAGCTAAACACATTCTACCACAAAAGTCCACCAAACGCTTCCCATTCCCATTAGCATCCATATCTTCTCCACATCTACCAATCACCCTTTCGTATCATTCAGTTCTATTTCCAACTCTCGCATTGAAATTACCCATTAGCACTATTCTATCCTTGTTGTTGACCCTGACCACGATGTCACTCAATGTTTCATAAAACTTCTCAACTTCATCCTCATCTGGACCCTCACATGGTGAATACACTGAGACAAATTCTCATCCTAATTCCTCCATCAGACAAATCTACCCACATGATTCGCTTATTTACGTGCTTAACAGAAAGTATGTTGCATGCAATGGTATGAAATGGCGTAAGGCTTTTAGTGCCGGGAGTGTCCGAGTACAAGTTTGGCTCGCCAGAAACAGGTCTTTTGATTTGACACCTGTAGGTGACCTGCACATCGTGATGATGATGAAATGATGATGATGACACATACACCCAGCCCCTGGGCTAGTGAAATTAACCAATTAAGGTTAAAATTCCTGACCCTGCCAGAAATCGAACCCGGGACCCCTGTGACCACAGGCCAACACGTTAACCATTTAGCCATGGAGCCGGACCGCGCAATGTTTTCCTGATAAGCAGCCCTACCCCAAACTCTGCCCTTCCCTTTCTAACACCCGTCAAGTACACTTTATAATCTCCTATCTCTTCTTCGTTATCTCCCCTTACCCAAATATCACTTACTCCTAGCACATCCAGATGCATCCTCTTTGCTGATTCAGCCAGTTCTACTTTCTTTCTTCCTTAAGTCCCATTAATATTGGTAGCATCCCATAGAATTCCATTTCGTTCACCAAGGTGTTTCCAAGGAGTCCCTCACCTGTCAAATGGAAGAGTGACTCCGTTACTCCCATTGGTCCTTAAAACTTTTCAAAAATTGCTCAAAATTATTATTGCCCTAATTTAAAGATGGATGTCCTTGAATATGTCAGAAGTTGTGACATTTGTCAAAACTATAAACCTGTTTGAAATAGTCAATTCCCTTTTCCACTCCGCCGACATTGTAAACTCTCCTGGGGTGAAATTATTTATTGATTTCTTTGACTCATCCCAGGACGGGAATACTGGTATGCAATCTGTCTTCGATACTTTCTCAAAATTCATTTGGCTTTTTCTTGTCTGGAAATTAACTCCAATATCACTATCTGTATAAGCACATTTTGACAATTTTTGGCCCTCCGAAAATATTTAGTGTCAGACACCGCCTCTGGTTTTACTTCTTCTAGTTTTCAGAATATATGTTTCATATGGGCGTGCACAAGTACACATATATATTGTACCGGGAACGCCGCTACGACAGAAGTCCGAAGTATGTTTATTGAATTTTGCGTGAGGTGGAAGGTATGCAGCAAGCCAAACCCAAATGACGTACGCAGCGAGTGACGTGACCTCCTTGAGCACACTATATGTGACCATATATGTTAATGTCCTAGCTTACCCGCAAAAGTCTATTTTGCGCTAAACTCTCGCTATTTTGACACTGCCATCATAAAAACCATTACTATGGACGCAATCTGTCAAGAAATCCACCGAATACTTTAGGAGATATAAGGGTAGATAATACCCGGGTTCTAGACACTTCCACACGACCTACGAATTCAGTATCTGTTGCTCCACCATTTCTGCGACACAGGTGACGGGAGGAGCATTGTGTGTGCCGAACTTATAGCTGAAAAGTCTTCGAAATCCAAGTGTTAGAACTTCGTTATTTTCTCAAGGTGTCGTGTTGGGACTTTGTCATATTCTAGTTGTGCTAGGAATGTCATTACTCAGCACCACTCATACCCTTGCAGCTTCCATATCAAGATTCAAGATTCAAGATACCCGTCTCCCTTAATCTCGAAAACCATAGATCAGGGAGAGGGAATTATTTATTGTAATCATTTCATAATTTCATAATTTGTGATACATGCAGTATACAAAATTAGAAGGAGTAACTTTAAATAACTATTGTAAATTGTGTTAATAATTGGTACATGTGATGAATGTTCATATAATGCAGGTGCTTAGAGATTGAACAGAGAAAGAATAATATAAACTGAATGTTGGAGTTACGTTCTCCATATCGTCACAGCCATGGAATTAAAATGGGACTTTGGCACGAGCTACACTTGCTCTGTAAAGAAGGATAAATATGAATATTGTCCAGTCATTAGGTTATTCAATTTGTTATTCAAACTTTATTACATATTGAATAAAAGACTCATATTACTTTGCTTCCCTTCACTTTCAGAATTTCTCCTAAAATATTATCAATATCAATGGACTTCTTGTTTTTCTGATGTTTGAGGGCACCTTTGGTTTCACTACATAGAATTTCAGGTTCTATGTTATACTTTAGAGTAAGTTCCTGTACTTTGATGTTATTTATTTTGCAAAACTGCTTTTCACAGTATTTTTTACCCCCCCCCCCACCCTATGCTTCTTTCTTTTCATTAATGAGGTTGTCATTTTCATCTCAACCCATGTGTGTCATTTGAACTGACGAGTAAGATCAATTTGGGCAAATTTGACAAGATGAGAGAGAATGACAGGATATATCTTAAGACACCCAGGGCTGGTTCAGTTGGCTTTTGAAGGAAATGTTGTTGGTAAGAACAGTAGAGGTAGGCCAATATATGAATATGACAAGCAGATGTAGGATGTAGAAGTTATCAAGAACTGAAAGGGATACCACAGGAGAGGGTCGCATGATGAGCTGCCTCAAACCAGACTTTGGACTGATAATTCAAACAATAAAAAGTATAAAATTTTGCCCTGGTTAACAGAGACTGGAATTACTTTTCAAAAGGACATGCTCAGAAACTGGTTAAATACATTAATCAAAATGAAAAAGCCATACCAGTGCACTTATAAAATAGACTGTATTTAAGCAAAACATGGTCATATTGTATTACACCTTTCTCCATATCACAGAGAATTGAATCCCATTAAGCTGACATGGGCAAGTGTCAAGAATGGCATTTCTGAACATAATGCGATGTTCAGAATGGAAGCATTACTAAAATTTATGGATGAACAAATTGCTTCATTTACAAATGAGTACTGGAAGAATAATTTGTGAGCACATAAATGAAATTAAAGACCAGTACATTTCAAGTCAAGGTTTATTGGACCATGGTAAACATAAATGAACGAAGTGAAATGGTCAGAAATAGTGACAGTGATGGAAGCAATACTGAAACCACAGGAGAAGGTGATCATAAAGTGACCGATTCTGCCAGTGGAAGTGGAATAGACATGGATACAGAATATGATGAAACTGTGGGAAGGACATTATATAAGACATTTCCTATGTCTGGAAATAGTGAATGCTCCATAGTCATCTGCAAGTGATCATACTGTGTTATGTGTAATGTGCAGTTGTGTAATTATTGACAGATCTGTGAAAGTCTTCTTATTAGGAATGCTACAATTTATGATAAGTTTGTACGTTTCATAAAGCCTGGACTGTAAAATATCCTCCCTTATTCTCTCCTATTTATGCTCATACTTAGTCTTTGTCGCCTTCCACTAAAGCGCACTTTCGTGCCATGCTATTCCTATCCTGCACATAAATGAGTATTCTCCACAATTGCACAAGCTGTAATGCAAGGACTGCGACTTAGTCCTCAGCACAACAAAAAGAGAAAAAAAGAAACCTACACCACCACAAATCATTCTGGTGTACAATATACAGGCAGACAGGGCAAAAAAAAATGGTATATTTAGATAGTAACAGGACCATTCTGCAAAAATCAAATGCTGGATAGAGAAAGCAGAGCCCATCTTCATTAGCATGTGGCACTCCTATCCTGAAATGACCTCAGAATAAAGTTCAAAAAGAGAATAACAAGGTGTTGTGTCCTCCCCACCCTACTAAATACTGCAAAGCCCTATATATTTCATTACACAGAGTAAAAAAGAATCCAAACTTTCAAAATGTGGATATAACAGCAAACAGTATAAATCTTGTTGGTTGTTTTTATTTTGCACCAACAGAGATAGGTCTTCTGGCAAAGACAGGATAGGAAAAGACTAGGAGTGGAAAGGAAGCAGCCATGGTCTTAATTAAGGTACAGTCCCAGCATATTACTGGTATGAAAATGGGAAATCACAGAAACCATCTTCAGGGCTGCCGACAGTGGTGTTCAAACCCACTGAACTTTTGGTTGGAGCATAACAAGAACAGGGAAGTACCCCACACAATGAGCTGCCAACCTCAGCTCATCAAGACAATTAAACAGAAGAGCCTAAATTCTATGTATAACATTATGAGGGCACCAAAAGAAAACAGTCTGTTACAAGTAATAATTTGAGGAAGACATTTAGGTAAAAAAGGACTGAGCAGAAGATGGCCGTCTTGCATCACTATTTGAAGAAATGGGTTGGAGCTCTTTGACACACAACAAAGGGAAGATAGCCATGCTCATAGCCTATATCTGGTTAGGATAAGACAGCAGTAACAGTGATGAAACCAGCTATTGGCTGCCATGCAATGGAGGGAATTCCAACAATAATGACTGCTATATGTAAACAGGCATACAATTTTTAACTACATGAAGAAAATATGACAATCATTTCAAAATATTGGAAATCTCACTATGAATCTTTCTGAGGACCTTCAAAATGTCTGCTTTAAAATGAGGAGTTGCTCAATGAAATCTATTCAGCAGTTTCCTACAATTAATATTATAAGAAAAATGCATAAAAATATTAGATTCCATCAATAATGTGTTCACCTGTGATTCTCTTGGTTCTGCCAACTCTGATTTGGGTTCTTCTTTAAAATGCATCTCCTCTGATGTAATTTTATAACTATCCTGTGGAAAAGTTAATACATTAGGCACATTTTACAGACATATCTGGAAATTTAGTTATATATGAGTGGGATAAACAATTCATAATTTCCTAGTAAATGAGTCAGTCTGAGTTTCAGATATTCATTATTGCAACAGTCAGACAACATCTCCCAATTGCCCATACTGCCAGTAAGAGAAACCAACCTTACAAACAAAACAAAAACAAAAAAAAAGGAAACAAGTGGAAGCAAACATCAACTAGAGAAAAAAGGCACAACTACACAAGAAAAACAGAGAACTTACCCTAATCTATTCAGGTGACTACAAACCATGAAAGAAAGAAAATAACGTGTCAGTGTATAGAATTTTAAGTAATCGACAAGAAAGACAACACCAAGTTTCTTTTAAGAAAATTAGGCAAGATTTAATCTAAACAAAAAATATTATTAGGACAAGTAAATGCAAAACACCTTCAAGAAAAATAAATAAAATATTGAGCAAACTAACCCCTTAAAGAAAAATGATGGATCCATCCAAATTAATGAGATTGGTATCAATTACTATTAATTCACTTGCTCAACCAATTAATCTAATTTGGCAAAATTTAAGAAACACACAGCTTACAATCTCAGTGCCATAGATTATAATGAATTAGTCTTAACACCAGTTTTTGATACAATTTGTTTGAAATTTTCTTGCTAAATAATTTCCTATCCTTAAGAAATTCCTTTAATTCAAATTTTAAAAGCCTAGATAGAGTGTTATGCGAGGAGCTCTCACAAGAAAACTTAACACAAACTCCCACATAGAATGAAGTCAAACAAATAAATAAATTATGCAAAAAGAATTAAAACATAGGATAGTAGAAAACTACCCAGAAAGCAATACTGGGATAGGATGGTAATAACACAATCTTACTCAAATAATCTACATGTAATTAAATTGGCAAGATCATCAACCACTACCAAAAAATTACCAAACACCAAAATTAATAATCAATACCACGGCAAACACAACAAAATGCGCCCACCATAGGAAGGGTTAGGGACAAATTAAAATCAGAAAAGTGAGTCCCCATAAATTAAAAGAAAAGATCAAATTAATTAATAAACAGGATAAAATTTAAAATGTAACTGAAACTTCAAACACATACTGTACATCTTATGAAAACTGCCTTGCTTAGTAACCTTCCAATTACCCAAATACAGCCCTCAAAGAAGAGTTCGAGGATTTAGCAATTAATAATAATAAAAATAATGATTTATGATAACAATTTTGAATAATAATTTGCCAGACAATCATTTTTACCAATTGGAACTGATTTACAAAGATTTTCTTACACCCAATAATAATAATAATAATAATAATAATTCACGAACCCAAGTTCCTAGAACGTACAATGCACAGTTTTAAGATTGTGATATATCACTTGCCTGACACATTTTAAGTGCTTGATAATACATTGTCAAAAATTTAATCGCAGTATAACAGAGATGCTCCAGAACTTATTTTAGGCTAATCAAAGCTTACAGTCTTGGAGATGTAGTAGGAATTCCAAGGCACACGCCCTTATTTACGACGATCAAGCTCGAAGAATATCACTTAAATTAAAAAGGTATATGAAGGTGTTTCTGAACTACAAAGGCCAAAAGAGCTTGAAGAAACTCCTCGGGCTATAGACCCCATAAAATCATTGAACTTCAACCCAGATCCATCAGTTCAGATAGTTTCACGGCAAGGCATAAATAAGGATCCATCCAACCTCCATGAAAAAATGAAATGGCGTATAGCTCTTAGTGCCTGGAATGTCCGAGGAGAAGTTCGGCTCGCAAGGTGCAGGTCTTGATTTGACTCCCGTAGGCGACCTGCGCGTCGCTATGAGGATGAAATGATGATGAAGACGACACTTACGCCCAGCCCCCGTGCCAGCAAAATTAACCAATGATGGTTAAAATTCCGGACCCTGCCGGGAATCGAACCCGGGACCCTTGTGATCAAAGGCCAGCACGCTAACCATTTAGCCATGTAGCCATAGAGAAGAAAACATAACCACATGTCAGCAGACAGGTTTTGCTTAGAATACACTAAGGAAACAGACAACTAGGGAATTAAAGTTAGACATCCCCTCAGATCAGTTTTCTAGTTACAGTAGAAATCCCAGAAGATTAACACACACCCAAAACCCTATGTCAACACCTAAACAAGAAATTACTGTCACCTAAGTGGTACCATTCAAATACATGCATAATTCATCAAACCAAAATTATCTCAGAGATTCAAACCCTTACAGAATTCAACTTACTGGAAGTACAGTAAGTCAAGATGACAGGATATAGACTAAGCAAGTACTCAATTCAGAAGAAATATCCTGGCACAGTTGATTAAACAAGAAAACACCTTGAAATACCAATAATGAATATAGGAGATGCAAGACTAACACATCAGATTTCCATCAACCTTCAAAATTTCACATACACGCAACCCAAGTTTCCAATCCTTTATAAAAACAATTTCAAACCAGTATGGATTAACACTATACATGCACAATCACTACATAACTTGACAGAAGAAGAATGAAGACAGTGAACAATTGCAGCAATTGATAACCTAATCACAGAATAGCAAGGTTTAAGAGAATAATCAAAATCCATTATTTAAGTTTAACTAGTTATTTGTGCAAGGGTGACTGTGAGAACAACAGTTGGAGGCCTCTTATATTTTCAAGATAGTGGGTTCACGATCAGTCTGTCATCAACAACAGGTGTGTCAATCGACACCAAGCCACAAATCACACATAGATGGAAGGAATTTTATACTTTACATGACCAACTTAACCACCATGGAAATAACAGGACAGGAAAGGTTTAGGGGAGAAACTCAGGAGGGACAATGATCTGAAGCCAAATAACAAACCAACTTCATCAAAACACACAAGATACAGTTCACAAGGGACATCTAACCAAATGAAAAGGTTAATACATACCTCAGGTTAGACGAACAGCAGGAATCACAGGAGCAACATCTTACCCATACACTACCGGTTGACCATCAGGCCCTCAGAGCAACCCGGACTAAAGATAACTGACATCAGCAGATCCACTCTCTCACACCAGAAGACAGATACCTCCTGTCATCCAGGAGAACAGGTAAATGAAATGTGAACATTAGATAACGAGATAGATTGATATAAAACACACAACAGTAGAATGACGATGGCAGGAACACTAATAAAAGATCACAATCAAATAGCAGGACGACTTCAGTACCGACTGGGAATTGCCAAGGCAATCCCATACTTATATGGGAAATTCACAGAGCAGTAAGATGACAAATCAACAATAACAGACACCAACGTTCCACTGAGGAAAAAGGGCCATATGTAGGCAGTTATGCGGGAAAATATGAGGACATGAACTGAACACTTAGGAACACCAGAAGTTTTCCTTACCAAATGATATCATTCCATATGACTTCCAGACACATCTAAATAATTAACAGCCAAGTCTACCGGGACACAGAGGAAATCACAAAGGCAAAAGTATTGCCCTCCCTACGGATCGTAACTATACAATAAATACAACTCAAACGATAACCACCAAAATGGAAACCAAGATACATGTGTTCAACCCAAAGGAATAAAAGAATGATACCATTCTCAACACATGCCATGAAGCCACAATGCATTCTCATTTAACTCCCAAATTGATTCCACAGACCAGCAATAGCCAAACCCAAACACAGATTCAGAATACCAACCACAATGTTGAAAGAAGCAAAACTTTTTGGGTAAAAGATCATTTACTATACTACACCACCCAACACCAAGGTAGATAAGGTTCTATACACTTAATACTACATGCGAACCAAAACTCAAATAGACCAATTTGTTTCATGAGTAGACAATCAAATTTTACGAAAATGATCCACCAGCAATTGCTTATAGTAGTACATAAGACCAAATATCCAGGTTAATTGAGGCACATAACTTAGAACGAAAACAGCTCACTAAGGAATGATACAGAGGAAATAGTACAGATCACCACCAAACAAACATTATCTATTAAAATGGATCAAAAATGGAAACCTATTCATGCAATGAGCATACGCCATTCCGCAACTAGCACGGTACACAACTGCATGGTAGCAACCAGGCTAGTCCATCGGTCATGAGGCATAAATTACAAGAAATCACTAATAGATGAGACCTAAAGGTTCGATAAACTTACAGAAACTCGGAGTAACGAGTAGATTTTTCAAACTTAATCCAGAAACCTATTAAACAGAGTGAATAACAATTAAATAATACACAAGGAAGATAATCCAAAAGTAAATTAGCTTACACACTACCGAAGCACAATACTTGAGAATACATATTAAAAGTAAAGGAACTGATACATTTTCACCAGGACAAATAATTACATAGAAAATTCACATAACTTATGGTATCACAAATGATAATGTTTATTAAATGAACCCAGTACATAAGGAAGGATAGAATAGCAACACTTAGCAACACAAGGCTTATTAGATATCCAGCATGGTAGTCCGCATACCCAGGTCTAAGGACATGCACAAGTCCGACACCAACTTGCAACATTAACATAAGGATTAAACCCACCCTACAATTTTAGACTTTAATGACCAAAACCATCCTCCATTAAGAAAAGACTACTTTGAACATACCAGACGACCCATATTAATTTAATATTATTTGCTTTACGTCCCACTAATTACTTTTACGGTCTTCAGAGACGCCGAGGTGCCGGAATTTAGTTCCGCAGTTCTTTTACGTGCCAGTAAATCTACCAACACGAGGCTGTCGTATTTGAGCACCTTCAAATACCACCGGACTGAGCCAGGATCGAACCTGCCAAGCTGGGGTTAGAAGGCCAGCGCCTTAACCGTCTAAGCCACTCAGCCCGGCGACGACCCATATTAACGAGGTTTAAATTAGGATAAATGGAATCTCCTAATCCGTTTGGTAATGGGATCATTTACCAACGCAGATACTGGAGTCAGAAACTGCGACACATTACAGGGGCCTTGACAGCTACGAGCAAGCTTGGCTGAAGACTTACTGATGGCCTTACGGATGGGGTAACACTTGACAAAGACTTGATCTCCAACTTTCAATTTAGTAGGTTTCCTACCTTTGTTATACATATTCTTGACCTTCTCATATGACACAGCCAATTTCTTATTAGCTTCATACCAAGTCGTACAAACATTATTAGCCGTAGATAGATCAGGCAGAAGATCCCCAATGCGAAGAAAATTGGACATCGGAGAATATGGGATATGTATAATATAACTATTTATAATAGTTTATTTAAATCCGCCTTGATCAATACACTCATTAAATGAAAGAAACATTAATTAAACCATACATGTTTCGGGAAATCTCAACCATTCCCTTTATCAGTGGTTAGATCAAAGAATAACACAATATGACACAATCTTTTGTTTTACCATTTGAAGGAGTACCGTGTCCCAGTACATCATATCAAAGAGTAAAGAGAACTTATGAAATATTATAAAAATGAACAATAAATTCAATTTTGGTTGAACTGAATGAGAACACTATACAAATTTAGGATCTTCAAGATTTTCTTCTTTTCTTCTTCTTTTTGTTCCTTAAATGATTATATGCTAGCCTAAACAGTGTGTTATCTTCTGTATTTTTCTCATTTAAACTTGATTCAGAATTACATTTTTGTGTAAGGTAAATTTCTAAATTTTCCAAAACATTCATCAGTTTTCCCTTTTTGGTCGAATGTAATAATTTCATGTCATTGGAAATGTCTGTAAATTTATGATTCATTTCAACCATATGTTCTCCCATTGCCGAATATCTTTTATGTTTGTCCGCATTAACGTGTTCTTTGTACCTTATAGCCAAACTTCTTCCGGACTGTCCTATGTATCGTTGTTTACATGTTTGGCATGTTAATTTGTAAATTCCTGATTATTTAAATATACATTTATTCTCTATTTTATCTGAATTGGAAATTATCTTATTAGTTTCGTATGTTACATTGATGTTCTTTTTCCTGAAAATTTTAGCCAGTTGATAAGAGTGCTTATTTTGAAAAGTTAGAACTACGAATTTCTTTTTCTCTTTTCGCTCTTTATTTAAAGTTGTTTTAGGTTCATTTTTCACTTTATTTATCATTCTATTAATAAATCTGTTGGAATATCCATTGCTAATGTTCATAGCTCTATTAATTAAACTGTAAAATGTTGCCTTTTTATGTTGACCTGGATGATTGGAGTCATTTCTGATAATAGTATCTGTTTGAGTAGCTTTTCTGAAAATTTGAAAATAAAAATGACCAGAATTTCTAGTAACTGCCAAATCTAAATAATTTACGTCAACCATGTAATCAATCCATCTATTTTATCCACTATGTTATTATATTCCATGTAATCCATGAATATGGTAGCTAAAATACCTGAAGCCGGCGAACCCATTGCTAGGCCTTTAGACTGTTTGTAAATTTTGTTGTCAAAAACAAAATAGTTATTTTCCAAAGTAAATTCTAGTAATGTTAAATGAACTGAGATGTTATTCCATAATAATCTTACTGTTAAAAATTTACATGTTCGTAGGATTTCATCAAGAGTGATCTTTGCTATGATATGGCTGATGATGACCCCTAGATGGGTCAAAACTAGTACCATGTAATTTTAAAATACTGTGAATATATTTGTATTGAATAGGTGGAAACCTTTACTGTGTTGCTACTCATATGTTATTCAGATAATTTGTTTCGAACTAAATACAAAAATGAAAGAAAGTTCATAATGCAGCGAATACAGTGGAAGATTACCCCTCCCACAGCAGGCTAGTGGGGTGGTTGGTGGCAATGCGTGACTTGGGTAATAAAGACAATTTTGAGATGTGTCATGAGGACATGACAACACTACTGTGTGAGTGTACAGCCGTGGTTAATTCCTGTCTACTTACCTACCTGCCTGAAAAGCCTTTCAGCTTCATGTATTTTGCAAGACGATGTCTGCATGGGAATACTAGATCTAGATCAACTGGATACTGTGAACTTATCCAGGAGATTTTTATTTCTACTACAGTTGCAGCAAGATTTAGAGAAGGGTACCTAAGGTAGTTGATCCAGAGGCAGAACAAGATGTCTACAAACAATGCATAAGGGGATGTTGTGCTGGTTGGAGCTGATGGGAAGAATTGGATCAACTGGCCATTAGCACAGGTGCTGGAAATATGCCATAGGAAAGAGTTGGAAAAATTGTGAGGATGAAAACATTGTCAGGTGGGATGACTAGACCACATACGTGACTTCTGAAACTGCGAAGGAGAATGCTGACGACTGCCCTAGTAGCTTTCACTCTCATGAACAGCCTGACTCATTAGACTCCTCAAAGGGAGTAGTGGTAACCCAGAGTGGTCAACAAGTGCAATTGCCCAGTAACTTAAATTTGTGAATTCCTTCAATGTTAAACTTTAGTTTTGGAGATTATTTTCGGTGAGTGACTGAAATTACCAGATAGATATTTTGATGCCTATGGTGCTTAATTTTGATTTGTGCCACTCCTTCCAAACAGGGAAGGATGTGAAGAACAATATGTTGCAAATATTCTATTTTGTTTTCTCCTTTGAAGTACTATTAATGAGTTTACACACCATGAGTGTGTATTCCTTGATTTTATGACAACAGGTCTACTGTTTCGTGTGAAAATAAAAACTGATTCAATATCTCTCTTTTAGTCCAACCCTTCATAAAGGTGTAGTAGCATCATGCAACAATCCTTTTGGTGATCTTCCTCTAGGAATCTCTGCTTTGGGTATGATGATTTGCTGGCTGTAAGCTCATCCTTGTCAAGCTCTTGATCTGGTCCACCCATCGTAATGGTGCACATCCTCTAGGTGTTCGGCCATCGAATATTCCCTGTATTCAATATAAATGGGAAGTTCCTTTCAAGCAGAAAGAATGTTCCCCACAGGCTACGAGTTCAAGGAATAAAGACCATTAGACATTCTGTTAAAGATATCTCCCCTATTAATCCTATTATCAAAATAGTGTACAGTACATGAGAAGAAAATTTCAGATATAGATTTCCAGTAAGGTTGGTAACTTTCAAATAAGGTTGGCCATGTATATTTTGTTGGAGAGTTAAATCACAGTTTAAGTCTTCCAATAAACCCCCAGTCAATTCATCGATGACAAAATGATATTGAACCTAAGGCTATGCATGCATAAGAGGATTCTGAGGGTGGATCCAAATATATCCTGTAGTTTTCATCTATAAGAACACAAAAACAAAGAAAAAGGACATACAAGACTTCAAAAGCTAAAAGATATGCACATATCATGTTTACACCTGAAACAGATAATTATAAGAAAATGCTGCTAATATATTGTTCCCATCAAAATGGCATTTTATTGGTCTTTATTTCCTTAATTGTGGGAAAATATTTTTTTTGAGGATTTAGGTTTTGTGACCTTCCCTCGGTAATATTATTCAATTATAAATACTTTTCTTCTAAATAACAATTTTTATTTATTTGTGACTTATTCTTGGTTTCAATGAACCGGGATCTTAATAAGGATTCTCAATCTTAATATTCTTTGGATTTTAACCATGAATTGTGAATTATGTTTAAAAACAACTGCCTTATACTATATTTTATTAAGGGATCCATAATCATTACTTTATTTACAGGAATTTCATTATTTTCATCCTACTTGTCAACTTATCATGAATTATGTCGTGTCTTACCATTTCAAATGTGCTATACAATTTATCTTAATTTATAAAATCTATTGTTAATGGTAATGGGTGTTCTCATACCATCCATTCAGGCAAAGGTACAGAATTTATTACAATACATTTTGCTTTCTGGTTCATACCCTCTTTATAGTTCTCCAGGGGATGGGCCTGTTATCACAATCACTTCAGTTGGGTATTTTTGGAGTTATTACATGATGTTCCTTGTACTTATGAGTCTTCTTGTTTATCATGTGGTGATGAATTTTTTATGTTGTGATGGGCTCTGTTTTGCTTGTCCAGCCTCATAATGCATCTAAATATGCTGTTCACACACAGGAGCATTACAGTGTAACATAGCCTGTAGTGCTGGTGTGGTGCAAAATAATTCTTCCGCATATGGGATGACAAACTAATAAATGAAAGAGGAACATGATAAATCAATTATAACTTCTTACCGTGAAATAGATAAAATCAACCATGCCTGTTTTCTTCCTTTAGTACCACTAGTGGGTGGTTGCCAGAAACAGATATCTTGGGAAAACAGGTCAGTACACCTACATAAAAAATGTAGTAAATCTACTGACATGAGGCCGACACTTTCAAATACGAACGGACCGAGCCAGAATCAAAACTGAGTCAATCAGCCCAGGACGAACAACAATAGATCACAAGAAAATTAATATCAGGAAACTGAACTTGAGCTACACAGGTGGAAATAATTTAACAAAACATGAGGTAGAGGATATAATAAAGGCATTATACAATTCTGCACCAGCTGATGTTGATGACAATATAATGAAATAAATACACAACTTCCGGATGACCCTGTTCAACAAGTGATTACTTCTCAAATGCTTCCTAGTGCTCCTTATTTTTAACCAACTATATTTTATCTTTACCTTACATTTATTCCCTTTTCTTGTGTTTTTCTGCCTTTCTTTTTATCCTACATTTCCCACATCAAGAGTGAAGAACTGTGAAGGTGGCCCCTCAATGCGTGCTGGTGCCTGCACACTTCATGAAGCTGATGATGATGATGATGATGATGATGCTTGTTGTTTAAAGGGGCCTAACATCGAAGGTCATCGGCCCCTAATGGAACAAGATAAACGACATGAGAGATGATGTTAAAATGTTAAAAACATATCCACTGACTAGAATTTAAAAAAATTATGGAGAAGAATGAGGGTGAGATTAAAACAATCAGTGGATCTAATACGCAATGCCTCATTTTCTAATAAAATAAGAGAATCTACAGGAAACAAAAGAATAAGGCATTGCCTGGCAGTACATAATTTACGAGAGACGTTAAAATAACACATTAAAATACGCAACACAAACTAAAATTAAGTCAATAGGATAAAAGCGAAAGTGACACAAAACACACTAGGACAAAGGACAGCATCACACATGAGAAAACAGTCCACTATGCCTCATAAAGCGGACGACGAGGTCTGCTGACTGCTCGTCATCACGCAAGATAAGGGAGATAGTACTCGGAAGGTTAAGACTACGGCGCAGATCGACCAGGTCCACACACTCCGTAAGGATGTGCACCACGGTAAGATGGTCTCAGCAGGTACACACCGGAGGGAGTTCTCCTTTCAAAAGATGCGAGAGAGTCAAGATACCGCGGCTGATCCGAAGACGACATAATACCACGGCTTCCCTCCGCGAAGCCCGAAGGGAAGTCCTCCATACCTTCGTTGTTCCTTTTATCGCTCTCAGCTTATTGGGAAGTGGAATGGCCTGCCACTCCATCTCCCAATGGGACATAACAAGATGTCGCAGCTGGGAGCGAATATCACTTACTGGAACCTTGAAAGGCAACGGGGGCAGTGTAACTGCCTCCTTGGCAGCCTGATCTACTAACTCGTTTCCCTCTATGCCCATGTGGCTTGGGAGCCACAGAAACGTGATTCTGGTGCCAGCATCCCAACACCCGGCCAGCAGGTCCTGGATCCGCTGCACCAGAGGGTGCCGAGGGAAACAGGTATCTATAGACTGGAGCGAACTCAAGGAGTCGGTACACAGAAGAAAGTGTTGGCCCTCATTGTACAGTGCGTACCGCAGAGCCTCATAGATAGCATAGCGCTCTGCTGTGTACACACTACAGGTTGCCGGAAGAGCAAAAAGGAACCTATCATTGTTAACAACGAACGCACAGCCCACCTTCGTATCTGTCCTTGAACCATCCGTGTAGACGACGACTGAACCTGGATAGCGGCCAATAACGGACAGGAAGAGCCTCCGATAAATCGAAGGGTCCGTGTTTTCCTTTGGGCCAGTATGCAGATCCAGGATTACTTCAGGTCGTCGTACGACCCACGGAGGTACCCCACTTGGTTGTCTGACAAGGCAAGGAACCAAAGGTACGTCAAACAATTCGGAAATGCTATCCAAGCGTATCCCAACCGGCCGCGTCGCTCGAGGACGAGCAGCGTACAGCAAACGGTTGCCATTGTTGAACACGCAAGGATAGCTTGGATGAAGTGGCATCTGTCGCAAATTGGCAGCATATGTAAGGAGAAGTTGCTGGCGCCTCAGGTGTAAAGGCGGCACACCAGACTCAGCGAGCAGGCTAGCGATGGGGCTTGTACGAAAAGCTCCCGTCGCCAACCTAACCCCGCTGTGGTGGATACTGTTCAGCTTCGCAAGAACGCTTGGTCTTGCGGAGCCATATGCTGCACTGCCGTAGTCTAACCGGGATAAAATGTGTGCCCAATAGAATCGCAGGAGCACCGTGCAGTCAGCCCCCCAAGAAGTGCTGCTAAGAAACTTAAGGATATTAAGCTTCCTAGTGCATTGCACTTTTAACTGCCGCACGTGTGGCTCCCACGATAATTTACTGTCAAAAAGGAGCCCAAGAAATCGGTAAGTGTCAACTACTGGAAGAACGACATTGTCTAAATAAAGCTCAGGATGGGGGTGAAAGGTACGTTGACGACAAAAGTGGACAACGGAGGTCTTTGCGGCAGAAAACCGAAAGCCATGTTCTAAGGTCCACTTCTCCACCCTCCTAACAGCTTGCTGTAACTGTCGCTCTGCGACTGCCATACTGCACGAGCTATAGTGCAGAGCAAAATCATCCACATATAGGGACGGTATTACGGCTGGACCGGCAGCAGCGACAATACCGTTTATGGCAATCGCGAACAGAGTGACACTAAGAACCGATCCCTGTGGTACTCCATTTTCTTGAACGTGGTATTGCGAATATGTCCTCCCTACTCGGACACGGAATAGACGGAGGGACAAAAAATTCGCAATAAATACCGGCAAGTTACCTCGGAATCTCCACTGATGCAGGACGGAAAGGGTGCCATATCGCCAGGTGGTGTCGTAAGCCTTCTCCAAGTCAAAGAAGACAGCTACCAAGTGCTGGTTGCGGAGAAACGCATCCTGGATAGAGCTCTCCAGGCGTACCAAGTGGTCTGTGGTGGATCGAGCGGCTTGAAATCCACATTGGTACTCGGACAAGAGTCCTTGTTTCTCCAGACACCACACGAGTCTGCGATTTACCATCCTCTCAAATAGCTTACACAGGCAATTTGTAAGACAAATCGGTCTGTAACTTCCTGCATACTTAGGATCTTTGTCAGGCTTGAGGACAGGAATGACTATGCCCTCTCGCCACTGAGACGGAAAATCACCCTCTGTCCAGATTCGGTTGAACACACGAAGGAGATATAGTAAACTATCATCACTAACGTGTTTCAACATCTGGTTATGGATGTTGTCCGGTCCAGGAGACGTGTCCTTGCAAAGCGCTAAGGCGCTGCGGAGTTCCCACTCCGTAAAGGGCACGTTATAGTCCTCTGAAGCTTGGGTGGCAAAACTAAGGTGATGACGTTCTGCCTCCCGCTTCAGAGGGAGGAAATCAGGATGGTAATTCCCGGAGCCAGAGACATCCGCGAAATGACGAGCGAGATGATTAGCAATCGCGAGGGGATCAGTGGCGACACTGCCTGCAATGGAAATTCCCGGTACAGCAGATGATCCTTGAATACCCGAAATTCGTCGAAGTTTCGTCCACACTTGAGATGATGGTGTATGTGACGTCATGGACGACACATATCTCTCCCATGAAGCCTTCTTACTTTGTCGAATAAGAACTCGCGCCTTAGCGCGGAGTTTCTTAAATGTTACCAAGTTGGCCACAGTAGGCTGTCGACGGTAACGTTTATGAGCGCGACGGCGTTCTTTGATGGCTGCTGCTATTTCATCGTTCCACCAAGGAACGAGTTTTAGGCGAGGAGCCCCCAAGAAAAACGGAATGGACTCCTCAGCAGCAGCAAGAATAACTTGGGTGACGTAAGTTATTTCCTCGCCGACGGTCCACCTGATATCGTCATTAAAGACAGCTAGGGATGAGAACTTTGCCCAATCAGCACGTTTAAGAATCCATCGAGGGGAAGCCTCGACGGATTTATGCTTCAACAAAGTAAGGATAATAGGAAAATGGTCACTGTCACAGAGATCATCGTGTGTATTCCACCGAAACAGTGGAACCAACGTTCGGCTGCATAGACTTAGGTCGATCCGAGAATACGTGCCATAACGAACACTAAAGTGAGTTGGTTCCCCTGTGTTCAAAATACATAAATCCAGCTCAGTTGCTAATATTTCCAGCTCTCTTCCCCGGGGGCAAGGCGCCTCAGAGCCCCACATGGGGTGATGGGCGTTAAAATCTCCCAATAAAAGGAAGGGAGGTGGAAGCTGATCTATGAGATCAACGACATCAGTTATATTAAGATGCTGGCCTGGTGGAAAATAAACATTACACACTGTTGCTATGACAGGCAGTGAAACGCGAACAGCTACAGCCTCGAGCGGGGTTCTTATTGGCACCTCTTCGCTGTAGCTATCAGAACGTACAAAAATGCCAACGCCACCGGAAGCCCGGTGTGCATAGTATCGTTCTGTAGAGTATAGCTTAAAATTTCTCAAGACCGTACGATGATCAGGTCTGAAGTTGGTCTCCTGAATACAGACTATACTCGCTGCGTACTCACTAATGAGCTGACGTAACTCAGCAAGATGCCTGTCATAACCATTACAATTCCACTGTAACAGTGCCATTGTGTGGACGATATAAGTAGTGTTAGGTTATGAGCAATAAAATGCTCACAAACCTAAAGACTATCAACATCTACATCCGTAGATGTAGTGGACAGCGCGACATCCATCTCGTCGTCAACAGACGGCGGGGATGCCGCCCAGAACTTCGACGTTTTTCGGGGGCGAAGGGGTCCCCTACGAGGAGAGCGCGCAGGTTTCGGAGCAGGAGTACCGCCCGGCGCAGACTCATACCCCTCGGGTGGGGGGCATGACTTCTCCTTCGCAGGGGAAGTCCGAGAGCGCTCAGAACGGGCGCTCTTCTTCCCCTTCTTTTTTTCGAGTTTAGACGGGCTGGGAGGTGGTTTCCCAGCCCTGGTCGACGATGCCGCCTCCGCCGGCAGGGGCACAACTTTCGTCGACCTCCTAGGGGGGGGGGGGAGACTTAGTCTTCCCCCCTTGCTGTGCCGGCTGGGAACTGCCAGCCTGCACAGACTTCTGGTTGGTCGAAGGTGGGGTGGTCCCCCCCTTCGAGCTTTTACTCTTTGCGACGTCGCTGGGAGCAGCAACAGTCGCCTTGGGCGCAGCGATCAGCAAAGGTGACGATGTTGAAAATGACGAACCTGGAAGACTCTGAGCTATCATGCTGTAGTCGAGTGTACGGGCAGGTGTATTCGTGGAATTAAACTTACGGCGCACTTCCTGGTAGGAAAGACCATCCAGGGTCTTGATCTCCTGGATCTTCTTCTCACTCAGGTATGTCGGACAGTTCCGATCCCGAGGAGAATGAAAACCGGAGCAGTTAGTGCACTTGTACGGAGTTGTGCACTCCTCCGCGCCGTGAGCTACTCGTCCACATGTACCACATACAGCCTGATTCGAACAGCGAGAGACCATATGTCCGAATCGCTGGCATTGATAGCATCGCATAGGAGGCGGGATGTACGGCCTCACATCGCAACGATAAGTTGTTACCTTGACTTTCTCTGGTAACACTGACAACTTGAAAGAGACAATGAAGGCACCAGTGGCAACGTCTTCACCGTTGACCTTGCGCGTAATGCGCCGGACGTGTGTCACGCCACGGTTCTTCATGTCTTCCATCAACTCGTCATCAGTGTTCAAAATCAGGTCGCGGTGAAAGATGACTCCGCGAACCAGGTTCAAGGACTTATGCTCCTCCACTTTGACGGGGATTTCGCCAAAGTGGTCGCACTTAAGCAGCTGATCAGCTTGCAGTGCTGTACGAGTCTTCATAAGCAAACTACCGTTGCGCATTTTCTTAAGGTCCTCAAGTTCGCCGTAAACGCCTTCGATGTGTCGACTAAAAAGGATCGACTTCACCAGCTTAAAATCATGCCCATCGGTTCTGGTAGCGACCAGAAACCTAGGGAAGCTGGATCCCATTCCTTCACGCTGCGCATGTTCCCAGGGAGTTGAACCTCTCAGGGAAGCAAAAGTTAAAGACTTAGGTGGGGGACCACCTTGAGAAGGACGACTTCGTTTGGAAGCCATTCCCGATAGCATCCTCCCCGAATGCCACCCACTCCGATCAGGGGTCTCTGTAGCCGAACCAAGCAGCCAAGGCAATACCCACCTGGTCGTAGCAGGTACTGCCCTTGGTTGGACGATGCCTAATACGGGATGACTGAGGCAATGAGCACTAGGGCTCCCTTCCTCCAGTCACCCGCAATAGCATGTACCCCATAACGTTTACAGAGCACTAAATATAGAGAAAAAAATTAAAAATAATTAATAATAATATGTCCTTCTGGCATTCGGCTGTGCAGGGACCTGTGTTGTCAAGCGGATACCACTGCCAAGGTACATGGCGCTCCCACCACGCAATGGTCCTGGGTGGACAGTTGCGGGCTTTTGGGCGTAATCGCACACGTAAGAGGCCCATCTCCGGGCAGCACGCACATCAAAATTTGGAATGGTCTACATCTGACCCTCGGAAAAATAAGAAAAAATAAAGAGGGGACCATGGCCACATAACACTTTAAGTCGCCTTCTACGACAGGCAGGGATTACCTATGGATGTATTCAGCCTCTCCCATCCACAGGAGGTCCAACACATTATACCAAACCACAATCCATGTCCGCGCCAAGGTCGCCCCTTTTTGTCGCCTCTTACGACAGGCAGGGGGTACCGCGGGTGTATTCTACATGTGCGTCCCCCACCCGCAGGGGGTAGTGTGTTTGGTCCGCGAGAGGTATTTTATTTCCCTCAAGTCCGCCGGCAAGCCGGTTAGGACCCCCCTATCCGCCACCTGGGACGCGCCACGTGGGAGTATCACCTCTCCCCCTGCTACGCTGGCGTAGCAGGTTCGTGGGTTCATGAAGCTGAGAAGCAGAAATCAGCTTGTGGGAAGCTGTAGAACTGGGATTGGTGAGGAGAAAGTCTGTGACAATGTATGATGATATGGAGATTGTCGTCGTCGTTTTGTGTTTTCGTGTTCGTCCTCATCCCCTCTTTCTTCATACACTGAACTGTAATTATGTTCATCCTATTATGTGTTCATTTTTCCATGACACTTTTGCATTTTTTGTGTATGCCCCTAGTTCCAAAACCTTTTACCTACTGTATTTTATCTTTATCTTACATTTCTTCCTTATTTATCCTGCTTCCTGTTTTAAGACTGAAGATCTGTCGAGATGCCCCTCAATGAGTGTTAATGCCCACCTTCATGCTTACACTGGGAGGAGAACTCATCGGGGACTGAGGAGAGATGGATGTAGAGGAACTGGGATCGATAAACTCTCCTATCATGCATTCCTCTCAATCTCTCTCTGTATGAGCTGATTTGATAATTGTTTGTTTCTTTCAAATGCCTATTCCTCCATCTTTTGATTGCCATGGGTTAGATTCAAAACAAAGCATCAAGTGACTGCTCCCGCTATCGCTGTAGAATCCGCAGCAGCATTAACTGTCATCTCAAGCAGATACAGAATGCATCTGCTTGCTCTTGCAATCAGAAGTAGAACCATTCATGTAAATAACCTAACCACCTTAAATAGCTGAAAGGGCAAAAGAGACTTTGAGGGAATGAAAGAGCGGACCTCAAAGCCTAAACTGCACCAACTATCTATACATAATTTCCTATAGTTCAATACCAATGACAAGGGGATGCAGGACATTACTGAACCTATAAAAATCCATTGCCATTTGCCAGTCATTCAACCAAGTCATTAATGAAATGAATGAAGTCACAATCTAGCAGCGAGGATAGGAACTGTGTTGGCTGCCAAAGTCTGGTGCCATTCTCTGGGGCAATTATTAATGATATGATATGATATTGGAGTGAAAGATTACAGGGAAGACCAGAGTACTGAGAGAAGAGCTTGTACAGCGTCTAATTTGTCCAGTAAAAATCTTCAGTGGATTTGACCTGCTCGAATTATGGAGAATTTTACTTAAAGAAATGTTACACCAAAATCTGGACAGAAAGATATATCAACTCACAGAACTCATTCCAAATATTTCCAATAGATATTCTGTAAATTTTGTGCCTAATTATATCCACATGAAATTCTTTAGGAACCAAGGCTGCATTAGATCACCCCTCCACAGAATAAACATAATTACTTCACCACTGTGTGACAGCCCAAAGAAAACAAAGCAAATGGCTTACCAGATCATGAAAGAATATACCCTCCTTGCAGGGGAATATCATACTGTATCATAGTCTCTTTGCCTACCTCAAGAACAAACATCAAATTAAAACTCCTCGCATTCCAAGCTTGATCAATTTCCATATGATTCAAAAATAACATGACTGCATTTTAATGCACAACGTTGTAAATACCACTGGTATATCAGCACATGGTATCATTTCTGCCACACCAAGTTACCCTTATGTTGCACCTTCTGACATCGTGTACTTTTTGATGCCATAGATTAAGCTGACTGCTTTAGTAATCCCGAACTTGACAGTAATTTACCTCTATTTGATAGATGGCAGCTATTGTAATGAAAGATTGACGAAGCATTTCTTTCTTACTATTCTTTACTTCTTTTACTCTGAGAGAGAGAGGCAAGAATGAAATGGGTTGAAAAGATGGAGGCATTGGACTATGAGATGATTTTAATAGGTTTCTACTGGTATTTTATAAAGATTCCTTATTTGCCCTATATTATTCTCTGTTCTGAATCAATGTTTATGATTAAATAGAATCTACAGATTCTATTTCTCAGGACTTCATGTATTTATCTCTTTTTCCTGCCTTGGGTTGCCATAATTATGTTCGTCTTACATGCTTAGAGATTTTTGTTCTGTACATTGATTTTTTTAATATGTTGCAGACTTTTATGTCCTTCATCTTCTTCTCATCTGCTTGCTGTGTATTTATCCCTACATAGGGACAGGAGATAACACTGGTCCATGTGATCCATGTGGATGATATGTTTGCATGTATTTCATTAGGGACCTTTTGATGATGATGATGATGATGATGATGATGATGCTTATTGTTTAAGGGGCCTAACATTGAGGTCATCGGCCCCTAATGGTACGAAATGAGACGAAATGGAATGACAACTTAAAAACCCAAAATTCTTCACTGACTAGAATTCAAAACATGAGGACGAAGAATGAATGGATGGATATGAATTTAAAACACTCAGTGGATGCCACCCGCAATACCTTACATTCATAGAAACTGACAGAAAAACAATAGGATTACTGACCAAGGGACTGCTGCTAGAGCATAATACTGAATCAAGGATGCTTGCAGTCTAAAGGGAGTCCAAAATCATTGTTATCGGCCCCTCATAACGGTACTTACCGTTAGGAAAGTAGAACCATAGTATTTGTCATGTTGCGGTACTAATCGAAAGTAGCAGAGACTCGCGGTATTCCACACATTATGGTACTACTCACAGGTTATGAAATTCGACATATAATACAGACCTATGGGTTTTCTCACATTGCGGCGCCATTTACAGGCAACGCAACCTTATGGTGTTCATCACATAAGAGTACTAACCACAGGACCTTCCCCTATCCCGTGGTGTTCCTCATATAGTGGGTACTAATCATAGGCAAGGCAGAACCATGGTAGCTATCATCCCATGGTCCTGCTCATATGGTGGTAGTAATCACAGGTACTGCAAAAGCCGACCGCACGGTGCTCCTGTGTGCTACTAATCACAAACTTATTTTGTACCTAATATAGTGGTACTACGTGCAACCCTTGGTGTTCTCCACGTGGTGGTACTAATCACTAGTAGTTTCATAGTTCTAATACAATCACCCTTGATCGCCCCTTTTAATTGCCTCTCATGACAGGCAGGGGATACCGTGGGTGTATTATTCGTCTGCCTCCCCCACCAACAGAGGGTGTGTGTTTGGTATGCGAGAGGTATTTGATTCCCCTCAAGTCCGCCGGCAAGCTGGTTAGGACCCCCCTATCCGCCACCTCGGATGCGCCACGTGGGAGTATCACCTCTCCCACTGCTACACCTGTGTAGCAGGTTCATGATAGGGACCTTTTATCATTCTCTTCAGTTTCTATGTCTGGCTGGAGCTTATGTTCTGTCTATATGGTTTAACACTGATGCTGTGCATTTCATGTTCACCTTTTCAGATGATATTAATGTGTTACATAGTGTGTATGCTGAGATTTGGTTATGTTGATGACTGGGTGAGCCTTGCCTCTACTTTTGCAACCCAGGATTCTGATCTATGCATTTGGATCAAGCTCACGAGCCTATGATTTCTTTTTCATGCTGTTACAAGTCTCGTAGTAATGTGCCTTGACACTATATCATTTATTCTACCTTGTTTATTTTAGTCTCAACCTGTGTGTGTGTTGATGTCCTATGATTGCTGGATCCATGTTATTTTTCATGTCTTACAGATGTTGCTTAATTTCTATTATTTGATCATTTATCTTACAATCGTTCTTGGCTGTATCTATCTATTTGCACATTTTTGGGATTTTTCTCTCAATTCTATTTGTTTCATTTAAGACGTGTATATTTACCTTCGTAACTATGGCAACTCCCTTAATTTCCTTGTGTTCTTTGTTTATTTCTTTTCAATCAGGTTCACTTTTCTGACTTTTTTCTGGGAGATACAGTCTCCCTGGAGAGTGTTGCTATTTTTTAAATAGGAATTAATAGATTTCTAGTATTGTCCATTCCGATGCTATGATAGTTTTCTTTTGATGTGAAACGTTGTTTCCTTCATGTATCATTAACATTCTGTTCTGAGGAAAGAATTTCTTGGCATGAAATCTTAGTTATTTCTGTCAAGAAAGGAAAGAACTAAATATTACTCTAGTCACTTTTCACTACGCTCCTGTGACATGTATACTGAAGTTCATAAGATTGGATTTCATGGTTCTAATGAATTGACTGTGTTCAGAATACCCTAAAAGATTATGAATGTGAGTATGCTTTCTCCCTTTGTATTCCCCTCTTTGTTTCTTGTGTTCTTTTTTCTTCTATTTACCAAGTTATGTCAATAAACCTTACTTTATCCTTCTAAATGTTCTCTGTTGTGTGCCCTTTTTTACTGCTATTCCTTAGTTTAAGAGGCCTGAATTCAGTTCCTGGCAGTCTCTAGCCTGTTTTGACTGCTCCATGAGGGTTTGTTTTTAATGTTGGTGGAATGAACTTTTCATCTACTAAATTAAATAGTAAAAAAAGATCCAAGTAATGTTTTGCTTCTCAACATTATTACAATATTTAACTTTTAGCAACATCACATTTACTATACAGCAGGTCATGATTTCTGGAAAACAATTCACTGTCAAGTTGTTTTAATAATCAAAGGGCAAAGAAAGGTCCACCTATTCAATACCATTAAGTTAATATCATATCTTACTTAACTGGTACTTGTTTTGACCTTGCTATTTTAGGTCATCTTCAGCCATGATCAAATTGGAAATATATTTAATATTGAAACTAAAATAACATGTGACTGATGTGGGACTATGAAAACGCCCTTATTATAATAACTAAGTATTCTTCATTTGATCTAGGAGCTGATATTCATAGTCCATATAGTGGACCCATTTGATCTACAAATTATGCTTTCTTTAATAGAATATATGTGTAACATTTTATATATTTTGTAATTTTTTTTAGAACTTGCTTTACACTGTACAGACACAGATAGGTTTTATGGCGACGATGCTATAGGAAAGGCCTAGGAGTGGGAAGGAAGTGGCTGTGGGCTTAATTAGGGTACAGCCAAAGCATTTGCCTGGTGTGAAAATGGAAAACCACAAAAATATCATCTTCAGGGCTGCTGACAGTGGGGTTCCATTCCACTATCTCAAGGATGAAAACTCACAGCTGTGTGCCCCTAACCGCATCCCCAACTCGCCCAGTAAACAGTTTATAGATAACTTTGAGGGGGACTTTTACAACTTGAATAGGTGGCCTTTCCATCAGATTTAATGATCTATTGTTTTAATTCAGTGCAAAGTGAATACTCCATGTTCCTCGTAATTTATGTGCACTCAGCACAAACACCAACACCAGACTGGTTGCCAAGAGGGAGCAGTGGCGTAGTTAGTTCAATATTATTAATCTAATGGTACTGAATAGGTGGACCTTTCTCTACCCTTTGATAGTGATCAATTGCCAATACCGACCATAACGAAATTCGTAACTTATACGTTGTTATAAATTTTTATTCTATGTTGTGCAAACTAGCTTTATGGATTTTGAAACACTAACATGCTAGAAATTGATCACGCAAGAAGCTGATGTATTTCAGCACCTTTAATACCAACAGGGTGATAAAGGATTCAATATGCCAACTTGAATCCAGAAGGGAAGCCCTCCACAACCTGAGCTACTCAGACTGTCATTTTTCCTGACAACAGCTACAAAGCAAAGAGAGGTAAAGAGAAACCCACTTCTTCAAAATGTCATGAATGAATTCAGCTTTGGAACATGATGCAAAATAAAAATGCAGACTTGTAAATTCTGCATTTATGTAATCATTTAAAAAATATTTAGTCAATTTGAGATTAGTATGCAAATATATATGTGCCTTAAGAATAGATAGCAAGATACTCATATATTTCCTGAACAACAAACAAAAGTAGAGTTATGTAACCAGTCAAACTCAGACGACTGTTGAGGGTTTAATTGTAATCACTATAAAGATATCTGGAAAGATACTTACACCTGAAGTATTTGATGTTTCCCCAAAGCAGATTGGTTCCTCTTTGATCTTTATTTCTGGATCCATTTTAAATACTGTGTGAAGGTATATACGGTTTTGGAATGCAGATTACTTCCACAGACCTTGCACTGAAACATGAGCAACAAACACTATTATTGCTGTTTTGTAGTCAAGCCTGTAGTTTTGCCCGGACACAAAGTGCTCGGAAATATGTCCATCACATTTTGGCACAGGATGTTCACACATTAGCACCAGTCTTCTATACGGATGGGTCCAAAATTTGTACCCCCCCCCCCCCGGTGTGGGGGCGGCCTTTTTCTCCCCAGATCTTGTCCTAGGTAAACAATTCTCCCTCCCGTCGGAGACTTCTATCTTCACGGCTGAAGCTTTCGCCATCCGTCAAGCCCTCTTATACGTTAAGTACTCCCGCCTCGAAACTGCCACTATTGCTTCTGATTCCTTGAGTGTTCTTCAGGCTTTACACAATCCCAATTCCCGCTCTCATTGGTACATTCAGAATCTCAGAAAAATTTGTTTCGATCTTCATCAACGAGGTAAACAGATTAAATTTCTCTGGGTTCCGGGTCATTCCCATATCACTGGTAATGAACAGGCTGATCGCTTAGCCCAGGCTGCTGCGCATGGTCAGGGTGTGGCGTTTTATTTGATGTTGCCCTACATGGAATTTTGGAGCGGTTGTTGCGAGAATCTACGACAGATTTGGCAGACTGAATGGAGTAACCCCGCGTGTCGAAAAGGACGGCACTTATTCACAATTCTCCCGAATGTCCCACGTTCTCCGTGGTTTACAAAACATCCTTATACTCGACGTCATATTACGAATCTTGTCCGTTTGCGGCTTAACCACATGTGCACGCCGGATCAATTATTTCGGATGAAGTTGGTCGCGTCTAACCTTTGTCAGTGTCGTACGTCGATTGCTACCATTAATCATCTACTTTTTCAATGTCCGTTACTCGAAATTAGTAGGCGTAAATGGTTACAACCTTTTTTTCGTACACACTTCGCGTTACCCACTCAAGTGACGTGTTGGATACTCGATCCCACGCCTACTACGGTAATTGCCCTCTCGAATTTCCTTCATGACACTCATTGTTTACTGTAGGTTCGGTGGTGTTGTTTTCCTTTTCCCCTTATGTGTTGACCTGGTCGTGTTTGTGATTGGTAGAAGTCGCCAAGTATCGGTCACTCTGGCGTGAAGTCTAGTACCTTGTGTCCTTGTGCTTTTCCTGTGTGGTAGATATGTAGTTGAATTCCTTATTCCCTTTTTTACATTTTACATATTCCTTTTCATCTTCTTCATCTTTTGGGTTTGTTTAGAGGATGCGTGGCTGGGTATACCGCTCCCAAGCGAAGCCCATTAAATTATACGATCAAGACAAGACAAGACAAGCCTGTAGTTTTAGGTGACTGTTAATATCGTGCTCACAGGACCTCCAGTTTTAAGTGGAAACTGAACCTCAGGGGAAAGCATTTCCACTGAAAGAACATCCCATGCCCACAGATTGGGATTAATTTGCACACCACTTGTGGAAAGCCTGTGACTATGCAAGTAACTTATTGCCCACTACACTGGGGGCCCGGTAGTCATTGGCAACTTTATCCAAACGTTACAATCCATTACTGATTACAATACATACTGTATGTTTGTTCCAACAAACAGTTCCGAAATGACTATAAACTACTTTCTTGCAACAAACTATTCGAAAATGGCTATGAACTACTTTGTAAAAACAAACGGTTATGAAATGGCTATGAACACCTTCAAAATTATCCTAATGAGCATACCCGAATCAGAATGCTTCCAGAACTGATTGTTCGTAATGGTCTGTTGGAATTAGTAAATGGCAATTGTGAACTGTATCAACGTCATCTACGAATTATTACAAAACGTTTAATGACGGATGATGGAAGACCTCACTATTCAAATGAGAAGTACTGTACGTAGTCGCACCATTTACTGGCCGAATTAAATGTGCATGTATAGAACGCGCAGTCCAAGGTATTAAATAAGAACTGATGGCATTGGCTCCGAAATGGTTCTGAATGTAGTTAGAACTGCGCATCAGCAGATCTTTCAGAATCAATTCGGTATCATGTTAGAACAAACTTGCATTTATTATCACTAAGAATCGTAGCTGGGTAATATTTAATGCACCCACAGCCTAGAGTCGGCTGAAAAACAGAACTATCTGCCGCATGTTCTTTTCTGTTTAAATACGATCTGAACAATAAATCATGCCTTATTTCCTATCACGTACCGTTCGATATTAAGTTCCTTATGAAGATGTAGAAGACTTGAAAGTGTAAAACGTTAGAAACCCAATGAACAAAATCTTACGAGAAACAATCCACAGAACAAACCTGCACAAGCTGCCGCAGTATGTCCGAGAAGCACAATACAAAACAAATAAAGACGAACATTCAACAACACCAAGCCAACCAGTTCGAAAGTAAAGCGGAAGTAGCGAATAGCGCTTCTCACAAATTTATACCAAGTGCGTTGTTCCTCGACTGTATACTATCTGCGCACTTTTTAGCGATAGATTATACCTTAGTGCAAAGCGGTTAACCTCGGTAATCTTCGAGATTCGTACTGGCAATCTTTGAAACACATATTATGCATCGCTGTGCGACGTCTGGCGTACACTTTACGTACTAGTACAGTTGTTATTTACACAGCAAAGCCAAACTACAGAATTCACTCTAGGAATAAGATTCGCATCGAGAAATGTTATATAATGTTATATAATGTGTGTGTGACACAGTTGTTAGCTTAAAAAAACAAAGGTTTAGAAAATTCATATCGATCGATCATATTATCGATTCAATTCAAATTTCATTTCCATTCAGTTGGCAGTACTACCGGAACGGGAAGAGCTCCCTCCTTACTCCCCAAACCCGTACACAAATCTATCTCTAAAAAGTGTGCAGATAGTACATACGCACACGGTATAATTCACTAATCTCCAGCTAACTACTGTACATGTATAGAAGTCATAAGTCATCTGCCACAACCAAGCCCAGTATCTTGATAAGGGGGGCGGGGGGGTTTTACAGACAACAAAAAGTACCTGGGTGTGCTTGATATATCGCGGGGGGGGGGGGGGAGGCGGCAGGGTATATACATTAAAAACAGGGGGGAAAAGTTTACAGAATTGTAAGATTAAGCGAATTTCCACGGAGAGGTTAAGTTTGAGAGTCTACCAACTTACGCGTGGTAATAATAGTTTTGAGATTTTGATCAATCAATCACTACTGATCTGCATTTAGGACAGTAGACCAGATGGCAGGTTCCCTATCTGTGGTTTTCCTATCCTTTTCTTAAATGACTGCAAAGAAATTGGGAATTTATTGAATATCTCCCTGGTAAGTTATTCCAATCCTTACCTCCCCTTCCTGTAAATGAACATTTGCCCCAATTTGTCCTCTTGAATTCAAACTTTATCTTCATATTGTGATCTTTCCTACTTTTAAAGACAGCACTCAAACTTATTCGTCTACTGATGTCATTCCTTGCCATCTCTCCACTGACAACACGGAACATACCAATACTATGCATTACTATAATACAATACTATACAATAAAAATTTCACCAAAGAAAAAATATTAGACGTGGATTGCAGTTAAACAGAAGAACGGAGTGATTATACAATTAAAAATCATTTAGAAATTGACTACAAAATAAGGAACTAACAAAAACTAAAGAGACTGCCAGACCGACGGGTGCGCGTGGCAAGCGGTTGAATCATACCTCAGCATTCAATAATAATAATAATAATAATAATAATAATAATAATAATAATAATAATAATAATAATAATAATAAACGGTATACCCTTGCTACCCTTCCTCAACACATGCAAAGTCTGCACTACATTCCACACAAATCGGTGACGAACGACATTTTGTGCGTATTTCCGACAATAATTTTGTTAAAATAAAATAAAGGAAATAATCATCTGATAAGACAACAGGGCTTGTGCAACTTGCTTTTTTAAAAATTCCTGGTTTAAGCCGACTAAAATGGAATACAAATGTAATGCCTTCTCCACAAAGAGAATGGCGAGAGCCTCCCCTCCCCCCCCCAAACTCGCCCTCACCAAATCGTATACTGACCATGACCAATCATTACACTCAGACCACAGGTCAGAAAATACACGGCGAGCGTACTTACAGAGAGCCGGTAGACAAATGAGAATCAGAAGCGTACACCGTCAATTACCACTATCCTCATAAGCTGTCTAGCATACAAGTTGGCCGTTACACTTCCTTATTACTGTCAATGGCGAAGCGTGAAATAAGTAAGGAGGTAGACCAAAGGTAGACCAAGATTTTTAATTTAAAATTTTTTAATCATATATGGAATTTTTCTTTTCGACGAATATTCAATATTATTCAGTATTATATTAATGACTCTGAAACTAAGACGAACAGCATAACAACCTATAACCCTACGTGCACTCGTTTTATTTTTAATTATAGACTAATTAGGCAGCGGGAGTTGTCAAATAACAACATAATTTTAGAATACCGGAAAAGATTATCAATATATTTCATTGTTACGTGGATTTAATAACATAAAAAATAAATAGATTTTCGAACAAGTCACCTTAAAAATATTCTTGTAAATGAGTTAAATCCGTCTGTCCTTCATTTCAGCAAATAAATCTATTACTCTCGACGGGCGTCTTGCTAAGATGCCTCAGCAGTTGCTTCTCTATAGCTAGAATTCCCAAGTTAGACAGGCACTGGTTGGTTATCGAATTCCTTCGTTTGAAGGCACTCATAGTGCGTTCACAATAATAATAATAATAATAATAATAATAATAATAATAATAATAATAATAATAATAATAATAATGGCGTGTGGCCTGGTGCAGGTCTATGGGTGACCTGCGCGTCTGTGAGGATGAGGCCCAACTTATGATGAATTCTAATGATGAAGACGGTAAACACACCCAGCCCCCGAGCCATTGGAATTAACCAATTAATCTCAAAATCCCCATCTGGCGGGGAATCGAACCCGGGACCCTCTGGACCAAAGGCAAGCGCACTAACCATTTAGCTATAGAGCCAGTCAGCGCGTTCACTAAAAACTGACGTTAAAGGAATATACAGCATCAAGTTTAGCAATTTTTTGTTTCCTTTGCTAGTGGCTTTACGTGGCACCCACACAGATAGGTCTTACGGCGACGATGGGAAGGGAAAGGCCTAGAAGTTGGAAGGAAGCGGCCGTGGCCTTAATTAAGGTACACCCCCAGCATTTGCCTGGTGTGACAATGGGAAATCGCGGAAAACCATCTTCAGGGCTGCCGACAGTGGGATTCGAAATTACTATCTCTAGGATGCAAGCTCACAGCCGCGCGCTCCTAACCACACGGCCAACTCGCCCGGTTTATTGTTTCCTTATGCACACTCTGGAGTTCATTATTAACCCTAGAAGTGCCGAGTGTTTTTCCCTACATGTCAGGCCATTTTCGCATACATTGCACATTTATGATTTTAACAAATTTAATCACGCTTAGATAGAGAAAAGTTAGACACACAGCACACCATATTACCCAGAAAGCTTCATTTAACAAGCTTATATAAGTATTATACAATTTATTTGCTTATCTGGTGCGTATCAGGCGATCAGCATTTTGTAAAACTAAATTTTTTATCATTTTTTCAAGGCCACCATTAGTAATAACAAAACACTCATTTTAAAAATTCACTATATACAAAACACGCGAAATTTCTTCTAGTTTTAAAAATATTAAATTCTCAAAAGTAAACACAGAAATAAAATCACAGAAGAATATAAAATTCCGAGCTGCACCCAGTTCCGTCAGCCGCCCAGCACTAGTGGGAGTCATTCTCGGGGAGTTTTTTTCTCCTGCCAGGCCTCATAGGCCTCCAGGAATGCTGCAATTTATGAAAACATTCATGGTGCAGCCCATGTTTATTAGAAAGGCAATGTGTTTTTTCACTTCGGAAACAGTTACATCAAACCAGGATCGCATACGATGAAAGGCCTTAATTTTCTCCAGAATCTCTTTTATGTTTAATTTTTTTTTCGCCACATGGTCATTACTTTCTTTCACCAAGTGCTTCCAAATAAACTCCGTAAAGAACAAGTAGAAATAGATAATGGGTGTAGGCTGCTATTTTAGCGAGGACAGTTCCTAATGCCAGGATCCCTTACGCGTAACTTCTCAGAAACATCGAACTCCTGTTCGAGTGGATAAACCGTGCACCACTTTGGTGTTACGGAAACAGTAACATCCAATAAAACGTCGGCAGGCCTGCTCTGTTCATCGGAATCACTTTCAACTTCAGATTCTGGAATATAATCTTCTCCGTTATCAGAAAAATCATAAGCTAAAGAAAATATGTCGCTGGAAGAGGAAGCATCTGAATCAGCTTCAAGAATTTCATGAATATTACGTGAATAACGTAGCTCATCATCTATGATGAAAGTTTACACTTCAAAAGAAACAATTTAAAAATAAACTCAATAATCTGTTGAAAGATAACGAAAGATATTCACAGAAACAGCGAGCGAGTGCGAAGTTATATAGCAACTGAGACGACTGGGGGATGAGGAACGAGTAGCTGACTTTAAACCTTCCCCGCTTGACTGAGTCATTTCCGGCTTGAGGGGAATGTGTGATAAAAGACTCGAAGCTTCATTTTCAGTGTCTTACCTGTTAAAATAGCCTAAGTGAACGATAAATGATGTTACAACTGATTAAGCCATTGCATGTACTATGCACCGCGCGTGCGACGTTGGCTTTCTAGCGACATCATATTGAGTCGCAAGCGCGACGTTTGGCAGTTCTAGGGTTAAGAACGTAAGCCAACGGTTGTTGGGGTTATAATATCCTTGGCAGGCAAGATAATGCATGTACTTGAAGAGTTTTGATGCTGTCGTTCATTTATTAGGTGGAAGTTTGCTATATTTGGAATTTGAGTATTATTATTTCATTTTTAGACGTGTCTTATAATGAAGTTAATTACATTAAAAACATGTCTGAGAGGTAGCCAATACGAGCATCCTTAAAACCGAGATCCAAATTCTAGCCAATGAGAGCAAGAAGAGAAACTGGTAAAACTGTCTACTGGGCGGAGAAATCTCGCTGTAGGAAAGTTATAGTTCCACAGTCAGCACCTATAGATAGCGTTAGTGTTGCTCTATCTGAAAGCTTTGAAAATGAAAGGGAACATACAGTAAACGGAAAGAACAGCGTCTGCATTTGCCTACGTGTTTCTTGTAACTGATGCGAGCCCTAGCATTGCCGAAGTAAGATGAAAATAATTAAAGCGGGGTATACAATAATGTCACGAATGTGGAAATTAATGTTCTAAAAAAAGGTTGAAATAACTATAAGTAGTATAATTGGATGGTTCGGCGGCCACCGCCACCGCAGGCTCCCAGGGGCCACCTCCACCACCACCACAGCCAGAGGCCTCCTAGAGGCCTCCTCCACCACCACCACAGCCAGAGGCCTCCCAGAGGTCTCCTCCACCACCCGCGGGAAATTTGAATTTGTAAACAAAGCCACGTGCTTTTTGACAGCTATCATCGACAACAACGCATCGCTAACCTCAGTACTGCCATCTTGAGGGGCCTAAACCTCAGTAGTACCAACTTAACCTAACTAGCGCGAGATTTGAATTGGTAAACAAATCCACGTGTTTTTTGACGTCACGACCACGTGCTCTTGTTTGGTAAACATAGCCACGTGCTTTTTTGACAGCTGTCTTCTTGATGAACCCTAACCTCACTTTGAAGGACAATAGAGCGTCGCTAACCTCACTGCTGCCATCTTTACGGCGGTAAACCTCAAGGCTGCCACCTTATGCATGTTATAGCGCGGAATTTAAAATCCAACAACGGAACATTGTTAACCTCACTCTTGTCATCTTTACGGCAGTAAACCTCAAGGCTGCCACCTTATGCATGTTGTAGCGCGGAATTTATAATCCAACAACAGAACATTGCTAAACTCTCTGCTATCATCTTGAAAAGTTCAGTGTTCCAATCACTAGTTCGAAAAACGTAACTCATCGCACCTCGGGGATTTTATTAGGTAAGACGTAACCCCTAGGTTCCATTCCTTGTTCTGAACATGAAACCATTTACAAATAAAGATTAATTTTCTACACTTAACACAGTACAAGCGTTATTGCTGATAGCGATCGATGAGGTTGTTGCACCTTTAGCCCTTTAGCCCTTTAGCCCATTAGCCCTTTAGCCCTTTAGACCTTTTGCCCATTAGCCCTTTTGCCCATTAGCCCCTTAGCCTATTAGCCCTACAAGGAATGTGCGGTAAACTAATCTTCTTAGAACAAGGGTATATCCTGACATGTTCTAAACATATGTTGTATCGAGTACAGTGTTCGGTTCTACTTATTTAGTGTTCTAAACACTTCAATCAATGTTCCGATCACATGATAAAGTTAACGGCATAGAGTGCAGTTTTCGATTCCAGCCTTGTTACGTTTCTTCTGTGATTTGCAAGTCTAAACATGCTTAATGACGTCATCACTGCAGCACGTGCTTACTCTAGCTATTCCGATGCAGGTTTAAACTTGTTCGATAGAGCTATGCCTTGACATAAGAGGAGGCCTTAACAGCTTACGTATAGCCGCTATTGTCTAAAGATAGCCGCTGTGAAGAAAAAGCACGTCGAATTTTTCAAATTACCCGCCACCACATTTCAAAGGTATGAGGTTTAGTGCTGTAAAAATACCTGCACGATGCAAAGCTAGCTTTCTTCATTAGAGCAGCATCTTGTGTAAGCACCTCTAGGCCGTATCATAAGCAGCTGTGTATAGTCATCGTCTTGTCGCTGCTACCTCCCGCAAGCACCCCTAGGGCGTCTCATAAGAGCAGCAGCCATCTTGTGCAAGCGCTCTTAAGCTGTCTCATAAGAAGCTATGTATAGCCGCCATCTTGTAGAAATAGATAGCTGCCAATGCCAAAGGGCCTAAGTAGGAATCGAACCGTCGATCTCATCATTAGACTATGTTTTTTTATGCTATCATGTTCCTGATACTGCAAACCTAGGTATCAGGTGGAAAAATTTTGTCCGTTTTCGAGATATTTAACATTTTGCATTTGTGCCCCAAATGTAATGAATCGAACCTGCACGGTACGTTATACTCTCTAGACCTGATCATGTTACGAAGACTTGCTTCATTACAAGCTGAAACAGAGCTAATGCCAAAGGGCCTAAGTTAGAACCGAACCGTTGATCTCATAATTAGACTATGTTTTTCTTATGATATCATGTTCCCCATACTGCGAACCGAGGTATTGGGTAGAAAAATTTTGTCCGTTTTGCTCTATGATGCACCGTTTTCGAGATATTTAACATTATGCATTTAAGCCCCAAATTTAATGAATCGAACTAGCACGACACGTTAGCCTCTAAGCTAGCTTTCTTCATAAGAGCAGCAGCCATCTTGCGCAAGCACCCTTAAGGCGTCTCATGAGGAGTTATGTATAGGCGACATCTTGCGTCCGCCATCTTGCGCAAGCACCCTTAGGGCATCTCTAGCCATCTTGTGCAAGGACCCTTAAGCCGCCTCATAAGAGCAACCACCATCTTGTGCAAGCATCTCTAGGGCGTCTCATAAGGAGCCTTGTATAACCGCCATCTTGCGCAAGCATCCCAAGGGCATCTCATAAGAACCTATGTATAGCGGCCATCTTGCATAAGCACCTTTAAGGAGTCATGTATAGCCACCATCTTGTGCAATTAGCGTCGAGAGATGGCTGATGTAGAATTTTTCTTTTTAAATTATCCGCCACCATATTTCAAAGGTATGTACCTAAAGAGTGTAGCACTGAGCTCTATAGATTAAAGATGGCGGATGACAGCTGACAAAAAGCACGTGGCTTTGTTTCCAAACAAGAGCACATAGAATTTTTCAAATTGCCGCCACCACATTTCAAAGGTATCTAGCTAAATATTGCAGCACGGTGCTCTCTTGATTAAAGATGGCGGATGACAGCTAACAGAACTTTTCAAATTGCCCGCTACTACATAGAGGGCAGCACGGTGCTCTGTGGAGTAAAGATGGCGGATGACAGCTGACGAAATTGCCCGCATGATAGCAGCACAGTGCTCTATTGATCTAGATGGTGGATGACAGCTGTCAAAAAGCACGTGGCTTTGTTTCCAAACAAGAGCACAAAGAATTTTTCAAATTGCCGCCACCACATTTCGAAGGTAACTAGCTAAAGAGCGCAGCACTGAGGTTTGTGATGCAAGATGGCGGATGACAGCTGTCAGAAAAAAGCACGTGAGTTTGTAAAGCACGTGGAATTTGCCACCGCCACAAAGAGGGCAGCACGGTGCCCTCTTGATTAAAGATGGCTGCTGTCACGTGGAATTGCCTGCCACCACAGGTATCTAGCTAAAGAGGGTAGCACGGTGCTCTCTGGATTAAAGATGGCTGCTATCAAAAAGCATTTTTCAAATTATCCGCCACCACATTTCAAAGGTAAGTAGCTAAAGAGGGCACCACTGTGCTCTATAGATTAAAGATGGTGGATGACAGCTGTCAAAAAAGCACGTGAATTTGTTTACCGATTCAAATCTCGCGCTAGTAAGGTTAAGTTGGTAGCACTAAGGTTTAGGCCCGTTAAGATGGCAGCACTGCGGATGACAGGTGACGAATTTGCAGCTACTGCGATAAAGAGGGCAGCAAGGTGCTCTGTAGTTTAAAGGTGGCGGACGACAGTTGTCAAAAAAGCACATGGCTTTTTTTCCAAACAAGAGCACGTGGAATTTGCCGCCACCACATTTCAAAGGTATCTAGCTAAAGAGGGCAGCACCGTGCTCTGTTGATTAAAGATGGCGGAGCTGTCAAAAAAGCGCGTGAGTTTGTTTCCAAACAAGAGCATGTAGAATTTTTAAAATTGCCGCCACCACATACAGGGCAGCACGGTGCTCTCTTGATTAAAGATGGCTGCTGTCATGTGGAATTGCCTGCCACCACATTTCAGAGGTATCTCGCTAAAGAGGGCAGCACGGTGCTCTCTAGATTAAAGATGGCTGCTGTCAAAAAGCATTTTTCAAATTGTCCGCCACCACATTTCAAAGGTAAGTAGCTAAAGAGAGCACCACTGTGCTCTATAGATTAAAGATGGCGGATGACAGCTGTCGAAAAAGCACGTTGATTTGTTTATCTCGCGCTAGTGAGGTTAAGTTGGTAGCACTAAGGTTTAGGCCCGTTATGATGGCAGCACTGCCGATGACAGGTGACGAATTTGCAGCTACTGCGATAAAGAGGGCAGCACAGTGCTCTGTGGTTTAAAGATGGCGGATGACAGCTGTCAAAAAAGCACGTGGATTTGTTCATCTCACGCTAGTGAGGTTAAGTTGGTAGCACTAAGGTTTAGGCCCGCCAAGATGGCAGCACTGCCGATGACAGGTGACGAATTTGCAGCTACTGCGGTAAAGAGGTCAGCACGGTGCTCTGTAGTTTAAAGCTGTCAAAAAAGCACGTGGATTTGTTTATCTCACGCCAGTTAGGTTAAGTTGGTACTACTGAGGTTTAGGCCTGTCAAGATGGCAGTACTGAGGTTAGCGATGTGTTGTTGTCTGTCAAAAAGCACGTGGCTGTCAAAAAACACGTGGATTTGTTTACCAATTCAAATCTCGCGCTAGTTAGGTTATGTTGGTACTACTGAGGTTTAGGCCCGTCAAGATGGCAGTACTGAGGTTAGCGATGCGTTGTTGTCGATGAGAGCTGTCCAAAAGCACGTGGCTTTG
This sequence comes from Anabrus simplex, assembly GCF_040414725.1. NCBI lineage: Eukaryota > Metazoa > Arthropoda > Insecta > Orthoptera > Tettigoniidae > Anabrus > Anabrus simplex. The sequence goes on along the minus strand of NC_090277.1, from coordinate 33,080,837 downwards.
TTTACAAATTCAAATTTCCCGCGGGTGGTGGAGGAGACCTCTGGGAGGCCTCTGGCTGTGGTGGTGGTGGAGGAGGCCTCTAGGAGGCCTCTGGCTGTGGTGGTGGTGGAGGTGGCCTCTGGGAGCCTGCAGTGGCGGTGGCCGCCGAACCATCCAATTATACTACTACTAGACAATATTTCGTTCAAAAAATGTTAAGTGTACACGCTGTCTACCCTGTCTCCCCTGACGCTTCGCCCCTGATTATTGTAAATCTTGTGTTTGCAGCTTCAATATGTAGACATTATGGCTGATTATCATTGAACGACTTATTTATTTGAAGAATTCTATCTTTCTTCCATCTACCGGCAGACGTACAAACCATGGGTCGCTGTACTGCATAGCTGCATGTCGGAAGCCTATGTGTTACATTTATGTGACACTTCTCAATTCGTGTCCATTGCTTCGCCCAGAGATGTACCGGTAATGGCATCATCAGAACCGGTACCTTCATTAGCCGCCATCTACGGAGGCCCGGCTCTTACACGAAATTGGGAAAGTGGTACGGGAACTTGAACAGGTTCCACTCAGTCTCGGGAGAACTTTTGAGTGGGGGAGTGTTCGATTCCCACCTCAGCAACCCTCCAAGTTGTTTTCCGTGGTTTCCTGGCTTCGTCTCAAGCCCATAGCCGCTTCCTTACCTGGTCTTTGCCTATTCCATTCCATCCCCCATAAGGCCCCTGATCAACATAGCCAGTGTGGCCTCTTCGTACGGAGTCGTGCGCACCGACGTCGGGTAACTATTGGGCAGGGGGTGGCGCTGATTAACATGAACAGAGGCATGTGGAAAGATGAATAACTAGTAATGGAAACATTCCTATATAATATATATTCATATTCAAAAACCAAGAGAAAAGCAGGTCATTAATAGAACATGTTCCACAAGTAGATTTTTTAAACGAACCAAAAACTACTGATCTGTATTTAGGGCCGTCGCCCAGGTGGCAGATTCCCTATCTTTTGTTTTCCTAACGTTTTCTTAAATGATTTCAAAGAAATTGGAAATTTATTCAACATATCCCTTGGTAAGTTAGACAAATCCCTAACTCCCCTTCCTATTAACGAATATTTCCCCGCATTTTGAAGACACAATAAGTTGGGCTGGATTATGAGTGTGGGATTTTGGTAAAGAAGAAAATGATTACAAGAATTATTAATTGAATTTCAGAAGCGACAGCAGTTGTTACGTACCCATGCTCAAGAGGGAGTGTTGTCTAGTATTTCCCACTTATATATGTTAAGGCATTTACTAGAATAATACGCTGCAAAATTATTCGCAAGAGACAGCCATTTTTTTTACATATATCCAAAGCTACTATGGGACAAAGTTAGCTCACATCTTATATCTGAATTAGCAAAGAGGTTATAATAGAATAAACAAGAGGAAATTTAAGATGGCGGTGGACATAGGTAAACTGAATCTGAAACATTAGGGAGTACTGGTTCAAAACATTAGGGAGTACTGGTTCACTAAAGAGAAAAGAGCCTTATTTACGATTGTGGAAAATACGATTAGTTTGGAATTTATGCAAGTGAACGTTATATTATTAACACTAGTATTTTAGTTAAGCGGGTTGTAAAGTCATAATACTGTGAACGTTTATTTGACTGGCTATTAAATTAACAATCGTGTGCAGATTTAACATATTCTATGACCTAAAAGAAGCTACTACAGCATACACTCGTGACTTGGTTTTGTAGTTCAGCAAAGTAGAAAATCAACTCAGATTATTTTATGGTGACGTTTTCATCACTTGTTCTTTAAAATATTTACAGGCAAAACAATTTAGTCAAAAATCTTACATCTGTGAATGTAAGTTGATAAGTTTGCAGTTATTGATTACCAATATATGTTCTCAGAATAACAATGATTATCTTTAAAATTAAGCAATTGGCTTCTCCAATTATTTAGAATACTACTGTGTAGCTGAAATTATACTCCTGTACTTTAAGCTAACGAAGTTCCTCTGTTTAGTCTTAGCAAGAATAACTAAATTAGGAAATTAACTAAGAAAATTGAGCTAGTGGTACCTAAATGATAACAGCCGCAAGAGAACGAGAAGGAAATTATATAGGGTAGTGTGAAAACTACCGAGTATCTTCCGGTATAAGAAGATACCCTCTACCAGGTGCCAACAGTCTCCTAGAGGGTGGATGAGCGGGTAGAGGTTATGGCACTCTATTGTCCTTGCGACAGGAAATGGTCCCAAAAGGCGGATGAACCTACAACTGGTCAACGGAATTCGCATGCAGAAGGCAACGGCAAACCACTGCATTAAAGATCCTGAAGGATATCCCTTTGAGTTTGTATGGCATGGCTCTGTTTAATGTAAAATTATTAGCCGGAGTTTCTATTCCCCCATTCGGATCTCCAGTTTTGGAAAGACAGTTGTGGAAAGATCAAAGTGTATGACAACAAAGTTCGAATTGCTACATGGAATGTACGCAGCGTATATATGACTGGGAAGCTTGCAAACGTGGAAGCAGAAAGATGCAGGCTGAAAATTGACATTCTTGGGTTAAGTGAAGTAAGATGGCCTGGATCAGGGATTCAGATTATAAAGGAAGGATCCTTGTACTTTTCAGGGGGAGATGATATTAACCACAGGTATGGAGTTGCCGTTATTGTGTCATCAATGACTGCAAAATCAGTTTTAGTTTTCATTCCAATTAGTGATCGAGTATTGTTACTAAGGCTGCAAACGACACACCGACCTATGCATATCATCCGGGTTCATGCATCACCTTCTGACAAAGATGATGAAGAGATAGAATCATTCTATGATACATTGAATGAAGCACTGAAACTTACAAAGAAAGGAGAGATAACACTGGTCATGGGTGATTTCAACTCAAAGATTGGCCTCAGTGATGAAGGTGATATTAAAATTCACATTTAAAATTGATCATCTCCCTAGCAGCATTGACTTACGCTAACATGATATCGTATTAGAAATAGACCAAGGATATTTTTCTGAAGACAGCACTGTTGAATGGGAATATGAACACTAATCTCGTTATCACCACTGCTATTACATAAATTACTACGTTTTCTCTATCGTGAAATGGTAGAATACGTTGTGAACCAATGTTTCTCTCTGATCACATTTGCAGTTATTGTTCTGTTGCTATTTCCTGCAAACTGCTTTTCTTGTAAATTTATTACATGAGCACTTTCTACAAATTTAGAATAATGTGTCCAGTTGTTGTTGCATAACACTCTGAAATCCCCCTGTTGTTATTTAGTTGGCCATGGCAACACATGGTGAGATAATAGTGGATGTGCGCATTGAAACGCATTAACTTACAATGTTCACCACTCACAGCGCAGCGGTGCATTTCTCCCATCAGCGCACAGAGCCTATAGGTGTGCAGTGTAATGAAGAGAAGATGCATTGAACAACTGTACATCTCTTACTATGTAACAAATTTTATCAGAAAATTGGCCAGTTCTGATGTCAGAACTAGTGTTGGTGCTGTTCTGGAAGAAAAGATGGAAGCAATAAAAGAGTCTCAACATATAGAAGTAGAATCCACATGGAACTCTATAAGAGATAGTATAACTTAAGTCCAGGAAAATAACATAGGATACGTCAATAGCAGCAAAAAGCAAAACTGGATGACTGATGAAATCCTGGAGCTTATGAATGAAAGTAGGAAATATAAAGATAAAGACCCCGTTAAATACAAAAATCTACACGAAGAGATACGTAGAAAATGCAGAGAAGCAAAGGAATCCTGGATGTCTGACAAATGCAAGGAAATCGAGGAACTTCAGGAGAAGCACGATCACTTTATCCTATATAAAAAGGTGAAAGAGCTGAGTGGTCTACAAAAAAGCGATACGGATAAATATTAAGGAACATAAACAATGACATTATTTTAGGAGTTGAAGAAAACTTAAAAGATGGAATGAATACGTCGAATATGTCTTCAGTGATGACAGAGATGATCCTCCACCACCTGACGAAAGAATCAATGAAGCCAGTCCTGAAATAACGAAGAGTGAAGTATTGAATGCCATTAAACTTCAGAAGAATGGTAAAGCCACTGGTTCAGACAGAATTTACGCCGAAGTTGTTAAAGTTATAGCTGAACAGGACTCAACCGGTCTCAGTCTACTAACATCGTTGTTCAACATCATCTATACATCAGGAAAGATACCTTCTGACTGGCTGAGATCAACTTTCATACCAATACCGAAGAAGCAGAACTCCTCCCAGTGTGATGGTTACCGTATGATTAGTTTGATGTCCCATGTCCTCAAAATATTTCTGCGAATCATACACACACGGATTTATAAGAAATGTGAATCTTATATGGATCAGACCCAGTTTGGCTTCCGAAATGGGGTCGGCACACGTGAAGCACACTTCTCCTTAAATGTTCTAGTACAGAGGTGCAGGGACATGAATGTCGATGTATATACTTGTTTTATTGACTACAAAAAAGCCTTCGACTCTGTGAAACATGAAATGATGATAGAGATATTAAGATCGACTGGTATTGACCAATGAGATTTACGCATTATCAGCGCACTGTACAGGAATCCAATCGCAAATGTCAAAATCGACCGAAGAACACCAGAAGCGACTACAATAAGAAAAGGTGTTCGTCAGGGTTGTGTGCTGTCACCTCTCTTATTCAACATTTATTCGGAGGCAATATTTAAGGAGGTGTTGTTCGAGGAAAACAGCGGGATAGTTATCAATGGACAGGCAATTAACAATATCAGGTACGCAGATGATACTGTTGTCATAGCAAATGAATTACCTGTGCTCCAACGCATGATAGACAAATAAGTCCAGCGCAGTGAAGAGTTTGGCCTGTTTGTCAACGCTTCCAAGACCAAAGTTGTAGTCTTCTCTAAAAGAAAAATTCAAGCAACCCTGTCAATAAACGGCAGTAAGATCGAACAAGTATCCTCCTTCGAATACTTGGGTACTGTGCTAGATGAGGAATGTGATTCCAAGAGAGAGATAAAATCTAGAATAGAACAGGCCAGGAGGCAATTTTTAGCATGAAACAGCTCTTTACAAAATCGGACCTAAGTGTGCAATTAAGAATGCGACTGATTCTGTGCTATGTATTCTCCATTTTTCTCTTTGGATGTGAAAGCTGGACCCTTGACCAAAATCTAGAAAAAGGAATTGATGCTTTTGAAATGTATCTATATCGCCGCCTACTCCAAATACCATGCGTGCTGAAAATTTCAAATGACGAAGTCCTTCATCGCATGAAGAAACAAAAAGAACTATTTCTTACAGTTAAAAAAAGAAAAAGCCAATATCTAGGGCACATTATGAGAGGCGAGAAGTACCAGCTATTACAACTCATCATTGAAGGTAAAATACAGGGGAAAAGGTCTGTTGGCAGGAGGAAGAATTCATGGTTGAAGGACATCCGAAGATGGCACAACTGCACTTCAGAAGAAGCTTTCCATGCTACAACATCACGCCCAACCTCCGCTAGGAGAAGGCGCCTCAAGAAGAAGATTTTGTCCTCTTGAATTCTAACTTTAACTTCATATTGTCATCTTCCCTACCTTCAAAGGCACCAGTCGAACTCATTCGTCTACTAATGTCATTCCACACCATCACTCCACTGATAGTTTGGAACATACCACCTAGTCGAGCAGCTCGTCTTCTTTCTCCCAAGTCTTCCCTGCCAAAACTTTTGCAACATTTTTGAAACGGTACTTCTTTTTCGGAAATCACCCAGAAGTAATCGAGTTGCTTTTCTTTACATTTTTCAGTTCTTGAACCAAGTAATCCTGGTTAGGGTCCCATACACCGGAACCATACTCCATTTGGGGGTTTACAAGAGACTTGTATGCATTCTCCTTTACATCCTTACTACACCCCTAAATACCCTCATAATCATGTGCAGATGTCTGCACCCTTCATTTGCAATCCAATTTATTAACATCTAGGCACTTACAGTGAACTTCATAATAAACTTTCTACCCCATCAACGCAGTAATTAAAACTGAGAGGACTTTTCCTATCTGTGAGACTTACAACCAGATGTTTAACCCCATTTATCATCATTCCATTGCCTGCTGTCCATCTCACAACATTAACGAGATCATTTTGCAGTTGCTCACAATTTCTTAACTCATTTATTACCCTATACAGAATAACACCATATGCTAAAAGCCTTATCTCTGATTCCACTACTTTACTCGTATCACTGATATATATATTAGAAAGCCTAAAGGTCCAATAATACTGCCCCGAGGAACTCCCCTCTTAATTATTACAGAGTCATATAACGCTTCGGCTAATCTAATTCTCTGGGAACCATTTTCTCGAAATATAACAATCCATTCATTCACTCGTTTGTGTGGTCCAATCGCACTCATTTTCACCAGTAGTCTCCCATGACCAGCCCAGCCTTAGACAGTTCAGTCACAATACAGTCCATTTGACCTCCTGTATCCATGATATCTGCTATACCTTGCCGAAATTCTACAAGTTGAGCTACAGTGGAATAACCTTTCCTGGACCCGAACTGCCTACTATTTAACCTATGTTTTGTGCTATTTGCTTTACGTCGCACCGACACAGATAGGTCTTATGGCGACGATGGGATAGGAAAGGCCCAGGAATGGCAAGGAAGAGGCCGTTGCCTTAATTAAGATACAGCCCCAGTATGTGCCTGGTGTGAAAATGGGAAACCACGGAAAACCATCTTCAGGGCTGCCGACTGTGGGGTTCGAACCACTATCTCCCACTTGTTAACTTCACAAGCATGTCTAATTTAATGAGAAAAAATGCTTTACCAAAGCTTATGTGCAATGTATGTGAAACTCCCTGACCCGTAATTTTCAGCTTTATGTCTATAACCCTTTTCTTTATACACAAGGTCTTTTATAGCAACTCTCTATTCACTTGGCGTAGCTCCTTCATGCAAACGATAATCAATTAAATATTTCAGATATGGTACAATACCTCAACCCTTGTCTTTAGTATATCCCCAGATATTTTATCAATTTTAGTCGCTTTGCTAATTTTCAACTTTTGTATCTTACTGTAAATATCATTGTTATCATATGTAGATTTTAATACTTCTTTAGTATTAGTCACCTCCTTTCTCTGGACATTATCCTTGTAATCAACTATCTTCACATACTGCTGACTACATAATTCTGTCTTTCGAAGATCCTCACATACACATTCCCCTTGTTCATTAATGATTCCTAGAATGTTCTCAATCCTTCCTGGAACCTGTTTGTGCCTTGAAGTACCTTCAATTTCTCGTTACTTCCACAGCCATTTCTAACTCTATTTATTTCCAATTTGCACCATCTTTTTACTCTCATTATTCCTCTGTTATAAGAAAGTGGGTCTTTACAGTTCCTTACCACCTCTAAATACACAAACCTGCCTTCACATTCCTCAACAATTGCTTTAAAAGTATCCCGGATTCTGTTTATATTTTTATTTACCGTTTTAACCAATCATCGCTATGACACTTTTTAAAATCTCCCTCATGTCTGCTTTATCAGCCACATGGTTCTGCCGAATATTCCTACTTTTAAGACCTTCCTTTCTATCACATTTACTTTTAACTACGACAGAAACGGCTGCGTGATCACTAATGCCATCCATTATTTCGGTTTTTGTATAGATCTCGTCTAGTTTTACCAGCACCACGTCCAGAATATTCTTCCCTTTATTTCGTTCATCATTTTCTGAATGAGTTGTCCTCCCATATTAACCTATTTTTCCATTTTTCGGTCGTTCTTCCAGTCATTCGCATTACCTTCCCAATTGACATTTGGCGAATTGAGGTCATGCGTTATAACCACACTTCTTCCCATGCCATTTCCCACATAGCTGATTATTTTGTCAAATCATTCCACATCAGCGTCAGTGCTACCCTTTCCCGGTCTCTATGTTCCGAAGATATGGAGTTATCTATTATCTTACACCCAGATTTACATGCTTGTAATCCGTAACTTTTTCGTAGCTTACAAATTCTTCTTTCACCAGAATGAATACCCCCCTCCAACTATTCTTATCCTATCTCTACGATACACACTCCAACTCCGTGAGAAAACTCCTATTACAATATTTGGTAAGCATACATCAATTAAATTACTTAATTCTAATCTTTTCTTTATAATAGTTCAACTCCAGCACCAACAGTTTCATGCCATCACTACTTGACTGCCAGATCCTTGTACCCCTATCACCGCTTCCTAGACCATGTAATTTTCCTGAATGTACCTTCCTATAACCCTTCTCAACAAATTTCCTAACTTATACATACCACTGTGGTTTAAGTGAATGCCAACTGAGGGCAGATCCCTATATCCTACCCACACATTATTGTCTAGATATCTCACTCCCAGTTTCCCACATACCCACTCCATAGTAGTCCCATTTGAATCTCCAATGCCTTTCCAGTCAATAACCCATCCTACACAGTTTTCCACTGATAACAATTTCCGCTTCCTTAAACTTCAACAATGCTGCATTTACCAGATCCCACACATCCCCAACTATGTTGGTACTTATATCTGCTTGCCTTATGTTGTTGTTATCAACCTGAAATTATACCACCTTCTCCTTTCCCTCCTCCTTCTCTTCTACTTTCCTCAACATCTGCCTCAACCTAATTCCTGGATAATACTCTACCCTGCTTCCCTTTTCTCCACACACACCTTCCTCACATAACTAACAATGGATACGCCCATGAACAGAGCCTCAACCCTACACACCTCATTTGATCCCCTCCTCTCCCAGTCAGCCGAATTTTTCTTGACAGCTGCAGAAGCTAATTCCTCCACCCCGTTTTTTCCTCCTATGACCCCGTTCCATCTGCCTTTTCCTATCCTCTACTCTACATTTCCCTTCCCTACGTCTTCCCTTCCTCCTACTTCCACACTTCTCAGTAACAGTTCCCTGCTCCTCATTTTCCTTCTGTTATTCTACCTTCAGTGACTCCTGCAGATTTCTCACACACAACTGTCCTGAATTCTGATCCTGAATAGAGCCCTTAGTCTGCGATCTCCTTCGCTTTAGAATATTAGACTACCGGTACCTGTCCTCTACAATTCCACCTTTTCATTCCCATCCCCCTTTTACACCTACCGTATCCTCTACATTGTTTGAGGGAGGCCTACCTTCCTTCATGTCTTCTTAGAGATTCCTAATTATCTCCTTCATCTCTCCAATCGTCCTTCGTACTCCTTAATGCTTGTCCGCACCTACAGTTCCTACTGTCATGTTTACACTATGAGTGTTTGGCTGTTGTTATGGTGATCTTTGGAAAAAAAAAGAAACAAGTATGGCGGACACTGTAATGTGTGAAATTGTGTTTTCGTAATATAGTGTTTATTTTGTAGCTGTTGTGAGTGTTTATTATGTGATCAACTGGTTATACCTATACCGGGTAGGCATAGGTCCCTAACAAATTGTGGCGACCCTGCCAGGATACGTATTAATTTACACAACTTGTAGATTGTGTTGAAATGGAGAAGTTAACGAAAGCTCGGAGGCCGGTTAGAGCGACTTTTACGAAAACGTACAATTTGCTCTTGCAATATTTAAGTCATGAAATACAAGACGGCATTCGTGAAGACACGTTGCAATCCTTGATAAATAAATTGGAAAGGTTAGGAAAGGAACTGTCACCGTTGGACGAAAAAGTGTTAGATTTGTTGCTAGAAAGAGATGGAGACGACAAGTTAGAAGCACAGCTGAGAGCTTTAGAATCAATAGGCGTTACTCGAGATAAGTACGGCTCGATGCTCTTTCCGTTAGTAGAATCTTGCCTGCCTGAGGAAGTATTACGTGTCTGGATGAGGAGTTCATCAACGACTAAAACGGATCAGGATAATGGACATGCTGATAAACTGACCGCGTTGCTTGGTTTTCTGAAGGGTGAAGTAGAGAGTGAAGAGAGAATTATATTCGCTCAAGCTGGTTTTGGACAAACTAATAAATCGAGGAGTGCTAAGATTAAAGAACGGGAGCGGGAGGAGCAAGGTTTAGCTACTGCTAGTGTACTTTTCGCTGGAAAAGGAAACAGTCTGGAGTGTGTCTTCTGTAATAAATCACATGACAGCAAAGGGTGTCATCTGGCTCAAGAATTGAACTTAAGGGATAAACATAAAAGGTTGTCAGAGAATAAAGCTTGTTTTTCATGTCTGAAGGTGGGACATAGGGCTGCTAATTGCATTACGAAACTAAAATGTCTCGTGTGCAGTGATAAACATGAGGCTATTATGTGTCCCAAATTAGATGTAAATAAAGGGGGTTATAAGGGTGATGAGAAGAACCAAGAATGGGGTTCAAAGTTGTCAGGTGGCCCAACTGTAACCCTTAACACCCAAAACAGTGATGTTTCGGAAGTACTGTTACAAACTCTTGCAGTTAGGTTAAACCATCAAGGGAAAGAAAGAACTGTACGGGCATTGCTGGATACAGGCTCGCAGAGATCCTATCTATTGGAGAAAACTGCCGTGGAAATGGGGAATATTCCATCGAAGACTGAAAAAATTGAACACAAGCTTTTTGGGGGTGCTTCAATCGGTGCAAATGATCATAACCTGTATGAGATAGCTATTGTCAACCTACGTCATTCAATATCTCAAAACATTAAGGTGCTGGGACAAAAGGTAATTTGTGGTACAATCCCACGTTTAAAAGGGGGTCCTTGGATGGATGAGATCAGAGAAAAGAAAATTTGGTTCTCTGATTATGGTCCAGAGCCATCGGAGATTGAGTTACTCATTGGTGCAGACATCGTGGGAAGTTTATTGACCGGGGAAACAATCAAGTTGAGGTCTGGTTTGGCTGCTGTTAGGACCACATTTGGTTGGACAGTGATGGGACAGCTCTGGAAGACAACTGAGAACTCTAACACAGTGTCTATGGTGAACTCTCTGTTTGTGAGAACGGCTTCTTTGGGTGAACTATGGAACTTGGAAAGCATAGGAATTTGTGATCCGACCGAGACGTTGTCGAAGAAGGAGATTGAAATGGCAACATTGAAACATTTCCAAGAAAATGTTAAGATAGATGAGGAAGGACAATATGAAGTCGCGCTTCCATGGAAAGAAGATCAGCAGCTATTGTCAGACAACAAGGATGTTGCATTAAAAAGACTGGTTTCTGCAACACACCGCTTAATCAAGGAAGAAAATTTTGAGAAGTACCAGCAGGTGCTCCATGACTGGCAAGATGAAGGGATAATTGAAGAAGTTGGCCAAGAAAGCTCTCAGGATGCTGGGTTCTTTTTACCACACCGAGGAGTTTTTAAGGAAGGATCGACTACAGCAGTGAGGCCGGTGTTTGATGCTTCATGTAAATCGAAAGGAGGACTTTCACTCAACGACTGTCTAGAGAAGGGACCTAATCTATTAGAAGTAATTCCATCTATTTTGAACCGGTTCCGTTCAAACAGGATTGGCGTGATCTCAGACATAAGGAAGGCCTTTCTTCAAATCGCAGTGGCTGAAAGGGATCGAAACTTTTTGAAATTCCTGTGGTGGGAGAATTTTTCTGAGGGAACTCTTAAAATATACCGCCACAAACGGGTTGTTTTTGGAGTTAACTGCAGTCCGTTTCTACTTGGAGCGGTATTGGATCTTCATTTAAAGAACAATTCGTGCTTCCGTGAAACCGCAGATAAACTGAGAACATCTCTGTATGTGGACAACTGCGTCACTTCCGTGAACACAGAAGAAGAACTTAAACAATTTGTGGATGAGTCGAGGGAGCTACTGTTGCAAGGAAAATTTGACCTAAGAGGGTGGAAGTACACCAGGTTGACTCTGGAGGATGAAGTACCTAAAGTGACACCTGTTTTGGGTTTGATGTGGGACCCCGTAGCTGATGTTTTGCAATGTAAAATGGTGAAGTTAAATGACTCTGATGTTCTCACAAGGAGGACAGTTTTGTCAATGACTCAAAGTATTTTTGACCCAATTGGTTTTACGTGTCCGGTTTCCATTGTACCTAAGGTTTTACTACAGGAAAGTTGGTGAGAGAAAGTAAGTTGGGATAGTCCGTTAAGTGAAGACACCCAAATCAAATCCAATAAGTGGTTGAAGGAGTTGTCCTCTGTTGCTGAAATTAAAGTGCCTAGAAGATTTTCTAGTTGTGAGGACAAATCGTCATGGAGTATGCATGTATTTTGTGATGCCAGTCAAGTGGCTTATGCAGCCGTTATTTTTTTAAGATCTTTCAATGGAAAAGAGTTTGAAGTGCGACTGGTCGCAGCAAAATCAAGGGTAGCCCCCTTAAAGAAAATAACGATACCGAGACTGGAGTTATTAGCCTGCACTATAGGCTCACGTCTCGCTTTTTCTGTGAAAGAAAGTCTGAATCTGACGGACATCCCAGAGTACTATTGGAGTGACTCTTCTTCTGTGCTATGTTGGATAAGAAGAGAGGAAGCTTGGGGAGTGTTCGTCACTAACAGAGTGAAAGAAATTAGATTATTATCTAATCCTAAGTGTTGGTTTCATCTACCAGTCACAGACAACCCAGCAGACATACCTTCGAGAGGTTGCTCTACTTCGCAGCTGATTTCTTCTCGTTGGTGGGAGGGACCCGCTTGGTTAAAGTTGGAAGAGAACAGTTGGCCATCGCGCGTTGTAGAAATTAATGAAGAGGAGGTCAATGCAGAAAGAAAAAAAGGGCCTTGTTACGACTACTATGCTTGTCTCCCAAGGAAAGCAGTGGTATTTAAGATTCTTTTCTCAGTATTCAAGAATCGTCAGAATGGTGGCCTGGATGCTGCGGTTCATCAACAATGCGAGAAAGGGCGTACAGCAGAATGTTGCTTCTGAATTGGATTATTTGGAAATTTCAATGGCGGAGAGACGACTGTTGAAAATTGTTCAAGAAGAGAACTTTACTGAAAGGGACAACCAACAAACATTGTGCCTTTTCAAAGACCAGCTGGGCCTCATCAGGGTTAAGACAAGAATCACCAACAGGAAGGATGAATACGATTTCCGTACACCTGTTTTATTGCCATCAAATCACCCTCTGACTGAGGTGATAATCAGAGAACACCATTTGAGAGCTTCTCATGCTGGTGTTCAGATTCTACTCGCCATACTGCGGGAGCACTACTGGATACCAAAGGGAAGAAGAACAATTCGCAAAGTCATCAGGAAATGTATACAATGTAGAAGATTCGAAATGAAAAAAATCAGTTCCTGAAACGCCAGCCCTTCCAGAAGATCGTGTGAGAGATGCAGGTGTATTTGAAGTGGTAGGAGTCGATCTTGCTGGACCACTATTTCTAAAATCCAAAGACAAGGCTTGGATTGTGATATTTACATGTGCAGTTGTTAGAGCAGTCCATTTTGAACTAGTAATGACTTTGTCGACTGCAGGGTTTTTACTAGCCCATAGGCGCTTCATAGCTCGACGAGGCAGGCCTCGTGTGATTTATAGTGACAATGTGACAAACTTTGCTGGGGCTAACAAATTGTTCGGCAACATTGATTGAAAAAAAAATAGGTGCGGAAACATCGGTTACTAGAATAGAGTGGAAGTTTAGTCCTCCTTCAGCTCCATGGTGGGGTGGATTCAGGGAGCGCATTGTGCAAATGGTCAAGAAACTATTAAGGCGTGTTTTAGGCAAGGCTATCTTGACATATGAGGAACTGTTGACTGTTATTGCTGATTGTGAATCCGTAATTAACTCCAGACCCCTCACCTACATTTCAGAAAGTCGTGATGAATTGGTACCTCTAACTCCGTCAATGTTTCTTCAGGACATTCCCATGGTTGGTACTCCAGATTTAGACAAACTAGATCAGGTCAGTCTCTCAAGAAGATTTCAGTACCTTCAACAGCTGAGGAATGAACTGAGGAGAAGATTCCGACTGGAATATCTGGGTAGCCTTCTGTGCTGTCCATCGGGCAAGGAGCCTGATCGGCATTGGAAGGTAGGAGATGTGGTCATCATTGGTAGTGATGACAAGAGAAGAATCGACTGGCCCCTGGGGAGAGTGACAGCTATATTTCCAGGTAAAGACAAAGTGATCAGGGTAGTTCGGGTGAAGACATCCACAGGAGAACTCATCCGTCCTACGAGGCACCTTTATCCATTGGAGGTTGAAGGTGGGAGTGAGGAGATTGCCTTACCCAGTGATACGGTTCCTGAGACATTAAGTCTCGGCAGCCGCAACTTCTTTTTTCTGCTAGGGGCTTTACGTCGCACCGACACAGATAGGTCTTATGGCGACGATGGGATAGGAAAGGCCTAGGAGTTGGAAGGAAGCGGCCGCGGCCTTAATTAAGGTACAGCCCCAGCATTTGCCTGGTGTGAAAATGGGAAACCACGGAAAACCATTTTCAGGGCTGCCGATAGTGGGATTCGAACCTACTATCTCCCGGATGCAAGCTCACAGCCGCGCGCCTCTACGCGCACGGCCAACTCGCCCGGTGCCGCAGCCGCAACTTCACCAGGAGTGGAAGAAGAGTTGAAATACCTTCTCGCCTCCGTCTGTAAACACTGTGTTTTGATTGGTATCAAAAGGTGGGAGTATGTCATGTTTACTATGAGTGTTTGGCTGTTGTTATGGTGATCTTTGGAAAAAAGAAAAGAAAAAAAAAAGAAAGAAACAAGTATGGCGGACACTGTAATGTGTGAAATTGTGTTTTCGTAATATAGTGTTTATTTTATAGCTGTTGTGAGTGTTTATTATGTGATCAACTGGTTATACCTATACCGGGTAGGCATAGGTCCCTAACACCTACACTTGCACTCCTTAGCGATTATTTAAGAAAAAATGAAAAGAAAAGGAAAAATAAAGTAACTTATTATGTTAAACAAAATGAAAGGAAAGGTATATTTTCTAGGATAATACACAAAGATCACACGACAATATTTGGTATACTACCACACTACAATACTACTTAGTAGTACCGGTACCGGTATTATGTTTTAACCTTCAACACCCTAACAGGAAAAAACAGCCGTTCATTACTGAATACAGAAAAGAATACATAAGAATTACACAATTCTAAAATGTAGTTAAGCCTATCCTAATTACAACAACAGAATTCCAGTAAGAAAGTTTCTACAGATATTTCTACTATACTACACAAATATGTTACAATAATACAATAAGCACGCTAATTTCTAATAAGATACCGTACTACAATACACTACAATAACTTCAAAATACGTTCAGACGTATCGCTATCCTAATTACAGTACCTATGTTCCTTCTACGTCAATCTCCTCTTTTTCATTGTGGTGGTGACGTTTTCAAATTGTTGGTATAGTTCTTGTAAACTTGTCGGATGATTTTCTGGGTCCAAGAATCTATCTAAGGAACCTCCTTTCTTTCTTTTCTAAATCTGAGAGTCCCTTCGTGGCTATTGTCTCAGCTGCGTACGGTATATACATTCAGGTCTGACTATCGTGCTGTAGTGTTTGAATTTGGCCTGGTAGGAGAGTGACTTAGATTTGTAGGTGTATTATTATTATTATTATTATTATTATTATTATTATTATTATTATTATTATTATATTTTGTGGAATCTTACGCAGAATGTAATAAGTAGGCGGTGTATCAATGGGTCAGTTTGGCTCCTTGGTACACATTAAAATTTATAACCCTCTTTCTTTTTATAAAAATTTGGATCTTAATTTACAGTTGTCGCAAATCCTTTTCTAAATCCAGCCTAATCTTCCGGCTGACAGGAAGTGAGTTTGCTCGCCAAGCGTTTGGTTTATGAGATAGTAGTCTATAATTTGGTAGGGCCTATTACTACCAAAGACTTAAATATTACTGCACAATTCACTGTATCCGGTTTCTTTTCGAAGTGGGGGGTATGTCTTTATGTTATGGCGATTGCAGTGGTGTTTTTTTTTTATTTTTTTTATTTTTTATTTTGTAATCATGGATACAAGGGACATCGTAAAATGTTGCACCACTTTACTCCACTAATTGTGTCACTTCTTCAAGATATTTTTTCATTATGGAATTGTGATTTCTATCATGTTATATTGCGTCTCAACCTCTAAAATATTGTTGGTAAGTTCAAGTCTCAACAAGTTACTCCTGCCGCTCTTCTAGATCTCAATAGTGAACTTAATATAAATCTTACGTAATTAGGTATAACTGTTTCCGAAATTCACGTACTGCATTTTCTACTAGCGGCATTTTTGTATGGTTAAGCGTTACAAATGTATACCCTTACACCCAGTTATTCTTTAAAATTCCGTACCGGGTACTTTTTGCATTAGGCCTACGGTTGCGTGCAAATTTTTCCGTCTTGTGTTTCAACAATGTATAGCCTGTCTGAGTTTCACTGCATCGGGCATCTAAATTTAATTGTAGGGAGAATTTTTTGAAGTGAAGATTCGAGGATGATAAATTTATAATGAAATAACAAGATTAATATATTATTTTAATGATTCTTTTGGCGTGTTATTTAATTCACCTGTGTGTACGACTAAAGAGGGATTCACAGAATGTTTCTTGCTTTGTAGGCTACAAAACATGTTCCACGTTTGAAATGTTGACAGTTGTGCCGTTTAGCTTATTTGTAAGATCATCCATATTTCCGAAGAATTCCTTCATATAGCTATCAGTGTTAATTTGGAGAATCATTGCTGTCATATTGATATCCCACAATGGCTGTTATTCAGTTGATAGCCAGTATTCACGCCTGATGTTTTATTTGTGCGTGATACCATAAAAGTACACTCTTTTGTAAGATAGTAACCGGGAATAATCAGCTCACAACAGAAGTCCTTTGGGACATAATTCTGGCTCTGGAAACTGTAAAATACAGTCATTTGTATGTAAAACAAATAATATATTAACAAAATAAATGGTGATGGCCAGAACAAGTAAGCCTGGCACGCATTGGTATTGAATTGTCCCCGACTTTGAAAGTTAAATCTTAGCTTGTAATACATATGAGAGAAATTGAAGTAATCATGGTCAGTGCTAAGGAACAACCAATCTGCCCTATTACCTTTAGAGTGAAATGTCACAAAATGAGTCACATTTCCCAATGTTGCCAGGTGAACGAACAATCTGATTGCCTGAACTGACTCCCAGTATTCAAAACAGGCTGTATTCGTTAGCACCTGTGGAACAATAAACTCCTAGACATTTAGACCAATCGTTGACACACAACTCACTTCATCACACTCCATGGTAGGTTCTGACATTAGTTAGGATATGCACAGACCAATAAAAGAAATGCCCTTCAGTAACTGATGGCAGCATTTTCCCTGCAAATGAGCAAGGTGCTAACAATGAGAGGATTGTCCTTTGTGCCCCGTGCATTGCTAGCTGGTAGAGCATAGGCTTTTCTTAAGAACAGAAATTTTCTCACTTCTGTCATAGGTTTTGATGGGCAATGCTATTGAAAGTTGTTGAAGGTCATATGGATAGAACATGCCACAAATAAATGGATAGTGAATTAAATAGTTGAGGAGAGAATGATTTGGGAGCATTTGATCAGAGCGAAGGAAATGGTTGATAGAACACATCTCAGTACACTGGGAACTTGTTTGTTTGATTTGAAGTGAAGTGCAAAGGATAAGAATGGTAGGATGAAGCAAAGTATAACACACAATTCAACTACATGTAGGATGTTATAGGATGTTAGGACAGAATAGTGTCATGCAGAGCTTTATCAAACCTAGATATTAATCTGGGTGTTCAGAGGGACAAGCAAGTGGACCAGTCACTGGAATTTCATGAAGTTTGCTGCTGTTCGATCCAGATCAATCTGTGCATGATTTTTAGAATGTACAGTCATGTCTCTGTGTTTTCGAGTTATTTCTGTGGAAATTTGTACATTGTGTGGCTATGATCATGATATTTACAGTCATGTAGCACTGTAGTACCCATGGCCATTATCACAATATTGACAGTGTTCTAAATCTGGAAGTCATATGATTGTGACCATGATATTGACAGTTGTATGAAACTGCATGTCCTGTAGCTATGATCAGGATAGCAATGGCCATGTAAAGCTGCAAGCTTCTTGTAAAAGAGGATCATGAGTCCTAACTTTGCCACTACTGCAGACAAATAAATATATAAAGTAAATTAATAAAATTCATTGGACTATGATCTACACTACTATAATAATCATGATAATAATATATTTCTGGCTCGTTTTTCACTGCAGGTTCATCTGAAGCAATTTACAACCTCGGCACCTTGGAACTACTTCATTTGCAGTGTGATATGGACCAAGAATTAGTGATCAAAGAGGAACCAGTCTGGCTTGAAGGAACTGCAAAATCTTCACTTGTAAGTCTCATTTCATATAACGTGGTTGGAATATAACCCCTTTTATTTGAATAAGTTTAACAGATTATTGTCACTATAGCAGATCTGTAAGCAAACACATTGATGATGGCTGAGGTTCAGTGAATATTCTGGGAAAGAAGTGAAGAGATTTGAATTACATGTCTTTGCTCTATCTGTTGCTGTACTCGGCACATCCCATTGTAATCTTCAGAGTGTGTGCCTTGCAGTTCAGTGGCTCTTAATCTTTAAAAGAAAATTGTCAGTTAGGGTGCCTCAGAGAGTAAAGCAATATCATGCTAATTTTATGTTGGTGACCGAGACGGAGGTTCGGTCCAGTGGTGTTTGAAGATGCTGTAATATCTCAGGACGTATGGCTAGTCATGCTGGTATGTAAGTAAATTCATCCATGAGATCATTCTAGCACCTTGGTGTCTTTGAAAGCCTCACATTTTTTTAGAGGGATGTTCAATAAGTAACTGTGGCTTGATGGTAATAATCTATACAAACACTGTGAAGTACATCTTCAAAGATTTTGTACTGCTAAAGGTTAGATTCTGCAAAAAATACACAGTGTTCTCAGAATAAATGTGTGTTGGAAGAGTTGCAAGGTCCAAGCACTATAGAAGAGAGTGACATCTAAACATATCATACATATGAGCACACTCCTCCTCAACACCTGTAGCGTTGCTAATTCTTATTATAATACTGTGTCAAACTTTAAGATCATGTACAAGCACTGCCCGTTCCTGTTTAAATGTTTGTGTCAAACTTGTATGTATATCAAAATTTAGTTAAGGAAATTTTGTGCCAGTGTTGGAGCTGAAATATTTCTTCATCAGCAAACTGGGTTATTCTAAAGGGTTTATTGCATTTTAAAAACTTATAGCTTGTTATGCCTTTCACACAAAATAAAATTTGTTACATAGTAAGAGATGTACAGTTGTTCAATGCATCTTCTTTTCATTACACTGCACACCTATAGGCTCTGTGCGCTGATGGGAGAAATGCACCGCTGCGCTGTGAGTGGTGAACATTGTAAGTTAATGCGTTTCAATGTGCACTTCCACTATTATCACACCGTGTGTTGCCATGGCCAACTAAATAATAGCAGGGTGATTTCAGAGTGTTATGCAACAACAACTGGACACATTATTCTAAATTTGTAGAAAGTGCTCATGTAATAAATTTATAAGAAAAACAGTTTGCAGGAAATAGCAACAGAACAATAACTGCAAATGTGATCAGAGAGAAACATTGGTTCACAACGTATTCTACCATTTCACGATAGAGGAAACGTAGTAATTTGTGTAATAGTAGTGGTGATAACGAGATTAGTGTTCATATTCCCATTCAACAAAGCTGTCTTCAGAAAAGTATCCTTGGTCTATTTCTAATACGATATCATGGTAGTGTAAGTCAATGCTGCTAGGGAGATGATTAATTTTAAATGTAAATTTTAATTAATTTTAAATAGAACCATGTTTTTCCAATGATGGCCTTGGTATCAATTTTTATTATTTCATGAAGGCAAATAATTTCCACGAAATGTAAGCATATTTCAGCTGTTGTTTATGCATTTTGCTCAGAACATTTCACCTCGCGTACTGATCAACCGTGTGAATGGTCTCGATCTTGCATCTCAAACTACAGCAGGGGGAAGAGAGAAGAGGAACATTCTCTGATAAAAAGGCTCAGGCTTGATGTTGGACATATTGTAATTCCTAAAATTGAAACTGCATGTACACTATCAAAAATTGTGCATAAGAAGAAAAGTTCAGAATCACTTAAAGTTGCCAATAAGTGATTATTTATGTTGTATATCTGTATTTATAATATAATCAAGTCCACCCCTGTAATATAATGGTTGGCGTTACCAACTGCCATTCTTGGGGATCTTCGCTTAAATTCTGACACTGCCTGAAACTTTAGGTTGGCATGAGGGTTGGTATGTGGTTAAAACAGTGCGTGCAGCTCATTTCAATTAGGGGTGAGCTTGAAAAGGAATGCACTACCTCAGGATGAGGACGTGAAGGTGTGTTGTTGTTTGAGTCATCAGCCCATAGAATGGTTTGATGCCACCCTAACCTGTGCTAACCTTTTCATTTCTGCACAACTACTGCATCCTACATCTGCTCTAATCTGCTTGTCATATTCATACCTTGGTCTACCTTTACCATTCTTACCACCTACACTTCCTTCTAAAACCAACTGCACAAGACATGGATGTCTTAAAATATGTCCTATCATTCTATCTTTTCTTCTTGTCAAATTTGACCAAATCGATCTCCTCTCACCAATTCAATTCAGTATCTCTTCATTTGTGATTCAATCTATCCATCTCATTTCACCATTCTTCTGTAACACCACATTTCAAAAGCTTCCATGTTTCACTTCCATACAATCCCACGCTCCACCCGAAAGTCTTCAAAAACATCTTTCTAATTCCTATATCAATGTTTGAAGTGAGCAAATTTCTTTTCTTAAGAAAGCTCTTCCTTGCTTGTGCTAGTCTGCATTTTATGTCCTCATTGCTTCTGCCATCATTAGTTATTTCACTACCCAAGTAACAATATTCTTCTACTTCCTTTAAGACTTCATTTCCTAATCTAATATTTCCTGCATCACCTGCCTTCGTTCAACTGCACTCCATTACTTTTGTTTTGGACTTATTTATTTTCATCTTGTACGCCTAATTGCATCCATACCATTCAGCAGTTTCTCGATCTTCTGCAGTCTCAGATAAAATAACAGTATCATCGGCAAATCTCGAGGTTTTGATTTCCTCTCCTTGGAATATGATTCCCTTTCCAAATTCCTCTTTGATTTCCTTGACTGCCTGTTCTATGTATACATTGAAAAGGAGGGGATACAAACTGCAGCCTTGCCTCACTCCTTTCTGGATTGCTGCTTCCTTTTCAAAGCCCTCGATTCTTATCACTGCAGACTGATTTTTATACAGATTTTAGGTAACTCTACGTTCTCGGTATCTGATCCCATTCAGAATGGTAAATAGCTTGGTCCAGTCAACATTATCGAATGCCTTTTCTAGATCTACAAGTGCCATGTATGTGGGCTTGTCCTTCTTGATATGATCCTCTAAGATCAGATGTAAAGTCAGGATTGCTTCACGTGTTCCTACATTTTTTCTGATGCCAAATTGATCTTCTCCCAACTTAGTTTCAACTTGTTTTTCCATTCTTCTGTAAATGATACATGTTAACATTTTGCAGGCATGAGATACTAAACAAATGGTGTGGTAGTTTTCACACCTGTCAGCACCGGCTTTCTTGGGAATAGGTATAACAGCATTCTGCTGAAAATCGGATGGGACTTCTCCTGTCTCATTCATCTTACACACTAAATGGAATAACCTTGCCATGCTGCTTTCTCCTAAGGCAGTGAGTAATTCAGAGGGATTGTCATCAATTCCAGGTGCCTTTTTCCTATTTTAGTCTCTCACAGCTCTGTCAAACTCTGACCTCAAAATTGGGTCTCCCATTTCATCAGCATCAACAGCCTCTTCTTGTTCCAGAACAAAATTATCTACATCTTTACCTTGATACAAATGTTGAGTATGTTCTTGCCATCTTTCTGCTCTGTCTTCCTTCCCTACAAGTGGCTTTCTGTCAGCTCTTAATATTCATACACCTATATTTCCTTTCTCCAAAGGTTTCCTTGATTTTCCTGTATGCAGATCTACCTTTCCCAGGACCATACAACCTTCGAAATCTTTGCACTTCTCTTTGTGCCATTCTTGCTTAGCTACCTTGCACTTTCTATCCACTTGATTCTTTAATCGCCTGTACTCTTTTCTGCCCTGTTCATTTCTAGCATTCTTGTATTTTCGTAGTTCATCAATCAGGTCTAGTATCTCCCGAGTTATCCACTGATTTTTAGTTGATCTTTTCTTCCTTCCTAACATCTCTTCAGCAGCCCTACTGACTTCATTTTTCATGACTATCCACTCTTCCTCTGTTGTGTTTCCTTCATGTTCATTTAGCCCTTGTGCAACATGCTCCTTGAAACAATCCCTCACACTCATTTCTTTCAACATGTCTAGATCCCATATTTTCACATTCTTTCCTTTCTTCAATTTCTTCAACTTCAGATGGCATTTCATGACCAACAAGTTGTGGTCAGTGTCCACGTCTGCTCCTGGCAAAGTTTTGCAATCCATCACCTGGTTTCTGAATCTCTGCCTAATCATAATGAAGTCTACTTGATACCTTCCAGTGTCTCCAGGTCTCGTCCACATATACAGCTGTCATTTGTGGTGTTTGAACCAAGTATTGACAAGGATTAAATTATTAACAGTGCAGAATTCAACCAGCCAAGTTCCTCTTTTTTTCCTTTGTCCCAATCCAAATTCTCCTACTGTATTACCTTCTCTTCCTTGGCCTACCACTGCATTCCAGTCTCCCATCACAATTAGATTCTCATCACCTTTTACATATTGTATTACATCTTCTATCTCTTTTTATATTTTTTTGATTTCCTCATAATCCGCTGAACTATTTAGTAGGCATATAGACCTGCACTATTGTGGTGGGCATTGGTTTGGTGTCTATCTTAACGACAATAATTCCTTCACTATGCTGGTCATAGTGGCTTACCCACTGCCCTATTTTCTTATTCATTATTGTACTAATTCCTGCATTTCCCCTGTTTGACTTCGTGTTGATAATTCGGTAGTCGCCTGACCAAAAATCCTGTTTTTGCTGCCAACCTACTTCACTTATACCAACTACATCTAACTTTAGTCTATCCATCTCCCCTTTCATATTCTCTAACCTACCACAACGATTCAAACTTCTAACATTCCACGCTCCGACTCGCAGAATGTCAGCATCCATCTTCCCCTCTTTTGTAGTCCCAACCTGGAATATTTTACCTGAGAGGAAGCCATCATCAGTACACCATTCATACAGAGAGAGCTACATGTCCTTGGGAGTTAGTTACGGCTGTAGTTTCCCGTTGCCTTCAGCCGTGGTGTAGCAGTATCAACACAGCTAAGCCATGTTGAGTATTATTACAAGGCCCTTGCAACTTACAAAAGGCTGGTATCCCCCTTTCAAAGAACTATTCCTTAGTCTGGTCTCTCAACAGAACCCATCCGATATGGTTGCACCTTCGGCTCAGCTATCTGCTTCATTGGAACACGCAAGACTCCCCACCATGGCAAGGTCACATGGTTCACAGGGGAGGGACGTGAAGGTAACAGATTTAAAATAGGCATTTCTGTGAGCTATTGATAATTCCTATTTGTGTAATTATATTTGTCTACTGACTTTCCAAATCAGTTTTGTTAGTTTGTAATGGAATACTTTAACATTTTAGTGCAGTATATTATTACTGTTATTATTATTATTATTATTATTATTATTATTATTATTATTATTATTATTATTATTATTATTATTATTATTATTATTATCATACTAGCTGTAATTAAAGACTATGGCAAAACAATCCAATGTGTATCTATTATGATGTGTGTGATCTAAAAATGATGGCCTACTGCATCTTACTTTGCAAATATGATATTGCTGAAATAATTTGTTTCTAATTGTTAACCTATTTGTAAACTGGTTAAAATATATGTTGTATACATTTTATATTAATTAAAATGTATAAATTCCAAATTACTTCTTGCAATATACTCCTATGATCCACCATCTTTTCAAATATATTTCATAAATTCATGAAGAAAACTTTTGTATCACAGTATCTCTTAATGCAGCCAACAACAAGCATATAGCTCTGCCCGAATATTATGGTATTAAAAATGATCATCTGAAGTCAGCATTGTAAAATTATTCTCTTCTTATTATTATTCACCTTCTTAATGTATTTATTGAGTTCTGCTTTTGCGTTATATCCAGCCACTAGTTGTTTTATTGAGTAAAGCCAAAACTGTGAAGGATGCTATATTAATTGTAAAATGGGGATGATAAGAAATTAGTTGAAAAAACTTATGTAGGTAACATATACTGTGTCAGAAACAAAACAAAACTTGGGATATTGAATGTACAGGGACACAAGTTTCTACTCCAGTGTGATTTATATCACAAACATGACCGGTTCAACATATAGGGAATGTGGTCTTAGATTTTAATAATGGCTTTAGACAAAAACATAGAAAGGGACTCAGCGATAGATTAAATATATGTATGTAATCATCAAAGATATTACAGCTTCTTATGGTCAGCTCGTAATGTCCACCCCCAGCAGCACATTGCTATACGCATGGAGCCTATAGATCTAGTTAGGTTAGTACTCATTGTAACATTTTGCTCTTCTTGACCATCAGAGCAGTAGTATTGAAATCCTGAGGGTCATTTATTGTTGCTGAAAATGGTGAGTATTTACAGACTTTGGAACACAGATTTCATTTCATTTTCCTACATCCTATTTTTGATTTGACTGTTCTCAGACCAGCTCATTGATGGCTCATTATTTTACATATATGTCAACAAAATATGTGCACTGTGCTGTAACCGGGTCTAAACCTTGTTAATATTCTTGACTCTTGATGATTACCATTTGTAACAGAGTTTAGGTTAGGGTTAATTTTTTTATTTTATTGTAAATATAATAATTACATTCCCAGCTTTTTGGTTTAGTGGTGGATAGTCTTTCTTATACGTAGAGACTTGGATCACAAAGAGCTGACAGCTTGTATTTGGGAGATAGTGGGTTTGACCCCCTCTGTCAGCAGTCCTGAAGATGGTCTTCTTTGGTTTCCCATTTCAGTCCATTAATCAAGTCTGTGGTTGCTTCTTGCTAACTCTTTCCTATCCTATTATTGCCATAAGACATCTCTGTCTTGGTGTGATGTAAAACAAATAGTCAAGGAACATTTCAGTGTTCTTGACAGAATAATGTGTGATAGAACATTCTGGCTAGGAAAATAAAGTAAAGGGAAACTCACTCACTTCACCTTTCTTTAGTATGTCTCCTTGGTGACACATAGTTGGTGACTTAACATACAGCAGGTGAGATGGATGAGATATATTTTGTGATGGGTTCTACTTTCTGGTGCAAAGTAAAGGTTGAATGTCTGTATTTTTAAGAAAATTGTAGGGTGATTAGGATGATTAGAATAATTATCACTAGTTATGTACAAGTTTTGTGCTGTCACAGTGATATTTTGATGTATAATATAAGTGCTCCACAATAAAAAAAGATTCCCTGAGCATTGAGATAGGACGCTTTTCTTCTCCCGAATTGCACCCTTTTGTTTTAAGGATCATCAACATGTAGAAATTTTCCTTAAACATCAGTAAATTTTGAAATAACTCCAATACTGGCAGGAAATGAATTAACAAGGTCTTATGTAGGTGACTAGATTGGCAGATGTCTACAAAGAATGTGTAATACATATATATATTCTTTTCCACAGGAAAGTTTTGAATTTCTATCAGAAATTATGCCTCAGAAACAAGAAAACAAATTGGAGATAACAGAGCTAGTTCCAACACCTGAAAAGGCATTTGAGGTACTGTACATAATTTGATAAGCCTTTTTCTAATTATGATAATAGGAGAAAATTAATGACCAGATTTCATTGGGCAACCATTCATTTCAGTGCACATGAGCTGAAAATTCTAGAAAAAATATAAATTTTTATAATGTTGACAGTTTTTCTTACCTAGTTCTAGTATTTGCTTTAAGTTGTTCTAAGATCTTGCCTTAGCTATCATTTGTGAGCTGGTATCATTGGTAGCAGTACTTTTGAATGTGTAAACATTTTTAACACAGAATTTGTATAATTGTGGGTATCTGAAGCCACTTTTTTCATTTTCAACAGACTAGAAAACCTGAGAGCTATAAACAAATTTCTATCAGTTATTTTTCTTCAGTTACTATTATTGACACTATTTAGAATAATATGAGAAAACTATTGAACTGATTTCACTATGAACCTGCTTATTATAAAGCATTAAGTCTGAAGTTCCTGTTATAAGTAATACTTTTAATAGGGCTGCTGGGTTTCCCATATGGTATTCTAAATTTCTTCAAATGATTGCAAGGTCTTCTACTGGGTACTGTCTTGTACATTGGTGTAACATATAGCATTGTTCTAAGGCCCTCTGCTATGTATCATACAACATCTGATACAGTTCCATGATTCTTCTCAATGTACGTAGTGTGTCACAGTTGGTATTGTTGCTACTGGCAGTATATTTCAGGTGTTCTTATCCTGAACTGAACCCTTTATTTTAAGGGTCTTCTACATATAGAAATTTACTTTAACATAAATACAATTGGAAATGAAATCAAATACCGACAGTTTATGAATTATAATGGTCATTTGTTGTTGATTAAATTGGCAGATATGTGCGGAGAGCATGCCTAATATATACTCTATTCCATTTGAAAATATTGAACTTGCATCAGAAATGATACCTCTGAATTAGAATTCAAATCAGAGTTAGCAGAACCAAGGCTAACACAGGAAATAATTTAATAATCCATTTTCTGATAATGGAAATAGTATGGAAACACATGAATAGATTTCAGGGGGCTATAATTCATTTTGATGCATACAATTTGAAGTTCTTAGGGACAGTATGTATTTACCTAAGATAGACAGTTTTCTTACTAAATTTTTGTACTTGCTCTAGTAGTTGCGAGATCTCTTATTGTGTATCATATGGCTGATGGAATAGTTAAAAGAAATGACCACTACATATTATGTGGGAGCTTGTATCATTGCTATTATTGTTGACTAGAAATATTTGAACACAGTATGCATGTGTTATAATTCTTTTATTACTGTTATTGATGCAGTGTAGAATGACATCAGAAAACTATCAAATTTCAGTGAGTGACCCTTTATTATAAGCCAGTCTGAAGGTACTTCAAAACATAATTTTTGTAGGATTGGTAGTTTGCTTATATAATATTCTAATTGTCTTCACTTAGTTCAAATGCCTTCTACTGAGTACTGTAATGCACAGCTAGGTTTTGTTAAATGGCCCACTGCTTCATACGGTATAACAGCTGATATAGTTCCATGATTGTTCTCTCTGTACATA
This sequence comes from Anabrus simplex, assembly GCF_040414725.1. Taxonomy (NCBI): domain Eukaryota; kingdom Metazoa; phylum Arthropoda; class Insecta; order Orthoptera; family Tettigoniidae; genus Anabrus; species Anabrus simplex. Next base: position 33,053,492 of record NC_090277.1, on the reverse strand, counting down.
GTGTGTAGCTGCTGGTATCATTGCTAGTAGCAGTAAATTTCAGAAATTCTTCTCCTGAACTGCACCTTTATACTTTAAGGATCTTCTACATGTGATGGAATATACCTTAAACATTAGTAAAGTTTGAAATGAATGCAAATAATGACAGGTAATGAATTGTAATGGTCACTTGCAGGTGATAAAGTGGCTGATACACGCAGAGAGCATGCCTAATGTATACCTTATTCCACAGGAAAATGTTGAACTTGCATCAGAGATGATACTTCTGAAACAAGAGACCATATCAGAATTAAACGAGCCAAGGATAACACAGGAAAATGCTTTTGAGGTAATGTACATAATTTGATAAGTCATAGTCCGATAATGAAAATAGTAAGAAAACAGCTGAAAAGATTTCAGGTTGTGATAATTCATCGTGGTGAATATGATTTGAAGGTCTTAGGGAAAATATGTGTTTTTATAAGATAGACAATTTTCTTAGCTAATCTTTATATCTACTTCTAGCAGTTCAAGATATATCACTAGATATCATGTGGTAAATTGTATTAGCTCCATAAACAAACACTACATTTCATGTGAGAACTGGTATCTTTGCTACTAGTACTTTTGACTTTTTAAATATGTTTGCATACAGAGTTTATGCATTATTGTTCTATTGTTACCGTTATTGACACAATGAAAGATGAGGAAACTATTGAACTGTTTTCAATGAAGGTCCTATTACTTCAATGCATTAAACCTTTAAAAGTAGTATATTTTTATGATTACTATTTAACATTCTGATTTTTAAAAACTTGTTTCAAGGTACTGTGCTGGGTACTGTAATGCACAGCTAGATGTTGTGTGACGAGTAGCATTGTTCCCAGGCTCATTGTTTTACATAAAACAATGGCTGATATAGTTCCATGATTCTTTGCAGTATACATAGTGTGTGGCATATGGTATCATTGCTACAAGCGGCATGTTACAGGAATTGCTTTTTCAACTAGTGGCATGTTAGCTTGTTGTTAGGACACTAGTATGAAATGTATAATTTTTTGCTTAAATCTTTTAATAAAAAATTGATGGAGTTATTTTCAGCATACAATGCTTCATGTACAAAGTCATTTACTACTACTTCTGTCATGGGATGTCTCCATCCATTTGGTTGAGCTTGTAGGGATTGTTTGGGATGGACCAGACCAAATACAATGTGGTCTTGTAGAATCTTCAATGAAGGCAGTGAACTTGATGATAATAGTAATCCTGTTTTATTGTAATGTATAAATACTTAAAAGTAATAATATTTTACTGCACTTTATATATAGTGTTTTGTATCGAAGGTATCATTCAGCATGAATCTTGGTAGGAAGGTCAACGGCAGCTTCAAAACACTGCATAACTCATGGCATTTTTGCATATTTCTACACAGCATGACAAAAGGATTGATTTTGAACAAGATTTACCTCATTTGTATTAATTAAATATTATATCATTATCATGCATATTACTGTATGTTGTATTATTTAAATAGTACAGTATATACTTTTTTTTCATCCAAAGTATTAAAAATATAATATTTTGATATATATTGTTATTCTGCATAAGTCAGTAAAATATTTATGTAGAAATTCTATTCACGGTGCCAAAATCTAATTTTTGCTATAAATTGTTTTATGCAATTTGAAAATGTTTAAAAACCCTCGTATGACAATCCTGAGAATAATTTTAGGCTGTTTTCCCATTTTCACACCATGTGAAAGCTGGAACTATCCCTTACTTAATGTCACAGCTGATTCCTTGCCAGTCATAACCCTTTCCCATCCCTGCATTGCCGCAAACCTTCTGTGTGTTAGTGCAGTGTTAAATCACCAGCAAGAAATTTCAAATAAAACTATCTGCAGATTTGTACACTGCATCATTAACAGTTAATTGTTCTGAACAACCAATTTTCCCTTTTGCAATTTATTTTAATACTACCATTGATTTTACAATGAAATAATAATGATTAAATTTAGGATATGTTCATTGTTCATTCACCCAAGTGTCAATGAAATCTGTTCAGCTTATATCGCACAATCCACTAGTGTCTTCTTACATTTGGTGAGTGCTGACTTCAAATTATTCAGTGTAACATAAAATGGGCTGTAGCTTCTGACAAATATGCACATCATTTTGTTAATAGAGATAGGTCTGTTTTTACAAGTTTTGTTATCCTGTTATTTGGCACTCAATATTTGCAGTAATATTGTGGTAATACCTACACTTTCGTACTTTCCCTGAATGGGAGAATTTGGTTATTGTATCACGTGGTAGTGAAAATGTTGCAAACATTCACTTTGTCAGCAAATGTTAATTACAATCAATTGCTTTGAGTGGATTGCGAGAACTGGCTGATGTTAGGTTCATCTTGCATTAGATTGGGCACTAAGTATTTGTAAGCATCATCTCTGTGGCAGTTTTTGTAATTAGAACACTGGTGCTGGGTTACTCGGTAACACTGTGACGATGTAAGCATAAACATGGAAAAATTGTCAAACACAATTGGTGGGTACAGGGAAAGAAGGGGCTTGTGAACATTTTACCAAATTTCAGTACAAGCATTTCAAACTTCAAAACTTTGTAAAACAGGTTCTTTTACCTATTTAAAGACCAGAAATTCACAAATCATGGTACATTCATTATGACTGTGTAACTTATTTTCATTATGGAATTAAAAAAAGTAAAATATTCTCTTGACTGCATGCATGTGTTGGAAGAAAGGGGCTCATTGCACTGAACTATTATCTTAAGTCTCTATATTATTGTTTTTTTCATCATCAGTAGTAAAATAACATGAACAGTATGTAAAGTTTGAACATTTTTCGAGCCCATGACAAGCACAATATCACATTTTAGAATATTTGTAGCAATTTACCAATTGCTGCAGTAGCTATAACATCCTTTACATCCTGTGACATGGGCTTCAGTTCATTGTCCATGAGGAATTTTGAGAAATTATCAGTTGCCTCATCACAGAATCTCCTTAACTCTTAGAAGTCTGTGTCATTCACGGCAGTTATGGGGAATGCTCCTAGGGAAGAAAAGCATTGTGTTCTTTTGGGGTAATTAAGTGAAGGGTGAGTTACACCAGGAAGGTAATGATACACTTCATTAACTTCCTCTGGTCAGACAAATTGGCCATGAGGGTGATTCTAAGCGTCATGTCACTTCCATTTTGCTGTTATGGAGACATATTCCAAGCTCCATTGTAAGTAGTCCGGAAGCTCAACAACGGTCCTCACTTGATGTTCAGCTCTCTTACTGGCAGGATGGAAATGGTGATTTACTTGGATACCTCTTAACCTAGAAGTGCTTCCAAATCCTAAACATTGTGTGGTCAGCTGTTCTGACAAGCAGTTTTGATGATAGTGATCCAGTCACTAGGAACAATTGTGTGGGCTTTTGTATCCACCAAACACAAATTCTTAACATTCTCAAGGTAGGAATGACTCCTTACTTGGAAAGTTATGTTTTTGTCTTTTTACGACCTTCTTTACGTTGCACCGACACAAGTTATTGCGATGATGGGATAGGGAAGGGCAAGGAGTTGAAGGAAATGGCCATGGCCTTAATTAAGGTACAGCAACAGCATTTGCTTGGTGTGGAAATGAGAAGCCATAGAAAACCATCTTCAGGGCTGCCGTTAGTGGTGTTCAAAGCAACTATCTCCTGAATGTAAGCTCACAGCTACACGCCCCTAACCACACAGCCAAATTGCATGTTTCTTTTCTCAATGTTCCCCATGTTGAAGGGGAAATTAAAGAAACTAAATTTCTTCTGTTGTCCACTACACGAATCACAGAACATACTTTGGTGTATTACATTCAAATGGTTGTAGATGTATTGATGCAACAAGGAGCATACGTCGTCACTTCCTGTTTTACTTTCATGCTCTGGATACACATGAAGAACACTTTGTGAAGTGGAGAGTACATGACATTACAGGTTAACCCCGTTATACGCGGATTCGTTATCCGCGTTTTGGCATATACGTGATTTTGATTTTAGTCTAGTGCTGCCATCTGTTAAGAATACTGTACGTCGAAGATCTAATGCCTTAAGGCGGGTACAGACATACGGTCCTAACTGTAACCTACACTATATTCCACGCCAAGGTTAAATGAGGCAAGCGTATCTCCACACGGATCCTCTGTCGTGTTTGTTGAGATGTGAATTGTCAGTTCCTGTCAGTAGAGCTATGAAGTTGCACTTGACAGGTGTATTTAAAATGCCGGATAAAATGAAAGAAAGTGTGCCTGTCGAAATCATATTCGTTAGAAACAAAGTTACGAGTTTTGGATCGCTATGAGAAAGGTGAGCATATTGTTGACATTCAGCGTACTTTGGGACTTAGTGAATCCACTCTGAGAAATGTTCGTGACAATGTCGAATCAATTCGACAAACTGCTCAATCTCTTGTTAACTTAAGTGGGATTAGAATGGTCAAATCTCGCCCGGGAGCGATGGGAAGAATGGATCGGATTGAGCATCACAACCAACAACACATGCCTCTCTCTGGAGCTGCTATTCAAGATTAAAGCCAGGAGCTTGTATGCAGAGTTTATTTTATTATTGTGTGTTTCAGTGTTACACTTTTAACAGTATAGCCTAAAGTTTGCATTAAAATGCATTTCAGAAACATGATAATGATTATTTTTTGTAAATATACCAATAATCTCTGCTATTTTGAACTTCACATGAGAGTAAACGCAAACCTAACCCTATATTTTACATATAAAATGGCTCTTGATTTCCGTGAATTCGGTATGCGCGGCAATTCCGCAGAACGTAACTATCGCGTATAACGAGGTTTACCAGTATATGCAAACAAAGATAACTGTCTCCTATTTTGGACTTAATTCATCGATATATTAGAAACGGCTGAATTTCTCCCACAGTCAAAGTAAATCGCTTCACATTCATATAGTTTTTTGATATATCCTTATGTCTTTTTCTCAGTTAAAATGCTTCTGTTCTGCTTAGCTAACCTGCTGGTCATACACTGAACACAAGAAAAATACAGTGAGCTCCTTCTTCCACTGCAGAAATGTCGATGAGTTCCTTCTTTACCTGTATGCTCTTTTTTTCTTCAGCTTATTTCTCTGGAGGGAATTCCTTCTTTCACAAGTGGAGTTGCCCACTAGGAAGTTCAAGTCAGCGTCAGCAGACACATTGAATATTGCCATTTTTCAAAAATGCAATGAGCCCCTTCTGTCTATGTACCCTTCAGTTATAAATGTTAAAGAGATGTAGGATGAAATATTAATTTATGGAGAACTATGGGACACCTTGATCCTGGGGTGCAGTGTTGGAAGATGAACCGAAATAGCATTGGCAGGCAGCCCATCTTGACTGCAAAGGAGGAAGGCGTGCTTACGGTTTGAATTTTGAAAGCCGCACATTGAGGGTTTCCTTTTACTGTTTTGCTTTCTGAAGTAATTTCGTATATCTTAAAACTCTGGACATGTATGCTAAAACATGCACATCCTGAGTTTTCTAAAATGCAGGCTTACTTCGGATATTCGATTTTTAAAATAAAATCATTTTTTTAGTGTATATTATGAAAATACATATTAAAAGATTCCTTGTGACATACACACTCAACTCTAAGGATTGGTATAAGAATAATTCTAGCAATTATTGTTTCTTTGTAGTGAAAGAAAGTGAAAATCAATGAAAACAATCCCATGTTATGGTAGTTTATGTTTCTGTACCTGTCCTTAGGAAAGTTTATGTGCAAGATTTCAAATAACACTGTTCCATGATATTCAATCTGTTCACTATTATTAGAACTGTCGTAATTTACTTCTGAGGGAGTTACACTGTAGTTCGTCTCACTCGTGCACCAAGTATTGTCTATATCATCAATCAACACATTATAAAGTCAAGTAATTAATTGTCTTTACAGTGAAAATTGTAAAAAATTATATTGCGGTGATGTCTGTGATAGTTTTAAACTATGTAAATAAGGCTATTTGGAAGTTGATTAAAATGTTGTGAATTGATCTCAGTATTGATAAAGACTTCAGATTCCCTGAGCGTAGATAAACTTATATTTTCTGCATTTCCTTTTTCGACAGTTGACAATGTCAAATTTTCCCCTTTACTTTTTCTCTACTACATTTTTTTTCTTCACAGTATGCAGTAGTATTAATAAAGCATGAAATTATTAGACCTACCTATTTTATTAGGCACAATATTTTGTGTGGAATTTCTTGCAGTAGTGCCTGACCTACAATTTAAACTTTTATCATTTTTGTATCTAAGTATGCACTTTTTTTACCCAGGAAATACAGCCTAAAACCCCTGCATCTTGTGGTCTGAGAATTTGTAATTACCTGTCACTGACTATAGAGAAATGCACTTGTTTTAATACCATGGTCTTGAGTAAGCTACGTAACATCATATACTGGTAGGGGCAGTGACCAGCAGAGTGGATGAGAGAGAAAGGGTTGTTTTGTCTGAGCTATGTTGTGGGGTTCCAGACAGATAAAGTGCTGTAATCTGCTTTCATATCGTGTAGCGCTAGAATTAGAGATGGTAAAATATACAAACCAACATGCCAATAAGCAGCAAAAACACACTTTGGGCAATCATCTGTAGAATAATTGCCTTGCTATTGGCAAAAGAAGACTAGTCAGCTATTAGGTCTAAAACCCAAACCCCATGTTTCAGCGGCTATGAATGGCCATGGCCTACCAAGCAACCACTGCTCAGCCTGTAGGCCTGTAGATTCTAAGGTGATGTGTTTTCAGCATGACAAATCCTCCCAGCTGGTATGCTTGGCTTTCTAGACAGGGGCTGCTATCTCACTATCAGATAGCTCCTCACCTTTAATCACGTAAGGTGAGTGGACTTCAGAATAGCCCTCATGTGCAACTAAAAATCCTTTACCTAGCCATGAATCAAACTTGGGTCTTCCAGGTAGGTGTCAAGCACACTTCCCCTTCACAGCATGTCAAATCTACTAGGTATAGGGAAATTAATATTGCACAGTAAGAATGAATATATTTAGAACTAAAAATAAGTTACATCGTCGCCATAAGACCTATCTGAGTTGGTGCGACGTAAAACCACTAGCAAAAACAAATATAATTTACCTTGGTTTCATTTTACAGTGTCATATTCTGTATCCGTGTTTAAAGTGATGTTAAATTTGTGTGGGAAATGATAGCATTCCTTAAGTTCTAGAGCACTTCCAGTCTGAATAATACAGTATATCTTATTCTAGCAGAAGTGCTGTGATCCTGTCTTGAAATTGAATCAACTTCTTTTGATGTTGGAATTTTATTAGTTGTGCAGGGGATGTTTGCAAAGTGTGTTTCTGTATGACTATTCCTTTAGGGACTCGCTTAATGTGGTGTACAGAGAGGAAAAATGTCTGCTAATTATGCTTAATAACATTTCCATGATTATAATTTAAGCATTTCTCGCTTGCTTTCAAAGAGATATGTGTATCCAACCCTTGTTCCATCTTTTATGGGTTCAAGTATTAAGTGAGATGGAACTTAATGGCCAGATGCCATTCCCAAAGTCAACGCACGAGAGGAATTTATGAGGTGAAATGAATGATGTTATACGTGATGGTAGGAAGGGAGAGGATAAAACCCACTGCTGGCATTGCGTTCTCCTGTTGAATGACACCAACTTGTCTGCTCAAGGCTTGAAGTCCCCATCTGATGGATAGAACACCATCAACAGCATCATATGCCCTCACTCAATATGAACACTGCATATTGGTTTAGAATTGTATTAATGCTTTTGGCATGCAATCTAAAGATTAGAAATTGTGTACCACCTTATTTCCCATCCAGCCAGTCAACATTTGGGTGGTGAACATTTTTACTACCAATGAGACTCGTACAAGCTAACAACAAAGTGAGACCATATAGATTTGTTGACTTCCAATCAGGGCCACCGGGCGGCTTGTTGGAAAAGATGTATGATAGGAAAAAAGTACTGTGGGATTAATTGTTTTAAAAATAAAGTGTTTTGATAATGACAGGGTGAGGAAAAATTTTTCATTGGTAAATGAATATAACTGTCTTTGTGGAAAAATGATTGGGAAAACTGTCTGGAAATGATGGTATGCAAGTGATCAGCCTGGAGAGCTTGGTCGGGATGTGGATCATTACATGTCTGCTTGACAGTCAGAAGCCTCTTTAAAATGTAAAGGAACAGACAAGTGATGAGGCAAGTCATGTATAGAAGGATGGGAGTAGGGAAGAGTGCACATATTCGTTAAACAAAATAGCTGGATTTTGTGGAATGTGAAAGAAGGGAATGGTATTGAATAAACATGTGGAGATTGTCCTCGTCCTTTAAAGTTTCTCCTTTTCTGTTGCGACCTCTTCTAGTACTATCCTGTTATTGTTCCTTTTCATGCCCTTTTCTCTCTATAATTATGACTTAATTTATCACTTGTTTGTTTTTTTCCATTATATTTTTTCATTGGAGGTAAATTATTGATACTATTATTGCACCTATATACAGTTATTTCATCTGCTTCTTATTTATATATATATATATATATATATTTTTGCTCTTTATTTCTTCCATTAATTTTCTTTCCTAATTTCTTACTTACAGCCTTCTGCAGACACAAAGAACAAAATATTCATAGAGCAACTTAAAGTTGATCAACTTACCCCATATGTCAAAGAAGAAAACAAGTAAGTACACCACTAACCATATACAGTATGTAATATGTTTGTTATCTATTATTTCAACCTGTCAGAATTAAAAACAGATCTATACTAATATTATAAAGAGGCAAAATGTGTTTGTATGTATGTAACGAATAGACTCAAAAATCACTGAACCTATTTTAAAAATTACATCACCTATAGAAAGCTACATAGCCAGTGAGTAACATGGGCTGTATTTTATTTTAAAAACAATTCTAGGTGGGGGGCATGGGTGGGGGGGGAATATAAAAATAATAGGTTAATGTGGGCAAAATATCAAATTTGTCATATAAGGACAAGACAAAGGTGAATTTAATCCTCTTGACGCAAAGAACAAAACTCGGTAGGCCCTACGGGTCAACAATGATAAAGGTGTTTTAATTTATTCCACCTATTCAATACTTATATTATCACGTATAGTTGTTACATAATTAAATTCTTAGTTACATGGGACATGTTTCGCCCTCAATTAAGGGCATCTTCAGCCTAAATACAATAATCAAAAATACAACTAAATTAAAAGTGGACGTTAAATACAATCATCAAAAATACAACTAAAATAAAAAGTGGAAGTTAAAAGTTTAGTCTGTTCTTAAAATTCAGAACAATAAAATTGTGAAAAATGATAAAATAAAAAGATGCTAATGGAAAACTGTCTTATGATTAAACTATAATCTTGTCAGAGACTAAAACTTCTATTAAAATTCGAATTAAAACAGTTCATATAAAATATTGGAAAATCAAAGTGGTAGTAATAAAAAGCCAACGACATGAGGGCGTGTACACAAGCATAAACTTGATTGTCATGAATACAATCTTTTCAAGGCCGTTGATGAAATTCGTAGTAAGTAAGGCAGAAGCATCTATTGAAAAATTGTGAGAGGCCGTTAGCACCAGTAGGTAATAAAATGGCTGAATCCTTGCCAGAAAATGTCAACAGATGCAGAAATAAGTTTTCTGTAAGAAAAGGAAAAGAAGAAATAAGAAATTGAACGTAAGGAGAGAATTCAGTCTTACATAATTTTGAAACAGATGAGGACTTACATGTAAGTGGAAGTTGTTATTTCTTAATTACTGTTGAGTTGGTTGCTGCCCGTCTGTTGGCTCTAAGTCTGGTGTTATAACTGTGCTGCAGAGGCGGTAGCGAACTCGGAGGGGAAGGAATAGGGGAGTGCGGAAGGGAGGAGAGGATGGGTGGAGTCAAATGTGACGAGGCTGACAAAGGGGCGGAGTCAACTGCATTGCTGGAAGTAGGCCTAATATCTGTAGGTATGGGAGGAGTATTAGGGTTTGAAGAATTAAATATATTAGGTATCCTAAATTTATTCGAACTAACTGACTTTAATAATTTCGGCATTAATTCATGTAACATACTTTTATTGTCCGTGGTTTCATTGAGATTCTTTTGCTTATTGTACGTCTGATCTAAATAGATGTATAAACTTTCTAATTCATTCAGCATTCTTCCTTTTTGTATGTTTCTAATTATCGTTAAGTCTTTCTCTATGGATTCAAATCTGTGGCCAGTCTCCCTCATATGCAAACTCATCGCTGAGTATTTCCTATGTTTTTCCGCGTTAACATGTTCCATGTATCTTGTCATAAAATTTCTCCCAGTCTGTCCAACATATGAAAAATTACACTGAGTACATTTAAGTCTGTATACTCCCGATCCTAAATAACGATTCTTATCATAATTAACTTTTTTATGATTAAAGAATATGGACTGGTTAGTATTAGTAGTTTTAAAAGCTATATTAAAATTATGTTTCTTGAATACGCTAGTAATCTGGTGTATAGCTGGATTATTAAAAGTGAATGTAGCATACTCAGTTTTTTTGGTCTTTTCTGGTATCAGATTCGTAGATAATTTGTTCTTAATTTTATTGATTAATTTGTTGATCATTTCTATTTTGAAACCATTTTGTTTAGCGAGGTATCTAATATAATTCAATTCTTTCTTCAAATTCATGGGAGATAGAGGGATTCTAAATGCTCTATAAATTAGACTGTGAAAAGATGCTTGTTTATGTGAACTCGGGTGTAAAGAGGAATTGTTTATAGTTGTAGATGATTGTGTCGGTTTTCTAAATATTTGGAAATCAAAAGTGTTAACCTTACGCGTAACTGTTATATCTAGAAAATTCAATGAGTTATCGACTTCGTCCTCTTTCGTGAATTTCAAATTAGGTTCGATTTCATTTAATTTATTTAAGATTTCTTGACTATTAGTGACATCTTTGTTTATGATTACAAATGTATCATCTACATATCTCAACCATAAATCTATTCCTTTCATTTTTGCTATTATTTCATTGTGTTCGATTGAATCCATAAATATGTCGGCAAGGATGCCCGATATTGGGTCACCCATTGCTAATCCATTCTGTTTATAAATATTATTGTTAAATGTGAAGTAGTTATTGTCTAATACGAACTTTAACAATCTAGTGAATTCTTCTACTTCCATTTTACTAAGATTACTGTGTTTACAAATATTATCATGAATGATATTAACAGTTTTATCTGTCGGAATATTCGGGAACATATTCACTACGTCATACGAACACATCATCTGGTTTGGAAGTACGCCAAATCCAAGCAAAATGTCACACAAGTCAATCGAATTTCTTAATGGTTGTTTATTATTAAAAGTGTAATGTCTTTTCAAAAAATTGTGAATGTATTTGGAGACTTTATACGTGGGAGAATTACGGCAATTGATAATCGGACGAATCGGAATATCTTTTTTATGTATTTTGGGCATAGCTCTAGTTTCCGGGAGCCTAGGATTCATATTGACAAGTTTTAATTGTTCTTGTTCAGTAAAGAGAGATGTGGATCTTTTAAGTAAGGCTTTTAAGTTGCGTTGAATTTTAGTTAGCGGATTTTTTGTTACTAATGTGTATTTATTATTATCAAAAAAATCTTCAGTTTTTTTGATATATGTATCTTTATCCATCAAAACGATCGCACCCCCCTTGTCAGCCTTGGTTACTATAATATTGTTATCTTCAATTATTCGATTTCATGTTTTTTATTGTTTTCTGTTGTTTGGGATCAAAATTGGAATAAATTTCTTTAGCCAGTCTGGGTAATTTCTTCTTTAACTCCAATCTTACTTCATCCTGTACATCGCGTGGGAGTTTTGATATGTTCGCCTCCGCTTCTGCAACTGTGTTAATGATATCTATTTCTCTATCTTTATTAGGCCAATTGTATTTTGGACCCCTTTTAAGTAGGTCATTCTCTCCTTCCGTAAATTTTACCTTGGTCAAGTTAACTACCGTGGGAGTGACATTGTCCGATGGTCCCTTAATTTGTTCTTGTTTCGTTTGTTTACTACGACGTATTTGTGTGTCTATTAAATGATTCAATTTCTTATTCAATGTATCCTGTTTCTTACTAAGTGCGTATGTTAATTTGTGTTCCATGTGTTGATAAAAAGACTGCCATTCTAATGGGGCTAAATCCTGTGTCACCGCTAAGTGAACGTTATATAATTGCAAATTCAATTTGGACTTCTTCCTGTAATATGCCTTGATTTCATTTTTAAGCCATAATTCATTTACCTTATTTTGGGTTACATTATGGCTTGGATTGCTTATGTTCTTACGTTGTGTTGATTTTAGAAAAGTAGGTACAAGTTTTAGTCTCAGACATTGTTTAAGAAAAGCTAAATCTTTTCCTAACTTACAAATCTTCATTTTCAGATTGAGAAACTTATTTAATCTACATTTTGCCTGGTTGGCTGTCACATTACATGTTATAAACCTCATTTTAGGTCCGTATTGAAAATTTAACAGTTCAACAATGATAAAGGTGTTTTAATTTATTCCACCTATTCAATACTTATATTATCACGTATAGTTGTTACATAATTAAATTCTTAGTTACATGGGACATGTTTCGCCCTCAATTAAGGGCATCTTCAGCCTAAATACAATAATCAAAAATACAACTAAATTAAAAGTGGACGTTAAATACAATCATCAAAAATACAACTAAAATAAAAAGTGGAAGTTAAAAGTTTAGTCTGTTCTTAAAATTCAGAACAATAAAATTGTGAAAAATGATAAAATAAAAAGATGCTAATGGAAAACTGTCTTATGATTAAACTATAATCTTGTCAGAGACTAAAACTTCTATTAAAATTCGAATTAAAACAGTTCATATAAAATATTGGAAAATCAAAGTGGTAGTAATAAAAAGCCAACGACATGAGGGCGTGTACACAAGCATAAACTTGACCAAGGTAAAATTTACGGAAGGAGAGAATGACCTACTTAAAAGGGGTCCAAAATACAATTGGCCTAATAAAGATAGAGAAATAGATATCATTAACACAGTTGCAGAAGCGGAGGCGAACATATCAAAACTCCCACGCGATGTATAAGATGAAGTAAGATTGGAGTTAAAGAAGAAATTACCCAGACTGGCTAAAGAAATTTATTCCAATTTTGATCCCAAACAACAGAAAACAATAAAAAACATGAAATCGAAAATTGAAGATAACAATATTATAGTAACCAAGGCTGACAAGGGGGGTGCGATCGTTTTGATGGATAAAGATACATATATCAAAAAAACTGAAGATTTTTTTGATAATAATAAATACACATTAGTAACAAAAAATCCGCTAACTAAAATTCAACGCAACTTAAAAGCCTTACTTAAAAGATCCACATCTCTCTTTACTGAACAAGAACAATTAAAACTTGTCAATATGAATCCTAGGCTCCCGGAAACTAGAGCTATGCCCAAAATACATAAAAAAGATATTCCGATTCGTCCGATTATCAATTGCCGTAATTCTCCCACGTGTAAAGTCTCCAAATACAGTCACAATTTTTTGAAAAGACATTACACTTTTAATAATAAACAACCATTAAGAAATTCGATTGACTTGTGTGACATTTTGCTTGGATTTGGCGTACTTCCAAACCAGATGATGTGTTCGTATGACGTAGTGAATATGTTCCCGAATATTCCGACAGATAAAAACTGTTAATATCATTCATGATAATATTTGTAAACACAGTAATCTTAGTAAAATGGAAGTAGAAGAATTCACTAGATTGTTAAAGTTCGTATTAGACAATAACTACTTCACATTTAACAATAATATTTATAAACAGAATGGATTAGCAATGGGTGACCCAATATCGGGCATCCTTGCCGACATATTTATGGATTCAATCGAACACAATGAAATAATAGCAAAAATGAAAGGAATAGATTTATGGTTGAGATATGTAGATGATACATTTGTAATCATAAACAAAGATGTCACTAATAGTCAAGAAATCTTAAATAAATTAAATGAAATCGAACCTAATTTGAAATTCACGAAAGAGGACGAAGTCGATAACTCATTGAATTTTCTAGATGTAACAGTTACGCGTAAGGTTAACACTTTTGATTTCCAAATATTTAGAAAACCGACACAATCATCTACAACTATAAACAATTCCTCTTTACACCCGAGTTCACATAAACAAGCATCTTTTCACAGTCTAATTTATAGAGCATTTAGAATCCCTCTATCTCCCATGAATTTGAAGAAAGAATTGAATTATATTAGATACCTCGCTAAACAAAATGGTTTCAAAATAGAAATGATCAACAAATTAATCAATAAAATTAAGAACAAATTATCTACGAATCTGATACCAGAAAAGACCAAAAAAACTGAGTATGCTACATTCACTTTTAATAATCCAGCTATACACCAGATTACTAGCGTATTCAAGAAACATAATTTTAATATAGCTTTTAAAACTACTAATACTAACCAGTCCATATTCTTTAATCATAAAAAAGTTAATTATGATAAGAATCGTTATTTAGGATCGGGAGTATACAGACTTAAATGTACTCAGTGTAATTTTTCATATGTTGGACAGACTGGGAGAAATTTTATGACAAGATACATGGAACATGTTAACGCGGAAAAACATAGGAAATACTCAGCGATGAGTTTGCATATGAGGGAGACTGGCCACAGATTTGAATCCATAGAGAAAGACTTAACGATAATTAGAAACATACAAAAAGGAAGAATGCTGAATGAATTAGAAAGTTTATACATCTATTTAGATCAGACGTACAATAAGCAAAAGAATCTCAATGAAACCACGGACAATAAAAGTATGTTACATGAATTAATGCCGAAATTATTAAAGTCAGTTAGTTCGAATAAATTTAGGATACCTAATATATTTAATTCTTCAAACCCTAATACTCCTCCCATACCTACAGATATTAGGCCTACTTCCAGCAATGCAGTTGACTCCGCCCCTTTGTCAGCCTCGTCACATTTGACTCCACCCATCCTCTCCTCCCTTCCGCACTCCCCTATTCCTTCCCCTCCGAGTTCGCTACCGCCTCTGCAGCACAGTTATAACACCAGACTTAGAGCCAACAGACGGGCAGCAACCAACTCAACAGTAATTAAGAAATAACAACTTCCACTTACATGTAAGTCCTCATCTGTTTCAAAATTATGTAAGACTGAATTCTCTCCTTACGTTCAATTTCTTATTTCTTCTTTTCCTTTTCTTACAGAAAACTTATTTCTGCATCTGTTGACATTTTCTGGCAAGGATTCAGCCATTTTATTACCTACTGGTGCTAACGGCCTCTCACAATTTTTCAATAGATGCTTCTGCCTTACTTACTACGAATTTCATCAACGGCCTTGAAAAGATTGTATTCATGACAATCAAGTTTATGCTTGTGTACACGCCCTCATGTCGTTGGCTTTTTATTACTACCACTTTGATTTTCCAATATTTTATATGAACTGTTTTAATTCGAATTTTAATAGAAGTTTTAGTCTCTGACAAGATTATAGTTTAATCATAAGACAGTTTTCCATTAGCATCTTTTTATTTTATCATTTTTCACAATTTTATTGTTCTGAATTTTAAGAACAGACTAAACTTTTAACTTCCACTTTTTATTTTAGTTGTATTTTTGATGATTGTATTTAACGTCCACTTTTAATTTAGTTGTATTTTTGATTATTGTATTTAGGCTGAAGATGCCCTTAATTGAGGGCGAAACATGTCCCATGTAACTAAGAATTTAATTATGTAACAACTATACGTGATAATATAAGTATTGAATAGGTGGAATAAATTAAAACACCTTTATCATTGTTGAACTCTTAAATTTTCAATACGGACCTAAAATGAGGTTTATAACATGTAATAAGGCCCTACGGGCCCGAAAATCATGTTTTAAGACCGTAAAACCAACCTTACGTTGATATTGGCACCACACTACCCCTGCTCTAGGAATTGGATTAAGTAATGAACTGCCGTAACCATGGCAATGTCAGCTCCAGGATTCTACAGCAGCAAAATTATCTACAATAAATCACAAAAACTTAACATGTTACAGACATGAAAATTGATATTTGAAATCCCCTTTAAAAATAAAAGAACACAAATATTGATTTTGAGAAAATCCTCTTAAGGGGGAGGGTGTGTGAGAAAGGAATTGAGGAAGGAGTTGAATCTATAATATTATAAAAGGAAGTGTTTGTCTGTCTGTGTGTCTGTGTGTATGTGTGTCTGTACGCGATGCCCAGCAAAATCTACAGCACGTAGAGATCTGAAATTTTGAACACAGGTAGATGAAAAGGGGTCCAAATGCACCTCGAAACCGGAATTTTCATTTTCGCTTTCGTTGGTGAGTTATGAACGAAAAACCATCGAAAAACGTGCATTGGGATATGACAATCCAACGTGCTGTCACCAAGATTAAATGCATAGAGTCGCTGTCGCTAGGCAACGTACATAAGATAGGTAGAGAACACAATATTCAAGGAGCCATTTTACGTCCCGGACGTAGGAAGCTGTTTTTGGTCTTACATGGTGGGAGGGCACATGATTTGTCCGTCGGATCGGGACGTTAAGTCTTGAGCTATTCGAGAGGAGTGGGCTATGTGCCGGCGTCGGGTTTCATCCTCTTCATTCTTGCTATCATATATCATGTCATTCATTTCTTTCAACAAGCAACTTTTACAAGAGTTACCCGATGTTCTACACAGTTACAAGTCTGTCAACTACACGGCAGAGCTTCGAAAGACCTGGAGTCACCTGGAGTACCCTCAACATCTTAGAGGGGACAATTGTGGCACCAATTATCCTTCTTAAGTATAAGAATCCTGCCCTCTGCAATGAACACGACTCTGAAACCGATGACTAATATTATTGAAGCCATTCTCATGATTGGGCATGCCGCGAGCAAAGTAATATTCATTCCTCGGATTCGAATAATTTCTTCGGATATACAGTTTAAATTTAGATGTCTGCAGTGTTCAAAATAAAATAAATAATGTAATAATAAAGCAAGTATAATTTTCTTCTTCTTACTATCTTATTAAAAGTCACATTTCTGCTCCCATTTGGGTGGGGGGTGAGGGGGTGACTGATGATGGATGTATATGTGTAAATGACACATCTCCTCCTAAACCACTGGAGCAATTTCAATCAAATTTTGAAACTTATTCTTTGCTGGAGACCTGCACTGTGGGGGTAAGCCACTTCTAGCCCCCTTAGGGGTGGGGTGTTATGGGGATCAGGAAAAAAACAATCGAAAATACTGTCGAATACATAGTTTTTGGGGTTGTCGAGGTGAATTGTACACTCCGGATTTTTAGTATCAGGAGAACCACGTGGGGGTAAGACAGCCCAGGAAACCTTAGGGGCGGGGGGGGTTGGGGCAAGGTGGTCAGATATACAAATTAACGAAAATAGTGTCGAATCCATACTTTCCGGGGTCGCTGAGATGAATAGTGACACTCCGGGTTTTTTAAAGTCCAAGTTCAGCCCCCTTTGGAGGGTGAGGTGGGAGTGATATATAAAAATAAACGAAAATGGATGTGTGTATGTATGTATGTTTGTAAATGATACATCTCCTTCTAAACCACTGGAGCAATTTCAATCAAATTTTGAACACATATTATTTGCTATCCGGAGACGAGGACTGTGAGGGTAAGCCATCTCTAACCCCCTTAGGAGTGTGGGGTCATAGGGGTCAGGTGAAAAATAATAAAAAAATAGTGTCAGATCCGTAGTTTTTGGGGTCGCTGAGGTGAATAGTGACACTCCCGATTTTTTAAAAGTCAAATTTCTGCTCCCATTTAGGTGGGGGGCGAGGAGGGACTAATGATGGATGTATGTGTGTAAATGACACATCTCCTCCTAAACCACTGGAGCAATTTCAATCAAATTTTGAACACATATTATTTGCTATCTGAAGACGAGCACTGTGGGGGTAAGCCACCACTAGCCCCCTTAGGGGTGGGGGTTAGGGGTTTCAGGTAAAAGCATAATAGAAAATAGTGTCGAATCCATAGTTTTTGGGGTCGCTGAGGTGAATAGTGGCACTCCTGATTTTTAAAGTCAAATTTCTGCTCCCATTTGGGTGGGCGGCGAGGGGGGGACTGATGATGGATGTATGTGTGTAAATGACACACCTCCTCCTAAACCATTGG
Organism: Anabrus simplex; assembly: GCF_040414725.1. NCBI lineage: Eukaryota > Metazoa > Arthropoda > Insecta > Orthoptera > Tettigoniidae > Anabrus > Anabrus simplex. The sequence continues at coordinate 33,035,276 of NC_090277.1, read as the reverse complement.
AGCAATTTCATTCAAATTTTGAAAGTTATTCTTTACTATCTCGAGACAAGCACTGTGGAAGTAAGCCTCCTCTAGCCCCTTGAGGGGTGGGGGTTAGGGGTGTTAAGTAAAAGAATAATCGAAAATAGTGTCGAATCCATAGTTTTGGGGTCGCTGAGGTGAATAGTGACACTCCGGATTTTTAAAATGTCAAATTTCTGCTCCCATTTGGGTGGGGGGCGAGGGGGGACTGATATATAAAATTATACGAAAATAGTGTCGAATACATAGTTTTCGGGGTCGCCGAGGTGAATTGTACACTCCGGATTTTTAGTATCAGGAGACAAACCACGTGAGGATAATACACCCCAAGAAACCTTAGGGGCAGGGGGCCAGAGGGCTCTGATACAAATATCATCAAAAGTAGTGTCAAATCCATACTTTTCGTGGTCGCTGAGATGAATAGTCACATTCCAGACATTTTTTAAGTCCAAGTTTAGCCCCCTTCGTGGTAGGGGGCGATGGGAGAGTGATATATGAAAATAATCGAAAAGAGTGTCGAATCCATAGTTATCGGGGTCGCTGAGATGAACAGTGAGAGTCCGGATATTTTGTAAGTTCATCCCCCTTTGGGGTGGGTGGCGACGGGGGAGTGATATATAAAATTAATCGAAAATAGTATCAAATACATAGTTTTCAGGGTCGCCGAGGTGAATTGTATGCTTAGGATTTTTATTATCATGAGACAAACCAAGTGCGGGTAGGACACCCCAGGACCGCTTGGGGGGGGGGGGGGCAGGGGGTTAGACATATATAGCATCGAAAGTAGTGTCGAATCAATACTTTGACCTTCCTTTCGAGGTATTTGGTAGCTAAAAGGTAAGTCGTATCACAAAACGGATGGCACAATCTCCATTCAATTTGGAGTGATCTACAACTTAGGTCCTATGACTTTTTGTCGTATCACTATCCCTTATAATAAATTTGGCTCTATTTCTGGATTTACCTAAATTTTGCACTTTGTACACGTATAACTGATGGTTTGAGTCACTTGTAGGAAAGATGTGATCATCAAATTCTACTCGAATATTGGCCCACCCAGCCAAATTGTATGTTTGAAGCTGTCGCATAAGTATCTGAAAAGTAATTCACTGTATGAAAACATTACACAAATTTCACCCTATTCAACGTTTCTAAAATAATCTTGCCTTTAAATAGATGAGATACGAGGAAATATCATAGGGCCAGCCATTTAAATAGCTAAATGAGGCCAGAGTCGTCTTTTAATACAATCCGTTTTTCAATATGAATGAACTGTTTAGCAGCAGTTATTCTGTAAATGAAGGTGAACATGCATATACATCCGTATGTCGATCTACATTTATTAATTTAAGTCGATTTGTAGCGATCTAGAAAGGGGTGTGTCTTACATTGTAATTAATACTTTATAAATCAATAGTGACTCTCAGCAGGAGGGCGTCTGCTGTTGTAATTAGTACTCCCCACATCGACTTTAACTAGCAATAGGAATGGGGTCCTTCTCCAACGCCTGTGTACCATTGTAATGTATAATTCCCTTCATGATTTCACTAAAAGAAGGCAAGGGAGCGTGCATTTTTTAAAAACTCTTTTACCTGATTCTCTTTATCATTAGATATAGGTGCCCCCGATTATAAACAAATTTATCCATCAAAATGTGACTGATGTTACGCATAGTGAATTGCGGTAGGCAAGTGGACCTGTCGTTATCATCACATCTCTGCAACTCGCACTTCACATTGGAAACAACATCTGCGGACCTCCCTATGCTTTTTCTTGGATAGCGCCAAGAGACATGCAATTTAAAAAAATTATTCACTTCATGTACAGCAATTTACTTCGTTATCCATATACATTGTAGAATACCGTAGCGAAGCATGGGTACATTTGCTAGTATATATAGATGAGGGATAAGCATGAGCACGTTGAAAAGTGCAGACTTCCACTTCGATATTCATAACTCCTAAATGGTGCATGATATTAACGACGTTTTGCGCCATCAGGCGCCTCATTTATCTCTCTACATGTTGCTTTCTGTACCATTTCCTCGTATCGCCCCTTTTTAGAGGATAAATTGAGTTCAAAATTTGAATAGGGTGAAATTTGGGTACATTTGTAACGTTTTACATTACTTTTTGCATACTTATGTATAAGCTAGAGTCATAAAATTTGGTCCACATTTGGCCCTTCATTGTGCCAATGTGCGAACCCAACTTGATGATCCTATCGTTCATATAAGTGTGTCAAACAATGAAATATACTTGTAAAAATCACCAAATTTACGAAGAATCCAGAAATACGGCCAAATCTAACGTATAAGGCAGAGAGATAAGACAAAATGTCATAGGACCAAAGTTGTAGATCACTCCGAATAGAAGTAAGATTGTGCCATCCGTTTTGTGATACGACTTACCGTTTAGCCAACAAATAGCTCAAAAGGAATGTCTGCACAGTCATTAAAATTGCCTCCACGAACCTGCTATGCAGGCGTAGCAGGGCGAGAGGTGATACTCCCACGTGGCGCGTCCCAGGTGGCGGATAGGGGGGTCCTCACCGGCTTGCCGGCGGACTTGAGGGAAATAAAATACCTCTCGCGGACCAAACCCACTACCCCCTGTGGGTGTGGGACGCAGATGAAGAATACACCCACGGTATCCCTTGCCTGTCATGAGAAGCGACTAAAAGGAGCGACCAAGGGATGATTAAATTGGAACCATGAAACTGCTTTTGATTCGTGCCATCATGCGAGAACACCATGGGTTGCCTGTATTTGCGAGTTGTACCACTATGTTCGGTACGAAATGGGTTTGTGTTTAGTAGTAGTCATGAGCGTGGCCTGGGGGTTTTCAGTACCCGTGCGTCGTACCCATGTGAGCACCACTGTGGGTCTGGGCGTTGCCTGTGAGTTGTACCACTATATGAGCGACACCATGGGTCTGCGTTGCCTTTGATTAGTATCCACTCTGAGGAACACCACAGGGCCCATGGGACCGGCATCCGTGCCTAGTACACCTAGGTGAGGAAACTCATTGGTTTGCGTTGGCTATGAGTGGCGCCATTGTGTGAGAAACACGATAGGTCTGCGTTACCTGTACGAAGTACAATACTTGTGAGTAGTACCGTCTTGTGTGGAACACCGCGAGTTTCGCTACTTTTGATTAGTCCCCAACATGCCAATACCATGGTTCTACTTTACTCGCGACATGTACCATTTTGTGGGGCCTTAGACAGGGATTTTGCACCCCTTTCGACATCAAGCATCATCGTGCTTTATGAGTGGTCCCTTGGTCAGTAATCAATTATGTATGATCTTTGTTTGAGTATAATCCACTGTATTTTGGTTGTTTCCTTTTTTTTATTGTTTTTTTTGTTGGGTTCATGTCCATCCATTCATTCTTCATGACGCGATTATTACTTTTTTGGTCAGTGGATGAATTTGACATTTTTGTTCTTTCATTTCGTACCATTAGGGGCCGATGACCTTGATGTTAGGCCCCTTTAAACAACAAGCATCATCATCATCATCATCAAAATTGCCTCCATATTTCGATATCTTTGGGGGGTAAAACAGGGGAAAATTTGCACATCTTGGAATTTTTCCATCGGATAGGGACCAAAAGCTATAATTTTACCAAATTTGAATTTTCTACCTCGTCTGGCAGGTTGTGCCGCCATCTTGATTTGGGGGGACGGGGGATAAAAATTAGGAAATTCCCGAAAATTTTTAAGCCCACGAATCCTGTAGGTTGTTGTTTTGTATAAATTAGACGACTGCGTTCTTATGCTGAGCCCAAAATTTGAGGCCCCCAGCGTGCCCCCTTGAGGGAATTTTGAGAATTTTCGATTTTTCTAGGGATCCTGGAGTCATCAGCTTCTCCCGTACCAAGTTTCAAATTTCTGAGATTTCTGGAAATGGCTCATTAATACACGTCCTTTTTCATTTTTAAATATTTATACATTGCTCCAGACCGACTTGCTTTTATATATATATAGATGAGGGATAAGCATGAGCACGTTGAAAAGTGCAGACTTCCACTTCGAGATTCATAACTCCTAAACGGTGCATGATATGAACAAACGGTTTGCGCCATCAGGTGCCTCATTTATCGCTCTACATGTTGCTTTCTATACCATTTCCTTGTATCGCACCTATTTAGGGGAAAAATTGAGTTCAAAATTTGAATAGGGTGAAATTTGGGTACATTTGTAATGTTTTACATTACTTTTTGCCTACTTATGTATAAGCTAGAATCATAAAATTTGGTCCACATTTGGCCCTTGATTGAGCCAATGTGTGAACCCAACTTGATGATCCTATCGTTCATATAAGTGTGTCAAACAATGAAATATACTTGTAAAAATCACCAAATTTACGAAGAATCCAGAAATACGGCCAAATCTAACGTATAAGGCAGAGAGATAAGACAAAATGTCATAGGACCAAAGTTGTAGATCACTCCGAATAGAAGCAAGATTGTGCCATCCGTTTTGTGATACGACTGACCGTTTAGCCAACAAATAGCTCAAAAGGAATGTCTGCACAGTCACTAAAATTTCCTCCATATTTCGATATCTTTGGGGGTAAAAAGTGAAAAATATGCACATCTTGGAATTTTTCCGTCACGTAGGGACCAAAAGCTATAATTTTACCAAATTTCAATTTTCTACCTCGTCTCGTAGGTTGTGCCGCCATCTTGATTTGGGGGACCGGGTTAAAAAATTAGGAAATTCCCGAAAATTTTTAAGCCCACGAAACCTATAGGTTGTTGTTTGGGATGAATTAGACGACTGCGTTCTTATGCTGAGCCCAAAATTTGAGGCCCCCCAGCGTGCCCCCTTGAGGGAATTTTGAGAATTTTCGATTTTTCTAGGGATCCTGGGGTCATCAGCTTCTCCCTACCAAGTTTCAAATTTCTAAGATTTCTGGAAGTGCCTCATTAATTCACGTCCTTTTTCATTTTTAAATATTTATACATCGCTCCAGACTGACTTGCTTTTATATATATAGACTTATTATTCTCGAGTGTACAACGTTCGCATGTGTGTGTGCTGCTGCTATTGTAGCATGACCTATGTGCATGAACTTAAAGCACAAAGAATAGCTATGTTTAAAAATCTTGTGAACATAGCAGCAGTAAGAATAGCAATATTCAAAAGCGTGTACACACCACCTATCAAAGATGCATGCATCGACTATTGTACTAAACTCATTCCACTAGAGTGTACAACTTCGCATGTGTTTGTGTGGCTATCTTAGCATAACCAATGTGCACGAACTTAAAGCACAAAGAATAGCTATGTTTAAAAATCTTGTGAACACAGCAACAGTAGGAATAGCAATGTTTAAAAATCTTGCGAACATAGCAGCAGTAAGAATAGCAAGGTTTAAATGCATGTACACATCACCTATCGATGATAACATAACCTGTGTGCACGAATTAAAGCACAAAGAATAGCTATGTGTAAAAATCTTGTAAACATAGCAGAGTTTTAATCATGTAGGCGTGGATTTTAAACTTCGCGTGCTGACGTAGCATACCACGTGATCGTGACGTCACGACCACGTGCCCTTGTTTGTAAACAAAGCAGCGTGGTTTTTTGACAGCTGTCATCTTGACGGACCATAACCTCACTTTTAAGGACAATAGAGCATCGCTAACCTCACAGCTGCCATCTTAATGACGCTAAACCTCAAGGCTGTCACCTAATGCATGCCGTAGCACGGAATTTAAAATCCAACAACAGAACATCGCTAACCTCACTGCTGCCTTCCTGAAAAGTTCAGTGTTCCAAACACTAAAATCTATCAAGCAGATACTGATATCTGTTAGAAAAACGCAACTCATTGCACTACTAATAGATCAGGGATTTTATTACTTAATTCTGATAAGATGTAACCCCTGGGTTCCATTCCCTGTTATGTGTGGCATGAATTTCTTCAGTTCTGAACACAAAACCATTTACCAATAAAGATTAATTTGCTACACTTAACAAAGTAAGAGCGTTCTTGCTGATAACAATCGATAAGGGTGTTGCTGCTGTTAAGAATGTACCTACTTCAGCTAACTCCTTCTAGGAGGATGGCGTGGTGAGGCGGTAGAGGAGCCCTTTAACCCTTTATCCCATTAGTCCTAGGAGGAGGAGGAGGACACAGTCAGGAGGAGGGGGTACAGGAAGAGTCCTTTCATCCTTTTGCCCTTCTGATAAGATGTAACAGCTGGGTTCCATTCCCTATCATGTTTGTAGCACGATTATTTTTTCCAGTTCAGCATTTTACATAGTAGTTCTCGCCTGCACAAGCTACATTCTTGTAAATCATGCTAACAGATTGAAATAATATGTTTCCGAACCGATATTTTATGTTACATGTTTATGTGATAACTTGTTCAACTGCTAGGGACTTAAATGCAAGCAGTGTATTTCTTATAGCACTAAGCATTCTGTTTAGTAATACTTTTTTTGTCCAATAACCGCTCCCTGCAATTCTGTACCCAAACCAGATTAAATGAATTCGAACAATGGCTCAATCTCTGATAAATCATTTCGAGTACAGTGTTCGATTCTAGTTATTTATACGAGGATACATATATCTCATAAAATAAAGTACATAATTTAAAATTAGTACTTGGAATCTCCTTTAAAAATGAACACACTCTTTTTGGAAAATCCACTTAAGGGAGTGAAAAGAATAAATAAATTATACATTACATACATTATCATTATAGAGTGTTATGCCTTTCAGCATTCAGTCTACAAGCCTCTGTGAATTTACTAAACACTGCCACAATTCTCGATTTACGACTAGTGTTGTGGCCTCATTTAGTTCTCTACCTCATCTTTAGATCATTAGAAACTGAGTATAACCATCGTCGCCTTGGTCTACCCCTACTTCTCTTACCCTCCATAGCACAGTCCATTATTCTCCTAGGTAACCTATCCTCCATTCGCCTCATATGACCCCAGCACCAAAGCCGGTTTATGCGTACGTCTTCATCCATCAAGTTCATTCCTAAATTAGCTTTTATCTCCTCATTCTGAGTACCTTCCTGCCATTGTTCCCACCTGTTTGTACGAGCAATCATTCTTGGTACTTTCATGTCTGTTACTTCTAACTTATGAATAAGATATCCTCAGTCCACCTAGCTTTCGCTCCCATAAAGCAAAGTTGGTCTGAAAACAAACCGATGTAAAGATAGTTTCGTCTGGGAGCCGACTTCCTTCTTACAGATTACTGTTGATCGCAACTGCGAGCTCACTGCATTTGCTTTACGACACCTTGATTCAATCTCACTTACTATATTACCATCCTGGGAGAACACACAACCTAAATACTTGAAATTATCGACCTGTTCTAGCTTTATATCACCAATCTGACATTCAATTCTGTTGAATTTCTTACCTACTGACATCAATTTAGTCTTCGAGAGGCTAATTTTCATACCATACTCATTGCATTTATTTCAAGTTCTGGGATATTAGACTGCAGGCTTTCGGCACAATCTGCCATTAAGACCAAGTCGTCAGCATAGGCCAGACTGCTTACTACATTTCCACCTAACTGAATCCCTCCCTGCCAGTTTATACCTTTCAGCAGATGATCAATGTAATCTACGAACAGCGTAGGTGAAACATTACAGACTTGTTACCCCCTATAAGTACTCTGAACCAAGAACTCATTCTACCATCAATTCTCACTGAAGCCCAATTGTCAACATAAATGCCTTTGATTGATGTTAATAATCTACCTTTAATTCCATAGTCCCCCAGTATAGCAAACATCTTTTCCCTCTGTACCCTGTCATATGCTTTCTCTAGATCTACGAAACATAAACACAACTGCCTATTCCTCTCGTAGCATTTTTCACTTATCTGGTGCATACTGAAAGAAGATCCTGACAGCCCCTTTGTGGTCTGAAACCACACTGGTTGTCATCCAACTTCCTCTCAACGACTGTTCGCACCCTCCCTTCCAAGATGCCAGTGAATAATTTGCCTGGTATACTAATCAATGAGATACCTCGATAGTTGTGCAATCCTTCCTGTTCCCTTGCTTATAGATAGGTGCTATTACTGCTTTTGTCCAATCTGAAGGTACCTTACCAACACTCCATACCAATCTTACTACTCTATCAAGCCATTTCATCCCTGCCTTCCCACTATACTTCACCATTTCAGGTCTAATTTCATCTATTCCTGCTGCTTTATGACAATGGAGTTTATTTACCATCCTTTCCACTTCCTCAAGCGTAATTTCACCAACATCATTTTCCTCCTCCTCATGAGCTTGGCTGTTCGCATCACCACCAGGATGATTTCCTTTTACATTGAGAAGATGTTCAAAATATTCCCTTCACCTCTCCAGTGATTCTATGGGATCTATTATGAGTTCACCTGAATTACTCAAAACACTGTCCATTTCCTTTTTCCCTCCCTCCCTAAGATTCTTTATTACTGTCCAGAAAGGTTTCCCTGCTGCTTGACCTAGCCTTTCCAGGTTATTATCAAAATCTACCCATGACTTCTTTTTGGATTCAACAACTATTTGTTTTGCTCTGTTTCTTTCATTTACGTACAAATTCCTGTCTGCCTCGGCCCTTGTTTGTAGCCATTTCTGATAAGCCTTCTTTTTACATTTACAAGCTGCTCTCACTTCATCATTCCACCAAGATGTTCGCTTTTTCCCATCTTTACACACAGTTTTTCCTAGGCATTCCCTTGCTGTTTCTGCTACAGCATCCCTGTATGCCACCTATTAACTTTCTATATCCTGAACCTGATTACTGTCTACTGTTCGAAACTTCTCACCAATCATATTCATGTACTTCTGTCTAATTTCCTCATCCTGGAGATGTTCTACCCTTATTCATTTGCAGACAGGTTTCACTTTCTCTACCCTAGGCCTAGACATACTAAGTTCACTACAGATCAGATAGTGGTCTGTATCATCGAAAAATCCCTGGAAGACTCATACATTCCTAACAGATTTCCTGAATTCGAAGTCAGTTAAGATATAGTCTTTTATGGATCTGGTACCTCTAGCCTACCATGTGTAGCGGTGAATAGCCTTATGCTCGAAGAATGTATTTGTAACTGCTAAACCCATACTAGCACAGAAGTCCAGCAAATGCTTCCCATTCCCATTAGCTTCCATATCCTGCCCACATTTACCAGTCACACTTTCGTATCCTTCAGTTCTATTCCCAACTCTCGCATTGAAATCGCCCATTAGCACTGTTCTATCCTTGCTGTTGACCCTGACCACGATGTCACTCAATGCTTCAGAAAACTTGTCAACTTCATTCTCATCTGCACCCTCACTTGGTGAATACACAGAGACAATTCTAGTCCTAATTCCTCCAACTGACAAATCTACCCACATCATTCGCTCATTTATGTGCCTAACAGAAACTATGTTGCATGCAATGGTATTCCTGATAAAGAGCCCTACCCCAGATTCTGCCCTTCCCTTTCTAACACCCGTCAAGTACACTTTATAATCTCCTATCTCTTCCTCGTTATCTCCCCGTACCCGAATATCACTTACTCCTAGCACATCCAGATGCATCCTCTTTGCAGACTCAGCCAGTTCTACTTTCTTTCTTCCATAATCCCCATTAATATTGATAGCTCCCCTTCGAATTCCATTTTGTTCGCCAAGTTGTTTCCAAGGAGTCCCTCGCCTGTCAAATGGGAGAGTGACTCCGTTACTCCCATAGGTCCGAGGCTTGCTTAAAATGGTCTGAGCTCAGTAAATTCATGAAGTAGGATGCTACCCTACTTGAACATAATCCAAGTGAGGATCTCTCCTCTAACGGGTTATGGACCACCGGTGAATTGTATAGTCCTAGCCGCCTGAGCACAATTAGGGCCACGACTCAGAATATGTCCGAGATGCCTACTGCCATGGCATAGCAACTGGTATCCCGAATCTCAGGACCACTTACTAGGCCACTCAGTCGTTGCCCATGGTTCACGATCTAGGACATGACTACAGTAACCCACTCCATGAACCATAGAATAAAAAAGTGGGTGCATTTTTAAAATGGGTGTCTTCTTCTTCTATCGCTTTACCCACACCTGTGGGGTTGCGGGTGCACACTGTGTCACTCATGTGGATTTTACTCTGTTTTACGGGTGGATTCCCTTCCTGATGGCAACTATATGTGTAGGGATGTAATCTATACTTTTGTACTAATATTATAAAGAGGAAAAGTTTGTATATTTGTTTGTAACAGATAGACTCAAAAACTACTGAGCCAAATTTAAAAATAACTTAACCTATAGAATGCTACATTGCCAGTGAGCAACATGGGCTGTATATTATTTTTTAAACAATTCGAGGGCAGGTGACGGGGGAGATATAAAAATAATAAAATATTAGGCTAATATAAGCAAAAGCAAATTTGTTGTACAAGTCAAAGCTCATTCTAACAAAACTCAGTAAACCCTTTGGGCCCGAAAACCAAGTTTTCAGGCCCTAAAACCAACCGTTATGGAGATATTGGAACCACACTACCCCTGCTCTAGGAATCAGATAAAGAAATGAATGGCCGTAACCATGGCAACGTGAGCTCCAGGATTCTACAGCAGCTAGATTATGCATGTATGTTTGGGCATAGCTGCCAATCAAAATTGATACACATATGACTTACTATCTGGAAAAAAATAAACTGTTGTGTAAGATGCTCACAGCACTCCTTTGGACAGGGATGGAAAGGGAGTGAAGTATTAAAATTATAGCTCCAGAGATCACCGTAGTACAGCGACCAGCGGTTGCTGACGGGCCTCCGTTTTTACACAATGGCTTAGGTTTCAGCATTTTGTGGAGTCTGTTACCTATAGTTTGAACTATTTTTTATCAAATTGTGGAGTAGTAGGATCACTGATGTCATTAGTGCTGATATTTTGGCCCACTTGTACGATCATTGTAACCATGAAAACAACCTATATACTGTACACAGTTCTCAACATTTATACTCAGTTTCATTATATGATGTGCGACATGAGTGACCAGCCCTGTGAAATATAATCGTTGATAATTATAGTAGTTTCTTTTATGCATCGTGTAATTTTTTTATCATTGTAATAGTTACGAAATCTCGGATCAAACAAATACATTCAATTATATTTATATTTGTGGTACTATCTAGCGGTAGTATACTTACACTAAACCTGCAGCTTTGTGAAGGGAGCAGGTATATCTAGGTGGGAATGAAGGAAAAGCATGGTAGCAAAACGATGCTAATTAGGAACAAATATTTAGAGGCGCCCATGAAGAAAAGAAGAAGGTGCACTATAATTCCAAACATGACAAATAATTTCTACATACTTAAGTAAATACACCAATGATATAAATATCTAATGAAGTCAGTCACACCGATAATTTGAGTAGCTAAAGCTAGTTTCTGATTACCCGTACGAAGAATGGGTACTTCTGCGGGTATATATATAAAGCAGTTCTTCATTGATCAGTATATTTGTTTTACTCATTTATTATGACTTCTTTCAAGTGTTGAAGTTAGGGCACCTGGTCCTCTCTTACATATAACCACATTTACAGATATATTAACATAATCTGACAGAATTACATGATACTAACACATACACTCTCACATGCATAAAATAATTTCAGTACTATACTGTGCATTAACCAATGTGAATATCAAGTTATCTTGCTCTCACTGCCTCTGTCACACACACACACACACACACACACACACACACACACACACACTTATTATTGCCTTCGGCTGCAACTCATATCTGAGTAAACACATTCTTCAGCAGCAGTTTATGTTTTCACAGTCACAATGCTTTTTGAATAAGTTTCATATGACTTAGTAGCCAAATCACATGGAATGGCTGGGGGAGGGCAGGGATGAGCTTGACGGAGCTTTTGTGCTTGTCATTTTTCTTCTTCACCTCATCATTATTCCTCTTCAAACACATAACTGATGTAGAAACTGTGTGGTGCCAAAGTGCATCACAGGATTAAGTGTTAATTCCATCTAATTTCTTTGTATGCTTTAGCTGCCTTGAAATGTATCAAAGGAGTTCCATGAAATATTGTGCTAGAGCAGAGTTCACCATAGAGGATTTGATGGTGAACCCTGGTTAATTCATGTTACGGACATCCCTATCTATCTGAGACGGTGGCCAATCATGGTAGTCTCGATGCTTATAGCAAGCGCTTTTTCATGAACTGCAAGGTTGATAACATGGTCCTTGCATTTGATGTTCAAGATAGATCTGAATATTTGCAGGTAGAAGTGCTCTAGCTTTTAGATATCCTGTTGGTAGAGGGTCCAAGTTTAATAACCATAAAGCCGTTTTGTTAAGACAACAGCATGGTAAACTATGATCTTGGTATGCATTGAAAGTGCCTTATTTATGAAGACATGATAGGATAGATGTTCAAATATCAAGTGGGCAGCACCAGTTCTCCTGTCCACATGTTGTGAGCAGTTAGCATTTGTTGAGGGGATAATTCATAGATGTAGAAAGTGGTCATGTGCTTGTTCCAATTTCGTGACAGAGAAAATCTTAGTAAGCTTTTGAGAGTGAAGTCTAGCGAGATTGAACAGTCCTCTATCAAGTGATATGTGACCGTAACACATTGCTTGTCTGTAGATGTTCCATATAGAATAGCACCTAGATAAAGAGTGAAGATTGTTGGAGCAAGCAGACATCCGTGTTTCAATCCATCAGTGATTGGGAATGGAACGGAGATAATATTTTGTTGAATCATTTGCCCAGGCATGTTATCATGAAGAGCTTTGACCAGTTCCACAAAATGCTGTGGACAGCCAAAGTGTTTCAATACTGTTTACTTAGCTGATCTCAGGACTAAGTTGAAAGCCTTTTCCAGGTCATAGAACACTAGATATAAAGTAGTCTGTTGCTCTCTGCATTTTTTCTGGATTTGTCGTGCACAGAAGATCATATCTTGTGCCTCTGGATGTACGAAAACTGCACAGTAACTTGGGTAACATCCTCTCAGAAATAATCTCCAGGCAATTGAGCAAAATTCTAGCAGATATTTTACCTGCTATAGGATATACCCTGATAGTTGACACGAATACTACAATCAACTTGTTTGAAAATATTAATGATCGTGGCATTTTTAATGTAACCAAGTACTTTGCAATTTTCCTGAATTAAGAGGATAAGAATATGAAGTCTGGTCATTAGAGGTACTTTGAATCAATTCCAGAAGAATGTTTTCTGGGCCATAGGCTTTGCCAGGTTTCAATTTCCTGAGAGCAGCATTGAGTTCCTTGAATGTTGTGGGAGAACCATTCATTGCTATTGGGGATGTAGAGGCACATCATCGAGAAAGTCTTGAGCAGAATTTGAACTTCGATTGAGAAGAGTGGAAAATTGTTCTTCCCAACGCCCAAGGATTTTGTGTCACGTTTGGCATTTCAGGAATTATTTTGTGAGTTACTTCCACTTCAGATACAGTTCCTTGTGGTTCTTTGGTATCTCCAACCAAATTACAGTAGCTCTTAACAACAGGACTCCAGCATATTTCTTCACTGCAGTTATATTTTGATTGTAAGATATGATTCAAAAACTCTTTCATATAAAATCTATCATGAATTTCTAAAACTAACACAGTTTTAAATAAATTTTACCTGAGTTTGTGGAATAGGATTACATAGAGACATAACTGCTGCAGGCCCATCTTGCCTCTGCATCTGAAAATGCATCTGTAGATCTGAGCAGACTTGCCTGACCAACATAATATTTATTGTCAGAGGGATACTGAGGGGCATAGAGGTGTAAGAAGGTGAGGGCATGAAAGAGTGGATAGCGACATCAAATTTTAATTTTAAAATCTAAAATTTGGAATTTTATTTCTACCCTTTCCTCTCTTCTCTTTTCAGATTTTAAACTTGAAACGAATAACAATGGACTAGATGAGGTCAGCTCGTGAACTTAAGAAACACTTTTAGAAAACAATCGGACAACAATGATATAACAAATGAGCTTGAAGCTCCCAAGTTACAATTTTACAAGAGCACCACTGCCTCTTCAGTAAATCCACAAGGACACTGAGCTCCCAAAATTTACTACATTTGCATGGAGCGTCCTTGCTTCACATACTTAAAAAGGAGACTATTCTCGAAAATTTACAAGTTTCAAGTCTCTTCAAGGCACAAACTAACTTTTACGAAACAAAGAGTATTTACTGTATTATCCGCTTGACAATCAGATTTACATTTTTTAATGAAAAATGAAATGTTAGAACGCAAACATTTGCACTCCTTTGGAATTCACTGCAGAGGTGACTAGATGGAGAGAAGGTTTAAGTTAAAAAATTAAGCGATAGATTTTAAGGGTAACAAAATCGTAGTTACCTCAGTACCAAGTTGAAGTGGAATAAATGAGGGTACACAATCTTTATTCCCTAAGGCCTTCAGAATTGTTGAAAAGTTGCCTATAAAGATTACATAAAAATATTAATATGAAACCTTTCCCTTGAGTTAGCTTTCTGAGACTGTTGCATGATTACAAGATGTCTGCCATTACCTTGAGCTGGTTGTCCTTCTGGAGATTGACAAGACAAGCCCTCCCCTGCCTCTTCTATGAACATACTCTACTACTGGACTAGAGCCATCAAAAGTCAATATAGCCCAAAATCTCCCAGATTTTATACCGGAGAGGATGGCTCCAGAATTCTCTGGGCCAAAGCCCTGGACACACACACAAAATATAATTGGATAATATAATAAATATAAAAAATTATTGATTCGTCAATCATTTGAAGGGGGCGGGAAGAGATAGACGTGTGATAACCTTAGAATATCAAAAAACAATCTACAAACAATTAACTTTTACCAACTAATGACTACAAAATTTCTCTTGAAAATTAATTGTCCATCCTCTCACCAGGGTGTGCACCTAGGTTGACAGTAGAGACATCTGTCGATAAATGTTCGAACTTCTTCCGAGTTTCACTGATCATATTATATATTGCCTTCTAAAAGGCACTCTTTTTAAATGTCCGGTACAGATTTCCAACCCCTAAAGTCTTTCTACGGTTGGCACACTTTTGAAATTTTACATGTAGAAAATTTTGAATTCCAGAGAACCAAGTCAGAAAAATTCCTGGATGGAAAGTTCTTTTATTTTGCAACAGATAAGTCTTGAGGTGTTTATGATGTTGTAGAAGTCTTGTAAGTAATGTCCAAGTTTGACGGCGAGATCAGCCGCCACTGCCGATGCATGGGTTGGGTCCTTCGGATCCCCCAAGTACCTTCGGATACGTCTCTCCCGCTACCTTGAGAGGAGTAGCTATGGTGATGGTTGCCACAGACCATATTTTGAAGTTCTGTCCAATGATGAAGTTGGCAGTTTTGGAACCGCATTTCAGCCCTTGCAACTAATGATCGTGCTCAAGTTTGGCGTCGTAAAAGAGAATTGACCAGAGCGGGGTGGGCCCTTACCCCATGCCAGCATCTCTTGCCACTTGTGACACGGCCTCAAATGACAATTAGGGCACTGAAACATTAATATTCTGGTCGACAGTGACTGTTTTTTGTGGGAGGGATCTTATTTTTGTTTGTTTCATTTAGTGGTGCAGTTAAGGCAGGTGGCATTAAGGATGAGTGTGTGGAATTCGGGCACAGGCATCAAGGCAGGTGCAAGGTAATGACAGACAGTGAATGGAAGGAAAAAAATCTTTCTAGAGGGGAATATTTGTACAAAAGTTGCCTCAGCAAAAAAAAGAATACTTTATGTCTATTTTTATAGATTTAACAGGGCAGAAGGCTTCCTCTTGCAACTTACATGCAAAAATTTAAAATTTTAAACTGTTAAAGAAAGAAATAATATTACATCAAATTCAAATCAAAATCTCTTTATTTGCAAATGAGGTGTCTACCTTGGTGGCAAATGGTACACTAAAATACATTATTGTCAAGCACTAAATATTAAATTAACAAGAGAAGAAAATTTTCCTATAATACAGTATTATACAATTTACGCTAACAATGTTTTCTATTAAATACACAGCTCATCCTTAATAAATTTATATTGTTTACAAAATTCTACTTATAATATCTCCTGTACTACTTACAAATATAGTCAACTGATATACAGTATGTGGAATTACTTCAAATGATACTATACAACTGGTATAAGATTAATATTTACATCGCATTTATTTATTTACTTTTTTTTTTACCCGTTCTGGATCCTAAGTAGCATAACGACCTGCTGCGTCTTAACCAGAGCCCCTTTTGCCACCATTCTGAATGGCATGACTTGGTGGCCTACACCTAATAAACAGAGATATCATACGGAATTTACTTCGGACAAATGAACCCTAAAAGTCCTTTCAGTGTCTGGATTGCTCACCAAGAGGGTGGCCGGTGTTAAGAAATCCAGAATAATGCATGGCCCATGACATCTGGGAGGCAAGCTTGCCTGCAAGAACAAAATTTTTCGCCACAACTTGATCTCCAACCTTTAAATTGGTGGGTTTTCATCCACGGTCATATCTTTCTTTAACTTTCTTATGAAAAGCTTTATGATTACTTTTGGCCTTCTTCCACAGGTCATCGATATTATCGGGATCTATTATATCTAGCAAAATCTCATTGATGGACCATAAATTAGACAACAACGTGTTAGGAACAAACCTGAATGTTAGGGAAGCAGGTGTAAACTTGTGTGTCTCGTGAAGAGCTAAATTTAATGCAAAAGATAACCAATGCAGAGAAGTATCCCACCTAGAATAGTCTTCATGATGAAAAGCGATCAATGAGGATTGAAGATTACGGTTAACCTGCTCAGCGAAAGATGGTTGTGGCTAGTAAGCAGATGCAGAATAAATTAGAAGTGAATGCCTTGGCATTACCGGAGACTATGTATTGGCAAAGACCAAAATAATCTAAAATAGTATTAAGACAATAAATTGTAGACTGAACTGTGGCTAGCTTAGTCCGAAATAGCCATGAAAACCTGGTAAAACCATCTACAGACACGAGGATGAATTTGTTCCCTTTCCCCTTAGATTGAGGGTAGGGTCTGACGTAATCTACGTATTAGCGTTCCATAGGGTGGGATGCTTGATGAGATGATAATAACCCTAGCTTTTTAGGCAAGGACTAAGCAGGCAAGATTTACAGACTTTAACTATTTCCCTGATTTTGCCATCTATACACTTCCTGATGAACATTTCTCTGATTTTTTGTCTGGTTTTGAAGATGCCTAAATGTCCATCTAATAGGGTCTCATGATAATACTTGAAGATCATGGGCACATGAACAGCTGGAACTACTACTTTCATCTTCTGATCATGCGTTAAGGGGCAACACAGAATGCCATTCCTCAGAACATAAGAGACAATATATTCCTTGGAGAAAAGGGTTTCTATAATACGAGCCTGCACTGGATCTTCCCATTGATATTTTTCAATGTCACATAATAACATAGGGGTATCAGTCAAAATAGCACTAACACAAGGAGGCATGGAAATAGAAAGAGAAGTAATTTTCTCCTCCTCAATGGAATCAATGTCACCAGAAAACGTGTGGCTTAATCTATCTGCGACCACATTCTCTGATCCCCAATTGTGTCGCAAATCAAATTGAAAAGCCATAATATGGATAGTCCAATGGGCGATACGTCCTGTATGACAGGGCCTAGCCAAAAACCAACTCAGTGCCTGATTGTCTGTTCCTAACTCAAAATGAACATGTTCCAGATACAGGCGGAACTTCTCCAAGGCAAATAGGACTGCAAGTCCTTCTAATACATAGTTGCAGTACTTGACTTCTTGAGCCGATAAGGTTCTAGACTTATAAGCAATGGGTCAACTTCTGAGTTCTGTATCATGGAGATGAACAACCGCAACTGCAGATGATGACGTGTCAGTTTGAACAATGAATTTCTTAGGGAAATCTGAAATGGCTATGGGCGTTACAGAGAGCTAACTTAGGTCTTCGAATGCAGCTTGCTGTGATGGCCCCCATTCGAACTTGTCACCTTTCCTACGAAGTATGTTTATGGGCGCCGCCCTATTAGCAAAGTTGGGAATAAATATCCGGAAGAAATTCACCATGCCAATGAACCTAGCAATTCCTTTGATATCTTTAGGTGGCTTAAAGTCATGAATTATCTGCATTCTAGAATGGTCGATTGAAAACCTATCGGGTGACACAATATGCCTTGAGAAGGACATAGCTTAGCTAAAGCTACTTTAGATAACTTTACTGTAAACCCAGCCTTATGAAGGTGATTTGATGATGATGATGCTTGTTGTTTAAAGGGGCCTAACATCTAAGGTCATCGGCTCTACGAAGGTGATTTAGGACTTCCTTAAGATGATCTATGTACTCTTCAAAGGTTTCAGAAAACACCACAACATCGTCAAGGTAATGGTAAAGATACTCAAATTTGATGTCGGAGAACATCCTATCCAGCAGTCTAGTAAGAGCAGCCGTGCCCATGGGGAGCCTGAAAGGCATGTGGTTGTATGCGTATAAGTTCCAATCAGTAGCGAAAGCAGTCAGATGTTTAAATTCTTATGCCGGAGGAATCTGATTGTATGCTTGGTTAAGATCTAGGATGGTGAAGAACTTAGCCTTCCGAAACCAAGAGAAACAGGAAGATCAGGAAGGGGCACTGACTATAACATGACATTAAGGTTTAACCTCCTGTAATCAGTGACAGGCATGAAACCACCTTGGGGTTTCGGTAGAAGAAAAATGGATGTTGAATACGCCGACTTTGAATGTCAAATAATGCCACCCTTCAACACATGATCAATAATTTCCTTAAGAGCCTTCATCTTAGGTGAGATAGCCTGTATGGAGGAAACCTTACAGGGATTGAATCAGTTACCTCAATCTTATATTTTATTAAGTCAGTAACACCAAGGATTTCTGAAAATACATTGGGAAATGACTGACATAACTTTCGAATATTCTCAGCCTGGCCCTCAGGTAGATATCTAAGGTCTAATGACACCTCACTCTGGGTAGGCCAGTTTGATGAAGCTGAAACAGAATTACATTAAAAAAAGGGATATGTAAATTTCTCTCAAACTTGAATGTGCAAGACTTGCTCTGAAGGTCGAGCACAAGACCAGTAAATTTAGAAATGCGTACTTACGCATAAATAAATCCTAAAAGTTCTAAGGTTGAAGAATTCACTGATACACATTTAACAGAAGAAAATCAATAATAAGGAAAACTACAAGAAAAGTTTTAATTTAGAATACCTCTCCTTGGAAATAATAGAGCTAACTCTTCCTGAGTCAAATACAGCTGTGACTGGTTTGTTATTGATCTAAATTTAGAGAAAGGGCATAAATGCTGGGGGTCTCAGAGGCAATTTTAAGACATTCCCTTGAGCCTTCAAAAGATTAATTAGAGAGGTTTTCTTCCTTAGCGAGTTTGGTGCCCGACATAACCAGGCCTGAGCCTCAAGGGGCTTAACTTGGGACTCAGCCAGTTGTGCTAGTCACTTCGTATCACCTAAGTTAGTGGAGGCAACATCAGAAGAAGGAAAGTAAGGTGTGCTGTTAGGAGACGTGCTAATTTTGGCCAGATGTGAGAATGACCCGTACTTAAAACTTCTCCAGAATTGCCTGGCTCCATTCATAGTTCCACTAGTTTTTACCAAAGGACACTTATTTTGAAGGTGGTCAGACGAGCCGCATGCAACGCTTGGCGAGTTGGTGGTCGAGAACTATAAGCTGATGGAGGAGGCTCTGTAGCGACACGTAAGGTGTCCGCATACCTAACTCCCTCTGCTGACACTGCATTAGCCTCGAGTTCAGAAAATGTTTGAAGTCGAGAAGCGAAACATAAATAAGACCTGTATGATGGAAGAAATGGAATGAGTTTGCAGACAAACTGGAAGAGGACATTAGAGGAAATATGGAATTGCTATACAGAGTAGTGAAAAAAAAGCGAAGGGATCAAGAGACCATAAAAGCAATAGAACGTGATGATGGAACTCTGGCACAAGAAGAGGGAGAAATTAAACAAGAACTCAAGATCTATTTCAAAAAGATGCTGAATGGAGATTCAGAAAACCTAACAACGGATAGAGGAGAGCCAAGTCGAGGAACCACAACTGAACCACCAATTACATGGCTTGAGGTTGAAAATGCGCTCACGAGCATGAAGAAAGGAAAGGCAGTGGGCATAGATGAACTAAGTGCAGATATGCTGAAAGCAGTAGGAATTCCAGAAATCCAATGGCTCTACAGACTGCTCAACAAGATATGGGAGGAAAATACTATTCCTGAGGACTAAAAGATGGGCATCATTGTACCTCTGTTCAAGAAAGGAAGCCGATGAAAATGTACTAATTACCGTAGTATCACACTACTGTCTCATGTCCTGAAAATATTGGAAAAAATAATAGAAACCAGAATCAGAGATATTGTTGAACCAATTTTTGGAAGAAGAGCTGTATGGTTTCAGACCAAGAAGATCAACTACGTACCTTATATTTGCAATTAGGATGCTAATGGAAAAATACTGGGAGAACAACAAGCCTTTATTTCTAATATTTTTGGACATTGAGAAAGCATACGACAGTGTACCAAGAGAAAGAATTTGGCAATGCATGAAAGAACTTCAAATGCGAGACAGCCTCGTAGACAAATTGAAAATGTTTTATAGTGGGAATAGAAGCTGTATTCAAGTAGGATGTCGTTTGTCAGACTGGTTTGAAACAAAGAGAGGAGTGCAGCAGGGCAGCTCATTTTATTGTAATGGATGTAGTAATGAAATCTATAAAAAGGAAAGAACATAGAGATAACAAAGCATTCACATTTGCAGATGATGTTGCAATCTGGAGTGACTCAGAAGAGGAATTGGGAGAGAGATTGCTAAGCTGCAATGAGGAGTTTAAGAAATATGGTTTAAACATCAGCAAGACCAAGACGGTGGTGATGATAGTCTATGGGGAAGGAGCAGAACCAATAGTCATGTTAAATGAAGCCCAACTGGACAGCGTTCCAGTTTACAAATACTTGGGTAGCGTTATATCAAATGACAACCTAGCAAAACATCGAATCAATAAGGCAACTCAATTTTACCACCAGGTAAGACACCTGCAGTGGGATGAGCAAATACATATGGAAACAAAAATGACATTGTATAAATCCTATTATACACCAATTCTTACATACAGTCTCGAAACCACAACACTGACCAATAGAGATAATTCTAAACTTCAGGCAGCTGAAATGAAATCCTACACACTATGAACCAGAAAAGCAGGAAAGACAAGATTAGGAATGAGAAAATTAGAGAAGTAGGAATAGATGATTCTCTCCTCAATAAGATTTAGATATCAAGACTGAAGTGGTTTGGTCACATGAAGAGGATGCCAGTAAACAGAACTGCAAGGAAGGAATTTGACGGAAAAGTAGTAGGAAACGACCCGTGGGAAGGCCACGAAGTAGGTGGATAGATTTAGTTAAGAATGATGTACTGTTAAAAGGTCATGATTGGGACAAGTTGGTGGAGGAAGAATGGTACATGGACAGGATGAGATGGAGGAGGCTCATATACCACACCCAGGAAACTGGAGATGGATGATGATGATGATGATGATGATGATGATGATGGGGGAAATCCCCTCGACAATGGTGGGTACAACCTGATCTTCAGAGTAATGAAGGGTGAACACCGTTGTGAAAAACTTTATATCTTGAATAAAGTCAGCTAAATTCTCGTCCAGCCCTTGGACTTGGAAATAGTACTTTTGTATCAGCAAGCATTTAGCTCTAGCAGGAATGAAATTGGCTAAGAGATGGGCATGGAAGTCTTTTATAGAGCTTCTAATCAGCTGTTGCCTTTACAATATTATCAGAGAGGACACCAACCGCATATGGGTGAATGATTTGGAGAATTTGAGAATGAGAAAATACCAAAGTATGATCCTGAAATTCCACCAAAAACCTTAGAAAGGAGATCACATCGTTAGTCGAATTTATAGAAAAAATTTTGAGATGCCCTTAAGCAGCTTGGCTAAGGGGTGCAGCAAGCTACTAAATCCCATATATAATATTGGAAATGGTGCTGGATGTTGAGGGGGTTCGAAAGCTATGTTATTGATGAAGAAAGGTGGAAGTTGTGGATGTTCAGCCACTTGTCCAGATGGGGCAGAAATTTGTTGTGGGACCACAGATTTCCTACTCTCAGCAGATTTGCTAGAATCCTCTTCTGTTGTTAAGTTTACTCTCAGAAAATAGTCACACATAGCACTAGCAGCACCTGATAACAATTGATTAATCTTATTTGACACCTCAGAAAGGAGTTCAACTAGCGAATTACCTTCACTAGCATGTTTGTCCTTCAACTTTGGAGACAATTGGTCCCTAGCCCTATTATAAAAATGGAACACTGTAGCTTGAACACATTTTAGCTTATTTCCAGAAGGTTCACCTACCTCAAGAAAACTTAAAACAGAGGCTAGCTCAGTAGTATTATCGGTGATGATGGAGAAAGCCTCATCAATTTCCATCTCATATACTGGAATAGAGATGGGAAGTTCTAAAGATTCTTTAAGTTTAGCAGTATCTATAGCAACCATGCTGCCAGACTGGACCTTTCTAACTAAAAGTTCATAATTTAATTCTTCCTTGCAAGGATGCCACGGTGTAAGAACTTCCCTAGGACCAGACATAGTGAAAGTGAAACTGAAAAAATTTAGAAAATTCCAGAAACAGAAAATATTTTAGAGTTGGGTTTCATGTTTTATGAGCAGCCATCGAAAGGGGCTTTATCCAGACCTATTCAACCACGCTCTGCTACCACTTGTTACAGGGATACCGTGGAGCATAGAATTGTCAGAAGGTGCGGGCATGAATGGGTGGATAGAGAGATCAAATTTTAATTTAAAACTTTAAAATGTGGAATTTTGTATCTTCCCTTTTTTGTCTTCTTTTTTCAGATTTTAAACTTAAAACAAATAACAATGGGAAAGATCAGGTTAGCTCGTGAGCTTAAGAAGCAATTTTAGAAAAACAATCACACAACAATGATATAACAAATGAGCTTGAACTCCCAAGTTACAATTTTATAAGACCCCCATTGCCTCTTCAGTAAATCCACAAGGAGACTGAGCTCCAAAAATTTTACTACTTTCACACAGAGCGTCTTTGCTTCCCATACTTATGTAGGAGACTATCCTAGAAAATTTACAATTTTCAAGCTTCTCTGAGGCACAGACTAACTTTTACAAAACAAACAGTATTCATTGTCTCATCCGCTCAACAGTGAGATTTACATTTTAAAACAAAAATGAATAATTGTAGTTAACTTTAGCAGGGGTAAGAAGTACCCATCCTACCTGGCCTTAGTGGGAAAGAGAAGGTTAAATTTATTGGCCAAAAGTCAAAATGTTACGAGGTGAACACTTGTACTCTTTCGGAATTTGCTAGAACATTATTAAAACCCTATGTGGGCTTATGGCCCGAAGGTACAGAGGCTAAGTCTATGCTACGGAGGTGGAGAAGGTTTTAAGTTATGAAATTAAGAAATAGATTTTAAAGATTACAAACCATAGTCACCTCAATACCAAGTTGACGGGGAATAAATGAGAGTACATACTCTTTATTCCCTAAGTTAAACCAATGTCTTTAGACTTGTTGAAAAGTTACCTTTAAAGATTATGTTAGTAGCGGATTTTGAGACCTTCCCCTCGAGTTAGCTTTCTGAGACTATTACATTTTTACAAGATATCTGCCACTACCTTCAGATGATTGACCTTCTGGAGATATATGAGGCAACCCCTCCTCTGTCTCTTCTATGAACACACACTATTGCTAGACTGGAGCGATCAAAAGACAATATGGCCTGAAAGGTCCCAGGTTTTATAGCAGAGAGGAAGGTTCCTGAATTCTCTGGACCGAAGCCCTGAACACACCCACAAATATCATTGGATAAAAGTTAAATATCAAATATATTTGATTGGAAGTGGCGGGAAGAGATGGAAGTGTGATAACCTTAGAATACAAAAAAACAATCTACAAACAATTCACTTTTACCAACTATTGGCTAGAAAATTTCTCTTGAAAATTAATTATCCATACTCTCACCAGAGGAAGCACCTAGATTGACAGTAGAGACATCTGTCGATAAACGTTCAAACTTCGTCCAAAATGAGCTTCACTGTAAATATTGTAGATGGCCTTGTGAGAGGAACTCCTTTTATATGTGCAGAGTTGGTGTACCTCCAGTACATTTATAATGGACTTTCTGAATTCCTTAATATTTTTATGGCCAGAACTGATCCTCTTTAGTTTCTCATTATGTTAGAAGTAGTACCAAATTTAATACATAACATAATCACCATTAATGTGTCAATCTGTTATGCCTAAGAACAATAAAGTTTCATTTATTTCAGTCAGAGCTAGAAATTCATAACCAACTACATCTTTTTCCTATTAATCACAAACTATTCATTTTATTACATAATATTATCAGTATAGGTACATATTCTAAATTACCTGAGGATTGCAAATCAGCAAAGTACTGCTCACGATCCTGGCCCTTGTTCCCACCATCATAATTTTCCTCCAGGGGCATTTCTACAATCCAGCTCTCTTCAGCCATCTTGATGTTGGATAGACACAGCTGGCTCTAAAGGAACAGAAGGTTAGGGAAGTGCCTAACATAAATGCAATTGGCAGCACCAATCAAGCCACTGGAATGTAGAAGGCAAGTCTGGCACTGATAGATGCAACTGATAATAGTCCATTATAGCATATTAACGGCCTATCTTAAATTTGCAGGTTCGGCACCTATGTCACTGAGCCACTCAAATATGATGTAAATCAGTTGTAAACCAAGAGGTGAACTGTAAATGTCTCAATTGCCCTTGTGATGCTTTCTCATTATTTTACTTGAAGGCAAAAGTTAATGACTTATGGTTTGTGTAAACTGTGTATGTACTTGAGGTAAGGGATCAACTAACGGACTGGGCATCATTATTGACTAACTAACTTGCCGGGCATCATTGACTAGTTCTACTTGGGTGCATTTAGTAACAAAGGTTTCCGTCTTTAACTTAACGAGATCCATTTTTCTCTACACACTTCTGCTATTTTGTATTGCATTTCAAAGACAGCATTTTCTAGTACCAGCGTGGGCATTCGATTATCTAATTTATTAAGTTCACTACATAATCTATGCGAAGTTCAAAACTTTAATTTCACAATGTCCTCATTCTGATTTTCAGAATCTGTTTCAATTTAAAACTGTTATTTTTGTAAAATGTGCTGTCACTCCTTTATGATTTTTTAAGTAGTACCTCCATTCCTCCATTACGGTAATAGGCCTAAGATAACCCGATTGTGACCCACCACTGTCTGAATTGTTAGATCATGTTGGGGGCACCATTTAATATTGGAACAGCATTAAAGCTACCAATTTCACTCTTTCCGTAAATTCTCTACCACATATTTAAATATACTGTTCACTTTTACAGGAATTACAAAGCACAATAGTAACACACCAGTTCACAGCCTTCTTGATTTACAACATCTTCGCTGCTTGTCCATACGCGACATAAACACTCAAACTGTCCCGATACATGACAATAACTAACTGAGATCAGAAAACAACTAGAGCTTCGTGTTTCTCAATGTCTTACTTTACAACAGCTGAAACAATTAACATAACATAATCAGCCATTCTACTTTTCAAATTGTCTGAGTCATAATCTGTACAGTTAGCACTCCCTCTGTCAGGTTGGCACACTTGCACACATAGCCAATCTGGTTTGAATACAGGCCACCAGAGCACTGCACACTCCTCCACATGGCAGGGCGGCTGTCACACTCAAAATGCTGCCCATGCGCTTCATTTGAAATTTCCATCGCTTATGTCGTTATCAGTCACGTGCCAACAATGGCCAATGAGAGCTTGATCTATCTTCAGTATTTACATGCAACTATTATTAGTTAAATCTAGACTCATGAGCCTTTTTCAGCTTTTTTTTCTGGCCATGGCTGCTAGATGCAACAGAGACAGCAACGCATCCATCTCGATTGATAGGTAGATGGGGAACAAGTCACAGTTGGGCAAGTCTGCCAGTAGGGTAAGCAGAAAAGACAGTAGAAAACAAGTCTAATAGTGGAATATTGGTCCACCTTAATTTAACAATTAGAGCCAATTGCACATTTTTATGGTGATACCTTCAAATAGGTGAGGAATGATTAAAATGTCACTGGTATTAATAATAATACTTGAATATTATAACGCCACACTATGCATAAATGGGCTTCGGTGCTGGGGTCATGTGGGGAGAATGGAGGAGTATATATTACAGCAGAGAATGATGGGCTCCATTATGGAGAGGAAGAGGTGTTGAGGGAGACCAAGACAATGAACGACTCAGTTTTTAACGATTTGAAGGTAAGAGATATGAAACTAAGCAAGGTCACAGAACTAGTTGCAAAGAGACGATTGTGGAGGCGATTATTAAATTCACAGAGGCTTGCAGGCGGAACACTGAATGACATCAGATTATAACAAATACCTATGCGTGTGCTGTTACGGTTGACAAACTTTATATTCATACGACGTAGCGAGTTAAGAGGTTTTGAGATTTTGGCAGATTGTGTTTAAACTTCCGGAAGAAGATTGTACGTGCTACAAATCTGGCTGTGTACTTTTGATACTTAGGTGTCTGAAATTCACTAATTGTCTTGGTACGGAACTGATTATAGGCGACTCCATTTAGGTGACACAACATGTCCAATGAATTTTAGCATAGTCAACCTAGAATAATTTTACTGTTAAGCCTGCCCTTTTCATCCATTCAAGCATTTCGTGGATGTGTATATGATGATCTCGAAAACTTTTACTGTAGATTACAAGGTTGTTGAGATAAAGATGTATAAAGTCAAACTTAATATCACCCAAGTGGAACCCAGATGCCATATGAACACAGCAGCATAATCAATATGTCGGTTGAAAATACAGTCAGATGCTTGGGAATTTTGGTGAGTGGAACTTTGAATATATGCCTGATTTAAGTCAAGAATTCTTAGGTACTGTGTGCTATGAAACAAAGTGAATTAAGTGTCTAAGTCACAAAGTGGCACCAATTGATGTATGCTATTTTAATAGTCAATTCACAATAATCACAAGAGGTCACAATCCACCTGTGGTTCTCATAACTAAAAGCATATTTGTATGATTAAGCCAAAGGGCGTGTTATGCCTTTATGGAGCTTTTAATCAATGACCACCTTTAAATTTTATTTCTACGGAGAGCCAGTGTACAAGGTAGTGATCATATAGGTGTATTGTCTGAAACGTGGATTTTATAGCCCAACATATAGTATAAATAGTTGTTTGTAAGATGACAACACACTTTACAACATTCTCATTTTTTTCTTTTGGCTAGAATTTCCATTATATAACTAAAGCAAGGCTGATTGCATTAAAATTTTCCTCATCAATTGATACATGCTTAAATCGAGCAAGTGGCCATGTGGTTTGGGCCACATAGCTGTCAGCTTGCATTCAGGAGATAGTGGGATTGAACCCCACTGTCAGCAGCTCTGACAGTTTTTTCTTTGGTTTCCCATTTTCACAGCAGGCAAATGCTGGGGCTATACCTTAAGGCCATAGTTGCTTCCTTCCCACTTAGCGCCCTGTTCTAACCCATTGTTGTCATAAAAGCTATTTCTGCCAGTGTGTCGTAAAAAATGTAAGAATGTTAGACCATTAGACAATTTGGAATTAGTTATTATTAACATAATTTCATGTGATGAGCAGAAATTGTAATGTGAATTCAATATTATTTTGTGAGGTGATATCTTATCCAAACAATGCCTGCAAAACAAGTTTCAGATGTTAAACTCTTGATTTTCCACAAGAAGTTTTATATTCTAATATGATCCAAGTTGATTATAATCAGCTCCAATAAACTAATAAACAAAAATACAATGTCTGGTAACTTCCAAGTTCTTACCATGCTTTTGTACCAAAATATTACTTTAATAATATTAGTGAGAGCAATAACAGGTTTATTATTATTATTGTTATTATTATTAGTTTCAACATCAGCCATGGATCATACATAATAGTATCAATTGTGACGTTTTTTGACATTCTGGTGTGCATATATACCATAATTTCTTAATTGTGGATCAATAATAACATAACTTCCCCAAACAATTTCTACTGAAGTTGCAGAATTGCTCTTCTCAGACTCATTTAGAGAAATACTGGCATAATTACAATTTGAGGAGTTAAGATGTATTTTAGGTAAAGTTGGGCAACTTTTTGAATGTGTTGGAGAAAACCAAAATTATATAAAGCAATATTGGGCTTTGTACCAGATGGTTAGCTACTAATTTTTGATTTTGTGGACTTATCCTTGAAATGCTTTCTTGATACACACGTAGTGACTTCTACCAGTGCTAATGTTGGATGCATGATGTGACTGTGAGCTCTTACTACAGTATTTGACGTATTTGGAAGAGGTACACTAATTACATGAGATATGTTTCCGTACTTAATTATTACTGCTTCAGTACTGCCCACATCACCAGGGCTCAGCAAGTAGGGATGAGGCTATCCAGGCACGGAATGTTCATGCGATTGCAGGTTATAAATTTCATTTTTGTCTGTATTGAAGATCTATTTGTGATATAAATTATGATAATTTTATTAAATAACACCCATTCAATACATAATAAGTTAATGAGGACTTACATCTTTATTAAATTGTTAATATTGTACATGTTTTGCTCCTTTTTGTGGGTATCATTAGCCAATTATCATTTACCCAATGTTTGATAAGACCATGGACATATTCTATTGAGCTAAAATATGCTTTGTAAGCATGAGTGACAAATCTTATAATATATTTACAAAATCTTATACAATAAAAATTATGTTTTTAAGTTAAAACACATTTGTCTAAAATCTTAGTGTTACCATTGTCCTTTAAATTTGTTGACGAAACTCATCTCTTGAACATCATATTTAAAATCATTTTTAAAAAACGTTTGAGATCTGGCTAACTGTATTGATCAAGTATTACTTGACTTGTGTAAGTAATTGTTGTTGAGCCTTCATTAACTATATTAATGATTTAATGCATAATAGAGGCAATTATCAACTGCATAAAGCAAAATGATGGCCTTTTTAAGCAAAGTTTCTTAATGTATTCAATTTTGTAGTAGATTTTAGATCAATTTTATTCAAGGTACCGGATATGGTTTGAGGTAATGATATGGCTGATGATGTCGCATATTATAAGGTTGAAACATGTCCCAACTCTCAGTTTAATGAGGATTTAACTTTAATTTTAACATTTTGAGTTGTATTGAATAGGTGGAAGGGTAATAAATTACTTATATTTATCATAAGATACTTTCAGTACGGATTCACAGTGATTTTCATTACTTGTAATGTTAAGGCCAACCAGGCAAATACAAATAAAAACAAGTATCAGAACCTCAAAGTCAGAATCTGTAAAATCTTGAAGGACATCCAATTCTTAAAAGAATGTTTAAGGCTCGGTCTAATACCTAAGTTCTAAAGCCAACTCAAAGGAATAACATTCCAAAACACAAATCAAAAGACATCCAAAACAAAGTCTATAACATCTGGCTCAGAAATGAAATAAAACTCTTGTATAGGAAAAAATAAGAATTAAACATGCAACTTTATTGAGAGCTTTTGATCATCACACAATTATTATCACCTTTTGAATGGAACTCATTTCAAAGACACACTACATATAAATTACAGATTATACTAGACAAAAAGAAAAAAAATTGACCACAAGTTAGCATGCCTAAAGGAAGAGAAAGCTCAATCATTAAAGCGAAACAGAAACACAAGAACACCTACCTCCTCACGGAACATAACTCCAACCACAATCAACTTATCCGACATCACATTTTCGGATACTGAAATACATTTGTTCAATCAAGGCCTAAAATATAACTGGCCTAACCGAAAAATAACCTGAGGACATAATTACCACAATAGCTGAAGCCGAGTCAAACATAAACAAAGAAATCCCCTTAGATGGACAGAACGACATAAGATACGAAATAAAAAATAAATTACCCACTCTCGTAAAAGAAGTTTCTAACAATAACAATTTCACCTTGTTAAAACAGACACAAGAATTAAGAAAAAAGTGGACATCAGTAATGTCCTAGTAACTAAAGCTGATAATGGCAACACCATAGTCCTAATGAATAAACAAGACTACTTTAAAACAGGAAAGTTCTTATCCGATAAAAATTACTTGGCGATCGGTAAAGACCCCATTATAAAAACTGAACGCAGTATATAAAGCACTCCTGAAAAATTCACCATTTTTTAATGAACATGAATATCAGAAACTCTTCAATATGAATTCTAAGTACCCATCACCAGATATTGCCAAAGGTACACAGAAATATGTTCCCATTCACCCTATCATAAATAGCCGAAATAGTCCGACGTTTAAAACTTCGCAATTCCTTCAGAAATTTCTCAAGAAACACTTTGAATTCCATAACAAGCACCCCATAAAAACTCAATAGAACTATGTGAAACCCTCAATAAATCCAACTTACAACATAATTACATAATGTGCTTGTTTGGCATCACCAACATGTACTCGAATATTCCAGCTAAAGAAACTACAGAAATTATAAATAAATAATCTTTCCAATCACAGTACTTTAAGTTTAATGGAAATAGAAGAATTCATAAAATTACTAAATTTTTCTACTTAATAACTATTTTACCTTCAATAAGAAGATATACAGAAAGGAAGGTCTAGCCATGGGAGACCCTATCTCGGAAATTCTCGCTGAAATTTACATGGATAACGTTGAGAATAATAAAATTTAAAAAAAAAACATGGCTTGTGTCTCTGGCTATGCTATGTAGATGACACGTTGGCAATAATCGACAAAAGATGTAACAATAGAGAAAATATACTGTCCTATTTAAACAGCCTAGAAAACTGTATCAAGGTCACCAAAGAGGACGAAGACCATAATTCAATAAATTTTCTCGATATTACAATCACAAGAATTTCAGTCAAATTCGACTTTCAAATCTATAGATAATCTTCTTTTACTCCCACTACCATAAAACAAAATTCTCTACACCCACAGTCATATATACAACTTTCGTTTTACAGTTAAGTGTACAGAGCGCTAAAAGTTACTCTTTCGTCCGCCAATCTTAAGAAGGAAATAAATACCATAAAAGAAATAGCCACCTTCAATGGATACACTCCCTCAATCATAAATCAAATAATCAGTAATGTGAAATTAAAACTAGCCACAAACCTCTCCCCGATAGAAACAAGCAAATCAAAATATGCAACCTTTACCTATACCAATTCGGTCATACACCAAATTGCCAGCCCTAAAAAGAACAAGAAATTAAAATAGCCTTCAAGACTCAAAACTCAAATCAAACGTTGTTCAAACACAACACAATAAATTCCCCCAACAACAAATATTTAGGTACCGGCATCTATAGGCTTAAATGTGCTGAGTGCAATAGTTCGTATATCGGTCAAACCGGAAGAAGTTCTACAACCAGATATGTTGAACATTTCTATGCCCAGATGCATAATAATCACTCAATAATGAGTAATCATATGAGGGATACAGGACACAGTTTCACCACAATCGAACAAGATCTCCAAATTTTAAAAATAATTGGAAAAGGCAAACTCATGACCGAGTTCAAGAATTTGTACATTTTCCTGGACCAGAAAAACAACATAAATAAGGACCAACCTAAAAGATCCAATAGACAACAAAAGCCCTTTATATGGTCAAATAATAATTTTAATAGGTTGTCTTCAAGACAAAAAATTCTTCGAAGAATTTAGGACAGTGCCAATAAACACACCCACTAAGCCGATAAACGTGTAACGCCCCTCCTCTCCGTATGCACGCAGCTCCTCCCCATGCGCCGGCCACGTACCCATAGCCCCGCCTTCTCAGGTCCACTCTCCTCCATTAAGACGACACACAATACGAGGAGCAGAACATTAGTGACTGCCAGTATTTCAAAACCTCTCACACAAGACAACAGTCCAACAATACTAAAGGTAAGCGTTAACACCACAGACTCAAAATTTAAATGTAAATCCTCCTCTCTGTTCCTTCATTTTTCAACCTAATTAATAATGGATCCTCCTTCCTCTCAGAGCTTGTATACTTTGGACAACATAACATTTAATACCTTATACCACATTTTGAATTCCTCTTTCAACTAGTAAACCAACATCAGAACACACTAAAACAGAAGCACACCATCAGCATAGAATATTGTGCAATTCAACAGAAGAAGATAATCAATGACGTTTCAGCAGTCCTCATTAAATTTTTAATTAACTATTCAACATAAATCCTCGATTAGAATTGCGACATGAAATTAACGTCTTTCTGTGCTAGGCATACTATCAACATGGAATATTGTTCAACAGGTGAAGATGGACTAATGACATTTCAACAGCCTCATTTAGTTTGTCTCTGATAAACTGTTCAACGTAGGTGCTCAAGTAGAACTACGACATAAATATGTCTTTTTGGGTTAGTTAAAAAGAGAACAACCTTATTCACTACGTTTGAATAAGACTGTCAAGTACGCATTCCAAGGTCCACATTACGAATATTGGCTCAGTGTTGGAATGCATTTCCTTATTATTTTGTATATAATCACTTGCATGTTCTATACCCATTTTAATATTTTTGTAACAGTATCTTTAAACTTTCATTTCATATTCAACGTTGTTAATTTTCACTTGTACCGAAATCATGCTACTCATATAATGACGGCTTTTTAGGTGAAGTTTTATAATGTATTCAGTTTTGTAGTATATTTTTAGATGAATTTTATACAAGGTACCTGATATGGTTTGGAGGATTTTAATGTATTCAATTTTGTAGTAGATTTTTGATCAATTTTAACCTGGTAACTGGTATGGTTTGAGGTAATGATACGGCTGATGATGCCCCATATGAAAGGGCGAAACATGTCCTAACTCCCATTTTAATGAGGATTTAACTCTAACTTTAACATTTTGAGTTGTTTTGAATAGGCGGAGGAGTAATAAATTTCTTATATTTCTCATATGATACTTTAAGTAAGGATTCGCAGTGATTTTAATTACTTGTAATAAAACTGTTATCTAGAACATTTAAATCTGCGGCTCATCACAACAATATAACCAGAAAATCGTTCAGGAGGGTGGCAAGCAGCTCCGTAGTGATACGAGTTCTCGGATTTTTTGTCGTATTTTTATGGTATAAAGTGTAATAATATCCGCAAAATTAGTACCAAATACTCCTTGACAAACAGAGAATTGTATACAGTTTTAGAAATTAATAAGCAGTTATTAGTAGTGGGATTAATTGTTGGCGTGGTGTAGAAGTGAAGGTCTACAGTCCGCTGCAGGAATGGGTATCGGACGTTTGGGGGTTGGCGGGTTGCCGGATGGAGCAAGGTTGCCAAACCGCCCGTATCATTTCCCCACCTTGTGATGTGTTCAGTTGCTCTTAGTGGAGATGTGGAATTGAACCCAGGACCAAACTCAGAAGTCTCATTGAAATGCCTGTCTAACGTGTGTAATTCTAAACTTCGTGTGAATCAGCCATTTGTGATGTGTTCATTTGTTTACTCACCAGTCCTGAGAATATGTGCAATGATTAATACATCTCTACTGGAGAAAATTAACTCTTGTGTGCAGACATTAGTTGTCTTGGAAATGTAGTTTTCCTCAATATCCGATTCATTTTTTGACATGACATCTAGCAGTGCAAATAGTGATGTTAGCAACGGAGAATATTGGGCTGCACATAACAGGACATTTACATTGTTTTGATTTAATGCTCACAGCCTGAAATATTTGAAGCGTAAACAGGCAGTTCTGGCCACTCTTGCTGCTTTAGAACCACCTATTGCGTGCGTTAGTGAATTCTGGCTAAATTCGTCAATCTATGATATAGAAGTGGTACCTCAGTCCTACACATTATTTAGGAAACATCAGGGGGAGGAACACTTATTGCCATGAAACCAATTCAACCCTGTGTGCTTTGAGCAGCTGGAAACAAAGGCAGAATTTGTTTTGGTGAAATTCACATGCGCTGGAAGCAAGTACATTTTGGGTTCCATGTACCGAGCTCCGAACCTTCCCCCCAGTGACATCAATGAGGAATTACTCCTGTCTGTAATCCCTGTACAAAATGTACAACATTGATTGAAAAGTGTCAAGAAGGGTGGTGATTTCATCTTAGAAATGTTCTGGCAGCTTGATCGCCCTCACCTCCTGCCTCTACCCACAAATACCTTAGCAGCAACATTTGTTGTAGAATTCTACAACGTGTTCCTTGTGCAATTAATTACTGAACAAAGCCGTATAATGAAAACTCTTGTCCTTACTAACCTCCATCCTCAGTACTGAAAAACAGAAATAAACCTCTCTTCCTCCGAACACCTAGCAGTTACAGCTACAATGAAATACAGGGAACCACCAGTAAATAAAAATAAAAGAGTATTACTACAAAAACCTGGCTGGGAACTGCTATCATAACTTCTAAGAAGCAATCTACTTATCGTTACCAAGAAAACCTCTCCATAGATCACAAAAGAAATAGTCAAAATTAAATGCAAAAGGAATATGCTTTACAGGAAATGGAAACAGGATAGAAGCAATCTCATGTGGGACGAATATAAATGCGTGAGGAATTCAACCAAGAAACTCATCCACAAAGCATACAAAAACTACATAAACAAGATAAGTAACAACGGCAAAGACATGTGTTAATACCACAATAGTAAACACGGCAAATCAGCACAAAGGGACTCTGAGTTGAACGTGTAGTTCAGCACAAAATAGTGGGTGTACATTGTTTATATGGGACTAGTTAGGTTGTGTAAGGCCTAACACATTTGAATTGCTTATGTGGACATAATGGAGGTTAATCTCAGTGTCTCAGAGCTGAACAACCATGGAGTCACTCACTAGTTGATTTTAACTCTTTGAGCTTATAGATTTGAACCTTCCAATTGCATACCATTATGTTTACATAACTTAGAGATTAATGCTTTGGGTTCAGAACTTAAAAAATATGGTGAAGGATACCTATCATGTCTTTGTAGACTAACATAGACTAACTTAGACTGAGTAGCTCAAGGAGCTGAGCACCAGCTTTTTGAGTCTTGAAAACTGCACTGTCATCAGTCTAAAGGACTGATCTAAGGATCACTGGACAGAGGTGATGTTGAAACATAGCAGCATTTCACATCTCTGTAGACTAACTTAGGCTGAGTAGCTCAGGTGGCAGATCACTAGCTTTTGATTCTTGAAAACTGCATGGCCATCAGCCTAAATGGCTGATCTAGGAATGGTAGGAGTGAACTTAAAACTTAGTAGCATATCAAGTTTATATAGACTAACTTAGGCTGAGAAGATGTCATTTAATTCTATATATTGTACAAACATCCATCCATTTTTCGAGTTTGGTAATCTGCCTAGGTGAGGGGTAAGACTGTTGAAAACTGTGTGGTCATCAGCATTGAACAGTTGCTAATGAGCAATTGTCAGTTAAGCATGACTTACTGAGCAGGGTCTAATAAGTTATTGCAAATGATCAGGGGGCAGTTGAGCAAGGGCTAATTAGCAGTTACTTATGAGTGCAGGCTAATGAGCAGTGACTAAAAGTGTGGATTAATGAGGTGTGCATTACAATTTATTTTAAACATTTTATGCAGCTATTTTCTTACAACTCAGTTAAGTTTATATTCATAAATATCTTTGTTAATGTAGCATGTACAAAAACTCAAAAACTCAAGTTTGGCCAAGAATGATCATAAATATGAAGATTTACATCTTTATTTATGTAGCATTTTTCGTTAGAACTACTACTAACGCTATTATACAAGAATGAAATTTTATACTTTCCCGTAAACTACCATTTTATCCAGCCTACTATTTTGGGCGTCCCTCTTGCTTTATCCAGGCTTCAGACCTGCTCTACGGAGAGAGTTGGAGATAAAATCCAAAGGAATGTAAGTTATTGAAGAGTCTGCAACATTATAGAGTACTGTGTGCTACCGGAAAAAAGAAGGTACTCTACTGACTGTACTGTAAAGGCTATTAGTCACTAATACCCACACAATGTAATCCTTGCCCTATTTCTGGAATCTCTGCTTCATATTTTGTGTAACGACAATCTTGACCGGCTCTTATCTGTTACAAGCGTTGTACAGGTAGGTTGGGATCTTACATCTACGTACGGGCACAGAGACTTGTTTTTAACATTTCAGACTACATGCAGAGTGTTGACGTGTAGAAAACTGTATTTAACCTGCTTTGTTGGTAAAAATTCTTTGAGACCTTCTTGGTGGTCTTCTTTTTCATCGCCTTCTTCATTTTGTACCTAATCCTGCTGCTCTCCTTCGTTAGATGTTTGCACTGCAATAGAACATGTAGTAGGCTTAGGCAATGAAATGAAATTAAAATCTCTGTTGATAAGTACTATTGAGATCTTCTTTTTCTTCCTATAATTTATCTTGTTTTGTTCCTCTTGAGACGTGAGCATAGGAACAGAACTTGTTGTAAATCTAGACTATGAAGTAGAGTTTGAAATATTTTGTAAACGTTTACCATTCATAAATAAATTATTATATGGTAGAATACGTTTGAGCTCTTTAAACTTCTTTCTCGATGAAAGTACGCTACAAATTTCTTCATGATATTTTCCGTTGGAAGGGTTCTACAGCAGATTTTTACACTGTTTTCACCAAAAAACTTGCACTACATGACGTCTTACGACACTCTTTTTGTACCCCCAGAGGAACGTTCTTCCACATTCTTTGTAATTTTAACCCATGGTAAGTTGTTTCATGGTAGATATTTTCCTAATGACAGAGAGAGGCAAAGAGAGATGAACCAATCTTTTTAGTTTAATAGTTATTTCATTCTACACACCACTGGAGCGGGCCATCAGTCTAACCAATGGACTCTGTGGCCAATTACATTTACATATATTTGTTTTAGTCATGGTTGTGTACTAATTTCACGTGTTTTTTGGAAGTAAAATTAAAAAATAACTTTGCTTCTGCTTTTTTAAAACATGTTGTCAGAAATAAAAATCATTTTCTTGTTAAAGTATTGAATCATTACAAACATAATAACAGAACTGTGAGCATTGTTTTTCTCGAAATGAAACAATGTTAATATATTCATTTTATATTTCTACTTAGGTACATTGATATATATTTTAAATTTAATTGTACAAATCGATGACATAAAGCTATTAACAACATTTTCCTCCATGTGAATAAGCCAAGTTGTCATAATTTCTGAGGAAAAGAAAACAAACAAGAAGAACCTCACCCAGTGATGTGCGATCTGTATCTGTCCATAATTCCATTTTGAGTTTAAATGTATGTATGGTCTGACTCGAAAGTGGGAATTGGTGCTTGGTAGGAGGTGTGATTTGTATGGCTTTTAATCCTCAGGTTTGACCTAACAGCCAGCGGAAGAGGTGAATCCTGTGGTATACATTTTTATAAATTTGGTCAAAATGTACATTCCATTGAATCTTATTTTGAAACGTTATGCCTGGGTAGTAAGTGTGGTCATTACAGCAGGGGGTTAATTATTTAAGGTTAGAAAGTGTTTGTTAGTGGGATGGCATCTACATTTACTATTAAGAAAAGTTATAAATATTATTCTTACATTACTTTTGAATTTACCTGATTTGTGGGAGGTGAGGGGAAGAAACCCGTATGGCGTGTTATGGTGTATACTTTATTTTGGTATTGTAGGAAGGGATGGTAGTTTTGGGGTTTTCAAAATAACACAATTTTCGATCGAGCCATTGTTCGGGTTCATTTAAATTGGTTTGGATACGGGATTGCAAGGTACGGTTGTTGGATTCCACAGACAGTATTGCTGTGTGTTCAGCAAACTGACAATAAAGGTGGCAGATAATTGAGAAATGCCGCGAGTTCTGTGTCCCTGCGTATATTTGTTTCCTTGATTATGAAAAGGCCTTCGACTGTGTCAAATGGGACAAGTTGTGGGAAGTTCTCAATGAATGTGGAGTCCCAAAACACTTAACGTCATTATTGAAAGGTCTTTATAATCGTCATAATGCAACCATAAGGGTAGATGGTGAATGCTCAGAATTTTTCAATGTGACAAATGGAGTCAGACAAGGTTGCATAGTGTCACCCCAACTCTACAATATCTACGCAGAGTATATAATGAGAAGAGCACTGGATGGCTGGGATAGTGGAATTTCAATTGGTGGTAGGAAAATCAACAATTTACGCTTTGCTGATGATACTACACTCATTGCAGGAAGTGGACAAGAACTTGATGAATTGCTCTCTAGAGTGACAGTCATTAGTTCGGATTTTGGTCTAGAAATTAACATGAAAAACACCAAACTAATGGTTATCAACCGACAAAGTCAAATCCCAATCCAAATAACAGGATGTCTGAAAGATCTGGAGCTGGTGAATGATTGTGTATATCTGGGTTCCATAATCAGTAACTCGGGAAATTGTGATGAAGAAATAAAACGACGGATTGTCCTAGGTCGTGCCGCAATGGTTAAACTCACAAAGATCTGGCAGAACCGGGCATTATCCAAAACAGTGAAAATAAGATTGGTGGAATCACTGGTGTTCTCTTTTTTCCTATACGGCTTTGAGATCTGGACTGTGAAGGCTACTGACAAGAACCGAATAGATGCCTTTGAGATGTGGTGTTGGCGGAGAATGCCCCGTATGCCATGGACAGAAAGAAGAACAAATGCCTCCATTATAGAAGAACTGAGCATCACAAAGCATTTATCCTCCCGAGTTAGTGAAAGTTACCTCCAGTTCTTGGGACACATTTTGAGGAGAGAAGGAGACAATATAGAAAAGATCATTTTGCAAGGCAAAATTGAAGGCACCAGACCAAGAGGCAGAACATCAAGTAGATGGTTAGACCAAGCAAAGAAGATCACCGGTCTACCTCTTCACAATATCTTAAGCTGAAGACCGCTCAGCATGGAAAAATCTCGTTAAGGATGCAGTTACTAACGAAGTGAAGAAATGAGGTCACGACGCTCAGCAATAAGTAATCCGACTGATGATGATGATGATGATAGGTTGGGTAATATTGATACATAACAGGACATACAAAATTACTGACAGTGGGATATCTTGTGGTACTCCTGCTTTAATTGGAAACGTGTAGGTAAATGTGTTATGGATAGTGATTTTGGCTTGAAAATTGGTGATTGTCATTGGAACTGGAAGGTGATGGAGTTTATATATCAGTCTATTGAAAGACATTCTCGAAGACTGGTAAGTGCTGCACATATATTTGTATGTAAATATTTTGTGATGGATACAGAGATATGAAAGACATGGTTGTGTATGGAGTGCTGAGGACAGATACTGGCATTTTGCTGAGGTATGAGATGGAGGGAGTCGAGATAGGTGTATATACAGTGCACTAAGATGATTTCTAAGATTTTAGAACACCCTATTAGAAGGCTTATGGGACAAAATAATTTAATTGGTATGGTAGTTTTGGAGTTTTCAAAATAACACAATTTTAGAATGTACCCGATTTGTGGGAGGGGAGGGGAAAACCCGTATGGGGAGTTATGGTGTATACTTTATTTTGGTGTTGTAGGAAGGCATTTGTAGCTTCTTTTATGTGTCGGTAAGTAACTTGATCTACTCCAGGGGCAATGTTTTTAGTCCTGAGTGCGCCTTTTATATCTTAGAATGTAATAGTAGTGTTTAGGTGATGTTGCGAGTGAAGAACTGGAGGGGATTAAAAGCTGGGGCAACGAGGATGTTGTGCGCTACCCGAATATTCCGACATTGCATCGTATTCAGGGTACTAGGTATTGCAATCGGAGAACGGTGAGAAAATTACTTTATAATGATTTGCAAAAATGTCAGTCATTGCTTTATTATCACTGAGTGCACGTCTGTTATGTATTGTTAGATAATAGTGGTGGAATTGCTTTATGTTTGTCAGTTGTCTTAACTTGGTCCGGTATTTGCGAGCGTCAGTTGTGTTAGATAATTCACTGTAAGTATTTGCCCAGGCTTTTCTTTTAATAGCCTTAGTAAATGATCGAACATCTCTAATGGTATTTCTGAATGTTTAGGTGACAGTTTCAAAGGTATGCCTTGTAATGTTCGTGGGAATATTTTAATATTTGGAGTGCTTAGTGTGGGAGGGGATGTTTGGAAGGATGGGAAGTGCGGTGAGGAATGTGGAGTCGGTTGACAATAGTTAGTGAGGTTCGAATTTCTTAACTTTATTTTTTAATTCGTGCTGTGGAGTAGGTGGTTCAGTATTGCATATTATGTCTGAAATTTTTTGTCTGTATGCTACCTAATAGTTTCGTATATACCGTATGAATGTTTGGGTATGTTGGTTTTGTTGCTATGGGCTCATTAGTTCATTTTTTATGGTCAGTAGGGCAAGGACATTGTCATTTCCCCTTCAAGGTAGCATGGTGATGTTACAGGGATTGTCAGG
This sequence comes from Anabrus simplex, assembly GCF_040414725.1. NCBI lineage: Eukaryota > Metazoa > Arthropoda > Insecta > Orthoptera > Tettigoniidae > Anabrus > Anabrus simplex. Next base: position 32,994,723 of record NC_090277.1, on the reverse strand, counting down.
TACCATCCCTGAGTTTCGTGTTAAGAACGCCCAGGTTTGGTGTGCCAGGCTTATAAATCTTGATTCCATTTACACAAAATTGCAAAGGTTTTGGAAGCTTGAAGAACTCCACCAACCATTTCTTACTTCTGATGATACGGCGTGTGAAGATCATTTTCTTGAATAATGGTCAAATGGATGATCTGGCAGGTTGAAGGGAAATTTCCTATTCGTCCTGAAAAGTCACCTGTATCTCAGTCTGAGCATAATGTAGTTCGAATGCTCATAGACATTGAAAATAAGTATGCTAGATTTCCAGACTTGGAACAGCAGTATGTAATTTTCATGCATGAATACAGTGAAACAGGACACATGGAAATTGCACCCCTTGAGACTTCTAACTCATTAAGCTAGTATATGTCTATCATTATGTTCTCAAAGATTCTAACATGACAACCAAGCCGAGAGTTGAATTTGGCAGATGTTGTGAATCTTGAAAGGGGATAGCTTTGAACTCTTTTTAAATGGTTGACCCTGAAATTTTGCATGTCTTCCTGTCTATTGTTTTAAGGTTCAGAACTTTTCTTGTTACTCTTTCAGCTTATATTTCTTAGATGTGAAGATTTGTTTTAAAACATCCTGCCCACAGGAGTCTTCAGATCAGAGTATTGCATGGCGTTAATCCTCTGATGAATATATCAAGGACCACCACCTTACCTCTGTTCTGCCTAATTTCCTGCTCCGAGATTTATAGTTCAACATGCTGATCAATAGACAGAATCTCACCGTATTTGCATCTTCTTGTTTTTACGTTCACGTTTTGACAGGTACTATCTTAGTTGAAGTAGCTGAAGAGCTCCAGTCAGAACTTTCTTCCCGGCTTTATAGTACACATGTGTATCTCAGATATTGGACATCAAATTGTCCGGAAGCCCTTGCCAATGTCCCTGTAGATGATAGAGGAATCTTGTTAACGTGTACCCTCACTAAGGATGAAGCTATTAAATCATTAGGTATTATTTGGCATCCTAAATGTGATGAGTTTCAGTTATTAAAAATAAACTTGAAGAATGCATATAAGGAAATCACTAAGAGAAGCATTCCCTCAATAATTGTTTCCATATTGGACCCTATTGAATTGTTTGAAGTGCTGTGGTTAATTGCAAACTTATATATATACTATTTGGCAGTTGGAAATTATATGGGCTTATCTGTTAGAGCCTTTATCTGAAATTATTGTGATTAGGGGTGCATGTAATGTGATAAGAAGCAATTTTGGTACATATATTGCGTTTGCTTTTGGAGATGTATGTATGTAGGGTATTTAGCCTGAAGGCTGGTTTGATCCTCTGCAGCTCCAACAACAGCTGTCTTAAGTAGCCTAGGCGTCACCGAAGAGGCGTACTAGGGAAATGAAGAGTGAGGTAGTTTCCCGTTGCTTTCCTCATCGCCGTTATATATCAGTCTGCCAAGCCCATTGAAAAGCATGCACCAACCGACCCTATGAGCAATATTTTCACACCATTTACAACAGGGACTGGCTGCATAAACAATGGTATTAGTAGCATCAATCATACCTCAGTCACATTCATATTGTGAAATGGAAGTAACAAATTTGGTATAGCCCATAGCAGAAGACATAGTGCACTTAAACACTACATCTCGCCAGCAAAGGCGAGCTTTTGGAGATTGTATTTTTTTTTTTTTTAACTTAGGGTACTCGTAAAATGTAATTACTTTTTTTTCTGTTTTCAAGATTTGGGAACGTTGCAGTATTGACCGGCAGTACAGTGGGTTCATGTAACAGAAGCTGCAAGATATCGAAAGAAGGAAGTGAGGTAATTTGCATTTTGCCCACTCGTTATGAATGGAACCAACACACACTCTCTGACTCATCCCATTTGACATTCGGATATATGTTGTAATGAATGTGGTTCTATGTTTTCACAGAAGTTGAAACTACGGCGACAGGTGGTCACACATATTGATGAAAGATCACATTCCTGTAATCAATGTGGTAAGAAGTTTTTTCACAAGGCGGTTCTTCAACGGCACCTCCTTATCCATACAGACGAGCGTCCATTTTCCTGTAGGCAATGTGGTGGAAAGTTCTCTCGGAAGGAACATCTTAGGAAGCATCTGCTTACACATACTGGTGAGCGTCCACATTTATGTAGTCAGTGTGGTAAGCAGTTTTCGTTGAAGTCAAATCTTCTTCAACACATGGTCACACATTCTGGTGAGCGTCCTTACTGTTGTGAAGAATGTGGGAGTAAGTTCTCTACGAAGGCACATATTCGGCAACACTTACTTACTCATACTGAAGACCGACCGCATAAATGCATTCACTGTGGTAAAACCTTTTCTCGGAAGTCGCTACTTCGACATCACCTAGTTACACCAATGGGTGTGCGTTCACGTTCCTGTAAATGATGATGTAAATATTTTGTCAGAAATCCATTCTTGCAATTCAACTGCTTACACATTTTAGTTTGCGTCCAGTTCTCTGTGAAGGAAGGTCTTCTGCAACATCTGCTTACCCATACATCACAGCGTCTATATTCCTGTGATCAATGCGAAAATCAGCCTTTTACGAAGGTTCGTCTTCAAAAGCACAAGATAAGTTATATTGCAGCACGCCCAGATTATTGAGAACGATTTGTGTAACAGTTTTGGTCAACAGTCTGCTTTGAATATGCACTTGCTTATATACATCGTAGGTGCGTAAAAAAAGACAGCGCTTATTAGAGACGTCCACATGAATGTAGTGAATGTTGTAACATTTCAGCCATATCTAATATTCTACAGCTTTTTTCGCGATTATTCTCTAGTGCCCACATTGTTGAATGAATGTGAAATGAAGTTTCTTGAAGTGTGCAAACTGGATATACAATATCTTAAACACACAGTAATATAGGTGATTAACAATTAAAATAGCTAATTAGCAGTCACTAATCAAAATACTAATCGCCACACGCTGAGCGCCATTTTTAATATAATGCTAATAATTTACCATTTAAATATGATTAAAATAAAATGTAATATGTATAAAATACTCAGTCGCCTCACGCTTGTGTGTCAAATGAAATTTATCTCTATAGATTACTAACATAATTGAAATAAAATCAATTAATACAATAATATTTCGAAATGTCCGTAGTATGGGCGTCCGAATTCACCAGAACGGATCCCTCGAATTTTCATGGAGCATGATAAATCCCTCTCGCCCTTACCGTGTACATAAAGCTGCGTACTGATACGTCTTCTTCATGTCTTACGTAACGTTCTGAAAACGTGAAAATATGTAGGGGATGCACCTAGGTTCATCAATTACTCCCCTGAATCTAAAATAGTTAACTATATTCTGAACTTTATCCGTGCATGGGCAATTCATCCACACATCAAATTACACATAAAATACATTCCCAAATTATCGCTGGAAGACTCCATTGTTACACAATCGACAACAACAAAAACAGTGGGAAACCGAAAGTGACGACCAAGCCACCATTTGCAGACCGTCCGTTTAACAAAGCACATATATGTAGATAAGTACACTTCATTGTCTCTGTGTATCAACACAACTTGCATATTCTTTTTATTGGCACTCGTTATATCACACACATATTGTACCTATATAATACTTGTTCACTGACCAACACTTGGTTTAGAGACACATCGCTCCAGCATCACATGCTTGTTGTTCCAGAACGTAAATTATGGATAGTCTGACATTCAGCACTCCATAGCTCTTACCAACATATGATACCAAGCTACCACAAGTGGTACAGTACCAAGTGCCTAAGCACTCAATAGTTGTAGGTTATTACCAAACTTCACAAACACAATAAGACCTGGTTCTCACAAATTTTACATCTCCTCTCCTCTGTTCTTTGAAGTCAAGTTATCTCCACCAAATTTCAAGTCCAGTCCATTATGAAGCCAAAAGCAGTTTGCTTCTGGTCGTTTGATCACATGCCTATGTTGACATCAGCCTCCCCCTTTTCTTACATGATACGTCTAGGTTGATCCTTGCCACCCAATCAGGAGTAGATGATCTTGTCAAAACCACGCCCTGAAACTCCTCCGGACTTCATGACAACATCAACAAGGTCACCTCATCGGACTCTGTGCTATTCACATGACTCATAGGAACTTCCTGACTACAACATCAACAAGGCCACCTCGTCGAACTCTGCGATGTCTGCATGACTCATACAAATTTCCGAGTTGTAATTAGCATTGTTTTCCATCCGTGTGTAAACAACAAATTACTGACATCGCAGTTTAAAACAGGAATAAATGCACAAATAATATAATGATAATAATAATAAATCGAACAGTGATCATAATAATAATATACCTTGCTTCTGAATACAGTGCAGGGGTGTGATATATATGTACTATCACAACACACACACATTGGATATTGGTCACACCCCCGTGTTAAACGTTGTAGTGCGTTTTCCGCCAATATGTTTTTCAGAAGCATATCTCGACCAAACTGTCGTAACTCATGTGGTAAATATTTCATGAAAAATTCACACCGTCCTAATGGGCACCTGCTGAAAGACCTTTATAAGCCTCCATACTCTTGTGGTGATAGAGCTTCAGCTATGATGGTATATAAAATTAAGCATAAATTGGTTCATACAAATTATATATTATATATTATTATATATATATTATAAATTCTGACATACACTCATATAACACTCGAGGAGCAAAGAGAGTCAATACCGAATTCGTAAAAACTAGTAAGTATGGTTGTAACTCCTTATGGCACTACTCTGCGAAGGTGTACAATGCTCTTCCAAAACATATACAACAGGCAACAACAATTTCAAAATTTAAACAAAAAATGAATAATCAATGGACAAAAGAAAATGAGCAGTAAATCATTCAACCAAGTAATGTACAGTGGTATTATATATTGTGTTTATATTTGTGAGACTCTAACGTATTTAGAAATAAGCTATTATTGTATTGTCAATATTTTGTAACTCTGCCAATATTTAATCTTGTATTGCACCATAAGAGCCTCGGCTCAGGTGCCCTTTCTTGAGTAAATAAATAAAAATTTTAAAAAATATAACTCCTTTCTTGACAGTCGTAGTGCGTTTTCCGCAAATATATATTTCGGAAAACCTGTTCATCCATACGGAATTTCGCTGAAACTCTCATAACTAATGTGGTAACAGAGAGCTTCTGCACTCTTGTGGCGAGCGTTTCCCCATATATCTCGTCTTCAAACTCTCCTGCCCACGCATAATGCTGGGCGACTACAATTTTGCACAGAATGTGGGAGTAAGTTATTCAAGAAATATAATCTTCGAATGCACCGGCTCACTTATGACTGAAAATGTTCACAAATTTGTTACAAATGAGGTAAAAGCTTCATTGAAGAGGCTAGTTTTGAAAAACATCCAGTCAATTATCCCAAGATACAGTCACACTGTGTCAATGTGATGGTAAATTCTCTCAAGCGTGCAATAAAACTACGAAATACTGCTTGTCTCGTGGAATGGGGACGTTCTTCTGATGAATTTGGTGGATCCTCTTTCCCTCTTGTAACGAGTGTGGTAATTTTTGTAAACACCTGCTCACTCAGTCTCCGGAATAGCTGCTTCTGTGTAATAAGTGCGGTAGTAGCTTTCATAGAAGTCTTATTTAAACTAGAACTCACCCGCTAACACTGCAGAACGATCAAGCCATTTTAATAAGTGAATAAAGAATGTTTTTCCACAAGATTCATTTCCGGACAGACCTGGTAGCTCACCTTAGTGAACATTTATCCTGATATGTATCATCGGTCGTTTGTTATTTTGTAAGTACACTCGCAAGGAACACATATTTGGACACTTTCGGTAAGGCCGATGTTGTCATATGGTACGTTTCAAAGTTATTTTCTGAAATTCTTAATCTTAGAAAGGATTTTATAGAACGGCTACACCCTTGTATTTAACGTGCAGATATGTTTATATCTGAAGTCTCATCTTGCTTGACGACTATTTAACCCTACAGTGATGATTCAATCCCTGACCCAGATTTTGTGTTAACCAGCAATTTTGAATCCAGCAGTTAATTTATTGAGGAGAACAAGAAGACATTGGAGTTACAACTATAGCTGATTCCAGTTTTTTACACTGATTACAAAGGAGTCATATGCAAATAGTTCTCCGCGTTTTGTTGATAAGGGCAGTAGAAACCAAGGCATGTGACCCAGTTGGAACTTCTCTTAAGTGTCATGTGCATGTTACATTTTGCTTGCCATATTGAGAATCATTGTGTTCATTTTAGGAAAATACTGTTAACAGATAGATGTATTAAGTACATATTTTTGCCACAATTATTCATATCCGTATGTGTTTTAACCCTAAATATTATGCTGATTTTTCAGTGCACATTTTATAGTTTTTTATGGAGTCAAATATTCTAAGAATTTGTTCAGGGTATTGACATACCTTTTTATTGTAAAATATTTTTGGTGCAAAATTAATCACTAATATGGTTCATATACTTGTTTTGATATTGGGTCTATCACACATAGCCCGGCCGTTCATGTTACGATTTTTCACCCCATTGTTCTAGGGTGAGCATGGTTTGGGCTAACGCCCATCCATATCGATGTATACAATGGTTAATTTTCTCAGTGGTACAATCGTCGATGTAACCAATCCACTCACTCACGTGTCAGGCCGCACATTTCTCATGAATACAGTGCCACGTTTTTCTAATAGGTCTTTCCATAAACAACAGCCGGGTTGAGTGGCTCAGTAACATTATTGTTATTATTACATAGCATTCTTATCTCCCTCTGGAGAAGTGTCTTTGAGTTTTGCTGTGCCTGAAAGTTTGTTTGCCCAATAAGTTCCCCTTAATGCCCTCCTATCTACTTACTGTGGAGTACGGCTGATTAGATGTTCGATTTGTGGAAATATCTTTAAAAGTGTAGTTGTGTGAAAACAGCAGTGGAAGTAGATTCTTGCTTTCTTTTATGAATAGAATAATATTTCTGCCGCCCAGCAGCCTACAGAACCCCCCTTCGACCTCTTAACACTCCAGAATACTGTTATGCACATGCATTTTCTCTATAATAGTGCTCCGTGTTAAAGTCTACATATTGGGAAGTTGTCTGAAATCTATTAAATGTGTAGTCACCTGCAATTTTTGTAATTGTGATGTATAATATCATGAGGGGCGGCACAGGGACACAGTCAGGTAATTTCTGTTTAAAATATTATTTTAGGAAACAACATACGAGGAGGAAATACCTCGTACTGCAGTAAAAAATTTTGAGTTGTTAGACAATTGGAATTCATGTACAGAAAAGTAACACAAATGCGATGACAACTTGAGATAAGTGAGCAATAGAAATTATACACAAGGATATTATTATTATTATTTACTTGCCACTAGTCGTACACAATTCATTGATACTACCAATTACCTTGGACAGACCTTTTAAATGTAATTTCATGTCACATAAAATTTACATCATTACGTCAGGAATTGATGGTAACTCAGAATATCAGGAGGTAACTTACAAGTTTCCTCAAGGATATCAAAGTTATTTTCCAGTTTTAATTTCAGTATAAAGAAGGAATTCAGGATGTGTAGTGCAATGGCTCTTGATATTTTTATTACCTTCCTACCAGTTTCATTATTTAGTACTTCACAAGCCGTGTTACATTAATTAAGAAATCTCGAATTACTTTATCGTTGGCAATTATCTTTATATTTCCCTTCCATGCAATATTTTGTTAAATTTCTACCGCCCTTTTCTTCACAAATATGCTGCTTAGCTATGCAATAAAACAGTTTCTCTTCTGATTTCTTACAAGATGAGGAATGTAGCTTTTGATAGTAAACTGTCGTATTGCAGTGCTATGGGTTTTTGTTATGCCTTAGTTTTTTCTAGTCAGCTTTCCTTTGGGGAAGTGCTTAAAATAAGTTTAAATATTTCAGTCTTAATATATTAGTGTGTTTCTGAGTTTCCTTCTTCCACTGAGATTATATTTTAAAGCTTATATATCTTCTGCCTGCTCACCTTGGAATGTTTGATTTTATTCTGTGTGTTACCTTGCTGATAGTTTTCCCCATGATAGTTGAAGCCAGAGACGTTTATGATCAAGCAATGAATAGTCTATGACAACATATAATATTTTCTAACCTAAAGTCATTTCATGTCGACTGAACATTAAGCAAATACATCTGTACACTCGTGATTACTAATATTTTCACCGCATTAACTAATACTCACTTAGGCAATCCATCAACCATAAAATGACATGCACTAATCCAATTATATACTAGCTAATTAGGAAACTTAAAATCACCAATATGAATCATCAGTGATTGATATTTACATATTTATGTAGATGAGCGAGTGTGGTTACTACTCTCCTAAATAAAATAATAATGATTAGTACTTACTTGGTCTCTGCATTGTGATGAAGATGGGCCTCGTAGTGTCTTTCATTGGTGATTAGTGCTTCATGGCGATAATATTGACTTCAGGGAAGTTCATGGGTCCGTTTGTGATATCGACCACCATACTAGTGAGACTATATTTTTGATGGGTTGAAAAGTGCGTCACTGCTACACAAAACATTGGACTATTTACTAATTGTTCACTTAACACTTCTCCGAACTAGCGGGCCGCTCGAACGTTATGCTACACGTTTACTGCGCGAGAAACTCTAACTCAAGGGCTCCAGCTTCGAAAAAATACCAGTAAGTGTTTGGTATGCTTACTTGCCTGACTGGAATTAGTCCATTCACTCATAAGCAGATACTAGATAACACCTAATGGTCTCAGTTGGGGCCGATGGCCTTAGATGTTAAGCCCATTTAAATAACAATCATCATCATCATCATGGTCTTAGTTCGTCCAATCGTAAGTGCATATTACTTAGTACAAATTTTATAAGCTGGTGTAGTTCAGCGCCCACGTTAATGGTTGCAATTACGATTGAATCTATTTACAAATGCACTGTTCCCACCTCTTTAATTTTTCCATATTAATTACTGAATCCTATTATCTAACCGCTCTGAACGAAAAGCAAAATCACAAAAGCTTTGATTGCTGCTCCGATTTCTCGACAGGCGACACGCACTTCTAGCAACAGCTCCGGACACAAGAAAGTGGAAGCATCGCACCCTCAAATTTTCAAGTCACGGCCCCATCAACCGACGCGAGGTACATTTCCGGCTAACAAACTTTTCTTTTGAAGGAGAGCCGACTTTCTGTTACTGGTTCGCTGTAATTTCCTAGCTTCTACCAGAATGATGAATTAATGCATGACCGGGCGCGTTGACCGTGCGTGTAGAGGCGCGTGGCTGTGAGCTTGCATCCGGGAGATAGTAGGTTCGAATCCCACTATCGGCAGCCCTGAAGATGGTTTTCCGTGGTTTCCCATTTTCACACCAGGCAAATGCTGGGGCTGTACCTTAATTAAGGCCACGGCCGCTTCCTTCCAACTCCTAGGCCTTTCCTATCCCATCGTCGCCATAAGACCTATCTGTGTCGGTGCGACGTAAAGCCCCTAGCAAAAAAAATTAATGCATGATTGGACATGGCTGTATAATTCGATGGCCCAGAACGAAAGATTTACAATTCAAAATCTGTGATTTTCAAGAGATGAGTTTAGAGTTTTAGCAGTTTACATCATTGCCTCTAAAAAATTGACGCATTACATAGTTTTTATGAAAATTGGTGTATACGCGAATCTTACGTGGTTGTTATAATGTGGAAAACAGTTACAACTCAGAAAAACGAGGAATTTCAGAACAATAAAAACTTTTGAAGTGCTCGCTAAATGTAATGCATTAGATGTTGTGTTGTTACAATTTCGGAGGTTGTAGAGGTCGGCATATGGCAAACATTGACAAAAAAAGTCTCAAAAATTAATTTTTGAGTTTTAGCACTTCCGTTCTCAGTCACTGGTACCCGTATCGAAGAACATGAACGTAATATTCGTCTCAACCAGCCAGACAAATCGGCAATAGCTGAGCAAGATCTATCGTCGGGTAATAATGTCATATTCCAAGATGCTCGAGCTCTCACCCACACTGGACACTACAGGTCCAGGATTATAAGGAAAGCTGTGGAAATACGTAGATATCCTTACAATTTCATCAGGGACAATGGCTATCAATTAAGTAATACCTTGTTGCCTGCTATTAAGGGTTTACGTAGGTAGTTCCCTTCACTATTGTTTTTTCGTTTCGGTGTTTCCCAATTCGCACGTTCCTCATCGCCAGATGTTTCATTCCAGGCTTGTGTCAATGTCATATGCTACGTATACATGTTATGTGACCCCCCTGATGGTTCGGTCAACTTCCGCTTTGAGCGCTAGCGCTGTGCCCCGTCCCGGGAGCCATCTGGTGACGAATGAACGTACCTTTTCCATTACTATTTTAACGTCTAAATTTAAAAAATTCGTTTTGGATAGTAGAAATTTTCTTCTGACGACGCAGACCACAGTTCACTGCGAAACGTAAAGAATTTCACCTTATTTTCTTGACACGGCATAAGCCCAAATGCCTATACAGTATCATGTATATCTCGGCTGTTACGCCTTTTTATTTCGCCCATATCGGGTACCTGTGCTAGATAGAAATCAGTTTCTTGTGTTTTCCAACATTGAATCATCTCATATTTTACCCCTCTCAATTGGCAATTGTACTTCCCGGAACAAATTAACTTTCTGTGACTGTCTCGCTTACGCGTTTCTCTCTCTCACAGTGTGGCTTGACGAGCCCTGCTCTTTGTCTACCTCTCTTGAGAAACTGTGCCTTCCCTCGTTGTGGGTTACTGGTTTACTGACTGATAAACATAATCGGCGCGATGAAAGCACTCCGTATTAAGTCCTGGGTTCGTTGTCTCATAGGGTTCAATATTTTCATTAAACTTCTATAAATCTCAAGTTGTTTCCTCTTGGTAAATAACTAGATTTGCTCTTTGCTTCCATCCAACTTTGATGTTGCTTATTAGTAAGGACATCCTGAATTGTCTGCGTGGCTTGGAGCTCTGATATAACGATGCAAGATACCACTTCACCGTATAGTTACAAGATGAGGCACTTACTTTAAAGCTGAATTGTAACACGCAGAACGTATCAGTGAAATCTCACAAGTTGTTCACTGAATGCCTGAGATTCAGCTGCCATTACAATCGTACAGTACCTGAGTTCAGTCCCAGGCGTATCAATAATAAATGTAAACGTATACATGTTTGTTGTGGAAATATGATGGCCAAAATTAAAGATGACAGGAAAGATGAAACGAAAAATATTATAATGTTGGAAAATTGCGCAGCGTATTTCTCATTGTGCTCAGCCTGTACGTACTACATGAGACACTTGGGTTAAAGCTGACTTTTAATACGCCGGACATTACAGTAAAATCACGCAAACCACTCATTCAGTAACTTCTTAAGATTCAGTTGCCCTTAGAATGGCACAACACATGAGTTCAGAAAATTTGTATGACAAAGATCGATTATGGAAATTTGCCATAACCTATAACGCAACAGGAAACATCTGGTGTTTTAATTAACATAATTAAGAAAGAAGTGAAAAAATAACACGACACCGGAGATGAGAAATTTTAGAAGTGTTGTGCAGTGTGGTCAATAAATAGACAAACTCTTAAATTTCACTAATGGTCCTTTCACTTTCATAAATTTAATCGCATTAAGAATCTTATCCTGGTGTTAAAACAGCATATTTTCTCTGATAATATACCTACGTAGGTAGTTATAAATCGTAATTCCTCGCCATGATGGAGGCATTACAGTGACACACCTATGAATTCGAGGACCGTATGAACAATGTCCGCAAGAATGAAATATAAGTGTACTTTATCGAGATATTTATCTTACTTGCAAATCTTCTGGAGGGCACTCCGGAGTTGACTACACTCGTCATAGAACACCCAAGTCACAGTTAACCTGGAATGTTCAGACATGCTCTGAAGTGATGATTAACAGAGGACAAGTTATTGATCTTCCGATATATTGTAGTGCAGTTATGCATTTTCACTGTCAAAATATTTGTTGTCACAAGAGAAATCTTCAAATGAGGGAACACACTGTTTCGATTCGATCCTCACCGATGATGATTAGTCTACGTGGCTCATTCTGATGCACCCAATCTAGAACTCAACGTTGTATATAATATAATATATAGGCTGTTTTTTTAATTGGAAATTTTGTCTCATTTGCTCGCATAAGGGATGTGGTATCTACCTTGTATATATTAAGCTTTACTATTTAGTTTGGGGTAGCTTTAGGTTGTTGATAATCAATCAGTCAATCAATCAATCAATCAATCAATCAATCAATCAATCAATCAATCAATCAATCAGTCAATCAATCAATCAATCACTGCGAGTTAATAATGTTTTAATTCAAATATTTCAGGTAGCAACAAAACAGATCACCCCATCGCACCATAACAGCCAAAAATTCAATGAGAAAATGAATAAACGTATGTATTTTCCTTTCAACACTATTAAAAAAAATTCCGGGCTTAATGGCTCAGATTGTTGAGGCGCTAGCTTTCTGAATCCCATTCGGTAGGTTCGATCCTGGGTCAGCCCGGTGATATTTGAAGGAGTTCAAATACGTCAGCCTCGTGTCGGTAGATTTACGGGCAAGAAAAAGTACTGCGGGAGTAAATTCTGGCACTCGGTGCCTCCGAATACCGTAAATGTAGTTAGTGTGACGTTAAGTCAATGATATTATTTAGTTATTTTACACGGCCAAATTATAGTTCAGGCATCGTCAATAGAGAGCGAAATGCCTTCGGAGTCAGTTTGCTGATCGCTCTCGAGGAACGAGAGCAGCTTAGCGAGCAAGTAGAGGAAGTGCATGACGGAGTACTGTATGTGCCGAAGGCCAGTGGCGCAAGTACAGTACGGCCACGTTATGCAATCCGCCTGACTGCTGCTCTCTTGTCACGTGACAAACACATGTCCCGAGCGGAGCAAGTAACACCGGCTCCCTAGAGCAACTACGTGATGACGTCTGTTATAGTTGACCCCGAAGCCCGGAGTTGAGATGCCAAACCTGTAAACACAACAGATCATAGCCTAACAGCTGGGGACTCTACGTATAAATATAAACTTTATTCCTGCAATCTTGTGCGAGGAGATTTGATTACCCGGCAGAACGTACGCTTCGTAATTTCTCTCACATAAGATTTTGTGTTATGTTTCAGTGCCGTGTTCCACATTCAAGCTGACAGCTACTGGAAATGTAGTCAGATGACAGAGGAAAGAACATGAGCGGTTTCGTGAGAATGGGTAAAATGAACACTTGTTCTTTTCATCTCGGATGTTAGGATAAAAACCTGCCACTGCATGTTTCATACGTCCACTTTGCAGTTATGGTGTGACCAGTTTTTACCTGAGAAATACGTATGCAATTAGTGCTGTCTAGAAAGCAATTCCTAACGTGATCTTTTCCTTGTGTGCTAGAGTTTTATGTCTCGTTTTGAATCTGTTGGTATTATATGTTAAAATATTCCCTTTCCAACTGTAATTGTTGCAGTTTCAGTTATTTATATATTTGGGTAAATGGTTGCTCGGAAAAGAAGGCCTGATATTATCGCTGTCCACAAGAGCTTTCCTCCAGTCGTGATGTCTTTAGGGAATATACCTATTTTAAAAATAATTACCCTAGCGTTCAGGCATTTTTGATTTGTAAAATCGGCCCTGTTGCAGCACGCACCTCTACAGTGATTACTACTTTTTTATTGAACGATAAAGTTCTTCATGAAAAGAGATATACTTCTTTGCAGACAGTACAGTACAGAAGTACGATTGTCCAAAGAAGCTGTTTTGTGCAGAGCTGTGTTTATTTTCACATAAAAACATAAGAATAACAAGATGCAAATAGAATAAATAACAATCCAAAAAACATGTATCAGTCTCAGATCGCGTCACCAACATGCCGCCCACCTAATTTGAGGAACAATTTACGTAACCAGAATCAATAAAACTTCAAATAAATAACAAGGAAGGAACGTACACGAGTAAGAAATGGTTAAGGATATTTAAAAAGTTAAAGAACAATTTGTAAATGTTTGTACACGCCCTTTGGAGTGCGCACTGATACAACACGGACTTGCCCATCAGCCCCAGGATGAACCGCCTCAATTACCCCAGTCTGCCACACAAGTGGGGGTAAATTGTCCTCCTTCACAATTACCAATGTACCAGGTTGTAGATTGGGTAGTCTTGTAGACCATTTACTGCGTTGCTGAAGTTGAGACAGATAGTCGCTAGACCATCTTTTCCACACCTGTTGTCTGCATCGCTGAATGAGTTCCCATCTTGACAAACGTGACACTGGACCTGGAAGCAAATCTCGCTCCGGCATGGAAATAAGAGGTTCACCTACTAAGAAGTGGCCAGGTGTTAAGAAGGAAAATTCATCAGTGCTGTTAGGTAAAGGAGTGATGGGTCTGGAATTGAGGCAAGCTTCAATCTGTGTGAGGAGTGTGTACATTTCTTCAAATGTCAGAACTGTGTTCCCCACTACTCTCTTTAAAAGGTACTTCACAGATTTTATCCCGGCTTCCCACAATCCACCAAAGTGTGGTGCTTGAGGGGGGACAAAATGCCACTCAATTCCTTCTTGAGAGGCAAATGCCAGTACTTCACTTTGATAACTCCGTGACTTAAATAGAAGATGCAATTCCTTGAGTTCATTTTTTGCACCCACGAAGCAGGTGGCATTGTCACTGTAAATGTTACTACATCTACCTCTCCGTGCTAAAAATCTTCGTAGTGCAGCTATGAAAGCCTCTGTAGTAAGACTGCTCACCAACTGAAGGTGAATTGCTTTAATAGCCAAGCATACAAATAAGGCAATATAACATTTTATCTTCACCTTGCTGCGTACGGTGCCTTGCTTGATGTACAATGGTCCACCATAGTCTATACCACAATTAAAAATGGCTTACTTGGTTCAACTCTTGCAGGAGGCAACTGACCCATGAGCTGTTCTGTTGTAGTAGCCTTCAGTCTGAAACAGCGAAGACATTTATGGATGGTCTTTCGGATGACAGATCGCCCGTTGGGTATCCAAAAGCGTTGTCTTAGAGATGCAAGGAGCAATTGAGGGCCGGCATGTAATAACCTTTGATGTTCGTACAATATCAACAGTTTTGTTACATGATGCTTTGGAGGCATTATCAGTGGATGTCTTTGATCATAGGGTGCTGATGAGTTCTCTAACCTACCGCCCACACTGAGCACATTATTGGCATCTAGGAAAGGATGCAGAGATTTTAACTTGCTATCAACGGGAACTGACCGACCTTGTTTCAGCGTTTTGATTTCCTTATGATAAGTACTTAGCTGAACATTATGGACAATGACGTTCGTAGATTTATTAAGTTCTGTGGTTGTCAGACTTCCAGTCAGGCGTTGTCTCGTATCACTGCATTTGAGATTGTATATAAATCTTATAACATATGCCAAGGTTCGCAATAACCTTGACCATAAGGAGAAATAATTCAGAAGGTGTTCCCATGGCAAATGCACGGAAAGTAGACTGATACTAGCATGTTTTCTTTCTGGTACTTCCTTCGCTTCATTTTTTTGTAATTCTGGCCAAGTGGATTGAGGTTCCTTAAGCCATAAAGGTCCCGCCCACCATAGCCGAGTTAGCTTCAAATTTTGAGGATCAACTCTTCTTGAAATGATGTCGGCAGGGTTATCTTGAGTAGGAACATGTCTCCAATTCTTTGTATCAGACAGCTCTTGTATTTCAGAAACACGATTTCCCACATATGTCTTCCATGAGTTAGGTGGTCCAGCTATCCAAGCTAAGACTATGTTAGAATCAGTCCAATAAAATTCACGTTCTGCTCTGTCCTTGATAGCAGTTCTCACTTTCTTCATTAGCCTAGCTAGGAGTAAGGCACCAGACAGCTCAAGACGTGGCAAGGATACTTTTCTCAGTGGTGCTATTCGAGATTTTGCAGTTAACAATGAAACAATTGCGTTTCCTTTGGTGTGCACACATCGCAAGTAAATGCAAGCACCATAGGCTTGCTCTGAAGCATCTGAAAATCCATGAAGCTCTGTACGGGTGCTATTACTACTTCCGAGAACATAACGAGGAATGTGTATATCATTAAGAGATGAAAGTGTGTTGTGTATTTGCTGCCACTCTTCTTGGAGCTCATCGCATAATGTTTCATCCCAATTTACTCGTAATTCCCACAAATGTTGAAGAATTATCTTGCATCTGACTATGACAGGACCTAGTAAGCCAAGGGGGTCATATATTGCGGCTATGCTGGCCAGTATTTTCCGTTTTGTCCAAGTTGGTTTTTTTTGTATGCTTAGAGGCGACAAATTGGATTTGATCACTCGATGGGTGCCATAACAAACCAAGGGTTTTTATGGGTTCTTCTTTACTGTCAAGACTCCATGGAAGTCTAGTTTCTTGAAATTCCTTAGGGATAGACTCCATGGAAATCTAGTTTCTTGAAATTCCTTAGGGATGGCTTCAATGATCTTGGGGTGGTTGGCACACCATTTTCTAAGTGTGAAACCCCCGCTGTGAAGCAATCTCACCAACTCCTTTTGCAGCTCAACTGCGTTTTGAATTGTGTCCACTCCTGTAAGTAGGTCGTCCACGTAAAAGTCTCTCTTCAGGATTTCTGCAGCCCGAGGATATACTTCTTGTTCGTCACGAACCAGTTGCACAAGACACCTGGTTGCCAGAAAAGGTGCTGCTGCAGTACCGTATGTCACGGTGTTCAATTTATAGATTTTGATAGGTTCTTGATATGAGCTTCTCCAAATTATTCTTTGCAGATCTTGATCTTCTGGATTCACCTTTATTCCTCTGTACATTTTTTCAATGTCTGCAGTGAGAGCATTTCTATGCATTATAAATCTTAAAATAATGGAAAACAGGTCTTCTTGTACTGTTGGGCCCATCAGAATATCATTTAATGAGAGGGAATTAGTAGATTTAGCTGACGCATTGAATACTACACGAAGCTTTGTGGTGGTACTATCTTTCTTGATAACAGCGTGATATGGCATGTAGTACGATGATTGACTCGGCCAAATTTCTTCAATGGGTTCCATGTGACCTAATGCAGCATATTAATCCATGAACTCAACATAGGATTTCCTCGTGGATGATTGGGGCTTCAGTCTCCTTTCCATATTTTTGAAACAACGCATGGCATTGTTGAAGGAATCTCCAAGTTGCTCTGGCTGGCTTCGAAAAGGCAATTTCACCGTATATCTTCCCGTTTCATCTCGAGTTGTGTGTTTCATAAAATGTTCTTCACAAAGTTTCTCCTCCTGAGAGAGTGGAGGGCCTTGAAACTCTTCTTGCTGCCAGAAACGTTCCACCTTAGTATGAAGAGAATCATGCGTTGCTACACAACTTATGGCAGCAGATTTTTTCTGACTCATGTTTGTAGTAGGTATGCAACCTGCCAGCACCCAACCAAATACGGTATTCTGGATGGTAGGATGTCCTTCTTGGGTGAATTGGCCTGGACGCAAAACTTCAAGAAATACGCTCGCTCCTAGCAGTAGGTCTATTTCTCCTGGTTCGTTGAATCTTGGATCTGCCAAGCTAATATCAGAAGGTAAATGCCAATCTGTACAGTCGATGTGAGAGGAAGGAAGCTGTCCAGTAATTGTGGGCAAAACTGAACAAACAATATGACGGCTGTAATCATATATCCTAGATGAAATGTGAATTTGGCAAATGTGTGATGACTCTATAGCTCTGGAGTTGCTAATTCCTTGAATAGGAACGTGGAGTTGACTGAGAACTAATCCTAATTTATCAGCAAGCTTTTTCGAAACGAAGTTCATCTGTGAGGCACTATCCAGAAGAGTGCGACAGTCATGAGTGCGACCTTGGCTGTCGGTAACCCTAATGATTGCAGTTGATAGCAACACTTCACAGGTGTGGTATTTTCCCTTTAAAGAACACTATGATTGTTGTTGGGAAATGTTACCGGTATCGTTGTGTAGTAATGTATGATGCTTTTTGTTGCACAGTTTGCAGTTTCGAGAAGAACAGTGGCTGGTTTGATGACCACTCTTCAAGCAATTGTAACAAAGCTTATGCCGTTTTACATACTCTAATTTGTCATTAATTCCCATATCCCTAAATTTTAAGCACTGGAACATGAGGAGCGTCACAGAGGTTACACGTTGATGATATGGTCACAAAGGCTTGCCCTACACTTTCCTTCTTACTACTGCTGTATCTGGTTCCTTGGGATTGTCTTTCATTCATTAGTTTATTAGTGCTGACTAGCTCTAAAGTTTGACAACTACTTTCAAGGAATGATATTAGTTCTTTCAAGCTAGGATATGGTTGGCCTGAGGTTTTGACCTCCCATTGTTTTCTAAGACTAACACTGATTCGTTCTAAAATGTAATGCGACATTATAATTTCATGTAAAGGGGTTTGAACCTTCATTACTTCAATGGCACTTAAATTACTGCACGTTTGGTTTATTAATGCCCTCAGCTCCTTTGGATGATCACTCTTGGCAGAGGGCAACGATAACAACTCTCTAACATGCATATCCAGAATCAACCTAGGATTGTTGTATCGGTTACAGATCAATTCCCATGCTAATTTGAAGTTATTCTGTGTAACTGGTAAATTCTCTATCAACTTATGTGGCTCATTTGATAAGCACGACAGTAAATAGTGGTACCTCTGAATATCTGTCAGGGCATCGTTATCAATTACTAAACTTTTAAACGTATCATGGAAATGCATGAATTCTGACAGTGGTCCATTAAATTTAGGAAGTGAAATAGCAGGCAATTTCAGATCACTATTATTGCTATGGCTTATATCACTACTTTCACTAATACATGACAGCGGTTTAACCTCTAATAATGTTTCCATCTTGAAATAGAATTCTTCAAATCCCTCTCGATCTAAATCATGAGGTTCATTGGGGTCATTAATTTCTAATTGTGCCTGAATCTCGTTGTATTCCTCTATACTAGTCTGTAAGTGTTTCTGTCTTACTTTTATATCGTTAAGATTAGAGCCCACAGAGAAATTATTAACAAATGTAGCTATTCTAGTTACGCGGGCTTTGATGGTAGCTCGTCTTTTTATAAGAGCTCTCTTCTGAGCTTCTTCCATTGTAGAAAGGAAGGAGTACTGAGAAACAAGGAATAAACCAGATTAACTCACGTAGGTATTCAGTGCTAATACAACAGCTTTGGATGTCCGACACAGATGGCTCTGCGTAAGCTCGTTCAAAAGTTTTTTCGTATAGTTCTATAGTACTCTTTGGTTAATGGGTCCACTCCGCACTAGAGGTAATTGATTGTATCCAGAGAATATATTGAGATAAATGATTGTATCACTGGCTGACGTCACACAATGATTCAGTCTCTCGAAGATGCATTGCACACACGCATCACGAAAGAATTAGTGGTTTATCAATAAGCACTCGCAAATATTGATGCTTACAGTCTATAGCAAATAACACTACCCCACTGATCTCTATACCTGGATGGCTGGTAGCTTGGGTAGCAGTAAGCCGAATAGAAGATGACTGGCGTACTAAGATGGCAGCGAGCGGATGGTGCAATAGACCACAAGGAGCGCGCTTGCTTTGTTTATGCTTAGTTCAGTGACGCCAGGCCTCTTGATTGTAGTTCCACGAGTGTTCTGTGCTGTGTTATTGCAAAGTAAATAGTAGTGTATTTTACGAATTTAGGTTCGTTGCCTTGTAGTACACTTGTGGATTACAAGATTCAATTTAAATATGTATGTGTTTATCTGACATATGAATGAAGAAACATTCTACGGGGTATTAACATACCGCTGTGTTCAGCTTATGAATGTACAAACAGAACCGATCAGCAGAAGGAGAAATCATTTCATCGGGGAGTTTTGTACTGTACATAAGAATCTTCCTAGGGTAGTGTTTTGAGTTTTAGGTTTATTGTATCTTATTTCGCATATTCCGGGAGCAAAATGGCAATTAATTTTTGTAGGTTTCCTTTCTCGAGACCCGAACATCTAAGATCATCGATTAGGAATATCAGGCGGGAGAATTGGGAGCCTTCTAAAACAGCTGTTCTCTGCTCGGATCACTTAGAGGAAGACTGCTTTGATAGAAATGGACGAACTGTACACCTTAGAAGTGATGTACAGCCAACTGTTTTCAATTTTACTGAACATTAACTGCAAGTAAAGATTTACTTATATATTTTTTTAATTTCTCATAATTAAACTGACGGTTTCGATGAAATAATTGACGTGACTTTACAACAATCTTAGAAAATGAAGTCTGGAGGAATTCTAGACCTTATTTACATCAGTAATAATTATGGGTTTCAGACACTGGAGTGGTGGGAGAAGGGAAAGTGTGGTGGGTGTTTGGGGCTATCCCATTATACTATTCGCGGTATTTGGGACTCTTAACTGGTGTTACATATTTCTGATGATGACTATCAATATCGCTTTGGTAGCTGAATTTAATTAAAGAGGTCTGTAACAGTAAATTAAGCTGCAGGTAATGTGATATATTGACAAGTTTTGAATATTTGCTGGTTTTATAAATGTGTAAATTTGCTTCAATGATATCTTAATTTGATAATATGCGCTATTTCATGGAAACCGGAAACAGAAATTCATTATCAAGCACCGATTACGATATGTGAGCTACGTTTATAGGTACATCATTTTAAGAATGCATAATTTCGTGGCATACATGTATAGAATTTACAGCAATGTTTCCAGAAACTGGTTTTTCACTCGTATTGTGTTACCGATCGCTAATTGCATGTATTCAGCATCTAAGTTAATATTTGTCGGCCGTTATTATACACTCATGTTTATTGCTATCCCGGAGATTTAGTGACCTCGGAATGACATGTCAGTGATCCCAATGTCCTTATGCTTTGAGTGAACATGTCTCTATATTTTTAATTATTCCAATGCGCCATTAATTGCGACTTAAAATTGACTATATTATCATTGCTTCCCCATAAGGAGAGCTCTAGGTTGGGTACGCGAACCGCGCGCTCAACTTGGCGTACTTTCTCCTGCAGCGGAGACCTGCCATCAGCGATCCATGTATAGAGATCAGTGCACTATCCACATACCGTAAAAAATTATCTCCGAACTCCAAGTTCTAACCAAATTCCGGAACAATCCGGCATTTCAAGGACCAAAAACTGTTTTGTGCAGAGCTGTGTTTATTTTCACATAAAAACATAAGAATAACAAGATGCAAATAGAATAAATAACAATCCAAAGAACATGTATCAGTCTCAGATCGCGTCACCAACAGAAGCTAATATAATAAGTTGTGTGATGCAGGTTATAATAGTGTGTGTGTTTCAAACAGAATACATTGTTAGTCTTCCCTGCAGTACTGATGATAATGTGCTGACTCTATGCTGAAATCCGCAAACAAACGAACGTCCCCTGCCTCCTCATAGTAGGTAGTTCGATAATAAAGAAAAGAATGATTATTACTTTGTCCAAAATTATGTGGGAATGGTGTGCTTTATGGAATATTAAGAGTACGTTTATCTACTATCAATAATAATAATAATAATAATAATAATAATAATAATAATAATAATAATAATAATAATAATAATAATAATAATAATAAATATACACTGGCGAAAAAGAATTATCCAAATACAATGAAGTAAGGAATGTAACATACGGATATTTTGGCAACCCAGGTAACATACTTAATTGTTTAAAGGTACAAGACTACATGTTAATCCGTTCGGTGGGCGATGGGGCGGGATCTGCGGCTACACGTCGCTTGCTCGGCGGGGAACACATATATATCCGCCGATTAAATTATATGTTTTCTCAGTTGCCTGCCTTCAGAGGTTTATTTCTATTTCTGCAGCGTATTCTGGATGAGTCTGCCCACTGATGTGAAATTTTTCAACTATGTTCTCCAATACCAATGTATCATCCACGTGGTGTATCATAAAGTACGGAACTTACGTCCGGGCAAGAACGACATACAGTCTAATAGCTTCGCGCTGAAACTTTAGCTCATCGCCTAATCGTCCCTTGGATGCAACAGTATTGCTCTAAAAGGGATTTCTGGAGATTGTGTTACTAAACACACGTCTCTGATGACATTTTTGAACTGTGACCTGATTTATTACACCCAATCTTGCGTTCATCCTTCACGACTGGAGTGTGTGTGTTTACCGCGAGTTACACAACATATATTATCGTACGCATCCATAATACAGGCTGTTGCGAACGGCGAAACAACATATCGGCCGCACATAACAAAGGTCAGTTCCAGATTTCAATAATTTCAGATGAAGGTTCTACGCATCATCCCAATCAATTTTCAACTGCCAAAGGGACTGCAGGATAACTTTGCACTTAACCACGGCACATCCTAACAATCCAAGGGGATCATATATGGAAGCAATGATAGTGAGAATGATTCTCTTAGTGATATCCTTAGGTGCTTTCTTCAAATAAATTTGAAGCTGAAACTCCTCACATTTAGGATGCTACACAATACCTAATGTTTTAATAGCTTCATCCTTAGTGATGTTACAAGGTGACAACATTTCTCTATCCGCTACAGGGACACTGGCAAGAGCTTCTGGACAATTTGATGTCCACTTTCTAAGATGAAAATGTGCACAATCAAGCACAGAAGAGATTTCTAAATTGAAGCTCCTTAGCTTCTTCAACTGAACTAGTACCTGTCAGCAGGTTGTCAACATAAAAACAAGAGTGAATGATCTCTGATGCAGTGGGGCGAGATTCGTTGTGTTTATCAGCAAGTTGAACTAGACATCTCGTAGCAAGGAAAGGGGCGGAACTTGTACCGTATGTGACAGTAGTAAGACGGTAGTCCTTGATTTCTTCATCAGTAGATTCACGCCAAACAATTTTCTAAAGATTTCTGTGGTGAGGATGAATTAGCACACATCTGTACATCTTCGCAATATCAGCTATAAGAGCAACAAAATAAGTTCTGAACCTTAAAACAATGGACAGCAAATCAGGCTGAATAGTACGACAAACCATTTACATAGAGTTCAGTGCTATCCCATTTGATGATTCACAAGTTCCTTCAAAAACAACTCTCAGCTTGGTTGTAATGCTAAAATCCTTGAGCACACAAAGTGGAGTTTAGTGTCAATAGAATCAAGTTTTACAAGATTGGCACGACGAGCCTTCGCATTATTCTTAATGTACGACTCAGGGAATGTGCCTGACAGCACCCAACCAAATTCGGTATCTAACGAGGCTGGATAACCCTTCTTATGCACAATATTAGAAGACACAATTTCGTAGTAGACATCAGCATCTAGCAAAATATCAATAGTAGAAGGCTGATTAAATGTCCTATCACTTAAAATAATATCACGAGGAATAACCCAATTGGAACAATCAATTTCCTCCGCAGGAAGTGGACCTGTGATTGTGTTCACGACTGCACCGTTCAACTTCAATGTATAATCTGATATTTTAGAGAATGAAGTAAGGTTACATGTGGAACACACAGGAGACACATTCGCATTGCCTATACCAACAATAGGTAGACGACAAGCCCTTGTACGGATACCAAGTTTCTTGACAAAGGATAACTGACTCGCAGAGCCTAACAAAGCTTTAACTAGTACAATCTCTCCTGAGCTATCTTTTACTCCTACACACGCTGTGCTCAGCAAAACATTAGAACCAAGTCCTGAAACAACCTTCATAGCGGTGGGTGAAACAAATGCAGAACTTGTAGCATTAATATTATTATTATTGTTATTATTGGGACTTGTTTGTTCCTTGTGAACAAATAAGTTTTGGGGCCCATTATACTGGGGGCACTTGTTTTGCTTACACTGTTTAGAAACATGAGAAGCGGAAAAACAAAAATTACAAGGTTTATTTTCCCTCACAAACTTGCGACTATTATCAATGTTTACTTGTTTGAACTTTCTACAATCAGAAATGCTGTAATTATCAAGTTTGCAAAACCTACAGTTCAAGGAAGAGCTATTGATGGTAATGTGAAGTGCTTTTAGGTTGGATTTTAAGTATCGTTTTTGCTCAGTAACAGGTTTCTTGCATTCTGTTAGCTCTAATGTTTGACATTTTCTTTCCAAGAAATAAATTAAATTATTTAGTGTGGGAATATCAGTGGAGGCAAATTTGTTTTCCCATTCACTTCTATGGTTGAACTTGATCTTATTTAGAATCAATTCCTGTAGCAAAATTTCATGAATTGGAACGTGACCCGCCAAATGGTTAACAGCACTATGGTTAGATTTTACTTGGTTTATCAATTTACGATATTCACAGGAAGATCCTATGGAGATGGAACAAATATTTTATGTGCTGTGAAACAATTAAGCGTTTATTATCGTACCTTTCATCAATTAAATTCCAAGCAACAGCAAAGTTCTCAGCGCATATGGCTAGGTTATCCAACAAATCCCTAGGTTCACCTTGAAGAGACGACAATGGGTAGTGTAGTCTTTGCACATTGTCAATGTGGGTATTGTTAATAACTAAGCTTTGAAAGGCATTCCCGAAACTCAAGTATTTTTTAAATCTCTTTTAAAACAGGCAATTCAATGGGAGGGAGCTTTAAGCTACAGTTGGACCGAGTAGAGTTATCAGAAATAAAGAGTGCATTGCTAGGACTCCTAGGTCCTTCAAATGAACAAAGCAGTTCTTGAATCCTCCCAACTATTGCATGATATCTGTTTTCAAATTCATCATGCTCCCCAAAATGAGTTTCGCTAGATTTTGAGTCTGATTCACATTCTAGATACTCCCTAACAGTGCTGAATTCCTTCCAAATTTTTGGCAGCCTATTTAGCCTGGAAATCAGTTCGTGATGGTTGATGTTATCTTGCGTCAAGTAATTTTCGAGGTGAGTTAATGACCTTTTGAGTAGACCACGTTTTTGAACAGCCTTTGCTTCGGATTCGAACGCCATGATGAATAGTTCGGGTGCATTGTTAGAATGAGTGACAGTCTTTGAATGGAGCCAGCAATGTAGGTAGGTGCACAAAAGCTTGAAATAACGTATAACAAACAACGTACGTTCTAAAATATGCAAAATACACAAAGCTGCCCAACAAATTATTAGCACGAAATCTTATAATGCCCATGAGAAATCAAGACAAATCTGTTAATTATATACACGGAAAGTGCTAGTAGTAGGGTTAGGATATTAGGCAGGATGTCCACCCTAGTCAAGATAGGAACAATAAAGACAAATGGGACAGACTTACAGTACATAGCGGTGCTGTATCATTAATCATCACTACCACTGGAACCACTCTTTTACAGGAACCACATGCCAAAAGTGACTGGAAAGTCCGAAGGATGACGTCTGCGATGTAATGTTGGCTGGAGTTCGAATTCCAAGTAGCATTTTACATCTCCAACATCAGAATATCAGATACAAGCTGGCGTAAACAACTCACAAGAACAAATGCGTTAGCACGTGGTAACTTCCACAGATTGTTAACATGCGATATCAAAACAGTTCTAAAACAATGTAGACTTCGTTGAAATCTCAATATGACGAATTCAAACATTCGTAGTAATTAGTCTTAAGCACGACATCCTGGTGCTTTTATACAATAACTGTTCACGATGCTTTTCGCGCCAACCTCGTCGCTATGTTCAAATGGCGATTGCAGGCAGTAATTCATGACGATAACAATTTGATGGTGACTAGCATAATGTTCAAAGTTCACAATGATTCTCATCCGGCCCGGAGGACCTAATTTTTTCTGTTGCGAACGACGAAACAACATATCGGCCACACATAAAAAGTTCAGTTCCATAGGCACACAAATACAATTTTGAAACAAGTCAGATGGAGGACCAGACTGCCCCGAACGAGCAGACACAAAGACATCACTCAGAAGGTGATTCAAATATTTATTATACAATAATAAACACTGCACATTAACACATTATGTACACCAAGATTAAGAGGCACACCAGAATGCGTGTACTGCTGCCGGTCGCCGTGTTCAGTGTGCGTGTGTGTATAAAACAAAACTCAGCAGCACATTACCAACTGTAACAAAATGAAATGCGCAGGCAAGTACCATCGCAAAACCCGCAACAGTTTCTCTACCAACAGAGTCGAAGGCCTTTTTAAAATCTAAAAATTTGACTGCTATGTCTTTGGAGCTCATAAGTCGGTGACGGCTTATGGACTTCATCTTGAATATCTGTTCTGAGAAAATTCTTCCCTTTCTAAAACCACACATATATTCACCCTAATCACTGCCAAGAGTTGCTTCTACCCTGTTCAGTAATATTGTTGAAAATATCTAATAAGCCACTGGCAAAAGTGGTACACCTCTATAGTTGTTGACGTCTTGTTGACCTTTCTTATTCAAAGGATATATATATATATAAAATTTGTTTTTTGAATTGTGTTTTCCTATGTGGTCAGTACGTTCATTTGGATCACTAGTGTGGTCAGTACGTTCATTTGGATCATTTCTAGTGTGGTCAGTACGTTCATTTGGATAATTTCTCGTGTGGTCAATACGTTCATTTGTATAATTTCTGCTATCTGCACGATTCTAAAACATTTTTAGGAATCCCGAAAAGCTGTAAAATCTGTGATAAGTCTTTTGCCACGAGATATCTGGTAAAGAGACATAAATCACAAGTACACAAGTTATCAGAGCCACTAAATCGTGGGCGGCCCAATGGTACCTGATTTAGTTGTAAATTTTGTAGCTGGGGCACATCCAGCGAACGAGAGTGGTGGCGACATGCAAGCGTCAAACATTCTGTCAGAAGACGCAAAACTCTTGATAAGTGTCTTGTTAAGTGCTGATGATTTCCACATTACGAGTTTATATAGGATACAGGTAATGGGTAATGTTCTTACTCTAAAGCTTTTCTTTTTCCTTTGAGTGGTAAATTATCCGCATATCGCTGCGACGCACCAGGACTTGAGTATGAGTTGCGTGACCACAGTGAGTTAATTCTCGAAGGATCTTCTAACACAGAAATGTCTTTCGGTAACATGAAAGGTAGGAAGAATGTTCAACCAGTGTATCATGATAGTTACACAAGAGTTCTTCATATTGGGCCGATGACATAGATGTTAGGCCCCTTTAAACAACAAGCATCAACAACACGATCTTCACATTCATATTTTTGTTAACTCTATCTAGTTAGGCAATCCATATGAAGATTATAGTCAACATGGCAGATGGAAATAACATGAGTTTAGTGCTGTGAGTTTGTTTTACCAGTTTACGTAGAAGAAGGAGCCTTTAGGAGAAAACTACTATTGTAACATTAAACCGTAGCAAGATTAATAATAGGTGAAATAAAATTCTCTAGTAATTTCATAAATACTGTTCATATAGAGGTGTTATCTCAGTTTTGTGAAATATTTGGTGAGGTTATGGGTGGCAAGCCAAAGAATAAAGGAGGTGAGAAGATGCCGGAGAAACAGTAGCGACCGGAGCGAAGTCAAGCAGGAGTAAATGGTACTACCTCGCTTTCTAATTACGAACGTGGATCGACCGATCTCATACATGTTGTTAACAATATAATGTGCAAAACCTTGGAATTGCTGCTACGTCCAATCAAGATTATAGCTCAGATAGATAATGGTGGAAGAAGAAAAAAGAGGGAGAAGAATGGTTCAATATAGAGTGTGAAAGTATGCGAAAGAGGGTGATGGAGCGTTAGGAGAGTATAGGAAAAAAGGAGGGATTTGGAAAGAGAATGTTTTTGTAAGTTAAGGAAAGATTACAAAAAGGAAATTTGTGAGGTAAAAAATGCGTGGTTAGAGGAACAGACGGAAGCCATAAATAAAGAATGCAAATTGAACAACACTGAGAAAGTTTGGGGCAGGATAAATATAATAATTAAGGGTGGTAGGTGTCTTGAGAAACCGTGTATTGAGGAAGTACAGTGGGTTAGCTACTTTTTGGAAATACTCAGGGGGGAAGGAAGAGTTATGGTTGAGTGAGACGAGGGACGAAGCAATTTGGAGAAATAGAAGAGTGGCAATTTACGAACGAAACAAGAAAATTACAAGGGAAGAAACTTTGGGAGTGATAAGTAGAATTAGAGGCAGGGCGGCGGGGGGGGGGGGGTTGCAATGGTATCAATAATAAGTTTTGGAAAGAAATTAGCAAAAATGGGACAATGATAGAGGGCACAGTTAAACTATTCAATAAGGTTTTTGATGGGAGAAAGTACCTAGGGAGTGGGAGACAGGAATTGTATGTCAAATACACTGACTGACAGACAGAGCAAATGCAACACCAAGAAGGAGTGGTCAGAACTTTATGCCAATTGCAGGGTAGACTGACGTCACTGAGGTATGCTCATGATATGAAATGCGCCACTGTGCTGCGCACGTAGCGAACGATAAATGGGACACAGCGTTGGCGAATGGCCCACTTCGTACCGTGATTTCTCAGCCGACAGTCATTGTAGAACGTGTTGTCGTGTGCCACAGGACACGTGTATAGCTAAGAATGCCAGGCCGCCGTCAACGGAGGCATTTCCAGCAGACAGACGACTTTACGAGTGGTATGGTGATCGGGCTGAGAAGGGCAGGTTGGTCGCTTCGTCAAATCGCAGCCGATACCCATAGGGATGTGTCCACGGTGCAGCGCCTGTGGCGAAGATGGTTGGCGCAGGGACATGTGGCACGTGTGAGGGGTCCAGGCGCAGCCCGAGTGACGTCAGCACGCGAGGATCGGCGCATCCGCCGCCAAGCGGTGGCAGCCCCGCACGCCACGTCAACCGCCATTCTTCAGCATGTGCAAGACACCCTGGCTGTTCCAATATCGACGAGAACAATTTCCCGTCGATTGGTTGAAGGAGGCCTGCACTCCCGACGTCCGCTCAGAAGACTACCATTGACTCCACAGCATAGACGTGCACGCCTGGCATGGTGCCGGGCTAGAGCGACTTGGATGAGGGAATGGCGGAACGTCGTGTTCTCCGATGAGTCACGCTTCTGTTCTGTCAGTGATAGTCACCGCAGACGAGTGTGGCGTCGGCGTGGAGAAAGGTCAAATCCGGCAGTAACTGTGGAGCGCCCTACCGCTAGACAACGCGGCATCATGGTTTGGGGCGCTATTCCGTATGATTCCACGTCACCTCTAGTGCGTATTCAAGGCACGTTAAATGCCCACCGCTACGTGCAGCATGTGCTGCGGCCGGTGGCACTCCCGTACATTCAGAGGCTGCCCAGTGCTCTGTTTCAGCAGGATAATGCCCGCCCACACACTGCTCGCATCTCCCAACAGGCTCTACGAGGTGTACAGATGCTTCCGTGGCCAGGGTACTCTCCGGATCTCTCACCAATCGAACACGTGTGGGATCTCATTGGACGCCGTTAGCAAACTCTGCCCCAGCCTCGTACGGACGACCAACTGTGGCAAATGGTTGACAGAGAATGGAGAACCATCCCTCAGGACACCATCCGCACTCTTATTACTCTGTACCTCGACATGTTTCTGCGTGCATCATCACTCGCGGTGGTCCTACATCCTACTGAGTCGATGCCGTGAGCATTGTGTAACCTGCATATCGGTTTGAAATAAACATCAATTATTCGTCCGTGCCGTCTCTGTTTTTTCCCCAACTTTCATCCCTTTCGAACCACTCCTTCTTGGTGTTGCATTTGCTCTGTCAGTCAGTGTATATAAGTGAAAGGGTAGTAAAGACGGTATGAGTAGTTATAGGGGAATTTCTCTGTTAGATTCCTTAAGTAAAATTTGTACAGGGGTATTAGCGAACAGAATAAGTGAATGGGCTGAGAGGAACGAAGTTTTGTCAGATTTCCAAGGGGGATTTAGAAAAAAGAAAAGAACAGTGGACAATATAATGATAGTGAAGACGGTATTGGAGAAGTAATGAGCTCGTCAGGAGATAAGGTGTATGTAGCGGCAATCGACTTTGAAAAAGCTTTCGATGAAGTCTCTATTAGAGAAATTGGGTAGGTTGGGGGTGTCGGAAAATATGCTAACGAAAGTGGAGGCGATATATAATGTGGTTAGGTATTGTGTAAAATTGGGTGACGATTTGTTGAGCAGACCACTAAAGTCCAGGGTGGGTTTAAAGCAAGGATGTAAATTATCGCCAATTTGTTTATTTTATTTATGAACGATATCATGGATGGACATGGGGGCGACAATTGGGCCGTACCGGTGATTAATGGGATGGAGATATCGGGTTTGATTTTTGCGGATGATGTGATATTGATGACTCTGACTTCAACAGGGATGCAGAGGAGCTTAAATATAGTGTCGGATTTCGCAAAGAAATGGGCCTTGAAAATTAGCAAGAATAAATCGAAAGTGCTAGTAGCCCAGGTACACAAAGGAAGGAAGGAGGAGGGGAAATGGGCCGTGCATGGAGAAAGGTGGGAAAAGGTAAGTAAGATGGAATATTTAGGAGTCATTATTAACAGAAAAGGAACTTGGGATGATCAGATGAGGCGTGCGAGAAACAAAGGGATGGCCGCCCTTGCCTCAGTCAATAACTTGCTGGCTAAATTTCCGGGTATCAATTATAAAATGTTGAGGTTAGTTTTACGATCGGTGGTTTCTGGTAGGGTAATGTATGGGGCTGAAATTTGGGGGGTGGATGAGAAAAGAGTAGAATTAAGACGAATTATTAGTAATTTCGGTAAGTCGATGTTGCGGCTCCCGCAGTGCACAGCTAATGCTGGGGTGGAATTACTATGTGGGGAAGACTTGGAATTTGAGTATGTGAAACGAATAGTGAAATATTGGATGATTTTGAAGAGACAAGATTGCGGGAGGGTGCTACAAGCTGCATACGAACAACAGTTAAATAGTATGTATAAGGGATGCTGTCTAGTCAAAATTAAAATATATTTGGAGATGATAGGATAAGGGCACATGTGGGGGAGGTTTGGTTGAAGACGGAAGCCAGACGGATGAGGGTGCTTCATAGGCAGCAATTGTTGGGGGAAAGTAGACTAAGAAGTTCGCTGAATGTTTTTATTAAAGTAGAGGAAGTAACGGGGATAAATATTAGATACGTTGACAGGTTAAAGAGAGGTGGGTTGATGTGGTGGCTGATGGGGTTGCATAGGAATAAGGGTTAATTAAAAGGGAGGGACAAGACGGTTTTTATACTATGAGGGGCAATGAATGATGATTTTCACTTATTAGGTGACTGTGAAGAAACATATAAGATAAGAAATAGATTACTGAGTGCCGAGCATCGGAAACTATTGGGAAAAGGGGATGAACAGTCTATTTTAAGGTGGATTATCAAGCAGTGGGAAAACGCGGGTGAGTTGAACAGGTATCTATGTACGGTAAAAGAGTCCTTTGAGAGCAAGATGAAAGAGGGTGAGTAATAGAGTGGACACGGGTGTATGTGTTTGGAATGAAGTTGTGTCTATGGGAAGCTTGTTTAATAATTTGACGATATGCACTGTATGGAGATTGTATGATAAAGTTAATGGTGAGTGGAGTACTGGTGTTGGTACATAGTTGAGTTGGTGTTTTGTTGGAGTTGGGTAAATGATGTGTTATTTTGCAAAGGTAGTGGACTTATTGTTTGTGGTATGGCAGGATGGAATGTAATTGCTGACCATCATTGTTTTGGTATTGATCGGGAGTAGGTCAGGGAACAATGAATGTGACGCAAGTTGCTGAGTGCATAAGGACACGTGATGAGTGTGCTGAAACGAGGAGCTGGTGTCTTCTGCAGCTAAAATGATCTTGTATTGGATATATTTAGTATGTTAGGGTACTTTAGCCAGTTAGTATATAGAGCTTCAGTTTACTATTATTAGTAGATTTTTTACATCGTTATGCCCTACTCCGGAGCACGGTTTAACTTGCTTAGCTGATGTGTTGGCCTTCTTTTCCTCCCAAAATCTCTTCATCTCCTCGCTGAACTTCTTCCTTCGTTCTTCTGTCAGAGTTATAGTAGCTCTGGTGTTGGGTTTGTCTTCAAAGTGTGATTGTCGATTTTGGTTCTGAATTTATATCTGTCCTGTACAACGTCTTCCGAGATGTTGATTTCCTGGAGATCTGTTTCAGTTTCACGAAGCCAGCTGTTATTGGTTTTCAATGAAAGGGCCGGGTTGAGAATTCTTTTAGTCAGCCTGTTAGTGTTCATTCTGATTATGTGTCCATAAAATTTCAATCGTCTTTTCCGAAAAGTGTGAAAATTTTTCTTCAGAATGACAATATACCTCTTGGGATGATTTTTTCTCCATATTCCATCTATATAAACTGGGCCAAAAATGTTTCGTAAAATTTTCTTTTCTTATTTCTCAATGTCTTTGGTAAAAGATCCGCCACCAATGATTAAGGTTTTTGAGGCATATAACGCTTCAGGTTTGATCACTGTATTATAGTGTCTAAGTTTTGCATTTCGAGATGATTTTTTATTATACCTCTTCCAAGTGATCTTGTATGCTTTCTGTAATTTGTAAATTCTTTCTTTATTTGCTTCGCGGTTTAAACCAGAGGGCTGAATAATTCCTCCCAAATATTTAAATTGGTTTACTTGAACAATTTTGCCGAATTTAGTTATCATAGGTTATCCATCTAAGTATCGTGAGGCTCATTCCATGTACTGAGTTTTCTCATACGAAATTTGAAGTCCCCTTATGACGGCAATTTCATGTACTTTTCAATGGAGTGAATTGCTTCATGCCTATTGTTGGAAAGGATTGCTAGGTCATCAGCAAAGACCAGACATTGCACGTGAATTAGGTCTTTACATAGTCATCCAAGGGTTATTCCTTTAGTTTCCCTTTCCCAGGTCCTGATTACTTTCTCAAATACCAAGTTAAACAGTAACGGCGATAAACCATCCCCTTGACGGACCCCGCAGGAAAAGGCTCAGATCTTTCGCTTAGGAATTTAACTTTCGAAGTACGTTCGAACCTCACTGTCGGCAGCCCTGAAAATGGTTTTCCGTGGTTTCTCGTTTTCACACCACGCAAATGCTTGGGCTATACCTTAATTAAGGCCACGGCCGCTTCTTTGCCACTACTAGCCTTTTCCTGTCCCATCGTAGCCATAAGACCTACCTGTGTCGGTGCGACGTAAAGTAACTAGCAAAAAAAGTAACTTTCGAAGTAGTGCCAGTTAATGCTTGTTTGATTAATTCTCTTGTTTTTTATCCACTTCAAATTCTTATAGAATATTGAAAAGTGTTTGATGGTCTATAGAGTCATATGCTTTTCTAAAATCCACAAAAGTAACGACTGTTTGTTTGATTTTGCGCATTTGGAGGATAGTTTTGAGATTGTTGTTTTTGTGTGTTGTTTTATTTTTGTTTTTATTGTTTTTCTTTGTTTCTTTTTACTGTTTTTGAAAAATTATTATTTTTTATTTTTTATATATAACTTGTTATTGTAAACATGTATTTGGAGCTGAACGCCTGTTATGTTCAAGAATAAAAATACAATACAATATAATGTGCAGCTCCACTTTCCTAGATTATTATTATTATTATTATTATTATTATTATTATTATTATTATTATTATTATTATTATTATTATTATTATTATTATTATTATTATTATTATTATTATTATTATTATTATTACTATACTTTTGGATTTGGACAGGTGCAGATTTCTCAAGATTTATGTAGAGTAAGTGATAGTAAGTGTAGTTGGTAAGAGAGAGCAGGACATTCCCGGAAGAGGAGGGGTAGGACCCGGGCCTACCCCTTAGAAATAAAACAGATATATATCATGAACCAGGAGGACAGAGGCGGGGTACAGTAGGAGAGCGGTTACAGCCTCACAAGTTCGACCGCCAATGGAATGGTGAGAAAGCTGCACTGTCATTTGGTAGGGATGGTTGGGGGCGTCTTACGGGCCCCAAGGATAGGGCCGGTCGTGTCATCATGGGAGGGTGGTCTTTTTCTCACCAGGGATGATGACATGACCGGACAGCAGTAGTTTATTTATTTTATTTACTTTTTATCCAGCGGGGTCAATAGGCGTGGCATGTAGGGACTGAGGATGACTGCTGTGGTGATCCTCCCTAGGGAGTGCCACGTTTCCGGAGTATCTGATGGACCTCGTGTTGTTTTTCTTTGTTCCTTTTTCCTGTTTTTGTAACTTTTTTAGTTTTTATATATCTTGTTATTGTGAACATGTATTTTGGGGCTGAACGCCTATTATGTTCAAGAATAAAAATACAATATAATGTGCAGCTCCACTTTCCTAGACTGGCTTATTGATAGACTGGTAGAGAAAGTGGTTACTAGATTGCGTGAAAGCATTGATTTTAATACAGGAGTCGTTGAGGACTTGAAGGCAGAGCTGTATAAACGCGATGAAATGATCAGAGAACTTCAAGAACAGGTCAGCAATGACGAGGCAAATGAAGACGTAGAACAAGTGAACCAATACCTAAGAAGAAATACATGGTGCGCCAGAAATCCAAGGAGAAGACATTTATGAAGTTGTTATGAACATAGGTGTAGCTGTGGGATGCGAAGTCAAGAGGACTGATCATGATGTCGTGGATCCCATCTGTCAACAAGAATATTCCTCATCCAATCATCGTCTTCGTCAACAGGTGGGGAAGGTACGAACTAATGATGGCCAAGAAGAAAATTAGGCAACTGCAGTCCTCGGCAGTTGGAATAAATGCTGCTAGCCACACTGTCTACTTACATGATCAGCTGATTCCTAACGTTAAAGGGCTACTAAAGAGAGCTAAGGACCTTAGGGTGAAGGTGTATAAACATAAATATATGTGCGTAAAGATGATCCCTCCCAAGTAATTAATGTCAAAACATTTGATGATATTGTCAGATTAGAATCATGAATTGTACAGTTTAGCCACTTATAATCATCATTATTATAATCAAGGGATAGCTCATAAAATCAATTGAATAGAGAAGTTAAAGGGAACAACATTAGGATGCTACCGTATATATAATGCTCAGAGTATACGTAACAAATGGATAACATTATCAACTCCCATTGTGCAAGCACACATGCCTGATGTTACAGTTATTACCTACAGAAACTTGGCTGAATCCTGATGAAGAAATATAATATAACTTACCAAATGATGATGGCTATTTTTTTCAAGATCCTTAAAAAAGTGTGGTGGGATTGTCATTTATGCCAAGCGATGCTATAAAGCTAAGGTCCTAACAACTGTAAAATCTAAAGACGTGCCCTTTAATGTGTTATTAGTTGAAATTTCTGGTTCTGAAGGAGAGTTTCTTGTTCTAACTTGCTGTAGTCCAAATATGAAATATTTGTGCTGATTCATTCATCACTTGTCTTGAAGAGTTGTGGAGTAAGTATAACACGAATTTCTGTGTTACTGCTGGAGACTTTAATATAGATATACTGGAACAAAACCAGCAGTCAGAGGAATTGTACAGGCTAATTGTATGTTATAATCAAATATATTGTGATACTTTTTACCCCCACTAGATTTACTAAAAGTAGTAACTTCGATAGATCATATATATATAATAAGAGTTGTGTCTGCACATTGCTCAGAATTTTGAAAGGATGTTATTTCTGTATCAGCCGCGTCCTGAGTAACAAGGAAATGCACTTTTTAATTTTCTGTAATGTCTGTCTGTGTGTACGTATTTACACGCATCACGAGAAAACTGCTGAAGAGAATTTAATAAAAATCGGTATGCGTAGTCGGAGAATAAGTCGCTACAATCTAGGTCATAATTAATTTTATTCACGCTGATTGAAATGGTAGTTTAAGGGAAGGCTTAAACTTTAATTCTCAAATATTTATGTTATTAGTGATCGTATCTTAATGAAAATCGTTATGCAAAGTCGGAAAATAAGTTGCTATAATCTAGGCCATAAATAATTGTATTCATGCTGAGTAAAATGTTAGTTTAGGGAAAGATCTAAAATTTAATTCTCAAATATTCATGCCGTCTTTCCTGGCAGGATGCAGTGTTTACAGTGCACTATGTCTTCTGGTATCGGCTAGAATAAATTTGTTACTTTCATTGACTTGTCTCAGTCTCATCCTTGGCTTTGACAATATGAAAATGACCGAGGTATAAGCGAAGCCAGTAATGCCATTTCTTATGAAGCCAGTCCCTGTTATGAATGGTGTGAAAATATCGCTTATAGGGTCGGTTGGTGCATGCATTTCAGTGGGCTTGGCAGACTGATATGCAATAACAACTTCTGGCTCAGTGAGGAAAGCAACGGGAGACTACCTCACTCCTCACTTTCCTAGTATGCCTCTTCAGCGACACCTGGGCTATCTATGACAGCTGTTGGTGGAGCTGTAGAGGATCAAACCAGCTTTCGGGCTGAATACCCAACATACATACATACAAATATTCATGCTATTAGTGATCTTATCTTGAAAAAAATCAGTATGCAAAGTCGGGAAATAAATCGCTATGATCTAGGCCATAAATCATTTTATTCACGCTGAGATAAATGGTAGTTTTGGGGGAAGGCCTAAAACTTAATTCTCAAATATTTACGTTATTAGTGGTCGTATCAATAAATATTACGTATTCGGGAGATAGTGGGTTCGAATCCCACTGTCGGCAGCCCTGAAGATGGTTTTCCGTGGTTTTCCATTTTCACACCAAACAAATAGATCATCTTTATATATCATATAAAATGTGAAACCATGGAACACCATCTTCAGGGCTGCCGACAGTGGGGTTCGAATCCATTATCTCCCGGATGCAAGCTCACAGCTGCGCGCCCCTAACCACACGGCCAACTCACTCGATCGTTGCGAGTGTAACAGCCTGCCTGAATATTGGTGGGAATTAGCTGGGGAGTTAGATAACTTTCTTCTTTAGCATGCCATTCCTCTGGTCCATGCATTTTCTGATACTACTGTTACGTAACACACTGACTCATTCCTCATAGAATTCGAGCTATTCAGTTCCTACTCTGAGGCACTGATTGGAATGAGCAATGTGCATATTTAACGGAATAATGGCAGATGAGTGTTCGCGGCTGTCTGCGGCTTGGTCATTCCAGCTCTGGAACTTTGGACTATTAGATCGGCACCGTAGTACTGTTCGTTAAAAGTCAGGAAATGTGCGGTTTTTCATTTGATCGAGTATTTTATATGATATCATTGCTTTTAATCACTACTCTCCTACTGACGTTTCTTAATGACCTATGCTGACTTCAGGTAGGAAAACCACAAGGTTAGTCTCTCTGAGAATCCAATCCCGTAGCGAAGCACGGGTACATTAGCTACTTTGTATATATAAACGAACACTGCTGTTTTCAAATGAACAACATTTTTAATGATTTTAGTGACCATAATATATTAATATTTGACTTAGAAAATCAGAAAGCCATACAAGCAAACAAGAAAAGTATTGTAAACGTTTAACTGAATACATGTTTAATAATCCCTTACTAATTGATACAAATGAAGATGTACATAGCAGTAAATAAACTAATTAGCTAAAGAGACGAAAAGTTTACGCTGTTCTTCAACAACCGAGGTAACTTAAAGAGTATGAGACCAACATTTCCATGCATGACACCTGATCTCTTGAAACTTGTTGAACAAAAGAACATGTTTTTGGCCAAAATTAAGAGGCAGCAACTTAGAAAAATAATGGGGTGTGAATAGTATTCAACAGAACTGGTAGGGGACTACAAATCGCTATGTAGAAAAATAACTAAAATGAAAAGGGGTCTAGAGAATTCATATTTTTCCGACAGATTAAATACTACAAAAATTATTTTAAAGTGGTAAATGAAATCCTAACCACCGACAGCGATTGTGATAGTAAAGAAATACACTTGATAGTACAGGATACGGTTATTACAAATCCACTAGAGATATCAACAACATTTAATTAATATTTAACTAATGTTGGACAAAACCTAGCTGCTAATATTCCAAGTAAAACCACTTCCAATTCAGGTACAGGTCCATGTAGTTCTCTGTTTTCACATCCCATCAACGACAATGAAATATTAAATACAATTAGAAAACTGAAAAATACCAGTAGCCGTGACTGCTATGGTGTAAGTAACAACCTCATAAAGAAATTGGCTCCATGCCTAGTCCCCTACGTTACACAACTTATAACTACATCGTTTAATGAGGCTACTGTCCCCAAAATATTGATGGTCACAAAAATTGTACCAATATACAAAGGTTTAGATAAATAACTATCGTCCAATTTCTATACTACCTATCTTATCTAAAATTTTAGAAAATATTTTTAAAGAGAGATTACTTAGCTTTTGCTTAAAAATAATAATGTTTACAGATATCAGTATTGATTTTTACCAAATTCTAGTACATACATTGCAATAGAAGATATCATGATTAAATTTCGGGGAAATATGGACTCAGAAAGTATAGGTGCGGGATTATTCATTGACTTGAAGAAAGCTTTCGACACAGTGGATGATGATTAATCATGAAGTTGGAAGCTGCTGAAGTTAGAGGAACAACATTAAACTGGTTTATCAGTTACCTTACAGACAAAGAACAATTTGTGTCCTGTAATAATGTGGCAGTATCCCATTGCCCATAAATGTAGGTGTACCTCAAGGTTCAGTACTACTGTTGGTTCCATTTTTTCCTCATATTTATGAATGATATGTTGTATGTTGGGTATTCAGCGCGAAGGCTGGTTTGATCCTCCACAGCTCCGCCAACAGCTGTCATGAACAGCGTAGGCGTCACTGAAGAGGCATACTAGGGAAATGAGGAGTGAGGTAGTATCCCGTTGCTTTCCTCACCAAGCCAGAAGTTGCTATTATGTATCAGTCTTCCAAGGCCACTGACATGTATGCACCAACTGACCCTACGAGCGATATTTTCACACCATGCATAACAGGGACTGGCTGCATAAGGAATGGTATTACTAGCATCACTCATACCTCAGTCACTTTCATATTGTCAAAGCCAAGGATGAGACTGAGACAGGGCAATGAATGTAGCTAATTTATTGTAGCCCATACCAGAAGACATAGTGCACTGTAAACACTAAATCTCGCCAGCAAAGGCATATGAATGATATTGGATCACTAAAATTGTACCAATATACAACAGTTTAGATAAATTTGACGTAAATAACTATCGTCCAATTTCTATACTACCTACCTTATCTAAAATTCTAGAAAAATATATGAAAGGGACGACACTAACGTGTTTTACACGGACACTTCTCCGGATAACCTTGAAATCATGAAACAGTCCTATATTACTTTATTCAGAATTGGTTTATTGTAAATCATCTATTATCTAACTACCGTAACACAATCATCTTTCATAAACCAGCATGCAGGCTTTCTCTGGAAATTACACTCAAAGTTTATGACTGAAATATACCTAGAGCTAGGGAGACAAAGTGCCTAGGATTATTCTGAACGAATTTCTCTCTTGGAGTGATCAGGTTCAGGCAATATGTATTAAAATTACACCAACAATTGGCGTTAATAGACTTAAATGCAAACTTATTAACTCACTACCTACTACAGAATATCTACCTCGCTCTTATTCAAAGTCATATTCTTTATTCGGTGCATGTTTGGGCATTTTGCAGTAAAGAGCTATTTCAGACTGTTGAAATTCTACACAAGAGAGAATTAAAAATTCTTTTTAAGCTACTTACATTGACATCGACAGCTTATCTACACAAACATTGTAATGTTCTTCTACTAGATGCTTCACGTCAGTAGGCTTCAGCTGTGTTATTCTATAAATTGATAATAATAATTTGGTTCACTCCAATATTTTATGTGTGAACAATTCTGACATTC
This sequence comes from Anabrus simplex, assembly GCF_040414725.1. Classification (NCBI taxonomy): domain Eukaryota; kingdom Metazoa; phylum Arthropoda; class Insecta; order Orthoptera; family Tettigoniidae; genus Anabrus; species Anabrus simplex. The sequence goes on along the minus strand of NC_090277.1, from coordinate 32,954,957 downwards.
ATTCCTACAATACAAGAGGTATCAATACAATTCACATGGAATTAATTAACTCAACTAAATATGGCAACCGATCTGTACGGTACTACTCAGCACATGCGTATAACTCACTTCATAACGTATGTGACAGGCTGCTTCATTTCCCGTATTTACGCATAAACTTGTAAAATATTTACATAAGATGCTATGAACATCTGAGCTATCTTGACTATATAACTTTTATACGGTAAATGTATCGTACCTCTATAATGCGTAAACTCACACTCTGTTTATTCTCATGTAAAACATCTGTGTACTGTCCATGACAAACTGGAATTTTAGGCTACATCTTCTATGATCTATTTTGACCACAATTATAGTTCCTGTGGGAGTTAAATGCCAGTTTTGACAACATTTAGTTTCAAAGAAATCATTGACGGCAAAGAATTTAGAAATTTATTGGACATGTCCCGTGGTAAATTATTCCAGTCACTAAGTCCTGTTCTTATAAAGTAATATTTTCCTCGGTTTGTCCTTTTATGTTCCAAGTTTATCTTCATATTATTTGATTACCAATGTCATTCCAATCCATCTCCCCACTGACTGGTCAGAATGTACCACGAGACTGACGTATTTGAGCACCTTCAAATACCATCAGACTGAGTCAGGATCGAACCTGCTAAGTTGGTGCCGGTAGGACAGCGTCTCAACCGTCTGAGCCACTCAGCCCAGCTGGCCCTGTTTTACGGCCGGATATCCTTCCTGACGCTAACCTTATGCGGAGGGATGTAGTCAATATTGCGTGTTTCTATAATAGTTGGTAGTGTGCTGTGTTGTCTGAATATGAAGAGGAAGGTGTAGGGACAAACACAAACACCCAGTTCCCGAGCCAGAAGAATTAATCAGAAGAGATTAAAATCCCCGTCTTGGCCGAGAATCGATTCCGGGACCCTCTCCACCGAAGGCCTCATTGTTGACCATCCAGCTAAGGAGTCGGACTCGTTACACCACTACACGTTAATAGATAATTATTTTAAAATATACTGCGGTACACACTTCGGCATGAGTTAGCCTATATTTTAAAGCCAAAACTAGCGTTAGTTTCTACTTCTCTTAATTAGATTTAAAACTACGGTATATTACGGTATATTATTTTATCCACTGTACCTTAAAACTGAATGGTTTTGACAATATATTGATTCATCACTACGACCGCATTTAAGAAACAGGTGAGGATTTGTCAAAGTATTTCTTAATTTTATCAGACAGAATAAAACTACGCCGTTTCTACTTACCGAGTGGTATATTCAGTATTCTGGATAGTGCTGTTTGTTCGTGCTTAGTTGAGGATAGTTAACCTGAGCTTGGTGTCGTTTATTTGCTCTTAACCTACTGGATCTATACTAGGCCCTACATCCTTCATAGATTATGAGTGCATACAGGAAGTGAACTGGTAAGTATTGCTCAATAACATGTTATTTATTTCATTTTATTGTTTCATTAGGTAACAAGTTGTCAGAACTATGGCACAAATAACGTACCTAGCAGACAGACTACAAGTGCACTGACTGAGTGCGGGAAGCGAGGCTAGACTGGGCAGCCTATAAAAAAGAAAGCGGCTTCTGTATGTCACGTGATTACCTCTTTCTTGGAGTTGCCATTGATAAATGAGTCGGCTCGTACTAGATCTCAAGAAGCAAAGAGGGAGCTAGCATAGAGTACACTGGAGGTAGCAGTGGCGCTACCGTCTACGAGGGAACTGCAGCGAGCGGAGCATGTTGAAATCTCAGCTGTTTGGCGAAAATGGTCGCTCCGCTGTACTCATCAATGTAAATATGCGAATTTTAAAACTGTGTGGATATTGATATGGTTTAAAATTCTTACACGTAAACATTCTCAGAGACTACGGCATACTTCCGAAGTTTCTCTCCGGTAGAAAGAAAGCCCAAAAAAGTAGAAATACAGGACAAATGCTTGATAAGAGGGGACGGTGCTCAATTGCAGTTAAGTAAACAAAATAAATTTACTGTTTATATTGAGTTTTCTAAAAACATATTTTTAGAATGGGGGTGCGTATAATTCGCTAGTATCTGTTGTGTAAATGGATAGTACTTCGGCATAACTCTGCCCAACGACCGAAATCATTCTCTGCCGTACGAAGCGAATGAGCGAGTTTTTAGTCCTAAAAGCGTTGGCGAGAATTTGGAGCAAAGTAGATAAAGTATAGTCATCGACAGTCAAGGCGCTGGCTTTCTGAGCCCAAATTGGCAGGTTCGATCGTAGCTCAGTCCGGTGATAATTTGGTGCTCAAATATGTTAACCCCGTGTCGGAAATACACGAGCACGCAAAATAACTCTCATGGGCCAAAATTTCGGCACCTCGGCGTCTCCGAAAACCGTAAAAATAATTAGTGGGACATTATTATTATTATTATTATTATTATTATTATTATTATTATTATCGTCATCATCATCAACATCATCATTGTCCACTGTTTTCTAAGCGTGATTACACACGATTGTGGTTTCAGTCTATTATAGAGTTTTTATTTACCTTTTCGTGAAATGTTTGATTTGCTCTAAGATTTTAAGTTGTAAAATGACTTCATTTAATGGAAGGTGAGAGTGGTAAATTATACTGTATGATTGAAGAGAACTGAAGAATCTTTACAATCATATTTTGTTTGTTTACAATTTGGTTTACCGGTACGTCGCACCGTCAAAGATAGGTCTTATGGAGACGATGGGATAGAAAAGGGCTATGAGTGTGAAGGAACCAGTCGCGGCCTTAATTAGGGTAGAGTGAAAGAAAAATGTATTCCCTTATATTTTCTAAAACATTAATTTCAGTCTTCACGGTGAAGTCCAAGGAATCTCCTTCACGCCAACAGCGAAAGAACCCGCGAAGTCCATATAATGATAAGTGTCACACAAATTATTATTTTGTTCGCACGAAAATGAATTTCAAATAAACATACTGTAAAATGATACGCCAGGCAAATGCTGGGGCTGGACCTTAGTTAAAGCCACGGCCGCTTCCTTTCCACTCCTAGGCCCCTCCTATCCGTGGTGTAAAAATGGTAAACCACGGAAAACCGTCTTCAGGGCTATCGACAGTGGAGTTCGAACCCAGTATCTCCCGAATACAAGCTCACAGCTAAGTGGACCAAATCCCTCAACCACTCGTTTGGTATCATGCACATCAGTGACATTACATGAAAGGGGAGTAAATATATCAGATTAACCTCTTAACACTGAGTAATCATGGCCATGCGGAGCCAGTTTAGTTTTATACCCGTCAATACAGTCGGCGCTCTAGGAAATATGTTGAGAAATCAACATTACATTCTGATTATAATGAAGAGTAGCAGTGTATCAACCTAGTGGTTACGAAACAAAATTGTCTTTGTTAACCTACTTAATTTTTAAAATTTGTTTTATGTCGCACAGACACAGATAGGTCCTGTAGCGACTGTGGGATAGAAGAGGCCTAGGAATGGGAAGGAAGCGGCTGTGGCCTTAACTAAGGTACAGCCCCAGCATTTGCCTGGTGTGAAAATGGGAAGCCATGGAAAATCATCCTTAGCGTTGCCGACAGTGGGGCTCGAACTCACTATCTCCCGGATGCAAGATCACAGCTGCGCGCCCCGAACCGCATGACCAACTCGCCCGGTTAACCTACTTCTAACCTTGGGATCATGCATGTATGATCTGCCAACACGTTGTATACATAGGCCTGTATTCGTATACTCTTTCACTGGATTTTCAGGATAATCGCTTTCAAATATATTGCCAGTCAGTGAAAGAAAAATGTCTTCCCTTCTTGTTGTTTGAGCCATCAGTCCGTAGACTGGTTTGATGCAGCCATCCATGCCACCCTATCCTGTGCTAACCTTTTCATTTCTACGTACTCCTGCAACCTACATCTGCTCTAATCTGCTTGTCGTATACCTACCTTCCTCTACCCCTACCGTTCCTACCACCTACACTTCCTTCAAAAACCAACTGAACAAGTCTCGTGTGTTTAAGACGTGTCCTATCATTCTATCTCTTCTTCTCGTCAAAGTTAGCCAAATCGATCTCCTCTCACGAATTCGATTCAGTATCTCTTCATTAGTGATTCTATCTATCCATCTCACCTTCAGCGTTCTTCTGTAACACCACACTTCAAAAGCTCCTATTCTCTTTCTTTCTGAGCTAGTTATCTTCCATGATTCACTTCCATACAATGCCAAGCTCCACACGAAAGTCTTCAAAAACATCTTTCTAATTCATATAACAATGTTTGAATGAGCACATTTCTTTTCATAAGGAAGCTCTTCCTTGCTTGTGCTAATCTGCATTTTATGTCCTCCTTACTTCTGCCATCGTTAGTTATTTTACTACCCAAGTAACAATATTCATCTATTTCCTTTAAGACTTCATTTCTTAATTTAATATTTCCTGCATCACCTGCCTTCGTTCGACTGCATTCCATTACTTTTGTTTTGGACTTATTTATTTTCATCTTGTTCTCCTTACCCAAGACTTCGTCCATACCATTCAGCAGCTTCTCGAGATCTTCTGCAATCTCACATAAAATAACAATATCATCGGCAAATCTCGAGATTTTATTTTCCTCTCCTTGGATTGTGATTCTCTTTCCAAATTCCTCTTTCATTTCATTTACTGCCTGTTCTATGTAAACATTGAAAAGGAGGGGCCAAACTGCAGCCTTGCCTCACTCCTTTCTGGATTGCTGCTTCTTTTTCAAAGTCCTCGATTCTTATCACTGCAGACTGATTTTTATACAGATTGGTGATAACCCTTCGTTCTCAGTATCTGTTCCCAGACACCTTTAGAATCTTAAATAGTTTGGTCCAATCAACATTATCGAATGCCTTTTGTAGATCTACGAATACCATGTACGTGGGCTTGTCCTTCTTATATATTCTAAAACATTAATTTCAGTCTTCATGGTAAAGTCCAAAGAATCTCCTTCACGCCAACAGGGAAAGAAACCGCTAAGTCAGCGCAAGTAGGCCAATCCATATGATGATAAGTGTCACAAAAATTATTATTTTATTCGCACGAAAGGAGAAAAATCAAATCCTTGAGATTTGCCGATGATAATGTTATTTTATCTGAGACGTAAAGTTAGGATTGCTTCACGTGTTCCTACATTTCTTCTGAAGCCAAATTGGTTTTCTCCCAACTCAGCTTCAACTTTTTTCCATTATTCTGTAAATGATACGTGTTAAAATATTGCAGGCATGAAATACTAAACTAATGGTGCGGTAGTTTTCACATCTGTCAGCACCAGCTTTCTTGGGAATAGGTACAACAACATTCTCCGAAAATCGGATGGGACTTCCCCTGTCTCATACATCTTACACACAAAATGGAATAACTTTGCCATGCTGGTTTCTCCTAAGGCAGTCAGTAATTCGGAGGGAATGTCATCAATCCCTTGTGCCTTGTTCCTATTTCGGTCGCTCACAGCTCTGTCAAACTCTGACCTCAACATTGGGTCTCCCATTTCATTAGCATCAACAGCCCCTTCTTGTTCCGGAACCAAATTATCTACATCTTCACCTTGATACAACTGTTGGATATGTTCCTGCCATCTTTCTGCTTTGTCTTCTTTCCCTAGAAGTGGCTTTCCATATGAGCTAGATTTCCTTTCTCCAAAGGTTTCCTTGACTTTCCTGTATGCAGCATCTACCATCCTTAGGACCATACAACCTTCGACATCCTTGCACTTCTCCTTCAGCCAGTCTTCCTTAGCTACCTTGCACTTTCTATCTACTTCATTCTTTAGTCGCCTGCATTCTTTTCTGTCCTGTTCATCTCTAGCATTCTTGTATCTTCGTCGTTCATCAATCAGGTCTAGTATCTCCTGAGTTATCCACTGATTCTTAGTTGATCTTTTCTTCCTTCCTAACATTTCTTCAGCAGCCCTACAGACTTCATTTTTCATGACTATCTACTCTTCCTCTGTTGTGTTTCCCACAGCCTTTTCATTTAGTCCTTTTGCAACATGTTCCTTGAAACAATCCCTCACACTCTTTTCTTTCAACTTGTCTAGATCCCATCTTTTTACATTCTTTCCTTTCTTCAATTTCTTCAGCTTCAGATGGCATTCGATGACCAACAAGTTGTCGTCAGAGTCCACGTCTGCTTCTGGGAAAGTTTTGAATCCAACACCTGGTTTCTGAATCTCTGCCTAATCATAATGAAGTCTATTTGATACCTTCCAGTGTCTCCCGGTCTCGTCCACGTATAAAGCCGTCGTTTGTGGTGTTTGAAACAAGTATTGGCAAGGACTAAATTATGATCAGTGCAGAATTCAACCAGACGACCTCCTCTTTCGTTCCTTTGTCCCAATCCGAATTCTCCTGCTGTAGTTACCTTCTCTTCCTTGGCCTACCACTGCATTCCAGTCTCCCATCACAATTAGATTCACGTCACCTTTTACATGTTGTAATAAATCTTCTATCTCTTCATATGTTCTTTCGATTTCCTCATCATCTGCTGACATAGTAGGCATATAGACCTGCATTATTGTGGTGGGCATTGGTTTGGTGTCTATCTTGACGACGATAATTCTTTCACTAGCTAACCCGCTGCCCTATTTTCTTATTCATTATTAAACCAACTCTTGCATTTCCCCTTTTTGATTTTGTGTTGATAATTCGATAGTCGGCTGACAAAAAGTCCTGCTTTTCCTGCCAACGCTCTTCACTTATACCAACTACATCTAACTTTAGTCTATCCATCTCCTTTACCAGATTCTCTAATCTACCACAAACTTCTAACATTCCACGCTCCGACTCGCAGAAAATCAGTATCCATCTTCCTGATGATCGCTCCCTCTCGTGTAGTCCGCACCCGGAGATCCGAATGGGGGACTAGTTTACCTCCGGAATATTTTACCCGGGAGGAAGCCATCGTCAGTACAGCATTGATACAGAGAGAGCTTCCTTATATTTCCTAAAACGTTAATTTCAGTCTTCATGGTAAAGTCCAAAGAATCTCCTTCACGTCAACAGGGAAAGAACCCACGAAGTCCGCGCAAGCCATAAGCTGCCCAGGAGTCTGACATTTTCCTTAAGAGAATTAAAATACTTCAATTTATCAGATAAACTCCAGTAGTGATAGAGCCAAACAATCCAGCTTTTGCCAAACAGCGCGCTCGTTCAACTTCCCACGCGACTGCAGCGCCAATGCTACCTCTATGTGTATTATTTACTAACTCTGTGGGAGCTAGCTCATACAAGAGTCGACTCGTAATTGAACGGCTAGCTCTCAAGGAGCAAGGATGGAGCTAGTTCTTACAAGAGTCGACTCTCTCCAATGAGTCGTTAAGAAGGGTCAGTTTGTTGATGAACGACCCATCACTAGACTATCATTAATCTGTGACGGATTTTCGGCTTCCGGTTTAATATCTGTTCTGAGCCAGATCTGTCCTTTCTAAATCCACACTGATATTCACCCAAATGACTGTCAAGAGTTGCTTCTATCCTGTTAAGTAACATTCTTGAAAATATCTTATTTTCCACTGGCAAAATGGATATAGCCTAGCTCTGCAGTTGTTGACATCTTGCTTGTTACCCTACCGGTACCTTTGTTATGAAAAGGATGTGTAGAAGCCACTTTCCATTCCTCAGAGATCTTCTCCATTTTCCAGATTTCTTCAAAAGTATTTTGAAGATCATCTATGATTTTTGGCTGAGATCATTTTACAAGTTCAGCTGTACGGTAATGGAGTCTTCTCCACCATAGTAGCTTTGTTTCTTTTTAGGATTTTAATTGATTTCTCAATATCTTCAACAGTAGGTGCTGGATCTGCTTCTCAATTTTCATTACTCTCTGGAAATACCGTACTAACTTGTTGTTCGTTTCTTCACCGTGGTACCGAAGTTGATCGAAGTGTTTTGCCAGTAGGCCTATTTCACAGTTCTCAGTGTTGGTTAGAACCATTCTGCCAATTTCATCTCTGATACAAATACTTGGAGCTTGTTGTTGTTTTTAAATGTTTGATAGAAACTCCGTGAGTTCTATTTTCCATAGTTATTGTTGTTGCCAACAAATTGTGAATTTTCGAAAGATCGCTTAGTACCTACTCCTAATTATTATTATTATTATTATTATTATTATTATTATTATTATTATTATTATTATTATTATTATTATTATTATTATTATTATTGCTAGTTGCTTTACGTCGCACCGACACAGATAGGTCTTATGGCGACGATGGGACAAGGAAGGGCTAGGAGTGGGAAGGAAGTGGCCGTGGCCTGAATTAAGGTACAGCCCCAGCATTTGCCTGGTGTGAAAATGGGAAACCACGGAAAACCATTTTCAGGGCTGCCGACAGTGGGGTTCGGACCTACTATCTCCCGAATACTGGATACTGGCCGCACTTAAGCGACTGCAGCTATCGAGCTCGGTTATTATTATTATTATTATTATTATTATTATTATTATTATTATTATTATTATTATTATTATTATTATTATTATTATTATTATTATTATTATTATTATTATTATTATTATTATTATTATTATTATTATTATATTCATTTCAGCCATCTATGGGTTACGATTACGCAACTTCCAATGCTTTCTCAAGCTCTTTCTCCTTCCTCTTTCGTCAGTATTCCTTCATCCGTTGGCTATCTCGTGCTCGTTCTCTGCCGAGAATACTCAACTTTTCCTCGTTTTCTCATCAGCTAGGTCCTTCACCTCCGCAACTCTCTGCCTGAAGATTTTGCTCTTTGTTATATCTTCTGCCGTGATCACACATTTTTCTAAATCTCGGTGGACTTCTTTTACCCATGGGACTTGTGTCTTCCTGTTCTCCTGGAAGGTGAGGATCCAGTTGGCGAGTCTCTCTGACCCCATCCTTTTAACATGGCCGTAGAACGTCAATCTCCTCTTTTTCATTGTGGTGGTGACGTTTTCAAATTGTTGGTATAGTTCTTGTAAACTTGTCGGATGATTTTCTGGTTCCAAGAATCTTTCTAAGGAACCTCCTTTTTTTCTTTTCTAAATCAATCAATCAATACTGATCTGCATTTAGGGCAGTCGCCCAGGTGGCAGATTCCCTATCTGTTGCTTTCCTAGCCTTTTCCGAAATGATTTCAAAGAAATTGGAAATTTATTGAACATCTCCCTTGGTAAGTTATTCCAATCCCTAACTCCCCTTCCTATAAATGAATATTTGCCCCAGTTTGTCCTCTTGAATTCCAACTTTATCTTCATATTGTGATCTTTCCTACCTTTATAGACGCCATTCAAACCTATTCGTCTACTAATGTCATTCCACGCCATCTCTCCGCTGACAGCTCGGAACATACCACTTAGTCGAGCAGCTCTTCTTCTTTCTCTCAATTCTTCCCAACCCAAACATTGCAACATTTTTGTAACGCTACTCTTTTGTCGGAAATCACCTAGAACAAATCGAGCTGCTTTTCTTTGGATTTTTTTCCAGTTCTTGAATCAGGTAATCCTGGTGAGGGTCCCATACACTGGAACCATACTCTAGTTGGGGTCTTACCAGAGACTTATATGCACTCTCCTTTACATCCTTACTACAACCCCTAAACACCCTCATAACCATGTGCAGAGATCGGTACCCTTTATTTACAATCCCATTTATGTGATTACCCCAGTGAAGATCTTTCCTTATATTAACACCTAGATATTTACAATGATCCCCAAAAGGAACTTTCACCCCATCAACGCAGTAATTAAAACTGAGAGGACTTTTCCTATTTGTAAAACTCACAACCTGACTTTTAGCCCCGTTTATCAACATACCATTGCCTGCTGTCCATCTCACAATATTTTCGAGGTCACGTTGCAGTTGCTCACAATCTTGTAACTTATTTATCACTCTATAGAGAATAACATCATCCGCAAAAGGCCTTACCTCCGATTCCACTCCTTTACTCATATCATTTATATATATAAGAAAACATAAAGGTCCGATAACACTGCCCTGAGGAACTCCCCTCTCAACTATTACAGGGTCAGACAAAGCTTCACCTACTCTAACTCTCTGAGATCTATTTTCTAGAAATATAGCAACCCATTCAGTCACTCTTTTGTCTAGTCCAGTTGCACTCATTTTTGCCCGTAGTCTCCCATGATCCACCCTATCAAATGCTTTAGACATGTCAATCGCGATACAGTCCATTTGACCTCCAGAATCCAAGATATCTGCTATATCTTGCTGGAATCCTACAAGTTGAGCTTCAGTGGAATAACCTTTCCTAAAACCGAATCGAACCAGTTATTAATTTCACAAACATGTCTAATATAATCAGAAAGAATGCCTTCCCAAAGCTTACATACAATACATGTCAAACTTACTGGCCTGTAATTTTCAGCTTTATGTCTATCACCCTTTCCTTTATACACAGGGGCTACTATAGCAACTCTCCATTCATCTGGTATAGCTCCTTCAGCCAAACAATAATCAAATAAGTACTTCAGATATGGTACTATATCCCAACCCATTGTCTTTAGTATATCCCCAGAAATCTGATCAATTCCAGCCGCTTTTCTAGTTTTCAACTTTTGTATCTTATTGTAAATGTCATTGTTATCATACGTAAATTTTATTACTTCTTTGGCCTTAGTCTCTTCCTCTATCTCGACATTATCCTTGTAACCAACAATCTTTACATACTGCTGACTGAATACTTCTGCCTTTTGAAGATCCTCACATACACACTCCCCTTGTTCATTAATTATTCCTGGAATGTCCTTCTTGGAACCTGTTTCTGCCTTAAAATACCTATACATACCCTTCCATTTTTCACTAAAATTTGTATGACTGCCAATTATGCTTGCCATCATGTTATCCTTAGCTGCCTTCTTTGCTAGATTCAATTTTCTAGTAAGTTCCTTCAATTTCTCCTTACTTCCACAGCCATTTCTAACTCTATTTCTTTCCAGTCTGCACCTCCTTCTTAGTCTCTTTATTTCTCTATTATAATAAGGTGGGTCTTTACCATTCCTTACCACCCTTAAAGGTACAAACCTGTTTTCGCATTCCTCAACAATTTCTTTAAACCCATCCCAGAGTCTGTTTACATTTTTATTTACCGTTTTCCACCGATCATAGTTACTTTTTAGAAACTGCCTCATACCTGCTTTATCAGCCATATGGTACTGCCTAACAGTCCTACTTTTAGGACCTTCCTTTCTATCACATTTATTTTTAACTACCACAAAAACAGCTTCATGATCACTAATACCATCTATTACTTCAGTTTCCCTATAGAGCTCATCTGGTTTTATCAGCACCACATCCAAAATATTTTTCCCTCTGGTTGGTTCCATCACTTTCTGAATCAGCTGTCCTTCCCATATTAACTTATTTGCCATTTGTTGGTCATGCTTCCTGTCGTTCGCATTTCCTTCCCAATTGACATCTGGCAAATTCAGATCTCCCGCTACAATCACATTTCTTTCCATGTCGTTTCCCACATAGCTGACTATCCTATCAAATAATTCCGAATCCGCATCAGTGCTACCCTTTCCCGATCTGTACACTCCAAATATATCAAGTTGCCGATTATCTTTAGAAATGAGCCTTACACCTAGAATTTCATGTGTCTCATCTTTAACTTTTTCGTAGCTTACAAATTCTTCTTTCACCAGAATGAAAACTCCCCCTCCCACCTTTCCTACCCTATCTCTACGATACACACTCCAGTGCCGTGAGAAAATTTCATTTTTCAGCCATGATTCAACTCCTATTACAATATCTGGTAAATATATATCTATTAAATTACTTAATTCTATTCCTTTCTTTACAATACTTCTACAGTTCAACACTAACAATTTTATGTCATCCCTCTTGATTTCCAGTTCCCTGTTCCCTTATCACCGCTCCCTAGGCCATCCCGTTTCCCTGAATGTACCTCCCTATTATCCTTCCAAACAAATTTCCTAACTTATACGTACCACTGCGGTTTAAATGAAGGCCATCCGAGCGCAGATCCCTTTCTCCTACCCACCCATTAGGATCTAGAAATTTCACTCCCAGTTTCCCACATACCCACTCCATAGTCTCATTTAAATCCCCAATCACCCTCCAGTCAGTATCCCTCCTACACAGTATTCCACTAATAACAATCTCCGCTTTCTTAAACTTCACCCGTGCTGCATTTACCAGATCCCACACATCTCCAACTATGTTGGTACTTATATCAGCTTGCCTTACGTTGTTGGTACCAACGTGAAACACTACCACCTTATTATTATTATTATTATTATTATTATTATTATTATTATTATTATTATTATTATTATTATTATTATTATTATTATTATTATTATTATTATTATATTCATTTCAGCCATCTATGGGTTACGATTACGCAACTTCCAATGCTTTCTCAAGCTCTTTCTCCTTCCTCTTTCGTCAGTATTCCTTCATCCGTTGGCTATCTCGTGCTCGTTCTCTGCTCTTCTGAGAGTCCCTTCGTGGCTATTGTTTCAGCTGCGTATATACATTCAGGTTTGACTATCGTGCTGTAGTGCTTGAATTTGGCCTGGTAGGAGAGTGACTTAGATTTGTAGGTGTATTATTATTGTTATTATTATTGATTGTTGGACATGAAAGGACGCGTGAACTTCGCAGCTACAAAATAGCTGAAGAAAGCGGGTTCATATTGTGAAGGTACTTACCGAAACGAGCTTGTATGGTTATTTTAAACCCCATTGCATGGTAGATGTGTTTGTTTACAACTGGAACGACAGAATATTGAGTGAAATATTGAGAAGTTTGCGGTGAAATAATACTGTTGTGAGCAGCCATCTTGCCAAAGATCAAAATCGCGTAAAAGGAACACTGCGGTAGATAGACGATCGTTTTCTAGTGTAAGCACTCCCAGCGCCCACTCACAACTTCATCTCCTTCACTCAAAACACGGCCAACTAGACTCCCTCATTGGCATGATGGCAGAAGCATACATTCTGTGTGATACAGTGGAGCTCCCTGGTGTATCAAGGGAAAGTATCCACAATGGCCGAAATGTTAGGAGTATTCACCTAAATCTGATTGATGTTATCAGTCGGCAGTTAATGGAGAATCAATACAAAGGAGAGGTGCATCATGGGACTGCAAGATCACTGTTGAAGAACATAATGGCTATTCCTTACAAAAACCTAAAACCGGTAATAAAGAATGGCCTCATGAAGCTGGAAGAAGCTTTAGAGGCTGGAGCAACATGCAGGATGTTGTAGAAGAAATCTGCAGAAGAACTAAAGCAGAGGCCAACTACCACGTAGAATAAGGAATAGTCCAACACATCACCAGTGACAAATGACTCGGAGGAAGATCAAGGAAAATGGGAAACATTTCTGTCCAAGAAGAAGGGAAAGAAGAAGAGTGAGGATAGGAAGCACGAAGATATTCAAACGAAACAGGCCAGTAATAATCCTGAAAGTACAGCGCTTAGCGAAAGTGGGAAATGACCTAATTCTAAATCTAGGAGTCGTTCAGAAGCCGTAATCATCAAACCAATGAATGGTAAAACTTTCGCTGATGTTTTGAAGGATATCAGGAACAGGACGAAGCCGGAAGACAGTGTAGCAGGCATTCGATCTATCCGTAATACAAGAGCTGGAGCTCTTCTTCTTGAATTCAACAAAACAACAAAGATTGAAAATAGGGAGGTATTCAGTAATTCTCTGAGAGATGTCCTCGGACGAGATGGCGATATAAAGGCTTTAATCCCCCGAACTACACTGGAGATTCGAGACATGGATGGCGTCACTACCGCTGCAGACGTGGAGGAAGCTGTAAGACGAGATTCCGGCAATCCCCATGGAGAACTGAAAATATCGGTCTCGAAACCAAACAGCTGGGGACAGAATCTTGCCAACTTCGAAACCTAAGACGAGGATGCTCAGAAACTATTGGAAGCAGGAATAATTAAAATAGGATGGCTATACTGCAGAGTACGAGGTAGAACCATGTAACCTCGCTGCTTTCGATGCCTATCATATGGACATCTGGCAAGAAACTGCACAGAAGTAAGCTCTGTTTTAAGTGTGGAGAATCTGACCAAAAGGCAGTAGACTGTAAAAAGAACAATCCACGATGCATGATTTGTACAGACAAGGGTATCAATGAAGCTAAACGAAATCATATTCGTGGATCAGGAGCATGTGCAATATTTCGTGAAGCTCTGGAAAAGGCAAAAAATCTCAGTAAATGATGCGAATACTTCAAGCAAACATGCACAGGAGTCAAACAGCAAACGATCTTATGACACAGCTGATTTACGAGATGGAAGTAGACATCGTTATTATTAGCGAACCATATCAAGAGAGGGACATCCAGGGTGGTTTGTTGATAATCTCGGAACGGCTGGAATTTGGTTACCAGATCTAGGAGAAGTTCCAGTAACACAGCATGGATGCGATGACGGTTTTGTTTGGGTACAGACTGGGGGAATCACTATTGTAAGCTGTTATTTTACGTTAAATGAATCTTTTTCCAACTTCCAGATGAAACTTTATGGTCTTGAGGATGTAATACGCAGAATGGAAAAAAAAAAAACTAGTTGTCGTTGGTGACGTAAATGCTCAAGCGTCGGAATGGGGCATGCCACAAACAGACTCCAGAGGACGACGTATAATGGAGATGGCAGCAAGAACGGGTTTGGTGGTCAACAACATTGGAAATGTGCCAACATTTCGACGGCCAGGATGTCAGGGAACAATACCGGATGTAACCTTCTGATCAGAGGATATTACGCGTAGGATTTCTGAATGGCAAGTGATCGAGAACTACACGGGGAGTGAACATCAATATATCATCTTACGACTGCTCCAAGAATCTCCTCAAGAAAGAAACATGTTGCACAGGCCAGCACTGTAGAATGTAGCCGGTATCGACAAGGAAAATTTCATTGATGTAATACGGAATGGAATGGAGAACATAACTGAAAAATGTTTTGCTCGTAAGGGAAAGAAGCAGCTGGTGTATGTGTTGAACTCACTATGCAGCTAATCCATCAAGCATGCAACGCCTCAATGTCCCCAAGGAGAGCGCGAAATAGCAAGCGCCCAGCGTACTGGTGGACCGAAGAGATTCCTGAACTGAGAAAGAATTGTCTGTGATTTCGACGCAGGGCTCAGTGGATGAGAGGCAGTCAAGGGAATACCTCAGTCACAGCGGAGTACAAATCAGCGAAGAAGGAGCTCCGTAATGCAATCAGAAAAAGTAAAGCCGATAAATAGTGGGCACTGGCTAAAGAAGTAGAAGATGATCCACGGGGACAAGGTTATAAGATTGAAATGAAGAATCTCGGGACATTTAAAACTCAGAGTGCGAATCCGCAAACCATTAAACAAACTGTGGATATACTATTCCCAGACCATCCTAAGAGGATTGACTGTGACGATGAAAAAGAACTGGATGATATACCCCTCTTCACAGTACAAGAGCTGAATAGAGCTATTAGCTCTCTTAGAAACAAGAAAACTCCAGGACCAGATGGTATACCTACAGAAGTGCTAAAGGTAATATCAGAACTATGTCTAGAACTGTTGCTGAATATGTACTATCATTGCCTGAAAACGGGTGTTTTTAGTCCGCGATGGAAAACGGCTCGTTTGGTTCTGATCAGCAAAGGAAAAGTTGGTGGTCATAGACCTTTATGTATGCTGGGCACAGCTGAAAAAGGCCTGGAGAATCTTCTGCAGCTCAGAATCTTCTCAGCAGTTCAACTAGCAGGGGATCTATCTGCTCGCCAACATGGATTTCGGAGAGGACACTCGACGCTAGTGTGGGAGGTGGTGAATACAGCAGAAAGGGCACAAATGGGCAACCATCATTCCCGTAAATTGACACTTCTTGTGACCCTGCATGTGAAGAATGCCTTCAATTCGGCAGGATGGAGTGACATTTTGGTAGCTCTTGAACAAACTTTCAGTCTACCACAATATCTTATGCGCATAATGAGAGATTACTTCAAAGATCGCACTCTGTTGTATGATACGGAAGATGGACAAAAGACAAAACGTCTGACGGCTGGTGCAGCGCAGGGATCGATCCTTGGTCCAGATCTTTGGAATGATGTATGATGGCTTGTTACGTTTGGAGATGCCAGAGGACACGAAGCTTGTGGGCTACGCTGATGATGTGGCCGCCTTGATAGTAATTCGTAATGTTGAAATGGCTCAAATCAAACTGAACCAGGTGATGCGGCGCATAAAAGAATGGATGATGAGCCACAGTCTATCATTAGCCGAACACGAAACGGAGATAGTTCTTCTGACGAGGAAAAGGATCGAAACTCTTATACCAATGACTGTTGGAGTGATTGAAACATCTGCGAGCACAAAATATCTAGGAGTGACACTTGACTCCAAGCTCACATTCTGGAATCATATTCAGAGAGCGACAGACAAGGCAGTAAAATACATGACTGCACATAGCAGACAAATGGGAAATATTAAAGGTCCGAAATCCAGTAAACGACGTCTTCTCATGTCGACGGTTCAGTCAGTGCTCCTATATGGCTCTGAAATCTGGGCTGAATCCTTGAGATTTGCTTGGTATCGGAGAAGGATAGCTGCCGTACAACGGAGATCGGCTTTACGTATTGCATGTGCATACCGCACGGTTTTCGAACCTGCAATCCTCACGGCGGCAGCAATAGCCCCAATAGACCTATTTGCATTGGAGCGACATGAAATCTGGCGTACCCAAGGAGAGCTGGGAAAGAAATGTGCCTTCAGTCAACGGATGAGGCGATGGCAACTCAGATGGGAAAGTGACCCTCGAGGCAAATGGACAAAGCGACTGATACCACGCTTGGATATCTGAGTTAAAAGGGCCCATGGTGAAGTAAATTACTACCTCACGCAGCTTCTAATAGGACATGGATATTTCCGGAAATTCTTGCATAAAGTGAGCAGAGCGAGCGACGCAGCATGCATATACTGTGATGACATTGACGACGTATTTCACACCTTTTTTGTATGCGGCCATTGGACGATTCAGAGAAGATGTGTGGAAACTGAACTAGAAGAATTGACAACAGATAATATTATTTCGGTGATGCTGCGAAACCAGGAATCTTGGGATCGCGTGGCAGTGCATGTGGGCGAAGTCCTTCGTCAGAAGAAGAAGGATTTGGAAGCATACAAACGTTCGTAAAGGAGAAATGAAGAAAGAAGATGTCTGAAAGACAAAGCACGATATCACCCTGAAGTAATGCGAGGGCGGTTCCGGGGTGATGACACACATCGTGGGAAAAGGGTGTGTGATTTTTAGTGGGTAAGAATCCCTCACACCTGTGGAGTGCGGACCCTTCAGATGTGTCTTTTGAAGATTTTCCACAATCCCTCGTTAAAAAATTATTGTTATTATATTATTATTATTATTATTATTATTATTATTATTATTATTATTATTATTATTATTATTATTATTATTATTATTATTATTATTATTATTATTATTATTATTATTATTATTATTATTAGTGGAATCTTACGCAGAATATAATAAATAGGTATCAATGGTCAGTTTGTCAGTTTGGCTCCTTGGTACACATTAAATTTTACAACCGTCTTTCTTCCTATAAACGTTTGGATCGTAATTTACATTTGGTCGAAAATCCTTTTCTAAACCCAACCTAATCTTCCGGCTGACAGGAAGTGAGTTTGTTCGCCAAGCGTTTGGTTTATGGGATAGTAGTCTATAATTTGGTAGGTCCTATTACTACACAATTCACTTCATCCGGTTTCTGTTCTAAGTGGGCGATATTTCTTTAGGTTATGGCGATTGCAGTGGTGTTTTTTTATGATGGATACTAGGGACATCGCGAAGCGTTGCACCACTTTACTCCATTAATTGTGTCACTTCTTCAAGATAGTTTTTCATTATGGAATTGTGATTTCTGTCTATCACCCTCTAATATATTGTTGGTAAGTTCAAGTCTCAACAAGTTACTCCTGCCGATCTTCTAGATCTCAATAGTGAACTTAATATAAATCTTTTTTAATCACGTATGATGTAAAACTGTTCCCGAAATTCACGTAGCCTACTGTATTTTCTACTACCGGTATTTTTGTATGGTTAAGCGTTACCCTTATACCCAGCTTATTTTTGAAAAATTCCGTACCTTTTGCATTACGGTTGCGTGCATGTCCTTCAGTCTTGTGTTTCAACAATGTATAGCCTGTCTGAGTTTCACTGCATCGGACATCTAAATTTAATTGTAGGGAGAATTTTTTTGAAGTGAAGATTCGAGGGTGATAAATTTGTAATGAAATAACAAGATTAATATATTATTTTAACGATTCTGTTGGCGTGTTATTTAATTCACCTGTGTGTACGACTAAAGAGGGATTCACTGAATGTTTCTTGCTTTGCAGGCTACAAAACATGTTCCACGTTTGAAATGTTGACAGTTGTGCCGTTTAGCTTATCTGTAAGATCAATCCATATTTCCGAAGAATTCCTTCATATACCTATCAGTGTTGCTTTGGAGATTCATTGCTATCATATCGATATCCCTCAATGGCTGTTATTCAGTTGATAGCCAGTATTCACGCCTGATGTTTTATTTGTGTGTGATACCATAAAAGTAGCGAGCCTCCGTGGCTTAGATGGCAGCGCGTCGGCCTCTCACCGCTGGATACCGTGGTTCAAATCCTGGTCACTGCAAGTGAGATTTATGCTAGACAAAGTGGAGGCGGGACAGGTTTTTCTCCAGGTACTCCAGTTTTGCCTGTCATCTTTAATTCCAGCAACACTCTCCATTATCATGTCATAGCATTTATCACTCATTAATAAATCACCTTGGGAGTGCGACCCCAATGTAATAACAGCCTATATATGTTTCATTCATTACATCCCTAACCCAGTCAGTGACTGGAAAACAGGTTGTAGGTTTTCATTTTCACCATAAAAGTACTCTCTTTCGTAATATGTTAACCGGAAATTACAAGCTCACAAAAAAAGTTGTGTAGGACATAATTCTGTCTCTGGAAACTGTAAAATATAGTTATTTGTATGTAAAACAAATAATATATTAACAAAATAAACAATGACGGTCAAAACAAGTAAGCCTGGCATGCATTAGTATTGAATTGTCCCCAACATTGAAAGTTAAATCGTACCTCATAATACATGTGAGAGAAATTGAAGTAATCATTGTCAGTGCTAAGGAACAACCAATCCGCCCTATTACCTTTAGAGTGAAATATCACAAAATGAGTCACATTTCCCAATGTTGCCAGGTGAACAAACTAACTCCCAGTATTTAAAACAGACTGGATTCGTTAGCACCTGTGGAACAATAAACTCCTAGACATTTAGACCAATGGTTGACACAAAACTTACTTCATCACACTCCATGCTAGGTTCTGTCATTAGTTAGGATATGCACAGACCAATAAAAGAAATGCCCTTCAGTAACTGTTGGCAGCATTTTCCCTGCAAATGAGCAAGGTGCTAACAATGAGAGGATTGTCCTTTGTGCCCCGTGCATTGCTAGCTGGTAGAGCATAGGCTTTTCATAAGAACAGAAATTTTCTCACTTCTGTCATAGGTTTTGATGTGTAGTGTTACTGAAAGTTGTTGAAGGTCATGCCACAAATAAATGGATAGTGAATTAAATAGATGAGCAGAGAATGATTAGGGAGAATTTGATCCGAGTGAAGGAAACGATTGATGAAACACATAGGCTATCAGTACACTGGGAACTTGTTCATTTGATTTGGAGTGAAGTGCAAAGGATAAGTGTGGTAGGATGAAACAAAGTATAACACACAATTCAAGTACATGTAGGATATTATAGGATGTTAGCACAGGATAGTGTCATACAGAGCTGCATCGAACCCAGATATTAATCCAGGTGTTCAGGGTGACAAGCAGGTGAACCAGTCACTGGAATTTCATGAAGTTCGCTGCTATTTGATCCAGATCGATCCATGTGGGATTTTTAGAATGAACAGTCATGTCTCTGTGCTTTTAAGTTATTTCTGTGGAAATGTGTACATTGTTTGGCTATGATCATGATATTTACTATCATGTAGCACTGTATTACCTATGGCTATCATCAGAATATTGCCAGTGTTGTAAATCTGAAGGTCATATGATTGTGATCATGATATTGACAGTTGTATGAAACTGCATGTCCTGTAGCTATGATCTACAAGCTTCTTGTAAGAGAGGATCATGAGTCCTAACTTCACCACTTCTGCAGACAAATATATAAAATAAATAACATTCATTGGACTATTATCTAGACAACAATAATAATATATTTCTGGCTCTTTTTTCACTGCAGGATCATTTGGAGCAATATACAACCTCAGCACCTTTGAACTACTTCATTTGCAGTGTGATATGGACCAAGAATTAGAGATCAAAGAGGAACCAGTCTGGCTGGAAGGAACTGCTAAATCTCCACTTGTAAGTCTCATTCCATATAACTTAATAGTGATTAGATTTTAACCCCTTTTATTTGAATAAGTTTGACAGATTATTGTCACTAGCTGACCTGAAAGCAAACACCCTGATGATGGCTGAGCTTCAGTGAAGGTTCTGGAAAAGAAGTGAAGAGGTTTTTATTACGTGTCTTTGCTCTGTCTGTTGCTATACTCAGCACATCACATTGTAATATTCAGAGTGTGCACCTTGCAGTTCAGTGCCTCGTAATCCTTAGACGAAAATTGTCAGGGTGCCTCAGAGAGTAAAGCAATATCATGCTAATATTATATTGCTGACTGAGACGGTGGTTCGGTCCAGTGGTGTTTGAGGATGCTGAAATATCTCAGGATGTACAGCTAGTCATGCTGGTACATAAGTAAATTCATCCATGAGATCATTCTGGCACCTTAGTGTCTTTGAAAGCCTTAATTTTTTTTTGAGGGATATTCAATAAATAACTGTGGCTTAGTGGTAATAATCTATTCAAACACTGTAAAGTACTGCTTCAAAGATTTTATACTGCTAAAGGCTAGATTCTGTAAGAAATACACAGTGTTCTCAGAATAAATGTGTGCTGGAATAGTTGCAAGGTCCAAGCACTACAGAAGAGAGTGAAATCTAAACATATCCTACATATGAGCACACTCCTAATCAAAACCTCTAGTGTTGCTAATTCTTATTATATTACTGTGTCAAATTTTTAACATGATGTACAAGCACACCCTGTTCATGTTTCTTGTAATGTTAGTGCCAAACTTGTATGAATATAAAGGTTATGTTAGGGAAATTTTGTAGCAGTGTTGGAGCTGAAATATTTCTTCATGTGCAAACTGAGTTGTTCTAAAGGGTTTATTGCATTTTAAAAACTTATAGCTTGTTATGCTGTTCACACAAAATAAAATTTGTTACATAGTAAGAGATGTACAGTTGTTCAATGCATCTTTTCATCGCACTGCACACCTATAAGCTGCGTGCACTGATGGGAGAAATGCACGGTTTCACTGCAAGTGGTGAACATTGTAAGTCGATGCATTTCATTGTGCACATCCACTGTCTTCTCACCACATGTTGCCATGGCCAACCATATAATAACAGGGGGATTTCAGAGTGTTTTATGCAACAACGACTGGCCACATTATTCGAAATTTGTAGAAAGTGCTCATATAATAAATTTACAAGAAAAACAGTTTTCAGGAAATAGCAACAGAACAATAACTGCAAATATGTTCAGAAAGAAACATTGGTTCACTAGATATCCTACCATTTCACGATAAGAGGCGACGTAGTAATTTATTTAATAGTAGTGGTGATAACGAGATTAATGTTCATATTCCCATTCAACAATGCTGTCTTCAGAAAAATACCCGTAGTCTGTTTCTAATACGATATGTTAGCTTAAGTCAATGCTGCTAGGGAGGCGATTCATTTTAAATGTAAATTTTAATTAATTTTAAACTTAACCATGTTTTTCTAATGAAGGCCTTAGTAACAACTGTTATTATTTCATGAAGGCAAATAATTTTTCCATGAAATGTAGGCATATTTCAGCTGTAGTTTGTGCATTTTGCTCAGAACATGTCACGTCGCATACTGATCGACCATGTGAATGGTCTTGACCTTGCATCTTAAACTACAACAGGGGGAAGAGAGAAGAAGAACTTTTCTGATAAAAAGGCTCAGGCTTGATCTTGGACATATTGAGATTCTTAATATTGAAACTGCATATACACTATCAACATTATTCATGAGAACAAAAGTTCAGAATCTCTTAAAGTTGCCAATAAGTGATTATTTATATTGTGTGTCTGTATTTACAATATGATCACATCCACTTCTGTAATATAATGGTTGGCACTATTAGCTGCCATCCTTGGGGACCCTGGCTTGAATTCTGACACTGCCAGAAACTTAAGATTGGCATGAGGGTTGGTATGTGGTTAAAATGATGCATGCAGCTCATTTCAATTAGGGGTGACTTTGAAAACGAATGCTCCACCTCGGGATGAGGACATGAATGTAAAGGATTTAGAATACGGCATTTCTGTGAGCTATTGATATTGCCTATTTGTGTAATTTTATTTGTCTACTGACTTTCCAAATCAATTTCATTAGTTTGTAACAGAATACTTTAACATTTTGTAGTACATTATTATTATTATTATTATTATTATGCTGGCTATAATTAAAGACTATGGCAAAACAATACAATGTGTATCTATTATGATGTGTGTGATCTAAAAATGATGGCCTGCTGCAGCTTGCTTTGCAAATATGATATTGCTATAATAATTTGTTTCTAATTGTTAACCTGTTTGTAAAATGGTTAAAATACATGTTGTAAAGAGTTATTTTGTATTAATTAAAATATATGAATTCTGAATTACTTCTTGCAGTTACCACCTATCATCCACCGTATTTTCAAATGCATTTCATAAAGTCGTGAAGAAAACCATTGTATCACAGTTTCTCTTATTGCAGCCAACAACAAGCATATAGCTCTGCCTGAATGTTATGGTATTGAAAATAATCATCTGAAGACAACATTGTAAAATGATTCTCTTATTATTATTATTATTCGCCTTCTTAATTTATTTATTGGGTTCCGCTTTTGCATTATATGCAGGTACTAGTCATTTTATCGAGTAAAGCCAAAACCATATATTAATTTTAAAAGGGCAAAGATAAGTAATTAGCTGAAAAAACATATGTAGGTATCGTATACTGTGTCTAAACAAAACAAAACTTGGGATATTGAATGTACAGGGACACATGTTTGTACTCTTCACGCCAGTGTGATCCATTGCGGCGGCTATCTGCATCGCAAACATGACCGGATCAACACATAAGGAATGTGGTCTTAGATTCTATTAATGGCTTTACACAAAAACATAGAAAGGGATTCAACGATAGAGGACCACTGTAAATGATTAAATATATGGATGTAATCATCAAACATATTCCAGCTTCTTATGGACAGCTGTTGATGAAGGTGCCCCTAAGTAGTTCTTGTAATGTCCACCTGCAGCATCACATTGCTATACGCATGGAGTCTGTAGATCTAGTTTGGTTAGTACTCATTGTAGCATTTTGCTCTTCTTGACCATCACAGCAGTAGTATTGAAATCCTGAGGGTCATTTATTGTTGCTAAAAATGGTGAGTATTTACAGACTTTGAAACACAGATTTCATTTCATTTTCCCACATTCTTTTTTTGATTTGACTGTTCTCAGACCAGCTCATTGATGGCTCATTATTTTACATATATATGGACAAAATATGTGCACTGTGCTCTAACTGGGTCTAAACCTTGTTAACATTCATGACTCCTGATGATTACCATTTGTAACATAGTTTAGGTTTGGGTTACTTTGTTTATTTTACTGTAAATATAATAATTACATTCTCAGTTTTTTGCTTTAGTGATGGAGAGTCTTTCTTTTACGTAGAGACTGTGGGTTTGATTGCCAGCATGGTAGTTTTTTACCCAAATCGGAGAACTAGTTTGACATCCACTCAGCTTGCGCGAGAACGATTCGGGGGGTTACATGATGGGGGAGGGGCTCAGGTTTAAGAAGAAAACTATATTATCCAGGAGGCTGAACATGTATCACCTTGAAATCTGCTAGCTTTAAGCTGAGGGCTGGTCACCTGGTAGGCAAAGGCCTGTCCCAATTCTAGCAACATATCATTTATATCATTTGATGAAAATTTCTGGTAGTGATATTTAGGTCACTATTGTCGAATGTTAAGTTCATTTGGTGGATACCTGTTATCGGGACCAAGTGAGTTGGATACATGGCTTGGATCACAAAGCTGACAGCTTGCATTTGGGAGATAGTGAGTTTGACCCCCTTTGTCTGCAGTCCTGAAATTGGTTTTCTTTGGTTTCCAATTTCAATATCTAAATGAAGGCTGTAGTTGCTTCTTGCTAACTCTTTCCTACCCCATTATTGCCATTAGACATATCTGAAATGGTGTATGGCTTTTAGTGCTGGGAGTGTCCGAAGACAAGTTCGGCTCACCATATGCAGGTCTTTTTTGATTTGACTCCCGTAGGCGACCTGCGCGATGTGATGAGGATGAAATGCTAATGAAGACGACACATACACCCAGCCCCCTGTGCAGCAAAATTAACCGATTAAGGTTTAAAATTCCTGACCCTGCCAGGAATTGAACCTGGGACCCCTGTGATCAAAGGCCAGCTCGCTAAACATTTAGCCATGGATCTCGGCTGTGGTGTGATGTAAAACGAATACTCAAAGAACATTTAAGTATTCTTGACAGAGTAATGTGTATTAGCACATTCTGGCTAGGAAAATAAAGTAAATGGAAACTAACTCACTCATTCTTTCTGTAGTATGTCTCTTTGAGACACATTGTTGGTGACTTAACATACAGCAGGTGAGATGGGTGAGATATATTTCGTGATGGGCTGTACTTTCTGGTGCAAACTAAAGGTTGGTGGTCTGTATTTTTTCAAAATTGTAGGATGATTAGAATAATTATCACTAATTATTTACAAGTTTTGTGTTGTCACTGTGATATTTTAATGTATTATATAAGTGCTCCATAATAAAAAAAGTATCCCTGAGCATTGATATAGGATGATTTTCTTCTCCTGAATTGCACCCTTTTGTTTTAAGGATCATCAACATATAGATATCTTCCTTAAACATCAGTAAATTTTGAAATATCTCCAATACTGGCAGGAAATGAATTATCAAGGTCATTTGTAGGTGACTAGATTGACAGATGTCTATAAACGATGTGCAATATGTATATATATTCTTTTCCATGGGAAAGTTTTGAATTTCTACCAGAAATTATGCCTCTGAAACAAGGAATAAAATTGGAGATAACAGAGCCATTTCCAACATCTAAAAAGGCATTTGAGGTATTGAACATAATTTGATAAGCCGTTTTTTGATTATGATATTAGGATAAAATTGGTGAACAAATTTCATTGGGCAACCATTTATTTCAGTGCATATGAGCTGAAGCTTCTAGGAAAAATATAAATTTTTATAAGTTTGACAGTTTTTCTTACCTAGTTCTGGTATTTGCTTTAAGTTGTTCCAAGATCTTGCCTTAGCTATCATTTGTGATCCGGTATCATTGCTACTAATACTTTTGAATTAGTAAGTATTTTTACACAGAATTTGTATAATTGTGGGTATCTGAAGCCATTTATTTTCATCTTCAACAAACTAGAAAACCTAAGATTTATAAACAAATTTCTATCAGTTATTTTTCTTCTGTTACTATTATTGACACTATTTAGAATAATATGAGAAAACTATTGAACTGATTTCACATTGAACCTCCTTATTATAAAGCATTAAGTCTAAAGATCCTGTTATAAGTAGTACTTTTAATAGGACTGCTAGATTTCCCGTATGGTAATCTAATTTTCTTCAAATAATTGCAAGGTCTTCTACTGGGTACTGTCTTGCACATTGGTGTGACATATAGCATTGTTCTAAGGCCCTCTGCTATGTATCTTACAACATCTGATACAGTTCCACGATTCTTCCCAACGTACGTAGTGTGTCACAGTTGGTATTGTTTCTACTGGCAGTATATTTCGGGTGTTCTTTTCCTGAACTGCACCTTTATTTTAAGGGTCTCCTACATATAGAAATTTACTTTAACATAAATAAAATATGAAACAAAGTCAAATACTGACAGGTAATGAATTATAATGGTCATTTGTTGGTGATTAAATTGGCAGATATGTGCAGAGGGCATGCCTAATATATGCTCTATTCCATTTGAAAATGTTGAACGTGCATCAGAAATGATACCTCTGAATTAGAATTCAAATCAGATTTAACAGAACCAAGGCTAACACAGGAAATCTTTTTTGAGGTAATGTACATCATGTAATAATCCATTTTCTGATAATGGAAATAGTAAGGAAACACATGAACAGATTTCAGGGGACTATCATTCATTTTGATGCATACAATTTGAAGTTCTTAGGGACAGTATGTATTTACCTGAGATAGACAGTTTTCTTACTAAATGTTTGTACTTGCTTCTAGTAGTTGCAAGATCTCTCATTGTGCATCATATGGCTGATGGAATAGTTAAAAGAAATGACCACTACATATCATGTGGGAGCTTGTATCATTGCTGTTATTGTTGACTAGAAATATTTGAACACAGTATGCATGTGTTATAATTCTTTTATTACTGTTATTGATGCAGTGTAGAATGACGTCAGAAATCTATCAAATTTCAGTGAGTGACCCTTTATTATAAGCCACTCTGAAGGTACTCCAAAACATAATTTTTGTAGGATTGGTATTTTGCTTATATAATATTCCAAATTGTCTTTACTTAGTTCAAATGTCTTCCACTAAGTACTGTAATGTACAGCTAGGTTTTGTTAAATGGCCCACTGCTCCATACGGTATAACAGCTGATATAGTTCCATGATTGTTCTCTCTGTACCTAGTATGTGGCTGTTGGTATCATTGCTACTAGCAGTAAATTTCAGAAATTCTTCTCCTGAACTGCACCTTTGTACTTTAAGGATCTTCTACATGTGATGGAATATACCTTAAAAATTAGTAAAGTTTGAAATGAATGCAAATAATGACAGGTAATGAATTGTAATGGCCACTTGCAGGTGATAAAGTGGCTGATATGTGCAGAGAGCATGCCTAATATATACCTTATTCCACAGGAAAATGTTGAACTTGCATCAGAAATGATACTTCTGAAACAAGAGACCTTATCAGAATTAAACGAGCCAAGGATAACACAGGAAAATGCTTTTGAGGTAATGTAC
Source organism: Anabrus simplex (assembly GCF_040414725.1). Classification (NCBI taxonomy): domain Eukaryota; kingdom Metazoa; phylum Arthropoda; class Insecta; order Orthoptera; family Tettigoniidae; genus Anabrus; species Anabrus simplex. The sequence goes on along the minus strand of NC_090277.1, from coordinate 32,927,721 downwards.
ATAATTTGATAAGTCATAGTCTGATAATGAAAATAGTAAGAAAACAGCTGAAAAGATTTCAGGTTGTGATAATTCATCTTGGTGAATATGATTTGAAGGTCTTAGGGAAAATATGTGTTTTTATAAGATAGGCAATTTTCTGAACTACTGTAATCTTTATATCTACTTCTAGTAGTTCAGGATATATCATTAGATATCATGTGGTAGATTGTATTAGCTCCATAAACCACCACTACATTTCACGTGAGAACTGGTATCATTGCTACTAGTACCATATTATACAACAGCTTTATACAATTTACAGAATAATGTACATAAAATCTTTTTTTACATATATTTCTTAAAATCACTAAAATTAATTTACTTAACCTCTATAATTTTGTATCCTTATGGATAATTAAAAGCTAATTATTAATTTTTTATGTTAGTGAGAACTACTTTTTACATATTTGAATACCACATTAAACATTTCCTTTTAAATAGCCTCGGATTGCCTATGCCTGTAATTTCAGCTGGGATTGAGTTCCAGGAACGTGTGGTAGCAGGTATGAATGAGTTGTTGTATGAGTTACTGTGGTGAATGAGAATGGGCAAGAGGGAATGTGTGGATGACCTTGAGGGAGCTCTATCGGAAGGGGAGAGGTATTTAAAGTCTGTTCTTAGATAGTCTGGTTTGTTTACAGAATATTGTGGAGAAGAGAAACAGCATGGTATTCACTTCGCTCAGTCAATCTTAGCCATGACAGCTGAGAGAGGAAAGGGCTAATGTGAGTTTGGATTGGGATATTTAATACGAATCGAGCACAAGCATTGTGGGCTCGCTGTGGTCGACATGAAAGTGTTTTGCTCATACTATTATAAACTACATCTCTGTAGTCAAATATTGGAAATATTAGAATCTGAACTAATAATTTTCTTGTGTTTCTTGGAAGGAAGTCCCATCCTTTTTGCAGAATGCAATGAATAAAATACTCTTTGGCAAATTTTTGTGACATGTTCCGACCAACTGAAATATTTATCGAATACTACTCCAAGATTCTTTACAAGATCGCTAAGTGTTATTGGTATTCTACTGAGCATAACACTGGGTATAGATGTGTTTTATATTTTTGCTTGAGATTTATACGTTCCAATTATGATGGCCTGTGATTTTGATGGGTTCACTTTCAGGCCATGTCTGCTAGTCCAGTCATTAACATGTGCTAGGTCTTTGTTTAACTTAGTGATCGAATTGTTTAAGTCATTACGCTTTGTGTGAATATAAAATAGAATATCATCTGCATACAGTTGATATTTACAATTGGTCCAGCATCTCGGATAAGTTGTTCATGTACAATGTACATAGTGTGTGGCTGCTGGTACCATTGCTTCTAGCAGTATATTTCAGAAATTCTTCTCCTGAACTGCACCTTTGGACTTTAAGGATTTTTGTGTGAAGAAATATACCTTAAGCATTAGTAAATTCTCAAATTAATGCAAATAATGACAGGTAATGAATTATAATGGTCACTTGCAGGTAATTAAAGCGACTGATGTGCGCAGCGAGTGTGCCTAATGTATACTTTATTCCACAGGAAAATGTTGAACTTGCATCAGAAATGATACTTCTGAAGCAAGAGACCAAATCAGAATTAACAGAGCCAAGGATAACACAGGAAAATGCTTTCGAGGTAATGTACATAATTTGATAGGTCATAGTCTGATAATGAAAATAGTAAGGAAACAGCTGAACAGATTTCAGGGTGTGATAATTCATCTTGATGCATACGATGTGAAGGTCTTAAGGAAAATATGTGTTTTTATAAGATAGACAATTTTCTTAACTAATTTTTATATCTACTTCTAGTAGTTCAAGATATATCATTAGATGTCATGTGGTGGATTATATAGCTCCATTAACCACCACTGCATTTCATGTGAGAACTGGTATCATTGCTACTAGTACTTTTGTCTGTGCAAATATATTTGCATACAGTGTTTATGCATTATTGTTCTATTGTTACTGTTATTGACACAGTGAAGGGTGAGAAAACTATTGAATTGTTTTCAATGAAGGACCTGTTACTTCAAGGCATTAAATTTGAAGATCCTCTAAAAGTAGTAGATTTTTTTAAGATTGCTCGACTTGCTATTTAACATTCTGATTTTGATTAAATTGTTTCAAGGTGCTATGCTGGGTACTGTAATGCAAGCTAGGTGTTGTGTGACAAGTAGCATTGTTCCCAGGCCTATTGTTCCACATAAAACAATGGCTGATATAATTCCATGATTCTTTGCAGTGTACATAGTGTGTGGCATATGTTATCATTGCTACAAGCGGCATGTTGCAGGAATTTCTTTTTCAATCAGTGGCATGTTAGCTTGTTGTTAGGTCACTAGTATGAATTATGTATACATTTTTGCTTGAAGCTTTTAATTAAAAAGTGACAGAGTTACAGTATCTTCACCATATAATGCTTCATGTACAAAGTCATTTACTACTACTTCTGTCACGGAATGTCTCCATCCATTTGGTTGAGCTTCTAGGAACTCTTTGGAAAGGACCAGATTGAATGCAAAGTGACATTGCAGAATTGTCAATTGAGGCAGTAAACTTATTGTTTTATTTTATGAAATACTTCCTCTCATGCAGAGGCTGCCTTGCGACAAAGTATACTTTTACATTTATATTTAAAAGAGAAATAGATATTCTGTACTTGAGAAATGTTGAAGGTAACCTAATTGTAATAGTGATTTCTTAGAATTATCAGTGAGCCCCTTAAGGCTATGATGGCAATCTCCCGTAACGTTGTAACTGGCAGAGACATCTGTTTCCAGAAATTAGCGGCAAAAGCGGAAATCGTTCCCCTTGCTCCAATTATCAGACCTACTATGTCGATTTCCTCTAACTGGTATTTCTCCCTGTAGTAAGGAGTTATTGGAAAGTATATATTCCTCTTCTCTGGGTTAATATCTGAGGGCTGTGACTTATGGCTTTCAAAGCGAATTGTGGGGTCGATGATGTAACCTCTCTTCTTATTCTTGAAAGCAATGATGTCAATCCATCTGTGGCTTCCGTTTTTCGCTAAGCCATGAACCTCTTCAAATACCTGGAAACCGTGCTCTTTTAGCGTCGCCGCAATTAACGAGCGGATGTTATGATGACGCGTATTCCTTAAAAGTTCACCATGAGGACAAGATCCCAGAACATGCGCAAGAGTTTCAATCTCCTTGAGGCAGCGCCTACAAAGGGAATCGTTCTGAGATCTTCCTGGTACCGATCTAACTGCTGAAATGTTTGCTGTCATCTTAATTGCTTCACGCCATTCACTGCATGATAAGCCTTGATGGTCTCGAATCCAGGAGTTGGCAGGAGTGTATTCATTGTACAAACATACACCTCTTCCTTTCTGCTGTAAGTTGCACCACTCTCTGAATGCCCTTTCTCTCAGTACTCTTCTCACTTTCCTGGCATCTGTTATCTCTAGACGTGGATGTAGTAAATTGTTGGATGGAGGGACATTGAGGGATTGTAGTGAGAGAGTTATTTCTTCTTTCAGATTTCTTGTAGCATGTATGTATTCGTCACCTGAACTTAATAGTACCTTACAGATGTTAATGTGCTGAAGATGAGCTTCCCAAGTGGCGCAGAAGAGTCCCAACCCCTTATATTTTTTCTCAGTGTAGACCATTCCATTAGGAATGTCTGCAGGTATTTGAAGAATTTCCTTAAGAGCACTTCGAATTAGTATATCTGTATCAGCAAGGAACTTTTTCGGAATCTTCTCTGGCTTGATAGTTTGGAATGGGTATATGAGAGATGGGCATATAACTGTGTTTATTACTTTAAATTTCTGGTCAGCCTGTAATAGTGGAGAAGAAACCAATTTCTCCATTTTATTCTGTAATTTTTTAAGCTCCTGTGTAGGTTGAAAAATTATTTCATTTGAAAAGTTAACACCCAGATAGCGGATTGTTTCCCCACGTTGCAAACTCGATATATTATAGCTCTTAAATTCAGCTGGGTCTTCGATTAACTTTCTGCGTTTAATGCAGATTGCTGTAGATTTCACTGGGTTGATATAAAGTCCTATTTCATGAAATCTCCTTGTGACTATTTTCGAGAGCTCAAGTGCTGCTGTTCGACTATTTCCTATGACAACCAAGTCATCAGCGAAACCCATGATCGTTAAAGGTGGAAGATGTGGTACTAAAGAAAATCCATAGTGGCTTGTGAGAGAGTCTCCAGTTAGTTCGTTTAAAATATGATCTGTCGCTAAATTGTAGAGACAGGGAGAAAGAGGTGAGCCCTGCATAACACCCCTTTTTAGGCTTAAGGTGGCTGTCTTTCCAGTTACAGTTTCTATTTTTGTAGTGTTTCCTGTCAGGAGATTTGTTCCTTTAATTTCTCAGGTATTCCTAATGTCCTCAAGGTCTCATATAAATGAAGGTGCCCAATGTTGTCAAACGCCTTTCTGATGTCTAGAAAATTCACTGTTAGGTCAGTTTTGTTCAGTTTCGTGGAATTTAAAACCGAATCGAGTGTAGAAGTATTGATATATGTACCGGCTAAACATATAAATCCCCGTTGTTGTGGATTAAAAGCAACGTATTCTCTCAGGCGTTTATCAAGAGCTCGCTCAATTACTCTCCTAACAACAGAAAATATTGTGATTGGTCTCCAGTTTGCAATGTCATCAGGGGCACCTCCCTTGTGTATAAGAACGGTTCTTGCCTTTCTAAAACACGGTGGTACCTGTCCTGTTTGAAGCATACGAGTGGCTATTGTGGCAATTATCTCGGAAGCGATGTCACTTTTGATAGCTCTAACGATGACGTAATCAGGTCCAGGTGAAGTGTCCACTGCAATTTTACTTGTTGCAAGTTGTATATCATCTTTCGATATAACATCATTAAACATGTCATTGTAAACAGTTTGTGTAGCTTCACTCACTTTTAGGGGATAATTTTCTCTCACTGAATTATTTTCATGTCATAATATTTCATGGAAATAGCCATATACACATTGCAAATTAATCAGACATCTTTCATTGTTTTCATGAAGGACAGTTGTAACTGCTTTCCTACGTTGATTGTGGAACTGAAATTGAGTTAACTGATATAAATATTTACTTCGTCTTTTTTCTCTATCCCTATTAGCGGACCTTTGCGGATTTGAACTTTGTTTATATCCTTTTTCCGTATTAACATACGATTTCTTTTTACGCGCCTCGTAAAATTTCCTTGCTGGGTGCTTAGGCCCAGGCAAAAATCAATTGCAGTGGACAGAAACTTTAGAAAGTCTTCCACAAATAAGAAAAATTCGGAGTCATTGATGTCACATTGTAGCTTTTCTCTCCATATCACCATTTGCTCTTGGTAGTACGAGTTATGTGTGTTCTGTTATTTTATTACTTTTCTAGATTCATGCCCTTGTTCTGCCGATGTTCCTGAATTTATTTCAGTACTTACTTGGTGGTTCAATTCCCCAGCTATCTGTCTGTTCACTAGCCGTGGTGGGTGTTCATTCAGATGTGCTTTTGGGATATGAATATTGACCCCCCGAGTGGACTTAAACAGTTGCCCGCAATGGTTACACACAGGCTGAGAGGAATCACTTTTGTCATTAGCTGAAACATTACTTCTGTTTGAATCATCCATGTCAATGCATGATGTGTCAGCAGAGGTATATAAACTTCGGTTAACCTTACTTACGTAATCACCAGCTGATCATTCAAGTGCTATGGTAACTAAGCACTATAAGTAAATAAACAAATATGGCTTCCCAGACTGAAGATGTATGCACATTCAATTTGAAAAGATTATATCAAAAATATGCTGAGGAAAACACAGATAACATAGTATCGTATAAAAATCAATATAAATAACCACTATCACAATCCTATTATGCTGAAGAATACATAACTTAAAAGATTAATCCTATAAAGACCACATGCAATGTTCTTGGCTAATACATTTTACTGGACTTTTAAATATAGTGTTTTGTATCAAAGATATCATTTACAATGAATCTTGGTAAGTAGGTCAATGGCTGCTTCAAAACACTGCCTAACTCCTGACATTGTTGCATATTTCTACACAGCATAACAAAGGGATTGATTTTGAACAAGATTTACCTCATTTCTATTAATGAAATATTATGTTATTATCATGCATATTTCTGTATGTTGCATTATTACAGTATATACTATTTTTTCATCCATTATAAATGATAAAGAAGTATTAAAAATATAATATTTTGATATATATTGTTATGCTGTGCACTGAACCCCTCTCTTACCGAGAACAATACCCCAGCGTATACACACACATTGGGAGATTATGAGGCGTGAATTGCGACTAGGAAAGGCCAGATGAAACAGCCTTGAACTGGAAATGACCCTCATTATCAATGCAAATAAATATGGGACTAATGCTACTAACAATGAAATTGAAATTAAGGTTAATGAGGGTTTATTGATATATTGAAATTAAAAACAGAAGCAATGAAATGAAGCAAACACTTTAAAAATATAAATAACCAAAGGGTACATACATGAGCAGAGCCTGTTCAGTTGATGTGGTAACATCATTTCGTGAGCAAGGCATTTTTCAACTTCAAGATAAAATTACACTTATGACAGGTTCACCGCTTTAAAAGTAAATCTCATTTCATTTTCTGCCAATTCAAATATTATCCACACAGGGCAATTAGATCGTTCCTTCCACGACATTACAATCATCCTTCATGTACGCGTCTTTAAACTCCACCATCTCACAACAATTACCCAACGATGATAAGCTCCACGCATCATGGAGAAGAAAAAGCCCCAAACAGATAATACAAAGGAATGTAGGTATCATCATGGCACAGAGCGGAACATCTCTGGACCAAAGGAACGATGATCAAAACCCAAAGAGAAACACGGGCAGTGCATTGCCTAAATATAAGGGAAACAAACATGGCGGCATCACGGGCAAGCCAGCGACCAAGATAGCCACAAAGCTAAAACAATTAACACTGCACCCCAAACAAATATAAGGTACAGAAACAAGATCAAAAATTAAAATTGAGCCGAACGATACGTGATCCTTTCGCTCCCCTCACTTACCAACACACACCCAAACATCCAGACATTGCCGGTATCGGCAACAATATGAGCTCAACTCCAGTTAACAGACGAAATCCAATTCAAATACTATAACTCTCATGGTCATCGACAATGGTCTCATACATCTCGGAAGCAGCGTGCACGGCTAAAACAATTCAGCAGCGGGATCAGAGAGGATCCCGTAGTCATACATAAAAACATCAGGTTATGCACCTCGTACAACACGAATGGAACTTCAAGTCGACATGGGGGCGTACGTTCTTTTGATGGCGTAGCACTTTAGAATGCAGTGCACACAATTAAAGTCAATCTGAGACACAGCTATCAACATAACTCAATCACAATAAAAACAACAAGCACACAGCCCATTCACGCAGCAGAGCAGAAGGGTGCATATCAATCAGCTATGAATAAAAGCAAAACATCCACGAAAGAAACGTAGAACCAATATTAAAACAAGAATTACCATACCTGAAATATTAGCCGTCAAAATTAAAGGTAGGATGGTAGTATAGGCTAAGTTTGAACCAATTAAAAACCCATCTGTAGCTTAAAAATGCCACTCCGATCTGTGTGGGCTCCATTTTAAATTCTTCTCTCTCTATAAACAGTGCAAGGATTCGATCGAAAGAGATATGACAATTGTCTTGGAAAGAATGATGTCCCGTGTTCACATCCGAGAGAGCTGCCCTCTCTAGTGCAATCTTGGAAATACTTAAGTCAATCAATGAGAAGCCCGGAAAAGGCCATTAACAATGATAGAGAGGTAACTATTATGAAGCTGCCATTCAAGAATGTCTCAGCTGTTTGAGTCAGTAAAATACTTGTGTAGAAATTCTGTTCATGGTGCCAAAGTCACTTTTTTTGGTATAAATTGTTTTATGCAATTTGAAAATGTTTAAAAACCCTTGTATGACAATCCGGAGAATAATTTTAGGCTGTTTTCCCCATTTTCACACCATGTGAATGCTGGGACTGTCCCTTAATTAATGTCACAGCTGATTCCTTGCCAGTCATAACCCTTTCCCATCTCTGCATTGCCACAAACCTTCTGTGTGTTAGTGCAGTGTTAAACCACCAGCAAGAAATTTAAAATAAAACTATCTGCAGATTTGTACACTGCGTCATTAACAGTTAATTGTTCTGAGCAACCCGTTTTCTTTTTGGCAATTTATTTTAACACTACCATTGATTTTACAGCAAAATATCGCACAGTCCACTAGTGTCTTCGTACATTTGGTGAGTGTTGACTTCAAATTATTCAGTGTAACATAAAATGGGGTTAATTTGTACAGGGCTGTAACTTCTGACAAATGTGCACATCATTTTCTTAACAGAGATAGGTCTGCATTGATCTAGCACACAATTTTTGTTATTACAAGTTTTTGTTATCCTGTTATTTGACACTCAACATTCGCAGTAATATTGTGGTAATTTCTACACTTTTGTAATTTCCCTGAATGGGAGAATTTGGTTATTGTATCACATGGTAGTGAAAATATTGTAAACATTCATACTGTCAGCAAATGTTAATTAAAATCAATTGTTTTGAGTGGCTGATGGGAACTGGCTATTGTTAGGTTCAACTTGCATTAGGTTGGGCACCATGTATTCGTAATCATCATCTCTTTGGCTGTTTATGTAATTAGAACACTTGTGCTGGGTTTCTCGGTAACACTGTGAGGATATAAGCATAAACGTGGAAAAATGGTCTAACACATTTGAAGGGTAGAGGGAAAGAAGGGGCTTGTCGACAGTTTACCAACTTTTCAATAGAAGCATTTCAAACTGCAAACCTGTTCTTTTACCTATTTAAAGTCGAGAAATTCACAAATCATGATACATTCATTATGACTGTTTAACTTATTTTCATTATGGAATTAAAAAAATAAAAATATTCTCTTGACTACATGCACTGAACCATTATTTTAAGTCTCTATATTATAGTTATTTCATTATCTTATACTATATATAAACATGGATTTATGTATGTATGTGTGTAAATGACACATCTCCTCCTAAACCACTGGAGCAATTTCAATCATATTTTGAACACTTATTATTTGCTATCTGGAGACGAGCACTGTGGGGGTAAGCCACCTCAAGCCTCTTTAGGGGTGGGGGGCTAGGGGATCAGGTAAAAAAAATAATCGAAAATAGTGTCGAATCCATAGTTTTTGGGGTCACCGAGGTGAATAGTGACACTCTCGATTTTTTTAAGTCAAATTTCTGCTCCCATTTGGGTGGGGGGCGAGCAGGGACTGATATGTAAAATTAAAAGAAAATAGTGTCAAATACATAGTTGGAAATTCTAAGTTCCCATGGAGGAAATTAGATATTTTTCCACCAATAGGGCATATCAAAAAATCATATCAAAAATACATAGTTTTCGGGGTCGTCGAGGTGAATTGTACACTCCAGATTTTTAGTATCAGGAGACAAACCACATGGGGACAAGACAGCCCATGAAACCTTAGGGGCAGGGGTGGGGGCAGGGGGGTCAGATATGCAAATTAACGAAAATATTGTCGAATCCATACTTTTCGGCGTCACTGGGATGAATAGTGACACTCCGGATTTTTAGTATCAGACCTTCCTTTCGATGTGGCTAAACGGTAAGTTGTATCACAAAATGGATGGCACAATCTCTGTTCAATTTGGAGTGATCTACAACTTCGGTCCTATGACTTTTTGCCTTATCTCTATCCCTTATGTTAAATGTGGCGCTATTTCTGGATTTACCTAAATTTTGCACTTTGTACACGTATAATTGATGGTTTGATTCACTTATAGGAAAGATGGGATCATCAAGTTCTACACGAATATTGGCCCACCCAGCCAAATTCTATGTTTGAAGCTGTCGCATAAGTACCTCAAAAGTAATTCACTGTGTGAAAACCTTACACAAATTTCACCCTATTCAATGTTTCCAAAAATAATCTTGCCTTTAAATAGATGAGATACGAAGAAATATCATAGGGCCAGCCATTTAGATAGCTAAATGAGGTCAGAGTCGTCTTTTTATGCAATCCGTTTTTCAATATGAATGCACCGTTTAGCAGCAGTTATTTTGTAAATGAAGGTGAACATGCATGTACTTCCATATGTTGATCTACATTTATTAATTTAAGTCGATTTGTAGCGATCTAGAAAGGAGTGTGTCTTACATTGTAATTAATACTTTACAAATCAATAGTGACTCTCAGCAGGAGGGCGTCTGCTGTGGTAATCAGTACTCCCCACATCGACTTTAACTAGCAATAGGAATGGGGTAGTTCTCCAATGCCTGTGTACCATTGTAATGCATAATTCCCTTCTTGATTTGACTAGCAGAAGGCAAGGGAGCGTACATAAAAAAAAAACAACCTCTTTTACCTGATTCTCTTTATCATTAGGTATAGGTGCCCCCAATTATAAACACATTTACCCATCAAAATGTGACTGACGTTACGCATAGTGAATTGCGGCAGACAAGTGGGCCTCTCGTTATCATCACAACTCTTCAACTTGCACTTTACATTGGAAACAACGTCTGCAGACCTCCCTATGCCTTTTCTCGGATAACGTCAAGTGACATGCAATTAAAATTTTTTAATTCACTTCATGTACAGCAATTTAGTTCGATATCCGTATACATTGTAGAATACGGTAGCGAAGCACGGGTACATTTGCTAGTCAGTAGTAAAATAACATGAACAGTATGTAAAGTTTGAACATTTTTCGAGCCCATGACAAGCACAATACCACATTTTAGAATATTTGTAACAATTTACCAATTACTTTAGTAACTACAACATCCATCTTATCCTGCGACACAGGCGCCAGTTCATTATCCATGAGGTTTTTTGAGAAATTATCAGTTGCCTCATTATCACCGAATCTCCGTAACTCTAGGAAGTGTATGACATTCTCGGCAAATCTCCTAGGGAAGAAAAGCATTGTGTTCATTTGGAGTAATTAAGTGAAGGGTGAGTTACACCAGGAAGGTAATGATACACTTCATAAGCTTCTTCTGGCCAGACAAATTGGCCATCAGGGTGATTCTAAGCGTCATGTCACTTCCGTTTTGCTGCTACGGAGACAGATTCTGCTCCATTGTAAACGGTCCAGAAGCTCAACAATGGTCCTCTCTTGATCTTCGTCTCTCTTACTGGAAGGGTGGAAATGGTGATTTACTTGGACACCTCTTATCCAAGAAGTTCTTCCAATTCCTAAACGTTGTGTGGTCAGCTGTTCTGACAAGCGGTTTTGATGGTAGAGATCCATCACTAGGAACAATTGTGTAGGTTTTGGTATCCACCAAACCCAAATTCTTATTGTTCTCAAGATAGGAATGATTACCTACTTGGAAAGTTGTGTTTTTTTATGACTTGCTTTATGTTGCACCGACACAGATAAGTCTTATTGTGATGGTGGGATAGGAAAGAGCAAAGAGTGGGAAGGAAATGGCCACGGCCTTAATAAAGGTAAGAGCCCCAGCATTTGCTTGGTGTGAAAATGAGAAGCCATGGAAAACCATCTTCAGGGCTGCCGTAAGTAGTGTTCAAAGCAACTATCTCCTGAATGTAAGCTCACAGCTGCACGCCCTTAACCACAATGGCCATGTTGCATGCTTTTTTCCTCAACGTTCACCATGTTGAAGAGGAAATGAAAGAAAGTGAATTTCTTCTGTTGTCCACTACACGAGTCACAGAACATACTTTGGTGTATTACATTCAAATGGCTGTAGATGTATTGATGCAACAAGGAGCATACATCGTCACTTTCCGGTTTGCTTTCCTGGTCTGGATACATACGAAGAACACTTTGTGAAGTGGAGAGTACATGATGTTATATGCAAATAAAGAAAACTGTCTCCTATTTTGGACTTTATTCATCAATATATTAGAAACATATAGATGTTGATTCCCGTAGGGAATCTGAAATATTTGTCCCGAATGAGTAAATTTATAATACCAATATAAATGATCCGTTATTGGACATTATAAATTTTCCAGCTAACTCATTCCTGGTTGCTAGCGTTTTGCCCCCGTGTGCTAGGTTGGGCTCATCAGTTGGTACCTAGCACACCTACCAAGAAGCATGGCTAGTACATACCATGGAGGCCACTGTGTAGGCTACATGGCGCCACTGGCAGTACCAATGCACTATGAGAGACTTTGTCTCATTACCAAAAATTGATTCCTGCTTGGCCATCAGATGATATAGATGTTGATTCCCATAGGAAATCTGAAATATTTGCCCCGAATGAGTAAATATATAATATCAATATAAATGGTCCATTATTGGACATTATAAATTTTCTGGCTAACTCATCCCTGCGTTGGTAGTGCCGGTGACTCCAAGGAGCCTACGCAGTGGCCTCCACAGTATGCACTAGCCATGTGTCTTGGTAGGTGTGCTAGGTACCAACTGATGAGCCCAGCTTATCACACGGGGCGAAATGCTGGCAACCAGGAACGTGTTAGCTGGAAAATTAATAATGTCCAATAACGGACCATTTATATTGGTATTATATTAGAAACAGCCGAATTTCTCCCATAGTCAAAGCAAATCACCTCACATTCATATAGTTTTTTGATATATCCTTATGTCTTTTTCTCAGTTAAAGTGCTCCTGTTCTGCTTTGCTAACCCTCTGTTCATACACTGAGCACAAGAAGAACACAGTGAGCTCCTTCTTCCACTGCAGAAATTTCAATGAGCTCCTTCCTTCCCTGTATGATCTTTTTCTTCAGCATATTTCTCTGGAAGGAATTCCTTCTTTCACAAGTGGAGTTGCCCACTAGGAAGTTCAAGTGAGTATCAGCAGACACAGTGAATATTGCCATTTTTCAAAAAATGCAGTGAGCCCCTACTGTCTATGTACCCTTCAGTTATTATGGCAATGCGTTCGATAGAGTGTTAAAGAGATGTAGGATAAAATATTCATGTATGGAGAAATGTGAGACACCTTGATCCTGGGGTTCCTGGGGTACAGTGTTGGAAGATGAACCCAAATAGCATTGGCAGGCAGCTCATCTTGACTGCAAGGGAGAAAAACATGCTTGTGGTTCGAATTTTGAAAGCCGCACATTCAGGGTTTCCTTTTACTCTCTTGCTTTCTGAAGTAATCTCATATATCTTAAAACTCTGGACATGTCTGCAAAAACATGCACATCCTGAGTTTTCCAAAATGCAGGCTTGCTTTGGATTATTATTATTATTTTTTTTTTTTTTGCTAGTTGCTTTACGTCTCACCGACACAGATAGGTCTTATGGTGATGATAGGACAGGGAAGCACTAGGAATGGAAAGGAAGTGGCCGTGGCCTTAATCAAGGTACAGCCCCAGCATTTGCCTGGTGTGAAAATGGGAAACCACGGAAAACCATTTTCAGGGTTGCCGACAGTGGGGTTCGAACCTACTATCTCCTGAATACTGGATACTTGCCACACTTAAGCGACTGCAGCTATCGAGCCTGGTGATTTTTTATTTTTAAAATAAAATAGTTTTTTATTGTATTTTATGAAAATACATATTAAAAACATTCCTGGTGACACACACATTCAATCCTAAGGATTGGTATAAGAATAATTCTAACAATTATTGTTTCTTTGTAGTGAAAAAAGTGAAAATCAATGGAAACAATCCCATTTTATGGTAGTTTATGTTTCTGTACCCGTCCCTTGGAAAGTTTAGGTTCAAGAATTCAAATAACACTGTTCCATGACATTCAGTCTGTTCACTATTATTAGAACAGTCGTAATTCACTTCTGAGGGAGTTACACTTTAGTTCGTCTCACTCATGCACCATGTATACTGTATATCATCAATCAACACATTACAGAGTCAAATAATTAATTGTCTTTACAGTGGAAATTAAAGAATTTGTATTGTGCTGATGTTTGTGATGGTTTCAAACTATGTAAACAAAGCTATTTAGAATTTGATTAAAATGTTGTGAATTGATCTCAGTATTGATAAAGACTCCAGATTCTCTGATTATAGATAAACTTATATTTTCTGCATTTCCTTTTTTGACAGTTGACAATGTTCTCAGTCAAATTTTCCCCATTACTTTTTCTCCACTAATTTTTTTTCACAGTATGCAGTAGTATTAATAAAGCATGAAATTATTAGACCTACCTATTTTATTAGGCACAATATTTTGTGTGGAATTTCTTGCAGTAGTGCCTGTAACCTACAGTTTAAACTATTATCTTAAAGTACTCCTTATAGTCATTTTTGTTTCAAAATATGCACTTTTTTATCCAGGAAATACAGCCTGAAACTTCCCTGCATCTTGTGGTCTGAGGGTTTGTAATTACCTGTCACTGACTATAGAGAAATGCACTTGTTTTAATACCATGGTCTTGAGTAAGCTACGTAGTGTCAGTGACCAGCAGAAAAGGTGAGAAAGAAAGCGCTCTTTTGTCTCAGTCATTTTGTTGGGTTCCAGACAAAAAATGTGCTGTAATCTGCATTCATATTGTGTAGCACTAGAATTAGAAATGGTAAAATATACAAACCAACATGCCAATGAGCAGCAAAAACACACTTTGGGCAATCATCTATAGAATAATTGACTTGCTAGTGGCAAAAGAAGACAGTCAGCTATTAGGTCTAAAACCCAAACCCCATGTTGCAACGGCCCTGAACGGCCATGGCCAACCAAGCAACCGCTGCTCAGCCTGTAGGCCTGTAGATTATAAGGTAATGTGTTGTTAGCATGATAAATCCTCCCAGCTGTTATCCTTGGCTTTCTAGACTGAGGCTGCTGTCTCACTATCAGATAGCTCCTCACTTTTAATCACGTAAGGTGAGTGGACTTCGAACCAGCCCTCAGGTGCAAGTAAAAATTCTTTATCTAGCCATGAATCAAACCTGGGTCTTCCAGGTGAGTGTCAAGCATACTTCCCCTTCACGGCAGTGTCGAATCTGCTAGGTCTAGGGAAGTGAATAGTGCACAGTGAAAATAAATATGTTTAGAACTAAAAATAAGTTACATCGTTGCCATAAGACCTATCTGAGTCGGTGCGACGTAAAGCCACTAGCGAAAAAGAAAGTTACCTTGGTTTCATTTTTGTGTCATATTCTGTGTCTGTGTTTAAAGTGATGATAAATTTGTGTCGGAAATGACAGCAGTCCTTAAGTTCCGGAGGACTTCCAGTCTGAATAATACAGTATATCTTATTCTAGCAGAAGTGCTGCGATCCTGTCCTGAAGTTGAATCAACTTTTTTTGAGGTTGGAATTTTATTAGTTGTGCAGGGGATGTTTGCAAAGTGTGCTTCTGTATGACAATTCCTTTTGGGACTCGCTTAATGTGGTGTACAGACAGGAAAAATGTCTGCTAATTATGCTTAATAACATTTCCATGGTTATAATTTAAACATTTCCTGCTTGTTTTCAAAGAGATATTTGAATCCAACCCTTGTCCTATCTTTGTTTTTTTTGCTAGGGGCTTTACGTCGCACTGACACAGATAGGTCTTATGGCGACGATGGGATAGGAAAGGCTTAGGAGTTGGAAGGAAGCGGCTGTGGCCTTAATTAAGGTACAGCCCCAGCATTTGCCTGATGTGAAAATGGGAAACCACGGAAAACATCTTCAGGGCTGCCGATAGTGGGATTCGAACCTACTATCTCCCGGGTGCAAGCTCACAGCCGCGCGCCTCTACGCGCACGGCCAACTTGCCCGGTGTTCCATCTTTCTCTGAGGTTGAGTATTATGTGAGATGGAACTTCATGGCCATTTTTTATGACCAGATGCCATTCCCAAAGTCAACCACATGGGAGGAATTTATGAGATGGAGTGAATGACGTTATACATGATGGTAGGAAGGGAGAGGGTAAAACCCAGTGCTGGCATAGGGTACTCCTGTTGAATGACACCAACTTGTCCACTCAAGGCTTGAAGTCCCCATCTGATGGATGGAACAGCATCATATGCCCTCACTCCACATGAACACTGCATTGTATTCATGCTTTTGGCATGCAATCTAATGATTAGAAATTGTGTACCACCTCATTTCCCACCCAGCCAGGCAACATTCGGGTGGTGAAATTTTTTTACTGCCAATGGGAATCAAACAAGCTAACAACAAAGTGAGACCATATAGACTTGTTGACTTCCAATCAGGGCCACCGGGCGGCTTGTTGGAAAAGATGTGTGATAGGAAAAAAGTACTGTGGGATTAACTCGTTTTAAAAATAAAGTGTTTTGATAATGACAGGGTGAGGGAAAATTTTTCATTGGTAAACGAATATAACTGATCAATTGTCTTTGCGGAAAAAAGATTGGGAAAACTGCCTGGAAATGATGATATGCAAGTGATCAGCCGGGAGAGCTTGGTCAGGATGAGGATCATTACTTGTCTGCTTGACAATCAGAATCCTCTTTACAATATAAAAGAACATAGAAGTGATGAGGCAAGACATGTATAGAAGGATGGGAGAAGGGAAGAGTGCACATATTCGATAAACAAAGTAGCTGGTCAGTGTGGAATGTGAAGGAAGGGAGTAAACATGTGGAGATTGTCCTCGTCCTTTAAAGTTTCTCCTTTTCTGTTGCGACCTCTTCCAGTATTATCCTATTATTGTTCCTTTTCTAGCCCTTTTCTCTCTATAATTATGACTTAATTTATCACTTGTTTGTTCCTTTCCATTATGTTTTTACATGGGAGGTAAGTTATTGATACTTTTATTGCACGTATATGACAGTTATTTCTTCTGCTGTTTCTTGTTTGTATTTTTTTTTCTCTTCATTTCTTCCCTTAATTTTCTTTCCTTTTTTCTTACTTACAGCCTTCTGCAGATGCAATGAACAAAATATTCATAGAACAACTTACAGTTGATCAACGTACCCCATACGTCAAAGAAGAAAACAAGTAAGTACACCACTAACCATATATAGTATGCAATATGCTTGTTATTTATTATTTCAACCTATCAGAATTAAAAACAGATATATATATATATATATATAAGCCAATTTATCATTGATCAGTATGTTTGTTTTATTCATTTATTATGACTTCTTTCTAGTGTTGAAGTTAGGGCACCTGGTCCTCTCTTACATATAACCACATCTACAGATATATTAACATAATCTGGCAGAATTACATGATACTAACACATAGACTCTCACATGCATAAAAGAATTTCAATAAAATACTGTGAATTAACCAGTGTGAATATGAAGTAATCTTGCTTCTTCTGCCTGTCACACACACACACACACTGTCATGGGCTGCAACTCATACCTGAGTAAACACATTCTTCAGCAGCAGTTTATGTTTTCATACTCACAATGCTTTTTGAATATGTTTCATATAACTTAGTAGCCAAATCTTGGCATGAAACATACATCCGCACAGGTCACATAGAATGGCTGGTGGAGGGCCAGGCTGATCTTGACGGAGCTTTTGTGCTTTTCATTTTTCCTCTTCACCTCATCATCATTCCTCTTCAAACACCATAACTCATGTAGAAACTTTGTGGCGCCAAAGTGTACGATGCTCGTCAAGTGCATTGCGGGATTGAGTGATAATTCCTTCTCATTTCAAAGCATACTTTAGCTGCCTTGAAACATTTCAAAGCGGTTCCATGAAACCTTGTGCCGGAGCAGAGTTCACCATAGAGGATTTGACGGGGAACCCTGGTTACATTTATGTTACGGACATCCCTATCCATTTGAGACAGTGGCCAATCATGGCAGTTTATAGCATGCGCTTGTTCGAGAACTGTAAGTTTGGATCTGAATTTTTGCAGATAGAACCACTCTAGTTTTTTGATATCCTGATGGTAGAGGATCCAAGTTTAATAACCATAAAGCAGTGTTGGTATGACAACAGCATGGTAAACTATGATCTTGGTATACATTGTAAGTTCCTTATTTATGAAGACATGATGGGATAGATGTCCGAATGCCAAGTGGGCAGCACCAATTCTCCTATCCACATGTTGTAACCAGCTAGCATTTGTTGAGGAGATAATACCTAGATATAGAAAGTGGTCATCTGCTTATTCCAATTTTGTGACAGGGAAAATCTTAATAAGCTTTTGAGAGTGAAGTCTAGCCAGATTGAACAGTCCCCCATTAAGTGATATGTGATCTCAACACGTTGCTTGTCTGTAGATGTTCCATATAGCATAGCACCTAGATGAAGAGTGAAGTTTGTTGGAGCAAGCAGACATCCATGTTTCAATCCATCAATGATTGGGAATGGAACGGAGAAATATTTTGTTGAATCATTTGCCCAGGCATGTTATCATGAAGAGCTTTGACTAGATCCACAAAATGCTGTGGACAGCCAAAGTGTTTCACCACTGTCTACATAGCTGGCCTTGGGACTAATTTGAAAGCCTTTTCCAGGTCATAGAACACTAGGTTTAAAGGACTCTGTTGCTCGCTGCATTTTTTATGAATTTGTCATGCACAGAATATCATATCTTGTGCCTCCGGGTGTTCAAAACTGCACTGGAACTTTGGTAACCTCTCGGAAATAATCTGCAGGCAATTGAGCAAAATTATAGCAGGTATTTTACCTGCTATAGGATATACCCTGATAGTTGCCACGAATGCTACAATCAACTTGTTTGAAAGTATTAATGATCGTGGCATTTTTAATGTAACTAGGTACTTAGCAATTTAGCCTTGTTAAAAGGACAAGAACATGAAGTTTGGTCTTTAGAGGCACTTAGAATCAGTTCCAGAAGAATGTTATGTGGGCCATGGGCTTTGCCAGGTTTTAATTTACTGAGAGCAGCATTGGATTCCTCAAATGTTGTGGGAGAGCCATTCATGGCTGTTGGGGATGTAGAGGCACATCTTCAAGAAGGTCTTGAGCAGAATTTGAACTCCAATTGAGAAGAGTGGAAAATTGTTCTTCCCAATGCTCTAAGATTTATTGACTATCAGTATTAGCGGTTGCATTATTAGCAGCTTTCAATGTCCAATAACTCTTTTATACCTGCGTAAAAGTTATGCAGGTCTCGGACATCAGACATAATTTACAGTTCTGTGGTTTCTGCTGCCATCAGTTATTCTTCATCTTTCTTATTTGTCCCTGACATTTATGCTTGAGTTTGAGAAAGTGCACATTGTATGCGTCTGAAGATGGTTCTTGAAGAAGGGATAGATAGGCTTCTCATTGAGCATTGATGACACAAAAAATTTCTTTGTCGTTGTCAACAAACCAGTCTTGTCTTACCTTTTTTCCTTAAAACCAATGATTTTTCAGCTGATTCTGTGATTACATTCTGCAATATAGCCAATTCCTGCTTTATTGTGAAATAGGATTACATACAGATGTAACAGCTGCAGGACCGTCTTGCCTCTGCATCTGAAAATGCATCTGTGGATCAGAGCAGACTTGCCTAACCAACATAATATATTCATTGTTACAGGGATTCTATGGAGCATATAGGTGTAAGAAGGTGAGGGCATGAATGGGTGGATGGAGAGTACAAATTTTAATTTAAAAATCTAAAATTGGAATTTTATTTCTACCCATTTTTTTCTCTTCTCTTCTCAGATTTTAAACTTTAAACAAATAACTGTGGACTAGATCAGGTTAGCTCGTGAGCTTAAGAAACAATTTTTGAAAACAATCAGACAACAATGATACACTGACTGACAGAGCAAATGCAACACCAAGAAGGAGTGGTTCGAAAGGGATGAAAGTTGGGGAAAAAACAGAGACGGCACGGACGAATAATTGATGTTTATTTCAAACCGATATGCAGGTTACACAATGCTCACGGCATCGACTCAGTAGGATGTAGGACCACCGCGAGCGGCGATGCACGCAGAAGCACGTCGAGGTACAGAGTCAATAAGAGTGCGGATGGTGTCCTGAGGGATGGTTCTCCATTCTCTGTCAACTATTTGCCACAGTTGGTCGTCCGTACGAGGCTGGGGCAGAGTTTGCAAACGGCGTCCAATGAGATCCCACACGTGTTCGATTGGTGAGAGATTCGGAGAGTCGCTGGCCATGGAAGCATCTGTACACCTCGTAGAGCCTGTTGGGAGATGCGAGGAGTGTGTGAGCGGGCATTATCCTGCTGAAACAGAGCATTGGGCAGCCCCTGAAGGTAAGGGAGTGCCGCCGGCCGCAGCACATGCTGCACGTAGCGGTGGGCATTTAACGTGCCGTGAATACGCACTAGAGGTGACGTGGAATCTTACGCAATAGCGCCCCAAACCATGATGCCGCGTTGTCTAGCGGTAGGGCGCTCCACAGTTACTGCCGGATTTGACCTTTCTCCACGCCGACACCACACTCGTCTGCGGTGACTATCACTGACAGAACAGAAGCGTGACTCATCGGAGAACACGATGTTCCGCCATTCCCTCATCCAAGTCGCTCTAGCCCGGCACCATGCCAGGCGTGCACGTCTATGCTGTGGAGTCAATGGTAGTCTTCTGAGCGGACGCCGGGAGTCCAGGCCTCCTTCAGCCAATCGACCGGAAATTGTTCTGGTCGATATTGGAACAGTCAGGGTGTCTTGCACATGCTGAAGAATGGCGGTTGACGTGGCGTGCGGGGCTGCCACCGCTTGGCGGCGGATGCGCCGATCCTCGCGTGCTGACGTCACTCGAGCTGCGCCTGGACCCCTCGCACGTGCCACATGTCCCTGCGCCAACCATCTTCGCCACAGGCGCTGCACCGTGGACACATCCCTATGGGTATCGGCTGCGATTTGACGAAGCGACCAACTTGCCCTTCTCAGCCCGATCACCATACCCCTCGTAAAGTCGTCTGTCTGCTGGAAATGCCTCCGTTGACGGTGGCCTGGCATTCTTAGCTATACACGTGTCTTGTGGCACACGACAACACGTTCTACAATGACTGTCGGCTGAGAAATCACGGTACGAAGTGGGCCATTCGCCAACGCCGTGTCCCATTTATCGTTCGCTACGTGCGCAGCACAGCGGCGCATTTCACATCATGAGCATACCTCAATGACGTCAGTCTACCCTGCAATTGGCATAAAGTTCTGACCACTCCTTCTTGGTGTTGCATTTGCTCTGTCACTCAGTGTATAAGAAATGAGCTTGAAGCTCCCAAGTTACAATTTTACAAGAGCACCATTTCTCCCTTCAGTAAATCCACAACGACACTGAGCTCCCAAAATTTATTACATTCACATGGAGCATCCTTGCTTCACTTACTTAAGAAGGAGACTATTCTCCAAAATTTACAAGTTTCAAGGCTCGCCAAGGCACAAACAGTATTCACTGTATTATCCTCTCGACAGTCAGAGTTACATTTTTTTAAATGAAAAAGAAATTGTTAAAGTTATTGGCCAAAAATCAAAATGTTAGAAGGCGAACATTTGCACTCCTTTGGAATTCACAACAGAGGTGACCAGATGGACAGAAGGTTTTAAGTTACAAAATTAAAGGATAGATTTTAAAGATAACAAAATCATAGTTACCTCAATACCAAGATGAAAGGGAATAAATGAGGGTACACACTCGTTATTCTCTAAGTTAAACTAAGGCCTTTAGAATTGTTGAAATGTTACCTGTAAATATTATATTACAATAGGGTTTTGAAACCTTCCCCTCGAGTTAGCTTTCTGAGGCTATTACAAGATTACATGATGTCTGCTATTACCTTGAGCTGGTTGACCTTCTGGAGATGACAAGGCATGCCCTCTCCTGCCTCCTCTATGAACACACACTACTGCTGGACTAGAGCGGTCAAAACACAATATGGCCAGAAAGCACCCAGCTTTTGTAGCAGAGAGGAAGGCTCCTGAATTCTTTGCGCCGAAGCCCTGGACACACACACAAAATATCATTGGATAATAAAATAAATATCAAAAATTCTTTATTGGTCAAACATTGGAAGGGGGCAGGAAGAGATAGAAGTGTGATAACCTTAGAATACCAGAAAATAATCTACAAAGAATTAACTTTTACCAACTAATGTCTGCAATATTTCTCTTGAAAATAAGTTGTCCATCCTCTCACCAGGGGGTGCACCTAGGTTGACAGTAGAGACATCTGTCGATAAACATTCAAACTTCTTCTGAAATGAGTTTCAGTGTTCATATTATATATGGCCGTCTAAAAGGTGCTCTTTTTTAATGTGCGGAGTTGGTGTTCCTGCGGTACAGACCTCCAACCCCAAAGTCTTTCCACTGTTGGCACTGTTTTGAAAGTTTACATGTAAATAATTTTGAATTGCATAGAACAAAGTCAGAAAAATTTCTTGATGAAGAGCTCTTTTATAAGTTATTTTGCAGCATATAAGTCTTGAGATGTTTATGATGTTGTAGAAGTCCAGTAAGAAATGTCCATGTTTGACAGCGAGAGTGGCCTCCATTGCCGATGCCTTTGGATCCCCCAAGTACCCTCAGATACGTCTCTCCCACTATCTTGGAAGGATTAGCTATTGTGATGGTTGCCACGGACCAAATATTGAAGTTCTGTCCAACAATGAATTGGGCAGTTTTGGAACTGCACTTCAGCCCTTACCACTAATGATCATGTTCAAGTTTGCCGTCGTAAAGGAGACTGGTTCAGAGCAGGGTGGACCCTAACCCTGTCCAGCATCTCTTGCCAGTTGTTGTGACACAGCCTCAAATGAAATTAATGACTGAAACAATAATATTCAGGGCGACAGTGACTGTTTTTTATGGGACTGGTTTTATTTTAGTCCATTTTGGTGGTGCAGTTAAAGCAGGTTGCATTGAGGGTGAGTGTGGAATCCAGGCATTGGCTTCAAGGCAGGGGCAAGGTATTGGCAGACAGGAAACGGAAGAAACACTTTTTTCCAGAGGGGAAGGTTTGTACAAAAGTTGCCACAGCAAAAAGGGAATACATTAGGTATATTTTTATGGATTTAACAGGGCAGGAGGCCTCCTCTTTCAACTTACATATAAAAATTTAATAGTTTAAACTGAGGAAAGAAATAAAATTATATTCTCAATGTCATGATTTGGTGGCCTACACCTAATTGCTTACCAAGAGGGTGACTGGCGTTAAGAAATCCAGAATAATGCACAGCCCATGAAATCTGGGGGCAAGCTTGCCTGCAGGAACAAAATTTTTCACCACGACTTGATCTACATCCTTTATGTTGGTGGGTCTTCGTTCATGGTAGTATCTTTCTTTAACTTTCTTATGAAAAGTTTTATGATTACTTTCGGCCTTCTTCTACAGATCCCTGATATTATATGGATCTAATATCTCTGGCAAAATCTCATTGATGGACCCTAGATTAGACAACACCGTGTTAGAAACAAACCTGAACATTAGGGAAGCAGGTGTAAACTTGTGTGTCTTGTGAACAGCTGAATTTAAAGCAAAAGATAACCAATGAAGAGAAGTATCCCACCTAGAATGTTCCTCATGATGAAAAGTGATCAAAGAGGATCAAATATTATGGTTAACCCATTCAGCGAAAGATGGTTGTGGCTAGTAAGCAGGTGTTGTGGCATGATAGATGAGTATGTCAAAATAAAATTTGTGGAATAAATTAGAAGTGAATGCCTTTGAATTATTGGACACTGTGTATTGGCAAGTACTAAAAGAATCTAAAATAGTATTAAGACAAGAAATTGTATACTGTGCCATGGCTAGCTTAGTCCAAACTAGCCATAAATACCTGGTAAAACCATCTACACACACGAGGATGAATTTGTTCCCGTTCCCCTTAGGATAGGGTCCGACGTAATCTATGTATAAATGATCCATAAGGTGGGATGCTTGATGAGATGATGATAACCCTAGCTTAGTGAACAAGGACTAAGCAGGCAAGATTTACATACTTTAACCATTTCCCTGATTTTGCCACCCATACACTTCCTGATGAACATTTCTCTGATTTTTCTCTGTTTTTGAGAATGCCTAAATGTCCACCTAATGGGGTCTCATGATAATACTTGAAGAACATGGGCACAAGAACAGCTGAAACTACTACTTTCATCTTCTGATCATGCCTTAAGGCGCAACACAGAATGCCATTCGTCAGAACATAAGGGACAATGCGTTTCTCAGAGGAAAGGGTTAATCAATCTACGACCACATTCTCTAATCCCCAAATGTGTCGCACATCAAATTGAAAAGCCGAAATACGGATAGCACTGGATCTTCCCATTGATATTTTTCGATGTCACAGAATATCATAGGGGTATCAGAAAAAATAGCACTAACAAAAGGAGGCATGGAAATAGAAGGAGAATAAATTTTCTCCTGCTCAATGGAATCAACGTCACCAGAAAATATGGGGCTTAATCCATCTGTGACCACATTCTCTGAACCCCAAATATGTTGCACATCAAACTAAAGAGCCAAAATATCGATAGCCCAATGGGTGATATGTCCTGTATGATGTGGCCTAGCCAAAACCCTACTCAATTCCTGATTGTCTGTTTCTAACTCGAACTTAACATGTTCCAGATACAGGCGGAATTTCTCCAAGGTAAATAGGACTGTGAGTCTTTCTAATTCATAGATGCAGTACTGCTTCTTGAGCCAATAAGGTTCTAGACGCATAAGTAATGGGTCGCCTTCTGAGTTCTGTATCTTGGAGAAGAACAACCGTGACTGCAGATGATGAGGTGTCGTTTTGAACAATGAATTTCTTAGGGAAATCTGGCATAACAAGACTGCAGCATTACAGAGAGCTAACTTAAGGTCTTCGAATGCAGCTTGCTGCGATGGCCCCAATTTGAACTTGACACCTTTTCTACGAAGTAGGTTTAGGGGCACCGCCCTATTATCAAAGTTGAGATTAAATTTCCTGAAGAAATTAACCATGCCAATGAACGTAGCAATTCCTTTAATATCTTTAGGAGGCTTAAAAAGTCACAATTATCTGCATTCTTGAATGATCTATTTAAACCCTATTGGGCGACATAATATGCCCTAAGTTGGACATAGGTTAGCTAAAGCTACCTTAGATAACTTCACTGTCAACCCAGCCTTATGAAGTCGATTTGATGATGATGCTTGTTGTTTAAAAGGGCCTAACATCTAAAGTCATTGGCCCTATGAAGGCAATTTAGGACTTCCTTAAGATGATCTAAGTGTTCTTCAAAGGTTTCAGAAAACTCCACAACATCCACTTCCTATCACCTAAGTTAGTGGAGGCAACACTAGAAGAAGAAAAAGAAGGTGTGCTGTTACGAGACTACTATTTTTGACCAGATGTGAGAATGACCTGCATTTAAAGCATCCCTGGAATGGCCCAGCTCCATTCCTAGTTCCACTGGTTTTTACCACAGGACACTTATTGTTAAGGTGGTCTGACGAGCCACAGGTAGAACACTTGTGGGGAGAGAATGCTTGGCGAGGTGGTGACCGAGAACTATAAGCTGATGAAGGAGGCTCCATAGTGACACGTAAGGTGTCCACATACCTAACTCCCTCTGCTGACACTGCCGTAGCCTCAAGTTCAAAAAATGTTTGAGGTCGAGAAGTGAAACATAAATAAGACCTGTATGATGGGGAAATCCCCTCGACGATGGTTGGTACAATCTGATTTTCCGAGTAATGAAGGGCGAACACCCTTTTGAAAAACTTTACATCTTGAATAATGTGAGCAAAATTCTCATCCAGCCTTTGGACTCAGAAATAGTACTTTAGTATCAGCAAGGACATAGATCTGGCAGGAATGAAATTGGCTGAGAGAAGGGCATGAAATCCTTGTACAGAGCTTCTATCAGCTATTGCCTTTAGAATTTTATCAGAGAGGTCACCAACCGCATATGGGTGAATGATTTGGAGAATTTGAGAATGAGAAAGAGAAAATAATAAAGCATGATCCTAAAATTCCACCAAAAACCTTAGAAAGGAGATCACATCATTAGTCAAATTTATAGAAAATTTTGAGATGCCCTTAAGCAGCATGGCAAAGTAGTGCAGCAAGCTACTAAATCCCGGAAATATTATCAGAAATGGCGCTGGATATTGAGGGGGTTCGAAAGCTGTGTTACTGATGAAGAAAGGTAGAAGTTGTGAATGATCAGCCACTTGTCCTGATGGGGCAGAAGTTTGTTGTGGGACCACAGATTTCCTACTCTCAGCAGATTTATTAGGGTCGTCTTCTGTTGTTTACTCTCAAGAAATAGCTACACTTAGCACTAGCGGCTCCTGACAATTGATTAATCTTATTTGACATCTCGGAAAGTTGTTCAGCTAGCGAATTAGCTTCACTAGCATGTTTGTCCTTCGACTATAGGGACAATTGGTCCCTAGCCCTATTATAAAAATGGAACAGTCTAGCTTGAACACATTTTAGCTGATTTCCAGAAGGTTCACCTACCTCAAAAATCTTAAAACAGAGGCTAGCTCAGTAGTATTATCGGTGATGGTAGACAGAGCCTCATCAATTTCCTTCTTCTCACATACCGGAATAGAGATGGGAAGTTCTAAACGTTCTTTAAGTTAGGCAGTATCTATAGCAACCGTGCCACCAGACTGGAACTTTCTAACTACAAGTTTGTAAATTAATTCTTCCTTGCGAAGATACCGTAGTGCAAGGACTTCCCTAGAACCAGACATAGTGAAAGTGAAACTGACATTATTTAGAAAATTTCAAAAACAGAAAAATTTTTAAAGTTTGTTTTCAAGTTGTTTGAACAGCCATCGAAGGAGGCTCTATCCAGTGCTCTGCTACCACTTGTTACAGTGATACCTTGGAGCATAGAGGTGTAAGAAGGTGCGGGCATTAATGGGTGGAGAGAGAGAAGATCAAATTTTAATTTTAAACTTGAAAATTTGGAATTTGGAATTTTGTATCTTCCCTTTTTGTCTTTCCTTTTCATATTTTAAAGTTTAAATAAATAACAATGGGTTAGATCAGGTTAGCTGGTGAGCTTAAGGAGCAATTTTAGAAAAACTATCAGGCAACAACAACATAACAAATGAGCTTGAACTCCCAAGTTATAATTATACAAGAACACCATTGCCCCTTCAGTAAATCCGCAAGGAGACTGAGCTCCAAAAATTTTACTACATTCACACGGAGCGTCTTTGCTTCACATACTTATGTAGGAGACTATCCGAGAAAATTTACAATTTTCAAGTCTCTCTGAGGCACAGACTAACTTTTACAAAACAAACAGTATTCATTGTCTCATCTGCTCAACAGTGCAGTTTACATTTTAAAATAAAAATGAATAATAGTAGCTAACTTTAGCAGGGGTAAGAAGTACCCATCCTACCTGGCCTTAGTGGGAAAGAAAAGGTTAAATTTATTGTACTCCTTTGGAATTTGCTAGAACATCATTAAAACCCTATGTGGGCTTATGGCCCGAAGGTACAGAGGCTAAGCTTATGCTATGGAGTTGATGGAGAGAAGGTTTTAAGTTACAAAATTAAGAAATAGATTTTGAAGATTACAAAACCATAGTCATCTCAATACCAAGTTGAAGGGGAATAAATGAGAGTACATACTCTTCATTCCCTAAGTTAAACTAAGGTCTTTATACTTGTTGAAAAGTTACCTATAAAGATTACATTAGAATAGGATTTTGAAAACTTCCCCATGAAGTAGCTTTGTGAGACTGTTACATTATTGCAAGATGTCTTCCATTACCTCGAGATGGTTGACCTTCTGGAGATGGATCAGACAAGCCCTCCCCTGCCTCTTCTATGAACACGCACTATTCCTAGACTGGAGCGATCAAAAGACAAAATGGCCAGAAAGGTCCCAGCTTTTGTAGCAGAGAGGAAGGTTCCAGAATTCTCTGGGCTGGAGCCTTGAACACACCCACAACTATCATTGGATACAAATAAAATATCAAAAATTCCTGATTCATCGAAGATTGGAAGTGGCGGGAAGAGATAGAAGTGTGATAACCTTAGAATACCAAAAACAAATCTACAAACAATTCACTTTTACCAACTATTGGCAAGAAAATTTATCTTGAAAATTAATTATCCATCCTCTGACCAGATGGAGCACCTAGATTGATAGAGACCCTGTCGATAAACATTCAAACTTTTTCCGAAATGAGTTTCACTGTTTATTATAGATGGCCTTCTAAGGGGAACTCTTTTTAAATGTGCAAAGTTGGTATACCTCCAGTACATTTAAAATGCATTTTCTGATTTCCTTACATTAATATTTTTATAGCCAGAACTAAACCTCTTTAGTTTCTCATTATGTCAGAGGTAGTACCAAATTTAATACGTAACATAATCACCATTAATGTATCAATCTGTTACGCCTAAGGATAATAAAGTTTCATTTACTTCAGTCAGAGCTAGAAATGCATACCAGCTACATGTTTCCCGTATTAATCACAAACCATTCATTTTTTTTTTTGCTATTGGCTTTAGTCCACGGGAATTTAGAATTTTTCATTCGGAATTGCTAGGCGGGCAATAATTCCATTGTAGAGATTTATCTCCCGTATGCAGTTATCAGACTGTGCCTCTTATAAGGGCTTCTGATAAGTTCACCTGCATACACCCCAGCGTCAGTGGGTAGGGTCTGACACATCCCACTCTGATGAGTCTAGTGTCAGACCTAAGACGAAACGCTAGTTAATAGACCAAACGCCTGAAAAGCCTTACATCTGATCTGTTATTGGCTTTACGTCGCACTGATGCAGATAGGTCTTATGGCGACGATGGGGCAGGAAAGGGAAGGAAGCGGCCGCGGCCTTAATTAAGGTACAGCCCCAGTATTTGCCTGGTGTAAAAATGTGAAACAACGGAAAACCATTTTTAGGGCTGCCGACAGTGGGGCTCGAACCCACTATCTCCCGAATACTGTATACTGGCCGCACTTAAGCAACTGTAGCTATCGAGTTCGGTACCATTCATTTTATTACTAATATTATCAGTACAGATACCTATTCTAAATTACCCGAGGATTTCAAATCAACAGAGTTCTGCACATTATCTTGGTGCTTTTTCCTGCCATTGTAATTTTCCTCCAGGGGCATTTCCACAATCCAGCTCTCTTCAGCCATCTTAATGTTGGATAGGCACAGCTGGCACTGAAGGAACAGAAGTTTATGGAAGTTGCCTAACATAAATGCAAATGGCAGCACCAACCAAACCACTGGAATGTAAAAGGCAGTCCATTATAGCACATTAACAGCCTATCTTAAATTTGTAGCTTAGGCACCTATGGCACTGATAGAAGCAACAGTTAATAGTCCATTATTGCACATTAACAGCCTATCTTAAATGGCACTGAGACACTCAAATATGACGTAAATCAGTTATGAAGTAGGAAGTGAACTTTAAATATCTTAATTGCCCTTGTGATGCTTTCTCATTATTTTTCTTGAAGGCAAAAGTTTATGACTTATGGTTTGTGTAAAGTGTGTATGTACTGGAGGTAGGGGATCAACTAACCAACCGGGCATCAATGACTAGTCCTACTTGAGTGCATTTACTAACAAAGGTTTCCATCTTTAACTTAACAAGATCCACTTTTTCTCTACACACTTCTGCAATTTTGTATTCCATTTCAAAGACAGCATTTTCATTTTCTAGTACCAACGTGGTCATTCGATCATCTAGTTTATTAAATTCACTACATAACCTATGTGAAGTTCAGAACTTTCATTTCTAAATTTCCTCATTCAGGTTTTCAGAACCTGTTTCAATTTAAAAACTCTTATTTTTGTAAAACATTCTGTCACCTCTTTATGATTCTTAAGTAGTACCTCCAATTCCTCCATTACGGTAATAGGCATAAAATAACCAGATTTAGGCCACCAGTGTCTGCATTATTAGATCACGTCGTGGTCACCATTTAATCTTTAAACAGCATTGAAACTACCCATTTAACTCTTTCCCTAAATTCTCTGCCACATATTTAAAGATACGGTTTACTTTTACATGAATTACAAAAGCACAATAGTAACACACCAGTTCACAGCCTTCTTGATTTGTAAGAGCTCTCCTGCTTATCCAGACATAACAGAAACACTCATACTGTCCAGCTACATGACATTAACTAACTGAGATCAGAAAACAAGTGCTTCATGTTTCTCAATGTCTTGCTTTACAGCAGATGAAACAATTAACAAAGCATAATCAGCCATTCCACTTTTCAAATTGTCTGCCTCATAATCTGTACAATTGGCACTCCCTCTGTCAGGTTGGCACACCTGCACACCTAGTCAACCTTGTTTGAATATAGGCCACCAGAGCACTGCATACTCCTCCATGTGGTAGGGCAGCTGTTACACTCACAACGCTGCCTGTGCCCTTCATTTGAAATTTCCGTTGCTTGTGTCATTATCAGTCATGTGCCCAGCAACGGCCAATCAGCTCTTGATCTATCTTCATTATTTATATTCTACTATTATTAGTTAACTCTAGGCTCATGAGCCTTTTTCAGCTTCATTATGTACATTTCAAAACCTTCTTTCTGGCCATGGCTGCTAGATGCAGCAGAGAGAACAACGCATCCATTGCGATTGATATGTAGATGGGGAACAAGTCACAGTTGGACAGGTCTGCCACTAGGATAAGCAGAAAAGATAGCAGAAGGTCAAGTTGCTCCTTTTACAGTCCAATAGTGGAATTATGGTCCACTTTAATTACCGATTACAGCCAATTGCACGTTGTTATGGTGATACCTTCAAATAGGCGAGATATAACACTTATGATTAAAATGTCACTTTTAATAATACTACTACTTGAATATTTTATGCCACATTATGCATAAATGGGCTTCAGTGCTGGGGTCATATGGGAAGAATGGAGGAGGATAGATTACAGCAGAGAATGATGGGCTCCATTATGTTGAGAAAGTTGTGTTGAGGGGGAGCAAGATGACGATAGACTCAGTTTAACGATTTGAAGATAAGAGATATAGAACTAAACATTGTCACAGAACTGGTTACAAACAGAGGATTCTGGAGGTGATTATTAAATTCACAGAGGCTTGCAGACTGAACACTGAATGACATGAGATTTTAATGAATATATATGTGTTGTTACGGTTGACAAATTTACATTCTTATGATGTAGTGATTTCGGAGGTTTTGCAATTTTTGGCAGATTGCATTTTAACTTCGGAAATAAGATTGTACTTACTATAAATCTGGCTGTGTACTTTTGATCCTCAGGTGGTAGAAATTGCTTGTTGTTTAAAGGGGCCTAACGTCGAAGGTCCAAGTTGATTACAATCAGCCCTGGTGGCTGAAATTCACGAGTGGTCTTGGTACAGAACTGATCATTGGCGACTCCATTGGGTGACACAACATGTCCAATGAATTTTAGCATAGTTAACCTAGGATAATTTTACTGTTAAGCCTGCCCTTTTCATCCATTCAAGCATTTTGTGGATGTGTATATGATTATCTCCAAAATTTTACTGTAGATTACAAGGTTGTTGAGACAGTGATGTACAAATAACACCCAAGTGGAACCCAGAGGCCATATGAACACAGCAGCACTAATCAGTATGTCGGTTGAAAATGCAATCAGATGCTTGGGAATTTTGGTGAATGGAACTTAGAACATATTCTTAAGTCAAGAGTTCTTAGGTACTGTGTGCTATGAAAAAAAGGAATTAAGTGTTAAAGTCATGAAGTGGCACCAATTGAAGTATGCCATTTTAATAGTCAATTCACAATAATCACAAGTCTCATGACTAAAAGTATAGGAGATTCGTACGATCAAGCCGAAGGGTGTATTATGCCTTTATGGAGCTCTTCATCAGTGAACACCTTTAAAATTTTATTCATAGGGAGAGCCAGTGTATAAGGTAGTGATCGTACAGCAGTATTGTCTGAAACATAGATTTTATACCCTAAAATATTGAATATAAATGAATTTTTGAAACTTGACAGTACATTTTACAACATTCTCAATTTTTTTTTGGGCTAGAATATCCATTACATAACTAAAGTCAAGGCTGATTGCATTAAAGTTTTCCTCATCAATTGATACATGCATAGGCTGAGCAAGTGGCCATGTAACTGTCAGCTTGCATTCAGGAGATTGTGGGATCGAACGCCGCTGTCAGGATCTCTGACAATTTTTTCTGTTGTTTCCCATTTCCACAGCAGGCAAATGCTGGTGCTGTATCTTAAGGCCATAGTTGCTTCCTTCCCACTCAGCACCCTGTTCTATCCCAATGTTGTCATAAAAACCTATTTCTGTCAGTGTGATGTAGAACATTGTAAAAACGATAGACCATTAGACAATTTGGAAGCAGTTATTATTAACATAATTTCATGTGATGGGCAGAAATTGAAATGTAAATTCAATATTATTTTGTGAGATGATATCTTCTCCAAACTATACCTGCAAAGCAAGTTTTGGATGATAAACTTTTGATTTTCCACATGAATTTTCAAATTCTAATATGAACCAAGTTGATTACAATCAGCTCCAATGAACTAATAAACACAGAGTCAATGTACAGTAACTTCCAAGTGCTTAGCATGCTCTTGTACCAAGATATTACTTTACTAATATTAATGAGAGCAATAATGGGTTTATTATTAGTTTCAACATCAACCATAAATCATACATAAAAGTATCAGTTGTGAAGTATTGTGACATTTTGGTGTGCATGCATAATTTTGTAACTGTGGATTATTAATAACATAACTTACCCAAACAATTTCTACTGAAGGTGCAGAATTGCTCTTCTTGGGCTCATTTAGAGAAATACTGGCATAATTACAATTTGAGGAATTAAGATTTATTTTATGTAAATTTGGGCAATTTTTAGGGTGTATGGGGGCAAACCAAAATTATAACAATATTGAGCTTTGTACTAGATTTTGAGTTTGTAGATTTATCTCTGAACTGCTTTCTTGATACACAAGTGTAGTGACTTCTCCCAACGCTAATGTTGGATGCATGATGGGACTGTGAGCTATTACTACAGCATTTCAAGAATTTGGAAGAGGTACACCAATTACATGAGATGCATTTCCTTACTTAATAATTACTGCTTCAGTACTGGCCCCATCACCAGGGCTCAGCAAGTAGGCATGAGACTATCCAGGCACAGAACATCCATGTGAACCAATATCTTATTTCAAGAGGTATATTTATAAAATTCAAAGCAATGGTATTATGGGTTAGATGGATAGGCTTGTGGCAAATTACGTTATAATTCCAGTCAAAATTTACATTTATTGATAGATCAACCAATCAAATAAAATTTCTTTGCATAATTACAATGAAGCAACTATTTCATTTTCTTGAGAAATCTCACTTTTATATCAATTTCATGTTTTATGACTGAATAACACCACTGAAAAACGTATTTATTCGGGCATGAGTGTATGTATCAAGATGCTTTCTCGACATAATTATATTGGTATTATAATTATAAGAAACGTACTTCTGAATTTCTCATACATTAGAGTGCTCCCAGTTGTATCTAAATTCATATGATAACCAACTTAAGTCTTTATACACTGGTTTCAGTATTTCTGTTTGTGTTCATGTCAGTTTACAAATTAAGTATCCTCTCCTACAAGTCTTTAAACTTGTATTATCTTTTTATTCTATCTTCTAATTTCTACTTTTTAAGAGAATTATCTCCTAGCTGATTTTATTTACAATAATTTACAATTCTACTCTACTATCATCTTTCAGTAAGCTTATTTTCCTTTATTGTGCACAATTCTCAATCATAGCCTGTATATTCCCAATTGCAATTAATTAGCGAGTTAGTTAATTTGATGTCATCTCATTCCTTTTTATTTCAGAGTTTATCTCATCCTATTTTATTGAATTCCATTTTTTTATCTCACCTATGGTAATACGAATTATTTATTCAGAATTGCTTAATTAAGTAATTAAGTATTTATTTAGAACCTGTTTAATCATCAAGGTATATCTGTCTAAAGTAATATTTCAATTATTAATCATACTAAATTAATATGCTTGATTATTATTTATCATCTCAGAAATACATGAACTTTATATTTAGGTTCTCAATATTTTAATTACTGACTTTTCATCTTTATTTTTGCACTGTATTTCATTTCGATCATTATAACACTGTGCATAATTTTTTGTTCTCTTCAACATTTAAAATATGAGTTTCATTCTTCACTCAACCTATTGTAAGCTAGGTGAAGTTATATACCTCTTTGCTAAATTTAAATGACGATGATATTTGTACAATTAATATTAACTCTCTCTCTTATTTCTCTTTCTCTTTTCTAAACTCCAATCATTACCCACAAATCATTAAATGATCTTTACTTCCATTAAATTACAAGTTAAGTCTATCTCACTGCAAGACAGTAGTATGAAATTCAGTTCATAGGAATGTTCTATTATCTGGGAATTACCCATATAACCAAGATTTGGAATCTTCCATCACGATCAGAACGTGTGGTGTCCTACACATTCTGTGAAGTTTACAAATGGTTAAATGCAACAGCAAATTAATTTGATTTCAGCAATATCTCATACACATACTGACACATACAGACATAAATATGCATAATTTATCACTTTATTATTAACAGGTATCAAAATACCTGAATTTTAACTTTTATTATTATTATTATTATTATTATTATTATTATTATTATTATTATTCCTTGTTGAGAATTATTCTCGGGTGACTCTACAGATTACCTAATTCAGTAATTCTACTCTTGATTATTTTCATGACCAAAATTACGATTATCACTTTTCAGGACTAACAGTTTCATCTGTCACTACGTGACATGGAGGTGTACAGGAAAGAAATGTTTATTTTTCTACTACTCATCCTTAATAATCATCCATGGGGCTACATATTTCTGTTTAAATGTTTTGAGCAGCCTGTGGGAGAATATTATGTGACAGTAACTACCTCTGCATCCAATATTAGCACATGCATACCTAAATCTGTTTCTCCCCCAAAGTCAGTGCTAAATTTGCAAATGTTCGTAGCCAGTTCATATCCTATGAGGATGTGAGGACTTTATGAAACTCGTATAAATATCACCTAACAAAATCACATCTATGATTGACAGCTCGACATCGAATTTGTAAATGTACCATAGTTCAAACTGTCTGCTGTTTCTAATTCATATTTTTGTTCTGTAATTTTCAGTAAATTGTTGTCAGATGACTTTTGTGTTAATACACTGAAAATTGAGTTGATGATCTGTAATGAAATCACTGTAATGTTTGTAATCACTTAAAGTCATTTCATATTTTTATTTATATGCCAATTTTTCTTTTATGATTATTCATTTGTGGAAAAACTCTCAGAAATTAATCATAGATGATTGACACAATCATTTCTCTGCTACAAGGTCTACTCAGTCATTCGCTAGCTACCAATGACCAAGTAAAACAATAAGAGGATATATCTCAAATCTACTGCAAGTTTCTACAAAATACACTTGCCATTAGGAAGATCAATTTAACAGTAGAAAGTGGTAGAATTTAGCAGAGATTGGTACTTATTTTATGTGGATGGAAGGTGATCCTCTCCTCTGCTTCCTCATGGTATCAGATGTCCTACATTGTGGTAACTGGTGGTCCACTGTCTGGTCTGGCTACAATTTGGTTTAGTAGTTACACATGGCAGCACTGTATTCTGGAGTTACTGCATTCATTGATGGTCCAAATGCTTCCCATGTTTGGAACATTTTCTCCTTATGTCGCACATGGACACATGAATTCATATTTTCATAAACTAGTGTGTGCATGACTGTAAACTAATACACTGAATTAAAATTTGGCACTCTGTTAGAAATACCACACAAGCATTTCTTGAGGAAATAGTTAGCTTAGTCCAGTATTTGCATGTAGTCATGTAACTTTATGGTTTTTCAGCCCCAAAACTGAAACTGACTGGTCGAAAATATTATACCACACTCCTGCATAATTTGTAGTTCATTTTGAGATATTATCACTCGCTGAATATCTAGTATAGATTGTACCTTTTTGGTCTGTCATCAGAAATGTTTGTTCTTGGAGACTATATTGCATTCATTTCAAGAAATTCCCAAATACTGTTGAACACGTTTCAACACCAAATAACTTCCTTGATATGTGGAACTTCGTAATATAAATCGGTTTAGATGCCCAGAATACAGTACAGTTCTGTGTTAAAATTCCTTAACATTGCAAGTCTATAATCTCACAGATTTATATCATGAAGTATGGTCAGCATAGAAAAAAAAACACTCCACAGCAGAGAAATACTTCAGCCCGAAACACTCTTAACATAGATTTCCGACTGACGACATGGAAACTTAAGTTAATAACATAGAGAGTCGTTGACAATGAAACCATAAGGAAACATTAACAGAAAGACATAGGGATATCTTCTTGTTCACACTTAGTTTTATATTAACACGGGCTTCACAGGTTTGTAATGAATTTATGATATTATTGGTTTGTAAGGTGGCTTTTTAATACCATTGATTCAATCCATTGCAAGATATATTTAGAAAATACTTGTGTTGAATCTGCTCTGTGCACATTTTTTTCAAAATGGCGCCCGGTAATAACGACGTCGTGTTTTATCCTCCGAGTAAATTAATTGTAAAATGTGACAAAAAGTGCGGAAAATGTCGAAGATTAGTGAAAAATGGAATGTTGTGTGGTTCATGTGATTGATGGTGGCATTATAAGTGCAGAAATTGCCCTAGAGACGTAGAAACTAATGAAAATGTTGACTGGATTTGTGAGCAGTGTGTTCCGAATGTTGTAGTTGGCGACGACGTTGACGATGAAGCACCAAAAACAATCGATGAGGAATACAAAAGTGCATTAGAAATTATAAACGTTCTACAAAAGGACAACGAGGCTCTTAAAGTTGAAAATCAAGAATTAAAAATGACTGCGATCGCTAGAATTTGGTCTGACCATTCTTCGAGTGATATACCGGTACCAGTAACAAACTCGAGCACGTGGTGTCAAGCAGTTCGTGGATGGCCGGCTAAGAAGAAATCTACAACTGAATTTCCGGAAATAAACATCAGAAATAGGTTTTCTGCCCTAAATAATT
Source organism: Anabrus simplex (assembly GCF_040414725.1). NCBI lineage: Eukaryota > Metazoa > Arthropoda > Insecta > Orthoptera > Tettigoniidae > Anabrus > Anabrus simplex. The sequence continues at coordinate 32,890,725 of NC_090277.1, read as the reverse complement.
TAATTCTGGAAGAAAGTGATTGCGCGCATGAAACCAAAACATCGGGATCCGCTGCCGTTGACGTGGCAAGGTTAAAATTTCGGCCTAGATTTCAGATTCAAGACCCAGCTAGGTCTAAATCAGCAAAGGTAGCTGTGTTAGCCAAGGAAGGGGAATTGCGGGAGTGATAAACGACGAGAATATAGCAGCAACTGGAGAAATATATCCAGGAGCTTCTATCAGCATTGTCATGGAAAACGTAGAAGAAGCAACTAGGAACTTCGGGAGCGGCGATGCAGTGCTTACCATCGGTGGGACGAATGACATAGCTCACGACGACGCCAAGAGTGTAAGATCACAACTTAAACATACACTAGGGAAGCTGACCCACACTAACGTCTTTGTGGTGAACATGCCCCACAGGCATGATTTGAGTAGAGACTCGTGTGTGAACATTGAAGTGGACAAGGTCAATACAGATATTGGTAAAATTTGTAAACATTTTCGGAATACTCAGGTTATTGAATGCAGCAGTTTTGAGAGATGCTGTTATAAAAAAACATGGCCTCCATCTTAACAATGCACGTAAATGAACGATAGCAAATATTGTTCTAGATTTTATTAATCTTAAGATATGTACTGTAAAACAGGCAACTCCCTTCAGTTATAATACTGACCAGGAAAACTAGTCGAAAGAGCCAGCGGTACTTCAAGCTGGCTCAGTCAACTAGAAAATGAAACTCAGGAAAGTAAGGAATTTCAAGTTACCCAATTGCAACAGTCAAGTTTTAGGGTGGAAGAGGGTCTGTGATTGCTCTTGGTAAACTGTCATAGTGTAGTAAATAAACAATTAAAATTCGGTACATTGATGGAATCTTATGAGATTGATGTGGTGATTGGAGTGGAATCGTGGTTGAGAGAAGGGTTGGGTAATAGAGAAGTATTTCCAGAAGGGTACACAGTCTATCGTAGAGACCGAGGAGATAAAAGGGGAGGGGTGGTGTTAATTCTGGTGAAGGAAACTTATTGTTCACATGAATGGTTTACCGATGAAGGGATGAAATATTAGAGATAAAATTAGTTTGTGATAATATGATGGAGGTGGTAATTATAGGAACATACAGGGCTGGAAGAGAGGAAAGAAACATGGAAATATTTGAGAAAATAATAGATTATACTCATAAAAACAATAATGATATGGTAATAATTGGGGGAGATCTAAACTTGCCTGAAGTTGAATGGAATGGAGCTGCAAGTGAAGCCCATGAACAGAAACTGGCAAATAAGTTAATTTGGGAGGGAAGATTTACACAAGTAGTACAAGAACGGACTCGTCTCAATAACTTACTATATGTATTCTTGGTTAAACCATGGGAAATTGTTGATAAAACTGAGGTAATTGAAAGAATAGGAGACCATAAGGCTGTAATAATGGATATAGGACTTGTACCAAAAAGGCTTCATAAGAGGTTTACATAAGACAAGGAATTGTACAGAAAAACTAAAGTTGATGAATTTGGGACTCACATTAAATCACAGTTCAGTTGTTGGATAAGTGAAGACAATGGGGTGATACATATATGGGTACACTTTGGGCTAAATTTAAAGGAATCATTTGGGAAGAAGAGAAGAGATTTGTACCTGTTAAGAAGGGTAAAATGACCTCAGACCCTGTTTATTATACATGGGAAATAAGAAAATTAAAAAGGAAATATAGAATAGTAAACAGGAAAATCAAAGAGGGTAGGGAGAGTAGAGAAACTAGAAAACAGCTAATGAGGAAACTGAATAGAGTGAAAAAGGAAGCAAAATAGAATTATATGAATGGCATACTTCAAGAGGGTAATGACCACAAAAGGAAATGGAAAAAGCTGTATTCATATATCAGGAATCCAAATTCCTACAATGGTGGGAGAAGGGGGTGAACACTTTTTAACAGATACAGAAAAAGCAAACCTATTTAGTGGGGAATTCAGGGATTCAGTAAATGATTGTCAGGAGTTGGAAACCAAAACAGAAGATAGAGAGGGAGAGACACAGAGGGAAACAAGAAGCTTCTCATTCACAAATGAAGATATTTTCAGAGAAATCCAACTGCTTCAGCATGGAAAAGCAGCAGGAAGTGATCAAATTACTGGGGAGGTATTAAATACAATGGGGTGATACATAGTGTCTTATTTAAAATTTCACTTTGACTATGTCATAAATAATAGTGTAATACCAAAGGAATGGAAGAAATCTATAACAATACCAATTTATAAAGGAAACCAGAGAACTACAGACCAATCAGTCTGACCAGTATAGTTTGTAAAATACTGGAGAGTTTAAAATCAAAGTACATCAGAGGGATATGTGATGATAAGAATTGGTTCATGGGGAGCCAGTATGGATTTAGAAAGAAATTTTCTTCTGAAGCACAACTGAAGGGATTTCAGCAGGACATATCAGATACATTGGATTCATGAAGTCAGTTAGGTTGCATAGCCATAGATCTTTCCAAAGCCTTTGATAGAGTGGAATATGGAATATTATTAAAGAAACTGGAGGGAATAGGATTGGACGTAAGGGTTACACGTTGGATAAAAACATTTCTAAATTCAAGAATTCAGAAAGTCAAAGTACGAAATTATGTATCTCAGGAAGAGAAAGTTTGGAAGGGAATTGCAGAGTGTAGTATGATCGGTCTGTTACTTTTCTTAATATACGCAAATGATTTAGGGAACAATAGAACATCAAAAATAAGATTGTATGCAGATGACATAATTGTTTATAGGGAAATAAATAACATTGAGGATTGTTCGGAATTACAAAGGGACCTTGAGAGTATCCAACAATGGGTTGAAGAAAATAATATGAAGGTTAATGGAGGCAAATCAACTGTTACAACTTTTACAAACAGGAGCTTTAAAACTGGATTTGAATATACTTTGGATGATGTAGTTATCCCAGAAGATGGCAAGTGCAAATAATAAGGTTTGAGATTTGAAAGTAATTTGCACTGGAAGGGGCATGTTGATGACATTGTTGGAAAAGCATACAGATCGTTACATGTCATAATGAGGCTACTTAAATGATGGAATAAATAATTAAAAGAAAAAGTTACTTAAGAGTGGTTCATCCATTATTGGAATATGCAAACAGTGTTTGGGATCCTCACCAAGAATACCTAATAAAAGAAATAGATAGTGTGCAGAGGAAAGCAGCAAGATTTGTAACGGGATTTCAGGAGAAAGAGTAGTGTATCAGAAATGTTACAGGAACCTGGGTGGGAAACCTTAAGTAAGAGAAGGGAGAAAACTAGACTTATAGGATTATATCCGTGAGAGGCTTCAGTTGGAAAATAATTACATCGGCAGGACAGACCACAAATATAAAATTAGAAGGAATTTTAGCAGAAGTGATTGGGGTAAATTTTCATTCATTGGGGAGGGTGTGATGGAGTGGAACATTTTACCAGGGGTAGTGTTTGATTCTTTTCCAAAATCTGTACAGATATTCAAGAAGAGAATAAACAGCAACAGAGAAAATAAATGAAGTGTTAGAGGGCATTCGACCAGTGCAGGTTATTGTAAATAAAAATGTGTCTGTGAATAAATTAATTCCACCCCCTGGTCTAAGGAGTTGGACAGCCAAAGTAGGGGACTGCCTGTAGGGGTAAGTACAGTGGGGACTTTGAGGGCCCTGGGACCACTACGGCAGCTGTGAAGGCCTTTCAGGAACTCTGAAAAGTGGTGGCAGAAGGGGCTCTGGTTAAGACACAGCAGGTCATTTTGCTACTTAGGTTCCAGAATGGGCAAAGAGAAATAAAAAATAAGTAAATAAATGCCATGTAAAGTTTAATCTTATACCAGTTGTATAGTATCATTTGAAGTAATTCCACATACTGTATATCAGTTGACTATATTTGTAAGTAGTACAGGAGATATTATAAGTAGAATTTTGTAAACAATATAAATTTATTAAGGATGAGCTGTGTGATTAATAGAAAAAATTGTTAGTGTAAATTGTATAATATTGTATTATAGGAAAATTTTCCTCTCTCGTTAATTTAGTATTTAGTGCTTGACAAGAATGTATTTTAGTGTACCTTTTTGCCACCAAGGTAGACACCTCATTTGCAAATAAAGAGATTTTGATTTGATTTATCAGCTGACAAGTCTCACCGATGCATGGCTGTGAATGTGAGAAATAAACTCCATGTCACTGTGTCAAAGCTAATAACATGGATATCGGCTTCCCCTGAGCTAGTCAGGCATGAGGCCACTTGGCTTGCTGCTGTACAAAATGAAACAAAATTCAATAATGAATGTATGTTTCATAAATTATCCATTTATCTGTTTATTAATGGAATATACCAATTTATATGGACAAGAATACAAAATTAGCTAATGTTTTTGGTGCATGTAGCAACTGAAAATAAGTTTCCATGCATGATATCTTCAACCAATTCAAATTCATGGATATGTAGTGTAATTGCCTTAGAATAGAAAGACAGGTCCAGAATGAAGGTTGATATATTTTCATGCATGGATTGAACTTGGAAACAAAATTTAGGAGCTAAATTTGTTAGGGCTGTAAGTTAAATATATCCCATGAAAATCACTTCTTGTTAACGTTTCAGTGATTACCAGTCAGTAACAGCCTGAAATACTCTTTTTCAATACTACAACACAATGGAGAAATAGTGCGCTTAAAAATGCTTGTGAATTCAAACTGAAGACATTGGCAGTTTCAGTAAGATACTCAGTATAATTGAAGGGGAACTTATTCATTTATTTAAACAGGTCACTTGGCAGAAATGGGAATTACTCCTAATCATGATAGTATTGAATTATGCAATGCATTTACAGTTGGAGCAGTAATAGGCTGAACATTATCAGAGGGAAAATATTCAGTAGTAGACTATCATCATCAACATTGTTACTGGATACATATACCGACAGTAAGAGAGAGAAGTTCTTCAAGGTATTGTAATTGTGAAAAATTGTAGTTTACCAGATAGACAAGCAACTTTGATTTTTATCGTGGTACACAACGGTTATATTTCCACTTCAAGTCAAAGCGTAAATAGGTCCTGCACTCGGTATATATTCTGCACTCCATACCTTTCAGCCTATTTCATACCTTGTGTCTATGCGGTACAATCTAAGGAAATGTTTCAAAGATGATGTGGACTAGCACAATCAAATCAGTTTATTAAATCAGGTTAATTATGTGCAATCAAAGAAAAAGTACATCAGTATGATCCATTGTATCAACTTCAACACAACATGCTATAAATAAATCATTCTTTCACTGCAACAGTACATTATTAAAAGAATAAATTTACACACAAGCTAAAGGTATGTACCAAGATTAATACTCATCTGAGAGGAATAAAATCATGGAAGGTTTTGGCCGCATCTTTGGTGTGTGTTTATGACCTTTCTATTATTTTGTTGAATGATTGATAGATTCTCTTTTTAAATGAAAACAAATTTAACGAAATGAAAATTACTTGTAATTAAAACCAGCAAATTATTCAACTTAGTTCAGAGTAGATCACATTAAAGAGAAGGAGGAAGATTATTGAGCTTAATTTGAACAAAAGTAAAAGTCTCACCAGTTATTACAATTGGGAAATTAAGTAGTATATGAGTATTTCACTATACAAATTAAAATCATAACTCATTGAACTTTATCTTTTTTTATAAAAATGCTAGTTGTTGGAATTATTCAACCGGTATGAAATCAGAAGATAGAGAAAAGCAGAAAAATTGATTTGGCAGAAATAATACCAAAATGGTTATTATACTCTCAAGTTAACACTCTTCTAATATAACACAGGTCAAACACACTCATTTAAAAATAAGCTATTTCAAACCAAATATGCTTTACACCACAAATAAAGAAATTCACCAGAGAACCCAGACAGTCTGATTCAGTTACCAAATCCAAGTTAATTTTAGAAAAACTAAACATATCTCATATTCTCACTTGGACATCCAAACAAGTAATACGTCGATGACATAAGGTGATATTTGAAAACAAAGGTCTGTGAGAAGTATGCTTCATTTGATCATCATTATTGCAACCACTCTCCTGAGAAATTAGATACTGGGAAATATTTCCTAAGTAAAACTACTTCTATCAGAAGATAATTTGAAGACAGCTACGTATTTGTTAGGGCTAAAGGAGTTGAAGAGCAAGGAACATCTCAGCTCCTTAATTAATATTCACTACTGGTCTAACGTAGTCTAGGAGCCTTATGAAATGTAAGCATATAGTTGATACAAAAATATTTCTCTAAATGATTTTTAGAAGAGTTTAGGATGATCTAGAGATGACACATTACAATAGGATTGGTTAACAACTGGATTAGGTAGATTCAATTACCGTCCAGTAAAATTATTGCACAGGATTAATTTAAAACTACAAACTTATAAAGACATAAAAAGGTAAATATTCAAGTTACAAAATTTCTCTCCCCATAGAGTTTGAAATTGGGGAAAAATCCCCTGGTATATCTGTGTGATCATATTTTTAAGGCATATGTGGTTGCTAATGGTTGCAATAATGGAAACATTCACTTGCTCTGTATGAAACGTGGAATCTGAAGCTTGCTTTTATCTCTAGGTATATTAGGTTTTTACTGTCCTCTGACATTTAACTTGTGCTTCTCCAGCCCTTTCACAATCGCCGTTCTCACTTCTGGTCATGTATAGTTATCAGAAAGACCATCCCTGGAAAATTGTGACCTTTTTGTGCTGATTTGTACTTAATAGGTGTATCATAAACACACCTTCCCACCCAGTGCTCAGATGTATTATTTCCATATTTCGTATCCACATTGATAGGCCTTACCATTTCATTTCTTTCATGTTGAATCTCACGCCCTAGTTCTTGTTATATACCTTGCAACTACCATCACACATTTGTGCCAGACCTTAGTTCTTAATTGCAATATTCTCTGCACATCACATCCCTGGATATATTATGTAATTTCTCACAGTAATGTACTGAATCTTTTCATGTCCTGTTTTTCTCCATGGAAACATGGAAATACTACAAGGAGACTGTAACCCTTACATGCAAAATTAGTTATTATTTCTTAGAAATTAATTTTTAACATTGTTAACCAATGTGAGATGCATCAATTAAGTAATAATCAGTCAACATTTTAGCACTTCATTACTGAACTCCTGCATATATTGGGACATGTCTTCCCATATATTGATGTTATTTTGATTGCTTACATGTCTGACCGCGAACATCCTAAATATATGAGTCTTGGTTTGTTAGACTGTCATAATTTTATTAAGAATAAATATTGCGTAGTTTGCAATTTGTGTTCTATAACTGGAATTCTTGAGTGATTCATAAAACATGTAAATTATATTTTCGTTATATATTCGTTATATTATATATTGGCGTAAGGAATTCGTGAAAATACATTGTAATATGATAAGCATTATCTTTTTTTCTCACACCTTGAATATACATGGTTCTGACCTGCAAAATGGTAATGTTTGTGTTTTGTGTGTATTTCAGTGTGGTGAAATATCCCTTGGTGACCAATGTTGCTTTGCAGTCGGAAAAATTGTACAGATGTACTGTTTGTGAGACGTCTTTTGCCACCAAGGGTTGGCTTAAAAGACACATACTAAGTCACTCCGGCCCCATGCCATACCAATGTACCGTCTGCGAAAAGTCGTTTGCCCGGAAGGGCGACCTTAGGTTTCACGAGCTCTCTCACTCTGCCCAGCGGTCGTTCGTGTGTAACGTCTGTGATAAGCCCTTTGTAAACCGAGCCCTTCTTAACATTCACCATCGATTGCACTCTGGTGAACGCCCATATAAGTGTAACTATTGCGAAAAGTCGTTTACCGAAAAGCGGAGACTCAACAGACACGAGCCCTCTCACTTGTCCATGCGGTCATATCAGTGTAATGTCTGTGGGAAGTCCTTTATCACATCGTCCGATCTTAAGCTCCACTTCCGCTCGCATTCAGGTGAGCGGCCATACCAATGTACCGACTGCGAAAGAACCTATGTCAAACAATCTCATTTGAACGTCCACCTCCGATCTCACTCTGGCGATCGGCCTTATCAGTGCAACGTCTGTGAAAAGTCCTTTTCCACCGGTCACACACTCAAAGTGCACATGCGTTCGCATTCTGGTGAACGGCCACATCTCTGTAACGCCTGTGGAAAATCGTTTGTTTCACGATCCCATCTTAAAATCCACATTCGATCGCACTCTGGCGAGCGGCCATATCGATGTACGGTCTGCGATAAGTCGTTCGTTGAGAAAGGCAAACTGAATAGACATGAGCGCTCTCACTCTGCCCTGCGGCCATGTTACTGTAACGTCTGTGGCGTGTCCTTTGTCACACGATCCGACCTTGACATCCACCTCCAAATCCACTCTGGCGAACAGCCCTACCAGTGTACCGACAAAGAAGAGTTTTGCCATGAAAATTCCGTCTTAATAACCAACTCTGATCGGTCTCGGGTTAACGACCATATCAATGTAACGTCTGTGGAAATTCCTTTGTCAATCGATCCCATCTTAAAATCCAATTCCGATCTCACTCTGGCGAACGGCCACCTCATTGTACCGTCTGCAAATAGTTGTTTTCCTAAAAGGGCAAATCAACAGACAACAAGCTCTTTCTCAGTCTGCCCAGCAGTCATAACAGGTCTGTGATAAGTCACGTTTCACACAAGGCCTTTAACATCCGTCGCCTGGACAAGTTCAATTTCAGTGGAAATAAGTTTGACAAAGAAGAATATGTTAAAAGACACTTGTGATCACTCTCTGACGAACGGCCATGCTTACGAAAGCTCGTTACTAGGTAATGGTGCTTTAATCAACACCTGGTATCTCAGGTGAATCGCGATTCTAATGTATTATCTGCGTGATGTAGATCACGCTATCATGCTACTCTACTCGACCGTGGCCATTCAGGTGAATTATCTGCGAGAAATCGTTCTTCGAAATTAAGATTCTTAAAAACAAACTCATTCAGACTTCTATCGACTATCAAGTATGTGGTTGTTTCGTGTGCGGGGTGATGTTTTGAAGACGATGCTATCTTAAATTATAACTGGTCACTCTGGGGAGATTAGTAGTTTTCACTCACACTATTTACAATATTGGATTATATTGTTACAGATATATGTTGTCCCGTATATCTGTCGTCATCAATATAATGTGTCGCGGACTGGTTAGCTGCTCCCGGGCGCCCTCATTTGGAACTACTCAAAAGATGAAAGTAACTTAAAATTACACAGTTGCTTTGATGGAGAACATATATGTCTAATACGGAAGGACACTCAGTATAAATGATTTAAGTCCAGGCATGACTTCAGTTTTGAGGGAAAAGTGTTTATTCATTACAGAATGAATTACGATAGGTATAGCAATGTGATAAGAAATGCAAGCCTCAGAAATTTCTGAATGGTCATAGAGTTCTTCTTGTTGATCAGAATATAACATTAAATCAATCAATTGTACGCCGACACAACAAAATTCATGAACATTTGCACTAGCCGCTTATGTGAATATCTCGGTACACACCGACTCGCTCTGAGGTGGGGAGCGATTTCCGTGATTGAAGAAAATATTTATTTACTTGCTTAAATACAATCTTAGACTAAAATGAACTACATAATGACCCTAGAAGAAATATTTACTTGAATGTAGCTTATTTAATTGTCGAAATGTCCTATTGTTTTAATTTTAAATTCTCTGTGCAAAAACTATTGAAGCATAACTATTTTAAACTATAAAACCCTTTAGGATAATTGATCTTACTTCTACGACTGGTGAACACAGTTTTAATTATTCATAGTAAAGACTTGAACTATGTTCCCTCCATTTTTCTAATAGTAAAGTGTCCTTGTAGGATCATAATTCAAGGAACCTTGACTGTATTCTCTTGATTAAGTATATGGTACTGGATCTCTGAGTTTGTATTATATACAACTACAGTGAGGGCGCTGCTCATTTCCGACATCTTCGTACTTGGATAGCTGCCGGAACGCGGCTTTGTCTGTAGCTGCGACTCCATTTTGAACAGATGCACCTCAGGCTAAGTGCTAGTCATGGTGCGTCATCTGAGTGTAAAACAGAAGAAACCATCTTGATAGATTCCTTCACACCTTCTTAAATGGAGGAATGATAACTGGTTTGAACTATCTTAATACTCATCTTCTTCTGATCTGGTATCACTTTATAATGGCTAAAATAACTTAGTGTGAACTCGATTTTGTATGTGTAATTCTGGAGTTGGGAGTAACATAAGTAATGAACCTTTTTTGGCATGAAATTCCTCAGAAATCTTAACTCTTCTCTCCCAAATTAATGAAGTGACTCTTTCAACAACATTTTATTATATTTTGGTGAGATAATATTTCATATTGGTCATTACGATTTTGGTGTTGGTACGTCGAGTCGATTTTCAACATGTGCTTCTGGATTGTGTGATCTGCATCACTGTTTTATTTGAAATCTAGTATGATAAGAACAATGTAATGATAGATATTTAAAATATTCATATTTGTTATAAAGAGTAAGGGTGATCTAAATTTCATCCTCAACAAGTGGGGATGGTTTGTTGCAGTGTCAGTAGCTTCTTTATACCAGATATATGGTTAGACTTTAATATTTTGTTGTTCTGAATGGTAAATAATATTTGCTCATCACTATTTATTATTGTCTAATCAAGCTTCAAGTAAGCATTTAATATTTTCAACGTACTGATAATCCTCTAAACGTCAAGACATAGTTGAACATTGTGCCTAGTATGGGTGAATATTTTATTTAATACCTGCCGCTTGAAATTGAATGGAGATTCTGTTCTACAAACATATATGTCATGGTATATAAATTTTATTTTCGTTATTATACATACCGGTACATACATTATCATTATAGACTGTTATGCCTTTCAGCTTTCAGTCTGCAAGCCTCTGTGAATTTACTAAACGTCGCCACAATCTTCGATTTGCAACTAGTGCCGTGGCCTCCTTGAGTTCTAGACCTCTTATCTTTAAATTGTTAGAAACTGAAACTATCGTCGTCTTGTTCTACCTCTTCTTCTGTTACCCTCCATAACTGAGTCTTATTCTCCTAGGTAACATATCATCCTCCATTCGCCTCACATGACCCCACCATCGAAGCCGGTTTATGCGTACTGCTTTATCCATCGAGTTCATTCCTAAATTAGCCTTTTAGCTCCTCATTCCGAGTACCCTCCTGCCAATGTTCCCATCTGTTTGTACCAGCCATCATTCTTGCTACTCTCATGTCTGTTACTTCTTACTTATGAATAAGATATCCTGAGTCCACCCAGCTTTCGCTCCCGTAAAGCAAAGTTGGTCTGAAAACAGACCGATGTAAAGATAGTTTCGTCTGGGAGCAGACTTCCTTCTTACAAAATACTGTTGATCGCAACTGCGAGCTCACTGCATTAGCTTTACGACACCTTGATTCAATCTCACTATATTACCGTCCTGGGAGAAAACACAACCTAAATACTTGAAATTATCGACCTGTTCTAGCTTTGTATCACCAATTCAATTCTGTTGAATTTCTTACCTGCCGACATCAATTTTGTCACCGAGAGGCTAATTTTCATACCTAATTATTATTATTCAGAATAGTTATTTAGGAAATCCTGGGTAATTCCTGATTTTAAAGGCGCATGATGCATTCTTTCATGAATTGCTTTTACTTCAAGTTAAGTTGAATCCATGAATTTAAAGAAATCTATTTTGTAGGTCCTACGACTTTTAATACCATCAAACTGAACATTTTCATCAATCGTTAATTAAGTGGCATCGTGGTATTATCTTACACATGGAGGCCAGTAGTATAATTGGACAGTTCGGCGGCCTCCTCCCGCGGGAAATTTGAATTTTGGCGGGAGATTTGAATTTTGGCGCGAGATTTGAATTTGTAAACAAAGCCACGTGCTTTTTGACAGCTGTCATCGACAACAACGCATTGCTAACCTCAGTGCTGCCATCTTGACGGGCCTAAACCTCAGTAGTGCCAACTTAACCTAACTAGCGCGAGGTAAACAAAGCCACGTGTTTTTTGACAGCCACGTGCTTATTGACAGACAACAACGCATCGCTAACCTCAGTACTGCCATCTTGACTGGCCTAAACCTCAGTAGTGCCAACTTAACCTAACTAGCGCGAGGTAAACAAAGCCACGTGTTTTTTGACAGCCACGTGCTTTTTGACAGACAACAACGCATCGCTAACCTCAGTACTGCCATCTTGACGGGCCTAAACCTCAGTAGTACCAACTTAACCTAACTAGCGTGTGGTAAACAAAGCCACGTGCTTTTTGACAGCCACGTGCTTTTTTGACAGCTGTCATCCGCCATCTTTAAACCACAGAGCACTGTGCTGCCCTCTTTATCGTAGTAGATGTAAATTCATCACCTGTCATCCGCAGTGCTGTCATCTTGACGGGTCTAAACCTTAGTGCTACCAACTTAACCTAACTAGCGCGAGGTAAACAAAGCCACGTGCAGCTGTCATCCGCCATCTTTAATCTATAGAGCACAGTGCTGCCCTCTTTGTGGTGGTGGATAATTTGAAAAATGCTTTTTGATAGGAGCCATCTGTGAGCACCGTGCTGCCCTCTTTAGCTACTTACCTTTGAAATGTGGTGGCGGTAAATTCCACGTGCTTTACAAACCTATATGCTTTTCTGACAGCTATCATCCGCCATCTTTAATCCAGAGAGAACAGTGCTGCCTTCTATGTAGTAGCGGCAAATTCCACGTGCTCTTGTTTGGAAACAAATCAACATGCTTTTTTGACAGCTGTCAACCGCCATCTTTAATCACCGTGCTGCCCTCTTTAGCTACTTACCTTTGAAATGTGGTGGCGGTAAATTCCACGTGCTTTACAAACCCATTTGATTTTCTGACAGCTGTCATCCGACATCTTTAATCCAGAGAGAACAGTGCTGCCCTCTATGTGGTGGCGGCAAATTCCACGTGCTCTTGTTTGGAAACAAATCAACATGCTTTTTGATAGCAGCCATCTTTAATCACCTCGTTAGCTACTTACCTTTGAAATGTGGTGGCGGTAAACTCCACGTGCTTTACAAACCTATATGCTTTTCTGACAGCTGTCATCCGCCATCTTTAATCCAGAGAGAACAGTGCTGCCCTCTATGTAGTAGCGGCAAATTCCACGTGCCCTTGTTTGGAAATAAATCAACATGCTTTTTTGACAGCTGTCAACCGCCATCTTTAATCACCGTGCTGCCCTCTTTAGCTACGTACCTTTGAAATGTGGTGGCGGTAAATTCCACGTGCTTTACAAACCCATGTGATTTTCTGACAGCTGTCATCCGCCATCTTTAATCCAGTGAGAACAGTGCTGCCCTCTATGTGGTGGCGGCAAATTCCACGTGCTCTTGTTTGGAAACAAATCAAAATGCTTTATGATAGCAGCCATCTTTAATCACCGTGCTGCCCTCTTTAGCTACTTACCTTTGAAATGTGGTGGTGGTAAATACCACGTGCTTTACAAACCTATATGCTTTTCTGACAGCTGTCATCCGCCCAGCAATTCTCTTTATATATAATAATTTCGTGTGGCTATTTCTAGCCAAGTGCAGTCTAAAAAAATAAATCCTAGTCTTGTTGTATCACGAAGGGTAACTGGCTAAATCCCGGTCTTTCAGCGTCAGGAAGGGCAACCAGTCATACCGTGAAACAATAGTGTATGGTGTAAGTGGCTAGAAACTGCTTTGAGCATCTAGCTGTAAAACCCCGATTCTCGTGTTTAAAAGGGCATCTAGTTGAAAAACAGATTTTTAATCCCAGTTATTTGACGTCAGGAAGGGCAACCGGCCGAAAACAATAGTGTATGATGTAAGAGGCTAGATACTGCTAGTTTTGTATCAGGAAGGGCAACTAGTCTTAAAACAAATTCTTGCGATTTAAAATCTTAGTTTTGCGTCAGGAAGGGCATCCGGCTGTAAAACGATAGTTCGTAATTTAGCGATTTAAAATCTAAGAAGAGCATCTAGCTGTAAATCCCCGATTCTCGTGTTAGAAGTTGTAAAACAGATTCTTAATCCGAGTTCTTTGACGTCAGGAAGGGCAACCGGTCGAAAACAATAGTGTATGATGTAAGAGGTTAGATACTGCCAGTTTTGCGTCAGGAAGGGCAACTAGTCTTAAAACAAATTCTTGTGATTTAAAAATCTTAGTTTTGCGTCAGGAAGGGCATCCGGCTGTAAAACAATAGTTCGTCATACAGCGATTTAAAATCTAAGAAGAGCATCTAGCTGTAAAACCCCGATTCTCATGTTAGAAGTTGTAAAACAGATTCTTAATCCCAGTTCTTTGACGTCAGGAAGGGCAACCGGTCGAAAACAATACTGTATGATGTAAGAGGTTAGATACTGCTATTTAAAATCCTAGGAGGGTATCCAGTTGTAAGATAGATTCTTGTGATTTATTATCTCGCGTCAGGAAGGGCAACCGGTCGAAAACAATAGTGTATGATGTAAGAGGCTAGATACTGCTTTTTAAAATCCTAGAAGGGCATCCTATTGTAAAACGGATTCTTATGATTTAAAATCTCGCGTCAGGAAGGGCAACCGGCCGTAAAACGAATTCTTGCGATTTAAACTCATGCGTCAGGTGGAGGCACTCGGCTTTAAAACATATTTTTAATCCCGGTCCTGCTACGTTAGGAACCACATCTAGCTGTAAAAACAGGAGCTTCAAACATTTACAGTTATAAGCTTTAGGAACGGGTTATGGGTTACAGTTTCTGTTCTAATACATAGAACACTATCTTTGAAGTTGTATCGGCGCAGTCATTCAGAGCGAATGCATGTGTTAGCTGAAATTGTACACTCGGCCACTCGGCTTCCGGCTGCACTAACCTTGAATGAAGACACGGTGTGCTGATGAGCGACTCGTAAATCACGTAGCCCGTGTAAGCTCCTAACATAAATTATCATGATTGTACGGAGAGGTTAAAACACACAGTGCTAGCATATTACCCCCCCCTCTTATCGAAAGAGCCTGCACGGCGCCGGCATGTACGCTACTCCTGTTGAAGGAGTCTGTACAAGGTTTAACACCCCTCTATCAACAGCCCTTACTTAACGCTAGCTTTTTTTTGCACACCCGCCTCTTAGATAATACACCATAGTTTTACGACCGGTTACCCTTCCTGACTAGGATTTAAAATCGCAGTATGCGCGGTAAATTTGTTGTAGCGGGTTTTATAACTAGATGTCCCGGTACCGGCACATAGCCTACTCCTACCGAAGAAGCCTGCACACAGCTTATTGCCTCCATCCGACAAATGAATCACCCTCAACGTCTTGTACTCAAAATCATTTTCGAAGGAGTCTGCACAAGGTTTAACGCCCCTATCAACATCCCTTACTTAATGCTGGCTTTTTTACACACCCGCCTCTTAGATCATACACCATAGTTTTACGACCGGTTACCCTTCCTGACTAGGATTTTAAATCGCAGTATGCGCGATAAATTTGTTGTAGCGGGTTTTATAACCAGATGTCCCGGTACCGGCACATAGCCTACTCCTACCGAAGAAGCCTGCACAAGGCTTATTGCCTCCATCCGACAGATGAATCACCATCAACATCTTGTACTCAAAATCATTTTCGAAGGAGTCTGCACAAGGTTTAACGCCCCCTATCAACAGCCCTTACTTAATGCTGGCTTTTTTGCACACCCCGACTCTTAGATCATACACCATAGTTTTACGACCGGTTACCCTTCCTGACTAGGATTTTAAATCGCAGTATACGCGATAAATTTGTTATAGCGGGTTTTATAACTAGATATCCTGGTACCGACACATAGCCTACTCCTACCGAAGAAGCCTGCACAAGGCTCATTGTCTCTATCCGACAGATGCATCACCATCAACGTCTTGTACTCAAAATCATTTTCGAAGGAGTCTGCACAAGTTTTAACGCCCCCTATCAACAGCCCTTTTTTAATGCTGGCTTTTTTTGCACACCCCGCCTCTTAGATCATACACCATAGTTTTACGACCGGTTACCCTTCCTGACTAGGATTTTAAATCGCAGTATACGCGATAAATTTGTTATAGCGGGTTTTATAACTAGATGTCCCGGTACCGGCACATAGCCTACTCCTACCGAAGAAGCCTGCACACAGCTTAACGCCTCCATCCGACAAATGAATCACCCTCAACACTCTTCAATCATTCTCGCTACTTCGGTAGATAGCGGGTTCGAACTCCTACTGTTGGAAGCCGTAAAAAAATAGCAAATGCTAGGCGAGGGGCCTGCGCGATCGTCATAACGTGTAATTACATGATCTAGCTAAATGTAGTTTTAGCTCAATACCTTTAAGTGCCTACAGGTAAGGAATACCGCAGATGTAGCTTAGTACCCTCCCGTTTAAGTCCAGAAGTCGAGGATCGCGCGCTAACTTTCCAAGGCTCGATCCGCGGCAGAACTCTTAAATTCTGACACCTCGGCATCAACAGGAGGTTCGATTCCGGCTTAAATACGTCAGCCTGCGGGACTCAGTGTAAGACCTTCAGGAGAGCTCTTGTTGCATAAACACTTCGTTCCGACTGTACTGCAGTTGTCAGCGATTTTCACATCCGCTTGGTAACAAGCAGCATATTTACTCGCTAGTAGAGTATCTAGAAGAATTCTGGACCAGCTTTGCGAGAGAAGAATTCTGGACCAGCGGCAGCCACTGCGCATGCCCGTGCGCTTCACTCCCTGAAGGGGCCTCTCACTTGCCAAGGCGTGTGTGGAATGTTAACTACACATACTGCAAGGTCTTAATGTGAGAGGTAATTAATTCTTGAAAGGTGTGGGGGGGGCAAGGTGCTGTGACTGGATTTTGCTGGAGTAGCTTTCACTGGCTAAGGGGGTCAACTACATGTAGAATGAGGACAACACACTCAGAGGTCTTTATGTAAGAGGTAATTAATTTTCTTGAAAGGTTACTCTTGTGGCCAAGGTACAGTAACTATGTGGCAACTGGATTTGCTTTAATAGGTCACTTGCTGGTGAAAGCTGAACAGGATGTTAGTTTATGTAAAAAAAAATGATCCCTCACTCCTCTCTTACTAGAGGGGTGAGGGGGAAACACTAAGGAGTGCTACAGTGCAGCTGTTACTAGGCAAGATCCGCTTTCTAACTTGTTGAAGGTTATCTCTGTCACGAACAGGATGTTTATTGTAGGTTGTAATTTTGAGTGAAGGTGAACTAGTGACAAGTCCAGCCTACTGGTGAGGAGTGAAGGTGGTGGCAGGGAGTATTTAAGGAGCAGAGCACAACATGAAAACTATCATCTAGTTGGAAGAGTTCTCTACTACTACTTTTCTTTCCTCTTCAGTAAGTGTAAGTTTATTTAGTTTGTTAATTTTAAAAAGATATAGCAGTTTCAACAAAATGGATATGTTAATGAAATTAAACAAAATTGCCAAGGCACCACAATTTCATAATAGAAAGTTAAGTGAGTTGCAACTTAACCATCCATTTAAGGTTAAAGCGCTGAGAGCGGTAGAAACAAGATTTGGGAGGAAAATAATCGTTGATATAGAAGGGGAAGATGAGGAGACTGTGAGTGTTTTCCTGCCGGCGCAATTCTCAAAACTTACAGCAGAAGAAATAGAAGAAATAAATTCTTTAAAAAACAACTTGAAAATGATGTACAGAGGCATGGAGAGGGGCTACCATCAAGTGTGCTTCCTACAGTAGAATGTCATCAGTTACGACATCTATTTTAACTAAGTAAGTATGCAGAGAGTATTTTCGTTCTTAATGTAAATTTTTTTTCGCCATATTCGCATAATTGTTTTGTTAATTGAAAATAGTATGTGGTGTTTCTTTTCAGGTCCGATGTGGTAATATGATGAAGTGGAAGAAAGTTGAGATTAAACCAGGAACTGAACATCAAGCATATCCAAGCATACAGAGTCGTCGTCTGCAAGTACATCGAGAGGAGGATGTGGTCGCTACTTCACAGCCTGTTGAAGATGAAGCTGGACAACTGAGCGCACAACAAGAACAAGAAGTGAGTGCTAATTGTATTGAACTATGGAACAGAGGGGGTTCTCTTTTTAATTATACAGTATATGTGACGAACCTGAGTAAAGCTTATGAAAGCCAGCAGGAAGTGACAGCTGCTGTAGTGCGATTTCTTTTGAGTGAACTTTCAAGTAAAGAACATTTTCTACTATTTCTTGGCTATAATACATTCGAAGAAATTTATAAAATTGAATTTTCCTTTTCGTCACAAGATTCAAATAACATTTCCTATACCGTAATACATTGCTAGGGAAGCTTCAGGAGGAGTTTCCTAGCGAAGCTGTACACTGTTCACGCGATGCAGAAGGTAGTGACCTAGCTCGATGGTTATACTGTGTAATGACGGATTGTACATTCTTGATAAGTCGTTGCTACAGCAACTGCTGGACTTGTCTTGAGATTGCTGAAAAATTTAGCACCAAATCGTAATTTTTTTTTGTAGTCATGGAGTTTCCTTCGAGCAAACGTAGGAAACTAGACATTAATTTACAGACAGATGAAGATGCGGGTAGAATGCAAACTCATTTTGATAGAGCGTTTGAACGCATTCGCGCGTTTATGAGGGAGGTAAATGGATCAATACTAATTTCATATCGGTTCGAACCTAGCGACGAGCGAGAAGAAGCTCAGTTCAAGCTGATTGAAAATCTTAACGAGCTAGAGGAAATGCGTAATCAGATGTTAGAAATTTATTTTCACGCTCGCGCTGTTAATGGACTAACTTTTCAGATAGAAGATTTGTCTGCTTTCCAGTGTAAACAAATCGAGGAAGCTTTTCGTCGCAGAGTGTACACACTAGCGGTGGTAAATGTTAACAATGATTTCTTACTCCCCGAAGAGTTCCTAGATAAATCTTACGTGTGGTTTAATAAATACGTGAAGGAAGCACTCAAGACACAAGCATTAAAAGTAAATACCGTTCTCTGCACACAACATGTCCTTCACGATAAAATCGATAACAATTATTTTCATTCAAGGAACGCTGAAATTACTGAAGGTACTAATTTAAGAGAATGGTACAACGAACATGTAACGAGACCGATTCTGAAAAAATTATCAGAGTTCGAGGCTCGTGATTCGGGATGGTCTCTGCTACGAATTCGCGAATTGCGGATAAACATTAATAAAAATGTAGGTTTTCACCTGGGCAAGTCGCCAACTAGTCTAACGTTGCCTACAGCAATTCGAAACAAGAAAGCAGTTATTAATCTGCGGAACACACGAGATGCTTGCTTTGCGTGGAGTGTAGTTGCTGGCTTAGTTCCAGCTAAACATCATGTAGATCGCATTTCTTCTTATCCACATTATAATGCAATTTTAAATTTAAAAGACATACCAATCCCGATGGAAATGAGATACATGAGAAAATTTGAAGATCAAAACGAAATCTCCGTGAATGTATTCGGAGCGCAGTATGACGAGAACTACTGGGTGTGCATAGGACGGAATGATGACAAAAAAGAGTTTACTCTTGTACCTTTGTACATTTCACATAAAACGTGTGAAAAGATCGTAGATCTTCTAATGCTTCAGATTGGCGACAGTGAGAAGTATCACTTTTGTTTGATTAAGAATCTTCCACGTCTTGTGCGCTCATCTCTTACGAAGAACCATAATAGAATTTATATTTGCAGACGGTGTTTGTCTTACTTTTCTAATAAGGAAAAATTAGCTTTGCATACTAATAACTGTATACAATTTCCGGTGGGCAAAAGTATAATGCCTTCGGACAGCGAACGGCTAGTGTACTTTACCGAGTATAAGGTTAAAGAGCCAGTGCCTTTTATTGTGTATGCTGACACAGAATGCATACTGAAACCTGTGTCTACTTGTTTTCCAAGTGATGACACCTCACATTCAACTCCAATTCACGAACATGTGCCATACAGCGTAGCATATTATTTACACTGTAGTTTTGACAGAGATTTGTGCTCTTTCAAACTCTATCGAGGTAGTGATTGTGTAAAATGGTTCGTAGATGAGATGTATAACTTGGTGGACACGCTTGCGCCCTATTATTTTGATACGAAACCAATGTTAGCATTAACTGTTGAGCAAGAAAATGAATTTCTTTCGTCTACATTATGTCACATATGTGAGAAGGAAATTGCAGATAATGAAATTAAAGTTCGCGATCATTGTCATTTAACGGGTGTTTACAGGGGATCAGCACATCAATTGTGTAACTTACAGTATCGTAAAATTTCTATCTTGCCGGTAGCATTCCATAATTTGACAGCCTATGATGGTCATTTCATAATTAGAGAACTGCATAGGAAGGGAGGGGATGTTGTGACAAATCTCAGAACGAACATTAAACTATTAGCAGTGAACATGGAACGATACAAAGGATTTTCAAACTTTATACGTTATAACCAAAGACAGTGTGTTGAACTAAGATTTATAGACACTTACAACTTTATACCTTTTTCGCTGGACAAAATGTCGCTATTACTTAGTGACGAGTCAAAGCTTGTAACGAGACGGTATTTCACCGATGATTTACAGTTTAAACTCGCTTCTCGGAAAGGGATATTTCCATACGAATATGTTACTAGTATGGAGGTGTTAGACGACACTAGTTTACCGTCAAGGAGTTCATTCTTTAGCTCTTTAAAGGGTGAAACTGTTTCGGAAGAAAACTACGCGTTTGCTCAGCTTATTTGGAATAAGTTTAACTGTAAATCGTTGGGTGAATATTCTGATCTTTACTTGAAAATCGATACTTTACTCTTGGCCGATGTATTTGAAAACTTTAGATTGAGTGGAAAAGAGACATATGGTATTGATGCCGCTCATTTCTACACGGTACCGTCTATGGCATGGAGTGCTATGAAGAAAATAACAGCTGTCCAGCTAGAATTACTTCAGGATATCGACATGCTGCAGTTTTTCGAACGCTCCATACGCGGTGGTAATGTGCAATGCGTTACGCGGCATGCAGTAGCAAATAACAAGTACATGTTAACATACGATGAGTCCAAACCGGAATCATACATAATGTACTTTGACGTGAACAATTTGTATGGATTCGCTATGCAACAGTTTCTTCCAACGGGCGGCTTTCACTGGGTCGAAAACGTTGAGAATTTAGACATTATGAATGTAGGAGATGAAGCAGATGTTGGGTTTATGGTAGAAGTTGATTTAATCTACCCGCTAGAACTTCATGATAAACATGCCGATTATCCATTGTGTCCTGAAAAATCTACGAAACTAATGAGCACTCTTTACAACAAGGAACGGTATGTTCTTCATTATAGGCTATTAAAACAGTGTGTAGAATTAGGTATGAAAGTAGCTCACATTTACAGAGCGATTCAGTTTAATCAGAGCGCATGGTTAAAATGCTACATTGATTTGAACACAGAGAAACGAAAGTTAGCAAAAAATGAGTTCGAGAAAAGTTTCTATAAATTAATGAATAACGCAATTTTTGGTCGTTCATTAATGAACGTAAGGAAGCTGCGCGACGTCAGATGGGTCACACAGTGGAAGGGACGTTATGGTGCAGGTACGTTGATCTCAAGAGCAAACTTCAAACGTCGTATTATAGTAGACGAACAGTGTATGGTTATCGAAATGAAGAAACTTCAAATTCATCACAATCAACCGGTTTACCTCGGTGCTACAATTTTAGATTTGTCAAAAATGAAAATGAACGATTTTCACTACAACGTTATTTTGAGAAACACAGAATCAAACTCATAACTACTCTACACTGACACCGACAGTTTGATATACAATTTTTCATTTGATATATATGAGTTTATGAAGGAAAATTCAGTTTTGTTTGATACAGGAAATTATGATGAAAATAATCCTTTCCAAATTGAAAGAAAAATTCAGGTGAAATAGGTTTGATGAAGGATGAAAACGGTGGAAGTATTGTTGAAGAATTTGTAGGTTTGCGACCAAAGATGTATGCTATTAAGTTGTGTGAAAAAGAGAAACCTACATGTAAAGCTAAGGGTGTCAAAAAAATGTTGTCGATCACCTTACAATTGATCAGTATAGACGTTGTCTGTATGAAGGTGAACAAGTTATCAAACTACAAGTGTGCATTACTTCCAATTCTCATTCTGTGTTCACGGTTCGTCAATACAAACTAGCACTCACAGCTAATGATGACAAAAGGTACATCACAGATAACAAAATTAATACATTACCATTTGGACATTACAGTCTTGCAGAGAAAAGAAGTATAACTAATGTATAGCTATCTTGCAAAGTAGGTTTGCTTTTTTTGTGAACACCTCCTCCACTTTGTCATCAGTTTACCCCTCTGTATGTAAAATAATGTAATTTTCTCTGAAGGTGAATATTAAGTAATAAGAGGAGAAGCTCCTATGATTACTTTAATCATTTTTATTTTAGAGAAACTTTTGTTTCATTCTGTAATTTATTAATGAAAAAAAATGTAAGCTTATAGAATTTCAAACTAGATAAACATTTCACTCGCTGTTTCTTTTATTCAATGTATTGTACTGTATTTATACTTTTAAAGTACATTGCATACTATTATATTTATTTAATTATGAAAAAAAAAGGAATCTTATAGAATTTCACTCGCTGTTTAAGTACATTGTATACTATTGTACTAACTACTATTGTACTGTAAGTTAATTTTCTATCATTTATATATTAAAGTGCATTGTAAACCTTTATTTAATCCTTTTTCTTTTTCGAAAAAAATAAAAACTCTACACTAGATGATAAAAAAGTTGATTTTCTTTCAAACTATCCTGCGCAGCCTCTCCTTTTATTCCTTGTACTCTTAACTAAAGTAGGAGTAGGAGAATAAAAAAAGAGAACATATTTCTTTTTTACAATCAAGTTTATTGAATAGGAAACTAAAAAGGATTTTCAAAATATAAACTTTTGATTGAATTTGTAACTGCAACCACGAGGAGAGATCTGCAGAGACTGAATCTTCTACCGCCACCAGAGGAGAGTCCTGCAGAGGGGGGAAAAAAGAAAGAAAAATTAGTTGATAGCAGCATAAAACAGAAAAAGCAAGCAAGAAAAAAAAGGAAACTATTTTTTTTCTTTACCTTAATAATTGATGAATTAGTAACTAATATCAAGCTCAGACGTCGTTGTTGTTGTTGTTGTTGATTGCACTATGAGGAGACACCTGCAGAGGAGAAAAAATAAATAAATTAGTTAGAAGCAGAATAAAACCGAAAAAACAAGCAAGGAAAAAAGGATGGTATTATATCTATTTTTTCAGCTTAATAATTGATGTATTAGTAGCTGATATCAAGCTCGAACGATGTTGTTGTTGTTAGCTCCTGAATCCTGACAAGCCTGGTGTAAGTTCGCCTTCAGATGATCTGGTAGATACTGCCAGAGCGCACTTAACTGATGTTGTTCGTAAATAGATAATATGTTTTCAGGGAAGAAAGTCCACTCAAATTTATTGAATCTGCTCACACCTTCTTTCTTAAATTTGTTTATCACTGAACACACTATTCTCATCACACCATCTGACGATTTTAGCCAACTATGAACTGCGTGAACGTTGAACATAGCACAGCTGCCTGAGTGTCTTGCAACATGTGGTAAATGGCGCGGACAGTCAACAGGGAAACACTCGTTACGCATTGTTCTTAAATCAGGTACACCTTCTATAGTGTTCAAGTCAATTATGCATGTACGAGGATACTCTTGAAGTGCTAATAGACGTAACTCATTAACACAGTTGCACACAACCAGATATTGATATTGTTGTTCACTGAGAAGATTGAAAAACGACGTAAGCGTGAAATCTAAATTAGGTACACTCATACCTAATAGAGCAGTAGATAACACATTTGTAGACGAATCTATATTACAACAGGCTATCTCGTAACCTCCAGTAGGTAACCTCTGAATGTCAACTATCACTCCTCTGGGTTTTGCACTCATGGTGTGCTTGATATCGAAGAACTGAAGCAGAGAATCTTCACTCTCTCGTTTATATACACTATTAGCAAGGAAAAAAAGGAAGAAAAACTCGCGCAAGATTATTGGAAGAAAAATACTTCATTCGTTAGTGGTTTATAATTTATTATGCGATCATGAATAATAATGCAATGCAGAGTAGTGTTGGCTGGAATAGGTTCGTTTGTTTCAATTTCAACGCGAACATCTACAGAAGAAGATTTTATCGATTCAACCTGTTCCATGCAATTAACAACAACAATAGGACAATGCGAGTGAAATTCACTTCGTGATATGTTCGGTTCGGAACGATTATCATCAAGCTGATAGTACGCATTACGAAACTTGATGAACATATCATACAATTCACTGTAGTCACCATTGTTAAAATTAGCTACAGCCTTTTCATAGGGATAAAAGTTTGAATTTAAGAATACGCCAACGGATCGAATATTATAGTGATCGAACAGAGAAGAAGAAACATTAATTTTCTTACGATCGGTTTGGAAAGCAAGCATAAAAACTCTCGGTTTTTCTATTTGTGACGTAGTCATAACAGTCCAATTAATTTTCGTTGAATTTGGAATAGTAGGTAACTCGTGATAACTCCACGATCGAAATGCTACAGGAATAGAAGGATTTTTTTGGATTAACTTTATGCGTTTAACTTCTTCCTCGTCGGACAGTATTAGAGTTGGTAGCTTTATATACATTTTTCGTACTTTGACCTTAGCTGTATCTTCCGCGTTGGCTGAAAACAGTGCACATTTGTCATCTCTAGAACGAATAAAGATAAATTCAAGTTTACAGTTTATGAATGGTTTCCTGTAGTCTTCAAATAATCCACAAAGAAGACTCAGTGGGATAATTGCGTGGAACAGCTTTGTAGTTGCGTGGGCAATATTAGCTTCGTTTGGTGGTGTAGAAATTGATGGAAAATAGCCAGCATTTTGCAGCGCTAACATTTCATTTTTAGAATAAGAGGCGAAAGTTTTTATAGCACTAGTTGTGCCTACACGTCGTGTTCTTTCAATCTCTTTCCCATTCAATTCAATACGCATTTCATCGAAGAGATTTGCTGCAAAGTTTTGATCAGGAACGGCTGTAGCTGATGGTGTATTATCTGCGCTTGATCTAACTATTTCACCTTCGATGTGAACATCAGCTTCAGAGGGTAAAAATATATGTTCGTGGTTGTGTACAGGAACTCGAATTTCATCGTTGTTTTCATATTTCGTGCCAGCATATGGATGATAGCTCCTTACTTCCCGCCTAGCAACTCTGTTGTCAAATATAACTTTGTCCGTTACGTTGAACATATTTCTCCTTGATGTTAGCGTGATTGTACACAAAAAGAGACTAAAGTAGTTTTTGGTAGAGAATTAGAATTTATATGCTTTATCCTGGGGGGGTAGTCGGTAGCATTGTAAAGTGATTTCACACGAAAAGAGAGTGATGTTACCTTGATTACGCACACGAAAAGAGAGTAAAGTAGTTTCTGTAGGAGAAATAGAACTTATAGTAGTCGGTAGCCTAGCGATTGTAAAAAGTCTTTATTGTTTGTGGTTAATTTTTTCTTGTCGCGTACACGATGAGATTGTTTTTTTAGCTTTACTCTATATTTTACTACTCTAGCTGCTTCCTCTTTTAATCCTCGGTTTTTTGACTGGTTGTTGTAAATTACTACCATGATGTTGTTCAACTGTTCCTTACTCGAATGATAGTACATAAGTGTACGCTTTATGTTATATATGATTACTGTATTTTTACTGGACGAATAATTGACTCTACTGTTACATCCTCATTTTGTAAGTCGATTGGGTTTTCGAACTGATCTTCGAGTACGACGGATATATGTTGAATAACACTAGTGTTTACCGGTAAGAAGCTTATAGTTGACGGTTGAACTACGATAGGATAGCCTGCTGGAAGAAGCTGTTTAAAATTGTATAACGAATGTGTTTGTTTACCGTTGAGGTAGGAACCGGAACCTAACACGAGATTACAACATACATGAATCGAGTTCACGTTATTAATTTTAATAATCTCTCCTGAAATATGTAATTTATTAGCATCATATTTTCGACGTGAAAATCCTAACAAATCAGCAATTGAATCGGAAACATCAAAGTCTACGTCTAGGTTGGAGGACATTTTACAGCGAAGATAGGTCTTTTCGTAAGTAATAGTAATGAGTTTACTATCTCCATCTAGAGGGTCATTCTCCTCTTCGAGAATAGGAAAGTTGTTAATTATTGCTTCTTGAACTAGAGCTCCTATTTCCGAAAAAGTGTAACTACCTTCCGGTAATGTGAGTACAGTTGTTTTGTCTCCCTTCATTTTAATACCAATCTGGTTATTTGTGCTATTAACGATTACGTTACCTATTTCATTCAGCTGTGATTCATGGTTAGCATTTTTCTCATATACATTTAACAGATAACCTAAGCTAGTGCCAACACTGTTCGGTACATTGAAATCAATGTCAAACGGAGAATGCATAGTAGGTTTGTTGTTAATAGTCGAGATAAAAAAACTAAGTTTTGGAGTGTACTCCCGCAGAAATAGTTTCACATTTTTAATAGTTAGCAAACTTTCTATTTTTGCAACAAGATCTTCGAATTCATAAATGCCTTCTGCTACACTCAAAAGAATTTTTTTACCATTCAAATATATAGCAAACTTATTATTTTTACTAGTGACATTTCGAATACTATTAGATGTAAATAGTGCGGCAAGACCTATTTCATAGAAAGAAGCTCTATTCAAATAAATCGGAGTTTCTAATACTACATCAATCTTCGAGCCTCTACCCTCGAGTGTAATCCGTCTTTCATACGGCATCGTGCACACTGAACACAAATACTAAGGTCTTGCTTTATTTATACAGTATAAAAATAGTAAACACAGATGACCACAAATTGATGAATTAAAAGTTTGATAAGAATGAAAATTATATCGAATGTAACAGTTTCTTAAATATTCTAATACCTCTTTAGGGGGACGTAAATTACCAAAACTATCGAAGTAGTAGACATACGCACCTCGTTTACTGAACGCAACCCAGTGCGAACCAGATTTACTTATCGGATCTAAATTCAAAATACAACTCTCATTTTTACGAGAAATTTTCGGTAACGTATCTCGCATAAACACACCTCTGAAGTAGGGAATTTTTAAACGATATGCATAACGATACAGATCTATGTTAGTTAATGCTCTATTCGGCAGACCTTCCATTATCTTTTGTATGCTGGAGGATTTAAGTAAATGCCCTTTCCTTTGTTTCGAGTAGAAAGCCCTTTCCCACGCATCGCTTCTAGCATTCGATTGTGGCGCTTCATTTCTTTTAATTCTTCCTGTGCGGCTTTCGCCTTGTTTACAGCCGATGCTATGCCCGCAGCTCCACTTGCAAGACCGCCCAAGCCCGACAAGGCTGCAAATATCGGAAGAAGTGGAAGAAAACCACCTTTCTTTTTTTTTACAGCATGTTGTCTTTTTTTGGTTTTACTCGTTCTCTTCGATGTTTTGATTTTCTTCTTCGTCTACCACCACCTACTTTAGTTTTCGCTTTCATAATACCCGTAACTGCTAGTGCAGCTGCTCTTTCTCCTAATGATGCGTCCTGAGAGTTTACACGAGACCAAGCCTTAGAGGCTAAGATTTCATCTGCTTCTTTCCTTCTGTTCTGGTCTTTGTATGTAGCGTAAGCGATATCGTGTTCTTTACATGCCTTATCTAATAGATTTTTTCCTTGATCACCACGCTTAAGTCGTTTTTCTAACTTTGTCCCAGGTCCACAGAATTCATAACCTGGTATGTGCAATTCTACTGGTAAATTATCTATAGCTTTATTAAGAACTTTGCCTATTATTCCTCCTTTCCCTACTCGTTTACATGGAGCTGCTACAACGTTGCGTCTTCGACGCAGCATACTCAAATAAGAGCTCCTGCTATCAAGTGTGTTGTTATATACGAATTACATTTTTACACGATGTGTACCTGTTGAGTACTAAAAATGTAAGTTTTTTTCTTTTTTTTTCTGAAAGGTAGAAAGATATATATAAGAGAGATATTTTTCTGCTCTCCTCATTTTACAGCGACATGGCGTACATTCCTCGTCCGTTAAATTTAAAATCTGAGGTAGATCGGATAAGGACTTTCGCTAGATGGCGTGTACCGTGGATAGACCCCTTAAGTTTAGCTAAAGCTGGATTTTACTTCACGGGATACCTAGACGCATTTAAATGTATTTTTTGCGGAATCGAATTATTTTCGTGGGATAAAGATGATGATCCGTTAACAGAACATAGAAAATGGTCGCCTTCTTGTCGGTATATGAGAGGTTGTGAAGTTGGCAACATAGTATTAGATCACTATAACAGGACAGCTCTTCCAGCACTTTTTAATACTACGTGTAGTGTGATGCACGAACCATTTTGGAACTAGATAAGTAAAACAGAAGGTAAAAAAAAGTTCGTGTTTATTTAGTAATCAACAATAACTTTGAGAAAAAAGAAATCCACTGTGCACTCGATCGTTGAAAATTATCATCATCAAAAGAAAGTGATGGTGAAGACAATAAAACAATCGATATCTTTACCTGTTGCAAATCTGAACGACACAAAACGTTCAGTAGGAAAGAAAAAAAAACATAGTAAACTGTTGCCGGACACAATACGCGGTCTCATATGCGGACCATCGAATGCAGGGAAGACTAATGTAATGATTAATTTGTTATTGCAACCGAACGGGTTACGTTTTGAGAATGTGTATGTTTACTCAAAATCATTGTCGCAGAGGAAATATATTGAGCTAGAGAAGCTTTTAAAATCTATTAAAGAAATAAAATGCGAGTTTTACTCTGATCGTGAGCAAGTAATACCGCCAGAAAAAGCTCAAAGAAATTCCGTTTTTATTTTTGACGATGTAGCAAGCGACAAACAGCAGCACATGAAAGACTACTTTAGTAGAGGTCGACACCATATCGTGGATGTTTTTTACTTATGTCAGACCTATTCCTGCATTCCCAAACAACTTATTAGAGACAACGCTAATTTCATTATTCTGTTTAAACAAGATGCAAGAAATCTTCGGCATGTCTACGACGATCACGTGAACACCGATATGAGTTACAACCAGTTCACTGATTTATGTTATCGTTGTTGGTCACAGTCGAAATTCAGCTTTCTCGTTATCGATAAGGATAGCGAAATAAGCAAAGGTCGATATCGAAATGGATTCGATATATTTTATGTGATATAAATACGAGGGTGTATACATTAACGAACTCATTTTCGAATTGTTGAGTAGAGAAAGAACATCACGATGGCATCAAACAACAGAACCAGTAACGTGTATGTAACGCGACCATCATCACGTCATGATATTGCTACTAAATCATATGTAGATGAAAAAATGATGGTTAATACAAATTACGTAACATCAACATCTGACGGAAACTTAAGTATTCATGGTAAACGTTTAAAGAACGTTGGCAATCCTATAAACATGGAGGATGCTTGTAATAAAAATTATGTGTTAAAAACCGTTAAGGACAGTATTAATAAAGAAGAAATACAACGTGACATTTTAGATCTTAAAAATGAAATACATGACATATGTGAACTAGAAGAGGATGCAGTTGATTTTAAGAACAAAAGGCTGAAAGGAATAGCTCCAGCGATGAATGGAAACGAAGCAGTTTCGCTTGACACAATGCGTACGCACACTAACCATGTGCAGAGAAATTTAGAGAAACGAGTTAACGACGTTTCTGCACGCATAGAATATGTTGATTCTCTTTTACGTGATATTGTGGATGATCACCTTCCTGTAACTGACAATAACCTCAACATGAACAACAAGAGAATATCGGGTGTGGCAGATCCTGAAGAGGAACAAGATGCAATTTCGCTTTTATTTTTAGAAAAGCATACAAAAGGTAGACTACTACAAGTGAATGACGATGGATCGATAGATATGCAAAATAAACGAGTAACAAACATCGGTAAACCTATTCATTCGACGGATGCGATTAATAAAGCATACCTAGAAAAACATTCAGCAGCGCGTGAAGAACTCGAAAAACTGAAGAATGAAATAAGCAATCAACAGAAACTAAACGTTGATGTGGGTGGTACTTTGAGTATGGAAAATAAGCGAATTACTAACGTACATAATCCGTTAAATGAGAAAGATGTTGCAAATAAAATCTTTGTAGAACAGTATGCAGCTGCGCGGAGAGAAGTTGACGAGTTAAAACTTGTCATATCTAAACTTCAGAAAAATTCTCTACCAGTAGAATCTAACGGAGAATTAAATATGAAGAACAAACGAATTACAAATGTTGATTCACCTATCCACGAGCAAGATGTTGTTAACAAACAGTATTTAGAAACGTTTGCTACTGCAAAAGAAGAGTTTGAAGTGATGAAAAAGGAACTGCACAAAAAACCAAGAAAAGCTCTTTTTCAAATTAACAGTCTACCGTCAAATCAATCACCAATATATATGCTACAAAACTGTCGTCTTATGTATAAGCTTCCCTACACGGG
Organism: Anabrus simplex; assembly: GCF_040414725.1. Taxonomy (NCBI): domain Eukaryota; kingdom Metazoa; phylum Arthropoda; class Insecta; order Orthoptera; family Tettigoniidae; genus Anabrus; species Anabrus simplex. The sequence goes on along the minus strand of NC_090277.1, from coordinate 32,860,179 downwards.
TACACTTACACCGTTAACAGTTTCACGTGGTTCTCTGGTATATGCGATGATTAATCACGTGAACAATCCAATCGAATTAGAAGTAGGTACACCAATTGCTGTAAAGGAAGGTGATGAAATTCAATTCCGCCTAAAAGACCCAGAACAATGGAATACTAACGATCTTCCGCTCCATATACTCTTTGAATATACTATATATGAGTAAAACAGTAGACGTTACGCTTCAGTTTAAAAAATGCAGGCGAACATAGTGGAAAAAAGTCGTGTAAAGGATAAACTAGCAAAATTAAGAAAAGATGTAAAAAAAATATAACTCTCTTAAAGCAGATATGGCTTTAAACCAACTAAAGTTAGAAGAAACATTTAAACCAATAACTGCACCATTAAATAAACTACAGCAGCTTACAGTTAACTCGAATGGATTAATTGCAAAGAAAAATCGAAAATTAAATAGTTATATAAGTGATGAGGAAGAAGAAGAATCAGAAGAAGAAGAAGAAACTCTGGACAGAAAGGTTACAACTCTCCTGCAAAATTATCTTAACCCACAATTGAGACACAAAGTTGATAGAATATTCGGGGTTCGAGTAGTTCATGGAGAACACTATTTAGGGAGTAAAAAGTACTGTTTCGCGATAACAATCTTATAATTGACAATTTTAACTATCCTTTAACTGAAGGTCTCCTTGAATTAATATTTCAGAAAGATCCGGACGCACAGTTGTATGATGATAAGGATCTGTCAGCTTACAGTCATATATTAAATTACACTAACGTGCACAGGAAACAGTATGACGCAGGCAAGCCAATGAGAGGCACGAAATCGCTCAAATTTCAAAAAATTATCAAGCCATTAGTAGAAGATGCAAAAGTGAAAAAAGGAAGGAGCACACCAAAATTTGTAAGTGTACACAAATACAAACGTACAGGAAGAGGATCAAAAGTAGCCAAGTGGAAAAATGAACAAAGAAAGAAGATCGAATTAGTTCATTGGAATGATCCAAACAGTCTAGTGGAGAGACTGAGAAAGTTAATAGCATCTAGAAGTGCTGGTCATTCGTCACACGAAAACGAAATCTTGTCAATCGAAGAAGAACTTCGAAAGTCGAGGTACATCGAATAAATGAACACTGCGCGGTGGGACGAACTTCCGTTCGCAAATATATTTAAAGCGGTTAGATTCTCAAAGGATATTTCAGTAATCTATGAAATTGGATGTGAAAACAGAAGAAGCAACTGGCAACAACTGGCTATAGATCGACTGCGATTCAAGAAACGAATAGACGACACAGAACGAAATCTTTTACCTATACTTTATGAACAATATCAGAGAAGAAATAGCGAAAGAACTCCACGCTCCAGTGCGAAAGAATTTTGAAAGACGGAGCGTTATTAGCCGGGGGAGAGATGATTTACATCAAGCGGATCTTGTTGATATGTCTCTGTTTTCGAAAGTTAATAGTGGATATAAATACATGTTAACTGTTATTGATGTTTATTCAAAATATGCCTGGGCAGTTCCACTTAAAACAAAAACAGGAAACGAAGTAGTGGAGAATATGGAACGCATCTATTCAAAATGTAAACGCTATCCAAAACATCTGCAAACTGACAGGGGAAAAGAATTTTATAATAAGATTTTTCAACAGTGGATTACAATAAGAAAAATAAAGCACTATTCGACAGGGAGCAGCTTGAAGGCAAGCGTAGTTGAACGCTTCAATCGAACACTGAAGCAGTGGATGTGGAGGAAATTCTCGGCGTGCGGATCATACCACTGGCTTCGCATGCTACCAAAACTATTAGATGAATATAATAATCGAAAACATCGTACGATTGGTATGAAACCTATAGACGTCACAAACAATCTACAACAACATGCTACTGTGTACAAATTACGGGAAATGAAGAAAAAGAAGTCACCTTATCCACCAAAATTTAAAGTAGGTGACACAGTACGAATAAGTAAAATTAAGCGATATTTTACAAAGGGCTATACTCCTAATTGGAGTAATGAATTATTTACTGTAAGAAAAGTAAAAGAAACATCACCGAGAACTTACTTGCTTCACGACTATCAAAATAAACCAATATTTGGTGCGTTCTATGAACAAGAACTGCAGAAGACAAAACATCCTGAAATATACATCATTGATAAAATTTTAAAAAGAAAGAACGACAAAGTTTTCGTATCGTGGCTAGGATTCGACGCCACGCATAATTCATGGATTCCGAAGGAATATGTATTCTAAAAAAATCAATAGTAAGTACGCTAGTATAATATATTTTTAATTTTTTACTCTAATGTCTGATAGATTTACCATCTTATAGTGTCCTCTCTCTATTGTTGCAGACTTCCCTTGCTCAAGAAACTGTGCTGTTTGTTTTGTTGATGGCAACGTTGGACATTACCTCAAGCAAGAAGATATTTCCACCTCAACTCTGCATAATTAATTCGAAACATTTGTGTAACATGTATCTTAATAAATTATATTAAACAAAATTTAACTAAAGATAACCTCTTGTAATTTTTTAATATTAAATTAAATTCCACCCTTTTTCCTACTCCTTTACGTATCTGTGTTAGTGCGACGTAAAAAAATTATATTTAATTAGTTTATCTTCCTAAGAGCAGAAAAGAAAGCAAGATAAATAAAATATATTTTTGCACTCACCTATAACAGTTCAAATAAATTAAATTTTCCTCCTCCTCCAGGCTCACTTCTTATTCTTCTCCTATATAGAAAGAAAAAGTTAATGTAAGATTAAAATCTTTCGCAATCCGACAATAGACGAAGTCTTGAAATTTAGAAAAAAGTTAAAACTCACCAAAAATATCGCCATCACTTCCGTGATCGTCCAATAGCTCTCTTACTTCAGCTAACATCGCGTTGCAGGAAAAGAAACTAAATTTGTGGATAAATAATATATGGAAGTTCGGGCTTTCGCGTCGTAACAAAATACGTGTATGCAGCCTAACGAGAAGCCGAAACTCTTCGTTAGTCATATGACGTATTCTGTTTACAATCGCTCTTTCAAATGAGCCCTGTACTTCCACTATATTATTTATCTCACACATTTCCATTAATCTAACTATTTCCCGCAGCGCTAGAAGCTTTTCAAAGAGAGTTTCTTGGACGGACGGCATTTCGAAGGCAGTTTGAAACTGTAACGTACCTACAGCAAGCGATCGCAGTATATATATACCCGTTCTAACGGCGATATGTAATTTGAAAAAAACAACTAGTTTCAAAAAACCTGCCTGGATACAACATCTGCTAGTAAGCTGCGTAGCGATCCGGACTTGAGTTCACGCATCCTCTTTTTTGTAGCCTTGATGAAACCGTGGTCAAAGCACGACCATGACCAGCAATGACCGCGAAAGAAGTAAGGCGTTAACCGGTTTATGCGAAAGCTGCTTGCAGAAAACATCCGGGATAGATATACACTGCAAAGGAATGTTCTGCTTCAAACATATGTCTACAAAATAATAATTTTACACACAATAAAGTTGCGTCTGGTATATAATGTGAGATTATCTTACACCTAGCATTAAAATTTTTATATAAAGCAAGTGAATTCGCTCACATCTAGATGAGTACAAGTTCGATCCTCCTCGTTGGCAATCATAAAATTATTCTCTCTAGTTCGCTATTTTAACACTAGGTAACTGCTAAGAGAAGTGTACTTTAAAGCTAACTAGAGTATACACCATGTCAGTGTGACGTAACGTAAACTGTAGCACACTATTTAAAAAAGTGTGTGAATAAATATTAAGGTATTGTCTTTGTTGGCAACAGTGTGTGCGTGTCATCAGTCATGGAGCGACAAGTAAAGAATGAGTTTGGTGAGAAGAGAAACCGTAACATCCAGTGTAAATGTGAACTTTGTACACCAAGTATTAAACCTGATCCTTTACGTACAATATATTTCTCACTAGTAAGTGAGGCTATTACATCATACTATACACATGGCAGTTTACTTCGAATGCCACAACATCTAATTCGCTATTTACCATCTGGGTTTCTCTCAACATATGCCGCTAAAGATTTAGATGAAGCATGGGAGAAACTACCCTACTATGTAAAAGCAAAAGTGGAAATAGCAATCTGCAGCCCATGTGTCAGACATTATTGCTACAGAGGGCAGGACGAGGTTGATGGTTTTGACGGAGCGAATCCAATGATTAAAGACTGTGAAGCATGCAAGAAAGAATTTAATCATGTATTTTGAACTAACAGGTAAATAAAACAGTGTGATGTTCCACTTATTATTCGAGTTGCTTGAATAATTCATCCTAACCTATATATGCATACACATATTTTTTTTTGTTTTTACACCAACCAAATGCTATAACCTTGAATCCTTTACCAGATTTTATTTTTTCTATCCTCATATCACCAACCTGTGTAGGTGTGACAAATTATAGCTTTCACTCACACACTGTCTCAATTCAGAGGTTGATTAAGAAATAATTCGTAATATTTTATTTTAAAAGAAACCATGCTTTACAGTTTTTCAACCAATATTTCAGCTACGTGGCAGCACGTTCTTTTGTTTTGTTAAAACACTGTCGTGTTTGATGTCTTTGTCACTGAAGTTCTTTGCTGTTGTTCTTTGCGGTGAATTCACGCGCCCCTAACTGATTCATTAGACGATTTATTATTTCATCTTCCGTGCTAAACATATATATTCGTTATAATTTTTGATGAGATAGCACATCATGTGTTAGCCTAACTAATTTATTCGTTCAGAGATCATAATGCATTCTTTTTTTGTGTCAGCCATCTTGGACAAAGATAATAAGAAATCACAGACATGACACTCTCATGTATGGGGCTGTTTGACCTCGATGAGTATAAACAGTTGCTGATGTATCCAACAAAAATGGCGAGATGTTTTTGTTTTATTCCGTATGTAAAATTTCATACTATCGCGTTCGTAACAACGGAATGTCTTAATCAACCTCTGATTTCAGACTTTATCCGAGTTTTTTTTAATTTGTTTTTTACCTAGTACAATGATATTTCATTGATGACATTTATTGATGTAAGGTTAGTAAACAATGCGTGTATCTATCGTCAAGAATTACAGCTAGGTGTGCATCCTGTCGAAAAATAATTAAAGGTAAGTAGTCAAGAAAAATATTTTTATTATTTAATTAATCTAATCACTTTTGTGTTGTCCTTCACTCATCACCAGTTGGTTAGAGTCGATAGTAGTTAACCTTCACTCAGGTAAGCAGGAGGAGAGGAGCGATTCTTTTTTACAAAAAAAAATATCATATCCTGTTCACCTTTTGGGCAGCAAGTAACCTTGTAAAGCAAATCCAGTTGCTGCAATTATTTAACATGTAGCTGTCTCACCTTGAACAGTGAGAGGAACTCCACCAAGTAACTTTTAGAAGCAAATCTACTCACAGAACCTTGCCTTTCAAGAAATATTTACCTCTTACATAAAGACCTCTGGGAAGTGTATTTAACATTTCCTACATGCACCCTAACAAGTAAAAAGAACTCTGCAAAAAAATATATAAATTTAGTACCATATCTAACATGATGATTTTTGTCAAAATGTCTTTCCTGTCACCAACATAAACATTTCAAGAGGTAATCACATAGGCAAGTAGGGTAGAATATTTTTTTTTTGCTAATTGAACAAAGCAGTTAATTACACTCAATAGAGGATCTTTTTTTTTAAATCTCTACTAGAAGAGTGAGGTTAATAGTGAACTTGTTTTGCTCTTACAATACCTTTCAGTAAAAAGATACTCAATTACGCACCAAAACAAGTGATGTTACCTATCACGCCCACGCATAGCAGTAGTAAGCTACCGCAAGGAGCGACATTCCACACTTGTGTGTAGCCTTGACAGCGAGAGGCGCCCCCCGCACGTGCCTTGCCAAGTGAGAGGCCCCTTCAGGGAGTGAAGCGCACGGGCATGCGCAGTGGCTGCCGCTGGTCCAGAATTCTTCTCTCGCAAAGCTGGTCCAGAATTCTTCTAGATACTCTACTCTCGCTGCAGTCTGCGTGAAGCGCTCACAGTTCTCTGTATGCGTTTATCACGCACACATCTCCCGTCTAAGTACTGTCTGCTCTGAATATTATTCTTCAGCCTTTATCTTAAGGTAAGCTAGAACTGTTAGTTACTGTTTGCAAAGCAACTTCTACGCTAGGTAATAGACATCTACATTCATATATGTTTGTTCTTTTTTTTAGGTACCGTTCGAGTTACAGGCTTGAAAGTACGCATTTTATTCATCCGAGTAACAGTCTGCAGCACATGCATTTTTAAGGTATGTTTTCGAACTTTGAGATGTAAAGATAGCTAGGTTAACTGATGTACCCTACACTACATTCATATATGTTTGTTCTTTTCTTTTTAGATTCGACCAGAATATTATCATTCGAGTTTCAGGCTTGAACGTACGCATTTTATTTATCCGAGTAACAGTCTGCAGCACGTGCATTTTTAAGGTATGTTTTCGAACTTTGAGTTGTAAAGATAGCTAGGTTAACTGATGTACCCTACACTACATTTATATCTGTTTGTTCTTTTCTTTTTAGATACGACCAGAATATTATCATTCGAGTTACAGGCTTGAAAGTACGCATTTTATTCATCCGAGTAACAGTCTGCAGTGCGAAGATTTTAAGGTATGTCTGACCTCTATTCGTTGAAACTTGGGTTCTTCCGAACATCGTAACTTTAAGCTAATCATAAATAGTTGTTCTCTTCAATCCTCATGCTATAGACGAGGTTAATCTTATAATTTCAAACACGCACACATAGCTATGTCTGTCCTCAACAGGCTGAAACTTGGTTTCTTCCGAACATCGTAACTTTAAGCTAATCATAAATAGTTGTTCTCTTCAATCCTCATGCTATAGACGAGGTTAATCTTATAATTTCAAACACGCACACTTAGCTATGTCTGTCCTCAACAGGCTAAAACTTGGTTTCTTCTAAAACATCGTAACTTTAGTCTATTGATAAATAGTCGTTCTCTTCAATCCTCATGCTATAGACGAGGTTAATCTTATAATTTCAAACACGCACACATAGCTATGTCTGTCCTCAACAGGCTGAAACTTGGTTTCTTCTAAAACATCGTAACTTTAGTCTATTGATAAATAGTCATTCTCTTCAATCCTCATGCTATAGACGAGGTTAATTTTATAATTTCAAACACACACATAGTCGTTCTCTTCAATCCTCATACTATAGACGAGGTTAATTTTATAATTTCAAACACACACATAGCTATGTCTGACCTCAACAGGCTGAAACTTGGTTTCTTCCGAACATCGTAACTTTAGACTATTGATAAATAGTCGTTCTCTTCAATCCTCATGCTATAGACGAGGTTAATTTTATAATTTCAAACACACACATAGCTATGTCTGTCCTCAACAGGCCGAAACTTGGTTTCTTCCGAACATCGTAACTTTAGACTATTGATAAATAGTCGTTCTCTTCAATCCTCATGCTATAGACGAGGTTAATTTTATAATTTCAAACACACACATAGCTCTGTCTGTCCTCAACAGGCCGAAACTTGGTTTCTTCCGAACATCGTAACTTTAAGCTAATCATAAATAGTTGTTCTCTTCAATCCTCATGCTATAGACGAGGTTAATCTTATAATTTCAAACATGCACACATAGCTATGTCTGACCTCAACAGGCTGAAACTTGGTTTCTTCTAAAACATCGTAACTTTAAGCTAATCATAAATAGTTGTTCTCTTCAATCCTCATGCTATAGACGAGGTTAAATTTATAATTTCAAACACACACATAGCTATGTCTGACCTCAACAGGCTGAAACTTGGTTTCTTCCGAACATCATAACTTTAGTCTATTGATAAATAGTTATTTTCTTTAATCTGCATGTCATAGAAGAGGTTAATCTTATAATTTCAAACTCACAGCAATGTCCGACCTCTATACATTGAAACTTGGTTTCTTCCGAACATCGTAACTTTAGTCTATTGATAAATAGTCGTTCTCTTCAATCCTCATGCTATAGGCCTGGTTAATTTTATAATTGCAAACACACATAGCTATGTCTGACCTCAACAGGCTGAAACTTGGTTTCTTCTAAAACATCGTAACTTTAGTCTATTCATAAATAGTCGTTCTCTTCAATCCTCATGCTATAGAAGAGGTTAATCTTATAATTTCAAACTCACAGCCATGTCCGACCTCTATACGTAGAAACTTGGTTTCTTCCGAACATCGTAACTTTCGCCTAATCTCTATCGGTCGTTCCCTTTTCAGATGTTCCCCTTCTGCGAGGAGTGTAATGTAACGTTTACAAGGCGAGATAACTTCATGCGCCATATGAAATCAAAACACACTAGCATAACATCTGCTTTATGTAAAGTTTGTAGTGTGTATTTCGCTAACGTAGAGCGATACGAGGCTCACTTAGTAGAGGTACATCAAATATCTACTTGCCCTCAGGTAGTAGTAGGGAAAAAGCGTGCAGGTACTGATGTAGCTGTAGAAAGTACTAGTAGTAAAAAACCTAGGAAAAATGAACTTCAAACTATTCACTGCGAGCACTGTAACACTGATGTACCATCTTCGCATTTTCAGGGACACTTACGGAGTAATGCACATAAAAATAATGCATATAGAAGTGGTAGTAACGCAAACATCGAGGAAATGAATACAGCATTTAAAAGTAGGATTGCTAGTTACAGAATTCGCACTAGTCAAAAGTTTCAGAGCACTTCAAACATTTAAATTGCGTTCAACCGGATGTACAACAGCTTCTTGCTAAATCTTTGTCCAATCATAATTTATTTAAAGTTAATTTTGAACTTTTCGCCTTGTACATTAAAAGCACGGATGAATCCGAAATAACGGACATTAAATCATTTAATACGAACATTTTTGTCATAAGTCAGTCGACTAATTTTGGTGATGTACTTAGGGATGTCTCTAACATTATTTCAACTAAGAGCGAGGAATTTCAGGAAAAGGAATCAGGGTGGGCTTTAGTTGAAATAATGTATCTAGAAGTTAACATCAATAAGTACAATCCCATGCGAGGTTCATCGTACATCGAGCTGCCGACATGGATTCAGCGAAAAGAAGCTGTTGTAAACATCCAAAACAATGACGAAGCATGTTTTGCATGGGCGGTGATGTCGGCTTTAAATCCTACGAAATCAGACGTAGCTAAGAGAACATCATCGTATCCACACTATTCAACGCAGCTAAATTTCGATAGTATAGAATTTCCTGTGCAGATAAAGGATATTAAGCGCTTTGAGGAATTAAATAACATTAGCATTAATGTGTATGGTGTAGAGAAAAAGTCTGTAGTAGGTCCTCTGTATTATACATGTCATAAGAAGAGTACTCATGTTAACTTATCTATATTGAAAACAGTGAAAATAGCCACTTTTGCTGGATTAAAAATCTGAGTAGACTTGGTAGTCAGTTGTCAAAACATGATGGTAAAAAGTGGCTATGTGATGAATGCTTGCAGTATTTTAGAACTGAAGATCAGTTAACGAAGCATTCCAAGAATGACTGCAACCATGTACGTACAGAGATACCTACTACAGGCAATAATGTTTTAAAATTTACAAATTTTAACAAGCAGATGTGGGTACCGTTCGTGATTTATGCAGACTTTGAAGCCATCCTCACGCCATGCAACACATGCTTACCTAATCCTGACAACTCTTTCACTAATACTACGCACATGCATGTCCCGTATAGCTTCGCGTATTACATCAAGTGTAGTTACGATAGTACGCTTAACAAGTTAGAGCTGTATCGAGGACATGATGCCGCTAAAGTATTTTTAGAAAGACTTGAAAGTGATGCAGTTCGTCTTGGTCGTATTCTAAATAGTAATATTCATATGAAGCCACTCACCGAAATTCAGTTAAATGATCATGAACGTGCTAAAAATTGTAGCATTTGTGATGGGGAATTTTCCGAAAATGACCCTAAAGTTTTTGATCATGATCATTTAACTGGTTTCTACAGATGTGCCGCTCATTATAGCTGTAATCTTAAGTATAGAGTTCCTAAATTTATCCCTGTAATTTTTCATAACTTATCTGGTTACGACTCTCATTTCATCATTTCACAATTTGGAGCTTCAGATGAAAAAGTAGATATAATCCCTCAGAATAAAGAGCGGTACATTGCGTTTGCAAAGTCTGTAAAAGTAGATGCTGAGCATTCTATAAAACTGAGATTCCTTGACTCATTTCGCTTTATGGCGAGTAGCCTCGATAAACTTTCTAGTCATTTACAGCCTGAACAATTTACGGAAATTCGACGCGTTTTTCCCGAAAAAGCGCAGTTTAATTTACTCGGCGTAAGGGTGTTTTTTGTTATGAATATCTTGACTGTTTAGAACACCTCGAAGAACGTGCCTTACCATCGAAACAATCCTTTTACAGCTCGCTGAATTCAGCAGATATTAGTGATGATGACTATTTACATGCACAACATATCTGGGAGCAGTTCCACATTCAAACGCTGGGTGAATACTCCGATTTATATTTAAAGACGGATGTACTTTTGTTAGCTGATGTTTTTGAAAATTTTCGCTGTGTTTGCAAGAAAACCTGCAGCCTTGACCCATGTCAGTATTTTACTGCGCCTGGGTTAAGTTGGGACGCGGTGTTAAAATACACGCAGGTGAATTTGGAACTGCTAACTGATATTGATATGGTGCACTTTATAAAATCATCTATTCGAGGCGGTCTAAGTCAGTGCAGCGGGCGGTATTCCAAGGCAAATAATAAGTACATGCCGAGTTTCGATTCTAGTCAGGAATCTCAGTATATCGTTTATCTCGATGCTAATAATCAGTATGGTTGGGCGATGAGTCAGCATCTACCGGTGAGTGGTTTCCGCTGCCTAACGCAGTGCGAAATTGATGCTTTACAGCTACACGCCATAGGCGATGAAGCTGATAAAGGCTATTTCCTCGAAGTTGACTTACAGTGTCCTAAATAGTTACACACTTCTCATAATGACTTACCGTTCTGCCCTGAAAATATGAAGCCCCCGTACATCGCATCAACGACGAAAATGCTCATTGCTAATTTGTGCGATAAATCTAAGTATATCATTCATTACCGAAATTTAAAACAGTGTTTGCAGCATGGTTTGAAGTTATCCAAAATTCATCGCGTACTAGAATTTAATCAGTCACCATGGCTAAAGCCATATATTGATCTGAACAACAATTTAGGAACGAATGCGGTTAACGAGTTTGAAAAAGATTTCTACAAGCTCATGAATAACAGTGTGTTTGGTAACACTATGGAAAATGTTGACAAACGCGTTGATGTAAAATTGATTACAAACTGGGGGAATATTAAGAAAAGGTATGGTGCTAACTATTTAATAAGTAAACCAAATTTCCACAGCTGCACCATCATACATGAGAATTTAGTTATTATACAGATGAATCGTGTTAAGGTTAAGTATGACAAACCTACCTACGTCGGCTTTGCAGTACTTGAATTGGCTAAAACACTCATGTATGAATTCCATTACGATTATATGATGAAGAAGTACACGCATAATGCGCAATTGCTCTACACAGATACCGATTCGTTTATTTATCAAATCAAAACTGATGACTATTACAATGATATAAAGCCAGACTTGGGTAGGTTTGATACAAGTAACTATCCTGCAAATAATCAATATCATCTACCGCTAGTGAACAAAAAGGTTCTAGGTAAAATTAAAGATGAATGTGCTGGGAATATTATCGATTCATTTGTAGGTACTAAATCCAAGTCATATTGCATAAAACTCTTAAATGAATTACAAATAAAGAGATTGAAGGGGGTTAAAAAGAATGTCGTTCAGAATCAGCTAAGTTTTGAAAACTATAACAATTGCTTTAAAAGTAATCCACCTGTTTTGCATAAGCAAATGTCTGTCATTAGAAGCAAGAAGCACCAGTTGTACACTCATTTAATTAGTAAGGTAGCCCTTAATAATGTTGATTGCAAACGGTTTGTCATTCCAAATTCTACCAACACTCTAGCCTGGGGGCATAGTAGTATTGATAGGTACTACTTTACATAAAGCAGATGTGTGTGTAAACATTATGTTAGAGGTGTGTACTTACGTTACGCTGTCTTACGTCACAATTCACTGTACATATTGTAGGGAGAGGTACGCTGAGAGAGTAGTACGGCAAGTTTAAACTTGTACATTCAAGAATTGCGTCGAGAAGTACGCAAACATCACTAGGGTAAAATGATTCGAGATTAAACTTGTACATACAAGATGTAAATAAATAATGTAGAATTGGCATATTCTTTTATTTTAGGTTAGGTATTACCTTCCTCCCGCTCCTTATTTGCAAGGTAGAGTTTTTGTTTTTTACTCAAAGAAGAAAAGCAAGAAAGAAGGTGTTGAGCAGATTCGTAAGTATGTTATTGTCTAGCTCATGTTGAGAAGAGATTTTTTTCTAAACAGTGTTTGATTGCAATGCAGTGTTCAACAACATCGAACTATAAACGGTAGTATGTGTTCAAGTCTAAACTTGCAATACTCTTGCTTTTGCAATGCACGTTCGATAGAGATTTAGCTTGATAGAGGAAGAAGAGCAGTTAGCAAGTATGTTGAAAAGATATTTTGTTTTTCTTTCTAAACAGTGCTCGATTCTAGTTATACAATGCAGTGTTCATCAACATCGAACACTAGTGTGCAGTTCAAGTTGTAATAAGTTTTGAACAGTAGTATGTGTGTGTTCAAGTCTAAACATGCATCACTGCGGGTATGCGAGCGGATGACAGCTAACGAAATTGCCCCGCAAGAGTGCGGCACGGTGATTAAAGATGGCGGATGACAGCTGTCAAAAAAGCATGTTGATTTGTTTCCAAACAAGAGCACGTGGAATTTGCCGCCACCACATAGAGGGCAGCACTGTTCTCTCTGGATTAAAGATGGCGGATGACAGCTGTCAGAAAATCACATGGGTTTGTAAAGCACGTGGAACTTACCGCCACCACATTTCAAAGGTAAATAGCTAAAGAGGGCAGCACGGTGATTAAGGATAGCGGTTGACAGCTGTCAAAAAAGCATGTTGATTTGTTTCCAAACAAGAGCACGTGGAATTTGCCGCTACTACATAGAGGGCAGCACTGTTCTCTCTGGATTAAAGATGGCGGATGACAGCTGCCAGAAAAGCATATAGGTTTGTAAAGCACGTGGAATTTACCGCCACCACATTTCAAAGATAAGTAGCTAAAGAGGGCAGCACGGTGCTCAAAGATGGCTGCTATCAAAAAGCATTTTTCAAATTATCCACCACCACAAAGAGGGCAGCACTGTGCTCTATAGATTAAAGATGGCGGATGACAGCTGCACGTGGCTTTGTTTACCTCGCGCTAGTTAGGTTAAGTTGGTAGCACTAAGGTTTAGACCCGTCAAGATGACAGCACTGCGGATGACAGGTGATGAATTTACATCTACTACGATAAAGAGGGCAGCACAGTGCTCTGTGGTTTAAAGATGGCGGATGACAGCTGTCAAAAGCACGTGGCTGTCAAAAAGCACGTGGCTTTGTTTACCACACGCTAGTTAGGTTAAGTTGGTACTACTGAGGTTTAGGCCCGTCAAGATGGCAGTACTGAGGTTAGCGATGCGTTGTTGTCTGTCAAAAAGCACGTGGCTGTCACAAAACACGTGGCTTTGTTTACCTCGCGCTAGTTAGGTTAAGTTGGCACTACTGAGGTTTAGGCCCGTCAAGATGGCGGTACTGAGGTTAGCGATGCGTTGTTGTCTGTCAAAAAGCACGTGGCTGTCAAGAAACACGTGGCTTTGTTTACCTCGCGCTAGTTAGGTTAAGTTGGCACTACTGAGGTTTAGGCCCGTCAAGATGGCAGCAGTGAGGTTAGCGATGCGTTGTTGTCGATGACAGCTGTCAAAAAGCACGTGGCTTTGTTTACAAATTCAAATCTCGCGCCAAAATTTAAATCTCCCGCCAAAATTCAAATTTCCCGCCAGAATTCAAATTTCCCGCGGGAGGAGGCCACCGAACTGTCCAATTATACTACTGAGGCCGATAACTGCTATTCGGACGCAAACTTTCTTTCGCCAAAATTGTAAATCGCAGGTGATATAGAGCTTGAAGTGAGAAATACGTTATGAAATTCGTCCTGATGTGAAACATGCTTGAAGTGATAAAGATGTTATTACATTCGTGCCTAAGTTCAACGTGTGCAGTTAACTTAAGTAAACTATCAATGTTCTACTAGTAAGTTGTCATGGTGGCTCCTAAGAAGCTTCCCCAAGCCAGCCCGCCGCATGGCGCCAGCATACAAGTACTCGCTACGCAGGCCGTGGCCGAACAGTTACAACCCCTATTGTTGCAGCTCCAGGAATGTAGATTGGAGTACTATGAAACTGTCAAACTATTACAAGATCAGCTTCAGGCTAAGGACAAATTCAAAACTGACTTGCAAGATGAACTTGAGCAATACCAGCGGCGGCAAAGTATCCGTATTCGTGGCATTCCAGAAAAGGAAGGGGAAGATTCCGATGTCATCGCAAGAGATCTTGGTGTCGACCTTGACCTTCGGGACATTGACAAGAGCCATCGCATTGGAAGATGACTGGGCGCGAAGCCACTATCTGCAATAGTGAAATTCGTTTCCTACCACAAGCGGAGTGAAATCTTCCACAAGACAAGAGGATTTAAGGGAACGTCCGTCACAATAAGAGAGGATCTGAGTGCAACAAGTCTTGCAGTCCTTAACCCACAAATGCCCACCGTATGATATATCATATGCAAAATATGCTTTCCAAATTACGTTTTATCTCCGTCACCGTAAGTGTTTAGGAATTGTTAAAGCCATCATTAGCACGCCAGAGACGCCAATAATGTTTCCTAGTTAATGGCGTTGTTGTTTTCCTCCAGTTACGTCGATAGTTGGCAAGAAAGTGTGGGTAGTGCAGCAGCCTGACAAGAATAACGCGCAGGTGAGTATTTATAATTACTGTGAAATTCAGCTATGAAAAATTAATCATATTTCGGAAATAGTATGAGGATTTGGCCTCTTATGATAGTTACTGTATTTACTGATCGAGATGGCTTTCAAACACAAATATCTTTTAATGTATGAAATATACGCTGGGCATTCACAAGATGAATATTTGTCAATTTCAGATACAATACTGCCCCCATTTTTCCCGAGCTAAGCCCAGCCATCGAGCGAGGAATCCCAAGGTGGACCGTTCGATCGTTGGCTATCACTTTCTAGAGGCATTTAAGGGTTGTTAAGGATTGATGACCAAGCAGGATAAAAAGAAATATTAAAACAACACTCTGACATTTATTCACATAAGCAGACAAACAGATAAAATATTCTTGCTGATATTTTACTTTTAACAGAGAACTTTCATAATATTGGATTTCTTCCTCGATTTAGAGTGACACGTGTTCATATCTCCAGCCTTACTGTGCTGTAATGAAACCAAAGAAGTAATTAGGCCACTTGCCTTTTCAAACCAAACATTTGACTGAAAGAATTAAATAAATTAGCATGTGTTCAAAGCTTTACCAATTTAAAGTAGTCTCAACACGTGGTTTTAAGATGTATTCAACTGAATTTGTCATTTACAGTATTTAATATTGGTCAATGACACCAACATGAACTTCAGTAGAAAATGAAAATTGTTTCCAAAATTCTCAAAATTAATTATTATTCTGATTATTATTATTATTATTATTATTATTATTATTATTTTATCATTCAATTAACCTGTTTCATTGTCACACGATCGTGTTCTTATTAATTTTCCACCGCATCATTTACCTAATGATCATCATTAGCATTTCAGAGTAATGATTTTTAATTAATTATTAATGACTTATTTTCACAATGTTTCAAAGCAATCATGTGGCTAACGAATTTCTACCTCTGATCTTTGCATTTCATTTCTATTCAAATTAATCTTAAAGTATTTCAGATTTTTAGAAATTTACATTACCAACGTGTGAGCTAGTTAAATAAATTTTATTTACAAATCGAGTGCCTTCATAAAGTAACGAGATGATCTTTCCTTTTAAATCTCGCTAATTAAGAAAATAAATTCCTTCCTAGTCTTCCTTGACTTAACTTAATTAAACTTTCCCTTAAGGGCATGAAATTATTTCTTAAGGCGACACACAACGATGGGTGTGATCTGCGTCACAGCAAGTGCATGACCAGATCAAAATCAAATGAAATCAACATGACACAAGAGAAATATACACATTTACACACACACATTCACACTAGGGAAACACGTTTTTATGTACACTATTTACATCGAATCCTGATTTGGCAAATTTATTTATGATTTTTATTGGTGGTCGGGACGCGTAATGTCTAACAGAAATAATCCGTGTACTGAAATTACCCTTCATTACTGGTGGCTAGTGATCGAAGTCATGGGTATCACTTGGTAGAAACACATTTCACATACCAATGCAAGTTCATCTAATTCATGAAATTATAATGGAAGATTCTAGTAAAATCCATAAGCACTACCATCATTTTGGCTACAGGTTAAATTTACCGCAAGCGTGAGCCTTACTCGTATTATTTTTACTTCCTACCTGTGAAATACACTCGCAACACGTGCTCCAATAATTATAATCCATCTTGCGCTCCAAATACACAAGAATAAATCAAATATCACCATTAATTCATCAATTGCTCAATTATACAACAAATATCCCTCAGGATAGGCCATATTCCAGACCGTTCATGAACAGAGCACATTCCTTCTCACATTTAGGAACTCTACAGTAGTTTTATGGCTCACGAGCGTTTACATCTGTTTTACCCGATCTTTAGTCAATATTATTATTATTCAAGTGATTATTACATCTACTGATCCTCATGGAATATCGTAAAATTAGATGACTTCATCATAAAAACAACAAGTGATCTTAAAAGACACTAGGTTCGACCCTATTCACTCAAAATGTACACGCAAATTTTCCGTCCGGTAACTTTCAATATTGCAAGGAAAGTAGATTTATCGTGTGGTCAGTGATTATTAGACATGAAGCTCCTTAAGCATGGGAAATCATTCAAAGACAACCTACATGTCTACTCTAATAGATTCCAAAATTTCATTCACACGTACCTAGTCTACCACGACACCTTAAGAAGTAGGAAAATGAAATATGTCTAACTACAGCAATCTAATAGATCTATGACTTAAGAAGAAAGACCTCTAGTTGTACAAAAGGTAAGACAGATAAATAAAATTAAAAAGGTACTCAAGTTTTGTGAAGTTCGATTCCCGTCGACAGTCAGTTATTTCAGCATACTCCGGCCAGTCTCCTTCCAATTACCAGAGACGCCTTACATTTTTACAGCTCCATGGAGGCTCTGCAACGGGTGTCCCTCGATGAAATTGTGTTGCCGGTGGTTGCGGAATTCTTCATCTTGAGATGTTCGATTCTAAGACGTCTTCCGTAGATTGCTGGTCACAAGCTGTAACTGAGATGACAAAATTAAGTATTTTGCACAACACACGCAGAATATAAACAGCTCGTCTACACTGTCACACTTAACTTGGCTCCTAGGCGTTTTTATTCCACAGAATTCACTAATTATCAGACTAAATCCTGGTAGAACGGGCGTCGACTTGACTTGAAAATTTTCTTTCCACGTGGTCCGGTAACGTGATGTCTCACACAGCGAAGAATATATTCAGAGAGCTTCAGAATAAGCGCATAAAGAGAGCGATTCACTCGAAGCAAGGCCTTTTATCTAATTAGCCAGGGAGGCGTGTTCTTCAGCGAGAACGGTAATTGGCTGATGGTCTCCTTTAATTTGCGCAGACTATTCCAGAAACAAGCTGGGTTGTGCGCGTGCGAAGGCGGTCACGTGGTTTGATCCGACCTTGGCACAGTCTCGGTGACGTATCTCACCCCTCTGAACGACAAAAAAAACTCGTTCTCGGCTCGCCACAACTCCCCAAATGACAGGCTGCGGTTTTAAGCAGACAATAAACCTTTTGCTTTCCACTTGTTAAAATATTCGTAAGATCGCCAATTTTCACGGGGACAATACAATAACAGATGGGGAGGCCATTCTGAACCATCTAGACAGCTTAGAAAATTACGATGGTGATGATGACCCCTTTTCAGTAGCAGATGAAATAGAATTGGTGCTCACGAGAGCTCTTGATGACAATGACAAAGATCAAGACGATGGGTCTAGTGATGATGATGAGTGTGCTACAGCTTGGGACGTAGGGAAGGGTGTACTTAGGAAATTGAGGTCAGAGGTGTAAAGAAAACTCCATGTGGCTTAGAAGAGAGACTCGATATATGCATTTCTGAAAATCAGAGGGAATATTTACTGCAGCTGATGAGAATCAAATACAACTACAGAAGGCTCCTACAACTACAGAATCCTCTGATGTATCTTGTGAATGGAATAAATCCAGTAATCCGCAGAAGACAGTAAGAAAAGAAGAAATTGCATAAACAAGGAGCTTAAGAAATCAGTAAAGTTTACTGAGAGAGATGTGCCAGAACACTCATGAATTCAAGAGTGGCGTGTCAGTAAGTACGCTCCAGTTGATATATTCCGTCTGTTTTTCGGCCACGATTTTCTCAATAAAATTTTCTAGCAAACTGTTATTTATTCTATGCAAAAAGGTCATAGTATTGAGTGTTCTCCTGATGTTATCTTCAGATACTTTGGTATTTTGCTTTTATCTGGTTATGTTCCTGTTACGCACTGACGAATGTTTTGGGAAACCCGTGCAGATTCTCACAATGCTCTCGTTTCTTCCGCAATGACAAGGAACAGATTTGAATTAATTCACAGTGTTTTCATTTGAATCACAACTCGAATTATGAAACCACAGATCGTATTTACAAAATAAGGCCACTCGTGGAACATCTCGACGAGAAATTTCAAAAATTTGTTACTTCTCTAGGGGATAAGTTTTCCCTTGACGAGGCCATGGAGCCTTATTATGGCCGTCGCTATGCCAAGCAGTTCATTGGAGGGAAGCCGTTGCGATACGGATTCAAATGTTGGTGTCTTGCTACCTCAGAAGGCTACCGGCTGAAATTTGAACCATATACGGGCAGGGAATAAAAGTCGGGAAATGAATCTTGGTTCGAGTGTTAGTGAGGGACTGTGTGTGGGTTATCTACCACATCAGAGTACAGTATTCATTGACAATTATTTCAATTCTCTACCTCTATTGGAATCGTTTAAAGATAAAGGGATAAAATGTATAGGAACAATAAGAAGCGATCGGATTGAGAAAGCACCTCTCAGAGACTTGAAAAAAGAGTCAAGAGGAACATTTCATGCCATACAAGGCGAACAAAGTTCGCTTACTTTGATCAGATGGCATGACAACACACAAGTTACCATGGCAACTAACATTGAAGAGGCTGCAGTACTTGGGGAAGGCCAGTGTCGATGATGGATTCATCAGGAAAGGAAACACAAGTATGTTCCACAGCCAACTTTGATACAGGAATACAATGGCCATGTGGGTGGTGTTGATATTTCTGACAAGTTGAGAGGAGCTCACCGGTTGAAAATTAGAAGCAAGAAATGGTACTGGCTGCACATTAGATTCTGTATCAACAGTGCAGTCGTCAGAGCCTTGCTCCTGTATCGCCGGATTGAGGATATGCCTTTACTGGAATTTACAAGGCGCATAGTAATGGCTTTGCTCACGGGGCCAGAATATTTCAGTCCAAGAAGAGTGCGTCCTAGCAACTACTGATGGTTCTCAACGACGCTGTGGAAATGTCCCAAGTTTGAATGCATCAAGTGCAATGTTGGACTTCATCCGAAAAACTGCTTTGTTCAGTTCGATATGAAGAAGTGATTACTAAATGGTGATGGATAGAATCATGAAAACAAATAATACAGTGCTTTCTGTAGTTACTGTTACTAATAAGTTTATGTTGTATTACAAAACAACAGTAGGCTTCAAAATTCGTTTCAGATCATGCTAATGCATCATATGATAGGTGGGAATTAGGAACTTTCCGTGCGAGTATTCCTCTCCCTAGAGGGTTCCATCTAAAAGATCAGTATTTTTTACTGTTAATTTACGTTGCAATAAATTATTTTTGTTCTGAGAATTTCATAAATATGTTTGTAGAAATATATTACCCGCTACTGCCCAATAATGATCCTTAAAATTGAAATATTCAGATTTCTTTTATATCCTTGCCTCAAGGATTGGTTGTAGATGCAATGTTGAAAAAATGTACAAGAAAATTTGAAAAAATATTTTCTGGGCATGAATGGGTTAAGGAGGCAATTCGATGTTTGGTTTACGCCAGGTATGGAGCATAGACGTAGTAATTAATATAAAAATAGGATCAAATAAGTATAAAGTGTGCACTATGGAACAGTTAAATGAACTAAAGTGATATGCGGGAGAAAGGGTCACAATATTTTTGTAACTTTCTGTTCCAGTTAAATGTAAGAGTTATCCTTGTAGCATATAATAATATTTAACTTTAACTCTCTATTATAACGTAATTAGTAATATAGTTTATATTTGCTTGCCGTGATGGTAGATTGGTGTTAGTAGCAGTAGACTGGGTTCAGTGCCTTATTTTTGTCGTATTTATTTCCACTTACATTATTGCCATTGTTGTATTGATCGACATAAATTGTTATTTCCATTCCCATTATTGTCATAATAATCTCCAATATAACTTAGAACAAGGAAAGTTACGTAGAACGTACAATTTGAAAGTGGAGAAACTGGATTCGAATGCTTGAGACAAATAAACAGGTTCCCCTCTTCCTTGCAAACGTTCCTCAAAGACATTCACTTACTCCACCCTCCCCCAGTGTCGCTGGAACCGGATGTGAAGGCAATACACACATATTGTCATCTGAGCTTTTTTGCCATTCCCAGTCAACAAGGGACATCATTAACCACCAGCTTTCTCTGTACAGTAATACTTTAAAGATTTGCCATATAAACGCTCAAGATCTGCTTGCGGAGGCGCGAAGTGTCGAAATAAAAAACCTATTTATGCCCCCCCCCCCAGTTTCCATACAATAAAAATTCCTGAATCTTGGTTAAAACCACACCACGGTATAGAAAGACTGCAGCTGGCTGGCTATACATTGCTTAGATCCGACAGATTAAATATGCTCTCCGGGTGAACCACCGCATATGTTATGACCAGCCCTAAAATAATCTATAGGTCTCCAGGTCCGTACGTTCAGAAAAGTGAATTCATGTTCCTGGAAATAACTGTGAGTGAAGTAAAATGTTTTCTGGGTGTAGTATATAAGCCACCGAATACGGGTATTTTATGCGATCTAGATACTCAAATACAGTATTTAGTCACTGATTTCTCAAATATAATTATAATGGGCGACTTCAACACAAACCTACTTGAACCTAACTCTCCTTAGACAACCCAAATTTTAACTTCTTTTAAGGCTTGCAATTTAACGTTTCTCCCTCTCAATGCTCCACATCACACAGACACATCACACACCTTAATTGATCTCATTGCCGCTAACCATCCTGTATTAGTTCTTTATCACTGTCAAATTAGTGTCCCAGGTATATCGCGGCATGATGCTATATGTATGGCCTATTCTATTAAAAGTCCAAAGTTCAAACCGAAAATAATTTCATACAGAGTTCCACAAAGAATTGATAAAAATAAACTTTTACAAGACGCAGTTGCAATGCCATGGCATGACATATTTGAACTTAAAGACATAAATGACAAAGTGAGTCTCTTCATTCAACATATGACTGAACTGTACGATAGACATGTCCCTGAAAAGAAGGCTCGAGGTACGCGGAAGCCAGCTCCCTGGCTCTCAGATGAGACCAGAGCACTAATGCCTGAACGCGATGCTGCTTATAGACGACTTAGAAAACTTTGCACTCCTGACTATCTACTTAACTATAAGAGACTGAGGAACACTACGACCCAACAGATTAGAAACGCGAAACTATGACACCGCGAAACTAAGACACGCTCACAGTTTAATTCAACCAAATGTTTCAACAGCTGTGTTATGGAAATCCATGAAGAGCTTTGGAATTACCAGGGGACGAGACAACAAAGAAATAAGTATGTCCTTGGAAAACTGAACGATTATTTTTCATCTAACTGCACATTAAACGCAGCCTTGAAACAGGAAGTTCTAGACGGGAATCACGCAAAGACGCAGGCAGATAGAGAAATCTTCTGCTTCCGTCCAGAAACCCACTCACAAGTCAGGTTTGCTATAAATCTGATAATATGAACGGTGAAAGGAAATTTACAGTACAGGAATAGAGATGATAAAAATTTTTCAGGATGTGATTTTACGTGCACTAAATAACATACTTAACTTTCTCCTTGTAGACAGCACATTTCCCGAAATATGGAAAGCGGGCATTATACGTCCTCTAAAAAGCAGCTTCCCTTTTTGAACCATCTGACTACAGAGCCATCTGCATACTTTTTGCTTTATCCAAAGCGCTAGAGTTCATCGCTCATAGACAAATAACAGACTACATGACGACTTACAACTTACTTGACCCACTACAATCTGGTTTTCGTCAAGCACACAGTACTACAACGGCACTACTGAAGGTCACAGAATACTTCCAAGAAGCAATGGAAAACAAGGAAGTGACAGTTTTATTACTTCTAGGCTTGAGAACAGCTTTTAACTCAGTTGACATTGACATTTTGCTCTCGAAATTGTATTCCCTCCATTTCTCGGACAGTGCCCTCCTTTCGTAGCATTCCTACCTGCATGACTGTCGGCAGTGTGTTTCACACAGGATAAACAAGACAACTTGGCGGTCTGTGCAGTCTGGTGTGCCCCAAGATCGGTGTTAGGACTCCTTTTTTTCTATTTACATGAATTATGTCTCCCAAAATCTAACGCACTGCTAATACCATATTTACGCTGATGATGTACAAATGTACCTCCTTACATCTCCAGACCTAATATTTTGGGCCATAGAAAAAATCAATCAGGATCTAACATCGTTTTCTTCTTGGTCTTAGAGATGTGGTCTTATGTTAAACCCAGCAAAAATGCAAGCCATCATCCTTTGATACCAGAAATTACTCGCGAAGATCAGTCGACCAGGGATTCCATCTATAAGGTTTTGTTATAGTAACATACCATTCATGTCACCAGTAAAAGTCCTAGGCGTTACTTTCGATGATGAAATGTCATGGAAAATGCATATTAGGAACATCACCCAGAAAACATTGTCTCCATTGCACGTGCTGCGCGGGTATAAATACTTGGAGCTCAAAATAATGCCGGTAGAAGCTCTGGCTTTCCCTCATGTCGACTATTGCGACGCGATTTATAGAGACGCTCGGGGGAGGTTATTTAGCAGTTTGCAACGTGGTCAAAATGCATGCGTGAGATACGTCTGTAACCTACAGTACTATGACCACGTAACTCCTTCATATAATCACCTGTCTTGGCCCCGACTAGAAATCCGTCGCAATGTGCATACCCTATGTCATCTCCATAAAATACTTCATTCTTCACAGCCATTTTACCTTACTTCATTTTTCAAATACCTATCCGCTTATCACAGTCTTAACACCAGATCTGATAATAATTCCACCCTTGCTCTACCTGCCCATAGAACTACCATCTACGATAAATCATTGACAGTAATTGCCTGCCGTGAGTGGAACCTCCTTTCCGAAAGTATCAAGGGTTTAAGCGCTCTTCGCATTTCAAGGAAGCACTTTGGAGACATTTTATGCACCAGTAAGGGTCATCTGTAAACTTGATGCTGCTACTCACAACCATTCTATTGTTAAGGAGGTCCTGGTAGTGGAGAGTCTAAAATTATTACCCGATTTGTTTTTCAAATGTTATTGAATGTTATGTCCTACCTATTTTTTTACATGTAGGATATTAGATTTAAGAATTTATCCTTTTATTGTATCTAATTTATTTCATCTGAATTTAATCTGAATTTATTTCATCTTAATGTAATCTTAATTTATTTCATCTATATTAATCTTATTCTTGTATTATTATTAATTTAATTTGTATTAAAACTAATTATTATAAGCAATACAACGTTATATATGTATATTTCAATGCCTGGTTAGATGGAAGAGAAGGCCTGAGCGCCGTAATCTTGCCAGGTAAAATAAAATATTACTAATCTAAACTAAACAATCATGTTACAAGTTAGGTAACAATCTAAATTCGTATTTTCTACCATATAAATTACACCAGGCATCACAACATCAGGCCATCCATAGCACAGACGCTCCATAAAAGAGGATTTCAAGTGCTTGAGGAAGTCCATGGCATTGGAGTAAATGGCAGCACGAGAAGGATATATATGATCGCCATTAAGGGGAAGAAACGATATATATTAGACCCCACAGTAAGATTTGAAACACACTCCGACCAACCAGACGAAGTGGACCGAGAAAAGCAGTCTATCTACCTGCCTACAGTGCCGTATTATAAGTATAAATACGAACTGGACGATGTAGAAGTGAGGGGTTTCATGATCGGTGCGAGAGGGACAGTTCCTAAGAAGACGATAGAGCTGATGAAGGTCTTCAACATCAGTACCAAGGAGTTCATCGACAGGGGGTTGATACTCAGATATCACTTGTATTCCCCAGCCTGAGCGAAATTGTGTGTGTATTCTTTGTCTTAGGCAGCCTCCGAGTGGAGGGAGATTTTGAAAATAAAAAAATACAGACTTGAAATTGATTTCAGCCTAATAAATATCCAGTAAACCTAACAATACTAGTTTGTCTCACTGATCCCCAATCCATGTCTCAGTGTACCCCCAGCTGTGGGGAACACTGAGACAAACTGCACTTTGTGACATTTCTATGCGTAGATAACTAACTATATAAAATATTTTGTATTTTGAAGGTGATTTCACTAAATAAAGTACACGGGTTTTTTATTATGTATGAAATTTCTTTACAGAAAGTAAAATTTATATACTTTTCTTATTTTAGAAAAAATATGTCTCACTGGTCCTCATGATCCCCTATTTATACATGTCTTTCCTTTGCTCCCTAACATTCATATGGCTCCTAAATATGTTTGCCTTCATGCTACCCTTAGCTGATTTTTTCGCCGAGTTCAATTTCCTAGCAAGTTCCTTTAAGCTCTCCTTAAACCTGCTACGATTCTTAACTCTATTTCTTTCTAATCTGCACTTCCATCTTAATCTCTTTATTTCCCTGTTATAATACAATGAGTCCTTACCGCTTTTAAATTGCTTTAAACCCATCCCATAGACTGTTTATGTTTTTTTATCATTTTCCATTGATCACAATTGCTTTTTTAAAGATTATCCCACTCCCCTCTCATCAGCCATATGGTATTGCCCAACAGTGCTACTTTTACAGCATTCCTTTCTAACACTTTTAGCCCTGACAAAGACAGCTTAATTTCGCGTATACCATCTACCACTTCAGTTTCCCTATAGAATTCATTCGGTTTACAGCACCGCGGCTAGAATATTTTTCCCTCTAGTTAGTTCCGTCACTTTCTGATTCAGCTGTCTTTCCCATGACAACTTATTCACTTTTTGTTGGTCATGCATTCTGTCATTCGCATTCCCTTCCCAGTTGACATTTGGCAAGTTCAGATCCCACGCCATAATGACGTTCCTCTCCCCAAACTGCAGATTTCCTTATCAAATAATTCTGCATCAGCGCCAGTGCCAGCCTTCCCAGGTCTGTTCACCCCGGAAACATTAGGTTGTGTATTGTCTTTAGGGAATGAGTTCTACACCTAGAATTTCATGGTCCTCATCCGTTACTTTTTGGTAGCTTAACATTCTTCTTTCACAAGTAAAAATACTCCCCGTTTGAGAGTTCCTAACCTGCCTACGATAAACACTACAGTTCTGTGAGAAAATTTCCGCATCCATAGTATCACTTCTCCGCCATGATTCAATTTCTATTACAATATCTGGTAAATATGTACCTATCAAATTACTTAATTCAATTCCTTTCTTTACAATACTTCTAAAGTTTAACACTAACAATTTTATGTCATCCTTACTCGACTTTGTCATCACCGCAACCTGGTCCACCCCGTTTTCCTGAATGTATCTCCGTATAACTCTTCCAAACAAAACCTCCTAACTTAAATGTACCATTGTGGTTCAATTGAAGGCCATCTGAGCGTCGATCCCTATCTCTTTCCCGCCCATTAGGATTTACAAGTCTCACTCCCAGTTTCCAACATCCCATTCCATAGTCTCATTTATATCCCCAATTACGCTCCCTCCAGTATTCCTCCTACGCAGATCTCCATTGATAACAATCTCTGCTTCCTTCTTCCGTGCTGCCGTAGCTAGATTAGATTCCAAACATCTCGAACGATGTTATTACCAATATCTTCTTGCCTTACATTCTGGGTACCAACATGAAAAATAACCACTTTTACTTACCCTCCTCCCCTCCTTCAACATTCGTCAACATATTCCTTAACCTGATTCTTGGATAACACTCCACCGCTGTTCTCTTTCCTCCACATGTGAGTAGTTTCCCCACATGCCTGACAATTAATTGAGTCAGCCTTGACGAGAGGCTCAACCCTACAATTATGATCCCTCCACTCCTGGTCTCTGTTTATTTTCCTGACACCTGCAGAACTAAATTCCTCGTCCCTTTTCTCCCTTTCACTAACCTTGTTTCGTGCTTGCCATCAATATTATGGAGAGCTTAATCCATGAAGACTTTACATAGGAATGTTTTCTAATTTTATTTTAATAAAACCTACCCCTATTAATGCAAATTGACACAAAGCCATTCATGACCCTTCGGTTTTCTTTTGCAAAACACGACTTGTGTGAGGGCCTTGATGATGCCAATTACTGACAGTAAAAAGTAGCGCAGAAATCAACATTTCCCTAACAGCCTCCCCACATTTGCAATTTTGCTTTACACTTATAAAAATTGCAACAAAATAAAATAATCATTAACCTTTACATAAAAAACGTTCAAATCTCTTTCACTTAACCTGATCTTGCACACAATGCTTATTTCCTTGGTATTATGTGCAAGTGCAAATATTTTGGTGTTTTCACTTTTGTACTCCTTATTGTAGACTTCATCTGTGGATATGCCACAACGTGAGGAGGTCCATCAGATGTCCTCTCTAGCTGCAACTCCTGGACAGACTCTGACCGATTGCTCTCCACAATTGCAGTAGATTCATCCAATTAGGCCACCTCTGAGGGATAGTCTTTGCAATGATCTCACCGAATCGCCTGCAGCAGTTGTCAGTTTGACAAACCTGTCGACGCTATCCTTACCAGGGTACATCTCTTGTACAACACCCAGTAGCCAGTAAGGTCGTTTAATTTCATCAGCTCCGATCAGCACAATGTCTCCATTGGGAATATCTGTCGAAGATCGTCCCGAAATGTCTGCATATAACGCCATCTCATTTCCTTTCCTTTTCAGTCCATGGGATCCAAATCGGCACAGTAGTACTGGGTATCTCATGGAGAAACTCAGTTGGTTTCAGTGGCTTCAGTTCGTGCAAATAATCTGATTAAGGTTTCGCAAAAGAGGAACTGAGGTGAAGGAAGAGGCGTTCCGGTCCATTATTCTGTTTCCTACTTCCTAGTCTTCTTCGTCTTCATATAACGGTCAATCTTTCCGCACTTTACAGGCGAACTCACGTAACGCTGTTATCTCGCTTTTATGTACTGTGAATTTTCTATCTTACCTCTGAAGATAGAAATACATAATACATATGGGAGTTAAGTGAGAATATTGGCATCAGGTGATAGGTTTTATTGAGACGATAGGATAAAGAAGGAATAGGAATGGAAAGTAAGCGACCGTGGCCATAATTAAGATATAGCCTCACCATTTGCCTGGTACGAAAATGGTAAACCACTGAAAACCATCTTCAGCTCTGCCAGGAGAGGAGTCCGAACCCACTACGTGACCTAAACCACGCAGTCACTACGATGTTCCTGATAAGGAGGAAGTGTTCAAGATTTCCTCGGTTCTCCTTCACAACATTATGTATGCATGAAGAACTGTCATACTTACCGATACACTGAAATAATTTTCTTACAGAAAAAATGAAATAATATAAAAGGTTGAAGCAGGCATGATTCGAAACTTCATCTTCACCATTATGCTACGCAGCCACAAACTATGTAGGTTGTGTGAAATGCATGGTTTTACTTTATTCTGCGGACCACAAAATTTGAAAACATTAACAGTTCAAAATTTTGTTAATATAATTGGTTTAACGCCCCGCTAATAACTCATTAGTTGATTATCTTCTTAATATAAGGAGCACAGAAGACATCCTTAACACAGCTGCGAGGTCATGAGTTTGTAAATACTTGCGGTCCTTATCGGTCCTGTGTAATTTGTTCATCGCAGAACTTCTTTTCTTGGAATATCACTGCAAAATAATGTCAAACACTGATAAATTATAATTAGTACGGCAGTGCACAAATACCGCACAAGTGCCAATATCCTGTTGCAGATTTGCTTACACCGTGCAATGTAGATAGCAGCACTATCGACTTTCTCGCTGAAACCGCAAGATGTCCGGTATAACTACAGCAACAAGCACCAACATGTCTGCGACGTCGACACCAAACAGGATGAGGTGAACATAATTTCCAAACAGATTACTAACCCCGGGTGGCCATATGTCCCGGTTGAGGACCTTTTGTCCCAGTTTCCAGAACCACTTTTTATTCGGGACACAAGATGTGCCAGACTTCAAATATCGATTTCTTCCTTATAACGGCAAAAGTTTGTAGATAACCAACGAATTTATACTGGGAAATATTGCAAGGTTACGGCCCGCAAGAGTATGATACAGTAGCTGAAACTGAAAATTGAATTTGGATGAAAGCAGCATGCAACTGGAGCAGGGAATCGGAGCATAAAGTCATAAATGAACGAGATTATAAAGGGTAATAGGGCGATTCAAAAGTAGATGTGATTTTTCTACTCGATGAAATGGAGGACTTGTGAACAAACAACGAGAAGAAGGGAATGAGGGTAGAAATAGAAAAACTGAAGCAAAATTTTTATTTTTTTATCAGTCTACAACCTATAGTTCGTTTCTCCCCGGACTCAGCAGGGATCCCACCTCTTCCGCGTCAATGGCGGTGTCCTAGAGCGTGAATCATCTCGTCGGGGATACAAGTGGGGACAGTGGGGACGACTTCGGAAGGTAGGCAAGGAGATTTCAGGCCTCCAAATATGTTCTCAAAACCACAGGGTGCCATTTTGCCCCTCCCCTTGAAAGAATTCTTCTCTTAGATGTTGTCTTGCCACACTTACACGTGGAGTTCTGAGCCCCGAGTCGAGGATTACAGAGTAACGAGGTTTGATAAGAAAGTACCAAGTTGATTCTCTCATGTCTGCTGCGGGATGGCCTGAGCTGCGCTGATGGGACAGGTGTGTCCCAGAGTGTCCCACAGTGTCCAGTGAGCTCTCACTAATGAACACCGGACAATTCGTAGTAGGGACATTCCCTACCAGCGGCCGAAACGTACCACTTATCCAGCGAATGTCAGCTAACTACTTTAAAGTATTTATGATATGACAATATGGGACGTATTCCGAGTGCATCACGACCGATATGCGATTACAGAATATTAATTTTGTCACGTACCGGTATGTGATAAAATGCCTTACTCACTACAGGGTACATTTACCGTTACCGAGGTCCCGGAGACGGTGTTCGAGGTAATATTTTGGTGGCATCAATAATGTTTATCAAGTTCTGTGATGAGAGAGCTCTCAAGCAGGATCTCACACCGCTTCATTATTCATAGCGTTGGCCAGGTTGTGTCTCTCAGACGGTTGAGTAGCTGGTTTTCTAACCCCAACGTGGCAAATTCTATCCTCGCCCAAACAGGTTGTATTTGAAGATGCTCAAATACATCACCTCCGTGTCGGTAGATTTACTACCACATAAAAGAAAGACGCCTGCGAGACTAAATTCCGGCACGTCGGCGTCTCCGAAAACGTTAAAAGTGTTAGTGGGACGTAAAGCCAATACCATCACTATCAAATGGGGAGAAATTCCCATCTTACGTTTTATATTAATCATATGACATCAAGTGCTACGGTTGACCTGGTATAAATGTTCGGAGATTATGGCAAAGCCATTCGCAGGTAGTTAACAACCAGCGAGATGTCCAGAAAACTCAACTGGGAAGGAATGTTCCTGGTGCAAAATACCCGGACATCTTCGCTAATGGGTTTTGGAAGAGCCTGGTGGTGGTGACCACTGTATTAATAGGAAGTGTGACGAGACAACAAACCTCTATTAATATTAATCTGAGGGAAAATATGGAATGGGTGCGACAATTCGAAAATGAAGGTATCAGCCAAAGAAAGGCATGAACCACAAAGGGCGTGATAATTAAAGGCTCTCAAGGCCTCGGAAACCTAATACCGTTGGGGTAGGTTGTGCAAGGGAGGTCGGATGGGATGGATGAAAGTGAGAAGCCTGGCAAAAGTAAGTGGAAGCAATGCCACGACTTAGCTAAGTGGCCCTTGGTCACCAAACCCTCTTCCCGAGTTAAGAGCCCCTGGGGACAAAGAGCGTGGGGTATATTATATCCCTTGAAATGCTGGTTGAGTGATGAGTTTACCGACTCTACGACAGCTACATATAATGTACCTGGACTCCATAGAGTTTCGGTAGAATTAATCAGTGCAATTTACATGTCATCCATGTACAGTCAAAGGAGGTGCATAATTGCGAGTTATAAGAAAATATATATTTCGCCACTGTGTGTTAACACAACACGGTCAGGATTGAAGGAATTCGAGCAAGGCATATTCAGCACATTTATTTAAGAACGGTAGTAACTTCTATTATAAGCGTCTGAAAATCACGAACATCGTCGTACGATCAACCGAGAATTTATTTCGAACAGTGTAAAACGAAAAGTGTGTGTCGTGATTTATGAACGGACATCGAAGTTGCAGAATATCTTTCACCCCCCTCTGCCTAACAAAGAAGAGGATTCCCAACAGGTATGAGGATTCTGATTATAATAAAATTCAGCAAAGCAGCTTGATTGAGTTTTAAAAATGCAGGTCTATATTCTTTGTAATCATAGACAACACTATTAATTGTCTGGCTTCCCGTTTTGACGCATCTTACAATTTCTTGCTTGAACTCCAGGAGTTTATACAATGCAGTGATGCAAACAAAGACACAATTTTACAGTTCCACCTAGTTAATGTAGGCTCTAATCATCCTTTGCTTCATAGAGGAA
Source organism: Anabrus simplex (assembly GCF_040414725.1). NCBI lineage: Eukaryota > Metazoa > Arthropoda > Insecta > Orthoptera > Tettigoniidae > Anabrus > Anabrus simplex. The sequence goes on along the minus strand of NC_090277.1, from coordinate 32,828,899 downwards.
AAATATATTAGAGGATACTTCAAGAAGTATCATATCATATCATCTTTATTTTCCTCCAGGTCTACAGTATTGCTACCTTATTGACCTATTAATGTAGAAAAATAATAATGTCCAACGTAGACAGCTTTTATACTGACATGCACATAGAATAAATTCTCATAAAATAAATAAAAGTACATTAAATGAATTAATCGGTACCGATAGCCATGTTAGTACAGCAATTCAATGAACACAAGGCAAGAAGGCAAAATTAAAATGGCAAATAAAGTGAATAACGCAAAACGGCACGTCAGCCTCTTGTTACAAGTCCGCCCATATGGGGGACAATGTCCTCCCTCAACTCTTCTGACTGACACAGCAAGACATTACATTCCACTCCTACCTCTTCTCGCACATACTATCATCGCTTGCTGCACAGTCATCACGTTGCATCACTGCTGAGTTGTTACATACATTACCTTCCTGTTTCTACTTGGTGCTTATTCTGCTTTTGTGTCGCTTCTCATAATTACTAACCACACATACTCCTGCCATGTTGCCAAACCCGTAGTTTATCCACTATGCATTCCTACCTCCCTTTTCATCTCTCTTTCACACACACTCTGCCTATACTAACCACCATCACATATTAGTTGTATCCACAACTAACCGATTGCCAACAAATTGAATTAATCTTGGTCACCCAACTTTACCCACTGAGCACATACCAGCCTAATCACACATTGGTTTCGCCTCCTCACTCACTTACTATATACCATCAACTCACTCATATTCAATCAACCATCCCACTTTGGCCCTTCTCGCTCTTATCAACAACCACTCGAGATGCCAATACCTGTAATTACAGACTAATTCTCTTTTATCACACCTATCACAATCACATTTGACCATTACGTCAACTCATATAATTCGAGTCCAATTGTCTAACGTTACACGCATCAAAATAGCACGTAATAGCTACGTAATCTCCCTTCTGTAGACAATACCTACTCATAACAGATACAATTAGCAACTATTACTTAATTAAATCTATCAAAACCACACTGAACCACTAGATGTACTATACTTTTCCAATCTCCAAAATAAACACACTCCACTTCCACTCAAATTACCATACCCATCCTTTAAGCATCATTTCATTTCTACAACCACCACCTTTACATACCGATCCACCAACCACTTGGTAAAAGTATATTCCCTTAAATTACCATTTACTTGGTAATAAACTTATTTCCATTCAAACATGTACAACTTATAATTTCAGCCCTTCAATTCACTCATTATATAGGCCTACCACCAATTCAACCTCTTATTCCGCAACTTTATCATCGTCATCTTTTTTATAAACACGTATTACTTCCTCGGACCACTCCAGTTGCATCCACCCAGCACTTTCTACACATACATTAAAGTTATTTAACCATCCTTGGCCACTCTCTTGGCACAAATCAGATAATATACGGACACATTCCAACACATAAACCTCTTATATCAAAGACAACCCCACTCCGGTACCTTCCAACTTATACTTGTTTACCAAGCACTTCCACTTATAAATTAAATATACTTGAGTCCACAATTAACCTGATAAATGTATATTCACTTGAAATATCATATTTTATCTCGACTATGTCGAAACCTCCTTCCACTCTAACTTCATCGTTCTTCACCAACCAAACCCTTAAATACAGAGAGATATGATCTAAAACTACTTTACTGTCTCCCTTATGATACCACCATGATTTCAACCACTATTCCCTTACTTACTTACTATTTTATTTGGGTTTTTACTTCTTGTGACTCTACCCTCTTCATTTATCTTCATTCCCCAGATGTCCCTTAAGCTCCTGCTTCTCCCTTTGCTCATAAAGTCTATTCTCTGCCTGCTCATAAACTCTATTCTCTGCCTGGCTTCCGCTGCTCTTTCCTCTTCACTCTTCACATCCATTCCTTCACTGCATTCGCCTCTCTGACTTTCCTCTTCTGTGCCTATGTCCATATCTGTATTCCTAAGCCTTCCTAATCTCACCCGGTTGTCCACTGCACTTTCATTTTCACTATGTACGATCACACTTTCACTATACTCATCTATCTTCCTTTCCTGTTTTCTTATCACTATGTCCGTCTTCTCCTACACTGCTGTCCATAAATTGCCTTTCTTCCACTCTCTTCCACATTTCTTCTTCTCCCTTCATATTTTCTTCTAAATCCCGTAGTTTTGTCACTGTCCAAAACTTGTTCCAATGGCCATGGTTACCACTAGTTATTGACCCTAAATGTAAGCTTTTAACCTTTGAAGTCTGGCCCGGACTAAATGTTTTTAGGGCAGTTATATCCCTCATCCCTTCTCTTCCCAAGTCTCTTTTAATCCAGATTTTGTACTCGGTAAATTATCCCGCTCTCTCATCACTATTTCCTCCACCAGGGTGGAAAATAACTTCACTTTTATCGGCCTGCTGCCTTGTGCTTTGCCTATCCTTTCCACATCGTCTACATCAACATCACTGAAGTTAGTTTTCATCCTTTTTGGATGAGTTCCACCACCTTGTAGATTGTCAACACTTTGTCCTCTCCTTTTTCTTCCGGCACTCCATCTATAAAAAAGCATTTATTCCTGCGTTCTTGGCAACTGCCTTCTATTTCTGCCTTCAGCTTCACCACCTCCTCCTCCATATCCTTCATTTTCTTCTTGAGTGACGCGATTTCTCTCTCGTTGATTCCTACTTTGGTCCTTGTTTCGTCTGTTTCTCCCTGTACCTATCGCCTCATATTCTCAAATTCTTTCACTTGTTCCTTCATCGTATTTTTAATTTGTTCAACTGGGCATACCTCTTCCACAACCTCCCTCCTTATGACCTCCACATTTTCCCAGCTCATGTTGCCATTGGGAGTCGGTCCGGGGTTTACTTCCACACCCCCTATGACTAGCAGTAATATAATCACCGTTGCCACCAATATCATCTCATCCTTCAATCTTGATTCCACTTTATCTCTTTCACTCCTGGCTGTTTCCTTCTTCCCTCGCCCCTGCCACCTTCCGATAACTACCCTGTATTATTCCACACCAATCATCTTCCTTTTCAATCCCGTCTCACTTCTTCCACGCACCGCTCGCACTCCACTCCCTCTCTACCGGCACACTCGACTCAGCACGTCTACTCCTGCTGACTGTCTAGGTAAGACTGACTTCAAAAGGTAGCTCATGTTAATGATTTGGTTCCAGAACAGTTTAACTTTTTGATAATAGTGGAGATATTTCCCGTGACAGCGTAAACTGCTGAGAAGTCCTTCAGACTTCTTTGGGTACAACTAATGGACAGCAGAGAATGAATTCGTTGAGCCGTCTGTATGTACACGAGGAGAATGCTAAGGCGTTAGACCCAGAGAAGGTGGCGGATAATCTTATATGAAGAAATGAGGTCAGAAAGCGGGCATTCCTTCAGAGAACTGCATTTCCCAAAGGAGACGGTTACGACAGTACATCTGGTGATAGAGCTTTACACACTTCATATCATGAAATTAAAAATTCACAAAATGTATTTGTGAAGCAAGACTTATCCTGTTTACTTATGATTATTTTTGATAACTCCGTACATCAGACGTTCTTTGTATGTATTTATGAACCATGTTCTATTTTTCTGTTTACTCGTGAATATTATTGAAAACTCTGTTCAAAAGATTCGTTCAAACAATGTATTTGAGGAACAAGTTATATTATTGGTCTTTTTTATTTTATTTTTTGAAAATTGTTTTTGTATAGGAATGCATTAATAGTTATTCGTCATTCCATATGCCTGTGTTCGTGCTGATCATGCCCCCGCCCCCCTTCCCCCAACACAATAGTTTCTCGAAGTCGGCGCTAACGACTGGATAGGTGAAGGACACACCTGCTAAATTGACCAGGGGCCTTGTTAGGGATGGTAAGGGACAAACAAGGAAGAGGGAAGAGAGCGGTCCCGGCCTTGAAACGAAGTGCGGAAACCACGGAAAACCACTTTGACAATGGCTGATTTGTGAATCGAATCCTCTCTACTGAAATGACCTCCCAAGGCTGAATAGATCCCGTTCCAGTTCTCATAGGTACCGGTAACACTTTTAAAATTTCGTGGAAGAGCAGGGCCTTCGGGGGTGGCAGCTAATTGCGCCACAATAGCGGACGAAGCAGTATTTGAGATGAAGTAATTTAGAGGTGCCCTGCATTCGTGAAGTGAAAGATGAAGTTATTGATGACGACATCCCACCTCTGAGCGAAGCAATGGACACGAATTGAGAACTGTCACATAAATATAACACTTAGGCTTCCGACACGCAACTACGCAGTAACGCAACGCATGGTTTGTACGTCTGCCATTAGATGGAGGAAAAATAAGGTTCTTTCAAAGACCATCACCATATCCACATATCGAAGCTGCAAACACAAGATTTACAACAATCAGGAAGTGTAACGGCAAACTTGTATGCTAAACAGCTCATGAGCATAGTTGTAATTGGCGGTGTACGCTTCTGATTCCAATTTGTCTCCCGTCTCCCGGTAGGTACGCACGCCATGTATTTTTTGTCCTTTTGTATGAGTGTAATGGTTGGTCTTGTTGGTCCGAAATGACTTAATGACTTTTATCCTTGTACAGTAGTTAGCTGGAGATAAGTGAATTGTACCGGGTGTGTGTGTATACAGTCGAGGAACAACGCACTTGTTATAAAGTTGTGAGAAGCGCTATTCTCTATTTCTGGTTTACTTTCGAAGTGGTTGGCTTGTCGTTATTTAATGTTCGTAATCATTTGTTTTGTATTCTGCATCTCGGACATATTGCGGCATCTTTTCGAGGTTTGTTCTGTGGATTGTGTTGTTTCTCTTAAGACTTTCTTCATCAGTTAATTGCAGTTTCTTACGTTTTGCACTGTGTACAAAGCTTTGAAGATATTTCTAATAAAGTTGGAGTCTCAGTCTTCTACATCTCCGTAAGGAACTGAATATCGTACGGTACGTCATAGGAAATAAGGTAAGCTTTATTGTTCCGTTCGTATTTAAACACAAAAGAACAGCGGCAGATAATTCTGTTGATCAGCCGACCGTTGGCTGGCTACATTAAATATTACCCAGCTGTCGTTCTTAGTGATAATATATGCAAGTTTTCTCCAACATGTTACCGATTTTTTTCTCAATAGCCTGTTCATGCACAGTAGAATACATGTTGTTCCAAAAGGGATACGGAACTGGTTCTGAACTGTGAGTTTTGAATTCATGCTGTTCTAACTATATTCAGAACCATTTCGGAGCCAGTGCCTCTTTCAGTACCAGGGACTGCGTGTTGTATACATCCACATTTAATTCGACGAGTAAGTGGTGCAACTGCGAAGAGTACTTCTCATTGGAATAGTGAGGTCTTCCATCATCCATCGTTAAAAGTTTTGTAACAATTAATTATGGAAGAATTCTGACTTGCATATTATCGCTGCTGGGACAAAACCTCCCATGTGAAATATTATAGCTTAGAAATTTGGCCTGTAAAGTTCTGGCATCTAAGGCGCAATATTGTGTGATTATTTTCAAGGCATTCCTATTCTTCATAACGTATGTGCTGCGGGTCAGTATATCTCCAAATATATCACATAGGAGGTTTTGTCCCGGCTACGACGATATGCTCATTAAGATAATTTTGAAGGAGCTCATAACCTGTTCGGATCTGTTTGTTGTAACAAAGTAGTTCATGGCTAGTTCGGAACTGTTTTTTGTAACAAATATACAGTATATATTGTAACATAATCAGTAATGGTTGCAACTTCTGGGATAAAGTCGCCAATGAGTACTGGCTATCCTCTATGATATCATTTGTTTGATCAATGAGGAATCTGGCTAAACTGCTATTGAATTCAACATATTGTATGGTGGCTCTTAAAGAGGCTGCTAGCCCAGGTGAGGACTGTGCATTGAGAGAAAAACTATGCCTATATCTGTGTAGGAGACTGGCTTATTAAAATACATAAGGCACAGGGCTTACACACAATTGTCATTGTTATAAAGGATGATTTACATAATTTGTAAGTATAATGAAAAAGTCCGGGCTCTCGATCTACTATCTGAATATTTGCAGGCTGATGACCTTGGATGTTAGGCTCCTTTAAACAATAAGCACAAACAGGAATATTTGCGGATTGGAAAGAAAACTGAATGTACTATATCAGAAAATTCCTAATATTTACTTTCCAAATTATATTGTAACTGAGTTTCCGTTGGACTGTAGTGTAAGAACAGTACAGAATGTACATAGCCAATAGAGCTAGTGGAGTGACAGGGTGGGGAGGTTGTGTCTTCACTGTCAGATCATTGGCCCTGCATGTTGAGCAAGGAATGATTAGTTTTGAAGGTTTGGTTGTAGAATTTTATTTTTACAATTTGATTTGACGCACCAACACAGATAGGACTTATGGTAACGATGGGATAGGAAAGGACTGGGGGTGGTAAGGAAGTGGCCGTGGGAGTCCTGGAAACAGTTGTCTGTGCTTTCCCAATTGCATATTAGGCAAATGCAGGGATTGTACCTTACTCAAGGCCACTGTCACATCCTTCCTGCTCTAGCCATAACAACATAAGTCCTATCTGTGTCAGTGTGATGTAAAATGAATTGTTAAGAAAAAAAGGTCAGTTGGGGTATAAAGGAAAAAATATAATGAACAGATCAGAGTACATCTACAGTGTAGCACAGTATAGGGTTATATGGGGAGGTACATCACACCAGTCATTAGACCCACAGAGTAGTGGGTGATATGTAAGTTGCATAGTCATGGAATATTCAATAGGGGTGTGCAAATTAATCCCAACCTGTGGGTGTGGGATGTTCTTTTAGTGAAAATGTTCATCCCTGAGGTTCAGTTTCCAGGTAAAACTGGAGATCCTGTGGCTATGAGCACAATATCAACAGTCACCTAAAACTACAAGTTTTATTACAAAACAGCAATAAGATTGTTTGTTGCTCATATTTCAGTGCAAGGTCTGTGGAAGTAATCTATGTCCCAAAACTATCTAAACCTTCACACGCTATTTAAAATGGACTTGGATGTAATGATCAAAGAGGAACCAATATGCTTTGAGGAAACATCAAATAATTCATGCGCAAGTATCATTACAGATAACTTTATAGTGATTACAATTAAAGCCTTAGCAGTCGTCTGAATTTGACTCTGTTTTTATACAGTTAAAACTTGTCAGTCCTATTCTATGTACCATAAAAATATGTCCAACATCTTGTTCCTTTAACAAAAGTGTTGGGAAAAGAGGATATTAGTATGGGGGCTTATTTGACCTACTATATCATTTTCATGTTCTTGACGTAACTAATGTTGAAATGTGTTGTCAAGATCGTTGTTGTGAATGGAACTGTAAGTGTCTTGACTTTGGGTCTTATGTAATGACAAGGAATTGTGAAGAGTACAATTTTAGGCTGTTTCTTCATTTTAGGCTGCTGCTTAATTGAGAAGGAACATCCTAGAAACTTAATACAGTCTTGTATGAATATCATTCCTGTTGATGTGATGCTTGGCCTTTGGGAGGGATCTTACGATTATCTGTAATAAAGTAAAAGGGAAATTTTATTGACAATTTTGAGCACGCGTTGTGACAAAACATATTAAACTAACACTTTGCAAGTGTAAAATGTCTTACTTGTTCAATTCATACTAGGTGGCTTTGTCTGTTCCAGCAGCTCCTGTCTTACTAATATTTCTACTCCTGGTGTTATATCGGTGCAGTAATGGAAGGACGGGGCATGGAGCGAGAGTGGGGGGAGGCTGGTCTATGGGCGTATGTGCTATTGCTGGAGGAGAGTTTCTATAGCGGTATGGGCGGGCTTAACGTTTGGCATGATGGATGAAGCATTTGAGTGTGGAGATTTAAATAAATGAGGGATTTTGTTGTTATTTGAATTCACAATATTAATTTATTTAAGTGTTAATTCACTCAATGGATTTTTAATTTTATTGACATCATTAAGATTTTTATTTTTATTATAGGTGTGGTCCAATAAGGTGTGTAGATTTTCCAGTTTGTTCATTAATTTCCCTTTAACTATGCTTCTAATGATGGTAAGATCTTTCTCTATTGATGTAAAGTGATGAACCGTTTCTCATATGTTGGCTCATCGCTGAGTGCTTGTTGTGTGTTTGAGCGTTATAATGTTTCAAATATCTCGTGTGAAAGCTCCGTCCAGTTTAACCTATATAAGATAAAAGCACATTGTGTACATGTTAGTTTATATACGCCAGACCTTGAATAATGACTCTTATTGTAATTGACCTTGTTGTGGTTAAGAAATATGCTTTGACTGGTGTCAACTGTCCTGAAGGCTGTATTAATGTTGTGCTTCTTTAAAGTATTTGCGATCTGATGGACGGCTGGATTATGATATGTGTTACGGGTATACCTGTGGAGCAGAAAGAGGTTAAAGAAGGTGCCGGGGTGAATCGGTCTATCTACAATATCAAAATTAATTTAAAACTTGAACTGAAGGTTATATTTCTTTTACAACTTCAAAATTAATGATTTTTCATAACAATGGAACATCAGGTACAATGACAATTTCAGAAATTGGAAAATTCAAGATTCAGACCTTTACAATTCTGGGCTACAAGCCCCTAGGTTACAAATTTACAATTGAAAGTGGGTATTATTTAGTTAAGGGCAGAAATCCCCTAATTCAAGAGCACTTGCTCCATAAAATACAATATCTAGCCGCCCAAAGGCACACTTTACTGTTACAAACTTTGAAAATCTGACGATCTCAGGCCTCTCAAGGCACTATTTACAAATTGAAATATTATTGTACAGAGGTATCTAGTACCCAACCTACAGGGCCTTTGCAAAAAGAACAGGTTAAATAAATGGCCCGAACACAAACTGAATGGTGGCATACACTGCGCTGCGAGATAATGAAAAGGTTAAAATCCTACCAGGCTCTCGGCCGATGAAATAGGGGCTATTCCCAAACTAATGAGGTGGCTCGCATGGAAATTACTTTAACACATTACAGGAGAACACAGTTATGAACACGTAAGTCACCTCAAACCAAGATGAAGGGGAGCTCGAGAGGGTAACTCACTCTCTATCTCTGATTTACAGTTAAAGATTTTATAAAGTTTTTACATTAGCCAAAAGAAAGTTACATTTTAGAAAAGTATTGTTATGTAATTAAAGATTTGGACCATCCCCTCAAACAAAGCTGCGAAGGTAGCATGAAAGGTAGAATTTATGTGGCCATTACCTTATAGATGTTGTGCTGACCGAAGAGAGAGGCGGCGCCACCTCCTGTGTTAACATACGCACAGAAAGACGATGATCAATTGACAAGGAAACCTGAAAAGCCATAACTTATATATCTTCAGGGAAGGTTAGAGAGAATTCAAGATTAAACCAGCCACACCCTCTCAATTTTATTGTTTTTTTTTTTGCTAGGGGCTTTACGTCGCACCGACACAGATAGGTCTTATGGCGACGATGGGATAGGAACGGCCTAGGAATGGGAAGGAAGCGGCCGTGGCCTTAATAAAGGTACAGCCCCAGCATTTGCCTGGTGTGAAAATGGGAAACCACGGAAAACCATTTTCAGGGCTGCCGATAGTGGGATTCGAACCTACTATCTCCCGGATGCAAGCTCACAGCCGCGCCTCTCCACGCACGGCCAACTCGCCCGGTTAAGTTCAAAAGTTACACTCAAAATCAAACAAGAAACCAGTGATAGGTTGAAAATTAATTACAGAAGTTTTTCATTGGCCAGATTCAAAACTGGCCGAAAGAAAAAGAAGTGTTGCCAACCCCAAAATGAATGAACATAGATTCAGTTAGGAAAACCTAGAAATACAAGACTTCTTTAAGTTTTAAGTTCTTTCAACTTGCATCAGAGTGCATGATCAGAGCTTTTTTGGTAGTGACATGTGTGGAAAAATGTCCAAACTTTTTGATGTATAGCAAACAAAACCAGGAGAAATGCAATCAATTTAGGAAACTTCACAACAAAACAGTTACTTAATATTACAGTGGTGACATCCTCTGATTAAAGTTCCAAGTTCTTGTAGTATCAGTTTCACCTTTTGATCAATAGAGGAGTTTATAAAGGCGGTTATTTTGAATAAGCAGAGTTGAGGTGTACCTCCTGGTACAATATGTACATCCATGGAGAATGATCTTACCATCATTAGAAGCATAGGTAAAGGGAAATTAATGAACAAACTGGAAAATCTACACATCTTTTTGGACCAGACCTATAATAAAAATCTTAATGATGTCAATGAAATTAAAAATCCTTTGTATGAATTAACACTTAAATAATGTAATTAATTTAAATCGAACAAAATCCCTCATTTATTGAAGTCTCCACACTCAAATGCTTCATCCACAATGGCAAATGTAAAGGCCGCCCATACCGCTTCTAGAAACTCCCCTCCAGCAATAGCACATATGCCCATAGACCAGCCTACCTCCACTCTCCCTCCATGCCCCGCCCCTCCATTACCGCACCAATATAACAGGAGTAGAAATGTTAGTAAGACAGGTCCTGCCGGAACAGACAAGTCCACCTAGTATGAACTGAACAAGTAAGTCATTTTACAGTTATGAAGTGTTAGTTTAATATGTTTTGTCACAACGCGTGCTCTAAATTGTCAATTAAAATTTCCTTTTTTTTTTTACTTCATTACACATAATCTTAAGATCCCTCCCAAAGGCCAGGCAACGCATCAACAGGATTGATATTCGTACAAGACTGTATTAAGTGTCTAGGATGTTCCTTCTCAGATAAGGAGCAGCCTAAAACTAGGAAACGGGCTAAGGTTGTACTCTTCACAATTCCTTGTCGTTACATAAGACCCGAAGTCAAGACGCTTACATTCACAACAACGATCTTGACCAGTCTATATATAAGAATCGGTTTTAAATCTCCACTTGTGTTTGACAACACATTCCGACATTAGTTACGTCAAGAACATGAAAATGATATAGTGGGTCAAATAAGCCCCTGTATCAAAATCCTCTTTTCCCAAGAGTTAAGTTAGATGAATTTCACTGGTTACATAACTCTATTTTTATCCGTTGTTCAGGAAATATATAAGTGTCTTGCTGTCTATTCTTAAGGTACATATATATTTGTTTACTAATCTCATATTTACTAAATATTTTTTTAATGATTACATAAATGCAGAATTTTCATGTAAGCATCTTTTTTTTTTTTTTTGCACAGCATGTTTGAAAGCTGAATTCATTCATAAGGTTTTGAAGAAGAATTGGGTTTCTCTTCATCTTCCTTTTACTTTGTAGCTCTTGGGAAAAATGGCAGTCTGAGTAGCTCAGGATGTGGAGGGCTTGAATTCTGGTTTCAAGTAGGCATATTAAATCCTTTATCACCCTGGTGGTGTGAAAGGTGTTCAAATACAAAAGCCTCTTTCCGTCATCTTAGTGTTTAGAAATCCATAAAGCTAGTTTGCATGACATAAAATCAATAATGATAACAGCTTATAAGTTACAAATTTCATTATGATCCATATTGACTATTGATCAGTATCAAAGGGTAGATGTAAGTCCACTTATTCAGTACCATTATATTAATATTATTAACAATAGCTATGGCTCCACTCCCTATTGGCAACCAGGCTGGTGTAGGTGTCCATGCTGAGTGCACATAAATATTGAGAAACAATATATCACTACATCTGATGAAAAGGCCACTTACTCAAGTTGTGAATGTCCCCTTTAAAGCTATATATAAACTGTTTACGGGGCGAGTTAGCCATGCGGTTATTGCCGTACAGCTGTGAGCTAGTGAAATAGTGGGTTCAAACCACACAGTCGACAGCCCTGAAGATTGTTTTCCATGGTTTCCCTTTTTACACTAGGCAGAGGATGGGGCTGTACCTTAATTAAGGCAATGGTCGATCCCTTCAAACTCCTATGCCTTTCCTACCCAATTTTCGCTATAAGACCTATCTGCTTCGGTGCAAAGTAAAGCAAGTTCCTAAAAAAAAACATATATACTATTACTCATAAATTCAGTTCAACAAAGCATGATTTGTAGATTAAATGGGTCCAGTATACAGACTGTTATGGAAATATTGTGGTGGACAGAGGTGAAATAAGGTGCGGGCAGCAATGGGTCAATATTAGACAGTCCAAGGATTAATTTAAGACTTCGAAATTAGAGCTATATTTCTTTCTCTGATATCTTGATTTCTCTTCAAAATCTCAACTTTACAATTCAGGTACAAATTTCATAAGGTTGAGTAACAATTTCGAAAATCAAATAATAATTAGTGAACAACTTTGAGCTTGAAGCTCCCTAGTTATCCCATTATCCATGAGCGCTGCAGCTCCTTTCAACAAATAGTCAAGGAGACAGATCTCCCAATTCCTTTTACACCAGTAGGAGACAGAGTATCCAAAATAAACAATTTTCCAAGAGCACGATTTGCTCCACAAAATTATTTAGGAGGCTACTCTCTGAACATGAATACAAAGAGCATCTTTGCTCTATAAAATTTACATTTAGGAATCCATTTGCAGAAATGTCTGGGCCTATCAAAGGCTAACCTACATTTTACAAATTCAAGCCGTATTCACTGTCTTATATGCTCAACAATGTAACATCTTTACCTAAAATGAATGAAATGGAATTTAACAGGACTATCAAGTACCCATTCTACCAGGCCTTTGTGGAAAACAACAGGTTAAGTTACTGGCCCAATATTCAAAATGGTGTGGAAATGGAAACTTGCGATCCTTAAAATTAAAAAAAAAAAAAAAATTAAAACCCTATTTGGGCTTATGTCCCGAAGTTGCAGAGGCTGTGCCTATACTACTGAGAGAATATTTAAGTTACAAAGAATAAAAAGAAAGAGGTACAAAATCACATTTACCTCAAAATCAGGTTGATAGGGAATACAAGAGGGTAGCTCACTCTCTTTTCCCTGATTTTGGATAAGTTCATTTGGCTTGTCTGAAATTTACACGTGGATCTTGGAATTAACGTTTTAGAAAATTAAAGTTACGTTGTTAAAGATTGGAAACCTTCCTCTCGAGCTAGCTCTCAAATACTATCACTTAGTTAAATCTGGACTGCCATTACCTGAGCTGGTGGACTTCTTGAAGATGTACAAGGTGCCTCTGTCTCCCTGATAAACAGACACTCTGTCGACGAATGATCAATAAGACAACCTGGTCCGAAAATGTGCCACCTTTTATACCCGAGAGGAAAGTTCCAGAAAACACTAGGCTAAGGTCTGACACACTCCCAATTCTTATTGGGTGATGAAATAAGTACCAGAAACCTGTGACTGGATGAAAAATAAATATACAAAATTTTCTGTTGGCCCAACTCTTAAGTTGGCGGGAAGAGATAGTGTGAACTTCAACATGCCAAAAACAAAAAAACAAAAAATCTATTACTTTAGGAAATGTTAGAATGCAAAATTACTTCAAAATTTTAATAGTCAATCTTCACATCAGATGGCATAACATAAATTTATAGTAAAGACATCTCTGGACAAATGTCCAAACTTCTTGTATTAGTTGTTGCAAGTTTTAGATGTTAGATGGTGTTTTCCAAGGCGCCATTTAAATGTATGGGGCGGGTGTACCGCTGGTACACAGACAATGGATATCAGCTCTAAAATTAATACAAGACTTAAATACTTGTTTATTATAAGAATATTGCTATTGGCATAGTCCGACACCACTCACAACAGTTTTAATGTGTTATTTTAGTTTCAAATTTAAATCTGTATTCGGACATTTCATCACTGTTTTAGAGTTAGGTTTTACTTAAGGCATGCCAGTTCGTATTTTTTTATTGGTGGTTATATGTATGCATGTATTTCCAATGTGATCATGTCTGTAGATGACCTATTGTAGCAAGGTCAAAACTAGTACAGTACTAATTATATAAGATATAATATTCATCTAACAATATACACGGAAGTGTATGCATGCTCACCTTCATTTACAAAATAACTGCTGCTAAACGGTGCATGATATCGAAAAGCGGATTGTACGGCAAGACGCCTATGGTCTCATTTAGCGATCTAAATGACTGGCCCAATGATATTTCCTCGTATCTCATCTATTTAAAGATAAGATTGTTTTAGAAACGTTGAATAGGGTGAAATCTGTGTAAAATTTTCACGCAGTGAATTACTTTTCAGATACTTGTGTGACAGTTTCAATCATAGAATTTGGCTCACATACGGCTACTGGGTGGGCCAATATTCGTGTAGAATTTGATGACCCCATCTTTCCTATAAGTGAATCAAACCATCAGTTATAAGTATACAAAGTGGAAAATTAAGGTAAATCCAGAAATACAGCCAGATTTAACGTCCAAAAAGCCAAATTTCAATTGTCTAACTCATCTGGGAGATGGTGTTGCCATCTTCATATGGGGGAGGGGGTTAAAAATTGGGACTTGCAGGAAAATTTAAGTCCATGAAACCTATAGGTTATCGTTCTGGATAAATATCATCGACTGTGTTCTTATGCAGATTTGACAGTCCCAGCGTGTCCCCCTCAGAGAATTTTGAGAATTTTATAATTTTCTAGGGATCCTGAAGTCAACAGCTTGTCAGGTACCAAGTTTTAAGTTTCCAAGATGCCTAGAATGATCTCATTAGTTCACGTCTGTTGTCATTTTTATGCCTTAATTTATATAGGCCTATATATAGTACAGTATATACAGATCGCTCCATACTAACTTCCATTCATTAATACGGATTATATTTTACCCGCTTCCCTAGTGGTTCTAGGGGCGTCCTACTCCCATAGTATGTTTCTGCAGGTAGTAAGTCATACTTGAAAGTCATACTGGAACATACACACGTCCACTAGCTCGGTAATGTTTGACAATTTACTTTCTCACCTTCTCACCACTATGCCGAAGGGGACTGAAGTTGGACTTAAAAAATCCGGAATGTTACTGTTCATCTCAGCGACCCGAAAACTACGGATTCGGCAGTATATTCGATTATTTTGATATCTCACTCCCCCTCCCCGACCCTAAAGGGGGCTAAACTTTGACTTTTAAAGAAATCGGAGTGTTAGTATTCATCTCAGCGACCCCGATAACTAAGGTTTCAATACTATTTTCGATTACTTTTACGCCTCAATCCCCCTCGCCCCCCACCACAAAGGGGGATGAACTTGGACTTATAAAATATCCGGAGTCTCGCTATTCAGCGACACCGACAACTATGGATTCGACACTATTTTCGATTATTTGTATATATCACTGTCCCATTGCCCTCACCACGAAGAGGGCTGAACTCTGACTTAAAAAAATTCCGAAATGTCGCTATTCGTCTCAGCGACTCCGAAAAGTATGGATTCGACACTACTTTCGATGATGTTTATATCTCAGCCATCGCCCCCCCCCTGCCTCTAAGGGTTCTCTGGGGTGTATTACCCCCACGTGGTTTGCCTCCTGATACAAAAATCTGGAGTGTCACTATTCATCACAGCGAACCCGAAAACTATGTATTGACACTATTTTCTACTATTTCTATATATCACTCCCCCATCGCCCCCCCACCACGAAGAGGGCTGAATTTGGACATTAAAATATTCCAGAGTGTTACTATTTATTTCAGCGGGCCCGAAAAATATGCATTCGACACTACTTTCGATGATTTTTATATCTCACCCCCTAACCCCCCCGCCTCTAAGCGTTCCTGGGGTGTCCTACTCCCACGTGGTTTGTCTCCTGGTACTAAAAATCCGAAGTGTACAATTCACCTCGGCGACTTCGAAAACTATGTATTGGACACTATTTTCGATTAATTTTATATATTACAACCCCTGGCCCCCCACCCCAAAGGGAGATGAAGTTGGACTTATAAAATATTCGGTGTCTCAACATTCATCTCAGCGACCCCGACAACTATGGATTCGACATTATTTTCGATTATTTTTATATATCAGTCTCCTATGCCCCCCACCAAGAAGGGTCTGAACTTGGACTTTAAAACAATCCAGAGTGTCACTATCCATCTCAGCGACCGCGAAAAGTATGGATTCGACACTATTTTCGTTAATTTGTATACCTGATCCCCTCGCCCCCCGCCCGTAAGAGTTACTGGGCTGTCTTACCCCCACGTGGTTTGTCTCCTGATACTAAAAATCCGGAGTGTACAATTCACCTCGGCGACCCCGAAAATGACGTATTCGACACTATTTTCATTTAATTTTATATATCCCCCCTGACCCACCACCCCAAAGGGGGCTGAACTTTTACTTTTTAAAAATCCGGAGTGTCACTATTCATCTCAACGACCCTGAAAACTGTGGATTCGACACTTTTTCAATTATTTTTATACCTTGCCCCTCTGACCCCCACTCCTAAGGGAGCTACGGATGGCTTACCCCCACAGTGCCCATCTCCAGATAGTAAGTCGTAAGTGTACCAAGTTTGGTTGAAATTGCTCGAGTAGTATAGGAGGAGATGTGTCATTTACACACACATCCATTTATATATATAGTAAGATTGCATGTGGATGTTATTACTCACAAAATATCCAGAAAGGCTATGGGAGATACTTGGAATGAATAGTTTAATGTGAGAAGCATTCCATGAGTTTATATATTGGCCTATTTCAGTCAAGATATTGGTGTGATAGTTTTTTCAGTAGAAGCCTCCATGGCTCAGGCAGCAGCATGCTGGACTCTCACCACTGGGTTCTGTGGTTTAAATCCTGTTCAATCCATGTAAAATTTTTACTGGACAAAGTAGAGGGTTTCTCAGTAGTCTGGTTTTCCCTGTAATCATTCATTCCAGTATCATTTCATCTGTCAGTCATTAATAATTGCCCCAGACGAGGGCAACGGGCTTTGGTAGCTGGCCCAGTTCCTATCCTCGCCGCTACATGGCGGCTTCATTCATTCCATTCCTGACCTGGTTGCATGACTAGCAACAGGCTATGGATTTTCATCTTGTCATTGATATTGAGCTGTAGGCAATGACGTGTAGATAGTTGGGTGCTCTTTTGGCTTTGTGGCCTGCTCTTTCGCTCCCTCAAATTCTCTGTTGCCCTTTGAGCCAGTGAAGGTTATGATGTTATTTACATGAATGGTTTTATTTCTGATTGCAAGAGCAGGCACATACATTCTTTGTCTGTTTGGGATGACAGTTAAGGCTGCTTATGTGTCTACACTACAGGGATAGCGGGAGCGGTCGCTTGATGGTTATCTTGAGTCTAATATATAACAATCAAAAGAAGGAGGAATAAGCATTGGAAAGAAACAATCATCAAATTAACTCATACAGAGTGAGAGGAACACATGATAAGAGAGTTTATTGATCCTAGTTCTTCTACATCCATCTTCTCTCTGTCCCCGACGAGTTCTCCTTCCCAGCTGCAGGATGAAGGTGGGCATTAACACTCATTCGGGGGCCACCTTGACAGATGTTATATAAGATAAAAAAAATAGAGGAGGTAAAGGTTTAGGAGCATGGGTCAAAACACAAAAGGTGCAATAATTATTGAGAGGAACAACTAAGTGACACAAAAAATGAACATATGATGGGAAGAACATAATTGGAGTTCAGTATGGAAAGAAAGAGGAGATTAGGACAAACACAGTAACACAAAATGATGACGACAATCTCCACATCTTCATACACTGCTACACGCTTTCTCCTCTGCAATCCTAATTCCTCTTCTTCCAGCCTCTGACTGGCTGGTTTGTGCTTCTCAGCTTCATCAGGAGGGCGGTCATAAGAACTCATGGAGGGTCCACCTTCACAGTTCTTCACTCTTGATGTTGGAAATGTAGGACTGAAACAAAGGCAGATAAATGCAAGAAAAGCGAAGAAACATAAGATAAAATAAAGTTCGTTAATAGTAAGGAATACAGAGAAGCATTTTAGAAGTAAGCCCTTGTTGAACAGGGTCATCCAGAAGTTGTGTATTTATTTCATTTTGTTGTCCTCCATACCACCTGCTGCGGACTTGTATAATACCTTTTTTACATCTCTACCTCATGTTTTGTGAAACTGTTTCCACCTGTGTAGCTCAAGTTCAGTTTTATTATATTACTTTTCTTGTGAGCTACTGTTGTGCATGCTGGGCTGAGTGACACAGTTTTGAATTTGGCTTGGTCCAGTGGTATTTGTAAGTGTCCGCCGCATGTTTACTACATCTCTTTATTTCTTATTTTGGTGCATAGACCTGTTTTGTCAAGATATATCTCTGGCAACCATCTAGGAGTGGTAGTAAAGGAAGAAAATAGGCATGTTTAGTTTTTTCTATTTCACGGTAAGAAGTTATAGTTGATTTATCATGTTCTCCCTTCATTTATTAGTTCTGCACAGTGTCATCCCTTATGCTGGAGCATTATTTTGCACCACCCCAGCACTACGGCCTATGTTACCCCTTAGTGCTTCTGTCTGTGAACAGCAAATTTGGTGGAAGTATAAGATAGGCAAGCTAAACAGAGCCCATCAAAACCACACGATAAACATAAAAATCAAGAAAACTCACAAATACAAGGAACATCGTGTAATAGACCTACCATTTGAAACCAAGCAAATTCCAGAAATACCCAACTGAAGTGATGGTAAAAACAGGCCCCTTTCCCTGGAGAGCAATAAAGAGGGTGCGAAGAAGAATGCCAACTGCATTGCAATAAGTTCTGTATGTTCGCCTGAATGGAAGGTAAGAAAACACCCATTTTATAAATTAACATAACTTGAATAGTAAATTTTAAATAGTGAAGCATGACATGATTCATGGTAAGTAGGTTGAAAATAATGAATATCCTTTAAATTAAGATAATGATTGGGGATACCTTATTAAAATATGGTTTAAGACAGTTGGATTTAAAAATAATTCAGAACTCAGGGTTATAATCTGATGTATATTAAAATGAAGAATACTTAATAAATTCCCAGTTCGTTGAAACCAAGAATAAGGCACAAATAAATAAACAATGTTATTTAGAAGAAAACTATTTATGATTGAATAATATCACCAAGAGAATCTCACAAAATCTAAATCCTGAGAAAACTTCCAACATTTTGCACAATTAAAGCCCCCAAAGGAAAGAAGGGCAGATATGATAAATAGAAGCATTAGCTGAGTGCAAGAAAATCATAAAAACGTAGGAGATTCAAAATGACTCATAAACCTTACATGGAATTTATTAGCTTAATATATAATTTCATTACTTATCCCGGCACAGGGGTTCAGGTTACTAGGGACAGAATTGGGCACATGGTAAGATCTTTTCTCATGCATGAAATGAATGAAAAATGTAATCTTTATAGTACAGTTATAGATTTTAATTGGTTAATTAAATATTTCTATATTTATTTTCATAAGAATTATTGTAGTTTTACACCATTTGATTTACATATTAGCAAATGTACCCGTGCTTCGCTACGGTATTCTACAATGTATACCTATATCGATGTAAATTGCTGTACATGAATTGAATAAAAAAAATTAATTGCATGTCTCTTAGCGTTATCTGAAAAAAGCATAGGGAGGTCCGCAGACGTTGTTTCCAATGTGAAGTGCGAGTTGTAGAGTTGTGATGATAACGTCAGGTCCACTTGTCTGCCGCAATTCACTATGCGTAACGTCAGTCACATTTTGATGGGTAAATTTGTTTATCATCGGATGCACCTATACCTAATGATAAAGAGAATCAGGTAAAAGAGTTAAAAAAATATGCACGCTCCCTTGCGTTCTGCAAGTCAAATCAAGAAGGGAATTATGCATTACAATGGTACACAGGCGTTGGAGAACCACCCCATTCCTATTGCTAGTTAAAGTCGATGTGGGGAGTACTGATTACAGCAGTAGACGCCCTCCTGCTGAGAGTCACTATTGATTTGTAAAGTATTAATGACAATTTAAGACACACCCCTTTCTAGATCGCTACAAATCGACTTACATTAATAAATGTAGATCGACATACCTACGGAGGTATATGCATGTTCACCTTCATTTACAGAATAACTTCATATTGAAAAACGGATTGTATAAAAAGACGACTCTGGCCTCATTTAGCTATCTAAAAGGCTGGCCCTATGATATTTCCTCGTATCTCGTCTATTTAAAGGCAAGATTATTTTAGAAACGTTGAATAGGGTGAAATTTGTGTAAGGTTTCCACACAGTGAATTACTTTTCAGATATTTATGCGACACCTTCACACATAGAATTTGGCTGGGTGGGACAATATTCGTGTAGAATTTGAAGATCCCATCTTTCCTATAAGTGAATCAAACCAACAACTATACGTGTACAAAGTGCAAAATTTAGGTAAATCCAGAAATAGAGCCAAATTTAACATAAGGGATAGAGATACGACAAAAAGTCATAGGACCCAAGTTGTAGATCACTCCAAATTGAACGAAGATTGTGCCATCCGTTTTGTGATACGACTTACCGTTTAGCCACCAAATACCTCGAAAGGAAGGTCTGCACCGTCATTAAAATTGCATCCATATTTCGATATTTTTGGGGGTTAAAAAAGTAAATTATTTAAACATATCATAAATTTTCCATTGGTTACAGGCAAAAAGCTATTATTTTGCCAAATTTCTATTTTC
The DNA here is from genome assembly GCF_040414725.1 of Anabrus simplex. Lineage (NCBI taxonomy): Eukaryota > Metazoa > Arthropoda > Insecta > Orthoptera > Tettigoniidae > Anabrus > Anabrus simplex. The sequence continues at coordinate 32,808,318 of NC_090277.1, read as the reverse complement.
TAACTCGTCTGGGAGATTGTTCTGCCATCTTGATATGAGGGGGGTGGTTAAAAATTAGGACTTTCAGGAAACTTTTAAGCCCATGAAACCTATAGGTTATCGTTCAGGATAAATATCACCGACTGTGTTCTTATGCACATTTGAAACTCCCAACGTGTCCCTCTCAGAGAATTTTGAGAATTTTAGATTTTTCTAGGGATCCTGAAGTCATCAGGTTGTTTGGTACCAAGTTTTAAGTTTCTAGGATGCCTAGAATGGTCTCATTAATTCACGTCTGTTTTCATTTTTGTGCCTTAATTTATATATGTACAGTTCAGTATATATAGATCGCGCCAAACTGACCTCTATGTATTAGTATGGATTATATATTTCACCCGCTTCCGAAGTGGTTCTAGGGGCGTCTTACTCCCACAGTATATTTTCCAGGTAGTAAGTCATACTTGAAAGTCATACTGGAACATACACACGTCTGTTACCTTGGGCATTCTTGACAATTTGTTTTTTCACCCTTTCTCACCCTCTATGCCAAAGGGGGCTGAAGCTGGACTTTAAAAATCCGGAATGTTGCTGTTCATCTCAGCGACCGGAAAGCTATGGATTAGGCAGTATATTCGATTAGTATTATATCTCACTCCCCCTCCCCCTAAAGGGGGTTAAACTTTGAGTTTTAAAAAATCGGGAGTGTTACTATTCATCTCAGCGACCCCGAAAACTATGGCTTCGACACTATATTCGATTATTTTTAAATCTGAATCCTCACCCCCCACCAGAAAGGGGGATGAACTTGAACTTATAAAATATCCGGAGTCAAACTATTCATCTCAGCGGCCCCGACAACTATGGATTCGATGCTCTTTTCGATTATTTTCATATATCACTATCCCATCGCCCACTACCATGAAGGGGGCTGAACTTGGACTTTAAAAAATTCCGGAGTGTGACTATTCATCTCAGTGACCACGAAAAGTATGGATTCAACACTACTTTTGATGATTTTTATATCTGAGCCCCCTTGCCCCCCTGCCCCTAAGTTTTCTTGGGGTGTATTACCCCCACGTGATTTGTCTCCTGATACTAACAATCCGGAGTGTCACTATTCATCCCAGTGACCCCGAAAAGTATGGATTCGACACTTTTCGTTAATTTGTATATCTGACCCCCCTCAGACCCCCGCCCCTTAAGGTTCCTGTGCTGTCTTATCCCCACGTGGTTTATCTCCTGATACTAAAAATCCGAAGTGCACAGTTCACCTCGGCGTCCCCGATAAATATGTATTCGACACTGTTTTCGTTTACTTTTTTATATATCACTCCCCCATCACCCCCCAAAGGGGCTGAACTTGGACTTTGAAAAACCCGCAGTGTCACTATTCATCTCAGCGACCCCAAAAACTATGGATTCGACACCATTTTCGATTATTTTTCCCTGACCCCCTTAACCTCCCACTCCTAAAGGACTAGAGGTGGCTTACCTCCATAGTGCTCGTCTCCGGATAGCAGATAATAAGTGTTCAAAATTTGATTGAAATTGCTCCAGTGATTCAGGAGGAGATGTGTCATTTACACACATACATCCATAAATTTTCGTTTATTTTTATATATCACTTCCCCCTCACGCCTCCAATTGGACTGAACTTGGACTTTAAAAATCCCGGAGTGCAACTATTCATCTCAGCGACCCCGAAAAGTATGGATTCGACACTATTTTCGTTAATTTGTAATCTGACCCCCTTAAGGTTTCCTGGGCTGTCTTACCCCAACGTGGTTTGTCTCCTGATACTGAAAATCCGGAGTGTACAATTCACCACGACGACCCCGAAAACTTTGTATTCGACACTATTTTCGTTTAATTTTATATATCAGTCTCCCCTCTCCCAAATGGGAGGAGAAATTTGACTTTAAGAAAATCGGGAGTGTCACTATTCATCTCAGTGACCCCAAAAACTATGGATTCGACACTATTTTCGATTATTATTTTTCCTGACCCCCCTAACCCCCACCCCTAAGGGGACTAGAGGTGGCTTACCCCCACAGTGCTCGTCTCGAGATAGCAAAGTATAAGTTTCAAAATTTGATTGAAATTGCTCCAGTGGTTTAGGAGGAGATGTGTCATTTACATACATACATCCATTTTTATATATAGTAAGATAAGATAAGATAAGATGTAGATTATTGTACATCATTTAATCAGTATCACGAACATCTCTTTCATGGGTGACTCCTTCATGCATCTCTGCGAATTTGCGATTGGTATAAAGCACATTTAACTTTATAGTGTCTGCAGGGAAAAATAAATGCTATGCTTACATTGCAGAACTTTCATTTCATGCTTTGTCTCTGGTTCTTGGTAGATGTCTCACAATATTTCTATGTGTAGTATTATGTGTTGTACTTGTATTTCTGCGGAGTACATCCTATGTTGTTCCTCCATCCTTCCCTGGGTCTGTTTAGTTCTACTTGGTCAGAATTTGTAACAACAGGTTCTGTTTCAGTTCCAGAAAACTTTGTTAAAATTGTAGCAAATGGCAGTTACATAATCTAAATCTTCACCTGCTTCTTCATTCCTGTTTATCTCATTTTCCACTTGATCTACCCATTATGACAGTATCCTTGCATTCTTGACAACCATACTTCAATATTTGCAAATATAGCCAATATATTTACAGTATTTAACAATGCCAGAAGTACTAATGTAAAAAAAGTGCAAGGTGAGGGAGAAACTCACTGAACTGTAAGGATGACAACAATGCACCACAAATGAAAGTAACAGACCTTCACCAATATGCAACAGTCACAGAATGATACAGAAGATAATAAAGTTGGAATACTTAGAAGGAAAGTCACGGGGGCAAAATAATTGTGCAGTGCGACAAAATTAAAAATCTGAGAGATTCCCGCACTACCCACTGGTGCCAGGTTAATAAAATATTGCCTTGATAATAACACAAACTACCCACTAAACATTTTTTTTAAATGAGGAAGGAAGCAATGATAGTAATAATGATATAAAATGGTAACAAGTAGCTCCAAAAATTGTGAGTGGCATACAATTATGCATGTGGTTTCATAATTCCAAACATTCCTTGAAGAAATATTACAACCTAGGTAATGTACCTGTGATTTGCTATATTATTCTACTTTGTATACAGGTTCCTACGTAAATTATTGTACACGCAGTGAGTAAGATTATATTAAATTGTATGTCCCCTAGCACTATCCAAGAAACAAAATGGTGGGGACCCCATACACTGTTTCCAATGTAAGGTGCTCTTTGGGGAATTTTGATGATAATGGCAGGCCACATTTGCTACCACCATGCAAAACAGAGTTCAGGAGTGCCTACCATAATGGCAAACTCACTTCCCAATTGCCATTAACAATAGAGATGAGGACTTTTCAAAATAAAGGCAGCCCCATTTTCATAATGCCGGTCAAAATCAAGTTGGAGGGATTTTAATACCTCGGGAGTAGAACCATCTTTTAGGTTGTGAGGCCATGTGCATTTGCAGAGTTTCACCCAGACATATCATTTGGGCTCATCAGTTGCATTGGCATGCACCTGTAAGCCTTTGCTTGGCAGTGGCAGACCAAGTGCGTGATCCTGCAGTGTTAGAAAATAGGGATTGCTAACCTGCTAAAGGAGAAGTGAATTCTCCATTTTCAAAAACATGTACTGCTAACAGTCAGGTCCAGCCAGTGCATGTGGGATGTTTGAAATAAAAGCCTTGTCTCTGTGATTTCATTTTCATGGAAGACTATAGGCTGTTTGGTTGTGATAAATACATTGAAAGCAATGGACAGCTACAGGCCTGCCTGCTTACTTCATTGGCTAATAAACTATGATCCTAATCATTATGTTAATAATAATATATATTTCTGGTACCTCTTTTCTCAGTAAAAGTCAGTGGAAGTAACTTTTGGCTCATTTTCTTATAACAATTTCTGTTGCAGTGTGAAATGGACCAGAAAATAGAGATAAAGGAGGAACCTATCTGCCTTGAAGGCACAGCAAGTACATCCTTTGTAAGTATCATGCCTGATTACTTTATAGTGATTGGAACTTAACTGATGTTCAATACATTTTCAGAGATACATGTTACAAAGTATTTCATCTGTAATTATGTTCAGTGCATAACAAGAGGCACAAACTCTCCAACTTTTAAAAGGTACTTTGTTGAATGATTTATTATATTCTCCTTTCATTGCATGAAATGTCTAGCTGGTAGTCTGGTAGGTGTGCTGTATGTTGTCGCTGTCAAAGGCCATCTTATGAGTGGTGATTGCATGCTGGATGTCATTGATTTTTATATGAAATAGTGGATAGTTGATGTTATTTTTCCCCATGGATAGTTTAATGTTTGGTTACATAATGCTAATCATTTTCAGTATAAATTAACTGGACAGACCCTATTTTTTATATAATGAGTACCTTCATCTTACCTACATGGTCCTGGTAAGATTCCAGTGAGTTTGAGGTATCAGTACCTGAAACTTATTGCTGATTATAGGATTCTATCAGTGCTATGGACATTTTCTTCATTTGGTAAAACAGCTATAGTGACATTTAGGTTACTGTTCATGACAAAATTACTGGTTGTGACTGATCGGGTCCTTTCCAGGATAGATTCCAGTAGTTCAGTATTGATCATTCTATATTATCTTCTTTGGCAACATATTTATATTGACTTGTATATCGGGAGTTTGCTAATTATTGATTTTTACTCAGCTTTCCTCCTGATTGGATAGATTTTATATCATTAGTGGTTAACTTTGATAATTGGATTTTCAGTTAATTATGCAATTGGCCTGTGTAGTCATGGAGGAATTTTTTGGTCATTTCTTTCAAGCCTTTAATTATTTTTGTACAATTTCTTGTGCTGTGTTCCCTCTCCTACATTATTTATATTTTACTTTTTATTGATAGATCTACATTAAATTTACTATGAACCAATCTGTTGAGTTTTCATGAATTATATTCATGAAAAACAAGCAGAACATCCAACAGTTGTGGAAGCCACTGAAAAACAAATTTAAGAGATTTATGGGAGGGGGATGGATTGTTTATACTCCTCTACTTGAACAATCTATGGCTTGCTCAGGCTGGTCACGACTTATTGGCAATGGTGATGCCACTCATAGATGGAGCCGTTGGGGGAGTTTGTGAAATTAGTTTCCTTGCAACTGTAAGTACTCAGTATTGGTGCTTAAAGGATGCCATCAAAATATGTCCCCAGTACAACAAAAGTGATGCAGCCTAGAAGGCTGTGTCATTCTCAGTACTGAGTCTAATCCAGCAGCTGAGATTTACTCATCCAGGTAGCAATGTAACTTCTATTCATCAGTAAGTTTCAGTCCCAACTTGTTGGATCATTGAAATTAGCAGAATTACAATAACTACAACTGGAATGCTTCAATGCTCTTAAGGCTTCCTACACTATTGCGTTTGAGATTCCACAGATAGATAAATCTAGGGGAGTACTATTCTTATTCCCTCTTATGGTGTGGAATTTATAGGGCTCATGTGGTAGTGAGATGGTTAAGAATTCCACTGATATGAAAAGTCACTTTATACTTCATTCAAAAACCAGTTAATGGAAAAATTTCTTACATCCTTTTCCACCATGATATTACAACACTGGTGTCACCTGACATGATTGTGTGGCTGTACATACTGCAACACCTGTATTAATATTCTATGAAATCTGCAACAAGTAAATGAATGGTGTGACAACCTTTTTATTGTTATCATTTCAGAAACAAAGTCCTGCAGGATTTCAGGAATTTAGTTTGGGAGCAAGTCCAGAGGTTTAGAATGGTAGGGCAGGCCATGGCGTTAGTATTATAAAAAGATTGTAGTAAATATAAGTTCAAGTACAGTGCTCTAAGACCTTTTTAATGGACGCACTGCCCTGCCGTGTTTGCAGACCGCCCTTCTAACATAACCCGGATATGCGCTAAGTACATAGTGTAAAACAGTTTAGTTAAATTTACAGTCATTATTTTCAGCACAGTTACATCAATTACATCGGGGTTTAAATGTTGAAACATGTGTAAATGTCCATGATTTGTCTGGGGATTTTATGTGAAACCTGAAAGAGTTATTTTACTCTCCCAAAAAATATACCAGGCCAACCTTATTTGAAATCTACCAATCTTACTGGAAATCTGTTTCTAAAACTTTCTGCTCATGTACACTATTTTGATAGGAGGATTAATAAGATTGATATCTTTTCAGAATGTCTTAGAGTCTTACTTCCTAAACCACATAGCCTGTGAGAAACATTCTTTCTACCTGAAAGTAACTTCACATTTATTTTAAATCACTTAGTTTTTATATTCACCTGAAACAGTAGACGTGCTGTCATAATAACACTTTGAGGAGTCTGATGAGTCAGACTGTTCATGAGAGTGAAATTTACTGAGACCGTCATTAGCTTCCTCATTTATAGTTTCAGAAGTCACTGATGTGGACTAATCACCACACCTGACAATGTTTTCAACCTCAACATTCTTTGAAATCTTTCCCACTATACACTTCCATCACCCGTGTTAATGGCCTGTCTATCCACGTCTTTCCATCAGCTACATCCAGCACCACATCCCCTTCTGCTTCTGGATCTAGATCTAGTGACTTAGGTACTCTTCTCAAATTCTTGTTGCAACTGTTGTAGAAATCAAAATCTCCTTGATAATTGCACAGAATCCAGTTGATGTAAATATAGTATTCCCCAGCATACTTCGTCTTGCAAAATATGTGAAGGTGAAAGTTGGTTGAGATCTTCAGGCTTCTCAGGCAAGTAGGTAAGAGTTTGGGATTTAATCACAGATTCACACTCACACAGTAGGGTCGTCACCTCGTCATAACACAGTGAAATTCTCCCGAGGACACGTCTCTAATTTCTCTTTACTATCTGAATCTGAATTCTCCACCAGCCACTCTCCACCCAGCCTGCTGGGGAAGGGTTAATCCTCTATTGTATTCGTTGCATTGTGGACTCTCTTTCTGTGAGGTTTTAGTCGACAGTTCAAAACAAATTATCTCCAGCAGTGAAATTTGTTCCATTGTTGTTGATGCTTGTTGTTTAAAGGGGCCTAACATCTAAGGTCATCGGCCCTCCATTGTTGTTTTAGACACTTGTGATCTTTCTCATCGAGTGATGAACCCTCGAAAACTTTGTAAAAATTCATTTGTTATGAAATTTGTGACCACTTCCAGGTGCACTGGCCTATACACGACAAATGTAAAGAGCAAAATTCACTCCTTTGTTTTTACTTTCAGTATCAGGAACCCAGCAAAGTCTACACCTCAAATACCACAGCGTCTTTTATTCTGTTTTCGGATAGAGTTACAGAATCAGCATCTGCCACCCTAGCTTCGTGCCATTTTTCATCTCACACATCTTGACAGCATGGCCTGGCTGCTCCTTTTCCATGAATAGCTGAAAATCTAATATTCTAACATGTTCCTCATGGATTAGAAGTTGCACCAGACAATGTTTAGTCATTAGTATTGTAGGGCATCTGAAGTCCTCACTATCTCTCCTTTCCATAATCTTTGTTTTCATGCACAAATTTCCTTCACAATCTTAGATCATGTGAAGTGACTTCCAGCTTGAAATCCCTTCTCCCCAGAAACTTCTTCTTGAACGAATAAAATGAGTAACCTTCCTGATGCCTCTATTTCAATCGTCATTCTTTCTCCCACGAGTCTTTCACTTGCATTCCTTCTTTTGTTATGAGTAAACCGCAACATCCTGGTGACAATTCTGGCAGTCTTGATATAGAAAAAGAATATTCCAGATTCCATGGAGGCTCCGCAGAGGGGACAACATAAGTCACAATTTCCTTACCTCATTCACGATCAACTTCGTCCTCTTACATGGCAACTTCATCGCAAGGCCATTTTTCTTCTCCCAGCTTTACCAGGACCTTCCTACCACTTTGATTCCTCTAAAACTCATCCACGTCACAACCTTGTGAAGGCAAATCGCCTGGAAAATGTCTTCCTCGTAAATGCTGCCACTCTGCTGTGTGGGAGTGAGTCAATATTTCCTTCACTCTATTTTGTGCAAAGACACCCTTCTATATCTGCATCAATGCAGTGTCCAAAGATAGCAGTGCACATCAACGAGACTGAGGCTGTCTTTTATAGTGGTTAACATTCTAACACCAATAAGGCAGGAAAGTAATTCTAGTTGAAGTGTTGGATTTCTCTTAAATGGTGCTACCCTCTTTTTGTGAATATTAGCTGCAGACTAATTTCATCGTGATGCTTGCTTTTCGATGATACAACTGCAACATAAGCATATTTACTAGCATTACATACTGTATGAAGTTAATAAGACTTCCTTAGAGTCACTCAGAGTAAATTGTCACCGTATAGCAATACAAGCTCATCAAGGTAATTGTTCATTCCACTTTATGAAGATGTGTTTTATTTCTTATTGTACCTCTGTGTCCCAACTTATTTTCTGCTCCCAAATGTCTTGTAACAGAACCTTCGGCATCGTTTTAACCAATTTATTCATCTAATTAGTTTTCTTTTTTAGGCTTCATGATCCCCATTTAACTGAGGCAATCTTGGTCCAACTAAAACTATATTTAACCCACCACATATTATATGCTGGCAATGAACAAATAATTATCAGAAGAACTTACTAATCATATTGACTACTGGACTTTTACCTATATCTCCACTGATAATAACAGTGGAGTAGACTTCAATTTTACTTCGACATTTTAATAAGTACATCAAGATTTTAAACTCACACATCATCAACAGTTTCAAAACCACAGCAGACTATAATGCTCATAATGTGTGTTGCAACATCCCACCATACATTTTACCCACTTTTTATTTTATTTTTAAGTGTGAATTTGTCATCATATGTTTTTTATATCATATTGCACATATATTCTTTATAGTAATATAATATGTTACTTGCCCAGTTTGCAATTGTAAGCTGAAGATGACACTCTTACGTGTCATAACCGGTACTATGAATAAATAAGTAATACGTTGTAAACTTATAGCTTGTATGACATATATTTAGTATTGAATAGGTGGAACCTTCATTCAAATTTTAACTGTTTAATCAGAGACAAAGGACAGAAGAAACCAATTGGGACAAAGATAGATAAAATACTTCGTGTTGTTACAGGTTTGTTATGAATTTTTAATTTTTTTGTGACATGACCTAGCAGCCCCAGTACTGTAGAGACTGAGTCTTCTGTCCCTGAAAAATGCATGCTACTTTTCCATCCACTCAGTGATGACATAAGCTTGTGTGAGTATGATCTTCCCACCATAGAAATTAATCAACCCTCTTTACTGACATTTGTAGGAATGCCTGTCCTATGTCCAAGGTCACACCCACTGGCCTCTCTCTAAGCCTGAAGGGAATAAGTTCGATTAATTTTGAACCTTTGTCATACAGTCATTCAGTGACAACTCCCTCTTCCGCTCACTGGATGCATCAAATATGGGCCTAATTCGCATAGTTGTACAGTCCTTACATGCACTTCGATGAGGTAGAATGTAGCCTTTACCTCTAGCCCCTTCATAATGTCTTTCTTCAACAATACCATTTTTAGCCCATTGTTATAGTACAGCATCATACTCTTCAAATTAATTCTCACGAATAATTTTCTCAGTCATAAAATGTACTCTCTTTTTTTTTTTTGCAACATCGTTGTGTCATATATGACTTGCAATCCCTATTGTTTCTCAACTCTTGTGTCAAGAGGGCAATAATATTGGTGAAATTACTCTAAACATTGGAAAGTATGGTTGATAAATTCCATTGTCATAAAGCAGAAAGAATAAATGGAATTAGACCTGAAATAGTGAAGTACAGTGTGAAGAAAGGGTTGAAATTGCTTCATAAAATAAGAGTATCATGGAGTGTTAGTAAGGTACCTTCATATTGGATGAAAGCTCTAATTCCACCTACCTCTAAGCAACCAAAGGGGAAGTGTTGCAACAATTTATCGAAGTATCTTAATAATCAGTATACCAGGCAACATGTTGATTGGCATCTGGGAAGGAAGGGTGAGATCAGTGGTTTAGGTGAAGTAGGATGAAAAGCAGTGTGGTTTCAGGCCATAATGGGGCTGTCAGAGTTGTATTTTCTGTATTTGCCAGAATTTTGAAAAATCATTGTTGGTCGTAGTTTACATGATTATCTGCTGAAAGGTATAAAGTGGCAGGAAAGGATTCATTAAGGTGAAAATTTAGTATGCAGGCTACTATCTTGGAACTTGAAAATAGGTTCAATGAGTTTGGTATGGAAATTATCCTTTCTAAGACTAAATTGATGTCAGTAGGTAAGGAATCGAGGATAAGTGAATATCAGATAGGGGATATGAAGTTGGAACAGGTAGATAATTTCAAGTATTTTGGATGTGTGTACTCTCAGGCTGGTAATACAGTAAGTGGACTTGAATCAAGCTAATGCAGTCTGCTCACATTTGAAGTCAACAGTATTCAGGAAGAATGAAGTCAGCTCCTGGATGAAACTTTCTTTACATTGGATTGTTTTCAGACCAATTTTGCTCTATGGGAGTGAAAGCTGGGTGAACTCAGGATATGTTATTCACAACTTAGAAGTAAAAGACATGAGAGTAGCAAGAATGATTGCTGGTAAAAACAGGTGGGGACAATGGCAGGAGCATACTTGTTATGATGAGATAAAGGCTAAGTTAGGATTGAACTCAATGGATGGAGCTGTATTCATGGAGAGCATCATGGTGGGGTCATGTAAGTCAAACGGAGCAGGATAGGTTGCCTAGGAGAATGATGGAGTCGGTCATGGAGGGTAAGGGGAATACAGGGAGACCAAGGCGATGATGATTAGACTTGGTTTCTTATGATTTAAAGATAAGAGATATAGAACTAGTTAGATGTAGGGAATTGTTTTGGTGAATAGTAAATGCACAGAGACTTGCAGACTGAATAACAAATGGAATAACAGTCTATAATGGAGATGTAAGTATGCATCTATTCCTTTAATGGAACATTTCTTAATGTGCTTATTGATATCAATTGCATTAGCACAGTGTCCATGTTTGCTGCTATTGACAGCATGGTCTGAAGTTGTCCAAAGATTCCTCTGTTCTTGGAGTACAAAGTACTAAATGCATTCTTACATACAATCATTTTTTTTATTGCCTGTATTACATGATATACAAAAATGCTGTCTGATTTGAGTGTTGGTTCACTTTTAGTTCACTCCTTGATGGTGATTTTTGATCAGTCAGCCCATTAAGGAAGAGTCTTGCTATTAGAATAAGTATAAAGCAAAATTTTCAAGGAATGTTTCTTCTCATCTTAATTAAGCCATTCAGAATATAATAATAATAATAATAATAATAATAATAATAATAATAATAATAATAATGATAATAATAATAATAATTGTGGCCAGTTGCTGATTTTTTTTGCGCTGACACTTTTAGGAAATCAGGAATGTCTAAGCACTGAAGCAGAGAACAATAAACGAGTCATATCTTCCATTCTGTGCGTCTCAACCATGATGATGAAAAAAGGATATGTTTCATGTAGACTCTACACTGCACAAATCCACATGTGTCAGTGCTTGTGCATTAAAAAGGAATTATATCTTTATAAGACTCTGTTAGATCCTCATATTCAATACAAGATAAGAGCTGCATTAGTGCAGTGTCCGTGTTTTCACCTATTGCCAGCGTGGCCTGAAGTTATCAGTGATGTTACCAGGAAGTTTGTATTGATTAGGGGGATGTTATGAAGTCTTGTAAGTGTATAATTCAGTACTGCTAGTACGGATATGTAGCTGCTATTATGTAGCACTGCAAAAGATGCAAATACTGCATGTATTTAATTGATCTAGGGGTATATTTTACACACTGCTTGCATTATAATCAACATATTCACTATGAAAAGAAAGGACTACATAATAGGTGACTTAATCTTGATGAAGTCTGACAAAATCAGTTTCTTGTTGAATTGTCTGTACAAAAATAGGGTTCAGCAAAACAGCACCTTTCAAAGACATATGTTAGAATTACAAGATGTGTCGATCTGACCAGTGAGAAACTTACTGTATGCAGCTTTGAGTTGACCAGAATTTTACGTCCATCTCTATTCCTCACACATGATAGGATGAATTCCAGGTGATCCTGGCTTAACTTCCGTGTGAGGAGGTATCTTAGTACAGAGTCCTCTCCCCAGACATATGTTTTTGTAAGACCTTGCACACTTAACAAATCAGAAATGATACCATTCATTGAAGTTATTTTCTTAGAGTTACAGAGCGACAAACCATCAGTTAGCATAATATTATTGGAATAACTTATGCATTTTTAAATATCAGTACAGATTTAGACCTTGTTTAGAATATGTGTTTGCAGCCTTGGTTTACTTAACCATAAGATTGCATGAATTTATTAAATTAAATGCATGATCAAGTAACATTGCAAACTGAATGGTTCTCTCACAATCAATAAACACTTCAAGACCCAGATAACTGCAAAATTTAAGAGTATTAGCCACAGAATTACTGAAGGTTTATGCACCTAAGGAAACATTGATCTTCTGTCTCACCCAATCTAAATTCTTTCTCCATAATCTATAACCAGTGTGCACGCATTTCACTTTATGTAATTGTACCAAGTTCCCCCAGGTATTTCACCTCACTAATATTTTCTAGGTCTGGAGCACTACCATCTACAAAGAACATGCTTTTGTGCTAGGGAATGCATTGCAAGTTTTATATTGAAAGTAGCATCAAGGAACGTTAATGCCTTTTGCTCAAACTCTGCTGGATGAGGGAAAGAACACTGGGAGTTCAGTCCAACAAACTTCATTCCCAAGGCTGTTAGTCCCAATTCCATCTCAACTGCTGACTATATGATTTTTATTGTATGAGCTCTCCACTCACTGGTACTTTTTGAGACCCTATTCGCTGCTGTGATAATTAAGTCTAATGCTATCTTGGCCATGTCATACTCACCAGTGTCTAAAAATCCCTGACCTAAGTCAACATAGACACAAAATTGTTTATAGTCCCGTACCAAGTCCTTCTTAACTTTTTCGTTAAACATCTAATATCCAAGGGTTGATTGTGAAATTCTTTCTTTTCAAAACTCTCCTCTGTAAAACCTGACTGCCATCAATAGATGTCGCCCAGTGATAAATATTTTGAAGATGTGGTGGCGTAAAAATTTCCAGATGTAATAATAGGGATACTGGCGATATGGATGCACGGTTGGGTTGGCCTGAAGCCTGACAAGGTATTGGATCACCTCTTGGAAAATAGCTACCCTTAACATTCAGACCTGAATCATTAGTTTCTTGTGAAGACCTTCAATCATTTCTTGCTGATGGAAGACTTTCTTCCTGTTCCACTTTGCTTGTTTTGCTATGATTTCAGCCATTTTATTTTCCTGGTAGCCTGCACCAATTGCTGCTTTAATTTCGGAAGTATGGAACTAAAGCTGTAGTTTTGGTTGCAGGTTTTGTGATTTAAAATATAAAACAGTTTAAAGCAATGTCATCCAGATCACTGCATGGTAAATAGGAGCAGCAAATGGTTAGGAAAAATAATTTAAAATTATTTAATTTTAAAACGTTGCCTCTGGTGGGTTTTCTTGGTTATGTTTTATTGGCATTGAACACTATATTTTCTTTGTTTGCAAATGTGAGGGAAAATAAAATGCTTAGAACCATGTTTGGTAGTAATGGCCACTGGTCATTTGATACATGTATTTATCTTCAGAGTATGCAGAGCATAAATGACTGTATTGTGTGGGATACCATTTGTCTCTTTTTATCCTCACAACCCATTCTTGAATTAATTCCTTGGTCTTTGAAAAGGAAATCAGAAACATTATCAAATAGTACTTCCTCTGTTTGAACATTAAAATGGGTTTAATATCAAACAGGAATTACAAAATCAATGTCAGTTATAATTCAGTAACAATTAGTTGAAACAAACTGTATCCTTGGATTAGTTACACTGATTAGTGCAGCCATATGCTGAACATATGGCTGGGATTCTTGAGACAGCAATCTGACCTTTTGCTTCTCAATACATATGAAGTCCAGTCACAATTGACAGTATATCTGTATTCAGCAAGTGGCCATGCGGTTATGGTCATACAGCTGTGAGCTTATATTCGGGAAATAGTGGGTCAAACCCAGTGTAGGCAGCCCTGAAGATGGTTTTCTGTTGTTTCTTGTTTTCATGCCAGGCAAATGTTTGGGCTTTAACTTAATTAAAGACATGGTCACTTTCTTTCCATTCCTAGCCCTTTCCTATCCCATCGTCACCAAAATACATGACCCACAGGAGTTATACAATTTACCATTATATATCCACATTTTGAAAGTTTGGATTCTCTTTTCTGTGGGTAAGAAAATACATAGGGCTTTACAGTATTTAGTAAGGTGGAGAGGACATAACACTTTGTTATTCTCTTTCTGAGCTTTATTCTGAAATCATTTCAGGATAGGAGTTGCCACATGCTAATGAAGGTGGACTCTGATTTCTCTATCCACCAATTGATTTCAGCAGAATAGTCCTATGTTACTACCTAGATATACCATATTTTTTACCCTGTCTTCCTGTATGTTGTACATCAGAAAAGTATCAGGCGGTGTAGGTTTTTTTACATTGTTTTCGTTGTGTTGAATACAAAGTCACACTCTTTGGGTAGAGATTTTGCAAAATGTGGAGAACACTCATTGATGTGCAGGACAGGAAGAATGCTGTAGTGGAAGGTGACAATGACTAGGTTCGAGCATACATAGGAGAGTATATGTGAGGATATTGTACAATGCATGCCTTATGAAATATTTAATCTTATCATAAATTGTAGTATTTTTGTTAAGAAAACTTTCACAAATCCTTCCATTAATTACACACATAACTGCACATTGCATGTATCTCAATATGTTAATCACTTGATAGAAGACAATGGATCATTCACTGGCACTATTGCTAGGCATAATAAATCCGTTAGAGAATGCTCCTCCCACTGTTTCATCATATTCTGTATCCATGTCTATTTCACTTCCGCTGACAGTGTCTTTCGTTTTATTATCACTGTATCTTGCGGTTTCAGTATTGCTTCCATCACTGTCACTATTTCCGTCCATTTCACTTCCGACGTTTATGTTTGCCATGGTCCAACAAACCTTCACCTGATATTACTGATCTTCAAATTTCTTTATAAGCTCATAAATTATACTTCCAGTCCTCATTTTTAATAGAAGGAATTTGTTCACCATACATTATAGTAATGCTTCCGTTCTGAATATCACATGTTCAGAAATGCATTTCTTGACAATTGCCCATATCAGGTTATTTATTTTCATCGTGTATTCCTTTCCCAAGACTCGGTCTATACCATTCAACAATTTCTCCAGATCTTCTGAAGATTGAGATAAAATAACAATATTATCAGCAAATTTCAGAGTTTAATTTCCTCTCCTTTTATTGCGATACGCTTTCTAAATTCCTCTTTGGTTTTCTTTTTCTGCCTCTTTCTTCTATATGAAACCTGCGGTGCTGCCCCACTCCCTTATGTTATACTGCTGCTTTCTCAAAGTCTTCGATTCTTATCAGAGCAAACTGATATTTGTGCAGATAGTAAATAATTCTTTTTTCTCTGTATCTGATAATGAATGCCTTTTGTTGTTCTACGAACGCTATATATGCGTGCTTTTCCTCCTTAATTCAATCCTCTTAAGATCAGACGTAACGTCAGGATTGCTTCATGTGTTCTTACATTTCCTCTGTAGCCAAATTGATGTCCTCCAAGTTGGTTTCAATTTGTCTTTCCATACTAATGGTGCTAATTGTGTAATACTTTGCACACCCTTCACCACCGGCTTTCATGGAAATAGGTATTACACCATTCTGCCAAAAATCGTATGGCAGTTCTCCTTTTTCGTGCCGTACGCTAAACGGAATAATTCCACCATGCTGGTTTCTTTTAAGGCGGTCAGTAATTCTGAGGGTATGTCATCAATTCCTGGTGCCTTGTCTATACCTGGGTCTTTCAAAACTTTCTCGATTTCTGACCTCAAATTTGGGATACCCATTTCATCAGCATTAACAGCCTCTTATTGTTCAAGAACCCTATCATCTACTTCTTTACCTTGATACTGCTGCTGGATAAGTTCGTGCCATATTTCTGCTTTGTCTTTTTCCCTACAAGTTTTTCCCTCTGAGCTCTTGTTGAAGAGATTTGCTTGGATACAGTGAGAAAGATGCATATATGAAATGAGCCCAATCGTTGGACTGCAGCTTAATAAGATTATCAGCAAGCTGTTGAGTATGTTCCTCCATATCCAGTCCATCAGCACCCTTTCTTACCTAGTTTTCTTTTCTCAAAAGGGTCCCTTGATTTTCCTGCATGCAGTTTCTACCTTTCCTAGGACCATGAAGCCTTGAACATCCTTGCACTTCTCTTTCAGCCATTGTTCCATGGATGGTTTTCTGTGGTTTCTCACTTTTAAACCAGGCAAATTCTAAAAATGTACTTAAATTAACCCATTGGAACCTGACTAATAGTCTAACCTACAGGGAGAGAAAACTCTATTCGTTTTCGAAAATTAAGCTTTAATTTTTTTGTTGAGGATTGGTAAAAAAATGGCTTTTTACAAAGCTATATACATTACAGATCAATGCCTAACTGTTCATTAACAGTTTCTCAGTCTTCAGTAGTGAATCATCGTGTGATATATTTTGAAGCAGCTCTCCAGATGGAGTGGAACACCACAGTTTTCACATAGCCACCTCACTTCGGACCTTATTTTATGACCCTTGCACACTTTGCAGGGCCTAGAAGGATGTTTCTTCCTTTCTGTTGGAGGAATAGGCACTGGAAAATATCCCCATACATTTGCCTAAAGCCGCAGGTGGCTGTCTTGACTGGGCGTTCTTTCCTTTTTAGTCCTAGGCGGAAGAGCAACGCTCTGGAACAATCGCTCGGCAAATGCTGCGAGAAAGCCTGTATAATGCAGCCGCCTGCCAGTGACATTATTGAACTCAACGTATGAATTGAAGATAGCCATATCCAATAGATACAACCCTTGATAGTCCATCGCGTTATGGGGAAACATGCAAGGACGTGGTCTTGACGAATATACTGCACCCGTCAAAGCCTGAGCCCCAACCAGCATTTATCTCAGGGGTGTTACGGTTCGAATCTAACGCAAATAATAAACAACAACGAAAAACTATGAAGATACGGAACCTCCAGTTAAAAATATGGGCGCCATCTAATTAGTACTGCAGGGTTGAACGGGGCACTCAAATTATTAACTCTAAGGCCCATCATAAAAACAAACAAAACCACATTAAAACAGATCAAAGGGAAAAAATGGAGGATCCGTCCTAGGAAAGGGGACGGATATTTTAAACGGTCACCAAGTGTTTACTAATCTACAAAAACAAGAACTTGGGTCTGTTTCCTTGCAAATGCTTAAGAAGCATTTTAATTAAAGATAAACTGAAACACACACAAAGATTTGTTGACTTTTATTTTGCCTATAATTTGGCAAATCATTCCTGAAATTTACGTAATGAATTTGGCACTGAGGACCACCCATCCACTTGGGTGGTTGAACCGTTGATTGCCGAGGGTTAAAACACGACCATCGTGACAACACCACGACCACTTATGGTCGAGACCATTAACCTGTTGGCAAGGTGAGCGTGATCACATGAATTATATCATCGCCTCCACCTTTATTGAGTTGAGACCTACCCGGGATGGTACAATACCGTCCCCGGGTTCCTAACCCAAGATATGTTAAATGTTAACGGAAGGGAACGACAAAGGGATTCTAACCTAACGGTCCAGATGTAGGGATTTGCCATCACATTTAACGTCATAAACTTAGCTTATAATTTACAGCAACTTGGCATTATTACGTTATTTTGCCAGCTGACTTCCCTAGCCTCCGTCAACATCATCATCCTAAATAATTCATAAAGATATTATTATTATTATTATGAATATTATTATTATTATTATTATTATTATCATTATGTTCAGCCGTGGAGATCATCATTATAGTAACACTGAATCATCATTGACTTAACATTTTTATTCCATTTTCACCATATTATTATGCTTAGAAATAACATCGCAAATTCTCCTTCTTACGCTTCTTCAAATTATTATTATGAGAAATTAATTTCACTCGTTACACGGCAGTAAACTATTATTATTTTTAATGCAGAACCCTTTACGCTTCCGGTCTTGTTTGGCACTAATCAATCGGTTAAGACACGACTTACTTGGATTATTATTATTATTATTATTATTATTATTATTATTATTATTATTATTATGAGTGGTAGTATTAATATTATATTTTAATTTGCATTGTTTATAATTTAGTCACATATGTTAATTTCCATATGAACAACCAAGATCCGATTTCACATCGGTCGGGACACAATAACGGTATTCGAACCGCAACCGTACTTCATTTCGTGCTGTCATTAATTTGTGGGGACACCATGTCCTCCCGAGACAAATCTCAAATCGCATGTCACTTCGCTGCTGGGAATCTCCATCCAGTCCCTGCGAGTGTTAAATTAATCCTTCCTTCTCATTTGAAGTTCATTTATTCCACTGGAACTCTTCAAAATATTTTTTTTATTATTCCTCAGTGCGTGGACACTTCTGCCTCTCATAACACCGGAATCGGCACATAACATCTGCGTAGGCTTCTGGATTCATCTATTTTATCATCAACAACAGTACGACTTAATTTTACCACATGCCGGATTTTTGTCCCGCTTGACTTCGAAAATCAAAAATAGCCTTAACCCACTCTGGGCCTTCAACATTGCGTGACCATCATATACAAATGCCTATATTGCATTTAAACCATGTTATTATGATTATTATTGAGTCCAAAACATTAAATCAACAATTAATATAAAATCAAATTTACTACACGAATTATAGGCTTCCACGTACCACATGTTATCTCCACATTTAATTTTAACTTGCAATCATTCTATAAAATCGGGCCCGTGCCTCATTCACAAAGCATTATTATTATATACTCATTTAGACGTAACCCGTGTCCATTTATCACTCCGATACTTCTAATGATTATTATTGCTGTTAACTGGCGAAACTTCGCGGTACACATAATCATTGGTATTTACGTTCAAAACTGTCGGACATCATTCCAGTCCCACAATATTTAAAATTCACTGGCAACCCTGCACCTCGGGATAAACTTACAACATCTATAGAATTTACGAGAAACTGACCTAAGCCCGAAAAACATATCTGGAGCAATTCTAATATGAATCTCAATTTATCTTTACATGAGACATGCTCATATACAATTAATCATGAACACTTCAAGCACTTCAACCCTAATTTACTCTATTAAAGTAATCAATACTATTATGATTGCTTGATATAATTATGCGATCTTAATTATTTACATATTAATTTGTCCCTTTGTCTACCTATGTGAATTATACCAGCCGGGATGCGGCTTGCGTGACACTCAAGTTGCGATATTAAATTATATGAATTCCTCCCCCCCCCGTCATCATTAACATATCTACATAATTAAACTGATATTGTACTAATCTCTGCCTGTAGTCTGCTAAACTGAACCAGAAGCACATGGCCCGCCCAGTTTAGCACGCCATCTTGCTGGTCTCCATGCCAGCTTGTAGAGGTAATCTTTTACAATTTTTCAATTGGACACATTTTAAATTAAAAAAACAAATAAAAATTAACATTTGGAATATTTTACACTCTTATCTTTACAAAGGAATTTGTACACTGGTGGCCTTTTATCTGGACCACTTAATGTAAACATACATTCTCCATTCCATCTCGGCACTAAGGAACGGTATCACTTTCAACGGCTCGGCGCGTACTTGAATCTCGAACCCGGCACTTCCGTGAATGTTCGCATTTCTGCCGGCTTACGTTCGCTTGGCTGACCAGGTATCAGCTTGTAATCGACTGTTCACTGGCGTCTAATTATGCCGAACAACCGTGACCGTTCTCGTGTAATACACTCTGTGTCCTAGATATATTATGTCACTCCTAACCGTAGGTATATATTTAATTAGTTCTGTAAATGATTATACATTTTATTGATTTGTCGGTAGGCAATACTTGTAACTTTCTCCGGTATTCGGACTCATGATACTGTTGAATGTTCAAGTACGTAACGCGTACTACTTCACGTACTGGATCACTGTGCTATTGAGCGTAGTAACGGCTCCAATAAACTTTCACAAGTGTTTGTTACACGCACTGATATCGTGGTCGCTCAACCAAATGTTCACAAGTGTTACGGTTATACGTATTCGAACGCAGTGACCGCTCAACGAACTTTTATCGAGTGTCTCCTCAGTCGCCCTGACCAGGCTGTTATGCGAATGTTCATCGCCTCTCCGAGTTCACGAAAGGTCACGTTAGAGTGAGCAGTTACAGTTTCCCCATTTGACTATATGCACACCTGCCGGTGGCTTGAACATGGCATCCACTGATGTGATTATATGACTCTTGCCTCTATGAAAAATCTCACCTCATTTCGATCGTTGGTGATGGTAATATTTGCGAATTTATCTCCTGTATTCTTGGCGGGTAAATACGCGCCATTTGTGGCGTCCCTAGCCTTCAACAAATCAGCGAATAGCGTTTGTAATTTCTAGGAATTACGACAGTAAATCATCATTAATTAATAACTTTTAATATCTGGTCGTGTTTCTAGAATTTTCCTGATTACAAACCCGTATTCAGTTTTTCTTTATAAATTTATCTCGCGAAATCAATCCGTATTTCACTTCTTGGCGTGATTGCTTCTCCCAGGCGAATTTTACTGTTGGCTCACAGCTAAGAGGGAGTTTGAAATCTCATGTTATTTCTTTAAATACCAACTGCTAGCTTCAGATCCGTCTCCAGCCTTGGATTTCCCATGACGTCATTTTCAAGAATCTTGCAGGACGTGTTTCCTTCGTTCAGTAGATCGGCTAGCCCTGAGCAACGTATTTCCCGGTCGGGTTTGAAAATAGCGTTTCCGTTCCTTTTCTAACTTGGCATTCGTTCTGAGAATACTAATTTTGCTTGCCATTGTGTTTCATAATCTCTAGTGGAGACAGAAGTCTGTGTAGGTTTCACAATACCTTCTGAAGTGATCGGTAGGCCCACAACGTACATATGTAAGAGTTTCTTGCTTAGCGAATATGAAATATATTCCCTAATAAATAATTCAAATTGAATGACGTAGCTGACACGGCCACTAGGGTATAATACTAAATTCATTTTCCGGTTGTATCTTCCAATATCCTTGGGGATTTTAACCACTTCCTCTCCACCTCGTTTTCTTTGAATTATCACAACATCAAAATCCATCAACAATTGAAAGTAAATGCACAACCTTTTTGTCTTTCCATTTTACGGTGAGAATATTATTAGCTGCCATACTAATAGCCTCACATTTCGTCAGTTTTACTTTGCGGAACACTGGAGGCACATTCTTCCTGTTACTGCATACGGTACCCACAGCAGTAGTTCCATTCTCCAACAAAGTGAGAAAAAGTTGAGGAGAAACCAGTTATTAAAATATAATATATGACCTTGGTTCAAGTTCGCTTCCATTAGTTCCAACTGTGCTGCTTCTGTTGCTGGAATAACTCCATGTTTGCCTTGTCTGGTATAAATTTTGAACTGGGAACAGTATCCAGAAGCACTTTCATAGAGTCAATATATTTTAATAATGAACCTGGCTTTATTGGAAGGATTGTATTGCACAAATGAGAGCTTACCTAGAAATTGTATAAAACTGTCATAAATACATATACGTCTGTCAAGATTGTAGATATTCTGAAACTTTGTTTGCAAGTATGAAATAACTGGTCTGATATTTCTTAGATGGTCATTTGGAACTGAATATTTTTTTAGACCAGCACAACTTGAGTTTAGGTTTTCGTACCTGACTCATGAGAATCATCAGCAAAAACTATCCTGTTATCTCATTAACTGTGCAAGGATACCATTTACTGTCAAATTTCAAATTTTTTCTCATCAACTTATTCGCCTGGAAAGCAGCATATTCCTTAGTTCCTATCGCTATCATTTCCCAGAACTCATCCCCAAGAAATTCGGAACACACATCTAATACACAGTATTCTCAAACAACAGCACTGAGACCAGAAACACCAGTGAATGGAATTGTTTTCGGTGTATTGGAAATATTTGACCAATTCCATGTTGAAGATCCATCTCCTGAAGCAGTCCCGCCACCTCGGTCTTCGTTTACATCGTCCATACTGTTGTCATCACTAGAACCAATTTGCCCAACACTGTCATTATTAGTGTAAGAGACTTTTCTTCTGAAGAAAAGTCTTTCTCATTATTACTTCTTAACCACTTTAAAATATCTACATAATCATCAGCCATGTTTGTTTACTAAAAAGCGCAAGCAGATAGTATTTTGTTTTTTATAGAATATTATGTGGTCTAAGAAGGGTGGATTCCATTTACATGTTTCAATAAACTTCAAGGAGAAATCTACACGTGGCGCAAGACTCGCCACTTGCTAGTAACTAAAACTGCAAGCGTTTATAGGTTGGTACGGAACAGTTCGGTCCAAATTGGCGGGCGGCGTAAGGAGCGGTTCCGTTAGTCGGCGCCAAGGCTGCTTCCTTCCCACTCCTAGCCCTTTCCTATCCCATCATGGCTATAAGACCTATCTTTGCTGGAGCACCACGATGCAGGTTGTAAATGGAGAAACTTATTTGACATATACATGGGTTAAAACTTTAAGAGTAGTAAATATTCAATTGCAACTCATACAAAAGATATGAATGTTATACCAAGATTTACTGTCCTTCAGAGTAGTCACCAGCATTATGTCATTGTGTACGTCTTGTTACCAAGGATGTGGATATCATAGGGTATCTATTGCAGCACCTGTTATGTTGGTATTTCGAAAGGATCAGTTTACTGCCTGAGAAATCTCTGAAACCGTTCTGGAGCAAAGGCCCCGAAGTGGTTCCTTCATCTTGTGAATCAAGTCAAAGTCATAGTGGCGTAAATCTGTGGATTATAGTATATGGTGCAGCAATTCCCAGCCCCATCGACCGTACAAATCAGCCACGTTTGCACTGTATGTGGCCGAGCGTTGTCGTGGAAAATGATGGGTAATACGCATTGACGGTATGCTGTGGAGGAACATACAACTTAGCCCATGTCTCATCCAGCGTAACAATATGGCATTAAAAAGCCTTTTCTTCGTACTTACAGTACTCCAAATGGTTCCGAGCAGCATAATTGCTGCATTTTCCTTCAATCATGCTGAACCCATTTGATGAAATTTTGTTCCTTCTAATATGAAGCACACACGTCTGCCATTTATTGACTTCCCACCGTGCCACTGTCCTGGAAGCCTATGCAGTTTCGCTGCAAGCTTCTTGAAGACCTTGAGGACAGTGTCGTGCTGTACGACCTCTGGCACATTCAATCTTCGTCCAGTTTCATTGTTCCTATTTGAAAAGCATCGTGACAACACTGTCTTAGATTGCCAGCCACACCGAGACTGTGTTCATTATGCCAGTTTGCATGCGTGTGATGTGAGAATGTATAATCTGAGGTAGAGTAGGTATGAAACTAACGTGTGCTGTCAGTGCCATTATTAGATTCCATTGCATGGATTCTCTGCAGCAGTGTTGTCACTATTAAAGTTCCAACCGTCTTATCTCCCATACTTCAGTTCGCCTTCATTTTCTAGAACTAATTAAACATCATTTCTGTTTTCATCCACCTGTGGTCTACTTAATCTTCATATGACCAGTCCACTGAAAATATTTTATGGATATATCTGGAGAATTGCCTGTTTCAAGCACGTTTCTTCTCATGAGGTTAATATAGGTTGTGGTCTAAAGCTTTTTTGTTGTGAATAAATGGGGTTGCCGTTCCGGTATCTAATTTTACACTTTAATCAATATAATTCTGCATGTGCTACGTGGCATATCCATAGATGCAATCGATTCTGAGAAAAGACTCATCTGAGAAGAATTGAGCCTTGAGATTTTCCAGGGCAGTATTATCCATGTACTGTGGATCCTTGATTTCTTTTTGTAGCATTTGATACACACGAAATTGGGAGTTTCTTCTGTTTTGGTGGTTGTTAGTTTCAAAATATACGACATTAGTTATGACGCTTAAACTTTCATTAGTAAGGATTAGATTTATGAATTCATTTGAATATTGCTCTATTGATAATCAATGGCATTTAACTAAATTGAATCCTTTCACCTTTGTTAGAACAGCGGAAAGTTCGAGGAAGCAAAATGTAATGTTTATCTCTTTCAATGAAAACGAGAGATAACAATAATGCATACAAAGCCAAGTTTAGACTACGTCAGTTGAATGATAGTTTTTAAAGTGATAGGCTGTTCTGCTCATCAGTAGCGGTGATTGGGAATTAAACTTGGAGAGCGCATAATGTATGGACAACCAAAATATCCGTTTTCAAGGGATATAGCGGGGGGGGGGGGGGGTTAGACATCAACAATGAAAACAATTTCTATAAAATGTTTTTGATGCTCTCAGAGCGAATGTCGATAGAGACGTAAAGGTTCAATCAGTCAGTACTGATCTGCATTTAGGGCTGTCGACCAGGTGGCAGATTCCCTATCTGTTGTTCTCCTAGCCTTTTCTTAACCGATTTCAAAGGAATTGAAAAATTTATTGAACATCTCCCTTGGTAAGTTATTCCAATCCCTAGTCCGGCTCCATGGCTAAATGGTTAGCGTGCTGGCCTTTGGTCACAGGGGTCCCGGGTTCGATTCCCGGCAGGGTCGGGAATTTTAACCTTAATTGGTTAATTTCGCTGGCACTGGGGCTGGGTGTATGTGTCGTCTTCATTATCATTTCATCCTCATCACGACGCGCAGGTCGCCTACGGGAGTCAAATCAAAAGACCTGCATCTGGCGAGCCGAACTTGTCCTTGGACACTCCCGGCACTAAAATCCATACGCCATTTATTCCAATCCCTAACTCCGCTTCCTATAAACGAATATTTGCCCCAATATGTCCTCATGAATACCAACTTTGTCTTCATATTGTGATCTTTCCTACTTTTAAAGACACCACTCAGGCTGACAGTTTACCATCTTAAGTGCGATAATAATCGTATTATACAATAAAACTTTCACCAAAGGAACAATAGTTACGCATGTATTACAATTAAATAGAAGTACGGCCTGATTATACCATTTAAATGTAATTTAGTATATGACTACACACTAAAAAGGTAAAAGACACTAGAGAGAACTACACAGACACATTGAGTGAGATTGCAGGGCTGACGAATGCGTGCGACCTTGGCAAGAAATATACCCCTGCTACCCTTCGTCGCGGAACATGCTACAGTTTGCTACTTGCTGTGGCGCAGTACTATTCGGTTAGCCGCGACGAACGACATTTTGTGCGTATGAACACTGAGTATTTTTCTAAATAATTGAATAAATTTACGGGGAAAATATAGGGAAATTTCTAACTTGTATGTTTCTGAATGAATTTTTACTTTTCTTACTTAGGTGTAACTCCTCAGATATAGTAATGCAACCAACCTTCAATATTGTACCTATACAAGCTTTTGAGTAGGAATGTTTTAACTTTCCTTTTACCAGCATCGTTAAAAATTTCCCTTGCATCACAATATTTTTCCATTTGGCACCAAATTTTGCACAAATATGCTTTATAGTTATGCCAACAAACATCAGTATCACAGTTTGTTGTTTGAGAAATATATAGGCATGTAGAATTTTTTTAAAAATATAATGTTTAATTTAAAAAATATATGTGTACACACAACATTTTGCAGGTCAATAAATTGAATCACCTTAAACAGCAAAATGCACACTGACATTTTTGCACCAACTATCTAACTACTACTGTGTACAATTTCACCTACATCAGACAAAGTTTGCATGATAATTGATTATTTTTCTGAAATAAATAATGATGATTTTGCTAAGCCATAAAATGCAAAATAAAAATCTATGCAACTTCACTCACTTTAGAACTGTCCTGCACAATAAGGATGCCCTTTAGACTTCTTTCATCTCTCCTCCAGTGATATTTTCATCACCTTATTTTTTTTCCTTAG
Organism: Anabrus simplex; assembly: GCF_040414725.1. Classification (NCBI taxonomy): domain Eukaryota; kingdom Metazoa; phylum Arthropoda; class Insecta; order Orthoptera; family Tettigoniidae; genus Anabrus; species Anabrus simplex. The sequence continues at coordinate 32,782,157 of NC_090277.1, read as the reverse complement.
CTCTTTGCTTTCACCTGAGCTGTTTTCCTGCTTTGCTATATGCGCCTTCGGTCTCGCTGGTGACTGATGTCCACAGCAGAAGTTGGTACTGGCTTCCCTCTGATGGACTGAAGGAGTTCAAGTGTTCTAACACACCCCATATTGAACTCACTTACAGCGCTCACAATACAAAGCTGACGTTTATTTCTAGTAACAAATACTTCTTTTGGACATTTATTCCAAAGAACACTGTGAAGGCTCTCATTTGGATTTTGTGTCTTCCCTTTTGTGCATCTTTTTTAGCATTGCGTCTGATGCAAGTTTTTGATATGTTGGCATTATATTTAAAACGACATCATACAGAATACCACATCTGATACTCAGTTCTTAGATTACATTTGAAATCCAAATGAGAGACACGTAAGAAAGGGATGGTTTCTTAGCAGAAACTGGAGGGTCGTGTTCAGCAGAGCATGGGATAGTTGAATGCTAGCGGAGCGCCATTTAAGGAGGCGTTGTTGGCTTTAAAAGCGGCGGTATTTAACACATTGTTGTACGGGCGCGCACTACTCCATTATTTGCTGTGGACCGGCAACCGAAGCACACCTAGCTTGAGAAAGGATGAAATATAAATACATGTAACTTTTAAATAGAATAATTAGAATAAATTATTGAAACCTGGTGAGAGCACTTGCCAGTGCTCCTAGTACTAGATTTTAGTGTGGTATTGCCTGAAACAGCTGCCCTTGTGCAAGGGAACTTGACAAGCCGAACAGATGTACCTTGTGTCCTTGTGTTTCTTGTGTGCAGTGCATACTCTGCAGGGCTTCTGAGGGCACTTTTTCCTTCCTTGTGTCCTTGTGTCCTTGTGTTTCTTGTGTGCAGTGCATACTCTGCAGGGCTTCTGAGGGCACTTTTTCCTTCCATCACATTTATATTTTTCCATTCCTGGGTTTTTGGGGATGTTTTATACCTCCCAGAATTTCGTTCATAATAGAGATACGATTGTTCCACAAGAAGCTGAAGCAAGTCATCATCGCCTAGGGAACGATCGACTACCTCCGGGATACTCGCGGAATTACTGGCCATATAAGTGAGGCTTGTAAAATATATAAATGGTTCTAGGACTCCGTTTCATCCTTATTTGTCCGTACATCAACCTCTCTGTCACTACTATCACTGGTATCTTCACTCGTATTATTGTCGCCGGCAACAGACTTGTCTGAACTGAATGTCGTACTTTCACTTCCGCGCGTATATTTTGATGTTGACGGACACACATCTTAAAGATCACTAACATTTACACTTTTACAATCACTGCGGACATCAGATAAACTACCAGCATGCAATTCTAGAAACATTTCATCATCGTTCAAGGTGTCATTGCTACGGCGCGCCATGCTGACATCGGACAAAACACTCGGTCACGCGGTACTGAGTGTTATGAAACTGCACTTCCTGTGCCGAAAGCATTGCCAGGGAAAGAATATATCTATGTAAATTCCGGTCAGCAAAGACTTTAGTTTGTAAACAACACGAAATAATTCGATTAATAAACAGCGGAGAGGAAAAAATCACACAAGAATGAAGCAATGTGAGAAAATGTTAATTTACGTAGCCGGTTGCCCGCGCACCAATACGAAACTACGTTAATTAACGTAGCCCGTCATTAATGTGTTAAAAAATAAAAGCTGTTTTCGAAAGAACACACATCAGGATATGTTTTAGAGTTCTAAACCCAATTTTGATATTCACTAAAAATTCATGAAATTTCACTATAATGTGCCCTTAAGGAAATAATTAGCTGGAAATGCAACAGGGTTTATACAAATCGTTTTTTAAATAATTCTCAGTTTCAGACGGCTAAAGTGAAATAAAAAATACTTTTTCTCCACAAGGTAGGGGGTGGGCGAGTGCCCCCTCTCCCTCTAATCGCCGCTACTGCTGGTCATGTCTAGGAATCATGTTAGGTAGTTCTAAAATCTATCATCAAAGTCCTTTTAAGAACAAACCAAAAGCCGTGGCTCTACAGCTGTGATGAGCATTATCCTGCCAAGTGACCTCTGCTCAGCCTGATGGCCTGCAGTCTATGTGTGGTGAGCACAACAAATTTTCTTGCCCATTATTCCCGGCTTTTTAGAATAAGGACTCTACCTATCTATCAATTAAAACTTTCATAGTTCTCGTATAGCCTGGCTGGACCAGCAACTAGCTATCATATTCTGATAATAATCTCTGACTTGTCTGAGAATCAATTCTGGGGCTTCTGGGAATGCAGTGTACTTACTATGCGTATATTGATAAAGCTTTCAGATTTTCTAGATTCAAACAAGAAACAAACAAGTGACCAGTCATTTAAGAACATGCAATAGGAAGAACACGATGACAGGAAGTTGTAGGAAGAGAAGAAAAATTTGCAGAGATTATTGTTGTCTTTCAAGTTTTTCTTCTTCTTTTGCTGCCTCTTCCAGTGCTGTCCTCTTTATCCTGTCATGAGTTCCTTTCCTTGTTCCTGTTCTTCATACAATTTTGACTTGCACTTGTTTGTTTGTTTCCTATTTACATTGGGAGAATAAATTGGTATTTTATTGTGCAACTATGCAGTTTATGTTGTCAGGTATGTCATGTCTATTTATAAACCCTTACTCTAGTTATCTGTTAACTCTACATTTCTTACTTTGTTGTGCATATTTGTTCCTTACAGCCTTCTGCCGATATTAAGGATGAAATATGCGTAGATGAACACGCAGTAGGTCAGTTGGTCGCTTGTTTCAAAGAAGAAGACAAGTAAGTACTGTTTAGTTTAATTAGATTTTATACCCCTAACCCTTGACAATATGGAATTTGCTATTTATGTGTTCAGTAGCTAGCTCTGCAGACAAGAGGTGGATATCTCAATACCCTGCATTCAAGGTCCATCCAGATCGTTCTCGAATCTGTCTCGTGTATTTCACTCATGGTCCGAACTTGTTGGTTTGATCGTGGCTCATGAGAAAATTCGACAAAATTAAATAAATCAGCCTGTAGTGTCTAGTGACAGCAGGCCGTCTAGTTGGCACCACTCGGTATCTGATCCAGAACAATTATTAATATTACCATCCAACTTTTTCCGGAATATCTGGTTGACCATGACCTTGCTGTTGGCCATTCCTTCAACACGACCAGTCTAGAGAATCAATCTGCAGTGAATTAGGCACTTTCATACCTCTGTATATGTTTGCACTCTTCTATAGAAACCCCAATTTCTTTCATTAGTGACACTTCCCAAATACCTTCTTTCTGTGATATCGATATATTTACTGTCGCATTCGGTGGCTTGTTAAGTTTCAAATCCATTGAATATAATGGCTCATATGATGGGATAGTAGAATTTTATCTTGTTGCTGTTAGGTACATATTTTTAAAAGTTATTTCAGATGGGAGAATGACATCAGACACTTCTCAGGATTCTTCCTTACATTTGTAGACGTGATTGTTTGCAGTTAGTTGACCAAGTTCTGATGTACTCAGATTACTTTCCAGGCTCAATTATTATCTGATCTTTGAAAATTTCCAACACCGATGAACAGAGACTGGTATATTATATTCTCTCTTGTGTATCTTGTTTTTTCTTCTTCACCTCTATCACCTCATTCATTATAAACACTTCTCCATGCAGTTTGGAGATAGTTAATTGTCTAAATGTCAAGTCGTTATTGCTCTCTGACGTTCAACTTGGCCTCCTGTTGCTCTTTCACGATCATTATTCATACATCTGACACCGTTAGTAGCAGCTGATTTCTGCACAATCTGGTGATCTCAGGCAATGTATGGTAGAAATGCAAAACACCACTGACTCCCTCAACACAATGTTCCAAGAAGTATCAAATTAATAAAACTGAAATATGGTCATGAGTAACAGGTAAGCAACATATTTGAGGCATGCATCATTGTATGGTTAAATTAGGTGAGTAATGAAAAGCAAAAGTTGGGGTTGATTCAGAGCAAGAGGTTGGCCTCGGCATCCTCAGTATTCACGCAGGTGAAAAGTATATTCTGAGATAGGAACGTTGGCAACACTGCCTCTTGTCTGGCTATGTTGGATAAAACAGAAGGAATTAAATGTTTGGATTTGCAGGAATGTTATTCTCGAATATTTAAATCTGCAGCTCATCACATCAATATAACCAAAAAATATTCCAAGATGGTGGCAAGCAGCTCCGTAGTGATATGAATTCTCAGATTTTCTGTCGTGTTTTTAATGGTATAAAGTGTAATAACGTCTGCAAGATCAGCACCAATGTACAATTTGACAAACAGAGAACTGTATACATATTTATAAATTAATAAGCGCTTATTATTAGTGTCTAAATGTGAGATGGGCGTGGTGTAGAAGTGAATGTCTACAGTCCACAGCAGGAATGGGTATCGGACGTCTGGGGTGTTGGCGGGTTGACGGAGGAAGCAAAGTTGCCAAACAGCCCGTATCATTTCCCCATCTTGTGATGTGTTCAGTTGCTCTTAGTGGAGATGAGGAATTGAACCCGGACCAAACTCAGAAGTCTCATTCAAATGCCTGTGTTACGTATGTAATTCTAAACACCATGTGAATCAGCTATTTGTGATGTGTACAGTTTTTTACTCACCGGTCCAGAGGATATGTGCAATGATAAATACATCTCTGGTGAAGAAAATTAACTCGGGGTGCAGACATGGTCATGTTGGAAATGTAAATCGCTCAATATCAGAATCATTTTAACATTACATCAAGCATTGTAAGTACTGATGTTAGCAACTCAGAATAGTGGACTGCATATAAGAGGACAGTTACTGTGTTTTGATTTAATGCCCACAGCCTGAAATATGTGAAGCATAAACAGGCAGTCCTGGTCATTCTTGCCGATTTAGGCCCACTAATTTTGTACGTTAGTGAATCTTGGCTAAATTCGTCAATCTATGACGTAGAAGTGATACCTCAGTCATACACAGTATTTAAGGAACCTCCGGGGGAGAAACACTTATTGCCATGAAACCTGAATTAAACACTGTGCGCTTTGAGCAGCTGGAAACGGAGGCAGAATTTGTTTGGGTGGAATTAACATGCGCTGGCAGCAAGTTCCTTTTGGGTTCCATGTACCGAGCTCCGAACCCACCCCCGCCCCGGTGTCATCAATGAGGAATTACTACTGTATCTAAGCCATGCACAAAATATACAACATTGTTTCAAAAGTATCTAGAAGGCAAGTGATTTTATCTTGGAAATGTTGTGGCAGAATAATCGCACTCGTCTCCTGCCTCTTCCCATCAGTCCATTAGCACAATTAGTTACTGAACGAACCCGTATAATGAAAACTCTTGTCCTTACTAACCCTCCATCCTCAGTACTGAAAAGAGAAGTAATCCTCTGTTCCTCCGAACACCTAGCACTTACAACTACCATAAAATACAAGAAACCACCAGTAAAAAATGTAGTAGAGAAGTCTATTACTACAAATAGCTAGCTGGGAACTGCTATGATAACTTCTAAGAAGCCATCTACCCATCATTACCAAGAAAAACTCTCCATAGATCACAAAAGAAATAAAATGATACGCAATATTAATATGTTTTGCAGGAAACGGAAATAGGATACAAGCAATCTTCTGTGGGACAAATATAAATGTGTTAGGAATACCACCAAGAAACTCATCCATGAAGCAAACAAAAACTACATAAACAAGGTAAGCAACAACGGCAAAGACATGTGTTAATACCTTAATAGTAAACACGGCAAATCACCACAAAGTGCATTCTACTCTAATGACAGTAGTTGCCTCCCCCGAGGCCATTTCCTCAACGTTCACTGAGAAATTTAAAGGGTTCAGTTATGAGCCAGGGAAAAGTACAAATATGAACCCAAACACAGCAAAGCCATTACCACTCTCTCTCCAACCTTTACTTAACGGAGATCGAGGTAATTAAGAGCCTACAAAATACTCGACCACATGCTGCTTCTGACTCTGAAAACATATCTCCAGTTATCTTTGTACAATGTGCAGAAGCATTAGCTCCATCGGAACAGACCTTGAAACAAAATAGCTGCTACACATTGTATTAATGAGAGCAGGGGCATGATGTAAGGCTTAATACGTATGCTTTACTCATAGAGGGGACACATTAGAGGGTGATCTTCAGGACTCGATGCTGGACTTGGAACAAGATGGTGGCTAAACATTTTGCTAAAGGGACTAGGGAGATGGTGTATTCTTTAATACTCATAGGGGCAAAATTGAAGTCAACGTGAGGGACTCAAATTGAACTTGTATTTCTGTACAAGGCAATGAGTATACATTGTTTATATGGGATCAGGGATGTGGTGAACTTCTTATATGGATGTAATGAAGGTCAATCTCTTAGTGTCTCAGAGCTGAGCGACCACGGAGTCACTCACTTGTTGATTTTAAGTTTTTGAGCTTATAGATTTGAACTTTAGAGACTTCTAATTGCATACCATAATGTTTACATCATTTAGGGGTTAAAGCATTGGGTTCAGAACTTTAAAAATGTGTTGAAAGATAGCCATCAAGTCTTTGTGGACTAACCTAGACTGAGTAGCTCATGGAGCTGAGCACTAGCTTTTCGATTCTTGGAAACTGCACTGTGATCAGTCTAAAGGGCAGATTTAAGGATAACTGGACAGAGATGATGTTGAAACATAGCTACATTTCACGTCTTTGTAGACCAACTTAGGCTGAGTAGCTCAGGTGGCAGAGCACTAGCTTTTTGAGTCTTGAAAACTGCATGGCAATCAGCCTAAAAGGCCGATCTAAGAATGATAATCAGAAGCGAATTTAAATACTTAGTAGCATATCGAGTTTATATAGACTAACTTGGGCTGAGAAGATGCCATCTAATTCTAAATATGATATAAACACCCATCTATATTCCAAGTTTTGTAAACTGCCTAGGTAAGGGGTAAGCATCTGAAAACTGTGTGGTCATCAGCAATGAGCAGTCGCTAATGAGTAAGACAAGGGTCAATTAAGCATGACTCAATGATCGGGGTCTAATAAGCTATTGCAAATCATCAAGGGGCAGTTGAGCAAGGGCTTATTAGCACAAACTAATGAGTGCGGGCTAATGAGCAGTGACTAAAAAGTGTGGATTAGTGAGGTGCGCATTACTAGTTTTTATTTTTTTTTCATTTTATTCAACTATTGTCTTACAACTTAGTTAAGTTCATATTCATAAATATCTGTGTTAATATAGCCTGTACAAAAACTCGAAAAACTCAAGTTCAGCCAAGCATGATTAGAAATGTTATGCTTTACATACTTATTTATGTAGCATTTTAAAATAGAACGACTCCTAAGATTATAGACTCCTAACGTTGCTGTACAAGAATTAAATTTTATACCTCCCCCTAAACTACCATTTTAGCTAGCCTACTATTTTGGGTATCTCTCTTGCTTTACACAGGCTTGAGACCTGCTCTACAGTTCGAGCTGGAGATTACACCATAAGAGATGTAGGTTATTGAAGAGTCTGCAACAATTTAGTGTACTCTAAGCTACAGGAAAAAAGAAAGGTACTGTACTGAGTGTACTGTAATAGCTAATACTCAGTAATACCCACACAATGTAATTCTTGCCCTATTTCTAGAATGTCTTCTTCAAACTTTGTGTAACGACAATCTTGACCGGCTCTTATCTGTTCCAAGCGTTATACGAGTAGGTTGGGATCTTACATCTACATACGGTGACAGAGGCTTGTTGTTACCATTTCGGATTATGTGCAGACAGTTGATGTATAGAAAACTGTATTTAACCTGCCTTTTTTTTAAAAAGGCTGTGGGACCTCCTTGGTCGTCTTATTTTTCATCGCCTTCTTTATTTTGTACCTCATCTTGCTGCTCTCCTTCTTTAGATGTTTACCCTGTGATAGAACTTGTTGTAGGCTTAGGCAGTGAAACAAAAAATAAAAACTCTGATGGTAAATACCATTGAGATCTTCTTTTTCTTCCTCTTCTTTATCTTGCTTGTCTTCCTCTTGAGTTGTGAGCATGGGAACAGAACTTTAGAGTTTGAAATATTTTGTAAAGGTTTGCTATTCACAAATAAATTATTATCTGGTAGAATACTTTTGAGCTCTTTAAACTTTTTTCTCGATGAAACTACACTACAAACGTCTTCATGATGTTTGCCATTGGAAGGGTTTTAGAACAGACTTTTACACTGTTTGCACTGAAAAATTGCACTACACGACATCTTATGACACACTTTTTGTACACCCAGAGGAAGGTTCTTCCACAATCTTTGCAAGTATAACCCGGGGTAGGTTGTTTCATGGTAGATATTTTCCTAATGACAGAGGGAGGCAAAGAGAGATGAACCAATCACTTTTGTTTAATAGTTCTTTAATTCTCCCCACAACGGGAGCGAGCATCATGTCTAGCAAATGGACTCTTTTGCCAATTACATTTACAGATATTTGTTTTCGTTATGGTTGAGTGCTAATTTCACATTTTTTGTGGAAGTAAATTTAAAAAACTTTTATTCTGCTCTTCTAACACACGTTGTCAGTTCTTTTCTTGTTAAAGTATTGAATCACTTCAAACATAATAAGTACAGAAAACATTGTTTTTCTCGAAGTGCAACAATGTTAAATATAATTATATCATAATTTTACATAGACACACACACACATATATATGTATTTATATATATATAAGTATACAATCAATGACATACAATTATTAAAAAATTCTCCATGTGAATAAACCAACTTGTCATAATTTCTGAGGAAATGAAAAATAACAAGAAGGACCTCGCCCAGAGAAATGTGATCTGTATTTTTCCATAATTCGATTTTGAGTTTAAATTTATCTAGGTTCTGACTTCGAAGACGGAAATGGTGCTTGATATGAGGTGTGATTTGTATGGCTTTTAATCCCCAGGTTTGACCTAACAGCCAGGGGAGGAGGTGAATTCTGTGGGATGCCTTTTTAAAAATTTGGTCCAAATGTACATTCAATTGAAAATTATTTTGAAACGTTATGCCTAGGTAGGTAAGTGAGTTCGTTACAGCAAGGGTTTGATTATTGAAGGTTAGATAGGGTTTGTTAGTGGGACGGCATTAACATTTACGATTAGGAAATAATACTATTTTTATGCTTACATTAATTTTGATTTGTCAGAGATTGAGCCATTGTTCGAGTACATTTAAATTGGTGTGGAAACGGGATTGCAAGGATCGGTTATTGGATTCCACAGCTAACATTGCTGTGTGTTCAGCAAACTGACGCAATCAAGGTGTGGATATAGGTTGGACATACGAACGTGGTGACATCGGGATACCTTGTGGTACTCCTGCTTTAATTGGAAGCGTGTAGATAAATGTGTTATGGATACTGGTTTTGGTTAGGAAATGGGTGATTGTCATTGGAACTGGAAGGTGATGGAGTTCATATTTCAGTCTGTTGGAAGGCATTCTCAACGTCAAGACTAGTAAGTCTGCGCATATTTTTGTAGTTAAATATTTCGTGATGGATACATAGATATGGCGTTAGTGAAAGTTAGCTCCAGTTCCTGGGACACATTTTGAGGAGAGAAGGAGGCTATTTAGAAAAGAACATTATGCAAGCCAAAATTGAAGGCACCAGACCAGGAGGCAGAACAAGTAGATGGTTAGACGAAGCAAAGAAGATCACTGGTCTACCTCTTCACAATATCTTAAGAAGAGCTAAAGACTGCACAGCATGGAAAAATGTCGTTAAGGATCCAGTTACTAACGAAGTGAAGAAATGACGTCACGACGCTCAGCAATGAGTAAACCGACTGATGATGATGACAGATATGAAATGTATGGAGTGCTGAGGACAGAAACTGGCGTGTTTCTGTGGTATGAGATGGAGGGAGTCCAGACAGGTGTATATACAGTGAGCTAAGATGATTTCTAAGATTTTAGAACAGTCTGTTAGAGGACTTATGGGACGATATGAATTTAATTGGGGTGGTGGTTTTGGGATTTTCAAAATAACAAAATTTTGGCATGTACCGAATTTGGGAGTGGGGAAGGGAAGAATCCAGTATGGAGAATTATTGTGTATACTTTATATTGGAGTTGTAAGAAAGGATGTAGTGCTTCTTTTATGTGTCAGTAAGTAATTTGATCTAGTCCAGGGGCAGTGTTCCTTTAGTCCTGAGTGCATCTTTCATATCTTAGACTGTAATAAGAGGATTTAGGGGATGTTGAGAGTCAAGAGCAGGAGGGGATTGAAAGTTAGAGGATTTTGTCTGATACCCGAATATTTTGATATTGCATCTTGGTCACGATAGTAGATATTGCGATCGGAATATGGTGAGAAAATTACTTTATAATGATCTACAAAAATGCCACTCATTGTTTTAGTATCACTGTGTGCAGATTTGTTACGTATTACTGGACAATAGTGTTAGGATTGCTTTATGTTTGTCAGTTGTTTTAATTTGGTCTGGTATTTGCGAGTGTCAGTCATGTTGGATAATTCGGTGCAGGTATTTGCCTACGCTTTTCTTTTGATAGCCTTGATGAATTATCAAGCATCTAATGGTATTTCGGAATATTTGGATCACAGGTTCGAAGGTATGCCTTGTAATGTTCATGGGAATATTTTACTATTTGGAGTGGTTAGTGTGGGAGGTGAGGTTCGGAAGAATGGGGGGTGTGGTGAGGAATATGGATTCGGTTGACAATAGTTAGCAGGAATTCTGATTTCTCAACTTTATCTTTTAATTCCTGCTGTGACGTAGGTGGTTCAGTATTACATATTATGTCTGACATTGTTTGTTTGTATGCTACCCAATAGGTTCGTGAATAACATGATTGTTGTTGGACGTTGTTTATGTTGCTATGGGTTTTGGGTTTGTTGGTACACTTTCTATGGTTATTAGAGCAGGGACATGGTTATTTCCCATTGAAGGTAGCATGGTGATGTCACGGGGATTGTGAGGCGCCAACCCTGAAGTTTGTGATAAGAATAACGCCAAGGTTCGGTGTGCCAGGCTTATGAATCTTGATTCTCTTCACACAAAAAATGCAAAGGTTTTGGAAGCTGAATGAACTCCATCAATCATTCCTTACTCCTGAAAAAAGAGCCTGCGAAGCACATTTTCTTGTATAATGATCAAATGGATTATTCTGGCATGTTTGATGGCCATTCTCCTATTTGTGCTGAAATCTCACCTGTAGCTCAGTCTAAACATAATGCTGTTAAAAGGCTCAAACCCATTGAAAATAAGTTTGCTAGATTTCCAGACATGATGCAGCTCTATGTAATTTTGATGCATACATACAGTGAAACGGGACACGGAAATTGCACCCCTTCAGACTTCTAACTCATTAAACTTTTATATGCCCTATCATTGTGTGCTCAAAGGTTCTAGCATGACAACCAAGCCGATTGTTAAGTTTGACAGGTGACGTGAACCTTGAAATGGGATAGATTTCATCTCTGTAAATGGTTGACCCTGAAATTGAGCCTGAATGCCTGTCTATTGTTTTAAGGTTCAGAACTTATCTTGTTACTCTTTCAGCTGATATTGCAAAGATGTAGAAATTTGTGTTAACACATCCCGACCACAGGAGACCTCTGAATATTGCGTGGCATGAATCCTCTGATGAAGAGATCAAGGACTATCGCTTTATTACTGTTACAAGTTCTGCCTTATTCCTAGTTCCGAGAATTCTTGTTCAACTTGCTGAAGAAAACACAGAATGTCACCCTATTTGCATCTTCTTTGTTATACGTTGACGACGTGTTGACAGGAACATCTCAGTTGAAGTAGCTGAGGAGCTACAGTCAGAAATCTCTTCCCCGCTTTATATTACACATGTTCGTCTCAGAAATTGAACATCAAATTGTCCAGAAGCCCTTGCCAATGTCCCTCTAGATGATAGAGAAAACATGTCAACATGTAACCTCACCAAGGATGAAGCTATTAAAACATTAGGTATTATTTGGCATCCTAAATGTTATGAGGTTCAGTTACCAATAAACTTGAAAAATGCACGTAAGTAAATCGCTAAGCATAGCACTCTCACAATCATTGCTTCCATATTGGACCCTCTTTAAATTGTCTGGATATGTTCTGGTGAAGTGAATACTTAACAAATATTCTATTTGGCAATTGTATATTTAAGGGCTTATCTGTTTGAATCTTTATCTGAAATTATTGAGATTTAGAGTGCTATGTAACGTGATAAGAAACAATTTTGCTACATATATTGCGATTGCTTATGGATATTGTATTTTATTTTATCTTACGCGTAAAATGTAGTAAATATTTGTTTTCTCCTTTCTAGACTTCCGAACGTTGCATTATTGACCGGACGTTCAGTGGGTACGTGTGAGCGCCCACATTCCTGTGAACAATGTGGTAAAATGTTTCCTCGTAAGTCGAATCTTAGGCAGCACATGCTTACGCATACTGGTGTGCGTCCGCATTCTTGTAAACAGTGTAGTAAGACGTTCTCTAGTAAATCGAATCTTAGACAACACGAGGTCATACATACTGGTGAGCGTCCACATTCCTGTGAACAGTGTGGTAAAAACTTCCCTCGGAAGCAGACATTAAGGGAGCACGTGCTTAAACATAGCGGTGAGCGTCCATATTCCTGTTTTCAATGTAGGAAACAATTCACTATGAAGTCGATTCTTCGATGTCACCTAGTAACACATACTGGGGAGCGTCCATATGCTTGTCTTCAATGTGATAAGACGTTCTCACAGAGGTGGGCACTTCGAGAACATGAGCTTGTACATATGAATCTCCGCCCACATTCCTGCAGTGAATGTCGGAAAAATTTCTCGTGCAGTTCGAATCTCAGGCGGCATATGCTAACTCATACTGGTGTGCGTCTATATTCATGTGGTCAGTGTGATAGGAATTTCTCCACCAAGTCAAATCTTCGGAAACACGTGTTCGCACGTTGTGGGGCAGCATCCGTATTCCGGTGATCGATGTGGTTTGATATTTTCCTGTAATACCGTTATTCGGATGCACATGGTTATACAGACCGTGGTACGTCTGCAAGGCTGTAATGAATATGGTGACGAGTTTTCCCAGAAACATTCCTTTCTACGACATTACCAAACGCATTCTAGGTAGGGTCGTATTTATTGTCGTTAACGTGGTAGGAATTTCACTCGCATATTTGGACACATCTTACAATTCATACAAGTGTGTGATGAATTTTTTTTGCGTGCAATGCCGTAGGTTACCTCCTACACGAACTGATCAGCATCCACGTACTTGTGAAATTGTGGGAAGGGGTTTACTGTGAAACAAATTTTTTGACCCTAGTTGCTATCAATACAAGAGAGCGTTCTTATAAATGTGATTAATGTGGTACGAAGTTTCCTCTTCGCTTGCGCGTACGTACGCTTACGGGATAGGTGGGATGTTTCTGGAAAGCTTTTTCTTCTAAATCACCTACATACACATATTGGTGAGCGTTCACATTCATGTGATGACCCTGGGAAGACGTTCTCTGAGAAAGAAGTTCTTCGACAACACCTTATTACTCGTTTTATGGAAGTGTCTTCATTCTTGTAGATTAGTACGACATTTAGCATTTTTTCCATAGTCTAGTCTATGAAAACAAGGGATAAGGTGAATTGCAGCTCGCCCACATGTTGAGAACCATGTGTGTGCCAATTTTGGTCGAAGGTCTGTCATGAATATGACCTTGCTTTTCTATATCCCAGTTGCGTGAAGAATGACAGCGATTATTAGACATGTCCACATTATTTTATTGAATATAACATATAATACTAAGCGGTCACAAGTTGTACAATACCAAGTGCCTGAGCACTCCAGAGTTGTAGGTTATCACTACCCTTTACAAACACAATAATGCGATCTTCCATAAATGTTACATCTCCTCCTCCGATGTTTGAATTAAAGTTTTCTCGACCGAAGTTTGAAGTCCAGTCCGGCATGAAACCAAGTACAGTATGCTTCTTTACGTTTCATTACATGCTATATAGACATCAGCTTCCCCCTTTTCTTACAATGAACTTCAACCCACCTGTGTCCAACACGGAGTGAAGATAATCCCGATAGCATCTAAGGAAAAATATTAAACAATAGTTTATTTATTTGTCGTAGTTTCCGAGAAAGAATGCCTCCCAGTCCTTTCTAGGTATCGCTCAATAAATCATATTCCTGTCGGTGAACGTCTCCATTCGACATTCAGTGACAACAAGTCTCAACGCAAATGAATGTGTGACCTTAGCTCTACATATGTCTTTTCTTAATCCTACGTAAATAATAAATCCACTCTAATATTATATTAATTTATTAGCATGCTAATCTGAAGAAAAGTTCAACAAATATTGATAAATACGAGAAAATAAGAATGTGCTTTCTTACAAAGTCAAAATCTCTAGTAATCATTCATGAAATAATCTTCCTTATTCACAAATTCTCTCTCCGGCGATGACTTGTAATTGAAATGGGATTTTTTAAGATGTCAACTGATCCGTCCAAAACTGAACTTCATGACACACAAATGCATAGAACCAACTTGTAGCATCTAAATCACCAATCGATTCCTCTGTCGGAAAATTTAACTCCAACGACATGAGTAAGGTGCTCTACTGAAAATATAATTCATGTAGTTTGGTTAGTTTTCATCTAACTTCATTCATATTTGATCATCCTGACGTTCCTACACAATCTTTCATCTTTATAATGTGGGAATGTTCATAATTGAAGCCCTATCAAGTCCAACTTATTCAAATGGACTTTATTATTTCATATATTACTATCTGGGATTATTATTATGACATTATTTTATTTGTGAGATTCGACATATTTGATAAGTTTCTCTAACATGGCCAAAAATTGTTGTCATATACACAGTGTTGCTAGAAATTAAATATGCATATATTTCTCGTATATATTAAAATACATCAGTGATATTATCAAACATAAGCAAGCTAAATCTACCATTCATTGATGAACTAGAGTAATGAAACAAATATGGGCCAATCTGTCATATATTTTTGCACAGTGAATCATAGTCTAACCTCATTTCATATTCCGCCATGCCATTCATGGACTTAGGTAATGATTTCAATCTACGGATCATTTGGGAAAGATCGACTCTAAACACATCGATTCCTCTTACTCCATATCCTTATATCTTCATCAATTATACCAGGTAGCTCACGGACGCCGTACTTTCTACTTATAAATGTCCCGCATGCATAAGTGATGTGTGGGGTGTCTACCAACTGATTTTAACAGGGGAACTACTGCCAGCGGGCAGGTTACGTCAGAGTATGAAGAGGTAAGGAACAGAGTAACACTCGCAGCATGTTACTCAGCGCTGGTGGTCGAATGCACCCCTTGCATTGGTAAACATCGTTTTCGACCGCATAGTTCTAGGCTGGTGTATGGTACAGCCGCACTATATTGACTGTCTGCTTATCGCCAATGGCTAGTGTGTTCAGCAGCGACGAATACATAGACATTATTTTAATCTGGACAACCCGGTCGTAATGCAACCGAAGCTCCAAACAGACGTATGCCTTCTACACAAGTATTTCACCGAACAGTACCGTTTTTGTTTCATACAAGCAACTCTTTTATCGAGTGGAATGTTACACATGTATAAATTAACAAGTGATTAAATTTCCTTTTCTGTATCTTTGGCGTGTTAACAAACAGTAGCGGCGATTAGGGGGTGGGGCGTGAAGGGAAAGTCGCCGCCGCCCCTCGCCACTTTGTGGAGTAAACATTACATATTCACTTTAGCCACCTGGAACTAGGAATTATTATTATTTGTTTTCCTAATTGCTTTACGTCGCACCGAGACAGATAGGTCTTATGGCGACGATGGGATAGGAAAGGCCTAGGAGTTGGAAGGAAGTGGCCGTGGCCTTAATTAAGGTACAGCAACAGCATTTGCGTGGTGTGAAAATGGGAAATCACGGACAACCATCCTCAGGGGTGCCCACAGTGGGATTCGAACCCACGATCTCCCGGATGCAAGCTTACAGCGAATTATTTGTAAAAGAAACGTTATCTGTACAAGCCTTTGTGTCTTATCTGCTAATTCTTTCCTTATTTTCCTTAATTATTAACATAATTTTTGGCGGCAATAAGCACCAAATGCCGTTCGGCGCGGCTATTCGATTTGTATAGCGCTACGGCAAGTAGTGGAGACTTTGCATGTGCTGTGGGGAAGGGTAGTAGGGGTATAATTTTTTGTCCAAGGTCTTGGACACTGAGTTATAATTCACCGGTATGCCGCACGCATTCGTCAATCTGGCAGCCTCTTCAGTGTCTGTTAGTTCCTTAGTGTGTATTAAAATACTAAATAACTTTTAATTGCATGATCATGCCGTACTTCTATTTAATTGTACCGGCTGAGCTAGCCGTGGAGTTAGGGCCGCGCAGCTGCGAGCTCGCACCCGGGAGATAGTGGTTTCGATCCCACTGTCGGCAGCCCTGAAGACGGTTTTCCGTAGTTCACCATTTTCACACCAGGCAAATGCTGGGGCTGTACCGTATTTAAGTCCATGGCCGCTTCCTTTCCACGCGTAGCCCTTCCCTGTCTCATCGTAGCCATAATTCCTGTCTGTGTCGGTGCGACGTAAAACCAATTGTAAAAAAAGATTATACTATTTTGCTTTACGTCGCACCGACACGGATAGGTCTTATGGCGACGATGGGGCGAGAAAGGACTAGGAATGAGATGGAAGCGGCCGTGGCCTTAATTAAGGTACAGCCCCAGCATTTGCCTGGTGTGAAAATGGGGAACTACTGAAAACCGTCTTCAGGGTTGCCGACAGTGGGATTCGAAACCACTATCTCCGGGGTGCGAGCTCGCAGCTGCAGGGCCCTAACTCCACGGCTAGCTCAGCCGGTGCAATTAAAAAGAAGTACGGCATGATCATGCAATTAAAAGTTATTTAGTATTTTAATACACACTAAGGAACTAACAGACACTGAAGAGGCTGCCAGACTGACGAATGCGTGCGGCATACCGGTGAATTATAACTCAGTGTCCACGACCTTGGCAAAATCATTATACCACTACTACCCTTCCCCACAGCACATGCAAAGTCTCCACTACTTGCCGTAGCGCTATACAAATCGATTAGCCGCGACGAACGGCATTTGTTGCTTATTGCCGCCAAAAATTATGTTAATAATTAAGGAAATTAAAGGAAAGAATTAGCAGATAAGACACAAAGGCTTGTACAGATAACGTTTCTTTTACAAATAATTCGCTGTGAGCTTGCATCCGGGAGATCGTGGGTTCGAATCCCACTGTGGGCACCCCTGAAGATGGTTGTCCGTGGTTTCCCATTTTCACACCACGCAAATGCTGTTGCTGTACCTTAATTAAGGCCACGGCCACTTCCTTCCAACTCCTAGGCCTTTCCTATCCCATCGTCGCCATAAGACCTATCTGTATCGGTGCGACATAAAGCAGTTAGCAAAACAAACAATAATAATAATTCCTAGTTCCAGGTGGCTAAAGTGAATATGTAATGTATACTCCACAAAGTGGCGAGGGGCGGCGGCGACTTTCCCTTCACGCCCCACCCCCTAATCGCCGCTACTGTTTGTCAACACTCCAAAGATGCAGAAAAGGAAATTTAATCACTTGTTAATTTATACATGTGTAGACATTCCACTCGATAAAAGAGTTGCTTGTATGAAACAGAAACGATACTGTTCGGTGAAATACATGTGTAGAAGGCATACGTCTGTTTGGAGCTTCGGTTGCATTACGACCGGGTTGTCCAGATTAAAATATTGTCTATGTATTCGTCACTGCTAAACACACTAGCCATTGGCGATAAGCAGACAGTAAATATAGTGCGGCTGTACCACACACCAGCCTAAAACTATGCGATCGAAAACGATGTTTACTTATGCAAGGGGTGCATTCGACCACCAGCGCTGAGTAACATGCTGCGAGTGTGACTCTGTTTCTTATCTCTTCATATTCTGACGTAACCTGCCCGCTGGCAGTAGTTCCCCTGTTAAAATCAGTTGGTAGACACCCCACACATCACTTATGCATGCGGAACATTTATAAGTAGAAAGTACGGCGTCTGCGAGCCACCTGGTATATGCGGAGGCTAACAACTACTCATAATATGTCACTTTGCGTTTCAAATTAACATAAAATCAGCAGTTCTCTTACTAATACACTCTTCTCAACATGAGCCTAACCCTATGATAGTTACTTAATACGATTCTCTATCGATATATCATACAACTTCGCAATATATTCTTCTTACATACAACCTCTCAAAACATGAACATTTAAAATCTCAATATTTCCATTAATACACAATTCGAATCTATCTCTTCTTAGTCAACATTCTTCTCATTTCATTAACCTTCTTCATAACCCCTCATTTGTTATAATATTAATTTCCCTCAACGATATTGCTTCTGCGATACTCATATAATTCAGTTAAAATCCATCTCTTCCTTTGATTCTTATAGGTGCAGTCATATTTGTCAATATAATTGCCTCCTAGACCTCCTGTACGTCTCATATAACCTGCATGCTCCAATACTTTCAGAATAATAAATGAATAGCCCTTCCAGGTAGATTGGTATCAAAGAGGACATGTAATATATTCACTAACAGCTTCAACATGACCTAGTCACTTCCCATATCAGTATACATATCATTTAAAATAAATGATATTCGTGGTTTTTATGACAAAGGTCCGTTACTGTTGGTCACGATTTGGCACGGAATAAATCTGACTGAGAATTTTGTTGAAAGAAAATATTTCTCGATAATGATATAAATACCTCTAAACTAGAAACTTATCTCGCCACCTCTCTGAAACTGCCTCCTTCTTCTCAGATGTTACATGTGTTCCATGCGGCCGGTTACTGCCTCTCCGGACGTCATCTCTGAACTCAATGCATTGATCCTGCTGTGCCTCGTTATGGAATCCTGGGCAATCTATTCCCATATCTCAGGCTGACTCCATGGTTTTACAGTTGTTCACGAAATTAGAAGTCAATATTGGAATGACGGAATACATATTTTAATTGCTAAGTTAGCCTCTTAATATTATTACTTGTGCTACTCGAAATTGCATATCTATTACAAACTGGATACAGCTTCTTGTTATTGAATATAACTTTACCGGCTAATATTAATTTCAATTACTAATCCAATTTCTCTTCTATGTACTGAATTGCCTGAAGTATGAAATTTTGCCCTCGCGCTGCTTCTCTACAGTGGTCTCAATATCTTCTCCAGCCGGTATGTTAATTTAAAAATATCGGATGTTTCTCGTGTTTTAATTTTAGTTACTATGCTATATAGCAAACAATTCCTCTTCAATCACATGTTTAAATACCTCTTTTGATACGCATTTACGACAGATTCAGCCTTTCCTTCTCAGATATTTTACGCAATGTATTTTTTCTCTCCGTAAGGAATGGATTAGGATTCAATTATTCTTAGAACAATATCTGTTTCATCTCAACGTTCTTATACATGGCTCTTGCATTCCATGCCTTCTAGATTTAAGTTGATCTGAGTTTCGATGACAATTTTCATATATTTATTCTACCTGAAGTTCCCGTGAGCCATTTTGTCTGCCCCTTTCTCCTTCGTATTTGCATCTGGACTGTAGCATAATGGTACTGTACGTCTAGATTGATCCTTGCCATCCAATCACGAGTACAAGTTCTTGTCAAGGCCATGCCCTGAACCTCTTCCGGATCTCATGACAACATCAACAGGGCCACCACCTCAGACTCTGAGCTAATCACATGACTCCTAGGAAACTTCCGACTACAGCATTAACAAGGCCACCACATAGGACTCTGGGATATCCGCATGACTCTTACAAATTTCCGAGATGTAATTAGCACTGTTTCCCATCCGTTTTGTACAAAACTAATTACTGATATCACATATGGAAACCTTTCATTTAAAAAAATTAGGAATAAATATACAAATGAATTAATGATAACAATAACAATAAATCGAACACTGACAATAAAATTATCTCTTCTGAATACAGTGCGAGGGTGTGATATATGTACTATCCCAACACACACACTTGATATTGGTCACACTTCCGTGTTGACATTTATAAGCCTCCGTACTCTTGTGGTGAATGTTTCGCTTGATATCACTCCTTTCTTGACTGTCGTAGTACGTTTTCTGCAAATATATTTTTCGGAAACATCTATTCATTCATACAGAATTTCGCCCTAACTCTGGTA
The DNA here is from genome assembly GCF_040414725.1 of Anabrus simplex. Classification (NCBI taxonomy): domain Eukaryota; kingdom Metazoa; phylum Arthropoda; class Insecta; order Orthoptera; family Tettigoniidae; genus Anabrus; species Anabrus simplex. The sequence goes on along the minus strand of NC_090277.1, from coordinate 32,761,947 downwards.
AATAATGTGGTTTCGTGAAAAGTGCACGCTAAACTTTTGTGGTGAACGTTTCCCATAATCATCGAATGCACCAGGTCACTTATAACGGCAAATGTTCACACTGTTGTTACGAATCAGGTAAAAGCTTTAGTGAAGAGATCAGTTTTGAAAAGCATCCAGTGAGTCATTCCAAGCTACGGTCACAGTATTGATGTCAGTGCGATAGTAAATTTTCTCAAGCGTGCAATAAAACTACATATGCCGGATTGTGGTGTGGAACGGGGACGTTCTTCTGGAAAATATAATAGAATCTCTCTCACTCTTGTAACGAGTGTGGTAATTTTTGTAAATATCTGCTCACTCAGTCTCCAGAATAGATGCTTCTGTGTAATAAGTGCGGTAGTAGGTTTCTTAGTACTCTTACCTTAAGAAGAACTCACCTGCTAACACTGCAGAAAGATCATGCCATTTTAATAAATGAATAAGAAACGTTTTCCCACAAGTCTCAATTTCGGACAAACCTGGTAGCTCCCCTTAGAGAACATCTATCCCGATGTTATATATCATTGGTCGTTTGTTTTTGCAAGTACACTCGCAAGGAGCACATATGTAGACAATATAGGTAACGCCCATGTTACATGGTATATTTCCCCATTATTTTCTGGAATTCTTGATCTTAGAATGGATTTTATAGAACAGCTACATCCTGGAATTCAATGTGCAAATATGTTTATGTCTGAAGCCTCATCTTGTTTGACGACAGTTTAACCCTAGAATAATGGTTCGAACCCTGACCCATATTTTGTGATAACCAGCAATCTGGAATCCAGCAGCTAATTATTTAATGGAGAAGAAGAAAGGGACATTGGAGGTGCAACTATGGCTAATTCCAGTTTCACAGTGATTACAAAGGATTCAAATTCAGATAGTTCTCGTTAGTTTGTTGATAACGGCTGAAGAAACCAAGGAACGTGACCCAGTTGGAACATATCAAAGTGTCATATACATGTTACATTTTGCTTGTCATGTTGAGAGTCATTGTGTTCATTTTTGGAAAATACTGTTAACAGATAGATGTATTAAGTATGTATTGTTTGCCACAAATTTTCATATACATGTATGTTTTGAACGCTAAATATTATGCTGCTTTTTCAGTAGGCATTTTATAGTCTTTTATGGAGTGGACTATTCTAGGAATGTTTTCAGGGTATTGACATGCCTTTTTATTGCAAAATACTTTTATGCAATATTAATCAATAAAATGGTTTACATAATTGTTTTGATATTCGGTCTATTACACTTAGCCCGACCTTTCATGTTACGATTTTCACCCTATTGTCCGAGGATTAACATGGCTTGGGCTAGCGCCCATCCATAGCGATGTATACAATAGCAGATTTTCTCAGTGGACCAAGCGTCGATGTTACCAGTCCACTAACTCACTTGTCGATTTGGGGAGTTTTCGTAACAATGGCAGGCGCCCTTTCCTACTTCCAGACAGATTACACTGGAGAAGTTTCTACTGTAATACCAGGCACCTTCCTTACTGCCAGTAAAAATTGAGTTGCGCGTGTTATCATTATAATGTCAGGCCCCTTCTCTTAATGACAATCACACCGAGTTGGTGAGTTTCCATTATAATAGCAAGGCCACTACTGTATGCCTAATGCCAGTCACATTTTAGTTGGGTAAATTTGTTTATAATGGCGGGCACACTTGCCTACTCTCAAACACAATCGGTTAGGGGATTTTTGAACATAATTGCATGCTCCCTTGACTTCTGCCAGTCAAATCAAGAAGGGAATTAGTAATGAAAATGGTAGTCCCTCCTTACTAATGCTAGTTACAAAGGAGTTGGAGAAGGATCCCATTCCTACTGCCAGTCAAAGTCGATGTGGAGAGTAATAATTACATTAGCAGACGCCCTCCTGCTGAGAGTCACTATCGATGTAAAATATTAATTGTAATGGCAAACACACCCTTTCTGCATAGCTACAAATCGACTTCAATGAATATATATATATAGATCGACATACGAAGTATATGCATGTTTACAATATTGCAAACCTTCGTTACAGATTAACTGCTGCTAAACGATACATCACATCGACAAACGGATTGTGCCATAAGATGCCTCATTTAACGGTCTAAATGGCTAGTCTTAAGATATTTTCTCGTGTTTAATCCATTGATGGGTAAAATTGAGTTAGAAACGTTGAATAGGCTGAAAGTTTGGTATGGTTGTCCCACATTGCATTACTTTTGAGTATGAGTGTGACAGGTACAAACATAGAATTTGACTCACGTATGGATACTGGGTGGGCCAATATTCGTGTAGAATTAGATGATTCTATCTTTCATATAAGTGATTCGAACTACGAATTACACCTGTAAAAAGAGCAAAATGCACCTATAATAGAGAAATTGAGACAAATCTAACATAATTATAAGGAATAGAGATACGACGAAACGTTATAGAACCAAAGATGTAGATCCCTCCAAATTGAACTGAGATTGGGCCACCCGTTTTCTGATACGACTGACCGTTTAGCCGCAAAATACCCCGAAACGAAGGTCTGCGCCGTCATTAATATTGCCTCCATATTTCGTTATTCGTCGGGAATAAAAAGTGAAATATTTAAAGGTCTTGGAAGTTTTCCGTCGGTCACAGGCTAAATCGTATACTTTTGCCTAATTTCGATTTTCTGGCTCGTCTGGCAGATTGTGCCGCAATCTCGATTTTGAGCGGGGGGGGGGGGGGTAAAATCAGGACTATCAGGAAACTATAGCAAAAAAATATGCAGATGGTCATTATTACACCTTAAACGGATAGCTGTACGAAAACTACGCCATAATAGTCAATGCACAGATACAGGGTCGTTACGATTTTATTTATATAGATAGATAAGGAATCTGCTCCACGTAAAACAACTTTTGGGCTATGTCCGCTGGACTTAGGCTGCAAAACCGACCGTTCGTGATATCTCCCTTATTATTCCTCCTGTCGAAAAAATGCACATGAGAAAAATGGATTTCCGTCAAGATTGGTCGATTTCCAGTCAGGCTGGTCTTGTATATATTGTGGGAGTGTAAAATCACTGTTTCGGTTCCCTATAAACCCCAAGTCCATTCCAGAAATTTGACATGGTACGGATCTAAAAACTTACCTTTGGACAGGGGGATGCTAAATATGAAGTTTGGTTGAAATATCTCCAGTAGTTTTCAAGTTATAAGATATACTTTTTGCACGCACCCGCTCTTGAGTTAAGGCCGGTGGAACTTGTACCGAAAAATGGTCCGTTAATGACATCTCGTATCGAAATGATGCACATGAGAGAAAAAGATTTAGAAATTGGTGTATATTAAAGCAGGTATATTTCTATTAAGTTTGGTTGTGTTTATTTTATGGGAATGATAAATCACGGTTTCGGTTTCGTATTAACCCCCAGTCAATTCAGGGATTTAGAAACAATATTGGCCCTAAAATCTACCCAAGGACAGGTGGATTCTAAATATGAAATTTGGTAGAAATATATCTAGTAGTTTTCAAGTTATAGACAAACAGACAAACAGCCAAACAAAGAGTCAAACAGACACCAAAGCTAAAAATAATGCGGATGGTCATTATTACACTGAATCGGATAACTGTACGAAAATTTTGCCAAAATAGTCAATGTACGGACACATGTTCGTTACGATTTTATTTATATAGATGACAGGCATACTTTCTCTTATTGCCAGTCACAACGGGCTTATCGGTAGCCACAGCCCTCCTTCCTATATTCAGTCATAGTGTAGTTGGCGAGTTTTAATTATAAGGGTAGTCCCGCTTGCCTACTGCGGGTCACAATCGAGTTGAGGAGTTTTAATGACAGTGGCAGTCCCCCTTGCCTACTACCAGTCACAATCAAAATGGGTAGTTTTCATCATCATTGCTGATAGAGTTTATCAGTCGCAGTCACAGTCGAGTTCGCAGTTGACATTATAACGGCGGATCTCCTTTCCTAATTCGAGTCATAGTCGAATTGGGAAGGTTTGTTATAATAGCAGGCCCCCTTACCTACTGCAATTGAAGACATGGATGGAAGAAGGGCTTAAGTCAGTTTGTGGCGTTATTTGGTAAATTGCATATATACGTTCCTTGGAGGCTGTTCTAGATTCTACCTAAATGGCTTCTCGGTAGTGTCAATAGATGGCGTGTGATGTGTTATATTGAGTTGCGCCGTTCTTCCAAATATTGCTCGTGCCCTACTTAAAATACACTCCAATGCTGACTTACGGTGAGCCAGCAATCATCACTCATCAGAAGCGAAACAGCTGACGCAGGAGTAATGTCAGGAGGAGAAACATCTGATATTTCAGCAGATGACAGTGAATATATACCAAGTGAAACCTCAGATGATTCGGATACTAAATCCTTACTATCCGAATGTTCTGCTGTTCTCATCCCAGTGTCATTTGCAACACCACAAACAAAAGGACTTAAGTTTCCTATTCCAAAGTATGTCATATTATGTCACTCGCCTGAAGGAACTGTATGAGGAAGACAGACTTATAATATTACGTTTTATGATAAGTTCAGTTATTGAAGGATATGAGGTCTGTAGATACTTTGGGTAGCTTTCCAGTCCCTCATGTAGGTATTGAACCCGGGAAATTAAAATATGTAAAGTTTTAGTAAGCTTTCTATGCGCAGATGCACGTGAATGGTTTGAAAATATTTTCAGGGGAGCTGAATCTGTGGGGATAGGAAATTCTCCATATAGTGAGTCCCCTAATAACATGTTGTGACCTGTCAAATGTTCTAACCTGTAAAACTTGTCTACATGCTTCTAACAATGTAAATAACATTAATTTTCAATGAAAATGTTTCTTGAAAATGGAATAAGGGCGTAACTCCAAAATACAAAATTGACAACAAACCACAAAATTTATAAATATTTTTGATGTACATATTATGAAATAATCAAGAATGTAGTTAAGTATATTATTCCAAAATTCTGTATTTCTGAGAAAAGTGTTTGATGTTGTAATTCTTTAAACTCATTTATCTCAAAAGAGTATTTTTTGTGTTACGCCCTTCTTCCATCCATGTCTTCAATTCACAATCGAGTTGAGGAGTTTTAATTATAAAGGCAGTTCCCCTTGCCTACTGCGGGTCACAATCGAGTTGAGGAGTTTTAATGATAGTGGCAGTCCCCCTTGCCTACTACCAGTCGCAATCAAAATGGGTAGTTTTCATCATCATTGCTGGTATAGTTTATCAGTCCCAGTCACAGTCGAGTTTGCAGTTGATATTATAACGGCAGATATCCTTTCCTATTTCCAGTCATAGTCGAATTGGGAAGGTTTCTTTTATAATAGCAGGCCCATTACCTACCGCAATTCACAATCGAGTTAGGGAGTTTCCATTTTAAGGGCAGGCCCACTTGCCTACGGCCATTCGCAGCCAATTTGGAGAATTGCCATTTTAACTTTAGGTCTTCTTCCATATACCCAATCAGTGTCGATTCTGCCAGTTTTCATTATGATGCCATGCCCCCATTTCTACTTGCAGATAATCAATAGTGTGCGATGAAAAATTAAGTAACGCTGATGACCTTCCCATAATTCGGAGTCTATTCAGTTTATGGGATCAATTTCATATAATATTTCATCAGTACACGTACTGAAGCGAAGGAAGAACAGAGTCATTGAAGAACTTCTTGATAAACAATATTTCGTGTTTTATTTTTTGGTGCACATATAAACAGGGACTTGCTGCTGCTGACTCGGGAACATGCGACGTACAATTGCCCGTGGGAGAAGCAGGACGATCTGAGGTCAAGTCCGTCTGGCCTTGGGATTTATTAATAGTCATCGCAAAGCAGAGGCTGACTGGAAACTGCAGACGCTTGAACTGAAACGGGTAGTTGGTTGGGATTAATGGTATCCGCGGGATGAGAACTGACTGTCCTTCACCGCATCCAGTCATGATATTTGCCTCTATCACGTGTTTGTGGAGGGCGTTCACCTTAAGTCTTATCCCATAGCACAAATTAGGTGGGCTGAGATTGCGAATGAGTATGATTGGTGCGCCGATCTTTAAGGTAATTTTGTGCGATGGAAGCCCCGGAGCCGTTACAGAATTCATGAACTTAGGAGGATAGTGAACTGCGTCGTCAGAGTTGATTACTTGATCGACAGGCGTATAAACTGTCACTTCACCGTGGAACATTGTGAGGATAGTCGAATTAATGTACGCCGCTTCTTCATTAGTTGGAGTTAAGATCGCTCTGCAGCAGAGCCATGAGGTGGGTTTGCTCCTAATATTTTCCATGTCCGGGTACACCGACGAAATGAGAGCTTCAACGTTAGAAAGCGACATACAAAATTCATCAGAAAGAGTAATGATCCCGTTACTATCTCACAGTGAGCCGTTCCCAATCGACAACAAACTTTCAGTAAAGGTATGTATGTTTTCATCACCTCCTAGATGTACCCTCATATTCTGTGTCAGGGACAGTTTTTTTGATATTTGGCCAAAGTGATGATCTTCTTAATGAAGCGTTTACTTCATCTGCTCTGCTCCCTCTTGCAACAACCGGTAACGTTTGACGAAAATCCCCAGAAAAGAGGATAGGGACACCTCCAAAGAAGTTATCATTGTTTCGGATGTCCCGCAGCGTTCGGTCAATTGCTTCAATCGCCTTTCTGTGAGCCTTAGTGCATTCATCCCAAATTATAAGACTGCAGTCTTGCAGAACCTTGGACATATTACTTTGTTTTTTGATATTACATATTGTTGACTCTGTGCAGTCAAGATCTATAGGCACTTTAAACATCGAGTGAGCAGTTTTGCCACCGGGTAAAAGAGTGGCTGCGATCCCCGAAGAGGTTACTGCTACAGCAATCTTACTATCCTCTCTGATCTTAGACAACAGTAAGTTAATCAGGAATGTTTTTCCAGTTCCTCCCGGAGCGTCTAAGAAAAACATTCTACTTTTCTCATTTCTAACACAGTTTAACACTTTTCTATATACTACAGTCTGCTCATCTGTAAGTTTTGGTTCATTTAGTAGAACAAAAGACCTTAACGCTTCTTTATCGTAATTTGTTTCTCTGAGATAGTCAGTATTTAACGTTTGTAAGATCTGAGGAGAAGGAAGGCCGTAAATTTTCAAAGGTTGGCCGCCAATCGATAGAACGTATTCTTCGAGGTCTTGATGACATCTGTCTTCCACATGGGCGATCATTTTATCAGCAGTACTGTCGTTACAGTGAAAAAGTTATCGTAAGAAATCTTCTGCTAGGCTCTCCTTATATTTATTCCACAGATTCAACGGATCAGAGAGACTGCAAAATACTAACAATATACCAAAAAGCCGGCGAAGTTTTTCTGGGCTTTGTGAAACGATCGCTTCCCTCAGTGTTTCTTCCCATTGAGAGTCATCCAGGAGTAGTCCACGGGCTTTGCATGCACTCCGATATGTAGGATGAAGTATGCCATTGACGGTGCGAAGGTCAGTGATGGTGGTTGGTCCCCTGACAGTGAACAGGATCATGTGTAAATAGAAGCACTCGGAATTATTAGGATGGACTGCATACACTAGGCTAATTACGTGCTGCTTTCTAACGCCCTGAAATGCCACCACAGGTACTCCTTTCTTTCTTCTTACAAAGGTACCCTGCTGTTTGTTATACGTGTAGTAACAGGGAACGTCTTCATACAACAGTGTCTTAGAAAAATCATCTGTCTGACATAAATTGAAGAATGCCATTAAGGTGGTGTTACGTGGATTTTCTACTATGTCTTGAGCCGTTTCTGCAGTAAACACAATTCTTTGAAAATTTTCTGGATGAACATCTAAATGCATTACTGGGGGATACCTTTCATGGATAGGAAATTAAAGAATTCGCCAAACTGCTTCTGAGCTGGATATGTACCTTCCGCTCTGATACTGGCACACTTCATCATTTTTGTCTTGCAAACCTAAGACTGCTTGATCGCTTCCTTTGTTGATGTACTTACAGATGTATTTGATGGTCTTAACACTGTTGCAGTATTCAACATTGATGTATGTTTTGAATACCCCAGACAAAACAGGACAGAATTATCTATTATCCACTTCCATATCCTGTCCATTTAGCTCAAGGCGTGCGGTGAAGCCACCCATAGAAGGATTCCTGCGCTTGTAGGATGGATACCCATCGCTCCCTGTGACAGTTTCATTGACGAATTCTCGTGGGTATCGTTTTGAGCATCGTCCACCTTTCATACATGGTGAGCCTACGTTGAAAGATCCGCATGGTCCATGGACCATGTGACATTTGAATATATTAAAAAGCTCTGGATCGTTATCTGGATCTGGAAGTTCAGCACTAATGACCTTATCAATATCGACGGATCGTATCTTGTCCTCAAGCCATAATAATATGTGGGCGTGAGACAAGCCACGCTTTTGCCATTCAACAGAGTACATAAAACAAAGAGTTGGCCCAAATATTTTACGGTAACTGTGTAGACAGCATACGAAATAAGGCGTGAGGTATTCTTGTATTAATCCAGTGGTATAAAAATAATCTAGAATATTTTCGAATCCATAGTTTTCGAGGTCGCTGAAATGAACAGTGACGCTCCGAAATTTTTAAACTTCATGTTCAGCCCCCTTTGGGGTGAGGGCGAGGGGGGGAATGAGATATGAAAATAATCGAAAACAGTGTCGAATCTACAGTTTTTGCGGTCACTCAGATGAGTGGTGACAATCCAGATTTTTATCTCTTAGGGGTGGGGGTGGGGGAGGCGAGAGGGAAACAGTCTCATAGACAGTTGAAATCCTGTACATCGTATGTTAGGTGCGACGGCTACATACATTTAGTTATCACTTATTAATTTTTGAGAGGATCAAATACTTCCCAGCCGATTCGAGCTCCCATAAGGACGAAGTTTTACTCAAAAATTATATAATCTAAAAATTGAAATCAAACGCACCTAAATAATTCTAAAACTAGATAATAGATCGTAACATATCAATCTGCAAGTCAAAAAGCAATTCTATAAAAATTTACTTCACACATAACTAACTGGTAATGCAAATCTTAAAGGTAAATATTCAGAAACTATCCGGGCAACGCCAGGTACTACAGCTAATAAATAAATAAATAAATAAATAAATAAATAAATAAATAAATAAATAAATAAATAAATTAATTAATTAATTAATTAATTAATTAATTAATTAAATAGATAAATAAATAATGTATGGAATTATTGTTGGTGATATATAAGGGATGTCGTATAGCCCTCTGAGGGGAAGAGGCTGCAGTACATATCCTCGATATCCCCACCTGTCGTAAGAGCAGACTGAAAGGGGCCCCAGTGTCTTTCAACTTGGGAGCGTGTATTGGCGACCACGGAGCTTTACTGGAGTCCTGGTATTGCTTCCAAATGTTTGCGCCAGGCTTCTCACTTACTTATATAACCTTCGACCTCCTTTCGTCAACTTTATTCTTTTCAGACCCCAGCGGTTTTAGGTTTGCGAGGGCTCCCACTTATCTCCCTTTAACCGACCTCTTCATCTTCCGAAGTGCTGGAGATCATCATTTTTCCTGTGATTAGTGTTGACAAGTTGATGGTTGCTCAGTTGTATACTCCTGAAGCAATAATCACCATCACCTTTACGCTGTCATGGAGATAGAAATGGAGATAACAACAACAATAACGAGGTTTGCGTTTGCAAGACGATTAACCAAACACATACTTGCTAGGGCGATAACTAGCAACTCGTTAATATAATCTGTGTGTACTGTCCTTGGACAATTTTAATATTTTTTAAGAACTGGTATAGAAACGATTCTTCTTTCTACTTCAATAATAAAATTACACTGATTTGAAACATCGTTTACTGTCACGTTTTATTCACAGAAAGGTTTCTATGTACACATAATGGGACATAAATAAAACAACACTTTATGGTGTATTCCTGTGCTGCCGTAAGTTCAGTGCTATGTTTCTGACAAAGTGGTATTTCGTGTCTAATTCATTGAATAGTTTGTATTTCGATATCAGAATGTCAATAATTATGACTAACGGAGATGGTCTCATGTCATCATTTTTGACAACTTATAATCAACTTTTTATGTAAAATGTGAATATAATTTTGTATTTGCTTACATTATTATTACAGTAACGCACACAGTCGCTGACCTTCACGCGGTGCTAGAGTAAGAGAACGTTCCGGTTCGGAGCGGAGTCGGCTGTATGTGACGTCAAGCGTCGTGCTTAATGGAGGTGAATCTTAGGCGTCGCTGTATAGGAAGTCTCACGCCTTTACGGATAAAGATCTACGCAAAGAATATAAGAGAAGGACAGAAAGAGAGAAATAATTCCATACAACTCCTAACCGGCATTACTCGCTAGTGAGCGCTGTGCTCACCTTTATTTTAAAGGCCTCATCAGGATTGGGGTATTTGAGATGTATATTTAATTAGGAACACGACCGGCCGGAGTGCTAAGGAGCCAGTCCCTAGATTCGGGAGACGCGTGAGTCCGCCGTCCAGAGAATGATTTTTACATGCAGGAGCAGTTCCTTCCATCTGCTCATTCACCACCATTCGTTTACCTCATCCCCAACTCTGTATCGAGAAACGGGACTAAGGAGTAGACAAACAATACAATGTATTTAGGAACACGAATATTTAAATTTGAGATAGGAGGAGTGGCCTGGTGACTCACTGCGTTCGCCATGCCAGTGTGCAGTCGTGGTGGTGAGGAGGGGGGGCGCAAAACATCACGCTCATCACAAAGGAAGGCTCGCCCTCTCCCTACTTCCGTCACCACGCGAAGGACAGCGCCTCCGTCGTTCCTATCAGAATCGTCCTGCTCGCTCATTATAGGCCTCCAGCGTTATGGAAGAATCTCGACGGCGCTCGGAGAGTATTCGGCTTCGCAAAGACTCTTGGAGGCGTATCCCTTCTGGAAGCATCCGGATGGCGTGAAGTCAGGCCCGACCTAGGAAGTTGAATGCGGAGGACGAGATTGGCATTCACAGCGAGAGGACGTACGTGCTTCTCGCTGAGTAACACTCGTCTGTACTTCTTAAGTCCAAACAGGAACGAACGACATTTGTGCACTTTTAAGAGCACCGTCAGGAAGCACTTTCCAGTGCTAATTCCCTCGTTTCAGGCATTATTTATTGTTTCAGGTACAAACAGATTGGGAGACAACAGCGCGGGCAAACAGGAGGAGCTGGCGTAAGTAGAAGAATGGGCAAAAGCAGACTCAGCGTGGACGGAACGCGCCGCCGAAGCCCTGCCGGCCCTTTTGGTTCTCTACCGAAAGGGCACGAACCCACTACGGAAGCTAAGCTGCATCCTCGCAGCACTCCGAGCGATGGGCGTTGAGATCGAGGACCTGGACCAGGTGCTCAACATCCGACCGCCGACTCATGAGTGGGTCGACTACTACGAGAAGCAGTTGTCCGTGACATGACAGGTCGTCCGTTTCGGGGGGGCCAGGCTGGAAGACGCCCCCAGATAGGAGACAGCTGCCCCTACGCTGCGAACGGCGACCACACAGACCACCAGGAGGCAGAAGCAGAAGCACGCTTATTGGCTCCCACGGAGTCGAGGACCGAGGAGGACGGCGACGCGACGGTGCGACCAAAGTCGAAAAGCTGAACTTCACAAAGTACACGCAAACAGACAAGGCCACCTACCAGGAACGTCCACCACCTGTCAGGGCCACCCGGGGAAGGCCCAACACTTGGGCGCTCTCCAGGAATGCGACACGGACGCCCACAGGCATTCAGAAGCGGCTACCCAGGCCCGGCCTGCTAGCGCATCGCTCACGATGCAGACATTGATGTGCGCTCCACAGGACAGGGAATCCACTCAGACGCCAGCAGCGAGCGGCGCCGCCGACGCCAGCCAGGACGAAGAAGCCGGCTCTGCAGCGGGGCCACCCGCTAAACAATGGTTACCAGGACAAGGCCTCTTTCCCCGCCGAGAGGAGATGGCCACCGCCAGGAAGCAGACGCCGTACCTGGGCCGAGAGAAAGAAGCCGACACTGGCCAACCAGGAGAGGGACACCCAGAACACAGGACTGCTCCCAGGAAGGCAGCCGAGGAGGACCCAGCCAGGAGAGGACTTCAGTTCGCAGCGGCAGAATATAACGTCCCCCTCAGCAGCTCTTGCAGTGTTTCCACTGCTTGAGGTGGCGTCACCGTCAGTTTAGCTGTGGACTCCTAGTGAAGTGCAACCGATGTGGTGGTGATCACCATTACACGGCCTGTGCTACACTTAGGGAGGCGCCGGTGCACGCTAATTGCGTGGGGGCAACCGGCCTCTCATCGCAGTTGCACTGCATACCGGGCCATGGCATGGGGAGAGAGGAAGGAGGCCCGGCACCATGTTCTGCATCCATCCAGGAGGCCTCCGCCTTGTGGGCTTGGCCTCATTCTCCGGGATCGGAGACAGGGTACGAGGGACCCCAAGGAGGTCGAGGAGTTCGACAGGCCCCTGTAGCTGTTGCCGTATGGTCAGCAACTGGCAAGGCCCGCGCTAGTCACAGCAGTGCTCTGAAGGTCAGATCCCCTGAATAACAGGACTGGCGACGAATAGGCTAATGACCTGTTCCCAAATAACGCAATTTCCTGGACCTTTCCAGAACCAAATCTTTGCATGTACTATTTACAAAATGTCAGGTTTTACATGCAGGCATCTTTCTATTTCCGATTGTGTGGTTTTATCTTGCCCCACATTACCGGATTACACCGCTATTGATACCCATCACCATATCTGACCTGGTCACATGCTGAGCATGGGGACAGGCAGATACTCCTGTAGTATCACACTCCCACCCCTTCCTGCTATCTTTTTTTCTTTTTAGAACCAATAGCATGTCGGAGGTGATGTAGAATATTGACGATTGCCAGGGGGGTGGGGAGAGCGGGCTTCGGGGACCAGCCCGGAAAAATAAGAACGGATTTGAGATAGTTGTAGTGTAGCTGGTGTGAGTTAGCGAAGAGTGCAGTCAGTGACAGCCTGGGCTGAGTTGTCAGTCTGTTGGAGTATCTGTTTCTTGGAGCCGAGGACTCGTTCCTGTCTCTCTGATGTCATGTGAGTGAGTCTCTTGGGGACGTTAATCGGAGAGCGTATCTAACATGCCGCCATACGTTATGCAGTCGTATTCCGGTATTGCGAGTAGTGATGAGGGTGACACCACCCAGCCGTCATGCCAACGAAATGAACTTATTTTGGTTAAAAGTCCCGATCCTCCATGGAATCGAACCCGGAACTCTCATTAAGGCATGGGGCCGGATTCCTACCCCAATTGAGAAGCATGACAGGAAATGGGCTATCACGTGGCCACTTGTGTGCGAACATGCTTGTCGTTCATTTGGACTGTTATCATATTTATTTCGTGTACGGTTACAATCAACCATTCATCAATGACCTGCATTATCGCGGTCGCCCAGGTGGCAGATTCACTATCAGGTGTTTACATGAATGGTTTAAATTTATATTTAATTATGATTGTTTACTTAGATTTTCTTAAATATTTTCAACGAACATGGAAATATATTGAAACTTCCCCTTGATAATTTATTCTAATCCTTCACTCCTCGTCCTGTAAGTGAAGATTTACCCCAGTCCGTCCTCCTGAATTCCAACAGTATCTTCATATTTTGATCTTTCTTAATTTTAAACGCTGCACTCATACTTATCCTTCTATTATGTCATTTCCCGCCAACTCACCACTGACAGCTCGAAACACACCACCTAGTCGAGCATCTCGTCTCCTCACTCCCAAGTCATCCCAGCCCAAAATTTGCAACATTTTAGTAACACTACTCCCTTGTCGGGAATCATCCAGAACACATCGTGCTGCTTTCCTTTGATTTCTTTTAGTTCTCGTATCAGATAATCCTGGTGAGGGTCCCGTACACTGGAGCCATTCTCTAACTGCATTCTTACCAGAGACGTAGACGCCCTCTCCTTTACATCCTTATTACAACCCCTACATACTCTCCTAACTATGTGAAGAGATGTGTAACCTTTCTTAACTACCTTGTTAATATGATTACCCCAGGTACACCTAGTAACTTCAATTGTTCTCAATGGGATGATATCATCCCATAGACACAATAATTAAAACTGAGAGGTCTTTTACAACTTGAACTTGCATCCCATTTACATTAATACCACTGCCTGATGTCCATCTCACTGCAATGTTTAATTCCCCCTGCAGTCTCTCACAATCCTGCAACATATTTATTACTCGATACAGTATAACATCATCTGCAAACATCCTTATCGGTAATTCCAGATTTTTACTCATATACTGTATATATATACTAGAAAACTTGAAGGTCCAATAATACTACCCTGCGGGCCCCCACTTAATCGTTACCAGATCAGATAACGCTTCAGCTGCTCATACTCTCTGAGTTATATTTTCTTGTGATGTAGCCACCCACTTCAACCACTCTTCAGTCTACTCCAATTGCCCTCTTTAAGGAATGGTAGAAACAAATTTCAGCTTCCTGCAACCACTATATTACAATAATATAATTATAGTATTTTGAATTTAACATTTCCTCCAACCAAATATAAATAGAGGATTTAAATGCCTGTTATTAAATTTTAATTTTAGGAGGCTCTGAAAAACGGTAATGGCTGAATAAGACCGAAAATACACCATCCTATTAAGTAATTAAACAATGATCCACTACAAAAACATTACTAGCACATAACGTCTTTCAAAACATTGATAACAGAGCAAAGGGATTCCAAAAATATGAACCAAGAAAAGTAGAAGGAAATCCACCAAGAAAATTAATAATAATAACTTTAAGAAACAGAGAAAGTTAACACAACGATAATCTCAGTTAAATAAAACGAAGGGAATAATTTGCCCCTCATCCGCGCATGTACCATGTTCCAGAATTACTCCACTATAATAACTTTACAAAAATCACGTTAAGTTACATTTTAATTTTTTGGAGAACAATTTATATCATTAAATGTGCGATGCAGAAGAAATTCCAGCTTAATTTTATGAATAAATGGTGGCCGACATGTCCATAAACCATAGGCCCAATTTCAATTACAGTTGCGTAGTAGACACGAAATAATATTAGCAGCGTTGCCGAATTTATATATTTATATATATATATAAATATAATATGTCGCAATCTTCTTCTCCAAATAATCCGGCAGTAGAACAGTTTCGAAACAATTAAGATGATACTTGTACTTACATCTTTGGGTGTCCAATTTAACATAATCCAATAGTTACGTATTATCTGCGCACTTTTTATCTATCTATTTGTATACGGGTGTGAGGAGTAAGAAGGGAGCAATTCCGGTTCCAGTAGTACTGCCAACTGAATGGAAATGGAATGTGAATTGAATCGATAATATGATCGATCGATATGAATTTTGCTAAACCTTTATTATCTTAAGACAACTGTGTCACACACACATTATATAACATTATATACTGTGACCTGTACTGGCATCGTAGACCTAATTCTTATCAAGTTCCACGTTGGACCGACAACAATATATGTATAACCATTGCGCTGTACTTCCTCTCAATTTGCTTCATGTTGTGATACTAATTTAATATGTTGTTGCCCGTGCTATCTTTCCTCTTAAATGCTACTAATTAACTATACGAAATCGGGGACGAATATACAGATCAAGCGCGGTGGTTGCATGTCAATGTTTAGTCAGCATCTCAGGGTAAAACATCCATATATATATCCGATAATACTATCTACCTTCGTAAGTTCCGTTGAAGAGGGCGAATTTGTTCAATAAGTTACTCATTTTCGCCGAAATCCTATCGTAAAATCAATATGAGCCTCTAAATATATCATAACTCCGAAATACCAGCCTATATATTATCTTATAACTAATCTCCCTATCTCTACCTTGGAACATAAACGCTTAAATAATCTCAAAACTAATTTATTAGCATGCTAATACTACAAATAATAAAATAATATCAATCTCTGGTAATAGAGGAAAATAAACTCAAATGTAACACATTATCATTCTTGACAAATCAAATTCTTGAATTAATACAATTAAAATTGGGTAGGTCTCATTAATTCATTTGGGCATTAATTATTATTTTGTTGTGTGACCACATTTCATGATTTTATTTCATCATAGGGATAAATAAGGTTTATTCTTTATTAAAGGAGGGAGTGGTCTTTCTTTCCTTTAGGTCTATTTGCAGTCTTCTTTAGGATTGGTTTGGAAATGCGTATTGACTTGTCTATGGCATGAGATAAGAAACTCTTTTCTAACTATGGCTTCAAAATGCCATCTTAAGTAATTAAAAGAAATTAATCCTATCCATATTAATATCAATTCCAACATCCTTATATATTTTGTTAAAAAAATATGTGCCAAAATAAATCAAAAATCTTCATTTACGAGTGCCATACCAATGTTCACCAATCGTCATAACCTGCTAGAGTCGTACAGATCAATTAAATACTATGTGCATTTTCAATTAAAATTAATCCTTCTACTGCCAACCGATGTGCCATGTTTAGGTTCAAACGTGCTCCAATATTATATATTCACTATGTGAGACAAATATATTGCTAGGCGACTATATCTCTTTCCCATATGCGCTTCAAAACACATGTAAATTACGATCAATCTATCTCAATATTTGATTTAAGTTCAACCAATCGACCATCTAACCTCTATGCTATACTTAATATTCACGTATCTAGGCCTTAATTCCATTGCTTGCCTCATTTTCAATCATAACATAACCGTAGCTATGCCACAAATTCGCGCCTATGTCATTCAATCATTCTTTACACAATAACTATTCAACATTTCAAAACACCAACAACATATTATTATTCACGCCTCTAATTACTGCGATTCCTCCTCGTACAACCAATATCTTTACTCAACTTCCCCATAATTACTACTACGTCGCAGTAAAACACTTCTTTTACCTCAGTATCGGTTACGTGAACGCTGGTGATCCACGAAATATCACTGTAATATTTGTCACAAATTGAAGAGAGTACTTGTTTTTACTCAAATAAAGTCTCAAATCCCAGGTTGATTAAGAAATAATACGAAATATTTTATTTTAGAGAATATATACTTTACTGCCTTACAACTATTTCTGCTACGTCGCAGCGCTTCCGTAAGTGTTTTGTTTGTCCAACACTGTCGTCTGTGATGTCTTTTCTCACTGAAGTTCTTTGGTGTCGTTTTATTGATTTTTCTCATTCGATGTAATTTGATGGGCTGTCACTTCAAGAGCACTATAACTGATTCATTAAACGATTTATTGGTCCAGGGATCATGCTATTTTCTTTTAATATATATATGTATTGGTCCAGGGATCATGCTATTTTTGGTTCAACAAAATACCCGCACTCCCATTCATCGGTGCCAGCCAACGAGCTAGAAAGAGAGCTAGAGCTCGTTGGTGCCAGCCCTGGACCTCAAGAAAGAAACAAAAAACGGCGCAAGCAGCGGAATGCAACATAATGGACTCCTGTTTACAGCTCGTATGTACGTACTCATATTTCTTGCTAGTAACGACGGTATTTCTTAATCTACCTGGGATTTGAGACTTTATTTCAGTAAATCAATATTTCGTGGATCACCAGCGTTCACGTAACCTCAGTATCTATTCATAACACTGCAAGCTGCTACTTTATTCCAATTCTTCGTAAATATGAACGATATTGGCCTTGTTAGTCGATCTGGTCGTTGGGTAACCTAGTCTTCTTACTATACACTTCACTTTCTTACCTTAGCCTCGCCTAGTTTGATATACAACGTTCTCTTAAGCATATAGGTTCAAAAACATCATCATTCACTTCCCGATACTGCTCACATAAACCTAAGATCAACTTATGAGCACGGCAGTATATTACTGTACATACATAACACATATCTGTGGTTATTTTCTCCGGCATATGCCTTAGAATTCACATATTGGCACAAACAATTTACCGGTATATTTTGGCACTTCAGCACTTCTACAATGATACTACACTAAATGAAGTAATTTGATATTTAAATTTCTTGAAAATGTTACTTATCTCAAGCCATATTTATGTCCGATGTTGGTTTCTTCTTCCTCCTCATGGCATCGCAGAACATCTAGCCTCGTGCTGGATTACGCCATACTGGATCTCTCTAAGTCACCGGGCCTGAGCTTACGATGATCTGGTCAGCCTTCCTCCATCGATTTACGCTAGCTCCATTTCGAGTCCAAATTCCATGTAACGAAAAGACATTGTTAATTTCACAGAATACATCTTAGTTTTCCGCATACAAAGCTCTTCCAAGTACATTGACTAATTGTATTCATGCTTCTTATTCTTTAAGGATAATGCTCAGAGTTAATTATATCTTTATAAATTGGTTCTTTCTTGGTGAAATATATTGCCTAAACAATGTTATTTGAATCTTGTAGATGGATTATTCGTATTATTTGAGAATTGACGTCAATTGTAACGTAATGGTACAATACATTTCTCGATGCGAATCTCATTCCTAGAGTGAATTCTATTGTTTGGCTTTGCTGTGTAAATAACAACAGTACTAGTACGTAACGTGTACACCAGATGTCGCACAGCGATGCATAAGCGATTCATAGTTTGTGTTCCAAAGGTTGCCAGTACGAATCTCGAAGATTGCCGAGGTCGACCAATTCAGCACTAGGGTGTAAATCTATCCAGAAAATGTGCGCAGATAATAGTTAGCAAATATTGCAAAAGGTACACTCACTCAAATATTCATTCCGCAACACAAATACGAAAGAATGATGAATAGAAACTACAGTAGATATTTAATTAAACTATAACTAAGTTTTTTGGTGTGAAAAATGAAGCCATGTTTTCCAGTGTTGACTTACTTAAATGTAACAAAGGCTTTCCAGTCTGTCATATACACAGCAAATACAATGTAAATTGAAACACTATAAACATAACTGCAAAACACACACTAACATACAAAAATGACATGTTTCGTTCTACAAGAACATCCTCAGATTCTATCAAATCACTTAAAAACAAGCTTATATATGTACAGTATTGTTTACGTAGCGTAAACCTGTCAATGATAGGGAGATTAGTGATAACATGAAACAGTAATGACAAAAATAAATTATATACAATTATTAATATAATGAAAAACTTACGTACTTATCTAGACTGCCGATGTTAAGTCCGTTGTCACCAAACACCATTTCACGGATGTGGTCAGGGAAAGTTCGTGGTGAGCCACGCTGCGCGTTCAGAGGGAAGAGCAGGAAAGGGAGGGGCCTTGTAGAGCGATGTGGATCTCTCCTATTGGGTGATTAAAACGCGTAGACTATACAGTGGAGAGGGGAGGGAGAAGTATGGGCGGAGCGGCTGGAGCGCTGTGGAACCTTCCATCAACACTGGAGAAGGGAAAGATGTTATTGACCTACTTCATGTTAATTGTACCTTTATGTAATATGGATGAATGTATATTACTATTTTTTGTTATATGTGAATAAAGTAAGGAACGGTATTATTATTAATATTATTATTATTATTATTATTATTATGATAAAAGCAATTTACCTTCCATCAACATAGGAGAGGGGAGAGATGTTATTGGCCTTTTCCATGTTAAATGTACCTTTATGTAATATGGATGAATGCAAATTAATAATTTTTAGGTGAATAAAGTAAAGGACGTTATTATTATTATCATTGTTATTCTTATCCTTATTCTTATCCTTATTCTTCTTCTTCTTCTTCTTCATCTTCTTATTATTATTATTATTATTATTATTATTATTATTATTATTATTATTACGGAGATATCCGTGGTAGCCGGAGGTGAAAGAAGGTGCGGGCTGGAATAGGTCTCAACTCCCCCTCGTGTGTGCTTCTACAATTGTAAGGGATTAACCTTGGTTACCCTCTTCAATTGAAGATCCTCTTCGTGGTGGGGGGGACTAGTAGCTCCTTTCTTGTGATGCCGAGTGGAGCCCTGTTGGGTAACCATTCGGTATACAAGGAGGAGGAAGCTAAAGCACCACCCAACCCTAAGGTGTAACGCGACCCGTGCCGATGGGTTGCATGGCACATGGGAGATGTGTCCTGAACGGAGCCTTCGAGATACTTGGCGCCCTCTCGAAGTAAGTAGCCTTACCCGGGTATGCGGGGCTCTGCCTGGGCGGACATATATTTCCCTAGCTCCTCGTGGGACCTAAATGAGTACTGTAGCTACCCATAAACCGGAGAGCTCTTCTGGGGCCTCCGAGAGAAACACCAGTTCAACAACCGATGGGGACTCTTCGGAGATACCCTCGGATAGCACGACCTCGACAGTAAGAGAGCTCACTCTAGAGGTGGGCAATCTACTAGTCCAGAAGAAGAAGAAGAAACAGCGCTCCGGCGCTGAGAAGAGGAGGTACAAGAAGGCCTTAAAGGCCCGGGAGCAGGCCAAAGATGGCCAAACTTCTGGAGCTGAGAGGCCTTCTACTGCCATGACAGCGACGACTGTGGGTGGATCCAATGGGCACAAGAGGCGGGACCCCGAAAAGGGCTCTGCTTCTAGGGCACAGAGGACTCCACCCACCAAGACACCAGTGGGGAAACGACTTCTGTCGGGGGCAACCCCAGAGGAAGATCGGCCGACCCACAAAAAACCCAAGGTGGAGTATGCTAGGATAGCTAAAGCTGGGGTCAGGATGGCCATTGTACCTGTAGGATATCCTGACCAGCAGCTAACCGAGAAACAATTAGAATCTGTGGAGGAGGCTATCACCGATCTGATAGACGGGCTTCCGGAGCAGGGGCCCATTAAGCCTCAGTTCCTGGATTGCTATCTGTCGAGAGGTGCGGCCGTCATTATCGCAGAGAATGATGAGACTGTAGCATGGCTTTCTAGTCTTGTTACAGGTCTACAACCGTGGGAAGGAGCCAGGCTCACAATTGTGGGCATGGATAAACTCCTTTCCTATAAGAGAGTCATGGTATGGATACCAGGACAACCAAAGGACAATAACGTCCTTTTGGGAAGAATGGCACGCCAGAACCATGGCTTAAATCCCAACAGCTGGAGGGTCTATGACCGCAAGGAGGAGAAGAGAGGTGTCCGACTTGTGGTCAGCATGGACTCCAGAGATGTGGAGAAAGTGGTGGGGAAGAAGATCTTCTGCGGGGTGCATGTTGCTACCTTCACCTTGGTGGAGGGAAAGCGTGACAAGCAGAGGACCAACCCCACCACAGACAACACTGAGACTAGCAGGGGCGAAGAGCGGGAGCCCGGACAGGAACCGGGGCCAGCCAAGCCTCAAGATTCATCGCGGGAGACGGAGCAGCACGTTCCGGAGACCGCATAAGGTAAAGTATTGCATGAAAGTAAGGAATGATTACTTTCATACAGGCAAACATACAACATTGTATAGCGGCCTCCAGGGTACTTATTAGAAGTATCCAGAAAGGCAGGTTTTCGGTCGCCCTGATACAAGAACCCTGGCTTAGACAGGGGCGTATCATGGGACTAAGATGTGCAGGCTTCACTCTATTCAGTGGAATAGCAGAGGAAAAGCCTAGAGCATGTATACTAGTTAAGGATCATAACGCTTGGGCTATACCAGGCTTCATTACTAGAGACCTTGTAGCAGTTCTAGTGAGATATGAAGAGGGCGGACAGCCAAGAGATCTGGTTGTCTGTTCTGCCTATTTCCCAGGAGACTCTGAATCTCCACCCCCGCCGGAGGAGTTCAAGAGACTGGTGATATATTGTAAGAAACAAGGATTAAACCTCGTAGTAGGATGCGACGCCAATGCTCATCACAGCATTTGGGGAAGCAAACACACAAACCGAAGGGGAGAGCATTTCATAGAATTTCTATGTACAACTGATCTTGAGATCATGAACATAGGTGATACCCCTACCTTCATCAATAACAGGAGTGAGGGGATCATAGATCTTACCCTGGGTTCCATGGGAATTATACAGGAATTTAAAGACTGGAAAGTTTCTTTAGAACCTTCCTTGTCAGACCATAGACACATTGTGTTTCATATAGAGGGCTCCTTCGAGATCCCACCTTATAGAAATCCTAGACGAACCAACTGGACGTCTTTTAGGGAGGACGTGAGGAGGGGACTGGAAGGAGGACCCTCAAATATAATTAAGAACAAGGAGGAGCTGGAGCTTAGTGTGAGCTTTCTCACACAAATACTGGTTACCTCTTATGAATTAAACTGCCCAGTTGTTAAGGCAAAAAGAGCAACAGGAAGTTTCAAGTGGAATAGTTATCTTGAACACCTGAGGAGAAATACACGAAGGCTCTGGAATAAATACAGGGAACTTCAGGATCAAGAAAGCCTAGATTCTTATAAAGAATCACAAAGAAGGTATAAGTCAGAAGTCAAAAAGGCTTCTAGGAAATCTTGGAGACAGTTTTGTGACTCCATTGAAAGTCAACATGAAGCGGCAAGGCTTCATAAAATTCTAACCTTGGATGGAAGGGCAAGGCTGGGCTCACTGGAGTCACCTTCGGGCGGATACACATCCACAGAGAGGGAGACCCTGAACCTACTGCTTGATGCCCACTTTCCAGGTTCAGCAGTCACAAATAGTGAAGTAGAATCGAGCGGATCCTTCAGACCCGATAGAAGTGGCTGGAGGGAAGCCGCAGAGATTGTTACCCACAGAAGGGTGAAGTGGGCATTAGAATCTTTTGCCCCTTACAAAAGCCCAGGAATGGATGGGATCTTCCCGGCGCTTCTTCAGGAAGCGGGTGAGGTCCTTATACCATACCTGGTCAGAATTTTTAGAGCCTGTCTCACTATGGGGTACGTGTACTCCTTGTGGCGTCAGGCGAAGGTAGTATATATACCTAAACCCGGAAGGTCTTCATATATTAGACCTAAGGATTATAGACCCATCAGTCTAACGTCTTTTCTTCTTAAGACCTTGGAAAGACTAGTGGATAGACATATCAGGGAGAAAGTTTTAAGAGACTGTCCCCTGCATCCTCATCAGCATGCATATCAACCAGGGAAGTCGGTTGAGACGGCACTACACCAGCTAGTTTCTAGGCTGGAGAGTGCCTTGGATCAGCAGCAACTTGCTATGGTTGTATTCCTAGATATAGAAGGGGCCTTTAACTACACATCTTTGGGCTCCATAGAACTTAGTCTAGAGAGAAGAGGAGTGAGCAGGATGCTCATAAAATGGATTATGGCCTCGCTGCAGGGCCGTCAAGTTCTGTTTACCCTCAACGCAGTTACGTTGAGAGCTGATATAGACAGGGGGTGTCCACAGGGAGGAGTATTATCACCAACATTATGGTGTCTGGTAGTGGATGAACTACTTACCAGGTTAAATGTTGGAGGAATTTACGCCCAAGGCTATGCAGATGACATTAGCCTGATGGCGGTTGGAAATTTCCCCAGTACGGTCTCAGAGCTCGTACAGAGCTCCCTACGTAGGGTGGAAAGATGGTGCCACGACACGGACTTGTCGGTTAATCCCGACAAGACGGAGCTCGTGGTATTTACCAGGAGGAAGAGGCTAGACGGACTGTCAGAGCCCTTCCTATTTGGGAAAAAATTAGTTAAGACAACCTCAGTTAAGTACCTAGGGGTAATCCTTGAGGCAAGACTGAGCTGGAAGAAACACATAGACCATAAGGTGGATAAGGCTCGCAAGATTATGTGGGCCTGCCGCAGGGCCGTTGGAAAGACTTGGGGCCTAGGACCTAAGGTGGTCCAGTGGCTCTATATTTCTATTGTACGGCCCACGATCACCTATGCATCTTTAGTCTGGTGGCCAGGCTCGGAGAGTAAAACTGTGACCACCAAGTTAAACAGTGTCCAAAGACTTGCGTGTCTAGGAATAACAGGGGCACTGGATACTACACCATTATGTGCAATGGAGGCCATCCTAGGTCTTCCCCCCTTACATCTATATGTTAAGGAAATAGCGGGAATGAGTGCCTACCGCCTTTGGTCACTCGAAGGATGGTCCTTCAAGAATCCGAATAGAGGTCATGCCTCTATTCTCACAAGGCTTCACCAGACTTGCCCTATGACAATGATGATTGGGGACCTGATGAAGCCTAGCTTTAATTTGAACTATAAATTCACAGTGGTGATACCCACAAGGGAGGAGTGGGCCGCGGATGCTGGGGCCCGTCTTAGGTCTGGGGGCTGTACATGGTACACAGATGGCTCGCGGACAGAGACGGGCACAGGCGCCGGGGTCTGGGGGCCTAAGACAAGGCTCTCCCTACCTATGGGTAAATACGCTACTGTTTTCCAGGCCGAAGTATATGCAATACTGGCCTGTGCTGTATATATACGGAAAATGCCTGGACACAGAAGATGTATCACTATTTGCAGCGATAGCCAGGCAGCGTTAAAAGTACTATGTGCAGTCAAAACAACATCAAAAATGGTATGGGAATGCCAAAGGATGTTAGATCAGCTGTGTGAATTTAGCTCAGTTACCCTATTATGGGTCCCTGGGCACACAGGTATCAGTGGAAATGAAGAAGCTGACAAAGTAGCGAAACAAGGCTCAAAAGGTCCTTTTATAGGACCAGAGCCCTTCCTGGGAGTGTCACTCCGAAGCGTGAAACTGGTAATATCCCAGTGGACAAACCAGTCTCACTTAGACATTTGGAAGAGGTTAAATATAGCAAGGCAGGCACGTGAACTTATCAAAGGGCCTAGCCAAAGTTATAAAAAGGTCCTGATAAATTTGAATAGGACCAGAATGCGAATGGTAGTTGGACTGTTGACAGGCCACAATACCTTACAGAGACACCTACACATCATGAAAATCAGTCAGGATCCGATGTGTAGAAGATGCGGTAGGGAGGAGGAGACCTCCGCGCATGTGTTATGTCAGTGTGAGGCTCTTGCAAGCACTAGACATCGATACCTTGGCTCAGATTTCGTGAGCCTGGAAGACATCAGGAATGCCAACATCCGGACACTGGTATCCTTCATAGGAGCACTAGGTCTGGATTAGGCAAACCCGTTTAAGGGACACAAAGGGTCTTCACAGACCTACGTGTGGAGCCCTGCGAAAGCAGGGTTCACCCATTCTTTATCTATCTATCTATCTATCTATCTATCTATCTAGGTCTCGACTACAAAATTAAAGCTAATTTAAAACATTAACAAAGGTTATATTTTCTTTTCAAAATCAACAAATAACAGAGTATAACAGGTACCAAGTAGCAGATCAACAAATTAAGAAATTACAAATTACAGTTCGTTGCAAGATTAGGGCTTCGAGCACCAAGTATAATTTCTGAGCTCTCAGCTCACAATCACAAATTACCAAAGGGCAGAAAACCCCTAATTGCATGGAGCACTTGCTCCCAACTTTTAACCTCAAGCCTCCCAGAGGCACCTTTCATACACCAGAAAGAGCTGACCCGCTCTCAATTGTTCAAGCCTATTTAATAGGCCATAAACTGACTTTACACTAACTGCCTCAAGGCACACTTATAATGGCACAGGGGTACCTCGTACCCGATCTACTGGGCCTTCTCAGGAAGGAAAACAAAACGGGTTAAAAAACGGCCCAAACTACAAAATTGAATGGAGGCGAGTACTTGCACTCCTACACTAAAGTTTTTTAAAACCAATGTGGCGCTAGGCCGATAATACAGGGGCTAATCCCAAGCTAGGCAGGTGACTCGTATGAGAAACTTTAATACATAAGGAAGAGAAAAAAACGGTCACGAAAACGTAGTCACCGCAATTCCAAAAATGAAGGGGAGCTCGAGAGGGTAAGGCACTCTCTATCCCCGAATTAAAGTTCTAGAAAACTGAAGTTTACCAGGAAAAGGGGTTACATGTTTAATAGTTTACATAATAAAGGTTTCGAACCTTCCCCGAAAGTTAAACTGCTGAGCTAGCAAGAAAAACAGATGTTAAAAGGCCATTACCTTGTTGAAGAACGGCTGCCTGAAGAAAGAGGCGCTTCCCGCCCCCTGCTACATATTCACACACTGAATTAGATGTTATACGAGAGGCCCGGAGACAAGAAAATCAGCAGTTTTATACCCTCGCGGAAAATTCGAGAACTTTCTGGGGTAATTAAGACCCGCCCTCTTAACTTTATTGGATAGCTTAGAGCTACATATCCATATCGAAGAAGACATACATGATTGGCTGAGAATTAATTAAAGAAAGTCGGGATTGGCTAAGTTCAAACCTGGCGGAAGGAAGGATTAATATTTCCAACCCAAAAATAAAAGAACAAAATTTAGTAAAGACAACTTTTGAATACAAAATTTCTTCAAGAAGATTGATTCCTTTGCACCAGAGTGCATGATCATAGTTTTTTGTAGAGACATCTGGTAGAGAACGTCCACACTTCTTGATCAATGACAAACAAAAACACATCAAAATTCACACAGACCCATCTTCTGAGAAACTGTTGAGTTAATACAGTTTTTTAAAGTTCAGGCTTTCTCCTGTAGAGGAGTTTCAATTGGCGCAATATTTGAACTAGCGGCGTGGAGGTGTACCGGCCGGTACAGACCTCCCCCCACCCAAAGGTCCTTCCCTGGGGTGACACAGAAGAAGTTTTATATTCAAAGTTATTTTCAAAGAAAATTTCCAAGTTTTTCTGTGGATAACTGTAGGAGAATTTGAAGGGCACATTCGTCGAAAATGTCTTGAGTTATTAGAGGGTTATTTGGGTACGAGAATTTTGAAGATGTTACCAAAAGGAATATTTCCACTGTGTTATGAAGGAGATTTATAGAAATTATTTAAACACTAGCTTTAGAGTTTCTTTGTTGTAGCAAAATTGCGAAACAAAACCTTTCTTCTTGAAAGTAGTATTTTTCTAAGTCCACCAAAGGTAGATTGGAGCAAAAATGTAGTAATTGCGGATATGGAATGTCCATGTAGCTTACGAAGTACATTAGCTGTCGGTTAATTTTGACGGCAAGACCTGTCGCCGCTGCCAAAGTTCAGTCGAGGTCGCCCGGACCCCTCAAGTACCCTGAGATACCTCTCACCCGCTACTACGAGAGGGGCAGTCGTGGTGAAGCACGCCGCAGATGTGTTTACAGTTCTCGAGCAGTTTGCGGTTGGTGCGCCGCACATCAGCCTTGGCCGGAAGAAGGGCTCCGGCGCGCCGTACACTGGTTGACATCACTGGAGTTGAGTGGGCCCGTACCCCACCTCAGTGGCGGTACGGCACCGTACGGCTGCGGGGGCACTGAAACAGTAATATCTCGGCGGCATAATTTTTGTTGGAATATAATGTTTTAAGGTACTGTCTTGGAGGTGAGGCTGAGGGTCCAGCGGCGTGGAAACAATGCATATAAAATGCATATAAAAAACAAATGTAAAAATATAAGGTGCAGAAGGCCTAAGATTTAGAGAAAAATATAACCTTTGGGGTTCTTACAAGATGTTAAAGATCCAATGCTCAAGTAATTTACACAGGTTTCACCTGAGACAGGTGAACCCTAATGATTACCTCGGTGGCTGGATTGCTCACTAACAATATGACCGGCGTAAGAAATTCTAAAGTAATGAACGGCCCATGAAATCTGGGGGCAAGCTTGCCCATGGGAACAAAATTCTTGACCATAGCTTGGTCTCCTACCTTCAAATTGGTGGGCCTCCGTCCACGATCATATATTTCCCCAACCTTTTCATGAGAAATTTTAAGGTTGGCCTTAGCCTTCTTCCAAAGATATTTAATATTATCTGGATCTATTGTCTCAGGTAGAATATCACTAAGAGACCAAAGGTTAGAGAGCGGCGTGTTGGGAACAAACTTAAACATCAAGGAAGCTGGAGAAAACTTATGAGATTCGTGAACCGCCGAATGTAAAGCGAAAGCTAACCAATGCAAGGTCGAGTCCGACCTAGAGTGACCATCATGATGATAGGCAATAAGAGCCGACCTCAGATTACGATTTACCCGCTCAGCCAGAAATGGTTGAGGATAGTATGCAGAAGTTGTTACATGTGAGATAGATAGATCAAAACAGAATTTACGAAAGAGATTAGAGGTAAAGGCTTTAGCATTATCAGACACAATATATTGACACGGACCAAAAGAAGCAAAGATAGAATTTAAACAAGAAATGGTGGACAGAGCGGTAGCCAGCTTAGTCGGAAATAACCATGAGAATCTAGTGAAGCCATCTGCACACACAAGGATGAACTTGTTGGCATTCCCCTTTGACTGGGGGAAGGATCCTACGTAGTCGATGTAAAGACATTCCATGGGGCACGACGCTTGGTGAGAAAACAATAGGCCTAGCTTAGTGGACATGGTGGGTTTACTAAGCCAACAAGTTTTACAAGCTTTTACCAATTCACGAATTTCACCGTCCATACCTTTCCAAATGAACATTTCTCGGATCTTTTCTCTAGTTTTGAAGATACCTAAATGCCCCCCTAGGGGGTCTCATGGTAGTACTTGAAGATCATAGGTACAAGAACAGCTGGAACCACAACTTTCATCTTTTGATCATGCCTCGACGGGCAACATAAAACACCATTCCTCAATACATAAGGGACGACATGTTCCCCAGAAGAAGGGGTTTCCATGATAGGGGCCAGCGTCGGATCTTCACGTTGATATTTTTCAAGATCCCTAAACAACATGGGAGCATCCGTTTGTATGGCGTTAACCTCAGGTAGCATGGACTCGGGAGATGAAAAACTATCAACCTGTTCAGGGGTCCCTACATCATTGGCAAACATACGGCTTAGTCCATCTGCCACAATGTTTTCTGTTCCTCTTATATGCCTGACATCAAATTGGAAGGCAGAAATTCTGATGGCCCAAACGGCTATGCGACCAGTACGACGCGGCCTAGCTAAGACCCAGCTTAAGGCTTGGTTATCCGTTTCCAAGTCGAACTTGACATGTTCCAGATAGAGGCGGAACTTTTCTAGAGCAAATAAGACAGCCAAACCCTCAAGTTCATAGATGGAATACTTGGCTTCTTGAGCCGAAAGAGTCCTGGATGCATAGGCGATGGGTCGCCTCCCTAGTTCGGTCTCTTGAAGAAGGACAGCAGCCACTGCCGACGACGACGCGTCGGTTTGGACGATGAATTTCTTCGAGAAATCCGGCATAGCAAGAACAGGGGCATTACAAAGAGCTAATTTCAGGTCTTCAAAAGCGGCTTGTTGAGAAGGCCCCCACTCAAATTTGACGCCTTTCATGCGGAGTAAGTTCAAGGGCGCCGCCCTATTAGCGAAATTTGGAATAAATTTCCTGAAGAAGTACACCATGCCTATGAACCTGGCAATACCTTTGATGTCCTTAGGAGGCTTAAAATCACGGATGGCCTGTGTTCTAGAATGATCTACTGCGACCCCATCGGGCGACACAATATGCCCTAGAAATGACATAGAAGGCTTAGCAAAACCAACCTTGGACAACTTCACCGTTAGCCCTTCCTTACGAAGGCGACTCAGGACCTCTTTCAGATGATCTAGATGTTCTTCAAAGGTCTCAGAAAATACGACGACATCATCAAGATAATGGTATAGGTACTCGAATTTGATGTCGGAGAAGACCGTGCCTACCAGTCTCGTAAGTACGGCTGCTCCCGTGGGGAGCACGAAAGGCACGCGGTTGTATTCATACAAGTTCCAATCAGTGGCAAACGCTGTAAGATGTTTAGATTCTTCCGCCAGAGGTATCTGATTATAAGCCTGATTGAGGTCTAAGATGGTGAAGAATTTAGTCTTTCGAAACCATGAAAAACAAGAGTGAAGGTCTGGAAGGGGCACAGATTGTAACACCACCTTCCGATTGAGATCTCTATAATTAATCACAGGCCTGGAGCCACCTTGGGGTTTCGGGACTAGAAAAATAGGCGAAGAATACGCCGACTTCAACATTTGATCTATGATTTCCTTCAAAGCCTTCATTTTAGGTGGAGACAGCCTATAAGGTGGAAACCAAACTAGAATGGAATCCGTAACCTCTATCTTGTATTCTATAAGGTCAGTAACACCAACAGTATCAGAGAAAATATCTGGAAACGACTGACACAACTTACGAATACTCTCAGCCTGGTCCTCAGGTAAATGTCTAAGGTCTAACAACATCTCATCCTGGGTAGGCGAAACAGATGAACATGATACAGAATTACATTTTAGTAAAGGGATTTTGAAATTACTAGCAAATTTGAAAGTGCATGACTTGCTCTGAATGTCTAGCACTAGAACGGTGTGAGACATGAAATCGGCTCCCAATATAATGGGGCAAGACAAGTGCTTAGCCAAAAACAGTTTAACTTTCCAAGTAAATTTAGAAATGCGAATTTTGGCATACAGAAATCCTAAAATTTCTAATGGAGAGGAGTTTGCCGAAACACATTGAACAAAAGACGAACAATAATCAGGAAGTTTACAAACAGATTTCAATTAGGAGTACCACTCGGACGAAATAATGGAACACACACTGCCGGAATCTAATAGAGCTGTTACAGGTTCATTATTCAATTCAATCTTGAGAAATGGAACAGTTGCGGGGGAATCCGCCGCAATCTTAAGATATTCTAAGGGACATTCAAATGGGAATGTAGAACAGTTCTGATTTTTCCCTGAATTTTCGTCGGATTTAACCGGGG
This sequence comes from Anabrus simplex, assembly GCF_040414725.1. NCBI lineage: Eukaryota > Metazoa > Arthropoda > Insecta > Orthoptera > Tettigoniidae > Anabrus > Anabrus simplex. The sequence goes on along the minus strand of NC_090277.1, from coordinate 32,731,348 downwards.
CTGAGCCTTGGAAAGATGAATCTGCCGACTCAGCCGAAGCCACTAGTCACTTCCGATTCTTGGTGGGAGGAGGGGGTGCTGTTAGCATTAGGGCAGTTCTTGGCGATATGGGAAAAAGGGCCGCATTTAAAACAGCCTTGGGATGACCCTGCTCCATTCCTGGTCCCATTGGGTTTAATCAAGGGGCACGTGTTCCGAAGATGGTCAGGTGACCCACAAGCATTATATTTGCGGGGCGTTACGGTTCGGCGAGGTGGAGGCCGAAAATTACTAGAAGATGGTGGGGGTTCTTTCGCGACACGTAAGGTGTCGGCGTATCTAACTCCTTCCGCTGAGACAGCCATAGCCTCCAACTCGGCAAAAGTTTGCGGACGCGACGCAAAACACGAGTATGACCTGTAAGATGGTGAAATTCCTTCCACAATAGCCTGAACAATTTGATCTTCTGGAAAATGGAGGGCAAATACTCTGGTGTAGAATTTGATGTCTTGGATGTAGTCGGCAAGATTTTCATCCAGCCGCTGTACTCGGTAATAGTACTTCTGAATTAGTGATGACCTAGCTCGAGCCGGAATAAAATTAGCTAACAGATGGGCGTGAAATTCTTCTATAGATGATTGATCAGCAATTGCTCTTACTATTTTGTCAGATAAAACACCAATTGAATAGGGATAAATAATCTGCAGAATTTGACACGGAGAAAGAGAAAACACAAGAGCATGATCCTGAAACTCAACGAAAAATCCTAGAAAAGCAATAACATCACTGGTGGAATTGACGGAGAAATTCGAAATTCCTCTGAGTAACATTGCTAAAGGATGGGGCAAACTACTGAAGCCAGATGACATAGTAGGTAGAGGCCTAAGTGGCGGAGAAGCTGTTTCAGAACGTGCATTATTCAACGAGGTGCGACGTTCGGATTCATTGTCTAATGGGGCAGAGGTTTGTTGAGCTCCTACCGATTTCCTATTTTCTTCTCCTTTAGAAGACTCTTCTTCGCTAACTACGTTTACCAGAGTGGGTTGGTCGGTTTAGGGGGGTACAGCTCCAGTTAACAATAGGGTAACTTTACTGGACAGTTTAGACAGGTTTTCGAGAAGAGCACTAGCCTCCTTCCCTTGAATGTCCTTCAACTTTAGAGACAACAGATCGTTAACTCTGTTAGAAAAATGAAACAATCTAGCTTGCACACGTTTAAGTTGATTTGGAGAAGGATATTTTTTTCAAAAATCTCACTAAGGATACTAGCTCAGTAGTATTGTCAGTGATCGTGGAGAGAGAGTCGTTAATCTCTTTCTCTCCCAAAGTGGGGATGGAAATAGGCAAATCAAGAGAATCTTCAAGCTTGTTGGTATCTACCGCAACCGTGCCTCCAGATTGCACATTTCTAATTGTTAATTCATAGATTAATTCCTCCTTGCGCAAATAGCCGGGATGGAGGACATCGCGAGGGCCGGGCATGATGACAGACAATTTACAAATTTAGAAAAATCGAAAAATTCCAGCGACGGAGAAAATTGTTAAAGTTCAAAACGAAGCAGTGTTTAGCCGTCAAAAGGGGCTAAATTGAGACCCATTCAACCACGCTCTGCTACCACTTGTTACGGAGATATCCGTGGTAGGCGGAGGTGAAGGAAGGTGCGGGCTGGAATAGGTCTCAACTACAAAATTAAAGCTAATTTGAAACTTTAACAAAGGTTATATTTTCTTTTCAAAATCAACAAATAACAGAGTATAACAGGTACCAAGTAGCAGATCAACAAATTAAGAAATTACAAATTACAGTTCGTTACAAGATTAGGGCTTCGAGCCCCAAGTATAATTTCTGAGCTCTCAGCTCACAACCACAAATTACCAAAGGGCAGAAAACCCCTAATTGCATGGAGCACTTGCTCCCAACTTTTAACCTCAAGCCTCCCAGAGGCACCTTTCATACACCAGAAAGAGCTGACCCGCTCTCAATTGTTCAAGCCTATTTAATAGGCCATAAACTGACTTTACACTAACTGCCTCAAGGCACACTTATAATGGCACAGGGGTACCTCGTACCCGATCTACTGGGCCTTCTCAGGAAGGAAAACAAAACGGGTTAAAAAACGGCCCAAACTACAAAATTGAATGGAGGCGAGTACTTGCACTCCTACACTAAAGTTTTTTAAAACCAATGTGGCGCTAGGCCGATAATACAGGGGCTAATCCCAAGCTAGGCAGGTGACTCGTATGAGAAACTTTAATACATAAGGAAGAGAAAAAAACGGTCACGAAAACGTAGTCACCTCAATTCCAAAAATGAAGGGGAGCTCGAGAGGGTTAGGCACTCTCTATCCCCGAATTAAAGTTCTAGAAAACTGAAGTTTACCAGGAAAAGGGGTTACATGTTTAATAGTTTACATAATAAAGGTTTCGAACCTTCCCCGAAAGTTAAACTGCTGAGCTAGCAAGAAAAACGGATGTTAAAAGGCCATTACCTTGTTGAAGAACGGCTGCCTGAAGAAAGAGGCGCTTCCCGCCCCCTGCTACATATTCACACACTGAATTAGATGTTATACGAGAGGCCCGGAGACAAGAAAATCAGCAGTTTTATACCCTCGCAGAAAATTCGAGAACTTTCTGGGGTAATTAAGACCCGCCCTCTTAACTTTATTGGATAGCTTAGAGCTACATATCCATATCGAAGAAGACATACATGATTGGCTGAGAATTAATTAAAGAAAGTCGGGATTGGCTAAGTTCAAACCTGGCGGAAGGAAGGATTAATATTTCCAACCCAAAAATAAAAGAACAAAATTTAGTAAAGACAACTTTTGAATACAAAATTTCTTCAAGAAGATTGATTCCTTTGCACCAGAGTGCATGATCATAGTTTTGTAGAGACATCTGGTAGAGAACGTCCACACGTCTTGATCAATGACAAACAAAAACACATCAAAATTCGCACAGAGCCATCTTCTGAGAAACTGTTGAGTTAATAGGTTTTTTGAAGTTCAGGTTTTCTCCTGTAGAGTAGTTTCAATTGGCGCAATATTTGAACTAGCGGCGTGGAGGTGTACCGGCCGGTATAATTATTATTATCATTATTATTACTATTATTACGATAGAAGCAATTTAATGAGTAGGTGTTGTCAGATATTATGTGAGTAGAGCGAATAGGGGGAAATTATTTAAATGTGTATGCTCATTCAAATTATTGGCATTAGCATTTTTTGCGACGTAAATTTCTATTGCTTCTTTTATATTCAAAGATTTACTTTTATTTTCGAAGTGTAAATTTTTTAGATCAGTGTTGATGTCTGTGAAATGGTGTGAAAAGTCGTAGATGTGCTCCCCGAAGGCTGAATGCCGATTATATCTGATCGCGTTTTTGTGGTCTTTGTATCTTGTATGGAAATTACGTTTTGTTTGACCTATGTATGTGGCGTTGCAGTTAGGTTCTTGGCACTTGAGTTCATATACTCTTGACTTTGAGAAAGGGTCATTTTTGTATAGGTTGCACCTGCTGAAGAAAAAACAATAGAATTTATCAACTACAACGGTATTCAAGAATTTCAACGCGACCCTACAAATAAATTTCATAACCAAATAAAGCAAGCTATCAAGGAAACAGACTTCAATTTCACAAAACAAGAAAAAGAAAGCCTCACCATCAAAAATCCTAAACTCCCCGCACTAAGAGCCCTGCCCAAAATACACAAAGAGCCGTGTCCCATTAGACCAATAGAAAATTTTAAAGATGCGCCAAGTTACAATTTGAGCAAACAACTGAACATCATTCTAAAACAGATAATTTCACTTAAAGGAGACAGATCAATTTAAAACAGCCTAGAACTAATTAGAGAACTAAATAAACTTAAAATAACAGAGAGCACCCGTATGATATCCTTTGACATCACTAACATGTACACCAACATACCAATAGATGATTCCATTAAAATTATCGAAAACCTTCTTAAAGAAAACACTTCTCTACAAGAAATCTAAGAAGTTATTAACCTTCTTAGAACAACACTACACCATAAATGCTTTGCATTTAACGACAAAATCTATTGTCAAAAAGAAGGGTTAGCCATGGGCTCACCGTTATCGGGTATAATAGCAAACATTTTTCTGAATAACTTCGAAAACATCTTCTTAATGGGCCAGCTTTCAAAAGGAATCTTACACTGGAGCAGATTCGTTGATGACGTCATATGCATATATGATAATGACATCACTAGTGCAGACCAGTTATTAAGCACTCTAAATTCTTTACACAAACCCATCAGCTTCACAATGGAGCCAGAAAATAACAAGAAAATCAAATATTTAGACATCACAATCAACAGGAATAATGACAACCTGTCTTACAAAGTATACAGAAAGCCCACTCCGACGTCGCACACTATTGACAACAACTCGAACCACCCATACACACACAAAATAGCAGGACTGAATACAATGATACACAGAGCTATTTCCATACCAATGAGCACAACGGATTTCAATGAAGAGATGCAAATCATTAAACAAATCGCGAAAGAAAACAACCAATCTCCAGGCACAGTGGATAAACTATTAAATAAACATAAGAAAAGTCGCCGGGAAGGCACCACACACGACAAAGAAAACTACGTGGTTCTCAACTATGTTAACAATAACACATACAAAGTAGCTAACATTTTCAAGAAACAAGGTTTAAAAGTAGCCTTTCGAATGAATAACACCCTACAGAGACACTTCAGCAGGTGCAACCTAAAAAAAGGACCCTTTCTCAAAGTCAGGAGTATATGAACTCAAGTGCCAAGAACCTAACTGCAACGACACATACATAGGTCAAACAAAACGTAATTTCCATACAAGAAAAAAGAACACGAAAACACGATCAGATATAATCGGCATTCAGCATTCGGGGAGCACATATACGACTGTTCACACCATTTCAAAGACATCAACACTGATCAAAAAATTTTACACTTCGAAAATAAAAGTAAATCTTTGAATATAAAAGAAGCAATAGATATTTACGTCGCAAAAATGCTAATGCCAATAACCGGAATGAGCATACACATTTAAACAATTCCCCACTATTCGCTCTACTCACATAATATCTGACAACACCTACTCATTAAATTGCTTCTATCGTCATAATAGTAATAATAACGATAATAATAATAATAATAATAATAATAATAATAATAATAATAATAATAATAATAATAATAATAATAATAATAATAATAACGTCCTTTACTTTATTCACCTAAAAATTATTAATTTGCATTCCTCCATATTACATAAAGGTACATTTAACATGGAAAAGGTCAATAACATCTCTCCCCTCTCCTATGTTGATAGAAGGTAAATTGCTTTTATCATAATAATAATAATAATAATAATAATAATAATAATAATAATAATAATAATACCGTTTCTTACTTTATTCACATATAACAAAAAATAGTAATATACATTCATCCACATTACATAAAGATACAATTAACATGAAGTAGGTCAATAACATATTTCCCTTCTCCAATGTCGATGGAAGGTTCCACAGTGCTCCAGCCGCTCCGCCCTACATCTCCCTCCCCTCTCCACTCTATAGTCTACTCGATTTAATCATCCAACAGGAGAGATCCACATCGCTCTACAAGGCCGCTCCCTTTCTAGCCCTCCTCTCTCCAGCCGCAGCGTGGCTCACCGCAAACTTTCCATGACCACAGTCCTGAAATAGTGTTCGGTGACAACGGACTTAACACCGGCATTCTAGATAAGTACGTAAGTTTTTCATTATATTAATAATTGTATATAATTCATTTTTGTCATTACTGTTGCACCGGACCCAATACGAAAAACACATATATAACCGACGGGAGATTCGAGGACGTGGACTCCGATCAGGAGAGGCAGATAACAGCCTCGAACTGCAGACGTTGATTAATAATAATAATAATAATAATTCATGACAAGGAAAAACAACTAACTACCAGCAATAAAAGTCAAATGAAATTAAATGAGGGTTTATTAAGATAAAACGTAAATGCAAAAAGGAAGCCACCAAAAAAATAATTGTAACATTATTACGTACGTGCTTTTGTCCTTCAGGTTAGTCGAAGCTAGCATCGTTACCTTTTGAGCACAACATACCATAAACATATCGATAAACAATGCCTTGAGACGTGCTCACGGCTTAATTGATATTTTCACAACATCTTTAAACACCTACAACAGGAAGGATCCTCACTGACTTATTTTGGTCATTTCTTTCCGCGAAGCAGTTCACATTATATTTTCCAAACATTACTCAAACCTCCATCATTATTACAGCATCAACAATGACCATCACAAGGATAAAAAATCACGCAGCCTCTCGGAGTAGAGCGAACAATAGTTACATGAAGGCAATGAAGGTATCGAGATGGCCAGGAGTGCAGCATCTCTGTACCAAAGAGCACATAAAAGGCAAAGAAAATAAAGCGGGTGTGCGCATCACCCGAATTAAAATGAAACAAAAATGGCGGCCATAAGAACGAGCAAAACGGTCATAAAACAGACCCAGACAAAATAATAAATACCGCACTCGAAGTAAAAAAACAAGTGTACTAGGAATAAATAAAAAAGGAAACATAAATTAACTGACCGATACGACATCCTTTTAGCCCCTCGCTAGCTCTCACACATACACACAAACATTCAGGCATTGTCGACATCGGGTAACAATAGGGTCAATAACCTCTTTTCAAAACAGACCGTAAACACATGTAGTATGACTCACTTGGCCATAAGTAAGTTCCAACACACGACGTAGAAACGTGCACACTGCAAATATGTTATAAGCAGAACGATATGGACCCACGGCCCACGTACAAGCCCACCAACACAGGCGCTGGGTACGACGTATCTCCGTGTCGACACCCAGAGCCTACTAACATTTGGTGGCAAGAAAGAAGTATAATGTCGTGCACATAATGACAATTCTCGTAGAGACCCAGTTACCTCGTCACCACCACCACAATAATGCCCGCAAACACACACCCATTCATATCGCGGGGCAAAGACGTATATCAGTCTGTCGCGATTACAAGGCACTTGAAACAGCCACAACATGAGCATAAAATAAAAGCGAAAACACAGCTCACATTACCTGAGGTTGAATCTGATCAATTAAAAATCATAATATGAATACAGGCAGAGTTTAAAACTGATAAAAATCTATCGATAATTCAAAAATGCTACTCCGGGTAGAGGCGACTCCATCTTTCTTTCTTTTAGGTCATAACAACAACAAAGACATCATGGAGATAAAAGTCAAGGACTCGCGGAAGGAAGGACCATCCGTTTACAAAGCAGGGGCGCTGCCCTCTGCGGTACAGTTTGTGAGATAGTTAATAGTCAGTTTAGTGAAGTCAAACGAGAGCTAATGCAAGCTCTTAGCAATCACAGATAAACCTACATGTTATGAACATGCTAAACGAGCATGTTTCACTGTTTCATGTTACCACTAATCTCTCTATCATTGACAAGTTTACGCTACGTAAACAATACTGTACATATATAAGCTTGTTTTTAAGTGATTTGATAGAATCTGAGGATGTTCTTGTGGAACGAAACATGTCATTTTTTGTATGTTAGTGTGTGTTTTACAGATATGTTTATAGTGTTTTAATTTACATTGTATTTGCTGTGTGTTTGACAGACTGGAAAGCCTATGTTACATTACACAATAACTAAGGCCAACGGCCTATTTCCATAGTTATTAGCCAGGAGAATCAGACTCCATTCTACCAAGTTTCAATCTAGTCTTGTACACAACTCCTCCGAACGCGTCCATCATGGCGATCCGCCAGGAACTGACTGGCGTGCAGGCGAGCAAGCCGCCCATCGCTCAGTTAAAAGAAGTGCGCTTGCGCGTTCGAATCAACTAGCTTATTGAGCGAATCAGAGAAATCGAAGGACCGACGTAACAAAGGCAAAATATGCATTTTAAATAGGTATAGTTCAGGTACATAAATTAACGGCAATTCAAACAATGGCTGAGAATGGTAGTTAAAGTCCCGACACACAATTACATATGTCCAACAAATGAGGGTAGCGTAAATTATTGTCACACAAACCATATCGTAATTTTGCTAACGTGTATAATATACACAGAAAGAATGTTTCCCGGAGCTTACAAACTACACTTATTAAGCTGACTGGCCTGTAATTTACCGCTTTATGTTTGACACCGTTTACCTTGTACACTGGTGTTACTATTGCAACTCTCCATTCATCTGGTTTAGCTCATTCGTGCTAACAGTATGGCACTAAATCCCAACCCAAAGTCCTTAATATTCCCCAGAAATCATGTCAACGCAAGCTGCCTTTCTAGCTTTCAACTTTTGTACATTTTATACATGTCTTTATTATCACAGGTAAATTTCAGCCTTTCGCCTTTATTACTCGCCTCGTCTCTCAGAACATTATATTTATATCAAACTAACTTTACATATTGCTGACTGAATGCTTCTTCCTTCTGTAAGTCCTTGCATATACACTCCTCTTGTTCATCAATGATCCTAGGAATGTCCTTCCGGAAACTCTTTCTGCCTTAAAGTAGGGGAGCATGGGGAGCAGTGATTCATCTTAGTTATCTCTGTCTGTTATAGAGATGACATGCTAGCGCGTTCGTGATGTGATGCTGAACTAAGGTCCTACCACCCGGTGTTTTTGGTTTGAAGTTGGACAACCTGAAGTTGAGTTACAGTTGAAGGTCTTTGTTTTGGTGGCAAAAGTAATTTTGTGCAGTGAGCCTTCTGACCGTATGGTCTTGAGTGTCCACTTCCAGAAATTTCAAGTGAGTGTATCTATTTTACTGTATATTAAGCTATATTGTGATACTTTAATATAGCTGTATTATTAAATGTGAACTAGTGTAATGCAATATAATTTTTTTAAACACACTTAGGGAACAGTGAGACGCATGTGTCTCACTGTGCCCCAACGACATACTACGCAAAGCTTATATCATACTTCAATAAAACGAGCAATAAGTTTGATTCTCTTCACTTATTGTTTCAGGAAAATGCCAAAAACTCATAAAAGAAAGGCACAGATAGGGACATGTACTGAGAATACATGAGAAAAGCAGTTTCTTTGGTGAAAAGTGGACGCAGCATTCGATCTGTGGAAAAAGAATTAAATGTCGCATTCCAGATATTTGTGTGTTATGTAAAGAAGCAGGAGGAGAAGGTGTCACCTAATGAACTAGTTAGTATGAGTCCAAATTAACGTGTCAATCAGATGTTCACTGATGAAGAGGAATTAATGCTGATTTCATACATAATGACATGTGCCAAGATGTTTTATGGCCTGCCTCGAGTAGAATGTAGGAATCTCGCTTATGAAGCGGCTTCAAGGAACGATGAAGAATGCCAGAGACATGGAGTCTCAACAAATGTGCTGGAATAGATTTGATGTCTGGATTTCTTAAACGACATCCATCACTCAATGGGAAAACCTGAAGGCTGTAGTCTATCAAGGGCAACAACATTCAACCAGCATAATGTGAAAGTGTTTTACGATAACATGGAGGATGTTCTTCTCAGATATCCCAAATTTGTTGATGGAACAATGATCTATAACTTAGATGAAACTAGTATAAGAGCCAGACAGAAGCAACATGCAAAAAGTATCGCTGAAAAGGGCATGAAACAAGGGTCTAAATTCACGAGTGCTGAAAATGAGGTATTTGTGACAACATGTTGCATAGTGAGTGCTGCAGGGAATAGTCTTCCACCCGTTTCAGTTTTTCCAAGGGTACATTTTAAGGAGCACATGCACAGTGACTGGAAGTCTGGGCGTAGGATCACTGTCTGGATGGATGAATGCCGAGCTGTTGTACGATGCGATGAAACATTTCATAAAGCACTCTGGTAGCTCGAAGGAAAATCCCTCTCTCTTAATATTTGACAATCATGAGAGTCATCTCTCCTTTAATGTACTAAATTTGGCTGAGGATAATGGTGTCAAAATCCTGACAGTTCCTCCACACTCAACCAAGAAACTACAGCCAATGGATGTTGGCATTTTCAAGCGACTTAATCTTGCATATGATGCTGCCATTGACGCTTTGTTAACACATCACCCAGGGAAGCCAATGACAATATATGAAATTGCTTATTGTGTGGGTATCGAACACCACAAAGCCCTTACGCCATCAAACATCATGGCAGCATTCAAGAAATATGGACTTTTCCCACTTGATAGAAATATATTCACAGACATAGACTTCCTTCCAAGCTCTGTTACTGACAGGGCCCAGCAAGCTGCGGTACTGCACCCATCAGATGAGTCTGATTGGCTGATTTTATTAATTATATTTAATAACTAATAGTAATAGTCAGGTAGGTCAAGACAAAGGACAGCATTAGAATTTTCTAGTAGCCAGTGCGTGAGAACAAAGCTTTAACAGAAGCCCACGCTTCCTTTCTTTGCTAAAAATAAGTTGATATCTCTGAAACACCTGCTGTTGCATCAGCTCTGGAAATTACGCAGCAGTAATGGAAAAGTACTGGGGAATGAGAGAGATAGAAGATCAAGGTTAAAACTACCTGAACTCCCTTGATTTGGAATAGACCCGTCGACACAGTTGAATAACGCAATGTGCGCTCCAATCAGATCACTGAATTCAAATATTTTCAAAAGTAGCGCGACAAAGTTGTATGTAGCTCATTATTAATCCAGGCAAATAATTAATGGAGATTGTGTCACAATTGGATGTTAATATTTACTGAAATAATTCTCGACCAACTTAATGTCATATTGGAAATGAATTGAAATATTTGCATACTCTGATATTGGTCCATAACAAGAGTGGAAATCCCCTGCCGGTGTGGAGTTGGTTCGGTAACGCAAGACGAGATATAGTCCGGGTAACGCCAACGAGATTGTGAGATAAATTATGAACAATTGCTACGAGCACGCTGTGTTACGGTGGTGACAAGCAACTATGGAAATTTTATGTGCAAGGCATTTTCTTTTTGAGTAAACTTTATTTCGAAGCTACCCTAGCGCTGTTCAGTTGGGATTTTTATATGTCAAGATTAGTATTCTTACGCCGATAAGAGCACCAACCATCCTCGTGAAGCAGTTTGCCGCTATTCAGTCAGCAGCCGGGGTGTCGTCGTGTTCAGACGTATTTAGCCTTTGCTCTGTCTTCGGGTAAAGTAGCAATGAGCTAAGTGTATTCACCAAATTATTTACGTGAAATCTAGTTTTATAATACAAGCTGTATTCGAAAGTACTTATAATCATATTATTGAGCTGAGTAACATATCAACATATTTAAAATGTTCAATCTGCATATTGTTCAAATGAGACTTGAAGTTATACAGTAGTTACATTATGTATAACATGACGGTAAGTGTGCTGGCCCGTAAGAGAAGCTTGTCATTCAAATAGGCACGGAACTGTATTTGAGCGGAGAATATCTTTGCCTGCTACTGGGAGCAGACACTTTAGTGGTTAGAACAGTGTGCGGAGCCGAACAGACTTTCACTATCTACCAGGAATTTAGGTCGGGGGGTGCGAGACCCCACACAGCTGTCTAGTAAACGCACAGGGAGAACAGATACCGCGAGAGACTACACTGCACCACGAGTAAGTTTGAACGAGTGCTTAGTACGGTAAATCATGCTTATGTTACCAGGCATTTGAGTACTGTGTAAAATGTATATAGTGTAAATGTTTAGTGTTATAACAAGTTGTCTATATCAGTAATATCATCAAAAGAAAACGTGTGCAAAGTGTTAATACTGGTGATAATTAGAACGTAAGCCAATACTGGATACCAGAAGACGCAAGATTGGGATAAATATGTCTGTCATGAGTCTATAAACACCATGACCGCTTCAAGCCCGGGTGGCTGTAAGATGCCAATAATGTGAGTACCAATCTCATATTACCAATAGAATCTAAAGCTTTTCTTTTCTAAAATATCTAGATGTAAAAATATGTGAGTGAGTATAGTATAAAAAGAAGGCCCGAGAACATAACCAGATATTTAGGGTAATTCGTTTCAAGATCAGTGTAGTTATTATTATTATTATTATTATTATTATTATTATTATTATTATTATTATTATTATTATTAATATCATGTGTAATATAGGTTGGAAGTTTCATCTTTTGGTATCGTCTAAAAATATATTCATTTTGAGAAAATCAAAATAAGCGGTTTTTATATATTTGCTCTAGTATCATTATTATTAGTAATTCATATATACTTACATTCTATTTGTTAAATGCAGACATATATACTATGGTATATGAATGAAGAATTTAATTAATGCTGAAACCACATTCATAAAAAGTTACTGTCAAAAATTCTGGTTGGCTGGCAGTGACGAATTAATATATTTTTTGTGTGGTTGCAGCAAGTACCATAATTAAACAGTTGGGTGGTTAGTACTAGTAATTAATTTCGGTTCGAGTAGTTAAAGTGCTGTTGAGCAAAAGATGCGATGTTGGGTGACAGCAATATATTTAAGATGTTGAAAGGTCCATATATAAGATAATAAAGTGATACACGACGTTATTTGCTAAGGAAAAGTAAGAAATATAGTGAATAGATTCTATAGTTTGACTGGAAATAGAGGTATCCAGCATGATAGCTGAGATGTAAGTGAATACAGGGAGATTGAAGTGGAAATGACTCCGCAATGAAAAATGTAGCGGGAAAACAAGCCCGTCAAAGATAATGTATGATTCGAAAGGGCCAATTGACGTTTATACTATTTTAACTGTGACACAATATTGCTTACTGAGATAGAAGTTATCATACGCGTTTGACTTCAATTGCAGTATTATGTTGGCAACACTGAACACCCAATTGAGTTATTGTGAATGTTTGCTAGGGCTTGCTATAGAGCATCCAGAGTTAAGAAAAGACTACAGGCCTTATGGGCCTGCTGCCTTCCACTGTTGCCATACTCGCTCACTCACCGCGGCTCGGACACTGCTTGTGAAATACAGTGATGACATAAAATTATACATCGCTTGGTACAGCTGTTGTAAGGCTAATAATAATATAAATGCCAGATTATCTCCAGTCATTAATGAAATTACAGTCATGAAATTTCGTTTTGCCATAACGTTTCTAAGGATAATTGCCCACTGACTGTAACATTCGAAATAGAGTAAGAGTTTGAACATGTAGGGATACGGACAACATGTCCAGAAACCGAAATGATTGTCTTGTTTCTTATATCTGAGAAAGTTTCATGATCGTTGTTGCTTTACGGGAGCGCAGTGCTGAGTCTATTAGCCCCCAGAAACATTTCATTATTAAGGCAAATACTGTGTGGTTACAACACAGGAAGCTGACGGCGAGATATCTATATCTCGGTGATGTATCCTTCAGGTCATTTCAGATAAATTTACTCGTAAGTGACAACAGATGCAAGGACTTCATGTTTATCACAAAATACGATAACTTTAATATTCTTCCGCAACATAAAATACAGAATGCTGAATGACCTATTCGTATGATTTCTTAAAATCAGGTAGTTCGGGGTTGCTGTTTACGGAAGTGAGGATTGTGTTCAGAGTTGGCGGTTCATCTCTAAAATAGAATTCATGAACAGTGCGCCGTATTCCACTTCTGACAAAATCGTCGTATTTAATGAGTCTGGAATTACTGCGAATTGACTTTTTCCTTTCCCGCTTCTTGCTGGGAATCTGGAGTGGCCCTTCGCTGGCTTCCTTCCTTATTTTGAAGACGGAAGACCTCGAAATTCCTAAACTTCGCGGATTTATCTACTACCCAGTTTACACTTCGTCCTGGATGCTTTGTTTTCAAATATGAAAATGAATTAAGCACCATTTACCGTTCCTTTCTCCTGACAACTTCACTACTACTCCTTTTCACATGTTCAGCTATAATTTAAATGTATTACTCGCTGATCGATTATATAAAATACTAAACAGACAAAAACAATACACGATACACACAACCAAAAGCAATGCAATACACGAAAAATGAAACACAATATACTGTATTTATAACAAAACACTATGCGCCCCTGGAAGACGATATACTTCACTCTGCCGAATATCTCCCTTACATAAGCAATCACTGTAATGAGTGACACACACAAAAAGGAAAACATGCCGCACTGACCTCACCAATGTTGATTCGCAGTGGTTAAGCTGAGTTATTACACGTGTTGACTACTGTACACACTTCCGCACTACACGCTGAAACGTGGCGCGCAATGCGACAAGCATGGCCGGCTGTTCCGTGTACTGAACCGCATATACGATATTTAAAAGGATAAACTCAAAGATATCAAAATGATTTTACGTCTTCTTCAGTATTGTATGGCACAACCAATGCTTGTTACATAAGAAAAATTATACATTTTGATAGGAATTCATTATAATTTTTATATACATGTAGAACTAAAGTGGGTGACACCAATAGAAGTAAAAGCCCATAAGGCCTGTAGTCTTTTCTTAACGCTGGATGCTCTATAGTAGGAACTACTTTCGTTGATTACCACAAATGGTTATTATTATTAAAAATATATATATATATATTTTTTACGATCCTTATTAGCATTATTAGGGGCATTTTATTGACTTTACACTGTCAGGGTATTCTATTGTGTGTGGACCACGGTAATAATTGTTCTGAGTTGTGGTCAATTTTCAGCGAATTATAATCACTTGGATGCTGAAATAAACCAATAATTTGGTATGATGATAACGATATGAGGATTTGTCAATGTATATTTTATGTATATATTAGCACTAATTTATGCACTAGGTTATTGTTTATGGCTGTGTATCTCACGTGGTGTACATAGTAGATTAATTTAGAGTATATTTTATTTCAAGTGGGAGAGTGTATTTCTCTCCAGATTATTTTAAGTTAAATAGAAAAAACACTCGAATACATGGAAAAGTAAAGTTTTAGATTCTCATACAGCAACAACCCATGTCCGTCACTTGAGTTACATGTTACTGAATTGTAAGGTTTAAAATTATTATTTAGTGTACCTGGAAAGAGGATATTTAAAATTATGAATTCCATATGGGAAGTCAGTAACAGTTTTATTCAGATCAAGGTTATTATTATTATTATTAATATTACAAGACCTGCTTTGGAAAAATGATGTTTACGCCTTTACACAGTGAATCAGGTATTTCGTTGAATTATAATCTATCCTGGAAAATATTGTTTTATAAATGAAGATAATTCAGTAAGCTTTATTAATGAAATTTTGATTACCAATGGTATGTATTATGGTAAAATGAATGTTCTAAGGTACCAGATATGAACACATTATGGTTTATTAGTATGGTGGATTAATAGTAACTGTATTTCTATGTCAGGTTATATTATTATTATTATTATTATTATTATTATTATTATTATTATTATTATTATTATTATTATTATTATTATTGTTTCTTACTATTTAATATCTTACCAGTGTAATTCACAGGTTATTTGGAAGGCCTAATGAGTATAATATTAATCATTTGAGTCAGTCAATTGTGGATTTAATGATTAATTCAATATTAACATTTTTATATTTTTTTCTATCCAATTTATCTAATGTTTTGTTATCAACAGTATTGAATTTGGTGTACAATTATTAATATTCTTATGGATTTATTTAACGATAGCCAATAAAAATATTCATTAAATTATATTATTATTATTATTATTATTATTATTATTATTATTATTATTATTATTATTATTATTATTATTATCATTATTATAGCAATATTATTATTATTTCAATGCGTTGCTAATTCATTTGATATTGTAGGGTTGGAAGATTTGGAGTCATAATATAAGTGGTTTATTATGGTCAGCTAAGTAATTAGTTAATTAATTAATTAATTTGATTGCAATTTAATTAGTTAAAAAATATTATTTTTACAATAACTTCTTGTATGTTTGGTTGTAAACTTATTTTTTTTATTTGAGGAGTTGTTAGTAACATTTCTGGACTATGATTTACGGAGAATCGTCATATTATTTCAGTTATTATTATTATTATTATTATTATTATTATTATTATTATTATTACTATTTTACCACATTTTCATTTTGGCTTTCCAAAATTTTATATAGGCATTTGTGATACATTGTGGGGATATTTTTGAGTTCTTTTAAACAGTTATAAGGCATTTCAGTAATATCAGTAAGTTTATTAGTTAATTATTATCAACATGTTTATTTATTTACATATCTTAGAAATATTTGTTATTATCTTGTTATTTCCATAGATGACAAATAGTATTCCGAAGATTAACTTTGTTAGCCACAATTAATTTCATTCACATCAGTATTATTATTATTATTATTATTATTATTATTATTATTATTATTATTATCAAATATTCTTATTGTTATTATTACTGTTATTTATCGATCCACCTGTTATATAAACGCTACTCTCCTGGTAATGTGTACAGTTACACCGATATCAAGGAATTGGATGAACAAATCTGGAAATTATTATTTGATATAAAAATTAAATTATTAATTATAATATTTTTTTGAAATTAATAAATGAAGTGGTCATGTGTGTTATTAAGAAATATTTTAATTTGTACAGTCTCCTAATGTAATGACATGCTATTAGCAAAATTTATTTCACATTTTTATAAAGTTATCTTCACTTTTTTTGATTTTATCAATAAAATGTTATATACACATTTAAATTGAAATCAGTCTGTGTCATAATTATCATAGTGAGTAGTTTTCCTAATGCACTATCCCTATGCATCCCTATTCGACGACGGGGGACTGATCGCGCCTGAGAAGAGGATCTCACACACCTTCGGTAAGTATTTTTTTATAGGGCAGCCCAGGCAACATTTGACATCCAGTCAATACCGAAGGAGCTCTGCAAGGATGCAGTACCTTCTACATCTATTGCAAATTCATGTTCGTCCTCACCTCATTCCAACAGTGATCTTCAAGGTGTCCCGACTACTCCATGCAGGGAACTACAACGATCCACAATTTCATTTGTTACACCTGAGGATATAAGTGGCTACCCCAAAGCAGATAAAAGGAAGAACACACAAAAAGGAAGGAAACTTGGTAGTAGTATGATTCCAACAGAGAAGCCTGAAAAGGACGTCGTACAGGCAAAGCATTTGTCCAAAACAAGGCAGAAGCCAAAGGAATCTATTTCTGTCGAAGCAAGGAAGAAGGCTGCAAGGAGGAAACTTTTTGTTTATGGCGACAGTTCTGAAGGAAAATTAGCTGATGGGATGGTGGTGTTTGACAGTTTAGATGATTCATTGGATCTAAAGGTGGATACATCAGGGTTTGAAAAACTGGGCAGGGATATTGTTATTGGTGATTATGTAGCATACTGACTGAATTCCGAAATGAAAACAGAAATCTGTATACTTTATCGGAATCGTCACAAAGCAAAAAGGATGACGAATATGATGCGGAAGTGAATTTTCTGAGAAAGAGTTCAAAAGTGAAAGGAAAATTTGTTCTTCCAGATGTCCCAGATATTTCTTCAGTTCCTGTCAGTGATATTTAAATGATCCTACTGAATCCACAGCACTGTGGTGATAGTAAAAGGCAACCGTCTTATTACAGATTTGAAATCGATTTCAAACTAATAATACTTGTTTGTCTCACTGATCCCCTGTCCATGTCTCAGTGTGACCCACCTACGGGGAACACTGAGATAAACTGCACTTTGTGGCATTCCTATGCATAGGTAACAAACCATATAACATATTTTGAAGGTGGTTTCACTAATGAAGTATAATGGTTTGATATTATGTATGAAATTTGTCTTTAGAAAATAAAATTCATATACTTTTCTTATTTTAGAAAAATATGTGTCTCACTGCACCACATGATCCCGTATTTATACATGTCCTTCCATTGCTCACTAAAATTCATGTGGCTCCCTATTATGTTTGCCCTCATGTTACCCTTAGCTGTTTTTTCGCCGAGTTCAATTTCCTGGTGAGTTCCTTCAAGCTATCTTTAAGCCTGCTACCATTCCTAACTCTATTTCTTTCTGATCTGCACTTCCATCTTTATCTCTTTATTTCCCTGTTATAATACAATGAGTCCTTACCGCTTTTAAATTGCTTTAAACCCATCCCATCGATTGTTTATATTTTTACCATTTTCCATTGATCATAACTGCTTTTTTAATGATTTCCCCATTCCCCTCTTATCAGCCGTATGGCATTGCCCAGTAGTCCTACTTTACAATATTCCTTTCTAATACTTTTATTTTAGCTCGGACAAAGACAGCTTCATTTCGCTTGTACCTTCTATCACTTCAGTTTCCCTATAGAATTCGTTGGGTTTACAGCACCGCGGCTAGAATATTTTTCCCTCTTGTTAGTTCCATCACTTTCTGATTCAGCTGTTTTTCCCATGACAACTTATTCACCTTTTGTAGGTCATGCATTCTGTCAATCGCATTCCCTTCCCAGTTAATAATTGGCAAGTTCTGATAACACGCAATAATGACGTTCCTCTCTGTATCGTTCCCCAAAATGCTGATTGATTGATCAAATAATTCTGCATCAGCGTCAGTGCCAGCCTTGCCAGGTCTGTACACCCCCGAAAACATTAAGTTGTCTATTGTCTTTAGAAATGAGTCTTACGCATAGAAATTCATGTTCCTCATCCTTAACATTTTCGTAGCTAAAATTCTTCAATCTATGTTTCCTTCTTCCGTGCTGCCGTAACTAGATCCCGAACATCTCGAACTATGTTAGTACCAATTTCTTCTCGCCTTACATTCTTGGCACCAACATGAAAAATAACCACTTTTACGTACCCTCCTCCCTTCCTTCTACATTCGTAAACATATTCCTTAACCCTGGTTATGTTTCCTCCACAGACGAGTAGTTTCCCAACATGCCTGACAATTGAGTCTGCCATGACGAGAGGCTCAACCGCACACTCATTATGTCCCCTCCACTCCTGGTCTCCCTTTATTATCCTGGCGCCTGAAGAACTAAATTCCTCTTCTTTTTCTCCCTTTCACTACCCTTGTTACGTACTTGACATAAATATTACGGAGAGCTTAGAGTTTACATAGTAATGTTTCCTAAAATTATTTTAATAAAACAAACCTCCATTAAAGCATGTTGACACAACAGCATTCATGACTGTCTTCGGTTTTATTTTCCAAAACAAGACCTGTGTGAGGGCGTTGATGATACCAATTACTGATAATAAAAAATAGCGCACAAATCAACATTTACGTAACATCCTCCCCACCTTGCAATTTTGCTTTACACTAATAAAATTCCAACAAAATAAAATAATCATCAACCTGTAAATAAAAACATTCAAATCTCTTTCACTTAACACTGATCGTGCACACAATGATTATTTCCTTGGTATTATGTACAAGTGCAAATAGTTTGGTGTTATCTCTATTCTACGCCTTCTTGTAGACTTCATCTGTGGATATGCCACAACCTCAGGAGGTCCATGAGAAGTTCTCTCTGGCTGCAACTCCAGGACAGATGCTGGCCAATTGCTCTCTACAATTACAGTAGATTCATCCAATTAGGCCACCTCTGAAGGATAGTCTTTGCAATGGTCTCACCCAATTGCCCGCAGCCGTTCTCAGTTTGACAAACCTGACGACGCCATTCTTACCAGGGTACACCTATTGTACAACACCTAGCAACCAGTAAAGTCGTTTAAATTCATCAGCTCTGATCAGCACAATGTGTCCTTGCGGAATCTCTGTCGAAGATCGTCCCAAAGTGTCTGCATATAACGCCATCTCATATCCATTCCTTTTCAGTCCATGGGATCCAAATCCAGCACTACATGAAGAAACTCAGCTGGTTTCAGTTGCTTCAGTTCGTGCAAATTATCTGATTAAGGTTTCGAAAAAGAGGAACCGAGGTGAAGGAACAGGCGTTCTGGTCCATTATTCTGTTTTCTCCTTCGTAGTCTTCTTCTTCACCATATAACGGTCGATCTTTTCGCACTCTACAGGTGATTTCACGTAACGCTGTTATCTCGCTTTTACTATACTTTGAATGTTCTTTCTTACCTCTGAAGATAGAAATACATAATACATATTTAATTTTTGTGAGAATATTGGCATCAGGTGATAGGTTTCATTGAGACGATGGGATAAGGAAGGACTATGATTGGGAAGGAAGCGATTGTGGCCTTAAGTGGGCGCATACAGCTTAAGTGGGCAAAAATTTGATTTTTCAATTTTGTTATGTGATTTTATATTGTACTCTTCTGTGTAATTCCATGAAAGAATTACATTAATATCTGCAATAGTTCTTGAGTTATGGCCTAAAACATAATTTACATCCCTGCAGGCATCACGCCCCATTCTGGTGTCACATAAATGGGAACGCGTTCATGCCTTGTTTCCGAGTTATTACTACAGGCAAATTCATATTTGCTGCGGAAACTGATTGTCATATGATTTTCTCACTTTCTCACACTTTCATGGCACTAGTAGCGATATCTACTTCCTTTTATTATTGTTTGTTACCATACCTACGAAAAATCAGCTGTTCACCTATATGCACATGTGACTACTGTTTTTATAACGTAAATCTATTGTCTAGTGAGTTGTGTTTTAAAGTGAAACATGGGAAAGAGGAAATCTTCCTATAAGACTAAAAAGTGGTGCTTTCATGGCAAGATTAATAACAAATATTTAATTACAACTTCAGCCGATATACCGTTTTGTAATAGACCTAACCTCAATGAAAGTGCCTCTGCAAGGAAATGTAATTCTTCTCCCAGAGCTGGTGCTACTAATTCTTCTGTAAACAGTAGTGTAAATAACATTTTTGACATTTATATATTATTTAATGAGTTAGAAAGATGTCTAAGGTGTGTATGTGGTGGACATGTGAAATTTAACTTACTCAAGGTTACTATTTCTGCTTAGTATGTAAAGTGAGTATTGAGTGTGGTAACTGTGTACAAAAAGGAATTATAAATAACTGTAAAATGGTAGGAGGAAAGGGTAACATATACTCAATAAACAGACAGGTTATGTATGCCATGAGATGTATAGGTCAGGGACTGGCAGACCTCAGAGTACCGTATTTTGTGCCTTGATGAATATGCCCTCTCCTGCTGAACAGTCATCATAAGATTTAATTAACTCCAGGATTTTTAGTGCAACTGAAGTAGTAGCTGAAGAATCTTGTGTTAGAGCTTCTGAAGATGAAGTGAAACTCTATAGCAATAGGGATATTTCAGTTTCATGTGATGGAACATGGCTAACTAGGGGCCATACTTCTAAATGTGGAGTATGTACTGCAATTGGGGCAAAGTCGGGAAAAGTGTTGGATACCCAAGTATTGCAAAGCATGTGAAATATGGAAGAGTAAAACTCACAGTGTAGAATATTCTGAGTGGATGGAGGGACATGAGAAAGAGTGTGGTAGTAACCATATGGGCAAAGTTCGGAACATGGAAGTAGCTGGGATGAAGGACATTTTCTGTCGCTCTGTGGCTAAACATAATCTGCATTATGTAAATTATATTGGTGATGGCGACACAAAAAGTTGTCTGTATCTGACCATCAACCATATGGACCTGATGTAGCTATCAAAAAACTGAAATGTGTTGGTCATACAGAAGAGAATGGGCAGTCGCTTCAGAAAATTAAAGCAGGACTGGAAGGGGAAAAGTTTGAATGATGGGAAGCCCCTTTCAGGAAGGAATCGTCTGACAGATGCTAGAATAAATACCTTGACTGTTTACTATGGAAATGCTATCAGGAAAAAATTGCAATTCTGTAAATGAGATGAGGAAGGCTATTTGGGCTCTATGATACCACAAAGAATCCTCAGATGGCAAGCCATACCATTATTTCTGCCCAACGATACCTAATTCTTGCTGCTCTTACCAAAATGCCGTAGTGGAAGGGCAAGTTCAGGCTTACAAACACAAGAATAACATACCTCTTTCTATAATAGAGGTTGTCAAACGTGAGTTTAAAGATTTAGTTAAAACAAATCTCTTGAAGAGGTGCGTAGGAGGCCACGCCCAGAACAATAATGAATCCTTAAACTCCAAAATTTCAGAATTTGCCCAAAAATGGCTTTGCAGGGCACGAAGTCGTAGGTATAGCAGTAAATGATGCTGTTATGACCTTCAATGATGGATGGCAGAGTAGATTGAATGTTCTTGAAGAGCTACAACTTGTTCCTGAAGAGTACTGCCTCCAGGCTTTCAGCCATACCAATGCTCAACAAGTCATTTACAGCCTTAAAAGAGCTCAACAATCGACAAAGGAGGTAAGGAAAGTAAGGAGAAGACTAAGGCTGGAAGATGCATCCCAGAGAAACTCACAAGAGGAAATCATGTATGCATCAGGGATGTTCTAGAGTTCATTCATTTCAGTTGTAACTTTAATGCTCATTTACCGCAACTTGAGTTTTTCAAAACGGTTTCCCTTGTAACATGAACAGTTTTCAAGATATGAGCATGAAATTTTATACTTTACATCACTTTCTAGTGTTCTAAAATGTGAATTAATTTTGTAGTAATATCATGGCCAAATCCTGTTTAAAAAGCATTTCTTGAAAAAATTACCTAAAAATTAATGAGAGGAAGTATTGTTTTAAAAACATTACTTAAATATAAAATGTTTTAGAGAACTTAATTCAGTTTGTTCCTCAATTATTCGGGAGTATATAAAATCAAAAATTATCAGAATCAGTCCAAAATTGTGGATGATATGAGGGAAACGCTACTCTTGTGTGAAAACAATTTCAAAATTTTAAATGTCCAAAAACATCTTTAACCATTTTAATTTTCTAAATATTGATAAATATCTAGATTTACAAGGACCTTGTAGTCATGCATGCAAAAGTTTATCTAAGAGGTCCCTGTGGAACCTGTAAAAATTGTAATTGAATGTTACCTATTTTAGATAGGTTTAAGCTGTATATGCCCCCTTAATTAAGATATAGCCGCACCATTTGACTGGTATGAAAATGGGAAACCACTGGGAAACCATCTTCAGCTCTGCCAGCAGTGAAGTCCGAACCCACTATCTCCCGACTACGTGACCTGAACCACGCAGTTACTACGATATTTCTGACAAGGAGGAACTGTTCAAGATTTCCTAAATTCTCCTTCACAACATAATGCATGAAGAATTATCACACATAACTTATTAAATTTGTTGGACTGGTGTTCGGTCCTATGTCACTGATACACTGAAATAATTTTCTTACAGAAAAAGTGAAATAATGTAAAATGTTGAAACCGACTGGATTCGAAACTTCAACTTCACCATTATGCTACAGACCCACAAACTATGCAGGTGGTGTGAAACGCGTGGTTTTACTTAATACTGCGGACTATCAAGTTTGAAATCATTAACAGTTCAAAATTTGTTACCGTAATATAATCCGTTTAACGCCCCGCAAATAACTCATTAGTTGATTGACTTCTGAATATAAAGAGCAAAGAAGATAACCTCCACACAGCTGCGAGGTCATGAGTTTTTAAATACTTGCGGTCCTTATCAGCTCTCATGTTATTATCTTGCTGGGTAATTTATTCAGCGCAGACATTTTTTCTTGGAATATCACTGCTAGGCAGTTTCAAACACTGATAAATTGTAAACACTACGCCAGTGCACCAAGATCACACAAGTGGCAATATCCTCAAATACAGTAGAGATAATACGCGACACTGAGAGAGATATCGAGGGACAGCTACTGGAGCTCACTCTAGCGGTTAGACCTGAACAGTACTGATTCTCTCATAAGAGCACGTGTATTATTGTGTGAAGTTTTTGGTGTTGTTTATGCGTTTTCAGTGAGTTGATATAAATAAATAGTAGTGTGTGTCATT